>NC_064838.1:65200000-66450000 GCF_024166365.1 Elephas maximus indicus
TCCTTCTCTGGGGCTATTACATGGGCCATGATAATCGCCATGAGGGTTAAAAAGACTTCATTCCAACTAGTCCTTTTGCTCCAAGTAATAAGTAATTTAGTAAACCAGTACTTTAGTAGATTTGGAAAATGAAGCACATGGTCTGTTTCCTTTCACAAGTTACCAGGCCTGCATAAAGGTCAGTCACTTAATACACAAATCCATTGCCATCGAGTCTGTTCCAACTCACAGCGACTCTATAGGATAGAATAGAACTGCCCCATAGGGTTTCCAAGGAGAGGGTGGTGAATTTGAACTGCCGACCTTTTAGTTAGCAGCTGAGCTCTTAATCACTGGGCCACCAGGGCTCCTTAATACACAAAGGGTGGGAAAATTCCAGATCTGTCCCTAGAGTTTGCCTCCTTCAACACCTTTGGCTGCATATCAGTGTTCAGATCAAGTATCTTTGAGGAGCCAGGAACCTGCTTTGATTGTCTAAAAACTGCCTCCACAAATCTGCATTTCAATGGACATTTACTGAGAACTAGGAGAAAGAATTGGGGATCCAGTCTGCAGGCTAGCATCCCATTCCTGACTGTTCTGTTGAATAGCTGTGTGGCTGTTAAACCAAAAAAGCCAAACCCGTTGCCACCAAGTCCCTATAGGACACACAGTAGAACTGCCCTATGTGGTTGTGCGACCACTAGCAACTCAGAAGCTTGAGCCTCAGTTTCCTCATCAATTAGACAGAGGATCCAACCTGCCTCATGGTGGTCTTGTAAAGGTGGCACCTGTGAAAACACTGCACAAATTATTCGAACATAACATTTTTATTTTATTTATTTACCTTTGCCTAGAGCTAAGCTGTAATGTTACAGATGCCGAGACTCACTGTCAGTGACAAGGCAGAAGAGAAAGGAAAGGAGAAATCCACTAAGCCACCCCAGGGCAAGTGAGCCCGAGGGGAGATGCTAATCCCCACAGTGGCAAGAAAAAAGTAGAGTGGTCCCCGCAAACGGGTAGAGAGGAAAAGAAGTACGCAGGTGTGCTTTGGAAGTGGGTCCTGGGGAGTCCAGGTAGCTCCAGCACCGGCTAAGTGTGGACAAACAATAGGAATTCTGGGATGAAATGGCATAGACAAGAACTCACTCATTAAGAGAAAATCATTTGATATAGAGAAGCTTTGTGCCAGGCACCATAAACCTAAAACACCAATGTGCAGGATTATCTGACTTATATAACCAGAAAGAGAAAACAATTTAAAAACTGAAATGCATCTGTGTTTTTTCTCCTAAGGACAATCCTGCTATTTCAACATGATTCAGAAAATCTGTGCATATAACAGAAATTCAGAAGTCAGAAGGAAGTGTTTAATATTACAAGTTGAGTTTTTAAATATTCCTGTAAATACTCTACAGGCTATAAGGGGCATTGGTGGTTCGATGGTAGAATTCTCTCCTTCCATGTGGGAGACCTGGGTTTGATTCCTGGCCAATGTACCTCACAAACAGCTACCACCCATCTGCCAGTGGAGGCTTGGGTGTTGCTATGATGATGAACATCTTCCAGACTAAGGTGGGCAAGGAAGAAAGGCCTGGTGCTCTATTTCCCAAAACCAGCCAATAAAAGCCCTATGGATCACAATGGTCAGATCTGCAGCTGATCTTGGGGATGGTGCAGTACGGGGCAACATTTAGATTCACTGTGCACGAGGTCACCATGAGCTTAGGGCTGACTCACCTAACATAGGATATCAGGAAGCAGCTGAAAATATTTGACGGAACCTAGTTCAGGGAACGGTTTGACTTGAGGTTTGTGCTTGCAGGGGAGGGCGAGGCACACTCAGGCAGTGGGGCCGTGGGTTAGTTGTAAGGCTCTTTATTAACTGGATGGTCCCCACCCCAAAACTTTCAGAGGGAAGCTTGGTGAGACGCACTAGTATAGGATTCACTAGTCAGGGTGGAAAGGGGTCTCTGGGTGGCACGAACAACTAAGCACTTGACAAGTGACTGAAAGGCTGGCAGTTTGAACCCACTGGGAAGTGCCTCGGAAGAAAGGCCTGGCCATCTCCTTCTGAAAAGTCATAGCCTTGTAAACCCTATGGAGCTCAGCTCTGCTCTGACACACATGGGGCCGCCACGAGTTGGGATCAATTCAGCAGCAACTGGTAACTCGGTGGAGGTGGAAACAGGCATTTACACCTCAAATATGTTGGCTTGGAGAAAAGACTAAGGACCCTGAGTAGCAAAGAGATAAACACTAGAGAGCTATGCAAATAGATGAAACGACACAAAACCCAACCCATTGCTGTCGAGTCCAACTCATAGCGACCCTATAGGACAGAGTAGAACTGCCCCATAGAGTTTCCAAGGAGTACCTGGTAGATTCAAACTGCCAACCTTTCAGTTAGCAGCTGTAGCTCTTAACCACTAAGCCACCAGGGTTTTGGAGACAACACAGGGAGGAGTTAAAAGGAAGGACAGAATGTAGCGGAACTCCATATTTGGAGACTAGAAAGGTGATAAAAGGAAATGGAGAGAGAAATGGGCAGAAGTGTGTGTCTGTGTGGGAGGGGTGAGGGAGTGTGTGTGCAAAAAGAACATTCTAACATAAATGCTTATTGATTCTTACAATGGAGGAAGGCTTAAAAATGTAAAACCCTACTAGTTTAAAAAGAAATTTTTCATAAAATACATTAGTGTTTACCTTGATGATTAGAGAATATTAAGCAGCTGGTTTGCCTTTAGTACTATCAGGAACATCATAATCTCTCATATTACTGGAAGGAGATCACACAGCTATTTAAATGAGATGTATATGCTGATAAGGCTTTTCTCAAATTAACTGCATACAATGTTTAGAGTAAAAATGAATACATACTCAATTTGTATGCTGAAAACATGCTTCTAGGATTCGTTAGGCTAACTAAAAGACAATCATGGTGCTGAAATACTTTGAATTAAATATCGGTAAAATAACAATTAATTAAAAGCCTAATATGCTTTTCTTTCTATTTGAAAAAAAAAAAATAGTTTTCACAAAGTCCTAAGTTCTATCTATTTGGCAATGTTCAACTTGGCCTGAGCCCTATGCTCCCAGAAAACAGACCTGAAGAAATCTCTCCACCCTTGTTTGTTCTGGGAAACTTACCCAGAAGTACAAGGACTACCCTACTCTAGCGTGTTCAGAAAAAACTTCCACTCTAGCCTTCCTCAAGGACTCCCCCATTCAATGAAACCCCAACTTTTCCCCCTCTTCTTTGAGACATTCCACATTAATGAACATTATTTTCCCAATTCCTGTAACCAGTTTCCATCAAGTTGATTCTAACACTGGTGACCCCACGTGTGTCAGAGTAGGCCTGTGCTCCACAGGGTTTTTCAGTGGCTGATTTTCAGAAGCAGGTCATTTGGGTGGATTTGAACCTCTAACCTTCTGCTTAGCAGCTCAGTACATTAACCACCTGGACCACCTATGGATGCTCCCTATTGCCAAAGCCTGAAGAAAATCATCTCCTTAAGTGTCCAGTACATTCTGTCGCTTCCAGGAAATTGTGAGGAGAAAATGAGACCATATCATAAATACTTCTTCTGGTGCTGTTTTTCAGAAGATACATGAATACAAAACATCGGGAAAATAAAACTTCATGAAGGATATTAAATATCAACTGATGAAACCAGTGGGCCAACAACTCCAGGAAGGAACCCAAGTTATCTATGAAATATCACTCTGCACATGGATAAATTAGTACAACTGAAAAGTATTTCAATTCTTCTTTCTGAATACCAAGGAAAAAAAGTATTAATCAAGAAAACCTGACTTCCCAACAGGAAACATTCCTAACTGAGTTTAACCCACAGGCAGCACTGGGGCCCTTCATAAGGACAGAACATGCGACAAAGTCTAGCAACGTAGGAACAGGGAAAACCACAGCACTGGCAAAGGAACAAGGTTCTAACCCGAAAAATGACGTAAAGATGCAGACTTCAGGCTGACATGGGACTCTGGGACCACCCAGGCCCACATTTCAAAAGCTTGTTGTTGTTCTTAGTTGCTATCAAATCAATTCCAACTCATGGCGACCCCGTGTGTTTCAGGGTAGAACTGCTCTATAGGGTTTTCAAGGCTGTGACATTTCAGAAGCAGATCATTAGGCCTTTCTTCCCAGGCGCATCTGGGTGGGTTTGAACAGCCAACCTTTCAGCGAGTAGTGCAGTGCTTAACTGTTAGCGCCACTCAGGGACCCACTAGTTCTCAGCTCCCAGAAGTAATTCAGTGTGGCAGCTCCAACTGATGTTTCAAGACTCATGACTTCACACAAGTTTATTTTCTCACACTTTATTTCTGTACTTCTGTGAGACTTCTCAGATAAGTAAATGCACAAACCTGGGGGGAAAAATAGTCTAAACACATGTCTTCATTTTAAGGCCTGAATAACTGAATTTGTACTGCAACCCTAAGGCAGGAAACTTTGTAGCAGTAGCAGCAACACCTGATAATAAAAACGCAGGAATTTGTACTAATAATTAGTAACATACTTCCTGAGCTGTACCAGGGGATTGATATGCTTTGTCTCACTAAGTCTCAGAAAATCTGAGAAGGCAGTTAGAAGAGGCCCCATTTGGCAGATGTAGAAGGTGAGGCTGGGAGAGGCTGCATAGCATGCCAAAATGACTAAATTGTTGTTTTTGTTATTTGCTGTCAACTCTGACTCATGGCAACCTAAGTATAACAGAATAAAACACTGCCCGGGCCTGTGCCATCTTCATAATTGTCGATATGTTTGAGGCCATTGTTGTGGTGTGGTGTCCATCCAACTGACTGAGGGTGTGAAAGTAAACAGTAACTCCACCACCCACCTGTCCTTTCGTCGTACTGTGCTGGCTTGCATGTTGCTGTGATGCTGGAAGCTACGTCACTACTATTTCTAACACCAGCAGAGTCACCTACGGTGGAGAGGTTTCAGTGGAGCTTCCAGACTAAGACAGACTGGGAAGAAAGGCCTGTTGATCTACTTCTAAACATTAGCCAATGAAAACCCCACGGATCGCAATGGAATATTGTCCAATATAGTGCTGGAAGATGAGTCCCCTAGGCTTGGAAGGTACTGAAATTACACAGTGGCTGCAGCAATGGATTCGAGCGTAGCAATGATCGTGAAGATGGCACAGGACCAGGCCACATCTAGCTCTGCTGAACGTGAGTGAGACTGGACTCCACAGTAACTCATATAACAACCAATGGTAGCTAGTACTTACTAAGGAAGGATTCGATATGCAGCATTGTTACAGTCAAGGCACATTTGAATTTGTATGAAGGCAAGAGAATGAAGCCAAATAAAGGTATTTAAAATAACCTGTGTAATTAATTCAAAACAATGATTACTAATTAACACATCAATCTTCTGAATGTCAATGGATAGCTCTAAAGTGCTGGAGCTTGCTTGAAAAGTTTCCTGAGTAGATTAAATACTCTCTTCAAAATCTTGTTTACATTATTAATTTGCTCAGCAGCCCCTGTCTTCAGAGAAGTGTAAACCTCAACCTGGTCCTTGAAGTGTTAGCACATATTTTTAATTAAAACGGTCTTGAATAAATTGAGTTATTATTTTCGTAATGGTAATATTGGAGCCCTGGTGGCACAGTGGTAAGAGCCTGGCTGTTAACCACAAAGTTGGCAGTTCAAACCCACCAGCTGCTTCTTGGAAACCCTATGGGGAAGTTCTACCCTGTCCTATAGGGTCGCTATGAGTTGGAATAACTCAGCGGCAATGGGTTTGCTTTGGTTACTGGTAATATTATTACCAGTATTAACTCCAAATATAACAGATGGTTAAAAAACAAGGTACATTAAAAATAAGCAAATACAGGTGCCTTCAACACTGCAATATCTAAGCTTCATATAAAGACCTGTGAAAAACGGAAATGAGTCATTTCTACAGGTTTTATGAGTGATTTGCCACAGCAAAGAAGGCAAAGCTCTGTCAGAAGTTTACAAGTTCAAAGTACAACCCAAACACCTCCTTTAGGAGAGAGAGAGAGAGGAGAAGCTAGAGCAAAATGAAACACCATTAGAGAGATTCTGACCCTTTACTCTCTCTTTTTTTTTTTTACTCTCTTATGGTCCAAATTATAGTAACAGAGTTGTGTGCATAATGCTGCAATTACATGCTGCCATGAATAGTTTAATTATTATATGCCTGAGCAGATGAAAAAAAGAAAAACCCAAGTGCCCTAAAGAACTTCCACACCCGAATGCTTCTAACCTGGCTTTGCCATTCTCTCGCTGTATTGAATTTCCTATGGACACAGAGCCGTGGCTTTTGCTTTTAAAATGGCTCCATTAAATTTCTTTCTCTTTACTTTAAAGCTCTTAAAGGCTAGGTAACATTTTCTGAGCATCCACTTTGCAGAGGTGCTAAACTCATTCATTCATTCTTTCCAATGCCTGAATACTTCCAACATGCGAGGAACCAGGATGTGAGATAGATTCAGGTCACTCGCAGATCCACTAACAATGGGAGTGGAAACCAATGAATCAACCAGATGCCATGAAGCCAATTCCGACTCATGGCCACCCCATGTGTGTCACAGTTGAACTGTGCCCTGTAAGGTTTACGATAGCTAATTTTTCTGAAGTAGATCTCCAGGCCTTTCATCTGAGATGCCTCTGGGTGGATTAGAACCTCCAACCTTTCAGTTAGCAGCTAGGGAATTCACCATCTGCCCCTCCCAGGAACTCCATATGGAAACAAATGGGAAATTACAAAGCACAGAGGCGACCTTGGGCCATGTTTATGCACTCAAGTTCCACAGTCAGACTTGGTCTGAACCCTGGCTGTGACTTCAGGCAAGTTACTTAAGCCTCTTTAACTTACCACTTTGTCATCTGGAAAATAAGGTCAGTGAAAGCCCCCGGGTCCCAAAGTTGTTGTCAGAATTAAACGATATGATGATCCAAAGCTTTCAATATAATGCCTGGTATATGCTCAGCGAATACTAGCTGCCATAAGGATGACAATAATGATTATATTATTATTATTTTTGCATTATAATAAGTGCCGTAATGAGCTATGGGGGGGGGGATGCTTTAAGAGCACCAAGGAAGAGCAGTAAATCTCCCTGGAATAACTCAGCCTAAATAGACAGAAGTTGGAGGGGAGAAAGGGAGAGAGTGCTGAATAACGGGACTTCAATAGACATGAGGAAAAAACAATAATAATAACCTGAGTGCTGTACAAGAAAGACTTCCACGAATAGATGTCGGGTTCGTTTAAACGACTCTCTTCATCTTAAAAGGAAGCAGGCTGCAGCTACTGATTGAACCTGAACTTGGCCGTGCTGATGGTGATCACTAACATCATCACCCATAGATTCATTTGCTGCGTCACGTCCTGGGACACGAATGCTCATTTGTTACAATTATCCCTTCCATTTGACATGACGAGAAACCAGCCATAAAGTAATGTCTATTACCCTGGGAAGCGCCTCCAAACAATGAAAATTCTGAAGAGCTCCTTGAGCTGAAAGCAGATCAGACTCTCATCGAGGAGGGCACGGTCTTTTAAATAAGCAGGCCCATGTTTGTTGTTCTTGTAGCACCAGTCGTTGAGCTCATAAGTCCCACAGCATCAAAAGTCATTATTTTGTAACCTAATTTTCATAGCTCCAAATCCATCTTCTAATATGGGCCACCATATCTTGAGCATGTTTTCACCCTTCCTAGATACTAGTCACTGTCCTAAGGTTGTTATATCTATGACCTCATAGCTCACAATCTTCCCAAGGAGATGCTACTATTACCTGGAGTTTTACAGGTAAGGACGTTGAGGCACAGAGAGGTTAGGTCACTCGTTCAAGGTTCACTAGCTCAAAAGTGTTAGAGTTGTGTGTGATTTGAACTCAACTTGACCCCAACGTCCACAGCCACTATACTGTAGTACAGATATCTCGAGTATGTATTTGCTTTCTTTTATTTTTTAAAGCAACATTCAAGTTCAAAATACAAATTAAGATGGGGTAGGGGTAAGGTAAGTTGAGGTGAAGGGGTGGGTGGGCGAAGGAAAAAAGTAAGCAAATTATCCAGCCACTGCAAACAGGTGTTAAAGAAGAATTCAGGCATCAAACTTACTCACGTTGGGTTTTCATGAAGTTCAGACAGGACTTTTTTTTTTTTTTAACCAAAGACTGAACTCAATTTTCAGCCAGGATCTTAGAAAACAAGGATCACTCATCCCCTGTTAGAATCTGAGGTCTTCTTTTCCAACACGGAGTTTTGGCCCAGCAATCTTCCTGTACCTAGCCATGGTATTTACAAAGTGACTGGCTAGTCTTCACCATGAAACAGGATGGAAGTGACTTGCCTTCTTGCAAGTGTTTAGAACCAACCAACTGAACCAATTACAGGTCAACACAAGGATGTTGTGAGAACTATGAGTCAGAATTGACTCGACGGTGCTGGGTTTTGAGCTGGAATTAAATAAAACAGATAAAACGTGTTACAGTGCCAGGCTTGTAGTGGTCACTCAACATGTTTGCTCCATTTATAATAATAATTATTAAAGATATTATCATGATTCCTAAAAATAGTCATTTAACTAGTATGGCAGCAATGTCCTATACTAGATGCCCTTCTCTCAAGATCATGCAATTTAGTAGGAAGAAATAACTAAAACAAATGACTAAACCAAAAAAAACCAAAACCAGTGCCCTCGAGTCGATTCCGACTCATAGTGACCCTATAGGACAGAGTAGAACTGCCCCATAGAGTTTCCAAGAAGCGCCTGGCGGATTTGAACTGCCGACCCTTTGGTTAGCAGCCGTAGCACTTAACCACTACGCCACCAGGACTACGCCACCAGGACTAGCTACTATAAATGAAAAATCCTAAGTGTGATGGTTAAGATTGTGTGCCAACTTGGCTGGGCCATGATTCTCAGTGTTTTGGTAGTTGTATAGTGTTGTCATCACTTCCTTGTGAAATTCAATATGAGATCACCCCCACGATGGAATCTGCTGAGTGGTACTGACAGGGGTGGGGCCTGTTGCAGCTCACCATCCCCTCAGCCTACATCTCTCTGCCTTCCGCCACCTACTGCCTTCCTGCTCACCTTGCAAATGTGGCTGGCTTGTTCTGGGTCCAGCAGCTGTTTCTTGTCTGGCCTCTGGTTCTTGGGACTTGAGCTAGCAGCCTACCTGTCCATCTTGGGATTTGTCGATTTTCATGGCCTGCGAGCAAGAGTCCTGCTCCCTGACCTGCCTATTTTGGGTTCGCCAGCCCCTGCAGCTACATGAATCAGGAGAAATCTCGTGGTCTTGCCTGCCAACCTTGGGGATTTCTCAACCATCACAAACTTGTGAGCGGGATCCCTGCTCTCCAACCTGCTCATCTTGGGTCTACCAGCTTCTCCGGCTCCATGAATTGGGAAAGGTCTCTATCCTGATCCAAGGAGTTGGGAAGTTCCAACCCCTACAATTGCATGAGCTGTTTCCTTGATATAAATCTCTCTCTATATATTTATATGAATTACTGGTTTTGCTTCTCTAGAGAACCCAGCCTAAGACTCTAAGAGTGACCGCCCTGTGTTAATTGTACTACCAGCCACATGCACAACTGGAAAAAAATTATTTTAATAAAAGTTGGTCGGTAGGGAGAAATAGATGCCAGGATTGGGCTGGCATCAGAGGAAGGAAATTTATAAAGAGAAAAAATAAAATTAATTAAAAAAATACATTCAAAGTCTATTATCAGGTAAGCCTGCTTACTAAATGCCACTCAATTAAATTGTGTTTATAATTGGGTAAACTGAGCCCAATAAGTGGTTGGACTCATGTAACCAAGATTTGTTTACCTAGTTAATTAATCCAAGAGGTGCCCAGTCTGTGTGGATGAAGACACTGCCAGTGAGATAGACCATCTGATCAGACACCCCTGGGTAATGCTGGCTCACTGCCGGATTTGTACAACACAAAATACACAGAGTTGCATTTAAATATTTATAAGAATAAATATTTAAAAGAGTGTGTCTTTTTAAACTGATCACACAGCTCGAGTAGAGGAGAAAGGTAGTATAACTCCTGGATACCCCAAATGAGGGTGGCCGGCAGATCTGCAGGGATATCAAAGAGCATTTACTTGGCTCCTTCCTCTGTCACAGGCACTCCTGCCCGCTTCCCAGGACCAGAACTGACTTGTTACTTCACTTCCAATAGGGACTTTGGATGTAACTGTCAGTTCTGCAAAGTCTTACACTTTGGGGAGCACTATGTCCTTTTTTAAAGACAACACTAATTATGGGACTAACTTGTTTAGTCTCTTGCCCCAAAGATTTCAGCATTTAACTTGACTTCCCCATAATTCACTGTACTTCAGCAATTAAATTAATGGCTGTGGCAGCGGCACTGAATCCTTTAAAACCCTGTGGGCTTGTTCCTTTGATTAGACCAGATCAAGGAAGCCGCAGCTATTTGCAGGCAGATTGAAGGGGCTCGTTTTTTATTGCTATCAGAGCTGAAGGTTGAAAGGTTGTGTGTGTTGACGTCTTACCAATATCCATCTGTGACAGTTTACGTTAAGGTATTTCCAAAAAAGGCTTTAAAACAGCAAGAACATCTGAATCGGGAGGCATGGAGGCACCCTTACACATTTCAGGCAAAGGCACCAGGTGTGCTTATCCATTTTTGCTTTCTCAAGACACCCGGGCTGACACTTCTACGGTGCCCATAATTAATGCAGGAAAATCCAGGTTCTGAGCCCCACCAGATATTATGAGGCCTTCAGAGTTACACAACACTCAGTTATATTCTTTGTGGTTTGAGGGCTAAGTGCATTCTATTTCTTTTAAGGTGTTTATCAGTCATTCCCAAATCTAGTTTGTCATCAAAACCAACTAGACTGTTTTATGTTGGTTAGAAAGAAAGAAATACAGCTTTCCAAGCCTGTATCCCTTGGAGGTGGAGACCAGAAATCCATACCTGCTAAAGGATCCCTAGGTGATTCTGATGGTGACTCAGTTCATAGAAACATTGGTGTCAGTCATAATGCAAACGATTAAGAAAGTAGATACAAAGTAAAAGAATGACAATGCTCAATTAGCTAAAACAAAGAGTGGGTTATAAAAGTCTGGTTGCCTGGGTTAAAATCACTTTCTCCATCAGCTAGTTAGGAGGATAAATTTCTGAACCTCTCTGAGACCCAATTTCCCCACTTCTAAAATGGGGTTAATAACAACTATCACAGGTATGTGTATGGGAAGCAGGTAGATGCTTAGTAAGCCACCAAAGAGCATGCGTGACTATTATTTTTTGCCAGATTCCAGAACTTCTAGAGAACAAAGCGCTCTGTATAATAGCAAACAAAATTTCCACCAAAAAGGGTAGTCTTTTTCTTCTCACTCAGTTCTTCTGATTTAATACTGCACTTCTCGTGCATAAGGCAGACGTAAGGAATAAATGAGAATTAAAAGCTACACCACGTAACTATTCAATTTGCCGGCACTGTCAGTTCACTAATAGCTCTCTTAAAATTAAAAAAGGAAAACACATACATGTTTTTTGTAAACAACATTCCAATTTCAGAAGCATTAACATGTACTGGCAACCCTGGTGGCATAATGGTGAAGAGCTACAGCTGCTAACCAAAAGGTTGGCAGTTAGAATCCAACAGGAGCTACTTGGAAACCCTATGGGGCAGTTCTATTCTGTCCTATAGGGTCACTATGAGTCGGACTCGACCCCACGGCAATGGTTTTTTTTTTGTTTGTTTTTGGGAACATGTACTGGCATGAGGATGGAGTGGAGGAACCCAGTATGTAATAGAATCCAGGAAAGCCTGTGTTAAAATGGCTACATGAGGGAAACCAGTTGGCAGTTCCTCAAAAAGTTAAAAATAGACTGACCATCCCATTGCCTTCAAGCTGATTCTGACTCATGAGGATCCCATGTGACAGAGTAGAACTACCCATAGTGTTTCCTAGGTTGTGATCTATGCAGAAGCAGATCACCAGGTCTTTTCTTCCACAGAGCACCCAGTGGGTTTGAATTCCTGGTTTTTCGGTTAGCAGCTGAGTGCTTAACTGTTGGACCACTAGGGCTCCTAGAATGACCACACCCACTGCATGCAAGTCGATTCTGACTCACAGCCACCCTACAGGACAGGGCTTCCAAGGCTGTAATCTTTACTGAAGCAGACTGCCACATCTTAGTCCTGCAGAATGGCTGGTGGGTTTGAACAGCCAACCTTCCTGTTAGCAGCTGAGCACTTTAACCACTGAGACACCATGTTACCCAGAAATTCCACTCCTAGGCACATATCCCAAAGACTTGAAAGCAGGGATTCAAGCAGATACTAGTACACCAATGTTCACTACAAAATTACTCACAATAGCCAAAAAGGTGAAAATAACCCAAATGCCCATCACTGGATAGGAATGGATAACAAACTATGGTCTATCCTTACAATGGAATATTATTTAGCCATAAAGAGAAATGAAGTTCTGATACATGTCCCGGCATGAGTAAACCTTGAAAACATTATGCTGAGTGAAATACGTCAGGCACAAAAAGGATGAATATTACATGATCCCACTTGTATGAAATACCTAGACTAGGCAAACGCACAAAGTTTATTAGTGATTACAGAGGCTGGGGGAAGGGGGACGGGTAGTTATGCCATAAGGAGTGCTGGATTTGTGTTTGGAGAAATGAAAAAAATTTGGAAATGGATAGCAGTGATGGTTGCACATGAGAAATGTAATTAAAGTCACTGAATAGTATACTTAAAAATGGTTCAAATGACCAGTTTTTATGTATTTTTACCACAATTAAAAAAAAAAAAAAAAAGGCTATATGTGCCAACCAGACAAGAAGGCAATAAACAAAACAAGAGCCTTAGAAAATATTCCAGGGTCAAAAGATTTTGGGAAACACGGCTGATTACGGTTCTCTTTAGAGGTTTAAAAGCGTATTCACATATTAAACAACGAGAAGATCTAAAAGTCCTTCTATAGAAAACCTATGGAACTCGCTTGGAACCTTCTCCCTTATTTCCCACTTTGGGGATTAAACCTTATCAGAACATATTTTAAGAATCCATGAAACAAGGCCAAGTATGTTACCCAGGCTGATTACGTAAATCATTGCCAATAGGTCCCGCCTTGTTGGTATGAGTTCTATGGGAAAAGGATGTCCATGACTTCAGATTAACCACTAGAATCATAGCTTCCATAGCTTCCTTCTGGGGGAAATGATTAAACTTTTTTTTTTTTTTTTTCATTTTAATGAAACATAAGAAAACAGCAAGGAGAGCCATGGCTTTTTCTGAGAAACCCTATAAACTGGGCACAATGTGGAGCATTTATAACACATGATCTTTTTTTTTTTTTTTCCAGTTTAAAAAAAATCCCAGTGATAAGACTAAAAACCTAGAACTTTACTCAGACCTACCTTGGTGAAATAAATATCTTCAATAAACACAGAACACAGACAGCTCTAATTTTACCTTTGGGCCCTGATGATCCATTTCTCCTTAAACCTGTATCATCCATACGTGCTGTGATTTACAACCCCCAAAGCATTAGCGTTTATATTGTGAATGTACGTTTTAGATTCATTGGAATTCTGATAGTCGCTCTAAAATGGATGCAAGCTGGAATCCAATCCCCCCTATTTTAAAGCCAGATGGCCTATATCAGCTAAATATTTTTTTTTTCCTTGTTTAAGAAGGAAATTCATGTTAAAAGTTGTGAATCAATTTAAGTAGATATGGATTTAAGGGATCCTTAGTCATCAATCCCAAACTTAGGACTCTATTTAAAGGGAATATATTTTAAGATTAAGATAAAAACTCATATTAGAAAAAAGAATATATGCAACAACTCTGGCACAGAAAACGTTGCTTAAGAAAATTTACTTAATGGTAAGGGGAAAAAAAAAAAAAAACTCTTACTCTTTGCCCTTCCATTGTGTGACCTAATAAAATTCTTTTTCCTTCACACTGAAAAATGGGATTTTTATTTGAAATAACTCTGGAAGTACCAAAAAAAGTCTGACTTTTTTATTAAGTTGTCTGATATTAAGTAAGTTATTCAATATTGCGCCTTATTCATGGTTTTCCTTTCAATAAAAAGAGTTGCCAAAAAATCCAGTTCTACCACTCCTAATCTCAGACTGGTAGGAACCCAAGATCTAGAATATCTAGAATATATTATGTGACATTCTTAAACAAACCTTCCTCTTGGGATCCCTCTCCTATTACAGTTAGAAAGATCCCCCAGCAGCCTGTGGAGACATTGCCGTACTAAGTGATCCAGCCAAATGAAATCAAGCAACTAATACAACAGATGTGCGACTTCGTTCTCTTCATTATATTTAACATCCCATTTCTTTAAGGTGAAGAATGGCAGCTATAGGGTAGCCTTAAAAAGGGTATGTCATAATGGAATTTTCTTTTCAGCATTGTAAGAACAGTTCAGCTGTCCTTGACATCACCACTTCAAATTATTCCTTATTTAAGCTAAAAAGGTTGGAGGTTTTTTTTCCTTCCTCAAGCTGCCTTCATGTTTGTTCCTTAAGCACCAAGCCCCTCTAAGCTGAACAGCCACAGAAAGCAGACCAGCATTCATTTAGGGCAAAGGTTGTTAGGTACAGCTGGGGGCAGGGTGAGGGTGTGAGGCCCCAAGCACAGAGGGCTCTTCCCAGACTAGAGCACCTCCACTTCAAATCTGACACAGAGCTCCCAAATAAGATTATGTTCGATAAAAAGGGATCCGAGCTTAAAAACAAAAGTCTGAAGGCCACTGGTTTAGAAGTAGGCAGGATTGCAAGACTCACCCTGAGTAGGATGCCACATATTCCTGAGACAGTCCTTGTACTAAGGCCCAGAAGACAGGGCTAGATGAGAACTAGCTGCATCTGTGCACCAAGCACAAACCTGGAAACGCTATTCCTGATAAAGTACTGACTGGTTCAGAGGTTAAAGTGTTCACAGTTGCCTAGCTCACAAACAGAACGCTCAAAGAAATTTACTGAATGAATGAAAATTCTTTCTCAGCCCATGATAAAGACTGATAACACAGTTTTACCAATAGAGGACCTAGGTAAAGGCAAGTGGGCCCCCTGCGACTATCAATCATTTTACATATAAATTTTGACTCATCTGTAATAAAACTTCTTCATTTAACAAATACGGATTGACTGCCTAGGTTGGGGGGGCACACGGTGAACAAAAACAGACACAGCCCCATCTTCATGGAATTCACAGTCTGATGCAAGAACAGTCATTACTGAAACAATAAAAAGAGCTACCACTTGTTGGGGAGTCCCTGGGTGGTACAAATGGTTAAGTGCTTGAAAACTAGCAGAAAGGTGGTGGTTAAAACCCACCAAGAGGCACCTTAGAAGGCATCCTAGCGATCTGCTTCTCAAAAGTCACAGACTTGAAAATCCTGTGGAGCAGTTCTACTTTGCACACACGGGATTGCCACGAGTCAAAATGGACAGATGGCAACTAACTACCGCCAAAAAAAAAAATTGTCGTTGAGTCAATTCTGACTCATAGTGACCCTATAGGACAGAGGAGAACTGCCCCATAGGGTTTCCGAGGAGCAGTTGTTGGATTTCAACAGCTGACCTTTTGGTTAGCAGCTGAGCTCTTAACCACTGCACCACCAGGGCTCCAACCCTTGTATGTATCAGGCACCATTTTAAAATTAACTCATTTAATCCTCATCCCTATTTTCCGGAAAAGGCATCGAGTGGTCACAGGTCTTCTAAGTGGTAGAAGTTTGGATACAGTCCCAGCTGCATGGCTTAGAGTCTCATGCAGCAGAGACAAGCCTTCAGAGGAGAGGCCAAACCAACCAGTTGCCCTGAGTCAATTCCAATTCATGGCAAC
This sequence comes from Elephas maximus indicus, assembly GCF_024166365.1. Taxonomy (NCBI): domain Eukaryota; kingdom Metazoa; phylum Chordata; class Mammalia; order Proboscidea; family Elephantidae; genus Elephas; species Elephas maximus. The sequence continues at coordinate 65,215,871 of NC_064838.1, forward strand.
CCCATGTATGTCAGAGTAGAACTCTGTACCACAGGGTCTGCCATCGCTGAGTTTTCAGAAATGGATCAACAGGCTTTTCTTCTGAGATGTCTCTGGGTGGACCTGAAGCTCCAACCTAGCACATATGGTTTGCACCACTAAAAGCCTATAACAGAGGGGTTTGTTCTACGCAGGGAGAACATCCCTGAGGAAATGACATTTGAGCTAAGAGCTGAAGCTAGAGTAGTAAAGAAAAGAGAAAAGGACATCTAGCCTGAGGTAAAAGGCTCTAAAAAGGATTAGGGTTAAGGTTAGGGTTAGGGGAGAAGGGCTTGGAGGCATGAGGACTAAACAGCAGCCCGTTAGGATGGAATGCACAGAGAACTTGGGAACTGTAGGGAGGGCAGTGCCAGGGGATAAGGACAAGAAAGAGAGCTGGAATCACGCTGGCTAAAACCTTGTAGGCCATCAAAAGGAGTTTTGTCTGTATCCTAAGAGTAATGGGAAGCCAGAGTTCCTGGGTGGTTGCTACCCAAAGGACTGGAGGTTCATGTTGACTCAGAGGCACCTTGGAAGAAAGGTCTGGTGGTCTATTTCCGACAAAGCAGTCACTAAACACCCTGTGGAGCACAGTGCTACTCTGACACATACGGGATTGCCGTAAGTCAGAATCAACTGGACGACAACTGTTTTTTGTTTTTTTTTAATTGTTGTAAAAAATAAAGAACATGACATTTGACAATTCAACATTTTTCACATGTACAATTCAATGAAACCAGTTACATCAATCACGTTATGCAGGCAACTTTTTTTTTTTTTTAATGGGAAGCTGCTAAATGGTTCCAGCAGAGAGGTCACTTGCCAACACCTGTGTTTTAAAAAGGCCTCTCCAGCTGCATCTATATACAAGCAGCAAGAATTTCATGACCAAGCCATGGCAGACACAGCAGGGTCCTCCCAAGAGACTGACAAAGGTAATGAAACCAAGCCCGTTCTGCCTGCTGAGCACCGCACACGTTCCAGCCTGGGCTTCTAACCACTTCCTTCCAGTTTGACACCCTGCTGAGAATTTGGATTTCCACCCCAGATACACTGAATCAGAATCTACCGTTTAACGAGATCCCCAGGTGATTCTTATGTATAACAAATTTTGAGACCATTGCTCTACTAGTAGTTCTCATACTTGGTCCCTAACCAGTAGCATTAGCATCGCCTGGGAACTTGCTATAAGTTCAAATGCTCCACAGGGGTTCCAACCAGAAGGAGCCCTGGTTTCCACGTAACTCCACAACCTGACATGGGTTGACCACCATAGTGCTGTTTCACTCAAGTCGTAACTGCTCCAGCTAATTTCTACCCAACTTTCACCCCGCGAGCAATAAATTAACCCCTTAGGCTTTAGCATGGAAGAGGAATTTGGAAAACGTGAAAGATTAAAAACAGCATTATTCTCTTCAAAATGTTTTCTGGATTTGTAGGTGGCAGAAGAAGACAGATATCACTTCATTGAATACCATGGGATATTTATCCACGCTTAAAAGTATTTGGGTGTTATTTTATGTAAATGTTAGGAAGAAAAAAATTGTGTTTTTCTTATCTCTTCGGAATCAGGTTTGGTTTTAACAGAATTTCAAAATAGAATAAAATTATACATCAATACATATTTCCCTGAAGACAAAATAACTTTTACTCTTTTGGCTTATAGGGATTTCGTCACATTCAAAGACCAACCATTGAGCAGTAACCACAGACAGGACTCTGGGACGAGGTCTTTCAGTCAGAACTACTGGCCCTAAAACAATAACTCCATTGATAGTGATTAAATACTTTACTCCACCATCCCTCCCTCCCTTCTTCCGCTCCTTCTTTTCTAAACAGAGGAAGAAAACCTTTAGGAAAGCCACCATTTATTAGGGGGAAAGGAAAGCATAAAATCCTGAATTCAATAAATCACAAAAATACCATGGATTGGGTCAATGCACCCTAGTCCTCAAAGTGACATCTTCGCTTTTGAACACTTAAAAGAGGTCTTTTGCCACAGATTTGCCCGGTGCAACGCATCATTTGATTTCTTGACTGCTTCTTCCATGGGCATTGACTGTGGATCCAAATATTGGTTATTTTCAGTCACCTTATACGCATTTGAAAGCTGGACAATGAATAAGAAAGACTGAAGAAGAACGGATGCCTTTGAATTATGGTGTTGACGAAGAATATCTAATACACCACAGAGAAGACCCTCAATGACATGAATTGACACAGTGGCTGCAACAATGGGCTCAAACATAGCAAGGATTGTGAGGATGGTGCAGGACCAGGCAGTATTTCATTCTGTTGTACACAGAGTTGCTATGAGTCGGAACCAATTCGAAGGCACCTAACAACAACAATAATCTTGCCAAGCCATGGAAGCAAGGGAGCTTGCAGCACATCCGGAGGAGTCTCCAGGGACAGAACCTTTAAGTCAATGTAGCCCAGACTCCAGTTAAGGCTGTGGCTTTGAGCAATCTACTTAGCTCTGCTGGGCTTCAGGGTCCACATACATAAAACGGGGAAAGTAAGAGTATCTACCTTACACTCTGAAATAATTAGCACAGGGCCTGCCACGATAAAGAGTAATGGTAGCCACTGTTCGTTATTATCCACAAGTAAGAATAACTTTTTTTTTTTTTTTTAAGAATAACTTTACCTAAGAAAATAACATTCATTTTGGGTTAGATAAAGACTCTTCCAGCAAGATTCTTTGTGGCAGAGAGAAATCAGAAGCTTCTTTTATAGGACAACATATCATTTGCCCTTTATCTGCAGAGCTTGGGAGTGGTACCACAACATTCTAATTTCCTCTTAAATCCTTCGTAAGAGTAGATGTAGACAGAAACAAAACCTTGGCATAGCCACCAAAAGATTCTTTTGTCTCTTGCTCAAAAAGACATGACCCAAGGAAAAGAAATAAGAATCTTTCCAAGTTCCCCTGCATTTTTTTTTTTTTTTGGTGTACTTTTTTTTTTTAGATGAAGGTTTACAGAACAAACTAGCATCTCATTAAACAGTACACAGATTGTTTTATGACATTGGTTAACAACCCCAGGACATGTCAACACTCCCCCTTCTCGACCTTTGGTTCCCTATTACCAGCTTTCCTGTCCCCTCTTGCCTTCTAGTCCTTGCCCCTGGGCTGCTGTGCCCTGTTATTTTCCTTTTCTTTTATGGGCCTGTCTAATCTTTGGATGAAGGGTGAACATCAGGAGTGACTTCATTACTGAGCTAAAAGGGTGTCTGGGGGCCATACTCTTGGGATTTCTCCAGCCTCTGTCAGGCCAGTAAGTCTGGCCTTTTTTTGTGAGTTAAAATTTTGTTTTACATTTTTCTCCAGCTCTGTCCGGGACCCTCTATTGTGATCTTAGTCAGAGCAGTGGTAGATGGGCACCATCTAGTTATACTGGACTCAGTCCCGTGGAGACAGTGGTAGATGTGGTCTATTAGTCCTTTGGATTAATCTCTTCCTTATGTCTTTAGTTTTCTTCATTCTCCCTTGCTCCCGAAGGGGTGAGACCAGTGGAGTATCCTAGATGGCCACTCAGAAGCTTTTAAGACTCCAAATGCCACTCACCAAAGTAGAATGTAGAATATTTTCTTTATAAACTACGTCATGCCAGTTGAGCTATATGTTCCCTGAGACCACGGTCCCCACAGCCCTCAGCCCAGTAATTCAGTCCCTCAGGGAGTTTGGATGTGTCTATGGAGCTTCTATGACCTTGTCTTGTACAAGCTGTGCTGGCTTCCCCAGTTTTGTGTACTGTCTTACATTCACCAAAGTTATCCCTTTTTATTGTCTATTTAGTGTTTTTCCATCCCCAGCCCTACCCTCCCTTGTAACCATCAAAGATTGTTTCTTTTTGTGTGTAAACCTTTTCATAAGTTTTCATAGTAGTGCTCTCATACAATACTTGTCCTTTTGTGATTGACTTATTTCACTCAGCATAACACCCTCCAGATTCGTCCATGTTGTGAGATATTTCGCAGATTCATAATTGTTCTTTATCTTTTCAGGATATTCCATTGTGTGTATGTACCATAGTTTGTTTACCCATTCATCTGTTGACAGGCATCTAGGTTGTTTCCATCTTTCTGCTATCGTGAACAACGCTGCAATGAACATGGGTGTACATTTATCTATTTGTGTGAAGACTCTCATTTCTCTAGGATATATTCCTAGGAGAGGGATTCCTGGATCTTATGGTATTTCTATTTCTAGCTTCCTAAGGAAACATCATATCATTTTCCAAAATGGTTGCACCATTCTGCACTCCCACCAGCAGATAAGAGTTCCAATCTCCCCGCAGCCTCTCCAGCATTTGTTATTTTCTGGTTTTTTGATTCGTGCCAGTAATGCAGGGGTGAGATAGTATCCTGCTGTGGTTTGGATTTGCATTTCTCTAACAGCTAGTGATCCTGAGCATTTCTTCATGTATCTGTTGGCCGCTTGAATGTCTTCTTTGGTGAAGTGTCTACTCATTTCCTTTGCCCATTTTTTAATTGGATTATTATCTTTTTTTGTAGAGGTGTCGGATTCCCTGCATTCTTGAGATAAATAAGAAGCCTTCAGACTAAGTCAAGCCTATTGCATCTTCCATTATAATATGAACAGTGTCCTATTTCAAATAAAAGAGTTAATTTGATTGCAATGATTGTATTTTTAACTAATTTATTAGGCTAATTGTATACCAAGATGGCATCACAAGTCTGCATCTTTTAAACCAATTCATTGTTGTCCCCATTTTCTCTTCAAACTGCATGCTCACTCTTTCCATTCCGCAAAGTTTTGTACAATGCTCTGTTTTAAAAGCAGTGCTAGTCCTTGCTGCCTTTCAATTCTATATGCTTTGTTTTCTCATAGAAAAAAAACCACTGCCGTTGAGAGAACATAAAAATATTCCTAATCCTTCAAGAACTGACAGGATAGGAAAATGTCGTGTGTATCCAAAGCCCCCAAGCCCACAGATGTAGAAGCAAGCTGGATTTGTTGCGGGGGAGGAGGGGGATTAAATTAGTAATTATTATATCTCAAATTGCAAGAAAAACAATTGCCTCAAATACCATTATTCATTTAAGTTTTCTGACAACTCAACATTCATCTCCTTTAGTGTTATAGAAATGCTTCTTACTACATTCATGTTACAGAGACTGAGTACTTCTAATACTAATGGGACGCATGTTCCAGGGACAATAATTTTCTTTGGAAAAAAAGTTTGGAGAAGCAGAAGTTATTATGTTGATTGTGAACCCAAGTGTGTTACAGTAAGTGATGCAAAAGAAATTTCACAAATAGGTATGTTCATTTCAAAGCTACTGTTCTGCTCTCAAGGTGTTGGTCTTAAGATAGGCACCAACCCTGAAAAATCCAGCCCCTGGAAATAGTCAGCTTTCTTCAATAAAATTCACTTCAAATCAAACCATAATTAAAGCACTTAATTTGTAGGAGCACTGTTTTGAGATTAACTGAAGGGCTGAGGGAAGCTGGAGGCAGGGGGATCAATTAGGAATCTATTAAAATATCCCAGGAGAGAAAGTGTGACAACCTGGGTTTGGGATGTGACAGTGAGGATAAATAAGGGGGATGTGAGCAGCATTACCAAAAAAAAAAAAAACTGTTGCCTTCAAGTTGATTCTGACTCATAACGACCCTATAAGACAGAGTAGAACTGCCCCATAGGGTTGTTGCCAAGGACTGCCTGGTAGATTCAAACTGCTGACCTTCTGGTTAGCAGCCAAGCTCTTAACCAATGGGCCACCAGGGCTTGGTGAGAGATATTAGCAAGGGAGAAAGGAGCCAATCTGGAGAGATAACAGGGTAAAGGCGAGAAAAACATTTCAAGGCTTAATGAATGTGACAGTGGAAAGGCCATTACAGAACAGAAATAAAGGAGAGATGTAGTGGTTTGATGGGAAAGAATTTTCTTTTGGAAAGACTGAGTTTGAGGCAGTCGCACAAGAAAATGTAACTTCCCACAGAACACAGGCAACACTGGGAGACTTATGAGAGGGAGAGACATTATTTCGGGAAGCATTTACAGAGACTTAACACTCAGAACTGGAAGAAAGACATCTCCATAAATTCCGATGTCTCTTTCTCATTAACATCAGCAGTACCACAATCAGGGCCGGGACTGCGCGTGCCCAGCCAGCAATCAAGGGAGACCAAGTAGACAAGGCAGGTGGAAAGTAGAGAGGGTCTGCACCAAAACCTAGATTTTCTTCTGGTAGAGCAAGCCTTAATAATTTCCACCATTAAGCTTATTTTTTTCATCCTGGGAAAAAGAACATGTGTTCACATTATAATAATTTGAAAATTTCAGAATTAATGAAAAAATAAGCCTGGAAATCTTAAATCAACTGAATATAGCAACGGGGAATGGATGAAGCCCCAAAGGGCTTCTGTCACACTCGTATATAATAAGAACACCAGTCATGTTTCTAGACCGATTTTATGGGGCTAAGTTAACGAGCAGTTTCGGAGTGTCCTGGAATTTCCACAGCACTCATTTTTACATTTCAGATTTTGCATTTATTAATGACTAGGCAAGAAAATCGCTACTGTATCTTAGAAACAAAAGAGAGGCACAGGCTCCTCCATTGCACTTGCATGTTACTCAAGAAAAGACCATTCTAATTTTTCCATAGCAAACAGAACTGATGGTGACAGGGACCCAGGTTGCCTTATCTGCCATTTCCCACCTCTAGAACTTGGCTCACAACAGAAGAAGGCACTACTTGTACCTTGCTGATAAGAACCAATCACTTGTGAAAAAATGAAAAACTAATAATGATATTAACAATAATAAAAAAAAAAATAGCTGCAACTGGGTAGGTGCGTATTACAGAAAAACCTGCAAAAGTCAGAACTCATGTAATGCAGGAACGTGTCAGAGAAGGAAAACTCACTGTGTGTTTGTAATGGATTGAATTGTGTTCCCCAAAAATATGTGTCACCTTGGTTAGGCCATGTGTGGTTGTCCTCCATTTTGTGATTTTCCTATGTGTTATAAATCATAATCTATGCCTGAGGTTAAAGAGGATTAGAGTGGGACACAACACCCTTGCTAAGGTCACATCCCTGATCCAATGTAAAGGGAGTTTCCCTGGGGTGTGGCCTGTATCACCTTTGATCTTATAAGAGATAAAAGTAAAGGGAAGCTAGCAGAGAGTTGGGGACCTCATACCACCAAGAAAGCAGTGCAAGTAGCAGAGCACGTCCTTTGGACCTGAGGTTCCATGCTGAGATGTTCTCAGACCCAGGGAAGACTGATGCATCACAAGGAACCTTCCTCCAGAGCCGACAGAGGAAGTGTTCCCCTGGAGCTGACACCCTGAATTTGGACTTCTAGCCTACTGGACTGTGAGAGAATAAATTTCTCTTTGTTAAAGCCATCCACTTAGAGTATTTCTGTTATATCAGCACTAGATAACTAAGACAGTGTTTATGAGGTAGGATTCTTAACGGATAGTGATAGAAAAAGTAGTAAGCACCCTGTCAAAAGTGGAGAACTTGGGGGATCCAGAAAAACAAGGCAGTCCTGTCGAGTTATGGCTCTCATAGGTTTCACCACATATGCCAAGTGCTGTACAAGGTAGTTCTACTCTGCTCTGTAGGGTTGCTATCAGCCAGAATCGACTTTACAGCAATAGGTTTGTTCGTTTGTTTTTGGTACGAGACACTATGCATGCATAACCTTTTTAATATTCACAGCATCTCTATACATTAGGTATCTTTGACGTCCATCGTACAGATTCGGAAACAGAGGCCAGGGGTGTCACACAGCCATTAGACAATGGGGTCAGAATTTAAACCCAAGTCTGTCTGATTTCAGAGTCTATACTTTAATCACTACATTGGCAAAAGAGAGAGAGAAGAGAGAGAAAAAAAGGAAAAAAGAAAGTGAGAGAAAGAAAAGAGACAGATTTAAAAAGTGATTACCAAAATATTTCTCTTTTTCTTGGCTAAAATGAAAATGATGCAGGTCTGAAAAGCATTCTTTTCCCACTTGATCATTTATTTATTTAACATAAGCAACAAATAAACATTAAACTCAATGTAAATAGAAAATGGATTTACAACAACAGTTAGTACTTTGACACCAAAGCTCCATCATCACCAGAAACTCTCACTGGCAAAGAAGCCAAGGCCTGGCTAGAATTAAAGTAGCCATTGTGTACTCAGAATTGCAGCACGCTGTACCCAGGAAGCCAGGAGGTTTGTGAAAAATCACGAGGTAAGTCACCAGCGCCTAATCACTTAGCAACTTCATGGTCTTGGCCCAGTCAGTTAACCTGCCCAAATCTCACAGTTCTCTCGTGTAAAATGGGATAGTAGGGGCACCAATCTCCCAGCTTTGTAGTCAAGATTATATAAGAAAACAACATAACTCACTGAGCACAAAGACTGGCACATTGTTGTTGTTAGGTGCCGTCCAGTTGGTTCCAACTCATAGCTATCCTGTGTATGACAGAACGAAACACTGCCTGGTCCTGTGTCATTCTCACATTCATTGTTATGCTTGAGCCCATCATTGTTGTAGCCACTGTGTCAGTCCATCTCCTTGAGGGTCTTCTTCTTTGTCTCTGACCCTCTATTTTACCAAGCATAATGTCCTCCAGAGACTGGTCTCTCCTGATAACATGTCCAAAGTACATGAGATGAAGTCTTGCCATCCTTGCTTCTAAGAAACATTCTGGCTGTACTTCTTCCAAGACAGATTCGTTACTTCTTTAGGCAGTCCCTGGTATATTCAATAGTCTTTACCAGCATCATAGTTCAAAGGTATCTATGCTTCTTTGGTCTTTCTTACTCATTGTCTAGCTTTTTCATTTATATGAGGTGATTGAAAATACAATTAAATAGACTATAATAGGCTTGTTTGTTTTTGCGGGGTGTGGGGGGGGACAGGCGCACCTTAGTCTTCAAAATGACAGCTTTGCTTTTCAACACTTTAAAGAGGTCTTTCGCAGGAGGTACAATTCACTAAATGGTAGCTGCATTACCATGGTTTTCAGCATTAAATACACCCTCAAGAAGTTAATAGACTCAGGGAGTACGGTGGAAAAGGGAGTTTTTTTTTCCCCCCCCCCAAGGTGCCTCCGAGTGGGTTTGAACCACCAACATTTTGGTTAGCACTTAAAGGTCTGTGATACCAGGTGCAGGGAAATGGTATGAATGAGGGGCATGACCAAAGAGTTGATCAGGAAATGTCTTTCCCTGAGGTCAGCCAACTCTTGGGAGGGATTTTTAAGGAGGGTCTGTTTGCATTCCAGTGCTCAAGGGTGGGCCAAGTTTCTGGGAAAGAGAGATGCCTGACTCATGTTTGGTCAAGTTAGGAGGTCTTTGGTCAGTGTGAAGGAGCCCTGGTGAAGCAGTGGTTAAGTGCTTAGCTACTAAGCTGCTCTGTGGGAGAAAGATGTGGCGGTGTGTTTCCATAAAAAATTACAGCCTTGGAAACCCTATGGGTAGTTCTACTCTGATCAATAGTGTCACTATGAGTCAGAATTGACTTGAAAGCAATTTTTTTTTTTGGTCAGTGGGTACAAAGAATTCAGCTAATTATTTATGAAGTAAAGAATAGGAATTTGCAGGATTTGTTTCTGGCCTGGTCATAGGCAAATAAGAAGCATCCGCTAGTCTTATTCGTAAGTCACATGGGGAAGGTGGATCTTGGCGGTAAGCGTGGAACACAAATAGTGTGGGAATTTCTGTAACCTTTATCTTCCAGGAGCACAGGGTTCAGGAAAAGTTTAAAATTATCACAAACAAAACTATATTTAAAAAGTGCAGTATTTTTAAGGGCAGAATTTATTGTGATATCACATTCAAAACAATCATTATTTTTTCCCTGTAAAAATAAGAAACAAGAAAGGTGATAGAAGAAAGTCTGTTAACAGACCTTTTCGTTCCCTGTCATGGAGTCAATTCAGATTACAGCGACCCCACAGGACAGAGCAGAACTGCCCCCCTAGAGCCTCCTAGGCTGTAACTTTTATGGGAGCAGATTGCCAGGTCTTTCTCCCATGGAGCCTCTGGTGAGTTCCATCAGCAAACCTTTCAGTTAGCAGCCAAAAGTTTAATTATTGCCCTACCAGTGCTCCTTAACGCCCCTGGGGGGGGGGGGAGCAATTTTAATTGCATACGGATTTTAGAATGTATTTCCTATTTTTTCCTTCATCTTTGAATGCAATTTCATTGGTCAGAATGTTTTTACATCTAACTACAAATACAACAAAAACCAGAAATATGGCTAGTACATGAAATGAAGGTTACCAAGAGAACTAGAAATCATTTCATCGCTTTCCTTACATTAACTACTCCTCTTTGAAGAGAGATGCAGAGATGAAATTTGAGTGTTTACAATTATGTTTGGGTTTTCTTGTAGAATTGGATCTTCCATTAAATCTTCTTTGATATCATTATTATTAACTAACACATATTGAATTCATAGTATCTTACAGCTAACCACATTGCGTAGTAATTACTATAAATCTCTCCACAGCCCAATTAGGGCAGAACTATTGAGAAAAAACTTCATATAATTTTTTGTATTCTACAGTAGCTGGAAAGGCTCATCTGTCATTACCCACCTGGTGATGGTACACTGAAGATATCTATCATCTGTCTGTCTCACAACCAGTATAGGCGTACAAAGGCGTACAAACGCAAACATACATACAACAGAAACTAGCATGTGTCAGAAGCCAAGTAGAAGCCATACTAACTGTTTTTATTTTGGTGGACAGGAAGTTCAGAGTTTGTTTTAATAATCAAGTCAGAACCAACAAGTATTTCATCTGAGCTTCCCTGATAAGAATACAGAACGATTCCATTTTTGTGTGCTATAAATGAAAGGTGAATTGTCTTGATCTGATTCGAGTTCTACTTGTTCACTCCAGAAATAAGGAAGTGTTCATGGTATGGATACATGTAAATTCTTAGTGGGGTAATAGGCAGGAAATTGGTTCTCACTGTACAAGTAATAATGATAGCAGCAATGATAGTAATAACAACAATTGGAACCATATAAAATTACTACAAAGACTTAATGACTGCTTATAATGTGTTGGACACAAAGTGAGCCCCTTATTTCACTATCAGCTTTAATCCTCTCAACAAGCATTAGTTTAATGATCTTCACTTACAAATGAAGAAATGAGACAGAGAGAGACAGGAGTGGAGAATGGGAATAGATCCCAGGCGTCTTTCTGCAGAGCCAGGGCCCTTCACAACAACACGTGAAATGTCCTGGGTCTTGTCCTGGTCAATACGTCAGAGAATAGTCTTAGCCAACAAATTCAAAGGTAAGGGAGCCAAGCAAATTAGAATAAAATTTATGTATTGAACACATGTAAGATTGGATATAATTCTATCGCCTCCAAATAACTACCTAGCTATTATCATCTCATTTCTTAGTAACTCTTGTAACCAAGCAATTGTACTCTATACAGAGAATCAGAAATGGCAAAAACACTGGAAGGATGGTGGCGATAGTGACAGTAAACAGCAGCAACAGCAGCAGCAGCAGCAGCTGTAAGAGTCTCACCCAAACCACCACCATTTCTGTGCCAGGCATTGTGCTGTGGGCATTATATCCAGTCAGTTTTCCCTACTATATTGCATGAGCCTTCACTTACCTTGCAAAATGTTTTACACAGGTACTCCATCTTTTTTCATAAATAAATGAGCAAACAAATAAACAACCTAGCATGTTGAAGGTATAGAAAAATTACTTATAAAAGTTACACTCAAAATTCCCAGTGACACAGAGACCATAATAATACCGCATATCAGATCCAAACCACATGCCGTGGTGTGTGCTATGGAAATGAAATGCCATATAACTGTTGCTTTGGGAATTATGGATGACATCCAGTAAAAGACACTGTATTAATTATATTGTTTTCATGGAACTTTTCTAAGGTTGCCCAGGACACAAGACTGTAGGACATTCATGATGGAACTGTCAAAGAGGACTAGAATTGAGGGACCTCTGGAAGAAAAAGAGATTTGAAAATAATGTACTGCCTGCCCATGCTTCAGACACGCCTGTCTCTGCAAATATGACCACATTATTGATTCTCCAAGGAAGAAAGGAAATATGACTTTGTCCCTTAACTGACATCAAAGTTATAGTGCTATGCCCAAAAAGCATTTACAAATAATTTTGATTTAGATACAAGGTTTTGAGTATTCTAGGAGAAGACCAAAATGCCAACTGATGCAAAACGTCCCTTAACTGACATCAAAGTTATAGTGCTATGCCCAAAAAGCATTTACAAATAATTTTGATTTAGATACAAGGTTTTGAGTATTCTAGGAGAAGACCAAAATGCCAACTGATGCAAAACACAGTGGCCAAAGGGCACTGAAAACCGTGTATGTGACTGTGGGTGAGTGAGTGTGTATGTGTGTGCATATGTCAGGGAGTCAGTATGTAAAATGTGCAACTCCCCAGAATCAAAGATATTTGAAATTCTCTGGAAAAAAAAAAAATGAGGGGCTTAGAACTCTTTTATCTTTTCATACACAGACCCCAAACTATGATTAGTAATGGCAGTGAGATCACAGAAAAAAATAAAGAAAAAGTCCCCCCCTGAGCTGAATCTATTCCACAGAAAAGTTTCCCTATCATTCGTCATTTGTCCAAGGTTTTATTGATCAACATGGATTGGGGTAACGCAGGAGACACTTTCGTGCCCCGGTTAGAGAGAGCGCCCTCATTACGATCCCAGTCTCTATAAAGGATCACATACTGTCAACCTAATAGGAACCAGAAAAGGTGTAATTTCCCAAGTATGACAGAAGGTACAATAAATACTTACAGAATTCTTAATGTGAAAAAACTATACAGACATTTAAACATGTCTTACGTGTACAATTCAATGACATCAGATACACCCATCGTTGTTCGACCATCACCACCCTCTGTTTCCCAATTTTTCTCTCACTCTTAATAGAAATCAGTGTCCTCTAAGCTACTAGTCCCCTTCTCTCCCTCCTTCCTGTCCACGCCTGGTGACCACTCTGGTCTCTGCATACTTGCCTTTTCTAGCTATTTCATATGCTGTTGTCTTTGTTAGGTGCCATCAAATGAGTTCTGACTCATAGCGACCCCATGTACAACAGAACGGAACACTGGCTGGTCCTGCACCATCCTCACAATTGTTGTTATGTTTGAGCCCGTTGTTGTAGCCACCTCGTCAATTCATCTTATTGAGGGTCTTCCTCTTTTTCATATAAGTAGAATCACACAATATTTGTCCTTTTGTGATCGACTTATTTCACTTGGCACAATGTTTTCAAGGTTTATCGATGTTATGGCATGTAGCAGAACTTCATTTCTCTTTATGGCTGAGTAACTTTCCATTGTATGGCAAATTGAAACGGCAAATGTTTTGTTATCTCTATGCTTACTACAATAAAAAAATTATACAAACCAAAACCAAACAGATGATTCAAAGTTGGAATTTCCAGTAGGAAGATTTATTTTGTTTTTTAATTAGAGAGAAAAAAAAAAAGATCAAGTCAAATATCATATGCAATTTATTTAAAAAAAAATACAAAGCACACTCCAATCATAAAATAGAGACTCACAAAGAGTGGAAGCTTAACTGATCATTAAAGGCATATATTTTCTATGTACTACAAACAACCGTAATCCCTTAAACAATTCCTCAAAACTGCCTAACATCAAACATCAGTCAGTCAGTTTAGGATCCATCAGCAAACTTAGAATACTTCCAAAGGGGTCTGATAGGTTAGGCAAAGAAAGTGCTGTACACCATCAGTTCTCCCAGTGATGTCTAAAGATCTATAGGTCGGAGAGGGGCACGCTGTGACGTCTCCTTCATTAATTATTTAAGGTCTTATTCCGGATGCTAGTAAACCCTCACGACTTCAAATATAAGCCCTTTTATGTTACAAAGATGTGCTTTTGGTAAACAAAGCCAAAGCACTTCTCTGAAAAGACATCTTATGATGAATAGTTCATCTTCTAATGGACATTCTCAGGCCAATAAATTTGAATTTAAACATGTATTTTGGGTCAAATTATGGTAACAGATAAATAAACCAAACCAAAACCAAACCCATAATCAATGAGTTGATTCTGACTCATATGGACCCTATAGGACACAGTAGAGCTGCCCCATCGTGCTTCCAAAGCTGTAGTCTTTATGGAAGCTGACTGCCACATCTTTCTCCAGAGGAGTGGCTGGTGGGTTCGAACCACCAATCTTTTGGTTAGCAACCAAGTGCTTAAACACTGCACCACCAGGGCTCCACAAAAAGCAAGAACGCTTCTCTAATCTGTTGTATACTTTCTACCCCAATTAGCTGTCAGCTAACATATCCATGTAATCAGCCCTAATTGCCAATTATATAGAGCTTGTTATTACAAGCTCTATATAATGTTATGTTTGCCATAACTAGTAGTAATGACTAGGTTTCAGGATTCTCTAGTTAAAAAAAAACATTTTTTATTATAGAGAATTTCGAGCACGTACAGAAATAGACTATTAAAATGAATCCAGATGTACCCACCACCTTGCAAAAATGATTAGCTCTTGGCTAATCTTATTTTGGAAACCCTGGTGGTGGTATAGTGGTTAAGAGCTAAGGCTGCTAACCAAGATGTCGGCAGTTTAAATCCACGAGGTGCTCCCTGGAAACCATATAGGACAGTTCTACTCTGTCCTATAGGGTCACTATAGGGTCGCTATGAGTCAGAATCGACTCAACGGCAACGGCTTTGTTTTTTTTTTTTCAATCTTATTTCAGATACTCTTATCTACTCCTCCATCTCATTTTTTTTTTTAATAATATGTTATTGAATTTATGGTGAAAATTTACACAGCAAGTTAGGTTCCCATTTGACAATTTCTATACAAATTGTTCAGTGACATTAGTTACATTTATCACAATGTGTCAACATTCGCTTTCATTGTGTTCCCTTCGTTCCATTTCCAGAACTCTAGTTTCCTTCCCCCCTTACCTTCTGATCTTTGCTTTTGAGTAACTGTTGACCATTTGGTCTCATATTGATGATTTGTTAAGTAGAGCACGGATGTTACAGGTAATACCCTCCATTTTGTGTGCCACTCTGCCATTTCGCTAAAAGCTGACTTCAGGGGATAGGCTGGGTTCTAGGTTTAATGAGTGTCTCAGGCCAGTGGTCTTAGGGAGTCCTCTGTCCTCCACTGTTCCAGTTAGCCTGGCTTTTTTTTTTTTAATTATTATTATTAAGAATTTGAGTTCTGCTCCACATTTTCCTATCCAGGACCTTCTATCGTGACCCTGGTCAGAGCTGTCTGTGGGGATAGCAGAGCACCATCTAGTTCTTTTGGTCTCAGGGTAGCTGAGGTTGTGGCTTATGTGAGCATATGTGTGGGGCAGTGGTTAAGAGGTTGGCTGCTAACTAAAAGGTTGGGAGTTCAAATCTACCAGCTGCTCCTTGGAAACCCTATGGGGCAGTTCTACTCTGTCCTTTAGGGTCGCTATAGTTGGAATTGACTCTGTGGCAATGGATTTAGGGTATATACCTAGGAGTGGGATTGCTGAATCATAGTAAGTTCTACTTCTAGTTTTTTTTTTTTTTTTTTTTTTGAGAAAGTGCCATACAGATTTTCATAGTGGTTGTACCTTTTACAGTCCCACCAGCAACGGATAAGGGTTCCAATCTCCCCACATCCTCAGCAACATTTGTTGTTATGTTTGTTTTAATCAGTAAGATGATATCTCATTGTAATTTTGATTTGTTTAATGGCTAATGATGGTGAGCATCTTTTCATTTGTTTGTTGGCTGCTGGAATGTTGTAATGGTTAAGGTTGTGTGTCAACTTGACTGGGCCATGATTCTCAGCAATTTGATAGTCGTATGATGGCCTGATATCTTCCATGATGAGATTTGATACTATGTGAGCACCTCCATGATAGGATCTGCTGTGAGTAGCCAATCAGCTGAAAGGGAGTTTCCTTGGGAATATGGCCTGCATTGAATACAAGTGGATATTCTGGCAAGGCTTTGCTCATTCTGGATCCCGTAGCTGCCTCCTGTTTGTCTGATTTCCGATTCTTGGGACTTGCGCTAGCAGCTTACCTGCAGTCTTTTCTGCCAATCTTTGAGAATCATCGATCTTCACAGCCTGTGAACAGAGCCCTGCCCTCTGACCTGCTGATCTTGGGTTCAACAGCCCCTATGGCTACATGCATCTGGAGAAGCCACTATGCTGACCCACTGACTTGGGACATTCCAGCCTCTACAACCACGTGAGCTATTTCCTTGATTTAAATCTCTCTTGATATATACCCACTGCCGTCGAGGCGATTCCAACATATATATTTATACAATTTACTGGTGTCTCTTTGGTGTCCCTTTGGTGTCCTCTTTGGTGAAGGTTTTGTTCATGTCCTTTTCTCATTTTGTGATTGGGTGGTTTGTCTTTTTGTTGCTGAGTTGTTGCAGTTTTTTTTATAGATTTTAGAGATTAGACCTTATCGGTTAAGTTGTTTCTGAATTTTTTTTTCAGTCTGTATGTTGTCCAGTTACTCTTTTAATAAAGTCTTTTGATGAGCATAAGTTTTTAAATTTTATGAAGTCTCATTTATTTTGTCTTCTATTTCTGCATTTGTTGTTGTTTGTTATACTATTTTTACAAAAATTAGGTCCCTTAGTTTTCTCCCTACATTTTCTTCCAGAAATTTTATGGTTTTAGGTTTAACATTTAGGTCTTTGATCCATTTCAAGTTAGTTTTTATATATGGTGTGAGGTATAGGTTCTGCTTCCTTTTTCTGCCAGTGGATATCCAGTTTAGCCAGCATCATTTATTAAAGAGACTGTTTCTGCCCCAATGGACTCTGACCCTTGTCGAAAATCAGTTGCCCATAGATGGCTGGGCTAAATTCTGGGTTAAATTTCTCAGTTCTGTTCTACCGGTCTATGTGTCTATGATTGAACCAATACCAAGTCGTTTTGATTACAGTGGCTGCGTTAGTATGTTTTGGTATCGGGAGTGTGAGGCCTCCTGTTTTGTATTTTTTTTTCAATATTGCTTTGGCTATTCATCCTTTCCAGATGAAGTTGGTCATTAGTTTTTCCATTTCATTAAAGAATGTTGTTGGGATTTATATAGGAATTGCATTTTATCTATAGATTGTTTTAAGTAGAATTGACATTTTCACTGTATTAAGTTTTCCAATCCATGAGCATGGGATGTCTTTCCATTTTCGTAGGTTTCTTTCAGTCTCTTGTAGCAGTGTTTTATAATTGTCATTGTATAAGTCTTTTACGTCCCAGGTTAGGTGAATTCCTAGATATTTTATTGATTAGGGGGCTGTAGTAAATAGTATTGTTTTCTTCATTTCTTTTTTGGGGTAGTCTTTGTTAGTGTAGAGGAACCCAACTGATTTCTGTGTGTTGATCTTGTACCCTGCAACGTTGCTAAATTCTTCTATCAGTTCCAGCAGTTTGTGGAATCTTTAGGGTCTTCTATGTGTAAGATCATGTCATCTGCAAACAGAGATAGTTTTACTTCTTCCTTTCTGATTTGGATACCTTTTATTTTTCTTTCTTGTTTTATTGCTCTGAGTAGGACCTCCAGCACAATGTTGAATGAGAGTGGTGATAATGGGTATCCCTGTCTCATTCTCCTTCTCAAAGGGAACCCTCTTAGCCTTTCTCCGTTTAGTATAATGTTGGCTATTGGATTTGCATATATGCCCTTAATTATGTTGAGAAATTTCCCTTCTATTCCTATTTTGCTGAGAATTTTTATCAGGAAAGAGTGTTGAATTTTATCGAATGACTTTTTTGCATCACTTGATATGATCATATTGTTTTTTCCTTTGTTTTATTTATGTAGTGGGTTACATTAATTGTTTTTCTAGTGCTGAACTACTCTCGTAATCCTGGTATGAATCTCACTTGATCATGGCATATGATTTCTTTGGTATGTTGGCTAGAATTTTGTTGAAAATGTTTGTATCGATGTTCATAAGGGATTTTGGTCCATAATTTTCTTTTTTGTAATGCCTTTGCCTCGTTTAGTTATCAGGGTTATGCTGGCATCCCATATTATTTGGAAATTAATCATAGACATCATGTAATTTCAACTGATATATTTCTGTATGTATCTCTCTAGAATATATGAAAAAAAATTTTTAATAAGGCCTTAAAAAAAAGCTTAAATATTAACCTCAAAATTACCAATATTAAAAAAAAATTATTTTTTTATTATTTTTTTCCAATATTAGGTATCTTTAAAATGACAAAAATTAACAATATTAGCTACACAGTAAATGTTCACATTTCCAATTGTCTCATATTTTCAGTCCAAACCCAGTTTTTTTTTCTAATCATTAGTATTGCTAGTCATTTTTTTAAGCTACTACAATTTCTCAAAACAAAGTTAATTTAAAAGTGCTTTTAATTAAAACCACTGCCTTATTGCTCTTACAGAGAGAGACATCACAAAATGCAATTATAGACTGTCAATTTTCTAGGAACTTTGGGAGTGACTGATTTAGACAGATTCAAATTATTTCTAACTAAATGACACCATCACAAACAAACTGGCTCTCAATAAACACAAGTTATAGGATAAATTAGAGCTAATATTTACTAAGGACTTTCTGTGTGCCAGGACATTTGGCTAAGCTCTTCTGTGAAATTTCATTGAATCCTCATAACAATCTCCCAGAAAGGTTTAATTACTTGATGAAGGGCACCCAGCTAGTAAGGGGCAGAATAATAGACTTAGCTAGGGAAGCCAAGCCAGCATAGTACACTCCTATCCCTGCCTCACAACCAGCATTTGGGGATGCAAAATATAAGAGCTCCACGAAGAGAGGCATAAGCAAGAAGAAGATACTAAGTAGGTTCCAGAAGCTACTTGAGGTAGAATGAGGAACTGATTCAGGCTGGCTCCAGGCAATTTCATGTTGATCAATCTTTTTCTAACCTTACTACTCAGAGTAAGACACATGAACTAACTCAAATGTGGAAATACTATCCACGTAAGGGAGCCACCCATGGAAACCAACAGTTAAGAGAAATCGAAGTGGTGCTGTATGACACTTGGAAGACTGGAAGGCTCACTTCTGATGTCACTTTCCTTCAAGATGGCTTGAAGAAAATGCAGCTCTAAAGTACAGTAGTTAATAGGCACAGTCATATACAATCCTACAGTCTAAGAGTAATTTATCGTGCACTTGCCTCTCAATTACTTGATGCTTGGTGCTTTTGTGGTGCCCAGCTATCTCAAACTTGCTAACACAGAGAAAGAAGTCTATCATAAATTAAAAACACTTCATCATCACATTTTACAGTACAAAATAGTGAGTCTCAAGTTTAGCTCATTCTCTGACAAGTTAGAGATGATGAAATCTTTAATGCCAAGTCATTTGTACAGTAATCTTTCCTCCTAATTCCTTTCCTGCTATCTCAGAGATAGAACCAGATGAGAAAGTTCAAGTTCATTACCCAGAGAATCTATTTCTCCAGCCAAAGCAAACAGAATTTGGATGGACCTTCTAAGTGCCCATTTAAAATGCTAAGTGAAGATGGGAGGGTAGAGAGGGTTAGAAACTGGCAAAACGGTCATGGAGGGAGTGGCTGGAGGGAGGGAGCGGGCTGACTCGTTAGGGGGAGAGTAGATGGGAGTATGTAGTAAGGTGTATATAAGTTTATATGTGAGAGACTGACTTGATTTGTAAACTTTCACTTAAAGAACAATAAAAATTATTTTAAAAAAATGCTAAGTGATTAAAGGTTCTTTATCCAGCTATTTCAGAGACCTTCTGTGAAGGCAACTTTCTGTGATCTAACGTGAATATTCTGTGAAGGAAGGCAAACCTGAGAAGAAAATCCTGACAAAGGGCACATGAGTAACATAAAGCATAAAGTGAGGTGTGAGGTTGCTTTGACTTAAATGTGAACCTTTGTTAAATGATCAGGAGACCACGGCAGTGGGGGCCATAAAGAACAAGTATTTGGTGTCTGTGATTGGGCTAAGAGGTTATATTTGAGAGGCTCGGTCTGGCAAGACCTTTATTGAGTTCCTAATATGTTCCTCCAGAAACCCTGGTGGCGTAGTGGTTAAATGCTACCGCTGCTAACCAAAAGGTCAGCAGTTCGAATCCGCCAGGCGCTTCTTGGAAACTCTACAGGGCAGTTCTACTCTGTCTTATAGGGTCGCTATGAGTGGGGTAATATGTTCCTCCACCACCTGTCTACTGTGGTGGCTTACATGTTGCTTTGATGCTGGAAGCTATGCCATTGGTATTTCAAATACCAGTAGGATCACCCCTGGTACACAGGTTCCAGCAAAGCTTCCAGGCTAAGACAAACTAGGAAGAAAAGCCTGGCAATCTACTTCTAAAAATTAGCCAGTGAAAATGGATCACAACAGAATATTGTCTGACATAGTACTGGAAGATGGGCCCCTTAGGCTGACAGGTACTACACAGTGACCACAGCAAAGTACTCAGGCATGACAACGGTCTTGAGGATAATGTGGGGCCAGGCAACGTTTTGTTCTGTTGTACATGGGGTCATCATGAATCATCGCTGACTCAATGGCAGCTAACAATATGTTCATGGTCAAGTTCTAGGAACTGTAGCACTGTCCCAGGCATAGATCATGTTTCTGTGGCTTGTTGTTCACTTCTGATTAAGTAGTTTAAAGGTACTTTCCCCTTGAATCTGTACACAACCAAAAACCAAACCAAACCCATTGCTGTGGAGTTGATTCCGACTCATAGGGACCCTATAGGACAGAGTAGAACTACCCCATAGGGTTTCCAAGGCTGTAATTTTTACGGATGCAGACAGCCATATGTTTCTCCCAGGGAAAGGCTGATAGTTTCGAACAGTTGACCTTTCAGTTAGCAGTCAAGCACTTAAATGATGTACCACTAGGGCTCCTGATCTGAATCCAAGTAACCCTATATTTATTGAATTAACATTAATTGTGGAACTGTCCAAAGGCAATATTCAATAAAGGGTCTGGAACCTAGAAGCTAACAGTATTGCTGGGGCAAAGCCTTGGAAGCCCTCTGCTGGCCCAGGCGTTACTTCTGTGGCTGCTGGGTCATAGGAAGGACTAATGGATCCTGGAGGAGGACCCACGGCAACTAGAATGATGGCCTTGGGGGCATTCCTGGGAACTCAGTGCTATGGCCATGCAAAACAGAAACGTTTCAATATTTTAATAACCAGTATGACTAAACCGGAGCACAGCAGCTGAATCTCAGCAGCCCTGTATTGTCCAGTACAGTTGAGTAAGTCCAAATCACATATTCAGGCAGTTCTCTAGCCAAATAATATGCTTCCTAACTAATAAATGTAATAGTAACAATTTAGGTTTTAAATAAACTGAAAGGACACTTATTTCAAACTTTTCAAAGGTTTTTTTTTTTTTTTAATTAAAAGCATAGCAGATCGCTAACATGTAAAGATTCTAGAAAAATATTTTAAAATTTACTTTCCCCAATACGACAAGCTTTACTATCCCGTATATGGTGATGTTTTGTTGGTCATAAATACCTAAACATATTTAACTCTCTTATTTCAGTTCAAGACAGACGTCAAAAGATCCAAAGCAAGAACAGGTATCTAAAAGCTGAAAGGAAAATCGTGGTAGAAGCTTTGTGTCAAGTTTTTATGCAAAACATAAAATTATAAGGGTTTTCCGAAGTAATGTGGATGGCTGCAGATGATCAGTCTTTTTCACCTGCAGTAGTTCCTTTTCAGTTGTAACTTCTACGTCCCACCTCCTGCTACACAGAGACAGTGTTTCTCCAGCGGGCTGAGAACTAAACCACATGATGTCTAACAGACTGGGATTTTTAAGAGCAAGCATGAGTCGTGTTAACAAAAATAAACCTTTTAAGCCATAGCACATAATGTATAACATTTGTTAGGAAAAAAAAAAAAAAAACTTATTTTCTTCCTTTAAGCAAATACAATCATTAATCATTTCCCTCCAGAACAGAAACAGAGATCTAACATAACTGCATCTGTTGACCTTTGTGTCTCTGAGGCATGGTTCCTGACTGGAAAATTTGAAAAATCAAACTCAAGTTGCAATTCAAAGAGGTAGCAAATTACCCTCAGAAGGCATAGAGAAATACACACACAATCTCGTTAGAAAACATGTGTTCGGACTTCTCATCTCTGAGAAAGCAATCAAAACCCTGGCTTCTACACTGTCACATTTAATGGAGCAGAAGTTAAACTCCTTCTGCCAGTGTTTGAATTTTGAAAAATACACTGAATTAAACAAGGACCCCATGACTAAGATCAAATTGGAGTTTTCTAGCGTCTAGCTGACATCCACTTGGCCAGGCCAGGGTAGCACTGACCCCACATACGTTAACGAAAACCACCTGTGCGCACTGACAAATCGCTCACACCTGCTCCTACCATTCTAGGACTCACTAAGACAGCAACCAGAACATCTGCCCGCTTCAGACAGATTCTGTGATGTCTAAATTAGCATAACAGGCTCTTAAACTGTTATTTCAAAAGGAGAAGCTGGCAATATGCTAATTTTTGAGGCTCTCTGCCTAATTTTCATCACGCTCACCCTAATTTCTTGTTCAGCTTTGCAGGAGGGCCCGTGCTTATTTTCATAGCCAAAAGATGACCATGCTCACAGATGACCATCGAGCATGAGGCACTCCTAACACTTCAAGTTCTCCAGGCACAAAACAGAAGGCATCAGACCAAAATCATCTGCTTGGAGTTTTCATTACTCAGAGCAAGCACTGTTACATCCTGGGTGCTCCACTGTCCTTCTTGGATTAGACGAGAGGCAGGAATTAACATTTAATACGTTTACTTTTGGTCAAATATGAGCAGTGAGTTTCCAAATACAGGGGCATGGACAAGCAACACAAAGGAACAATATTCTACCAGCATTTAGGTAATCACAGGCTAAGACGATCAATGTCCATAATGCCCTTGTGGGCCACAGAGATTACTGGATCCAATCTTACTTGGTTCTGTTTGAACAGTAAAAAACAACAAAAAAAAGAAAGGTGCTAACTTGATATTTTCATAAAATCTACTATCTAAAGGGAGCAAAATATTACATTAGACACCATTCCTTCTCCCAGAAAAATCTCACCTTAGACAGGTAACAAAATATGCTATCCAGAAAAAACAAAAAACCAAACTCACTGCTGTCAAGTTGATTCTGATTCATAGCGACCCTACAGGACAGAGTAGAGCTGCCCCATAGAGTTTCCAAGGAGTGGCTGACTGATTCCAACTGCTGATCTTTTGCTTAGCACCTGTAGGTCTTAACCACTAGCCACCAGGGTTTTCAAATATGCTATAGAAAAAAAACTTTTTTTTTTTAGGTACCACAAAAAGCAAAGGTTACTGAACAAAGTGTGTGTCAGGTATTGCTCTTTACTTTAAGACAAAAAGTAACATTTATTTCTAAAAACACAATTTGGAGCAGAGCCAAGATGGCGGAATAGACAGATGCTTCCAGTGAGCCCTCTACAGCAAAGACCTGAAAAAAAAAGTGAAACCAGTAGGTTTGTGTCAAGCTGGGAGCCCTGAGCATCAAAGGCAAGCTTAGACAACGAACTGAGGGGCAGAGGGAGGAAGAGACCGTTCAGAAGTGGAGAGGAGTTACAGGGCCTGAATCGCGGGGAGCCCTCAGGCACTGTTCCCGGAGCGGCGGCAGTGGTGTCTGCGGCGGGCTGGTACTAGCGCTCGGCTGCAGTTTCCTCAGGGGGAAGCAGCCAGCCACACAGCCCACTCACTCCTCTGGAGCCTGAGGAGAACGACACTCTAGGCAAAAGCTAAGTACTTGCCTATATTTTACCACGCCCCCCCTCCCCCAAGCCGGCTTCAGCGGCTGAATCCCTGGGCCTCAGATAGGCCCTGTTGATCACCTAGAGCCATCCCCCCGGCCTAGGGGAAGGTAAAAAATTATAATTGGGGGAAAAGATAATTTGCTAGCTCCATTAACCAGGGGAGCTCAGGACAGAAGCGGCTCCTGTCCAGGCATAAACCGTCCATGGACCTTGAGCACCTTTTCCTTCTGCATGGACCTGTGTGGGCCTATTTCAGGAGAATAGGCCCTTATTGGCAGACTCCAACCATTTCAGCTGTGTAGTGGAGAGGTGGGTGTTTGACGTTTGACTGCTTTGCCTATTAAACAAGGTTCTCACTTACCCATATCAGGGACCTAAGGAATGGTAGCTCCACTCAGGTCACCCAGCCACCTGTGACAGGGGTCCAAAGATAACTGGTACCTCCCAGTCCTTACAACCAAAAACTTTGGGTGCCCATGGTCTGTCTGCAGAACCCACCCACCTGCACGCTCTAGGGAACAGGGACGCGTTTTCCTCAGAGACACTTGGGGGTCGGTTCTCAGCACCCTGCTTTGTTCAGAGCGTGACCCCCCAGCTGTAATCAGGTACCGGTATATACGCCAATCACCCCTGCCTCTCTCAGACTGTAGGACAGAGCCTGTACCACACAATTGATGATCAGCTACCTGGAAACCTGAGCAGAATTCATACAAGAAAACTGAATGGACTCCTAGAAATATTAAAGGGAATTCTTTGATTGGAAAATCAATAATATCAGGTATAAACCCAAGACTAGAACACTAGGCAGGGCAACCAGAAGTCAAACCAGACAGGGAAATCAAAAAAAAAAAAAACCAAAATTATCAAAAAAAAAGTTCAAAACAGGGTAACAGCGATGTTATTATATAAAAGAAGACAACATTAAAATAATAAAGAGGGACTAAGAAATGTAATCATACACCTTCCATATGGAGAGGAAGTTACAGCGATACAAAGAAATAAAAGTTAGTTTTAAATTTAGAAAAATAGGGGTAAATAATAAGGTAACCAAAAGGAGACAAACTATCCTACTCATCAAAATAAAATACAAGAGAAAAATAGAGACTCAGCAGAAACAAAATCAACAATAACAAATATGAGGAAAGGATAATATATAAAGAAAATCTGCTCAGCACGTGGGAAAAAGAAACTGTCAACAACACACAAAAAAAGACATCAAAATGAGAGCACTAAATTCATACCTATTCACAATTACCCTGAATGTAAATGGACTAAATGCACCAATACAGAGACAGAGAGTAGCAGAATGGATTAAAAAACAAGATCCATCTATATGCTGCCTACAAGAGACACACCTTAAACTTAGAGACACAAACAAACTAAAACTCAAAGGATGGAAAAAAATATATCAAGCACACAACAATCAAAAAAGACAAGGAACGGCAATATTAATTTCTGACGAAATAGACTTTAAAGTTAAATCCATCATAAAGGATGAGGAAGGACACTATATAATGATTAAAGGGACAATTTTGCTCAAAAAAGATTGGATTATACGAGACATTAAGGATGGAATAAAGAAATTCATAGAATACAATGAGAATGAAAACACTTCCTATCAGAAGCTTTGGGGACACAGCAAAAGCGGTGCTCAGAGGCCAATTTATATCAATAAATGCACACATCCAAAAAGAAGAAGGGCCAAAATCAAAGACTTATCACTACAACTCGAACAAATAGAAAGAGAGCAACGAAAGAAACCCACAGGCACAAGAAAAAAAAAATAATAAAAATTAGAGCTGAACTAAATGAATGAGAGAACAGAAAAACAACTGAAAGAATTAACAAGACCAAAAGCTGACTTTTTTTTAAATATCAACAAAATTGATAAACCACTGGTCAAACTGACAAAAGAAAAACAGGAGAGGAAGCAAATAACCCAAATAAGAAATGACATGGGCAATATTACAACAGACCCAACTGAAATAAAAAGAATCATATCAGATAACTATGAAAAATTGTACTCTAACAAATTTGAAAACCTAGAAGAAATGGATGAATTCCTAGAAACACACTACCCACCTAAACTAACACAAACAGAGGTAGAACAACTAAATTGACCCACAACAAAAGAAGAGATTTAAAAGGGAATCAAAAAACTCCCAACAAAAAAAAAGCCCTGGCCCGGACGGCTTCACTGCAGAGTTCCACCCATCTTTCAGAGAAGAGTTAACAGCACTACCACTAAAGGTATTTCAGAGCACAGAAAAGGAAAGAACACTACCAAACATATTCTATGAAGCTACAATATCCCTGATACCAAAACCAGGTAAAGACACCACAAGAAAAGAAAATTATAGACCTATATCCATCATGAACGTAGATGCAAAAATCGTCAACAAAATTCAACAACATATCCAAAAAATAATTCACCATCACCAAGTGGGATTCATACCAGGTATGCAGGGATGGTTTAACATTAGAAAAACAATTAATGTAATCCACCACATAAATAAAACAAAAGACAAGAATCACATGATTTTATCAATTGATGCAGAA
The DNA here is from genome assembly GCF_024166365.1 of Elephas maximus indicus. Taxonomy (NCBI): domain Eukaryota; kingdom Metazoa; phylum Chordata; class Mammalia; order Proboscidea; family Elephantidae; genus Elephas; species Elephas maximus. Next base: position 65,242,279 of record NC_064838.1, read on the forward strand.
AAGGCATTTGACAAAGTTCAACACCCATTCATGATAAAAACTCTCAGCAAAATAGGAATAGAAGGAAAATTCCTCAACATAATAAAGGGCATTTATACAAAGCCAACAGCCAACATCACCCTAAATGGAGAGAGCCTGAAAACATTTCCACTGAGATCAGGAACCAGACAAGGATGCCCTTTATCACCGCTCTTATTCTACATTGTGTTGGAGGTCCTACCCAGAGCAATTAGGCTAGATAAAGAAATAAAGGGCATCCAGATTGGCAAGGAAGAACTCAAAGTATCTCTATTTGCAGATGACATAATCTTATACACAGAAAACCGCAGCAAATCCTCAAGAAAAGTACTGAAAGTAAGAGTTCAGCAGAGTATCGGGATACAAGATAAACATACAAAAATCAGTTGGATTCCTCTACACCAACAAAAAGAACATCGAAGAGGAAATCACCAAATCAGTGCCACTTACAGTAGCCCCCAAGAAGATAAAATACTTAGGAATAAATCTTACCAGAGATGTAAAAGACTTATGAAAAGAAAACTACAGTACACTTCTGCAAGAAACCAAAAGAGACTTACCTAAGTGGAAGAACATACCTTCCTCGTGGATAGGAAGACTTAACATTATAAAAATGTCTATTCTACGAAAAGCGATCTATACATTTACTCCAATTCCGATCCAAATCCCAAGGACGTTCTTTAATGAGTTGGAGAAAAAAATCACCAACTTCATATGGAAGGGAAAGAGGCTCCAGATAAATAAGGAAAGTGAGAGGCCTTACTTTACCTGATTTTAGAACCTATGATACCGCCACAGTAGTCAAAACAGCCTAGTACAACAACAGATACATGGACCAATGGAACAGAATTGAGAATCCAGACAGAAATCCAACCACGTATGAGCAAAGGCCCCAAAACAGTTAAATGGGGAAAAGACAGTCTTTTTAACAAATGGTGCTAGCATAACTATATCCATCTGCAAAAAAATGAAACAAGACCCATACCTCGCTCCATGCACAAAAACTAGCTCAAAATGGATCAAAGACCTAAATATAAAATCTAAAATCATAAAGATCATGGAAGAAAAAATAGGGACAATGTTAGGAGCCCTAATACATGGCATAAACAGTATACAAAGCATTATTAGGAATGCAGAAGAAAAACTAGATTAACTAGGAGCTCCAAAAAATCAAATACCTATGCTCATCCAAAGACTTCACCAAAAGAGAAAAAAGACTATCTACAGACTGGGAAACAGTTTTTAGCTATAATATTTCTGATCAGCACCTGATCTCTAAAATCTACATGATACTGCAAAAACTCAACTGCAAGAAGACAAATAACCCAATTAAAAAACAGGCAAAAGATATGAATAGAAACTTCGCTAAAGAAGACATTCAGGTAGCTAACAGATACATGAGGAAATGTTCACGATCATTAGCCATTAGAGAAATGCAGATCAAAACTACAATGAGATTTCATCTCACTCCAACAAGGCTGGCATTAATCCAAAAAACACAAAAGAATAAATGTTGGAGAGGCTGTGGAGAGATTGGAACACTTATAGACTATTGGTGGGAATGTCAAATGGTACAACCACTTTGGCAATCGATTTGGTGCTTCCTTAAAAAGCTGGAAATAGAACTACCATATGATCCAGCAATCCCACTCCTTGGAATATATCCTAGAGAAATAGCCTTTACACAAACAGATATATGCACACCCGTGGTTATTGCAGCACTGTTTACGATAGCGAAAAGATGGAAGCAACCAAGGTGCTCATCGACAGATGAATGGATAAATAAATTCTGGTATATTCACACAACGGGATACTACGCATCAATAAAGAACAGTGAGGAATCTGTGAAACATTTCATAACATGGAGGAACATGGAAGGCATTATGCTGAGTGAAATTAGTCAGTTGCAAAAGGACAAATATTGTATAAGACCACTATTATAAGAACTTGAGAAATAGTTTAAACTAAGAAGAAAATATTCTTTTGTGGTTACGAGAAGGGGAAGGGAGGGAGGCTGGGAGAAGGGCATTCACTAATTAGATAGTAGATAAGAACTACTTTAGGGGAAGGGAAAGAGCACACAATACAGGGGAGGTCAGCACAATTGGACTAAACCAAAAGCAAAGAAATTTCCTGAATAAACTGAATGCTTCGAAGGCCAGTGTAGCAGGGGCAGGGGTCTGGGGACCATGGTTTCAGGGGACATCTAAGTCAATTTGCATAATAAAATCTATTAAGAAAACATTCTGCATCACACTTTGAAGAGTGGCATCTGGGGTCTTAGATGGCAAGCAGCCATCTAAGATGCATCAATTGGTCTCAGCCCACCTGGATCAAAGGAGAATGAAGAATACCAAGGGCACAAGGTGATTACAAGCCCAAGAGACAGAAAGGGCCACATGAACCAGAGACTACATCATCCTTAGACCAGAAGAACTAGATGGTGCCCGACTACAACCCATGACTGCCCTGATAGGGAACACTACAGAGAACCCCTGAGGGAGCAGGAGAGTAGTGGGATGCAGACCCCAAATTCTAATAAGACCAGACTTAATGGTCTGACTGAGACTGAAAGGACCCCTGTGGTCCTGGCCCCCAGACCTTCCGTTGCCCCAGGACAAGAACCATTCCCGAAGCCAACTCTTCAGACATGGATCGGGCTGGACAATGGGTTGGAGAGGGATGCTAGTGAGTAGTGAGCTTCTTGGATCAGGTGGACACTTGAGACTATGTTGGCATCTCCTGCCTGGAGGGGAGATGAGAGGGTAGAGGGGGTTAGAAGCTGGCAACATGGACACAAAAAGAGAGAGTGGGGGGAGGGAGCGGGCTGTCTCATTAGGGGGAGAGTAATTGGGAGTGTGTAGCAAGGTGTATATGGGTTTTTATGTGAGAGACTGACTTGATTTGTAAACTTTCACTTAAAAAAAAGCACAATAAAAATTATTTTAAAAAATGCACAATTTATTTACTCTAATTATTGCCAGTTTACAAAAGTGAATCTATTTTACCAAGGTCAAAACTGGTAAGTACTCAGACCCAAGTGTCTCTCTAAAACCTTTCTTACTCTCAATAAATCATGAATATTGACGGAAATCAGGGGGTAAATCATGGCCATGCACAGCCTCAAAGATTCAGGTAGTGAGGTCAAGAGCCTGTCTCAGGTGGCTTGTATGAAATCTAAGTCTCAGCTCTTCTCTCTCTTACTAATCCAAGTCTGACTCATAGACAGCATTTACTGAGTGCAGATTTTGCTCCAAACCCTTTACATCGTTTGACTAATTCTCAAAACAATCCTTTTATAAAGTAGGTATTATCATCACCCTATTTTACAGGTGAGGATACAGGTACCAAAATGTTTAGTAACTTGCACAGGGAGCAAATCCAGGCTTCTAACCAAGGCTGCCTGGCTCCAGCCTCCATGCTCTGACCCACCCCTATGTTACATTACCCTTCACCTCTGGAAAAACAAACAAAGCAGTCGTTGTTGAGTTGACCCCAACTCATGGCAACCCACGTGTGTCAGAAACAATTATAAAGTAAAAGAAAAGAAGTGAGACATGCTGAGAAGCAATAAGCTAGATCTCCTAACCTGAGAAGGATGCATCACACTCAAGCCTTTCTTGGCATTTCCAAACTCAACGATCCTATTGATTTCAGAGTGGAAGGCAGTCCAGTAGGTCAGCAGTTATTCATTAGAATCAGGTTAAAAGACTTATTTAAACAGCTCATATCTGAAAGGCAAACAATAACCTACTGAAATATGATTTTAAAATGAAGCAATAGCAAACTAGAGTCTATTTACATTTGAGGAAGAAATGGAAATAATTCATTAACAAGACAAAATAGAGTCCAAACTGACACACAGCTTCTCTTTCTTCACACACACATGCGCACACACACACATTTAACTAGGAGCCCTACAAAAAGCAGGGTTATAATAGAAATGCTGACACAACCAACATCATGTTTCAGACCAAAAGCTATAATTATATTTTCTAATCATACACTGGGTGTAAGAAATGCCAACCAGAACAAAAACATAATAACTAGCTAGAAAGAGTCCATCAGAATTCTTGGATTATAGAAAATGCATATGAAACACTATTATCTTCAGCCACAGCCAGAAGATGTCAGACAATCAATTCACATAACATGCCAGCTTAATAAAATCTGCATACAAAATTTATGAATGCAGGAATATTCCTTTTTATCACAAGTTATTAATGGTCAATTTAATGAACATCTACAGCTGGAGTGCTTTGGTTCTGTATGATATTTTAATCATCTTAAGCCATGGATTTAAGTGCATTTCATTTTATAACCATCAGCTGTTGGAGATAAGAAAGCCTTTACGTAAGTATGGATTCTTGGGGGTAGGCTACCAGTTTTGTCTTTATGCTGTTATTGATTTCCTTACAATTTATTACAATAGAAACAGAACTGAATGTTCCATTACAATAATATTTGATTTAATGTCTATATGAACAATATAAAAGGTTTCTTGAAGTTGTATTACATGTTCGGTTAGTTTAAAAACTCCCTTTCCAGTAAAGAACTTTCTAATCTTATTTATACAAAACAATTTTCGTCAAAGTTCTCATCCTCCAAAAAGTATCCTGCTGGAATGGTAACATCTCAGTCATAAGTATTCTTGGAAATTTATGTGTCATGTACCCAAAAGTAAAGCTTCTTACTCATTTTCATTCATTGGTTAATAATACTCTTTTAAAAACCTATTGCGTTCAGCTGTCACGTTTCACACAGATTCTGGGCCAAAACCAAATTTTACCATACGGTTCATCTATAGAAGAAAAAGGCAACATTCAAGAAGAGAGAAAAGCAACAGTGGATCTATGGCAGTATGAAACACTCAGGGTGGACAATGCTGATGACGCTCTCCGGTCATAAAGTCAAGTAACTGAGTGTTTCTCACATTTGAATATTAGAGTCTTGGCATCAAAACTACATGCATCTTTGGGAGTCATCTCAATCATCTGAATATTTAACAAAAGGGTAAGAAAGCTAAGTCATAAATACTTCTAAGGGGTAAGAATTAGCTGGATAAACCGGTAAAGGCACACCAATCTGACACACAGGGGGTTGCCATGAGCCAGAATTGCCATGGCAAGTGGATTGGAGTCCCTGGGTGGCGCATATGGTTAACTTGCTCAGCTGCCGCCTGAAAGGCTGGAGGTCTGAGTCCCCCATGGGGTGCCTTAGAAGAAAGCCCTGGCCATGGACTTCCAAGAAGTCAGCCATTGAAGATGCTATGGTGCACAGGTCTACTCTGATACACATGGGGCTGTCGTGAGTCAGAGTTGACTCGATGGCAAATGGCGGTGGCGGTGGTACAACGACCAGCATTAAGGAATGACCTATGGCAATTTCGAGGTTTACCGCTTAGAGCACTGTAATAAGCTCTTGGTGGGAATTAGTCAAGCTATGTGCCCAGGAGATTTAGTGCACGCATGTTATTTATTCACTTATTCAATCTTCTGTTCCTTCAGTAACTCCTTTTTGAGAACCTACCATGTGTCAGGAAGAATTCCTGTTCATAAGGACCTAATGATCTAACCTGGACCATGGTACATGTACACACACAATTGTAAAGCAGGGTAAAATGGATAGGAGCCAAGGAGAAGGACAAACAGAGTCTAGAGAAGATGGGTGTTTCTTAGAGGGAAGGCTTTACAGAAAACAACTGGAATTCCAAAAAGGAGTGGGATGAGTAGGGGTATTTTTAGGGAAAGGGAACAACATGAAATTGGTTTAAAGACAAGAGACCTGAGGACAGAAACTGCCTATGCAATGTGGATTTTGTATTTAAAATACTGACTTTCAACAATGCATAGGTCTGTAGACTGCAGGTATTTTCCAAACTTCTCTAATAAGTAGGATGTGCATATATATCCAGGAAGAACATAACTCATTAAATTTCATTTTAAGCTTCCTGAATCTGCCTAAATTTTTCATCTTATCCGGCAAGCCAATGTGTGCTTACACTGTGAGGTGAAAGCAATGAACTTTTGAAGGGAACCTGTCAAATCCAATTATCAACAAGCAATCGTTTCACTATTAGGGAGAATCTAAGCCTCAATGTCAATTTTAAAGAAGCATGCTTACATTTGCATTTTAATTAGGTCACACCTTCAACATCATCATATTAATTTTAGTTTAATGCTCCATTTTATTGCCATTTCCCAAATGACATTTTTAGGATGTAAAGGAAAAAAAATTCTAATTTTGTTTTGAGAACACATAAACACTAAACTCTAAGTAATGAGAACAGAGATATGACTCTGTATAAAATTCTAAATATTAGCAATAATTGGAATTCAAAACTATTTCAAGGATAAATTATTAGATTCACATCTAAGAGCATAATTGAGTGCTGGATAGAACATGAAATCCAAGCTCCTGGGAGTCACCAGAAGCTAAAAGCTAAAAGTCATTTCAATTAAGATTTTCCATTGGAATTAGGACATGCTTTGTATTGCAGTTTTTTTTTTTTTTTCTTTTGGCGGGGTGGGGGTAGTGGGAAATAAATTATAAGACACCTCTCTCTCCATTTAAAAAAAAAATACTCAAATACATCTTAATCAAAAATACTCTCAAAAGAAGAAATGACTGAGTCCTTTATTGCCCAACTATTTTCTCTTTTCTTTTTCCAAATTATTCCAGAAAGCTTATGGGGCTTTGTGTTCATTGTCAGTGAGAGAAACAAATACAAGTTTTTACCCCTTAATTTTTCCAAACTAAAAAGCCAGTGATAAATATCCATTTAAATTAAAAATCCAAGCTGTTATTAACATCACAGGCTTGATTCTATCAAGGCACAAAAGAAGACCTGAATACCTAGAGATCTGGTGTGTTCATGGCTGGGAAGACTCAATTTTCACTGAAAGGTCAAATTTCCCTAAATTAATCTGTGTATTCAATGCCATTCGATTTAAAAATCTCAACAGGTTTTTCCACAGAGCTTCATTAGAAAGCAAGGATGGCTAGACTTTGTCTCACATACTCTGGACATGTTATGAGTACGGACCAATCCCTGGAGAAGGACATCATACTTGGTAAAGCAGAGGGTCAGTGATAAAGAGGAAGACCCTCAATGAGATGGCCTGAAACAGTGGCTGCAACAATGGGCTTAAACATAGCAGGGACTGTGAGGGTGGCATAGGACCAGGCAGCATTTTGTTATGTTGTATACAGAGTCTCTGTGAGTTGGAACCAACTCGATGGCACCTAATAACAACAAATAAGCAGAAAATAGAATACAATACAGGAGGAGAAAGTAAAATAATTAAATCTATGAAAAATTTTAACACACACTAAACAAAGCAACACTGTTTTTTTAGCAATATAGACACAAATAAGAAGCATACAAACTTCGTCAGGTAGGAACCATACCACCTTCAGGTTAGCAGATACCTCTGAAGAAGTGGTTCTCAACTGGGAGCAATTTTGCCCCCCAGGGTCATTTGGCAATGTGTGGAGACATTTTTGTTGTCATAACAAGGGCTGGGTTGGGGGGTATTATGTGCTACAGCATCTAGTGAGATGCAGCTAAGCATGCTGTAATGCAGAGGACAGCTCTTCTCAGCAAAGAACTTTCCAGCCCAGAGTGTCAATAGTGCCAGGATCGAGAAACCCTACCTTAGAGCACGGGGCGGGGGGGCGGGGGAGAATAACGTAAGATCAAAGGGGAGTAGGGTACCTTTAAATGTATCTGTAATTCCCTATTTATTTTAAATCTTATTTTATTATGTTTTAGGTGAAAGTTTACACAGCAAATTGGGTTCCGTGCCACTTATACAAATTGTTCTGTGCCATTGGTTACAATTTTCACAATGTGTTAGCATTCTCATTATTTCCACTCTGTTTGTTCTGTTTCCATTTATATAGCATCCCTTCCCCTCCTTGCCTTGTCATCTTTGCTTTTGGGTAAATGTTGACCATTTGGTCTCATATGATTGATTGTTTAAGGGACACATTACTCATGGATGACACTGTTTTATAAGCCAATCAATTATTTAGCTGAAAGGTGACCTCAAGGAGCAGCTTCAGTGCCAAGTTCAAGTGTATCATAGGGAGACAGTCTCAGGGGTTCCTCTAGTCTCTATTGGCCCAGTAGGACTGGACTTTTTCAGGAATTTGAGTTTTGTTCTACGTTTTTCTCCCATTCTATCCGGGACCTTCTATTGTGTCCCCTTATCAGAATGGTCGGCAGTGGTGGCTGGGCACCATCTAGTTCTTCTAGTTTCAGCTTAGAGAAGGCCATGGTTTGTTTGTGTGGGCTATTAGTCCTATGAACTAGTTTCTTTTTTGAGCCTTTGAACTTCTTATTTATTTTTGTAACATATGAAGCAGATAGGTAAATATGTTCAATTTTTTTAAAGTCTGAGTATCAATAGGTGTCTGTCACATTATACTTTGTACACATTTTATTTTTAAAACTTATAATTTTTTTATTTAATTCATCCTATGATTTAATTTAAATTTGAAGGAGGTTACATAATTCTTTTTCCTTTTTTCATAATTCTATTACTGACATGAATAAGTTAATATGTTCCTAGAAAAACAATAATTTTTCACTTGCAAATTTTAGGAGTTCCTTTTTTTTTTTTTTCAAATTACTTTGAGATCATCCAGTGTGTAATTTTCTTTTTTCATTTAGTTCCTTAGTACAAGGGTCAGCAAACTATTTTTAACAAAAGGCCAGATGGTAAAATATCTTAGGCTTTGCAGGCCATTTAGTCTCTATTACAACTATTCAACTCTGCCACTGCAACAAGAAAGCAGCCATAGAAAATACGTAAAGTAATGTATGTGGCTGTGTTATGATAAAATCTTATTTACCAATCCAGTGGTGGCCAGGATATGGCTGTGGGCCATAGTTTACCAATACCTGGCAAGTCAGCAAAAATGACACTACTTTGAAATGACACTGCTTTAAATTTAAGGTCTCTACTCTGATCTTCCCTGAAAGTATAGTTTTATATATATTTCAGTGGGGACAGGAATTATACACAATTAAGTTAAATTTATATGCATGAAACAACTCAATAAATGACAATGATGTTCATTTTTTTTAAATAATTTTTATTGTGCTTTAAGTGAAAGTTTACAAATCAAGTCAGTCACATACAAGCTTATATACACCTTACTACATACTCCCATTTACTCTCCCCCTAATGAATCAGCCCGCTCCCTCCTTCCAGTCTCTCCTTTCATGACCATTTTGCCAGTTTCTAACCCTCTCTACCCTCCCATCTCCCACCCAGACAGGAGATGCCAACACAGTCTCAAGTGTCCCCCTAATACAAGTAGCTCACTCTTCATCAGCATCTCTCTCCAACCCATTGTCCAGTCCCTTCCATGTCTGATGAGTTGTCTTGAGGAATGGTTCCTGTCCTGGGCCAACAGAAGGTTTCGGGGCCATGACTGCTGGGATTCTTCTAGTTTCAGTCAGACCATTAAGTCTGGTCTTTTTCTGAGAATTTGGGGTCTGCATCCCACTGTTCTCCTGCTCCCTCAGGGGTTCTCTGTTGTGCTCCCTGTCAGGGCAGTCATCGGTTGTGGCTGAGCACCATCTAGTTCTTCTGGTCTCAGGATGATGTAAGTCTCTAGTTCATGTGGCCCTTTCTGTCTCTTGGGCTCATAGTTATATTGTGACCTTGGTGTTCTTCATTCTCCTTTGATCCAGGTGGGTTGAGACAAATTGATGCATCTTAGATGGCCGCTTGTTAGCATTTAAGACCCCAGAAGCCACACTTCAAAGTGGGATGCAGAATGTTTTCATAATAATAAATTCATAATAGAATTTATTTTGCCAATTGACTTAGAAGTCCTCTTAAGCCACAGTCCCCAAACCCCCACCCTTGCTCCGCTAACCTTAAAAAACATTCAGCTTATCCTGGAACCTTCTTTGCTTTTGGTCAGTTGAGCTGACCTTCCCTGTATTGAGTATTATCCTTCCCTTCAACGAAAGTACTGCTTATCTACTATCTAATCAGTAAATAACCCTCTCCCCTCTCCTAACCACAAAAGAACGTGTTCTTCTCAGTTTATACTATTTCTCAAGATCTTATAATAGTGGTCTTATACAATATTTGTCCTTTTGCATCTGACTAATTTCACTCAGCATAATGCCTTCCAGGTTCCTCCATGTTATGAAATGTTTCACAGATTCCTCACTGTTCTTTATCGATGCGTAGGATTCCATTGTGTGAGTATACCATAATTTATTTAACCATTCATCTGTTGAGGGACACCTTGGTTGCTTCCAGCTTTTTACTATTGTAAACAGTGCTGCAGTAAACATGGGTGTGCATATATCTGTTCGTGTAAAGGCTCTTATTTCTCTAGGGTATATTCCGAGGAGTGGGATTTCTGAGTTGTATGGTAGTTCTATTTCTAACTTTTTAAGAAAATGCCAGATAGATTTCCAAAGTGGTTGTACCATTTTACCTTCCCACCAGCAGTGTATAAGAGTTCCAATCTCTCCGCAGCCTCTCCAACATTTATTATTTTGTGTTTTTTGGATTAATCCCAGCCTTGTTGGAGTGAGATGGAATCTCATCGTAGTTTTAATTTGCATTTCTCTAATGGCTAATGATTGAGAGCATTTTCTCATGTATCTGTTAGCTGTCTGAATATCTTCTTTAGTGAAGTGCGTATTCATATCCTTTGCTCACTTTTTGATTGGGTTGTTTGTATTTTTGTGGTTGAGTTTTAACAGAATCATATAGATTTTAGAAATCAGGCGCTGGTCGGAGATGTCATAGCTGAAAATTTGGTCCCAATCTGTAGGTGGTCTTTTTACTCTTTTGGTGAAGTCTTTAGATGAGCACAGGTGTTTGATTTTTAGGAGCTCCCAGTTATCGGGTTTCTCTTCGTCATTTTTGGTAATGTTTTGTATTCTGTTTATGCCTTGTATTAGGGCTCCTAACGTTGTCCCTGTTTTTTCTTCTGTGATCTTTATCGTTTCAGTCTTTATGTTTAGGTCTTTGATCCACTTGGAGTTAGTTTTTGTGCATGGTGTGAGGTATGGGTCCTGTTTCATTTTTTTGCAAATGGATATCCAGTTATGCCAGCACCATTTGTTAAAAAGACTATCTTTTCCCCAATTACCTGACACTGGGCCTTTGTCAAATATCCGCTGCTCGTATGTGGATGGACTTATATCTGGGTTCTCAATTCTGTACCATTGGTCTATGTGCCTGTTGTTGTACCAGTACCAGGCTGTTTTGACTACTGTGGCTGTATGATATGTTTTAAAATCAGGTAGAGTGAGGCCTCCCACTTTCTTCTTCTTTTTCGGTAATGCTTTACTTATCCAGGGCTTCTTTCCCTTCCATATGAAGTTGGTGATTTGTTTCTCCATCACATTAAAAAATGTCATTGGAATTTGGATCGGAAGTGCATTGTATGTATAGATGGCTTTTGGTAGAACAGACATTTTTACTATGTTAAGTCTTCCTATCCATGAGCAAGGTATGTTTTTCCACTTATGTAGGTCCCCTTTAGTTTCTTGCACTAGTACTTTGTAGTTTTCTTTGTATAGGTCTTTTAAATCTTTGGTAAGATTTATTCCTAAGTATTTTATCTTCTTGGGGGCTACTGTGAATGGTATTGATTTGGTAATTTCCTCTTCAATGTTCTTTTTGTTGATGTAGAGGAATCCAAGTGATTTTTGTATGTTTATCTTACAACCTGAGACTCTGCCAAACTCTTCCATTAGTTTCAGTAGTTTTCTGGAGGATTCCTTAGGGTTTTCTGTGTATAAGATCATGTCATCTGCAAATAGAGATAATTTTACTTCTTCCTTACCAATCCGGATGCCCTTTATTTCTTTGCCTAGCCTGATTACTCTGGCTAGGACCTCTAGCACAATGTTGAATAAGAGCGGTGATAAAGGGCATCTTTGTCTGGCTCCCGTTTTCAAGGGAAATGCTTTCAGGCTCTCTCCATTTAGAATGATGTTGGCTGTTGGCTTTGTATAGATGCCCTTTATTATGCTGAGGAATTTTCCTTCAATTCCTATTTTGCTGATAGTTTTTATCATGAATGCTTGTTGGGCTTGTCAAATGCCTTTTCTGCATCAATTGATAAGATCATGTGGTTTTTGTCTTTAGTTTTATTTATATGGTGGATTACATTAATGGTTTTTCTAATATTAAACCAACCTTTTTTACCTTACATACCTGGTATAAATCCCACTTGGTCATTGTGGATTATTTTTTTGATATGTGGTTGAATTCTATTGGCTAGAATTTTGTTGAGAATTTTTGCATCTATGTTCATGAGGGATGTAGGTCTATAATTTTCTTTTTTTGTGGTGTCTTTACCTGGTTTTGGTATCAGGGATATGGTGGCTTCATTGAATCAGTTACATAATATTCCATCATTTTCTATGCTTTGAAACACCTTTAGTAGTAGTGGTGTTAACTCTTCTCTCAAAGTTTGGTAGAACTCTGCAGTGAAGCCGTCCGGGCCAGGGCTTTTTTTGGTGGGAGTTTTTTTGATTACCTTTTCAATCTCTTTTTTTTGTTATGGGTCTATTTAGTTGTTCTACTTCTGATTGTGTTAGTTTAGGTAGGTAGTGTTTTTCTAGGAATTCATCCATTTCTTCTAGGTTTGCAAATTTGTTAGAGTATAATTTTTCATAATAATCTGATATGATTCTTTTAATTTCAGTTGGGTCTGTTGTGATATGACCCATCTCGTTTCTTATTTGGGTTATTTGTTTCCTTTCCTGTATTTCTTTAGTCAGTCTGGCCAATGGTTTATCAATTTTGTTAATTTTTTTAAAGAACCAGCTTTTGGCTTTGTTAATTCTTTCAGTTGTTTTTCTGTTCTCTCATTCATTTAGTTCAGCTCTAATTTTTATTATTTGTTTTCTTCTGGTGCCTGATGGATTATTTTGTTGCTCGCTTTCTATTTGTTCAAGTTGTAGGGACAGCTCTCTGATTTTGGCTCTTTCTTCTTTTTGTATGTGTGCATTTATCGATATAAATTGACCTCGGAGCACTGCTTTTGCTGTGTCCCAGAGGTTTTGATAGGAAGTATTTTCATTCTCGTTACATTCTATGAATTTCTTTATTCCCTCCTTAATGTCTTCTATAACCCAGTCGTTTTTGAACAGGGTATTGTTCAGTTTCAAGTATTTGATTCCTTTTCCCTAATTTTTCTGTTATTGATTTCCACTTTTATGGCCTTGTGGTCTGAGAAGATGCTTTGTAATATTTTGATGTTTTGGATTCTGCAAAGGTTTGTTTTATGACCTAATATGTGATCTATTCTAGAGAATGTTCCATGTGCACTAGAAAAAAAATTATACTTTGTCGCTGTTGGGTGGAGTGTTCTATATGTCTATGAGGTCAAGTTGGTTGATTGTAGCAATTAGGTCTTCTGTGTCTCTGTTGAGCTTCTTACTGGAAGTCCTATCCTTCTCCAAAAGTGGTGTGTTGAAGTCTCCTACTATAATTGTGGAGGTGTCTATCTCACTTTTCAGCTCTGTTAAAGTTTGTTTTATGTATCTTACAGCCCTGTCATTGCGTGCACAAATATTTAATATGGTTATATCTTCCTGGTCCATTGTCCCTTTAATCATTATGTAGTGTCCTTCTTTATCCTTTGTGGTAGATTTAACTTTAAAGTCTATTTTGTCAGAAATTAATATTGCCACTCCTGCTCTTTTTTGATTGTTTGCTTGATATATTTTTTTCCATCCTTTGAGTTTTAGTTTGTTTGTGTCTCTAAGTCTAAGGTGTGTCTCTTGTAGGCAGCATATAGAAGGATCGTGTTTCTTTATCCAGTCTGAGACTCTCTGTCTCTTTACTGGTGCGTTTAGTCCATTTTCATTCAGCGTAATTGTAGATAAGTATGTGTTTAGTGCTGTCATTTTGATGCCTTTTTGCGTGTGTTGTTGACAATGTCATTTTTCGACTTACTTTTTTGTGCTGAGACTTTTTCTTTATAAATTGTGTGTTCCACATTTACACAGTAGTCGAATTTATGTTTGCTGAGTCATTATGTTTTTCTTGGTTTTTATTTTGAGTTATGGAATTGTTAGACCTGTTTGTGGTTACCTTAATATTTACCCCTATTTTTCTAAGTGAAAACCTAACTTGTATCATCCTATATCGCCTTGTTTTCCTCTCCATATGGCAGTTCTACGCCTCCTGTATTTAGTCCCTCTTTTTGATTATTGTGATCTTTTACATAATGACTTCAATGATTCCCTGTTTTGGGCATTTTTTTTTTTTTTAATTAATCTTAATTTGTTTTTGTGATTTCCCTATTTGAGTTGATATCAGGATGTTCTGTGACCTTGGGTTGTGTTGGTATCTGATATTACTGATTTTCTGACCAAACAATTTCCTTTAGTATTTCTTGTAGCTTTGGTTTGGTTTTTGCAAATTCTCTAAGCTTGTGTTCATCTGTAAATGTTTTAATTTCACCTTCATATTTGAGAGAGAGTTTTGCTGGATATATGATCCTTGGCTGGCAGTTTTTCTCCTTCAGTGCTCTATATATATCACCCCATTGCCTTCTTGACTGCATGGTTTCTGCTGAGTAGTCTGAACTTACTCTTATTGATTCTCCTTTGTAGGAGACCTTTCTTTTATCTCTGGCTGCTTTTAAAATTTTCTCTTTATCTTTGGTTTTGGCAAGTTTGATGATAATATGTCTTGGTGATTTTCTTTTTGGATCAATCTTATATGGTGTTCGATGAGCATCTTGGATAGATATCCTTTCGTCTTTCATGATGTCAGGGAAGTTTTCTGCCAACGGATCTTCACTTATTTTCTCTGTATTTGCTGTTATCCCTCCCTGTTCTGGAACTCCAATCACACACAAGTTATTCTTCTTGATAGAGTCCCACATGATTCTTAGGGCTTCTTCATTTTTTTTTAATTCTTTTATCTGATTTTTCTTCAACTATATTGGTGTCAATTGCCTTATCCTCCACCTCCCCCACTCCGCATTCCAATTGCTCGATTCTGCTCCTCTGACTTCCTATTGAGTTGTCTAATTCTGTAATTTTACTGTTAATCTTTTGGATTTCTGAATGCTGTCTCTCTATGGATTCTTGCAGCTTCTTAATTTTTCCACTATGTTCTTGAACAATCTTTTTGATTTCTTCAACTGCTTTATCAGTGTGTTCCTTGCCTTTTTCTGTAGATTGCCTTATTTCATTTATGAGGTCAGCCCTGATGTCTTGAAGCATTCTGTAAATTAGTTTTTTATATTGTGCATTTGGCAATTCCAGGATTGTATCTTCATTTGGGAAAGATTTTGATTCTTTAATTTGGGGAGTTGTAGAAGCAATCATGGTCTGCTTCTTTATGTGGTTTGATATCGACTGCTGTCTCCGAGCCATCTATAAGATATTGTAATGATTTATTTTATATTAGGTCACTGAGTCTTATCTTGTTTTGTTTTCTTTCAATATATGTAGATGGGCTACTAGATTGTGCTGTCTTGATTGTTGTAGCCTTTGAATCACTTCTGTCCTATTACCAGGTGGTTTGGGCTGTTACCAGAAATATAAGCCTAAGAGTCCATTCACTATTCTTGAGTAGAATCTGATTTTGGGTCACCAAGTGTGTGGTGTAGACTGTCACCTATTCACTTAGAGGAGTAGTGGTGATAGTTGTGTGCACCAGATTCTAGTAGCAGCAGAGGGTCACACTCTGGGGGGGATGCTGACAGGCTTCCCCAAGTGCCAGTGAGGTAGGTGTGTCTCTATTCCTAAAGCACTTTGGTGGGTGGGCTCTGCAGCTGTACCTTAGGCACCCAATGCATGTACCTCTACAGATTGGTAGGTGTCACTATCCTCAGACCCCTATGGCAGGAGGCTAGGTGGTTTGGGTGGAGCTTCAGCCCTTAGTTCCGTGTTGTGGGTCAGTGAGGGCTCTGTTTAATAGGTAGAGATATCAAACCTGGAAAACTTGTCTTTCCAGTAATCTGCTAAAACAATTACAGTCAGATCACTATCAGAATTGCCTTTGCATTATAATAGCCACCTTGTTCCCTGTAGGGATGAAAGCCTAAGACTGTGGATCTCATATGCTTGGCTGGAGCTGGTTCTGTATTTTTAGTCCAATTTCAGGAAGTCAGGGAAGGATTTTTGGTCTCTGGGTTTTTTGTATCTGCTTCTCTCAGGCCAGGAGAATGGGTTAGGAAAAGACAAAAACAAAAAACGCAGAGCAGTTCACTCTCCGGCCCCAGGAAATTCCAATGTTAATGAAGCCA
This sequence comes from Elephas maximus indicus, assembly GCF_024166365.1. Classification (NCBI taxonomy): domain Eukaryota; kingdom Metazoa; phylum Chordata; class Mammalia; order Proboscidea; family Elephantidae; genus Elephas; species Elephas maximus. Next base: position 65,258,560 of record NC_064838.1, read on the forward strand.
CGTGGGAAGGGGAGGGGAGGGATCAGATAGCACCCAGGAATATAGACAAAGGTACTTATCTTGCTTGGTGATGACTGTTTTGTCTGAGATTCCCGAGGGGTGTGTAGCCTGAGTGCGTTGGCTGGGTCGAGATTGCTCCCCAGGGTCAGGCCCGTGTCCTGTGCTTGTGGTGTCTCAGAAGCCGTGGTCAGTTCCTCCGCTCCCAGTCCAAAGCCCAGTGCCAAGGTTCCCCGGCTGGGATGCCACACTCCAGGCTCCAAAACCAGTTGCTGCCTCCCGGTGACTTCTCCTCCTGTCAGCCACGTCGCTGCATTCCCTGCGTGCACTGGCTGGGGTTCCCCTGAGGTCACTTCAGGGAGCTAGGGCTTCGTCCCGTGTTTGCGCTGCCTCAGGATGCCGTGCTCAGCTCCCCTGTGCTCATTCCAAAGCCCGGCGCCAAGGTTTTCTGACTGGGACACTGGCTCCAGGCTCCGAAAACAGTCGCTGCTTCCCCGTGGTTGCTCATTCTCTCATTAGCCGCGTCAGTGTGCACCCTGCTTGCGCTGGCTGAGTCTCTGTCACTCAGGCCACCTCTTTAGATCTGTGTTTGATGGTCAGGTTTTGTAGACTGTCATGTATGTGATCGATTCACCTGTTTTTCCGAGTCTTTGTTGCAAGAGGGATCCAAGGTAGCTTCTACCTAGTCAGCCATCTTGGCCCCCTCCGATGTTCTTTTTTTAAGGTTTATGTTATACCAACTTCTTTCTGAAAGTATGTTATAAGATCTGATTTACTAAATTACTAATTATAATTGGTTCCATTTGTTTAAATTATGCTATTAATGATTCTTTGAAGTAAAATAAATATACATATCTTCAATTTGACTAAGGGGTTGGAATGAGGAGGACAGGGAAACTACAGTCCCTACACAAATAATAGCTTTCTATTAGGTTTGCCATTGCACCTGAATAATTCCTTATAATCATGAAAAATGATATTATTCGACAACCTAATGATATCATGGTACGTAGCTTCAATCTATCCATCTCTATCAAGAAGTTCAAATATTTGTATTCCATTGCACTAGGCAAAGTTGAACAGTTAAACAATATTATGCACATTAATTATCCCACCATTTTACATTCTAGCATCTACTGGATGCAAAACTACTTCAAAGAAATTTCACGCCTACATATTTAAGCTCAAGTCTTAAAAAAGAAGTTTTAATTCAAACAAAAAGCCCCAAGACTGTCTAAGGATAGTCTTAATTGATTGTTGCTGAAAACTTACTCTACAACAGAGATTAATGATTATCAAAATATTCCAGAAAGTTTCATATTACACAAGTGAACTGAAATACTCAATGTAGTATCTTAAAATTGGCACTAAAGGTAAAAAAAAGTAATAGCATGATAGATCTGAACTATAGCACCAATAAAGAAATGTCTCATAATGTTCACTTTACTTGGAGACATGAATGAGTTTTCCTTGAAAACAGCACAAAGTAGCTGAAGTGGACACACCGCATCCACTGTTTCTACAGGGTCTATGCAAGACCCAGGCTCTCGGGGGTATGGGATGGTGAGAACAACAAGGTATGATGTGGGGACACTGAGATGACATAGCAGCTAAAAAATCAGCATATACACATCTCCTTCCTTCCTTCCAGAGCCCTGGTGGCACAGCAGTTAAGAGCTGGGCTGGTAACTCAAAGGTCAGCAGTTTGAATCCAGCAGCCGCTTCTTGGAAAGCTCTACTCTGTCCTAAGGGTCACTATGAGTCGGAATTGACTCAGTGGCAATGGGTTGGGCTTTGGTTCGGGTTTCCTTCCTTCCATTTTTCCCTCCTACCTTCCTTCCTCTTCTGTTTCCCTTCCTTCTTCTTCCCTCCCTCCCCCTCCTTTCCTTCCTCTCCCCTCACTCCCTCTATCTTGCTTAAATCCCACCAAAGGTTTCTCACTGCACTGAAATAAAGTCCCTGGAAGTTCTTATTAACCTGTGTCCAGGCTCCTGGCATTTTCTTACTTCCTCACCATGGTTTATCCCCACAGGCTTTCTTTCTGTTTCTTAAACATTCTTAGACATGCCAAGCTTGTTTCTAACCCAATATCTTTGTTCTTGTTTCCCTCTACCTGGAATTCTCTGTGCATGTTCCTTCATGGGGCTAGTCTTCTTGTTATTCAGGTCTCAGAACACATGCCACTTCTAAAAAGAAGACTTCCCTGACTGCCCTGTCTCAAATAGTCCCTCTCTGTTTTGCTTTATTCAATATCTAACTTCATAGTTATGATTTATGGGTTCATGTTGATGGGTTTAGTTTTGTTTTTTTTTTTAATTCTCAACCACTCCTCTCGAGATGAAAGCAGGACCCTTACATGTCTGTTCACAATTGCATACCGGGGCTCAGCACATAGTAGGAACTCAATAACTAGTAAATGATGAATTAATGTTTTCATTCATCTGTAATAGACATCTATGTGTCTAGTGTGTGGACTCACCAAACTATGGCCTGAGGGCCAAATCCAGCCTGACCTCTGCTCTATGTAAATAAAGTTTTATTGGAGCACAGACCTGCTCATACATTTACCTACTGTCTATGGCTGCCTTCCACTACAACATAGTTGAGTAGTTGCAGCAGAGGTCGTATGGCCCCAAAAGCTGAAAATATTTACTGTCTGTTTTTTTACAGAGGAACTTTGCCGATCCCTGATCTATTGCACAATATATGTCCTGGAAACATAAAATTAATAAAGCACTGCCGTTGCCTTTAAAAGAGTTACAGGTCTACTGCGTGTTTGTATTTAAAAACCTTTGAATTAAAATCCTGTCGCTCAAAAGAAAGCTTCTTTAAAGCTATAAATGTCACCTACGCAAGCTATATTGGTGCACAATTCATTAGGTCTATGGGCTGAAATCTTGGCAAGTAGGCCTAAAAGCCGTGAAGCCTGGAACAGGTAGAAAAAAACAATGGCGAAAAGACTGGTCTGGAGGTATGCTGTTCAGTACAGTAGCCACTAGCACCCGTGGCTACTTAAATTAAAATTAAATTAAATATTCAGTTCCTCAGCCTCCCTCACCATATTTCAAGTGCTTAATATCCACATGTGGCTACTGTATGGGACTGCATGGATTTACAGGACTTTTCCATTATGACAGAAAGTTCTAGTGGACAGCTTTGGTCTATAGGTTCAAAACTGTACAACCAACATGGGCAGTGGGCTGTGGACAGAAAAATCCCACACAGGTAGTGGATAACGTGAGATCTTTGGAGGCTCAATAGGAAGCCAGTAATCCTATGGGTCCGTATCCTAGGGAACCCACCACTGAAAGGCACAAATCAAAACTGGACTATGGTTAAAAAAAAATGTTATTGTGAAAAATACTGCATCCTGTTCTACGCAGGAAGCTCTGCGAGAAGATTAGTCATGCCTACTTGTTCACTAGTATAAACTTTGTGGCTAAGAGTAGAGACTCCAAGACCAGGCTGCCCAAGTTAGATTCTGCCTCCACCTCCCCCAAAGAACTTAACCTCTCTCCAGCTAGTCCCCTTGTTTGTAAGGTGGAGACAACAACTTAAAAAGCTTTTGTGAGAATTATTTGCGTTAATATACATAAAGCACTGACTCAGCGCCTGGCTCCTAGTAAGCACTGCACAAGCACTGGCTTTTTAGAAACAGCATCCCAGAACCTCGCAGGCGGCTTGGTGCACAGCAGCAGGGGACTCCACCAAGATTTGTGGAAATGAAGTGAACTAGACTCTTGTGAACCAGAGGCATTAACAGGCCAATTTGTGGCATTAGTACACAGAAAACTGACTCGCTCACATGAGAACATGCTATACTGGAAAACAGTCTGGTCCCTGAGAAACGATTTCTCATCACCCATTTCAGGAGATGACTTAAATACAATCCAACGACGCCAGACTTCAATATGCATTTCACATTTTTGATAACTCATTATAGGCAGCCACTGTTTATCTTATTTGAGTTTAAAAATACGTAAACATAAAATTTCAACAATAACTCTAACAACAACCTTCCAGAGTTACCACAATATCCTGTAATACTCAGTTCTATAGATTTTGTTTCTTCTTAATTAAGAGAGCCTAACCAAGCCACACTTTCACCATTTCCCTCAGACATGATAGAAACCCTGGTGGCATAGTGGTTAAGAACTACTGCTGCTAACCAAAAGGTCAGCAGTTCGAATCCACCAGATGCTCCTTGGAAACTCTATGGGACAGTTCTACTGTGTCCTATAGGGTCGCTATAAGTCGGAATTGACTTGACGGCAGTGGTTTGGATTTTGGTTTCAGTCATGATGAACTGATGCATGTTATTTCTCTTTATCTTGACTGTCTATGCAATTTCCCTTCAAAGTTGGTTCATGGTTGTGAATCACAAGTATCTGTGGTGTTTTATTCTGTTTTTTTTTTTGTGTGTGTGTGAATCCCATTCCCCAGGGTGGGGAAGGCAGAGCACTACTCAGGAATCTGCTTTTTAACCAGCACCTCAGGTGAATTTTAGTACTCCTGGAATCTTGGTTACTTTAGATCGAGACTTCATATATCCACTGTAAGAAGACATGTCAAGAAGCCAAATACTTTTGGGATCACTGCTTTTCTCTTTCGGAAAGGTAATAAAGTGGTAACACATGCACTATGCATAGTTATTCACATGACTGTATGCTACATACATAGTGCAGCACTAGAAGGTGAGGCATGTGCAAAGATAATCTAAGACGTATACCTTTGCCATCAAGAAGATAAGGTGCACTCACACAAACTATGCAAACCAATGTTACGGTGATAAAAGACTGAGAACTGAACAAGTAGAAGTGTAAGAAGATTTCAGGAAAAGAAGCAATCAAGCTGTTCTAGGTGGCAGCCATCTGAAAAATGGTCTCTGTTGGATCAGGTGGCAAGGCAGGCAAAAAAAAAGTGAGAGTAGTTATTATAATCGGTTGGTGTCCCAGGACCTTGTTTTTCTCTCAGTCAAGAGCTCAGATCATAGAACACATGGAGAGTGAAACAACAACTAAGACCTTCTGGTTATTAACCCAAGCAGCTGGGAAAGATCACGAAGTCTCCACAAGCTGACCAGAAAGAGCACTCTCAGTGGTCACCTATCCACATGGAAACAACTTATCAATACTGATCCAAATCATAAGGCTCTTGTTGATGACATAGGCCAATGTAGAGAAACAAGAGAAAATCCCTTGGAAACAGCAATGATGGCTGACACCAAGGAACGAGCCGCATGAGCCTCCATCCCTAAGGAGCTGTCCTGGATGGCCCCATGCAGCATAGCATGCTCCTATCTTCCTGGGACATCTGTAATAAGAATCACCAGCTGATCTCCTCATTTCACATCTAATCAACACTTCATCCTGAAGTTACTTTTCCCCTGTGTTAGGTCTTAACCCTCCAGTGATCCTTAAAGTTCTGTGGAGTATCTGGTATTCATCTTATTTCTCAGCAACTCTCCCAGTGCTTGGCACAGTAGTATTGTGCATCATGAAAAGGCCTAGATTTAATCATTTAATAAACCCTTATTTAGCACCTACTGTGGGAAACCCTGGTGGCATAGTGTTTAAGTGCTACGGCTGCTAACCAAAGGGTCGGCAGTTCGAATCCACCAGGCGGTCCTTGGAAACTCTATGGGGCAGTTCTACTCTGTCCTATAGGGTTGCTATGAGTTGGAATCGACTTAACGGCACTGGGTTTGGTTTTTTTTTTTTGGTTTGTGTAACAGACACTGTGCTAGGCACTAAACAAAAGAGACTGCTAGATTCTGAACCCAAGGCCAGTGATAAACACTTTGTGTGATCATGATGGCTGAAGACAAATTTCATTAAGGCTTTGATAAGGTAAGCTTACAAAGGAAAAGTTAACTATTAATGAGACATCGTATATGTATGTGTATGTGTGTGTATATATATACATATATATATGTATATAACATACACATATATATGGAAACCCTGGTGGTGTAGCAGTTAAGTGGTACAGCCACTAACCAAAAGTTGGCAGTTCAAATCCACCAGGCACTCCTTGGGAACTTTATAGGGCAGTTCTACTCTGTCCTATAGGGTCGCTGTGAGTCAGGATCAGCAATGGGTGTATATATATATATATATATATATATATATATATATAAATATATAAAACTGTCCCATAGGGTTTCCAAGGAGCAGCTGGTAGATTTGAACTCCCAACCTTTTTGGTTGGCAGCCAACCTCTTAACCACTGTGCCACTAGGGCTCCATACACACACACACACACACACACACACATCTTTAAAAGTATTACCCTTTACTAGGTATTTCTACATAAATACATTTTTAAATAAATGTTTTATTTTTAAAATGATGCACAATGAGATACCACTTCATACCCACTTAAAAAACAAACACAAAAGAAAACCATTGCTGTCAAGTCAATTTGACTTATAGCAACCTTGGCTGTTAGCCAAAAGGTTGGCAGTTCAAATCTACCAGCTGCTCCCTGGAAACCCTATGGGGTAGTTCTCCTCTGTCCTATAGGGTCTCTGAGTCATACTAAGATGGCTATAATCAAAAGAAAGATAGTAATAAATGATGGTGAGGATGTGGAGGAAGCGAACCCTTATACATTGCTGGTGGGAATGTAAAATGGTGCAGCCACTTTGGAAAATAGTCTGACAGCTGCTAAAATGGTTAAACATAGAGTGACCATTTGCTGTTGTAAGGTGCCATTGAGTTGGTTCCGACTCATAGCGAACCTATGTCGTTATGACCATACCAAACCAAAAACCAAACCCATTGCCATCGAGTCGATTCCGACTCATAGCGACCCTATAGGACAGAGTAGAACTGCCCAATAGAGTTTCCAAGGAGTGCCTGGTGGATTCTAACGGCCAACCTTTTGGTTAGCAGCCATAGCTCTTAACTACTGCACCACCAGGGCTCCCCATCACCTGATGAGCTGATCAATCAAATGTATATTCATATAATGGGATATTATTCAGCAATAAAAAGGAGTGAAGTACTGACAAATGCTACGACCTATATGAGCCTTGAAAACATCATGTTAAGTGAAAGAAACAAGTTACCAAAGACCACATATTCTATCTATATGATTCCATTTCTATGACATGTCCAGAAAAGGCAAAGCCATAGAGACAGAGAGTAGGTTACTGGTTGTCAGAAGCCTGGGAAGAAGTGAAGAGCAACTGCTAATGGGTATGGAATTTCTTCTTCCAAACAAACAAAAAACCCATTGCCATCAAGCCAATTCTGACTCACAGTGATCCTATAGGATACAGTAGAACTGGCTCACAGGGTTTCCAAGGCTATAATCATTATGGGAGCGGACTGCCACATCTTTCTCCTACAGAGTGGCTGGTGAATTCAAACCCCTGACCTTTTGGTTAGCAGCCAAACGCTTAACCACTGCACCACCAGGACTCCTTAATTTCTTCTTAGGGTGATGAAAATGTTCTAAAATTGATAGTGTCGATGGTTGTATGACCTTGTGAGTATACCAAAAACCATTGAATTGTATATTTTACATGGGTGACTTGTATAGTATGTGAATTGTATCTCAGTACCAAAGCTAAAACCAAACCTACTGCCACTGAGGCAGTTCCAACTCCTAGTGACCCCGTAAGGTTTCTAAGATTGTAATCTCCACGGCAGCAGACTGCCACATCTTCTTCCCACAGAGCAGCTGGTGAGTTCAAACAGACAACTTCTGGTTAATGGCTAAGCACTTAACCACTATAACACCGGGGCTCCTTATAGCTCAGTAAACTGTTATATATTTTTTTAAAAAGGCAGAAAATGAGGATGACCACCCTTAGATGAAAATTTATAAAAAATACATCCAGATTTTTGGCATTTCTGTTTAACCATGTGGCTGTGATATAATGATAATTCTAATGGCACTGTACCTAGATCTTAAGAAAAAGCAAATACTTCTAAGAAACAACAAAACTAAATGTATGTGATATTGGTGAGGCACACAGGTGTTGGAATCAGAAAACCCTGGGGTCGACTCTTGGCTCTCTCACTTAGTTGTGTGATTTTGACCAAATTCCTTAGCCTATCTGAGCCTCAGCTTCCTCATCATTAGAATTACAAAAATAAACTTATGAAACATGTCCAATCATAATACATTACTAGTCATCAAATAAATGCAATTAACATAAGATGCCACCTTCATTTATTAAATTAGCAACCATTAAGAAAACTATGGAAACTGTGGTGGCTTAGTGCTATGGCTGCTAACCAAAGGGTTGGCAGTTCGAATCCGCCAGGTGCTCCTTGGAAACTCTATGGGGCAGTTCCACTCTGTCCTAAAGGGTCGCTATGAGTCGGAATTGACTTGATGGCAATGGGTATGGGTGGTAAGAAAACTGTCCCTATTCAATGTATATATAACAGTTCAATGTTTTTCCACTCTGCTTATGGATACAGAAATTTTACAAGGTTTTACAAAGAATTTGCCAGAATCTCTTAAGAAGTAATAAAAGGTTCACATCCTCTAATTTCTAGAAATCTACCATAAAAAAATCTAAACATGACCAAGCTTTGTGCACTAAGATGTTCAGTGCCAGATGACTTATAATAGTGAAAATTCAGAAACAAACAAAGCATTCAATTCTAGGTGAAGAAAATCAGTTACGGAAAATAAAATTGATGGAATATTACGGAACTTCTAGAAATGAAGTTAATAAACACTATTTCAATGATAAGGAAAAACTCTTGTGATATTAGAAATGAAATAAAACAAATTTAAAAAATGAGATATTAAACACAGAGTATTACCCTAGTTTTACTTAAAACTGTTTAGAAGCTGAGAAGAAAACAAAACATTTTAAAAGATTAATAGGAATTATTTCTGGGTAGTGGGATGATCAGTCCTCTTTACTTTCTTCTTCATACTTCTGTGAATTAGAAAAAATTTACAGCATGAAACTTTTGTTCTTTCTATTCATAACAAATACATGCAGCATTCATTTGTAAAAACAGGAAAATAAGCCCTATTTTAAGTGATATCATGAGGATAATTTTACTATACATATAAATGCCTACAAGGCACAAATGATCAAAAATAAAGAATTGTGAACTACATTCTTAAAATATAAGTATATTTCACTGCTTATATTGAATACTGCTAATCAACTGTATTCAGAGCCACGAATGAGTTACACTAAAAAAAAAAAAAATCTGGTTCAACAAAGCTGCTAAGTAGTTTGAAATTCTTTATTATCTTACCCCAAATGTTTCACATCACAGCCATTTGTTAATTATAAAATAATTGTACAATACTGTTAATAAAAAAAACTGCCAAGTACAATGTCTTGACCTGAGGAGTCTCGTGAAGCTTCCAGAGCTTCAGGGATAGCGCATAACCTCTGTGCTCAACCACCGCCCCAAATAAGAAAGCGATTAGCAAACTAAAGAAGAAAGTTAATTCAAAGGAGAAAAATATGCTTTAGGAAGATTTTGTAAAAATAATTTGTTAAAAGAATTAAATGGTCACTCAAAAGTCATACAACTGTGAGCTTCATGGCTGACTAGCCTTCCTGCCCTGTGGTAAGCTCAATCCTGGGAGTCAAATATACCAGTGATTTATTTTGCCAATTATTTTTCAAAGTTTGAGGAAGAAATAACTACATTATGTTCAATGGGCTGAAAATACAAGTTCTGGTCTTTGAGTTCAGGGTAGGAATCAGTGTGCTTCCTGCCAGAAATGCGTCATTAGGATGAGCCAACAGATAACCAGGGACCGAGGGAAGGGTCTGCTTCCCTGCCTCTATTACCCCAAGAGGTTTGCAGTTCTAGTAATCCTTGGATACCTGTCAAAGCTATCTTCTCCCTACCTGTTTAGATCATGAGCTGTAAAACCAGAAAGGAAAATAATAATACGGCTGACCTAAATCCGTCAGAAACACAGTACTTTTTGTTTGTTTTCAGTAAACAAAGGGCTAATTCAGGTCAGCTACCTAGAATGTAGCTGGTTCCAGGCCATATGGTTAAACAAATAAACTCTGCAATTAGACCAGCCTCAGTCATATCTAGACTCCACTACTTACTAGCCGAGTGAATTTGAACAGGTTACTTCCTTAACCCTAGGTTTCCGCACATGTACTAGGTAAGTGCAATTAACTAAGTCAGTCAGTATTCAGTAAATGGTAACTGTTATAAGTACTGGATATGAAAGGCTCATGAAGAAAAAGAAAAGATAAAGGCCATGAGTTTTGAAAACCCCATGACAAATCAAATTCTTAAATAATTAAGTAATTATTAGGAATTAAATAATAATTCATTTATTATTCCATGGCTCCATGGTGGTGCAGTGGTTAAAAGCTATGGCTTCTAACCAAAAGGTCAGCAGTTTGAATCCACCAGCTGCTCCTTGTAAACCCTAAGGGGCAGCTCTACTCTGTCCTATTGAGTAGCTATGAGTCGGAATCGATTGGAACGCAAAGGGTTTGGTTTTGGGTATTTTGGTTGTCATCCCATGTATTGTGTGTACTTTCCCACATTTAGTCATCTATTCTAAAATGCAGCTCAGTGGTTAAGAGTTCAAGCTCTGGAGCCAGACAGCCTGTGTTGGAGTCTCAGCTCCAATCTTCAGTCACTGGGCAGCCTTCAGGTGCCAGTCATCTTTTCTCTTCCACTTTCCCTCCTTCTCTATCCTGCACTCTATGCTGGGATGCCAAGCCATGTGGCAACAGGGTCCATGCCTGTTGGTTTTTGCCAACAAGAAGCCCCACAGCGACAGGAAGAGGAAAGAGGGTGAGGTCAACATCTTTATTCCCCTAGCGCTTTCCTGAGAGCTTGCCTCAAGTTGCCTGTGCCCCTCTAGCCAAGGTCACAGCTCCTGTCACCACAGTGTACTCACATGGCCCTGTCCTTCCTGGGTTTGCTAACTCCCCCCTCCCATCATTCCTTTGGGGCTAGGAGTGGGACCAGTCTCACAGTTACTATAGGGGGATACCTCTACAAAGACGTTATAAAGAAGCTCTTCCCAGCTAAGATTTTGTGTGTGCCACTGATCACCTTTTGGGACTCTGACTGATACAGGGTTTTTGCAGGTCTGATGAAGCAAGATTTAGACTAATAATCAGCACAACTATTGAGTTTTGACTTACGGGCCAGGTCTTACACTCAACTAAGTTACTTCACCTCCTATATTTGTTTAATTATCTGTAACACAGGTTGTTAGGAGGATTACATGACTACATAAACAACTAGCTCTGATTTGGACATACTAAGCGCTCAATAAATGTTTGTTATTAGAAATAAAATGTTCCTGAAAACCCATTTTAATACACGTCATACAACAAATTGCAAAATTGTTTTTAGCTGTTTATAACTAATACTGGTTCACACTCTCTCTTCATGTTTACATTTTTCCCCTTCACTTCCCCTCCGGATGAGATCATCTCAAAAGGTTTCTTCCAGCTCTACCATTCTGTGACAATCAGACTGTGGATGGAGAAGACATACTACTCAGGCTCTGTTATTGATTGCTATTTTCCCTACGGTACGTCTCAGAGAGCTGCCCAAAATCCCCTGCTGATTGTCCTGGCTGAGATGCTAAGAAACCCTGATTTCAACCATCCTAAGGCATTTGCCTGCATGGACAAAGGGCTCTTTCCAAACTACAGAAACTTTCCACATCATCTTCTTTCTTCTCATGTTAATAAGCTTTCATTTGATGACATTAACCTAAGGGCTACCAAGTGTGGCCCCCTCATGCCGACTCATCTCATCTGTTGGTAGAAGAGGCCATTAGGCCTTTTGCAAAAGTCAGGTTTGATTACTTCTCATTTTCAAAGCAATTCCGTAACTATGACCAGCTTTATCATTAGCCTTATTTTCTTCCAATTAATCAACAAAGCCAGGAGTGAAATGTAAAACCTCAGTGGTATTTTCTGATGATAATACTCTTCACAGATAATAGAATTGCAACTTACATGTTATTTTACAGCTTCTTTTTAAATAATGAGTACAAATGAAGTAGTCCATACGTACTTATTACATAGCACACACAACCATTGCCTTTTTACACATGACACATTTTTGGTGATGATGGGCAGGTAGGGAACGATGGATGTAGAGCCACAGGGTCTGTAGCACTTAATTTTGTGAGCATCCACTCCTTCACACTGGTCACCTTGAACAATTTATGATGTATTTCCTATATTGCAGGAACTCAGTTGGGCTTGGCAAATCTGTGGCTTCAGTGTTAGTACTGGAGGCAGATTTTTTTTGCGTTAAAATCTCAGACAAGTTTATTGACCATCTCTGGTAGATGGCAATATTTACAAGTGTCCGTTCTCTCTTTCCCCTGTGCTGTGAGGATACTCCTCCACTCCTCTGATGTTAGGACAGCCATGTGACTTGTTGTAGCCAATGGAATGTGAGTGGATATAATGCACAGCCTTTGAGTAAAAGCTTTAAATGTGTACATGTGGTCTGGCCTGGCCTTTAAGCTTCTGCTTTCCACCAGGACAGCAACATGTTCCAGATAGTGGCTGCTTCTTCAGCCTGGGTCTGAGAATGAGAAGACACAGGGGCAGACCCAAACCCAGCTGTAATCTTTACAGAAGTAAACTGCCACATCTTTCTTCTGTGGAGCAGCTGGTGGGTTCAAACTGCCAACCTTTGGGTTAGCAGTCAAGTGCTTTAACCACTGCTCTACCAGGGCTCCTTCTGGTTTCATTGGAGCATAAAATAAAGAAAAGTTGCTCAGACTGGGGTGTCAGAAAAGACTTTCCAGAAGAAGTACATGAGCTGAGATGGGCAGAGCGAGCAGGCATTAGCAAGATAAAGAGTCAGTGGAAGAACACTGCAGTCAGACCTCTTGTAACATACGTGCACAGGCCTTGTGGCTGGAGGGAACAAGATCTGGTAGAAGTACAGAAGAGTCAGTTGTGGCTGGAGGAGGGGGTATGGAGAGGGATCTGGTATAAGGTGAGACTGGAGAGAAAGACTGGATCAAGACCAGAGGCCTTTGCAGGCCATGTTAAATAACAATAATAGCAAGTCTTTATCCTGACTGTGAAAGGAAGCCATCAAAGGTTTTTTAATTGGGGATGAAGTGGGGGATTCTATGATCAGATTTGTGGTTTGCAAAGTGCTGTCTGATTACTACATGGAGAACCATTTAAGAGAAGGTGGAGTGAACGTGGGGAAGCCAGTCAGGAGGCTATTGCAATAAGCAGTTTAGTGAGAAATGCTGGTAGCTTCGGTTGGGGTTCTGCAGTGGAAATTAGCAGGATTTCTGACGTTTAGGAATTAAATCCAGCAAGACCAGTGTGTGAAATACTCAATCGGATGTGAAGAGAGAAGGAATATTCTGTACCATCATGAATAGATGTTTCTTACAATAATGAGGGGATATAAGAAATAATGTCTCCAGCTTATAAATTTGACTTAGTTTATCAATTAATTTTGACTGCTTTAAAATAACCCATAATGGTAGGTAAACTAAACTCCCTGCCACAACACATACAGATGAAAAATTTTGTTACTGAATAATGGTGTATGTATAAATTACACACCCCAAACTTGCAAATTTTAGAAGGAAACTTAGGATAAGTGAATTAATCCTAATATGGATTTAGTGCAAGAGTTCAAGCTGAGTTTTCTCCTATCATATAGCTTGTATCATCTTTTTAGAAAAGATGAAAACAAAAATATAACTATATAGGCACTATGATAATATCAGTAGTATTATTAAGTACCCTAAAGCGCCAAAGATTCTACCTTCTGAATTAACTAAAATTCTATTCCAGTTACACGAGATTTGGATAATAATTAACCCATTGTTGTTGAGTCAATTCCGACTCACAGCGACCCTATAGGACAGCGTAGAACTGCCCCATAGAGTTTCCAGGTAGTGCCTGGTGGATTTGAACTGCTGACCCTTTGGTTAGCAGCCCAGTGCTTAACCACTATGCCACCAGGGTTTCCAAATTATAGGGTCGCTATCAGTTGGAATCGACTTGATGGTAATGGGTAATAGTAATGATAGGGTGTCTTAGCTACAGCTGCTAACCAAAACGCTGGCAGTTCGAATCCACCAGCTGTTCCTTGGAAACTCTATGGGGCAGTTCTACTCTGCTCTATAGGGTCACTATGAATTGGAATCGACTTGACAGCAACAGGTTTTAGGGTGTTTTAAAGAAATTCAAGAAGACTTCCAATAATCTTTAGAGTAAGGGCTTATAGCATCACAGTTTAGCTTGTGAAACAGATAACTATAGAGCACTGCTGTCATCTTGTTGAAATCCTATGCATATATATACATATATATATACACACACACTAACAAAACTCGAATTCCATACCAAGCTCATGAAGTAGAGAAAGGTATAAGGACAGAGTGCCCCTGCACATGCACACACGCACAGGTCTCTGGTCAAAGTTCCCCTCCCAGGGCCGCAGAGTGGACGTCTACAGTCTCCCCCAGCTAAGTTTCTCTTCTCTCTCACAGTCTTTTGGGATGTTTACGCCTAACCCACTGTAAATCCTGGTGAGGTTATCAAACAAAATAACTTACCTACCCCAGGCAAGAGACCTAGGCTAGGCCAAACAGATGCTCTGTTCTGGGGGTTTGACTTTCAGCAGTTCTGAGTGACAAAAGGATGTGCAATGGCTGGAGGTGTATCATTTCAGTGGTGGCATTCTAAGGAGGGACCAGTCCCTGGAGAAGGACATCATGCTTGGTAAAGTGGAGGCTCAGCAAAAAGGAGGAAGACACTCAACAAGATGGATTGATACAGTGGCTGCAACTATGGGCTCAAGCACAGAAGACACCATGAGGAGAGGACGGTGCGGGATCGGGCAGTGGTTTGTTGTGTTGCACACAGGATTGCTACGGGTCAGAACTGGCTCAAAGGCACCTAACAACCATAATTCTAAGGAGACCATCGTTTCTGCAACCAGAATCCCCAGAGATGTCCTAATTTCATTTATTTTTCAGGTCTGCTGACGTTCAGCTTTCCCTTCACATTCTGTGACCTGCTCCCTATAGCTGTCCAACCCACTGCTTTTACAAAAGTGGAAGCTGATTCTCAGATAGGATAACAAATCTGTCCAGAGTCACACAGATAATAAATGGCTGCATTGGGATTCACATCTATGTTGGTCTGAACCCAGATTTGTGATTTCGATACATTCACTATACTGCTTCCTGCCGTCATATTTTATATACAATTTGTAAAATGCCCTGTGACAATTGTTTATTGCCCGAGGGTGCCACATAGAACTTACAATGAAGTGTAAACTACATCAGCTATTTTTCCATTTGCACTTGACAGATAACTTAAAAGCATGTCCCCTTAACTAGCCCTCTAAGCACATTTATATTTTCATACTACCTTTGGATGATTTTCTGTGGCTATACTACTAATCTGGAATGTTCTTCCATCCTCTGTTGACAGTGATCTGTTTCGTTTCCACAGAAAACTGTCTCACGAGCCTCTTTAACATTACAGATACAGTCTTCCTTTCTAAGGCATGGAACAGATATTTTCTTCATTTTCTTACGGTTTCTTCTTTTACTGAATGGCCCATGTACCTGGTTAAGAGTCCTTGTCACCATGTAACCCTTATGAACATTACCATTCACAGGGGTGCCAATGAGCCAGACAAATCCCAAAAGCTTCAGGCTACTGCTTGTTGAGGTCAACTGCCCAGAGCACCCATCTGGTTTCCTAGGACACCCATAACAAAGTACTACAAAGTGGGTAGCTTTAAACAACAGAAATGTCTTATCTCAGTTCTGGAAGCCAGCAGTCCAAATCAACATGTTGACTGGGTCATGTGCCTTCCAAAATCTCTAGGAGAAGATCCTTTCTTCTCTCTCTCAGCTTCTGGCAGCCCCTGGTGTTTCTTGGCTCTTATTGCATCTTCACAAGGCCATCCTTCATCTGTGTGCCCATGTGTCTCTTCTCTTTCATAAGGACATCACTCAGACTGGATTAGGATCCACTCTACTCCAGTATGATACCATGTTAATTTAACTGATAACATCTTCAAAGACCCTGTTTCCAAAGGAGGTCATATTCACAGGTATCAGGGGTTAAGATTTCAACCTATCTTTTGGGTGGACATAATTCAATCATAATAGCACTCATGCCCCGAGTTACTAGTACTCTTATTCTGCTCTCTTTACCTTCGTCTCATGACAATGAATGAAACAGCACCTTCAATACCAAAATAGTATGAAACCCATAAAACCAAGGTCAGAAATGAAGACCATAGAAGACTGAGGAGAGCAAAAAGAAATCAGGTACCTGAACAGAGCAGTAAGAGCCAATCTTGGGGAGAAGGGAAAACTGAGATGCCACTGAAAACCAAGCATATTTAAGACCATAAAGACTTAAGAGCAATGTCTACAATTCATCATTCACCCTAATTTCAAATCCAATTTCACACATTCTATAAACCCAAATAAGGCCAATTGCTGTTAAGTTTCTACCAGAATTTAAACAGCCATGCTGTATTTTTGTCTCCTTCTAAGGATTTCAAGGCCCCCAGGACAAGATGAGTCCCTGTATGGTGCAAACAGTTAACACACTCAGCTCCTAACCAGAAGGTTGGAGGTTCAAGTCCACCCAGGACTACCTCAGAAGAGAGGCATGCCAATCTACTTCCAAAAAATCAGCCATAGGGTCATCATGTATTGGAGCTGACTTGACAGCAACAGAATTTTTAGGACAATGTAATCTCTTCTACATATTATTTTTAATCCTCCAATTTGGATGGAGTACTTATTTACTTTCTCAGTATAATGGTAACTTTTTAGTCTTTATCTTTTACAATTTTTTTTTTTTTTTTTTGTAAAGCTAGTCAGATACCTACACTTCCACTACAGTCAGTACCAATTAACTGGACTAGAAAAAATTTCATTAGCGAAAGAGACCTCATGGGAGATAATAAAGAACAGATTCTAAGACAAAGGAACTGGGTTCAAGTCCCAGCTCTGGTATTTACCGGCTGAAAAACTTTGGGCAATCACCTTACCTTTCTGAACCTCACAATATGGATAGCAACACCTAGTCTGTGGGATTGCTTTAAGAGTTAGAAATAAAAAATGTATGGTTTTAGCACAATGTCTGGCACATGGGAACTGTGACTATACCACGTTAATTAAAAATGTATTGAGTGTTTTTACTCCATACTATACTGTAGCATGGAGCTCTGGTGGCATAGTGGTTAAGATCTTGACTGCTAACCAAAAGGCCGGCAGTTCAATCCACCAGCCACTCCTTGAAAACCCTATGAGGTAGTTCTACTCTGTCCTATAGGGTCGCTATGAGTCGGAATCGACTTGACAGCAACAGGTTTTTCTTTTCTTTTCTTTGTTTTCATACTATAGTATATACTGAAGATTCAGTGATAAATAATAGAAACATGGCCTCTAACATTTCAGGTCTTAACATCTAATATGAAAGATAAAATGAAGAATTCCAATAAAGAGTGAAAAGTGTTCTGATAGGAGAAATAAGGTTGCAATGAGTAGCTATTTTCATTATTTAAATGTTAAAACACACTTTCAGCGAGAGGATAAGAATCTGGACTCTAGAATCAGACTGTCTGGGTTTAAATCCTGCCTACCCCCATCTTCATCCATGAAATGAAGAAGATAATGACAATTCTCATGAAGGATTTTTAAAAGGATAAACAGAGAAAATATGCAAAGTACTTAGAAGAGTGCTAGACATATTCTAAATAGTCCTTTAGTAAATGTTAACTAGAATTCTACCATTACCACAATCCCATCAGTAGTGAAATGGCTATCACCCTTCAGAGTGTCTCCTCCTGAGTGCCCATACATTGCTTTGTGTGTTTTGAGCCAATCGAGCTGGAACTAAAAAAAGTCTAAGGTATCACAAAAGATACTTTCAACCCATACCACGCATCTTTGGATCAGAAGTTTACAAATGTTGGTGTTGTCACTCTGAAATTATGCTGACTGTACTGTTGGATAATAGAGTAAACATGAGAGAAGGGACACACAATTATGGAGGATTGTGAGAGAGAACCCCCATTGGACTGGATTTTAATGAAAGTATCAGTATAAACCCATGATCAGAAGTATACATATGCATACAAATATATACATTTTCTAGTCCTTCGCATTGAACGGGCTTAGAACCAATGTTACCCCATGTCTTAGTTAGCTAGTGCTGTTGTAACACAAATACCACATGTGGGTGGCTTTGAAGAACAGAAGTGTATTTTCTCATAGTTCTAGAGGCTAAATGTCAGCTCTAGGGGAAGATCCTTGTCTATCGCAGCTTCTATAGCTCAGGTGTTTCTTGGTTTTTAGGCAAGCCTCACATGATATCTGTCTTACCCCATTTGTGCTTGCTCTATATATAATCTGCTCTTTTTGATAACTCAGAAGTGATTACATTTAGGACACACTTACACTGATATGGCCTCATTAAAACAACAATGAAAACCCCATTTCTATATAGGACTATATCCACAGGTAGAGGGGTTAGGATTCCAATACATATTTTGGAGGGTCACAATTCAATCCATAACACCCCAGTGGCAACCAACACACCTAACACTCAAATCTTGGTTTCTACATACTATTCTCTACTAAAATGAGCCAGAGCTCTTTGGAAATGGTTTACGACAGGTCTGGAGCAAGGAAAATACAAAATGAACTTGGAGTACCTTGTGTGAGAAAGTAAGGAAGTGCTCAAAGACTAATAGGGCCATGTCAAAAGGACATGGGCATCTGCGTGAAGGAACATCCACTGCCAAATTGGGTACATTTGTGCATAAAAAAATAACACCAAAGGCAACAGATTATAACATCCTGAATTAAAAGTAATCTTAGTCAACTAGATGAGAGAGATAGAGGCAGAGAGAAAGAGTAAAAAAAAAAAAAAAGCACAGCTCCTCATTACAGAAGAATTCCAGGAAATAATTGTAGAAGGAATGATAGAATTAGAAAGGCAACATTTTGTAAGCCCTATATAATAATATTTTTATATTATAACTGGAAACCCTGGTGGTGTAGTGGTTAAGAGGTATAGCTGCTAACCAAAAGGTCTGCAGTTCAAATCCACCAGGCACTCCTTGGAAACATTTCGGGGCAGCTCTACTCTGTCCTATAGGGTTGCTATGAGTCAGAATTGACTCGATGGCAACAGGTTTTGTTGTTGTTGTTGTATAACTGGAGCCCTGGTGGTACAGTGGTTAAGAGTTCGGCTGTTATCCAGAAAGTCGGCAGTTTGAATCCATCAGTCACTCCTTGGAAACCCTATAGGGGCAGTTCTACTCTGTCCTACAGGGTTGCTATGAGTCAGAATCAATTCAACAGAAATGGGTTCGGTTTTTTTGTTTTGTTTTTTATAGGTATGAATCAGAATTGACTTGATGGTAACAGGTTTGAATTGTTTGGTATATGATAACTAAATCAACAAAGATCATCAATGAATGCTATAATTATTGGGGAAAAATTTACAGTGGAACAAGATATTCGCATGAGAATTAAAAAGATGCCTAGGAGAAGACTGATTGTTCTGTAGCCATGGTAACAAGTAGCCTCTAGAACCAGATTTAAACCTTTTTGACACTCTTTTGCAATTCTACCAATCAGTGACAACTTGTTGCTTAAAGTCAGTCAATCAGAAACAGACCCACACATCCCCAAGTGCTAACCAGCCAACCTCCCTCTCTCCTGAGTAAACACGCTTCTAAAGATCTGCCCAGAACTCTACGCTCCCAGAAACCCTACTCTAAAGTCAGCGGTTTGCTCTGCTCAGAGGAACTGTGCCTGACCAACACAGGTCTCTCCTGCAATAAATTCAGCTTTATCTTTTTACTTCAGATAATGAGTGGTGGTCTGCAATATCACCCCAGTATGTATCAACTGGAATCCCTGGATGGTCTAAACAGTTAAATTTCTTGGCTGCTGACCATAAGGTTGGAGGTTTGAGTCCACCCAGAGGCACCTCAGAAGAAAGGCTCGGTGTGATACACTCCCAAAAATCAGCCATTGAAAACCCAATGGAGCACAGTTCAACTCTGACAAACATGGGGTCATCGTGAGTCAGAGTTGACTCGATGGCAATTGGCACTGGTGGTAACGAATTAACTAAGAAGGAAAAATGTGCCTTTTACAACAGGGCCATCTGGTAGTTATCATCTAACTGACAGGTCAAGCTTGGCATTGTCAAGAGTGATTCGGATAGCCTGACGCCCCTGAGAAGATGCAGTGGCAGGTGGACCACATCCCTTATTTGTTATGTTAGCCATAAATGTTTGACTTGAACTGAATCATAAGCAAAAAGATGAGCCAAGAAAGTGGGGCATTACATGGTACAAGTGGCCTGGAATCTTCAAGTGATCATGAAGAAGCAGTGGAGGTAGGGGACTGCTATACATTAAAATACACAAAAAAATCTAATAATCAAATGTAATGTGTGTGCCTTGATTGGATTTTGTGCCATGGGGGAGGGAGAATGTCGACCAAGGGCATTTGGATATGGAAAGTATGATGACATTCTTGAGCTGAGGTGAAGCTTCTTAGATACAGCAATAGTGATGTAGGAGGCTGCCCTTCTTCTTGGGAGATAGGTGCCGAGTTATGGAGGACTGAAGTCCCTGATGTCTGCAGCAGCCTACTGTGGGATCATTCAGTGTTGGGAATTACCTGTCTGTCTATAGAGAAACATGGCCAGGGTACTGCAAGATCTTAGAGTTGATAAATTTTGATGAGAGATAAATAGGTATGTACTGAACTATTTTTTCCACTTGGATAGCCGAGATAAGGTTGCGTTTTGAATTTAAAATCTTCCAGTCTTTATCGCTAGGCATTTCATTGCCAATGTGAATATGACAACTTGGAAGTTGGTGACAGGAGAGGAATCTTTCCGATCTACCAGGAGAAACGGAAGCTCTCTTGACACAACCATACAGACACGCAAAGACTCTAAAGGCGCCTTGGGACTCCGAGAACTCTGCCATCCACATGGTCTTTGGTGTCTCACCCTGAGGAGTCCCTGGTAGGGAGACAGGCCTTAATCTGTCAGCAGAGCATGTGGACAGAAGCCACCTCGCAGGATTAAACGCAGCTGGTTACCATATCCCAGGGGGATAGGGAGCTACTGCAGAAAAGGGGAAGCAACGTGGATAAGAGACTGGGCGCTACAGATTAACAGGAGTGCAAGCAGTGCCTGCAGAAAAACCTCTGACCTGGAGCAGAAGGGAAGCAGCGTGAGAACAAGCCACCAGGCACAGGCAACAGGATCCTAGTGTGACCCGGACTCTGAAGAGAACTCAGTGCGGATGCTGGGTGGGAGGTGACTTGCACTGCAGCTGGCAGAAAAGCTGCAAAGCCTCCTGCATAGACAGGAGACCCTGCCCCTGTCCCTGGCCCCAAATACAAACAGCACCCCCTGACATGGTGGGCGGGGGGAGAGGAAGGGAAATCTACACATTGACAGGACATGAACTGCAAAGGACAGAGGGAACTCAGCAAGGGAGGAGGGATGACAGCATTCAGGTCAGGAGTTAGGGATTTACAGGAAGAGAAATGCATTCTGATAGCAACTAACCACACAATAAAGAAAATGACCACTTTCACAGATTTGGCCCTGCCATGGAAAACAAGCCGGAAAGGGAAGTTTAAGCTTGAATAATAAAATGTTCACAAAAGGGAGAAAAACTTTAAGAAAACTCATGTAGCACAAAAATCCCATTCAACTCCTCTGTAACTCTCATAACTGGATAGAAGCTTGCTGACAATGAGATGCCCAATATTCGGACCCTTCACATGTGCCAGGCACAGTTGACGCATTTTGCATATAACTCAGTGATGCTCAAAACAACCCAGTGAAGTAAGTACCACCGCTGTTCCCTGCTGTGAAGTCACATCCCCCAACCCACTCACGGCGATCCCAAGCACAAGGGAACGAAAAGCTGCCAGGTCCTGCACCATTTCCGTGGTTGGTTTGTAGATTGGCCTATTGTGATACACAGGGTTCTCACTGGCTGATTTTCAGTAGATTTCCAGGCCTTTCTTCGTAACCTGTCTTAGTCTGAAAGCATCACTGAAACCTGTTCGGCGTCACAGCAAGACACCAGCTTCCTCTGAGAGGTGGGCGGTGGCCATGCATGAGGTGCGTTGGCTGGGAATCAAACCCGGGCCTGCTGCATGGACGCCGAGAAGTCTACCGTTGAAAGTGCTGTTACCCCCATTTAAAGGATGAGGAAGCTGAAGAAAAGACAGCTTGAGTAATGTGCTTGAGGCCTTCCTGCTAAAAGACTCACACGCAGGCACTCTGGCTCCAAAGCTGATACTCTCCAGCCCTGTGAGTAGTATCTCTCAGAGTTCAAAATCACATTCCCCTTTAGGAAATAAAGCTCACATCTTTTTTTTTTTTTAAGTGAAAATAAAAGCAGAAATAGTGCCTTTTTGAAGGAGTAAGAAGACAGAGCTGAGAAAAGGAGTGAGGAAGCATGCCTACACTCAGAGGAGCAGTTTGCAAATCCTTTGGTTTCTGCACTGCTTCACACTGCTAATGATTGATGACACTGGAGAGCTTTTGTTTATGTGGATTACAGCTATCTATATTTAACTAGACATTAGAACTGAGAACATTTAAAAATATTTATGGACTTATTTAAAAAATAATAAACCCATAACATGTTAACATAAGTAACATTTTTTGATAAATAACCATATTTTTTAAAGAAATTAGCGTGAAGGGTAGCATTAGTTTACAGCTTCAAAAGGCTCTAATGACTAGCTTGATTGAAGACAACTGGATTCTCACTTCGGTGTCTGCACTCAAGCTGTGGTGATATCTTGTTTTTGTTGAAATGTATGAAGAAAAGCTGGCCTCGTACAGATATATAGTTGGAACAGGAAAGAGCCCACAGACCCCCAAAGAGTCTCAGGGACCACTTTAGGACCACTGATTTAAAGCATAGACACTGAAGTCAGACCATTTAGGTTCAAACACGGTTCTGCCACTTCACAGATCAATTAAGCTCTGACTGCCTCACTTCCTCATCTATGCGATGGACATACTAATAGTACCTGACTCCTAGAGTTGCTATGAGTATTAAATCAATTCGCATTTGTCAAACAGAAAAATCTCATGGCATAATCGTTACATGAGTGATATTAAATAAGTGTCATAGATAGAATTGTGTCCCCCCAAAATATCTGTCAACTTGGCTAGTTCATGATTCCAGTATTATGTGATTGTCCACCATTCCGTCATCTGATGTGATTTTCCTGTGTATTGTAAATTCTATCTCTATGATGGTAATGAGGTAGGATTGTATTAATGGGGCAGGACTCAGTTTACAAGATTAGGTTGTATCTTAAGTCAGTATCTTGAGATATAAAAGAGAGAAGCCAGCAGAGAGATGGGGGACTTCATACCACCAAGAAACAAGAGCTAGAATAGTGGATTCTTTGGACCGAGGGCCCCTGTGCTGAGAAGCTCCTTGACTGGGAAAGATTGATGACAAGGACCTTCCCCCAGAGCCAACAGAGAAAGAAAGCCTTCCTCTGGAGCTGGCACCCTGAATTTGGACTTTTAGCCTACTTGACTGTGAGAGAATAAACTCCTGTTTGTTAAAACCATCAACTTGTGGTATTTCTGTTACAGCAGCACTAGATAACTAAGACAATAAGTAAATTAAAAAAAGATCACTTGGTTTTGCAGGCAGAATGTCTGTTATGGGATGATACCTTTATGTTGAATTTTATGCTTTCACAGCTAGGACAATAATAGGGATCATCTGAAAGGCATGAACAATTACGTGGATGTTATGATAGGAACTGCTGTCATAGGGGCTCCAGTAAACTTAGAATTCAGTTGAGATGCATATTTCAACTTCCTGGGATTAAGAAAAAAATAATTGTTGGAATCCCCACCCTGCAGGAGACAGGTAGCAGCATCCTGTCTTTAAAATCCTTTCACGTTCAAAGTCACACCAGCAATTTCTGTTGAGTTTTGGCTATAAAAACATGTCGGGGGGGGCGGGGGCAATTATGCCGAGTAATTAGAAAATATTTAGTGACAAAAAGTTGGTGAACAGTTATTAGTGATCAAGATTCAATACTATGACAGGGTTAGGTTAAATATATTTTTATCTGGACAACTTTTTGCTAAGGTTATTTCTAAGAACTGATAAAGCTCATTCAGTAGCTGGCTCAGAACAGAGAGCAAAGAATTTGTTACAGATGTCTTCTCTTAGTTATATTACTTCTATCCGTGATTTTGATAATTATGACTAAATGTATGCTTCCTCCACCCAATATCACCATGGCTTTCACATATTCTTAGGCTTTTTTGCCCTCTCTATCAGATATCAGTTTTCAGAGAGTATCAGAATCACAGGAAATAGGCTGTTTCCCATGCCTCCCTCAATTCACCTCCCCAGGTCTGCAGGCAGATGAGCCACTGATACTTCTGAGGCCTTTTTGTTCTTCATCAATGGTCAAAGGACAGACTCTTCAGCTTAAGGAAACAATCTGGCTAAATGGGAACTGCCATGTATGGTTTATCATTTTCAAGGAACCACAATATTACAGAATGCACTTTGTATGACAATGGTATTAAGCATAATCCAGGATGTAAAATAACACATGTAACTTCATACTGAAAAGATCTTTGGTGATTCAAAAAGCACATTACAATTTTGTCATATTCCATAAGGTCTACCTTTTCAATATTACCTTCATGTAAGAAATATGTAAAACTGGCAATTAATAATGGAAAGACTACCTAAGAGTTCAATAAAGAGGCTGCTGTCCTGTGTTATAATTTTTAGAATGAGAACACACAGCTCTGTTTCTAGAACAGCACTATCTGGTACATTGCTACACCCCCAGTGTCTTCATTTACAGCTTGGAAATAGCATTCTCTACCTCCTTCAAAGGGTTGCCAGGAAGAAAAAGTGAATTTTTAAAGTGTGCCTATGAAGTGTTGCAGACTGTTTGGTTATAGAAGAGTAGTAAAAGGAAAAGAAGAAAAAGCATAAAAACACAAGAAAATATACATGAATATTTAACTAATATCAGGTTAGAAAAAAGATTCTCTAAGCATAAAACCATGGAAAATCTCACAAATAAAAAACTTGATAACTTTAACTACAGTAAAGATTAAAATTTCTGTATGTCAGTAACATCATAAGCAAACTGATGAGGTTGGGGTCAAAGCAGTAACAATATTTCCAACAAACATGGTAGGCGGAGGGTTAATTTCTAAAAGACCCCTAACAAATTGAGTTTAAAAAATACCCCAATAAAAAAGATGAGCAAAGGCCATTAATGGACAATTTAACAATAAAAACAAGTGGTAAGTACATTTAAAAGTTCACCCCACTAGCAATTAGATAATCCAAATGGAAACAATGAGACATGTAAGATCCATCAAATGGGCAAAGGTTAGGACAAATCCAAAAACATAATTCTTAAGATTGATGAGAATATGGTGAAAGGTGTTATCATCACGCATTGCTGTTGTAAAAGAAATTTAGGAATATTCATCAATTTAAAAACTCATAATATGGTCAAAGATCCTATATCAAAATACTCATTACATACTCGTTCAAAAGTCAGTAATAAATAAGAAATTGTAGTAGATCCGTAAGTTACACCATCATTAAAAATTATAAGGTTGAATATATTTTAAAACATCATAAAATGTCAACAAGGAAATGGGTGAAAAATCACGTTATAAAATGCTACATATTTTATAATCCCACTTTTTTGGAAGGAGATATATATGAACAAAGACGATAAACTGGAAAGAAAAATTAAAATTTTACAGGGATTACTTCTGGATAATAAGATTATAGATGGTTTTATTTTCTATAATGGCCAGATATTCTTATACTTAGATAAATAAATGGGAGATTTAAAGATCTGTCACTTTTGATACACATTAGATCGCTTTTACATAGACATAATTTAAACAAAACGTTTTCTTAGTCAAGCAATGCACTAGCTGGTAACTTGTAGATTATATTGAGAATTCCAAGGAGTTTGAATAAATAGAATTCCTTTTCTCCCTAACGTTTCAGGTGTTTCAGAGCTACATTAGTGCCAAGTACCGACTGAGTACTAATTCTTGTATCAGGGGCCCAACTGTGGAAAAAAGGGAGGAAAAAGAAGAAGAAGAAAAGTAGCTGCATTTGAAATGGAATAAAAGAGAAGCGTGTAACCCAGAAAACGAGTTAGTCCTGGTCAAACCCTTCTAGCACAAGAAGGTCAAGTGTGCAAAATGAAGTCCTATTGCTCATCAGCAAATTGTGAGCAATCTCATTGCCCTGAGGATTGCACAGAGATGCTTCACTTAAAAAAAAAAAAATTAAAATTAGTTCATAGAAAAAGACACTAACGTGGTTTTAGAGGGTCATTTCTCAGTGCTGTGTGCAGAGAGTCATGTACAGTAACTCCTATTACGGTTAATGAGAGTTGAGCATCTAAGAAAAAAAAAAAAAAAACCCGAGCTCCCTGAGGGTTTAATTTAAAACCATGATGGTAAAGCAACACTAAGTCATGAATGACCCCGGGTTGTTCACATACCTTACTCTACCCTACTGTTTTGTGCTAAAAACTGTAGAAAATAACAAGATTTTGCTGTTTGTTTGTTTAGCATGCTTCACAAAAAAGAAAAGAAAAAGGCTCGCAGAACATCAAGTTCCCAGGTGCCATTTTCAATTGAGGAATTTCAAATTGGCTCTGGGGTTTTCAGTTGCTATGTAATGTTTACACAGAAATCCAGGAAGTTCCTTTTAATTCAACTTAATCTTCAGTTTTACAAATTTAGAGCCAGACCAGCCTTAAAGTATTAGGATAACAGGAGATGAAAAAATTCTAATTATTATACCATGCTCCCACAAGCCAAATATATTAATTAGTCAACTTTCACTTTATTTAGTTTTAGTCCTTACAACAACCCAGGAGGTAGGTAGGGGTAGTACCATTTTTTTTTTTTTTTTTTTTAGATGAGAAAAACAAAACAAAAAAGTTTAAGTGATTTGATTAAGAGCTCCCGGAGGGACTACAATTCAGTTGTCCAACTCCAAGGAATTTTGACAATTGCTACACTTTACCCAGAGTTCTGGTGACACAGTGGTTAAGAGCCATGGCTGCAAACCAAAAGGTCGGGAGCTCAAAGCCACCAGGCGCTCCTTGAAACCCTATGGGGCCGTTCTACTCTGTCCTGTAGGGTCACCATGAGTGGGAATCGACTAGACAGCAATGGATTTGGCTTTTGGTTTTGGTATACTTTATCCACCATCTAAAAACCAAGACAAACCCATTATCGTCAAGTCAAATTCTGACTCATAATGACCCTCTGAGACAGGGCAGAACTGACTTTTACAAAAAATTCAGGAAATAAATACGGAAGCTAAAATTTTCTAATGGCATTTGTCTTGGCTATTGAACACATAACAATAAACTAAAGGAAGGTTTTATCAAAGAGAATAAAGAGACGAAAATAGAGGGTTGACATGAGTCAGAATCCACTCAGTGGCAATGGGTCTTTATACAGAAAATACGTATAATTCTATTAAATATATACACAAAAAACTATAGAAAGAAATGGGAATATAGGCTTATAAATGAGTACATGTGTATGCAAACTTGTATTATGAAAAGTCAAGGAGACAGGGTCATAAAACTTGACTGAAAGACTGAAGAACTGTGCTCAGAGCTCTCCAGATCTCCTGAGGAAGGCAAGACTATGGCAAGTACACTCTTGGGAAATCAAAACTCACCAGCTAATGAGATACCAAGCCCTTCTTTTAATTTCTGATGTTTAGTGGATATAAAATATCACCCCAGACAGCAGGGCTCAGCTGAGAAAGAACTGATTTCACATGTCTGGCTGGAATCCACATGGAAATCTATGAAAACTATGCTTGGGGTGGGCGGAGTGGTTTTTGCCTTCTCAAACCCACTGTTCTCTCTCTTTCAAAGCAGGTCACTTTGGGGTGCTCAGTATTAAGTATGCATCCAAATGTGTTTACGCACGCATGTGTGTGTTGTTGTCGTTATGTGCCGTCAAGTTGGTTCCGACTGATAGCAGCCCTGTGTACAACAGGACAAAACACTGCCTGGTCCTGCACCATCCTCACAGTCGTTGTTATGCTTGAGCCCACTGTTGCAGCCACTGTGTCCATCCATCTGGTTGAAGGTCTTCTTCTTTTTCGCTGACCCTCCAGGGACTGGTCCCGCCTGATAATATGTCCCAAGCATGTGAGACGTAGTCTCGCCATCCTTCCTTCTAAGAAACATTCTGGCTGTACTTCTTTTAAGACAGATTTGTTCATTCTTTTGGCAGTCCGTGGTATATTCAATATTCTTCACCAACGCCATAATTCAAAGGCATTAATTCTTCTTTGGTCTTCCTTATTCATCATCAAGCTTTCACATGCATTAATGAGGCGATTGAAAACACCATGGCTTGAGTCAGGTGCACCTTAGTCTTCAAGGTGACATCTTTGATTTTTAACACTTTAAAGAGGTCTTTTTTTTTTTTCTTCTTTTTGTAGCAGATTTGCCCAGTGCAATGCACCATTTGATTTCTTGGCTTCTTACATGGGTGTTGATTGTGGATCCAAGTAAAATGAAATCCTTGACAACTTCAATATTTTCTCCATTTATCATGATGTTGCTTATTGGTCCATTTGTGTATAAAACTAAAACCAAACCCACTGCTGTCGAGTCAAGTTCAGCTCATGGTGGCCCTATAGAATGGAGTAGAACTGCCCTATAGGGTTCCCAAGGAGCACCTGGTGGATTTGAACTGCTGACCTTTTGGTTAGCAGCCAAGCTCTTAACCACTATGCCAGCAGGTGGACACTAATCTTATCCACTATCCTGTACTGCTTGGTGTGAGTATTTATCAGATCATTCTCTTTGTCAAATGAGAACTCTTGTCCTTTTTAGCTTCAAAGCTTAAAAGCCAAGGTGGTCCACCAGGATTACTAACTTAACAAATTAATTTAACAAATATCTACTGAAAACCAGACAATAGTTCCTGCTGTCATGGCGTTCATAGTCAACTCAGCCCAAGACACACAATAAACGAAATAAAAAGTTTCATAGTGAGTTAGAAATTAAGTGTTATAATGAAAGAAAAAATGTGTGTATGTGTCATTCGAAATAAGATAATGGGGATGACCATCTTGAGAAGGCAGTGTTTGAGTACAATGTGAATAAGGATCTGAAGAAGATAAGAGAGCATGGAATGCATACACCAGGGAGAAGAGCATTCCAACAAGAAGGAACAGCTGGTACAAGGGTTGTGAGGCAAAAGTACTTAGAATGTTCAAGGAACAACCAGGAAGTGAGTGTGGCTGGAGCAAAGAGAGTGTGGGAAATAACAGAAGGAGATGAAGTCAGAGGGACTAACAATGGAAGAGGCGAATGGAAGAAATCATGCAGGAACTTAGCAGATCATTGAGACAAGTAAGGCTTTGTTGTTGTTGTTAGGTGCCATTGAGTTGCTTCCAACTCATAGTGACCCTGTGTACAACAGAATGAAACACTGCCCAGTCCTGTGCCATCCTCACAACCATCGTTATGCCTTAGTCCATTGTTGGCAGCCACTGTGTCAATCCACCTTGGTGAGGGTCTTCCTCTTTTTCATTTACTTTAAGGAAGACAATGAGCCATTGTGGAGGTATAAGCAGAGAAGTGACATGGATTCCACAGGTTTAATAGGATCACTCTGGCTTCTGTCATGCAAAAAAATTTCAATAGCATTTAATCCTTAGATTAGTACTTCTTCAGCTTAGAGTACAAAATTTAAATTAGAATTAGCTAAAGAAAATGAGAAGAATCTGGCATATAGTAGGCTTTCAGAAAATATTTGTTGAATAAATAAATTCATTTTCCTTTATCTAACCACCCCGCATTAACTTAAATTAAATTTATCCCATAAATATTTATCAATCATCTACTCTATTCAAGATTCTGTTCCTAAGAACTAAAAAAAAAAAAAAAAACTAAAGCAATCAACAAATCACATACTGCTATCTAACATGACGTTGAATGACAAACCTCTTTCTTCCTTAGGATTTATGTCATCACTTTGCTTCTACAATCAACGTATTGAAGAGTCTTAACTCAGTAGGGGAGGACATGCTATGGTTGTCTTCTTTGTCATCACTCTTCTAGCCATGCTACATCGAATGCCCTTTCTGGTCCCTTAATGACATCTTAGGCAGAATCTACAACTTTGTAGGCACTTTGTGTAACTAAAAACCCAGCTTAAAATTCCAGTCTCTGATTAAAATTTTATGTCCTACTTAGCAGAAGCTTGAGATACAACCTTGACCCTTAGACCTCTCTCCCTACTTCTTCCCCCGAATCTGAGGCTGAGCTACTCTCGTACTAGAAGCAGAGTGGTCTTAGATAGCAGATCGTCAGAGGTGACAGGTGCCCCTGCTCTAGCTCAGTTCCATCTGCTCTGCCATTGCATTGGTCTCTGCATGGTTCATAGTTGATATGCATGCTTTTATCTAGGAAGGTATTCAAACTTTACCCCAGCCTATCTGTCTTTGAGGATCCATTGACAAAGGGGCAGTCACGTCTCCCTTTACAATTCCTCCAGTGGCCCTAGCCTAATCCCCTCTCCGCATTGGCCAACCCCACAGTGGGCCCAGTGTCTACCTGGGCAGCTCCATGGCACCTGCCCTCTACTCTGACATTCACGGTCCTTTACAGGAATCAGGAGCGTGTGCACTTCCTCCCAGAAAACAGGGATAGGATAGAAAAGTTGTTGCCATTTTCTTCCCAGGAACACGACTCCAGAGTCCCTTCTTGCCCCATCACTATAGGTCAGGCCAAGAGGCCCTCCCCTTCTTGCTTTCAAAAATATACAAATGAGAAGCAAGCACTCTTCTGTGCTCAGGGACAATCTTAACCATGCAGTGCAAACGGGAAGCTCTTCCAATCTACTCATATGGTGCTGCACAACCAGTCTGATGGCAGCGCCTGCATAAGCCTGCAGGTTCTGCAGCTCAGCCAGCACTGACCAGGGAACAAGATGCCTGCATCCTTGCCTCAAAGATGCCCTCCTCAAGGCTTCCTGCACAAGAGGCAGTAGAAGTAATCACTCCAGAAAGAGGGAAGAGAAAATCCTCTCAGCATTCCAACTGTCTATCATTCCCCTCACCACTGCCCTTATGTAGCTTGGGTTTGCTTCAATGTGCTGGTTCTGTTCTGTTCTTTCCTCTCAGTAAAGTTGGTATGGGGAGTATCTCTCCTCAAATATTGTCAGCCCTGCTTAGACTGTGAGACACTTAGCACTGGTTTGGGCCCTAGTTGCTTATTCTAGGACAATATGAAAATCCCACTTGATGCCTGCCCCACTCCTGAACTTCAGTTACATTACATGTAATTGGCTCCAATTACATGAAGATACAGCTCCATGAGGAAAAGCTTCTAGGGGCCATGTGGTCCCTAAACAGAACACAAAATACTAACTGGTATTCTAGTCTTGTACATGTGAAACACTCTGGGAAAATAAAAATAATGTAATTCACGCTGACTTATTTTAAACTTGTGTGGTTGTTAGGTGTCAGTTCTGACTCAAAGCAACCCTATGTACAACAGAACAAAACACTGCCCAGTTTTTGCACCATCCTCACAATCGTTGTTATGCTTGAGCCCATTGTTGCAGCCACAGTGTCAATCCATCTTGTTGAGGGTCTTCCTCTTTTTTGCTGACCCTCTACTTTACCAAGCATGATGTCCTTCTCCAGGGACTGGTCCCTCCTGATAACATGTCCAAAATATATGAGACGTAGTCTCGCCATCCTTGCTTCTAAGGAGCATTCTAGCTATACTTCCAAGACAGATTTTTTCATTCTTTTGGCAGTCCATGATATAGTCAGTATTCTTCACCAACACCACAATTCGAAGGCGTCAATTCTTTTCCCATCTTCCTTGTTCATTCTCCTTATTTACTGCTTTCACATGCATGTGAGGCGATTGAAAACAACATGACTTGGGTCAGGTGCCCCACCTTAGTCTTCAAGGTGACAACTTTGCTTTTTACATTTTATGGTTATGTATGTGTTATTTGACAACTATTAAAGCAATCATCTTTGGTGACTAGAAGAGTATCATGGTTCCTTTCAAAGTATTAACAAACTCAACAGATAATTCTGAGCTTCAACATATCTCTTGAATCGGAAATAAATCTTAAAGAAGAAAAAATTTCTTGATAACTACAGCCATTTCAAAACCTATTAGAAAGGAGAAAAATTAGACAGCCAGATGAATTTAGGTCCTCCTGGACCCATTTAACCTAGAGCAAGTTATGCTGCTATCCCAGCTAAACTGCCCAGTCCCTTACAGAAGGCACTGGAGAGTGAGGCTTAAACCTTATAGCCCCAAGGAATTGTCCCTTTCAGAAATCACCAAGGTTAGTCCTATTCTTAAAGGACAATGGTGACAATGATAAAACAATAACACCATCAAAAAGAAAACACACACAAAAAAAACCATTGCCATCAAGTCAACTTCAACTCATGAAAAGAAAATAACAATGAAAAAATAAAAAAAGGCAGAGTATAGATTTCAGAAAATATAACACTGGAAAGCAGAACTACTGGGAAAGGCTTAAGACTAACTCCTCAGAATGCCTGATCAGTGATGTACGAATGTTTGCTGTGCAGGAGGACGCAACTAGAAGTGGTGGAAAGAACACTGGAATGAGAATCAACAGTCCTGGGTGAAGTCCTGACCCTCATGACGGGGGCCACCATTGGTTTGACACTCAGCTTCCCCGTTTAAACTCCTTACAGATCAGTGAGGACAAAACAAAATAGTGATTCCAACCATGTGTTGATGGTTATAAATTTTTTTTGTTTATTTAATTTATTTAAAAATATTTTAATATATCAATAAGATATGTATATATAAACATACTTTCCACTATCATCCGCACAAGAGCGAAAGACAGACAGACGAAGAGAACATTGCCTCAGTACCTCCTCCTACAAATTAGGCTTTCCCATAAATTCCTGGTAGGAGGCTACGAATTCATGGAGAGGAGGATGGCCGTCTGAAACAAAGACAGAGCTCTACTGTTTTTAATTCATTGGTGAATCTACCACTGTGCTAGAATCAAGGGTGTTGCAGAATACCATACTGGACCCCTGAGATCTAACAGCATCTTCCTCCCATCAGTCTTCATCACTCTGAAGCCGGGGCTGTTACTGAAAGTGTACGTGCTGGCATACCCATTCATACTATTAAAGTAATGAAACACATCTGTGTGTATTGCCCCCGAATGCCGCTCACTACACCTCTGTTTCCTTCCCAGGGACTCCCAGGCCTCCCCACAATACAGAGATTAATAGGTTGATGTCTGCCCAGCCGAAGGCTTCCAAAAACTGCATCTGATGCTCTCGTTGGTCAGTGCCCCTGTGCCTAGTTGTTACATGTAAGAATAACTCCCATACCTAACACATATCCACCCACATCCTGACCCCATGTTCAGGGTGTCTCAGACTATAGCAGAAATCTCAGGAAAATAGCCTAAATATCAAAACTAGTTCTGATACCTAGTATTATAAAAAAAAAAGAGAGCTCTTTTTAAGATAAAGCCAATTTAGGATATATGCCCGAGAGCTATTTGTAAAATTTATATTTATTTTTTCAGTCAATTAGTTTGCAATAGGAAATGGGAGCTAAGTAAATAAATTAGATCTTCAATTTGTAATTAATATAAATAATCATGCTAATTGCAAAAATTAGACATACATGCACATTATGCATTATATAATAAATAATATACATAAGGCTGTTAGAAGAAAGCCATCCTAACTTATGTGTTGTAGAAAATCCACGTATATTCACTCAATAGATTTTAACAGTTTTGATATGTGTCTGAAAATATAGGATAAACATAAACTGCCTACTGGTGTTCTAACAAATGTATTTTCATTCCAAATGGAAATTAGACTACATTTTGCATTATTTGAGTTAATTACATGACATTTCTTATGAATAATGATGTATCATTCCATTCATTACTTCCAATTCTGTTCTGTTACGAGCACAAGGCTGGCAACACCATGACCAGCCTTCCCTGTTCCTCACAATCTGATGCCTCACACTGAAAGCAGGTCAAAAATGTGCCCAGAATGTAATGAACAGAGTTCAGTAACTGCTAACCATGACAGTTTAAAATTACCTGAGGAACATTACACATGGAAATAAACGGAAACAGGGAAGAGCTTTCCACAGTACAGGACACCCACTTTTGCAATTAATACGAGAAATATTCAAGGTCTTATTTTGATACGTGTAATTATCATCCTACCATTTGCTATGGCTGGAGAGACAGCATCCTCAGTATCCTCCCCCTCCTCTCACACATTAACAGAATTATCCTCTGTATACATGGGCGGGCAGTAAAGGTGTCCTTTCCTGGATGCGAAAGTGACTCTATAGCCTTCCTATAATGCTGAGAGAATGTGGAAACCTGCTAAAAGCCCTGATCATAGAGCCAGTAGGATTCCTCTCCTTTAATGTGTGCCTATGATCAGCCCATCCTGCTCGATTCATCGCAGGGCCTGAAGCTAGAAGGTAAATCTTCTTATGAAGAAGAGGCCATGGTCAAGGAAAGACTGTCAAAACTAAGTAATTAAGCACAGGGGCCAAGTGAACTACAAGGCCACCACGTGTGTGTTCTCTCCAGGGAGCAGGCAGCAAGGAGCGAGGACAGCCAAAAACAAGAGACAGCCAACAGGAGGAAGCAGCTTGGACGAGGTCTGAAGTCCAATATTTACATGCTTTGGGCACACTGTTTTCATGGGTGAGTCACCTTCATATAAAAGGACCAGGGCAAAGTGTCTAAAATTCACTCATTTTTCTCCATCTAATTTTCAACATTCCTTGCACACATAGAAAATTCCTATTTGATTCTTTCAGTGTTGGGTCCAACAATCCATCATTCTGTCTATAATGAAAACAAATATGCCAATCTTGGCTCTAGTAACAAAAAATAAACTAGGGAGAGAAAACACCTGGCAAGGAGGGCCCCTTGTCCCTGTCTGGTACCCGTGACAGTTACTGCCCGCTGACCATGCGTGCAGCCTCAGAATCCCCCTCAACACTATGTGCTCACTACCAACTAATGAGCTGGCATTAGAGACCAAATGCATTTGCTTTTTATGTGCTAATTCCTCAGACAACAAGTCGAGATGAATGACAGTCCTCCAAGTCTGCTCTGTGGTAGGGTTTGGCAGGATCCCCTGCGGCAGGTTCTACAGACTGGAAAAAAAAAAAAAAGCCGGCAACTTAGAGAAGGATGAAAGCATCCAAGAGCTTCCTTTGTTCCTGCTGATCAATGCCATCAAAAGTTGGTTCTAAGACCAGAAGAAATAGATGGTACCCAGCTACCACCCATGACTGCCCTGACAGGGAACACAACAGAGAATCCCTGACAGAGAAGGAGAACAGCGGGATGCAGACCTCAAACTCTTGTAAAAAGACCAGGCTTAACGGTCTGACTGAGACTGGAGGGACCCCAGAGGTCATGGCCCTCTGTTAGCCCAAGACTGGATTCCCCAGGCCAACTCTTCAGACAGGAATTGGACTGGACTATAGGACAGAAAATGATACTGGTGAGGAGTGAGCTTCTTGGTTCAAGTAGACACATGAGACTATGTGGGCAGCTGCAGCCTGGAGGCGATATGGCAAGGCAGAGGGGGACAGGACCTGGTTGAATGGACACAGGGAATACAGGGTGTAGAGGAGGAGTGTGCTGTCTCATTAGGGGGAGAGCAGCTAGGAGTACATAGCAAGGCGTGTATAAGTTTTTGTATGAGAGACTAACTTGATTTGTAAACTTTCACTTAAAGCACAATTAAAAAAAAAAACCTATGGGCACCGAAAAAAAAAAAAAAGTTGGTTCTAGCTGTTGAGTTGATTCTGACTCATGGCGGCCCTATAGCTGGTGGCAACATCCTCTAATAACTTAAGGGTAGGTGCACATTTATGTAGACTTCTT
The DNA here is from genome assembly GCF_024166365.1 of Elephas maximus indicus. NCBI lineage: Eukaryota > Metazoa > Chordata > Mammalia > Proboscidea > Elephantidae > Elephas > Elephas maximus. Next base: position 65,294,576 of record NC_064838.1, read on the forward strand.
CCATAGAAATGGGGGTGGGGGGATTAAATGAGCAATCACAGCTATATGCATATCCTTTGAACATGATGATCTGCCAAATAAAGCCCAGAAAAGAAAATCCGACTACAAGAAAATCAACTCACCCCATTAGAGCTTAGGGCAAATGATGGCGAGAAGGTCTTTAAACATCTCCCCAAGAGTATTTTAAGCTATATTATACAGCAGTCACCCTGAAGACTAAGGTGCGCCTGACCCAAGCCATGGTATTTTCAATCGCATCATATGCATGTGAAAGCTGGACAATGAATAAGGAAGACCGAAGAAGAGTTGACGCCTTTGAATTGTGGTGTTGGCAAAGAATGTTGAATATACCACGGACTGCCAAAAGAAGGAACAAATCCATCTTGGAAGAAGTGCGGCCAGAATGCTCCTTAGAGGCAAGATGGAGAGACTACATCTTACATACTTTGGACATGTTGTCAGGAGGGATCAGTCCCTGGAGAAGGACATGATGCTTGGCAGAGTACAGGGTCAGTGGAAAAGAGGAAGACTCTCAACGAGGTGGATTGACACAGTGGCTGCAACAATGAGCTCAAGCATAACAACGATTGTAAGGGTGGTGCAGGACCGGGCAGTGTTTCGTTCTGTTGTGCATAGGGTCGCTATGAGTTGGAACTGACTCGAAGGCACCTAACGGCAACAACAACAACAATATACAGTAAGCAGGCACAAGGGGGGAAAAGACATGTGCTTAGGGCAACTTTAAGAGCCAAAATCTATCTTTAGCAATAAAAATGCTAAAATAGTGTTTGCATGTATTTTATTTGCACAGGAAGGTTTAAAAAGAAACTCTTTTGGAAATGAAAGATCATCAGATCACTAATAACTGCAGTTTCCTGAACAATTAAGGGAATTCACAAGACTATAACCTCCTCAGGAAATGACAAATATTCCTGCTTTTTACAGAAGGACTAAAAGGGCATTTTTATCTACAGCATCTATTCCGTAAAAATCGCTGTAAGTAATGAAGAAATTTTTGTTATTTTTTCATTGATTTCAGGAATATTCTGCATGGCAATAGTCAGAAAACAGAGAAAACTAAATACTGCTCCACTTGGAAAGGCAAAATCTTATTCTAAAAGACATTGGTCAGTGTTCTCTTCTTTATCTCTCGAGTTTGGATCGCAAAGCACAGTTTCCATTGCACCAAACTTTGGCTTCGAATGAGTCAGCAAAACATCCTTTAAGTTGCCTGGTCTAATTCTTTATAAATACACTTTGTAAGGCTATGCTCTATGCATCATCCTAAAATCGTTTGGCCCTGATAACATTCTGTGCGATGCTCTCGTTGGAAAAAAAAAAGCTGCTTTTTAATAACTGATTCGATAAGCTGTTGACAAATGATTTGTGTAATATGGTATGGCCAGCAACCGAGTTTGTCTTAGTCATTACACACCACATTCAGTTTGTCCACGAATGTTGCTGTGTTCCCCTTATGTTCAAGCTCCTTATGCCATTCTGAATAGCAACCCAAAGATCAATACACTGTCTGCTGAAAACAAATGAGTCATTTTATTTACAGTAAAAGCCCCAGTCCCCAAATGAGTTCCACTAATGTTCAAATCCATGTTTCATGCTCAACCCAAGATGAAAGGTAGACACAGCACAATGCGGGGCGGGGGAAGGGGGTAGTGGGAGGGGGAAGAAATATTAATGTATTGGTTCGAATTCATTTAAGCCATGAACCATAGTGGGGCTGCACCAAGATCCGTGAATAAAACGTTCACTGCAGAATTATGAAGACACAATCTCCAAAATACACCTGTTCTCTCACCAAGACATTCTGCAAGAACGCTTTCCAGTAACAAGAAATTAACGGATTAAAGACATTCTGACATATCCTTCTACAGTGTTACACCACAGAGGCCAAAGCCTATTCATTCAATTGGCTCTCAATGCTGTTTGCAATGAGCAGAAGTGTTTGCTTTAGCTGGGGAGAAGGAGGGACTGAAGTGGCCCTTTTGAGACTAAAGCAAACAATTTTGCTTCAAAAACGTATCTTCAGCCCGATTTGACAGCTCTTTGCCTCCTCTGAAAGCGATAAAAAATAAAGTCAGTGAGCAAAGTCATCAGAAAAAAAGGGTTGCAGGGGAAAGCAAAATGTTAGAGGGGATACATGTTCAAAGGTGACATTTACAAGCCTCTCATGAATGGCACACTCCCCAAAGGCCACCCTGAATACAGTTTTTAAAAAGAGTTTACCCAAAACGCAAAATAAAATGTTTCATTTCACATAAAGATGGCAATAAACTGCCTTGAAAACCGACTTGCCCATTGAGCAACTCACAAGTAGAGGGAGTGGCAAGGAATCTTTCCCCTTCTGCCATCAATCCATTCACTGCTTTTAGACTTGACTCATAACTCTTCACACGAGGCTGTAACTGACAAAGCACGGAGGGGGAAGTTGGGAAACTACAACTTAGAAATGATACCAAAAATCTGGGAGAAAATGGTGACAAGGCTTGGCTCTGTGCATGGTAATACTAACCAGGCAGGAATTCAGCAGGCACTTGCTTGTCACATTGCATTCACTGGAATCATCCATATGATCCTGAAGTTGGCAGTTTCACTTTAAATTCAGCCAGCATAGAGCTACTGGATGCTGAGAAGAAAGGGACGCATGAGAGCAGATCCTGTCCCCACCCCTTCCAGGAGTCAATGGCTCAGTGCAGAGGCAAACAGGAACATGCCTCGTTCTGACATGAAGCAGGCTGGGATAAGTGTTAGGCACAGTGCCTGGAACAGAATAAGAGCTTAACAACGTGTGAATAAGGAACAAAATGTCAAGAACAAAGAGTACAGAATTGTTTGTTTTTTCCTAAGAGGGCAGGACAAGTATCAAATGTTAAAAAATCAAATGTTAGCTGATATTAAAAGGATGGGAAGGTGCAGAGTGGTAGGGAAACCATGGTGAAGGGTAAATACAATGCATGTTTGGGAAGTAGCCAGGAAGTGGTAGATTGAGCCAAGATAATGAAAATCTTTAGAAACTGTAGTAAGGAGTTTGGACTTTATCCTCAAGAAACGTGAAGATTCATGAATGGTTTGTTAGCAAAGAAATAAGAGAGTGATATAATCAGAGCTATGCTTTGGAACAAGATGTAGACTCAGTCAGAGAATTTCCAAGACAGGGAGCCTACAAAAAGCAAGATGACACACATCGTGGGGCTAGACTAGAATACTGGTGCGGGGCAGGGGCGGGGGGGGCGGGGTGCAGATTAAAACCCACTGCAGAGATTGCAATGTTTATTTTATAAAATGTTAGTGGGCAGAGCTATCCACAGCTTCAATTCCCAAGTCTCAGGACAAACGAATACAGCTTTCTGCAGGCGAATGAATGCTTTTATTAAGATTCTTCTCACAGTTGTAACCTAACAGCGTTTACAAAGGTAAAGTAAAATAAAAAGTTACGGAATCATCATTTAAAAAGGATTGTCTGAATACATTATCCACCGGCCCTGAGACCATTTGAAGCACCATATATTCGAAATAGCCTCACAGGGTATGCTCTTGACAAAAATGTTCCTGTCCTCGTTATTCTCATCCTCAGAAAGGATCACGTCCTTCTTCCTACCTTCCAACACGCTGAGGTTTGTTCATTTTAATAAAATATTTCCTATGTGCTTGGCATTTACTCAAAGATGTTATCTGACCAGGAATCCTTTCAAAAATGGCAAAGCCATCTAGAAAAAAAAGTAGTCACCCCTCACTAATTGCTCGGTGTTCAGTATAGATAGTTCCCTAGAATCAGGCATTTCAATTTCTCTTGGGTTCAAATACAAATATGCCACAAGTCTTACATATTACCCTTTCAGAGTTGGTTAAAAAGTCCATGGAAAAACAAGTTACTTATCATCATGATATAAAGGAAAAAATCACGAAGCAAAGTTCATTCCACTAATAACCATGAAAAAGAGGTACAGCTGTAAAATCACACATTTTCTCAATCTAAAGCAATAAGATTTGCTCATCAAATTCACCTTTAAATCTCAAGTTCCCTTAGTTCTTCACTAGAAATTAATTTAAGCTGACACACGGCAAGAGATGGCATTTAAACTCTATCACACTGACCCCTGAATTTACAGACATTCTGTTTAAAAAATATTCCTCAAAGGAAAAAGACCACCACAAACTTACGGCAAAATCAAATAAAGAAATAAAATGCTTTTGTTATTCCAAGAACTTCAGGGGCTTTGGATGAACTCAATACAAGTACACAACTTAAAAACTCATTTTTCATGGCCTTTCTAATACATTTGAGCGTCTTCTTTAAATTTCAATAAAAAAGAACAGTTTTCTAATACCGAGCACTCCTATTTTAGACTCAGTTTTATTTTTACGAATTTAAAAGGAGATTTAGAAATACTATCAACAAAACTTTTACATAAAATTATTTATGAGTCTATTGCCATGACTATTAGTTTTATAAATTGGTAATTTTATTTAACTAATTTGGATTCAAAGATTTTGGGAGTCTCTTACACACTTATCTTTTGCTATGTGTCTTTCTTATTTGCAATATTTTGTTTTTCAATGTACAATAGCTACATGGCCAAGAAGGAAGATTATTCATGAATTTCTCAAACACTTTGGAAAATTTTTACTGAAAAAATAAAACCTCCTCTAAAAAAAAAAACTTGGAATATTTGTATATTCAGAATTACTAAAGAATTCATTTGAAAGTGAAATGATGTCTCAAGGTAGAAACAATGCTTATGATTTTAAATATCAAATGTTATATTTTGTCCCTCTGCATAGTAAACTAAGTTGGAAGAAAAAAATTTGAAGAGTCAGTACAAAATTCATATGCACACCATCACAAGTGATACTTTCAACTACATAAAAAATAACCTCCCTTGAGCACTTCACCAATTCTTGCTACTCCCACTGCAAAGGAACAAAGCTTCTCTTGAAGTCAGCAGAGGTAAGACTACAGCTCCACGGTCAGAGTCTACCATCAATGACACAGACAATGATCTACAAGTTGGACTCTTTTCCCAAGAGAAAATGCTATTTTAGATTTTAACATGAAATAAATTTTTTTTTCTGTGTAAGTATATTTATGTGCATTAACTAATTAAAATGCAGAGCCTGAATAATCTCCAAGAAGTAAAGAAAGAAAGTCAGTCTCAAATCATCACATGATACCTTACTTCCACACCACAAAGATGGCACCCAATTTCTAACCTACTGTCAAAATTCATAAGAGACAAACCGAAAACTAAGTGCCCACAATATTCACCGGGCCCATATTAGAAGCACCTATTTATTTACACAGCTACAGCAGTAAAAAGGTCAAGCAAAAATCACCTCCAAAGCCACGGTTGCTAAGCAACCCTTTTCAGATGTTCTGCAGCACTGATCAAGCATATATTCCTGGTGCCACCAACAGGATTCAGAATAAATGTGAGTAACATCTTACCTGGGCTCTCCAAAGGGCTGAGGAGGATTCTTTGCTTACCTTTTCTGGACGGACATGCGAGGCCAATCCTGTATTCATTTGGTCAGTTAGGTTTGAAGGCTTTTTATTCTTCCTCTCTTAAAACAAGCAACCAGAAAAAAAAAAAGGATACGTCCTGGCACCACAGGCTTCCTGTTAACAAGGGCAAAGGAGAGCTCGGTCTTGAGAAACACCACAGAGGGCTTGATGAGATGTTGGCCAAATCTGAATGACATTTCCTCAAAGTTGAAGTCTGAAAGAAAAGATGATTTAAAAAATGGGCATTTATAAAATTCAAATAAGAAACACAAACCATATACCACTTTAAGGAAAGCAAATTCAAATACTACAGATTCTTAGGTGCAAAGAGGACGCCATTTACAGTGTTCCCCTTTTAATGTCCACTACGATGTATTCTGGGTAAGTTCTCCTAACATATGATACTCTTCTCATATGTGTTGCCTTGATTGGGGTTGGCGTTTTCAAGCAGAAGCTTGCACGTGGACAACGTAACAGCCTCTCCTCATAAATGTCTCTGCACCTTCTGGTCACCACCTTAACCCATATCCACTAGGTCCCATTTGTCAGGTAATTTTTATTTTCACCCTCTCATTTGATCATCTTTGCTAAGCTGAAAATTTCACTGTTAAGCATTGACTGTAACCCTTCTAACTCTTAAGTGTTTTTCTCAACTGGTTTTATCTTTGTTTATATAAGAGCAATTCAGAAAAAATACACTGTTTGACCTTGCCTACAATTACAAACACGTATGAGCATTCCTAGGGAACGATTATAGCAAAAGAAAAGAAAGGAGAAAGGGGGCAAAACAGAGTTCAAGACAAGAACAGCCTGTGGTTGACGTAGAGCCAGAATGCAGCAAGGCATGCGAAGTGCTCCCTATATGCCTTTCTGCGGAAAGTCAGAGAGGTGGTTGGAGTGAGATGTGGCACTTAGCATCTAGGGTGACCCAAATGCATTCAATGGCCAGACCGCAAGGAATAATCTTCTGTCAGACAGATGCCTATATATGACAAAGTTCTTTTCTGAATGAATGAGACTCACTCTCTCTGGGAGATCACTTTATTTTTCTAGTTCAGGAACCACTTTACCACACAAGTGAAGAAAATAGATCAATCCGTGGAAAAACAGCAACAGGATTACAAAAAGGATCAAGTCAGAAAATGGCCTGCACAATCGTTTAATGATTTGAATGTTCTCAATGGCACACACATACAAAACCACAGAGGGCTACACAAATGTCATCTATTGTAGAAGCACCAAGAGCCAGGAGTTGACACGTAACAGGTAGTAAAGAACTAAAATGGAAAGTGGGCCTTAATGACACATGCACAACTATCCTACAAAAACACAGGGTCAGTAAAGATGTCAAAAATCACCTCACACATTGGTTCTCACACGAGTGAGACGTTGGTCCCTGGATCAGCAACATCAGCACCACTTGGGAACTTGTTAGACAACCAGATTCTCAGGCCCCACCCCAGACCTACTGAACTAGAAACTCTGGGAGGAGGGCCCAGGAATCTGTGTTTAATAAGCTGTTGAGGGAATGTAGAATCACTGATCTAATTTGATTATCCTCCCAATCCTTGGGCCCTTCCCTACAGAATCCCTGACAACTGGCTGGCTAGCCTATGCTTGAACACGCCAGCAACGCAAAGTGTAATATCCACTCTTCCCAAGAGAGCCAATTCCACCAATTACGTAGTTCCTCTCCATACTAAGTCCATCTATTTGTCGTGAATTTATTCCTCAGTACCTTATGAAAGTGCAATGAAAGTGGCAATGCTTCAGATATTTGGAGGTAATTATTCTTCATTTTCCCCAGTTTTCCTTTTCCTAGGATAAACAAGGAATAGCATTTCAACCTTTTTACAAACAGCACTGATTCAAGTCACCAATAGATATCTGTGGTTTTGCCTCTCCAGAATCCATTCCTTGTAATTCTGACCTTAACAACTCATTTTTTCTTTGGGTAGTTATTCCACCATATGCTGTATGTGGGGCTATTCCTACTGCCTGGTTCTAGGGATAGGCAAGTGACACCCTCAGTCCACTGTCACGGAGACTGAGTCAGGACTGGGCACTGGACACAAGATGAGCCAATCAAAGGCAAGGATGTCAGCCAGAGGATTAACACTAACCCTCTGGGGGTGAAGGGTCTTTCTTTCTGGTAAGTTACCAAGCAGTAGGACATGAAATTGGAACAGCTAGTGGTTACTATCTTAGTTATCTAGTGCGGCTATAACAGAAATACCACAAGTGGATGGCTTTAACAAACAGAAATTTATTCTCTCACAATTTCAGAAGCCAGAAGCCTGAATTCAGGGCGCCAGTTCCAGTGCAAGACTCTCTCTCTCTGTCAGCTCCGGGGGAAGGTTTTTGTCATCGATCTTTCCCTACTCTAGTAGTTTCTCAGTACAGGAACCCCAGTTCCAAAGGACGCTCTCCACTCCTGGCTCTTCTTGCTTGGAGGTAATGAGGTCCCTCTCTTCTCTGCTCGATTCTCTCTTCTATATCGCAAAAGAGATCGACTCAAACTATAACCTAATCCTATAGGTTGAGTCCTGCCTCATTAACATAACTGCCTCTAATCCTGCCTCATTAATATCATAGAGGTTAGGATTTACAACATGTGGGATAATCATATCAGATCACAAAATGGTGGACAATCACACAGTACTGGGATTCATGACCTACCCAAGTTGACACACATTTTTGGGGGACACAGTTCAATCCATAAGAGTTATGCTAAACAGAGTTTGCCTGATATTAGACCCAACAATGAGGCAAGCACAGCCAAGACACAGAGAGAACCATGCCTGATGACATTGAGCACCTGGCTCTCACAATCCCAGAAGGAATTTGTTCCCCCTGAAGGATAAGTGCACAAAATTGACTTAAGGACAGGGTTAGGGTTAGGGTAAACAAGTTCATGAAAGTCTCTTTACTTCTGTTCTTTTTCAGTGTTCTTCTTTTTATTATCATTTCCCCTTTATACTTGATGCCCAGTTCCCTCCCCTCCCCTCCCCTCCCACCACAGGGGCTCACTTTTTCACAATTAATGTAGTGTTTATAATCCTCTTTACATGTTTGTTTACCTCTATTTATATATGACAAAAACATATAGAGCTCTTACACCTGGTCTTCAATTTTTACATAAATCATACTATGCTTTAAATCTCATTCTGCCTTTTTCTCTCAACACTGCTTCCAAGCTTCACCTCTGTTGCCATAAATAGATCTAGTTCACTACTTCTCATTGCTTATTCTTTCTTATTACATTCCACTGTGATTCTTCTCATCCATTTCTCTAGCACCTAAGAGGTAGCTTGATTCCCATCTTGCACCACAAATAACACTCCAAAGACCATCTGTGAATACATTTCCCTAGGTATCCATGATAGAGTTCTATCACTGTGTTTCGGGTCATGTTGTTATTAGTTGCCCTTGAGTTGGCTCTGACTCATGGCAACCTTATGGACACAGAATGAAACATTGACCGGGCCACGCCATCTTCACAAGCATTGGTATGCTTGAGTCCATTGTCATGGCAGCTGTGTATTTTGGGTGCCTTCCAACCTAGGGGACTCACCTTCTAGCATTATATAGGACAATATTCTATTTTGATCCACAGGGTTTTCACTGGCTAATTTTGGAAGTGATTCACCAGGATTTTCTTACTAGTTTGTCTTAGCCTGGAAGCTCTGCTGAAACCTGTCCACCATGGGTGACTCTGCTGGTATTTGAAATACTGATGGTATAGCTTCCGGCATCATAGCAACAGACAAGTCACCACAGTAGGACAAACTGATGAAGGGGTGGTGGTTATACATTTACTGAATTTGTCTAAAATATATGTACCAGTTACATTTCCAGCAGTGATATGGGAGGATTTCTACTTTCCCACATCCTTGCCCCTACTTCATATCATCTGACTTCCTAGTTCTTATTGATACGTTAGGGAAAAAATTTTACCTTAATTTTAATATGCTTCTAACAGTGATGTATGTCTGTGTGTGTACATGTTTCTCCTGTGAATTGTCAATTCACATCATTCATCTTGTTTTCTATTGGTTCTCTTCCTCTTACATTCTCATTTTACAGAATCCCTTGTATCTTCTAAATATTGATCTTGGTCTATTAAACATTACAATTACCTTTCACCAACTGTTAATTTTTCTATCATGTCCTCCATTAAACAGAAAATCATTTTGATATATTCAAATTCATCTTTTTTTTTTATGGTTTTTTGCTCTGTGCACCTAATGTAACAAATTTTCTGTACCCTAAAATTACAAAAATATACTCCTGTATCATCTCCTGTCAGCTTTATAATTCACTCTTAAGAGTTAGGTATTTAACCCACTTGGAGCTTGTTTAATGTACGCAGTACAGAAAGGTTCATTTTCCTCCATTCGTGAGCCAACCTTCCCATCACCATTTGCTGGGAATGACTACACCAAGTTCCCATATGTACATAGGAAAGAGTCTGGACTTTAGCCTGTTCTGTTCCGATTCTATGCCACGTGCTGTAGAACAGAGGCTGCCATTTTTTTTTTTTTTTTTCCTGTAAAGGACCAGAGCCAGTGGGCCACACAGTCTCTGTACCAATTACTCAACTCTGCCATGGCAGCATGAAAGCAGCCATAGACCATCCATAAATGAATGGGTGTGTCTGTGCCCCAATAAAATTTTATTCGCAAGAAACAGGCTGCAGCCTGGATTTGGCTTGTAGGCTGCAGTTTGCCAGCTTCCGCTGCAGAATGTTAATACCTCATAGAACGAGGTTCTCTCTTTGTTTTCCTTATTTATTTTTCCATTTAGATTTTAGACCCAGCTCTGCTCCTTCAAAAAAAGTTCTTGCTCGGATGCTGATTGAAATTACACTGAATTTAAATTTTAACGGGGAACTTTGACATCTTCATGGTAATCAATCAAGCCATTTATGGTCCACATTTATGCTCTATAGTACTATAATAAAACTCTTCCAATAGTTTTAAATTTCTCTTATATGTTTCATGTATTCTTTCTCAGATTTATTCCTAGAGAGCTTATAATTTATGTCACTATTATAAATTGTATCTTATTATCATCATAGTTTGTAATTGGTTACTCCAATACAGAGGAAGCTATTGATTTTTACATGTTGCCCTTATAACTGGGAACCTTATCGAACTCTTGTATTGCTGTTAGTTTCTGCTGATTCTCTTGGATTTTCTATACAAATAGTTTTACCTAGAAATATGACAATTTTGTCTTTCATTTCATTTCTTATACTGTTTGTATGCTTGTCTTACTGCATTGGTCAGGTATCTGGTAAAAGGTTAAGAAGTAGAAATAACACAGGCATCCTTGTCTTGTTCCCAACCTTAAAAGGAATGAGTTTAAAGTTTTGCTTTTTGATTATGAATGGTATCTGCTGTAGGTTTTAGTAGAAAACCTGTGTCAATTTACAAAAAAAAAAAAAAAAAAAATTATCTTCCATTCCTTGTTTGCTAAGAGTTGATTTAATTTAAAAACGGAAAAAGATTTAATTTTATTAAATGCTTTTCTATAAAATTGACCGCAGAATTTCTTGTCCTTTGCCATTAGGTGGTAAATTACAATAAGAGATTTTTTTCAAACATTGAACCATCCTTGCATTTTTATGATTGATTAAACTTAGTTACAACACATTCTTTTTTAATACATTGCTAGATTTGATTACTAGGGGTTTTTAATCTAAGTGAAACTGATCAGTAATTATATATTTTTTTAGCTAAATTTACCTAATTTTCATCATTAAAATCAAATTTAATAGGTTGCCTTCTTTTCTTCTAGAACAGGTTGTTTAAAGAGGGATTTTCTGTTCCTCGAGAATTACATAAAATTCTTTTGTAAAACTTTCCGGGTATCTTCATTTTTATTGTGGGGAGGGCTGTTTCAATAATCATTACAAATTACATAATGGTTTCTGATTTACTTAAGTTTTTTTTCCTTGCAGCAATATTTAGCCATATATCCTTTTCATATGTTTTCAATTTTATTGGTAGAAATTCATCATATTCTTTTTAACAGATTAGAAAAATAGAATCTGTAATTATCCATTTAATGTATTTTATTTGTTCATATTATATACCTGTTTTTCTTTATCGGTCTCAAAAAAAGTATATCTAATCCATTTATTTTTTCAAAGAAGAAGATTTGCTTTTATTAATTACTCTTTTGTTGCTGATTTTCTGCACTTACATTATTTTCCTCTTTTTTTTTAATTTTCTTTGTTCCTTCAGATTTACTGTGGTACAGTTTTTCTAGCTACTTGAGTCAAACATTTGCTTAAATAGCTTCAGGCTTTCTAGATTTTTATTAGGTAACAAAAGCTATAAATTCCCTTCAAGTACTTCTTTAACTCTCTCAAGTTTTGACCTGTAGTGCTTTGATTTCACTCAGCTCTAAAATTATGCTATTCTCATTATCAGAAATATGAGATCCTTTTTCTACCTTTTTGTGAATGATTTCAGATTTTATTGTACTGTAGTTTAGTTAGAGGAAAGTAACTCCACAGTGCAGGTTTTTTTGAATTTGAGGCTTCTTTCCTGATCCATTGAAAGATAAATCTTGCCTAACCTACACATCCTGCAAAGTAAAATGCATTTTGCATTTATTGAGTGAGAAGTTCTATACACATGGTAGATCAAAATTGTAAATTATTATCCAAATCTTCTCTATCTCTGCTTGCTTTCTGTCTGATTGTTTCCTCAGTTTCAGAGGACTGTGTTAAATTTCTAACTGCAATTGCTAAATCAACGCCAGAATGCCATAAATTGTTCCTTTCTGTATTTCAAAACTCAATTATTACATGTGTCTACTTTCCTGCTTGTTTTATTCCCTTGACCTATTTATTGTTCCTTTTTCTTTTGTTTATATTTGACAGGTGTACCTTCTCCATCTCATTATTTTCAGCCTGTGTCCTTTAAAATGTATTTTATGAACAGCATATTATAGCATCTTGTTTTCTATCTAATCTGAGACTCTATATTGATTAGTTTAACCCCTATACATTTATTTTTTACCTTATTTTAGACATCTTATTTAATTTATTATTTGTTTTATTTTTTCCCCTTTCTACCTTCACTGGCTGGATCAAGCTTTTTTTGTTGTTTGTTTAGTTTTTGTTGTTTTTTCCCTGCTGGTATAAAAATTACACATTCTATTTTTTTCAATATTGGTTATTCTTATTACAATCCAGACTAATGCTCAATTTCCCCATCAATATCTAAATGCTGATTAATATTTTTGTCCTTAGAATACTCTCATCAGCTCTGATCTTTCTCATCACATCTCTCATCCCTTTCCATGACCTAATTGCTGATGTGTTGAAATAATTTTGAGTTCTAATTTCAGATAGTTGTTGATATGCTTTTTGTCTCCCCCCATATCCCACCCCAATACACACACACACACACACACTGCTTACTCCAGCGACCAGAGTTTTCATTTATCTTGTTGACAAAGGTCTGAAGACATTTCTCTCCCTCCAGGCAGTTACAACTCCACAGCTACTTCCTCTTCTGAATTTTAGCTTCATCTTTGGTTATTGGCCCCCACTTTCTTCAGAGGTCAACTGGGCTTTTGAGAAAATATTTGAATATTTTGTCCAGCATTTCAAATTATTTTTTAAGTGGAGAATTTTCTGATTATCTACCTTACCACACTCCTAGAAACTGAAGTTTTCACTGCTTACTTATACAAAATTCACTAATTCTCCACTTGCTCTTACTTCCCACATCTCATGTCTTCTTCCAGATTCATTTCTTTTTTTTTTTTTGCTAGAATATATTCTCTAAAATTACTTTCAGAGAGGGTGTACATGTGGCAAACTGAGATTTTAGACAGATAGCTTCACTTTACCCTCCCATTTAAATAAGGTCACTAGAAATAAAATCCTAAGGTCAAAGTTGGCTTGCTTCAACACTTAGAAACACCTTCTTGTATTCTGGTGTTGCTGCCAAGAAAAGCCCGATGACGGTCTGTTGCTGCTCACTGTAGAACGTGCTAGTTTTTAATCTCAAAACTCTCAGAGTTTTGCTGAAGGGTCTAAGAGTAGAACCAGTTCCCTGCTTCCTCCTGTTTGGTGTCTGTAAGCCCTCTCCATGTGAGCTCTTCAGTTTTCATTGCATTCTTTACATTCTTGGTCATTATTTCTTCAAATACCCCCGGAACTCAGTTAACACTTCTGCTTTTTAGGGGTTATGTCTGGCATTTCTAGTTACCTTCATCTCTTAACTCTCTTCTCAGTCTTCCCATATCTTATTCCTTTCTGATACTCTGGGAGAGACAGATCCAACCCATCCTACCGTTTATTTTATTCGTTCTGATATACATCCCATCCGTTAAGTTCTTTTCCCCAGTAATTGTAATTTTTATAGCTACTATTTCTTTAATTATTTCTACTTCCTGTTTTGAATGTCATCTCTCATCTCTGTGGATATCCACTGTCCTTATTTTAAATTACTGGTGTACTAGTTCTACTTCCTCTCCCATAAGTTATTCCAGTTATATTTCCTGTTGTTCAGGCTTCTCCGATCTCTCAATTTTACTCTGTAAGCTTTTATTTCCTTGGGACTCCGACCTGTCCAGGCTAATAAGGTCTAAGGAGAAGGGCAAAAATCTATGTCCCATCTGGTGTGTTTAAGGAAAGTGAGTTCCTACTGTTACATTTTGGGCTTAATATATTCAACTTTCTTCTATTGTGGATTGAATTGTGTCCTCCCAATAATACATGTTTGGAGTCCTAACTCCGATACTTGTGCACGTAATTCCATTCGTAAGTAGGGTTTTCTTTGTTCATGAGGCCATATCGGTGTAGGATATGTCTTAAGCCTAATCATTTTGAGATGTAAAAAGAGTAGATGAGGCACAGAGACAAGCAAGCACAAATGGAAAGGAAATAGATGCCACATGGAGATCGCCAAGGAACTGAGGAACACCAGGACTACGGAAACTTCCCAGAGGCAACAGAGAGAAAGACTTCCCCTAAAGTTGGTGCCCTGAATTCGGACTTTTAGCCTCTTAAAATGTAAGAAAATAAATTTCTGTTTCTTAAAGCCACCCCCTTATGGTATTTCTGCCACAGAAGCACTAGCAAACTAAGACACCCTCTAGCCCAGGCCACCCTGCCTTTCATTCCCTTCCTTTCCATGTACCACTCTTGCCCATGAGCTATTACATTTCTTCTCATGAGTTTAGCTGGCCAGCCATTTGAAATGTTGACTGCCCTCCAATTTCTTCATTATTCCTTCTACTTTGGTGTGTCTATACAATTCATAAGCTTCCCTGTCTTGAGAGGAAGCACCAAGAGACAAAGTGGGAGTTCAAAACACCTGGCTTTGAATCTCAGCTCTGCCACTCTTTTTCTGATCTTTTTTTCAGCAATTCACTGACCTTCTCATTGTCAGACACCTCATCTAAAAAAAGTGGATGATAAGAGTGTGTAAAGCACAGCTCACTAGGTCTGCCACATGAAGTAGACATCCCAAAATGCTATTTTTGTATCTTTTTACTCAAATCCATTTCTGCGTTCTCTTTGTGGCAAAATTCTATTTGTGCTGCTGAAAGACATACTGCCTCATGTTTTGACTGTGATGAAGAAGAAGAAAAATTCTCCAGGAATTATAAAGGACAAGTAGCAAAAAGCTTAAGAGGCAACATAGTGTGAAGAAGAAGAAAAATACTCCAGGAATTCTTATTATAAGAGACAAGTAGGAAAAAGCTCGAGACGCAATACAGTGTGATGGGAAGATGTGTGCATCTCCAGGATCTTAAACTGTCTGCACAGCTGAGATAAATATCAAATATTTTTTTGTCATATGAAAATGGCAGAAAGCAACTTTATTTTAGGCTAAAGTAAAACTGCTAAATCTTTTCTACTGACCCTCCACTTTACCAAGCATGATAATGGTTCTCCAGAGACTGGTCTCTCCTGATAGCCTGTTCAAACTACGTGAGATGAAATCTCATCATCCTTGCTTCTAAGGAGCATTCTGGCTGTACTTCCTCCAAGACAGATTTGTTCATTCTTTTGGCAGTCCACAGTATATTCAAAAATTCTTCCCCAACACAATTCAAAGGCATCAATTCTTCTTCGGTCTTCTTTATTCATTGTCCAGCTTTCGCATACATATGAGGTGGTCGAAAACACCATGGCTTGAGTCAGGCACACCTTAGTCCTCAAGGTGACATCTTTGCTTTTTAACACTTTAAAGAGGTCTTTTGCAGCAGATTTGCCCAATGCAATACATCGTTTTATTTCTTAACTGTTTCTTCCATGGGCATTGATTGTGGATCCAAGTAAAATGAAATCCTTCACAACTTCAATATTTTCTCCATTTATTCATGACGTTTCTACTGGTCCCATTGTGAGGATTTTTGTTTTCTTTATGTTAAGATGTAATCCATACTGAAGGCGGTAGTCTTTGATGTTCACCAGTAAATGCTTCAAGTCCTCTTCACTTTCAGCAAGCAAGGTTGTGTCATCTGCATAACGCAGGTTGTTAATGAGTCTTCCTCCAATCCCGATGTCCCATTCTTCTTCATATAGCTAAATATCTCTCGGGAAAGATTCCCAAAAATTTTCATTCAACAATAGTATAGGGAGAAGGCCCATTATTCCCATAACTTTGCCAACACTGGAAATTGTCTGATTCTCCAACTATCTAATAAAAATGTATCATTATTCAGGACTACAATATAGGGGGAAATGACTTCTTCCAAATGCCTTTGCTGAAACAATGGGCCACGAAAACTGATGTCTCCTAGGCAACCAGGAAGCCAGACATGAAGAAACAGAAAAATACTATTCTTTTGGTTGAAAGAATACAAAACTTATATTCTCTTAAATTTTTTTTTCTTGTTTTTAAGTGAAGTTTACAGTTCAAGTTAGTTTTTCATACAAAAGTTTATACACACATAGTTATGTGACCCTAGTTGCTCTCCCTACAATGTGACAGCATACTCCTCCTTTCCACGCTGTATTTCCCATGTCCATTCAACCAGCTCCTGTCCCTATCTGCCTTCTCCTCTCGCCTCCGGACAGGAGCTGCCCATTTAGTCTCATATGTCTACTTGAGCTAAGAAGCATACTTTTCACAAGTGGCATTTTATGTCTTATAGTCCAGTCTAATCTTTGTCTGAAGAGTTGGCTTCAGGAATGGTTTTAGTTTTGAGCTAATAGAGAGTCTGGGGGGCCATGTCCTCTGGGGTCCCTCCAGTCAAACCATTAAGTCTGGTCTTTTTACTAGAATTTGAGTTCTGAACCTCACTTTCCTCCTGCTCCGTAGGGACTCTCTGTTGTGTTCCCTGTCAGGTTGGGCACTGGTAAACCGTCTAGTTCTTCTGGTCTCAGGCTGATGGAATTTCTGGTTTATGTAGTCCTTTCTGTCTCTTGAGCTAATATTTAACTTGCGTCTTTGGTGTTGTTTATTCTCCTTTGCTCCAGGTGGGTTGGGACCAACTGATACATCTTAGATGGCCACTCGCTAGCTTTTTAAGACCCCAGATGCCACTCATCAAAGTGGAATGCAGAATATTTTCTTAATAAACTTTGTTATGCCAGTTGGCCTAGAAGTCCCCTGAAGCCATGGTCCCCACACTCCCGTCCCTGTTACTCTGTCCCTCAAAGGGTTTGGTTGTATCAAGGAAACCTCTTAGCTTTTGGTTTAGTCAGTTGCGCTGACTTTCTCTGTATTGTGTGTTGTCCTTCTCTTCACCTAAAATAATTTTTGTCTACTATCTAGCTAGTGAATACCTCTCTCCCTCCCCTCCCCCACCCTCATAACCATCAGAGAACATTTTCTTCTGTGTTTAAACCTTTCCTTAGGTTCTTAAAATAGTGGTCTCACAGTTCTTTTGCAACTGACAAATTTCACTCAGCATAATGCCTTCCAGATTCAGCCATGTTTTGAGATGTTTCGCAGATTTATTGTTATTCTTTACCATTATGTATTATTCCATTGTGTGAATATACCATAATTTGTTTATCCATTCATCCATTGAGGGGCACCTAGGTTGTTTCCATCTTTTTGCTATTGTGAACAGTGCTGCAATGAACATGGCTGTGCATATATCTACTCCTGTGAGGGCTCTTACTTCTCTAGGATATATGCCAAGGAGTGGGATTGCTGGATCATATGGTGCTTCTATTTCTAGCTTTTTAAGGAAGTGCCAAATCAATTTCCAAAGTGGTTGTACCATTTTACATTACCACCAGCAGTGTATAAGTGTTCCAGTCTCTCCACAACCTCTCCAAAATTTATTATTTTGTGCTTTTTGGATTAATGCCAGCCTTGCTGGAATGAGAGGGAATCCCATTGTAGTTTTGATTTGCATTTCTCTAATGGCTAATGATTGTGAGCATTTCCTCATGTATCTGGTAGCTGCCTAAATGTCTTCTTTGGTGAAGTGGCTGTTCATATCCTTTGCCCATTTTTTATTTGGGTTATCTGTCTTTTTGTTGTTGAGGTTTTGCAGCATCTTGTAGATTTTAGAGATTAGATGCTGTGTATTCCCTTTTAACTGGATAAAAAATAAAGGTACTATTCCATTTTACTGGGGGTGGTAATAGTCACACTAAAAATAATCTTCTATTTGTAAACACTGACATGATTCTGTAAACAGTAGGATCTAAGCCAACCCTAAGATGCATCAACAAATTTGAAGGACATCAAAAGAAGCCATACTGCAAACAATTCCTGACACTCCTACCAACTGGGGAATGTGTTTCTACTTCAATTAACATCATTTGAAAAACTGAGGGCTCAAATGTTAACCAGAAATGCAAATGAACTTGAAAAACTGCTGGCCTATTGTTCCCAAGACTAACCTTCACCGAAAAATAATCTGTCACCTAACTTAGAAACGACACACTCTCAGCTGGTGAGGTTCTCAAACATTTTATTGATGCCTTGAAAAATAATCAAGGCATACAAATGCATTGGTGGAAACATACATTTAGGTTCATATAATTTGTAAAATATTCGAAAGCTGCAGGCATATGTCAAAATTACACAGCAACAATATCCCACAAAAGGTGACAAGAAGAATAAAGAAAAAGAGAAGACAGCCTGAAATGTCTCAGAATTTAAGCAAACAAAAGTGTACCAGTAACATTTTTATACAAAGAGAAAAAAAGCAATTTTTAGTAAAGTATATTAAGTCCTCAACCTATGGTGTCACTAAAGAAAATTTTCCGGTTGTTAACAAGTCAAAAAATTTTGAAGCTTAGCTATTTATAAGCAGAAAACGCATAGGTATTTCAAAATTCCAACTGCTTTTTCAAGATTTCAGTTCATCAGTTACCTCTCCTTTCCCCTGCTCTACCACTTTATATATATATTTTGCATCTTTTCTTTATTTTGCACCTTTAACCTCACTTTTCACTGGCTCCCTTCCCTTCTCCACAAAGATGCTCAAGATCTGCCTACACTTAAATCATTTTCCCTTGAATTGGTTGTTCATCGAGCTCTTATCATTTATTTATTCAGCAAATATTTATTACATGCTAGCCATTTCTAGTGTTAAAAAGCAAAGATGTCGCTTTTAAGACTAAGGTTTGCCTGACTCAAGCCATAATATTTTCAGTTGCCTCATATGCATGTGAAAGCTGGACAATGAGAAAGGAAGACTGAAGAATTGATGCCTTTGAATTATGGTGTTGGCGAAGAACATTGAATTTACCCTGGACTGCCAGAAGAACGAATAAGTATGTCTTGCAAGAAATACAACTAGAGTGCTCCTTGGAAGCACTCTGGACATGTTATCAGGAGGAACCAGTCCCTGGAAAAGGACATCGGGCTTGTTAAAGTAGAAGGTCAGTGAAAAAGAGGAAGACCTTTGACTAAATGGATTGCCACAGTGGCTGCAACAATGGGCTCAAACATAATGATTGCGGGGATGGTGCAGGACCTGGCACTGTTTCATTCTGGTGTACGTAGGATCCCTATGAGCCGTAATCAACTCAACAGCACCGAACAACAACAACAAGCCATTTCTAAATAGTATTCTAGTGGTGAACAAGATGGACCAGGTTCCTACGTTCAGGGAGCCTTCTAGGTTTAGGGTGAGAAGGAATGATAAGTCACAGAGACCACAAAAAAGTCAACAAGCAAGATTATTTCTGATTGTGACTTGAAGGAAATAATCGAAATACAACAGCAGGGAACAAGTTGGAGGGGGAGGAAGCGGCTGGTTTGGTGTCGATGGAAAGGGTACCTAATACTTGAGCTGAGGCTTAAATGATGAGAAAAGTGTATGAGCATCTTAGGGCAGAAGATTCCAGATGAAGAAATTACTAAGTCCCAGGCAAGGATGAGCTCAGAGTCTTGGAGGAAAGGAAAAAAACGTGTTGTGGAAAAGACTGAGAACAGGGCAGGCAGACAGGCCAGGGGATGGGTAGAGATCAGATCATGGAATACCTTGTTTGGTGTTTTGTTCAGAGAGTGACAAGAAGCTCAAGATGACAAAAATGTTAAGCTACAAAGTGTTCAGTGTTCAAATCTGATAGTTTTTAAGAAAGGATCTTCATTGCAGTACATGAAAAGCATCTCAGGGGCAAAAAAAAAAAAAAAAAAAAAAAACCCCAGGCCCATTACCAGATTTTTTTTTTTCTGTTAAGATTTTTTTTTAATTGAGATATAGTTAACAAATTTTTTAATGTGTTCAATTCAGTGGTTTTCAGAACTTCACAAAGTTGCACAGTCACCAGCACTGATGAGTTTGAGAGTATTTTCATCACCTTAGAGAGCAACCCCATAGTCCCCATTCCCTCCCTTCCCCTCATCCCTATCATCAATTAATCTGCTTTTTTTCCTCCATGAATCTGCCTTTTCTGGACAGTCATATAAGTGGAATCATATATTTGTCCTTTTGTGCCTGGCTTCTTTCACGTAGCATAATGTTCTCAAGTTTCATCTATGCTGTAGCATGTATTAGTACTTCATATCTTCTCATGGCTGAATCATACTCATTGTATGGAGTGATTGCATGTTGTTTATATATTCATTCAGGTGAGGGACATTTGGGTTGTCTTCACTTCTTGGTTATTATAAACAAAGGTACTATGAACATTCACGGACAAGTTTTTGTGTGGACATGTTTTCAATTCTCTTGAGTAGACATATACGGCAACTCTGTAACTTTTTGAAAAAGCACCAAGCTGTTTTCCTAAGTGGCTGCGCCATCTTACATTCCCACCAGCAATGTAAGAAGGTTCCGGTTTCTCCATATGCTCATCTATACCCCACCCAGATATTTTAATTTGTTTGGCTGTGACTTGGGGATAGGTATTATTTACTCGTTTATTTTTTGTTTTTAAGAGTCACCACAGTAATTGTAATGTGTAGTGATGGTTAAGAATCCCTTACTACTGCCTGTGTGTTCCCAACTTCCTGACAAGCATTTACACCTGCTCCCTGTACAGAGCTTTTTGGACCTGTTACATTCCTTCCACTCCATCCCCTCAAGTGACATTTGCTTTGTAGCTAACTTATCCAGTAAGACAATGAAAGACAAATAAGGAAGGCATAACTTTCTGTTTATATTTATAGTTATCTCGTATTTGTTTTCAAAGAAGAGCAAGTGCACATACCAAGAACATGTTGAAATCATTTGCATGTGTACATCCGTGTGTGCGGAGTCCCTGAGTGGTGCAAAAGGTTAAGTGCTCGACTACTAGCCAAAAGGTTGGTGGTTCAAACCTCCCCCACCCCGAGGCACCTTGGGAGACAGGCCTGGTGACCTGCTTCTGAAAGGTCGCAGCCTTGAAGACCCTATGGAGCAGTTCTACTCTGCACACATGGGGTTGTCATGAGGTGGAATCGACTTGACAACAACTAACAACAACATGCATGTGCATAGGGGAAATCTGGAAATTAATGGTTTTCCTCTGGGAAGAAGCGTTTTGAGTCAACTCTGTCTTTTCTGTGCGCTTCTATTTTCTACCATGACCATGCACTGGAGAGGCTATTTGAAAGGACCATTTTCAAGCATCCATGGGTAGTAAGAATCACCAACTCCCTTTTCCCAGGGAACCCTTGGAGTCATTTTCTTTAAAAAGAGTTCACCTGTAAAAATCACTGGTTTGCAAATTTCTTTTTATCTAGTAACAAAGATACAGAAAACATTATGCTGATTGAAATAAGTCAGCCACAGAAGGACATGTATTGCATGATCCCACTTACATGAAATATCTAGAATAGGCAAGTGTATAGGGACCAATATTTAGTAGCAGTTACCAGGGGCTGGAGGGAGGGGGAAAGGGAGAGTCATTGCTTAGGGGTCACTTAAGGGCGATGAGAAAACTGGGAAATGGATAGTGGTGATGGTTACACAGCACGATAAGCGTAATTAATGTCACTGAATTGTGCCTGTAAGAAATGTTGAAATGGTAAATATATAAATATATATATATCACAATTAAAAAAGAAATACACAGGGGGTGAATGGATGATTTCTGTGTGTTTTATCTTTCAACTCTGATCTTGAGTATTAAACAGTAGTATATAGGCAAAAATGTATAAAATTAAGAGGTACTCATAATGTCATTTTAACAAGTGTTTCCTACCAAACTAAATACAGGTGGTGAAGGTGTATAATACCAGCATCAAGGCCTAGAACCATTTAGAAAATAAATACCTTGTGTTTACAGATAACTATCTCAGGTTGAAAAGACACAAGCTTGGATTAAAAGAGACCAGATTTCTAAACTGAAGGGCAAAGTATGGTATGACAGCCCAGTGTGGTAGAGGCTAAGAGATTCATCTTAACAGTAAAAATAACCCAAACCATGCCTTCATATGGACGGTAATAGCATATGGGGGATGTTACGGGTTATGACATAAAAACAATACTTAAAGAAGAGAATCAAAAGTTGAGAATCACCTTAATATCATGTATCTTTCTGGAGCAACCAAATTGTTGTAACATTATCTATTGAATTCCCACTTATACCATATCCTTTACACAATCATAAAAGACCCACCATGCCCATAGCCACAGGCTAGATGATAACACTGCAGATGTTTGAGGACATAACTAAGAACTGGCTCTGAAAGGCTTACATAGTAAATCCAAATCAACTGTGATCTTCCAGAAACAATCATAAGTTAAAAAAAATTAGCATCCCTTTATTAGTGCATGACAAAGGTTGAGACACCTGAGTCTCTTACTTTATTTTCTTTAAGACTTCTGGCCTATTAATAAAAACACCAAAAAATAAAAATGAAGGAGCATCAAAGCAAGATTACCAAATTGTATTACATTGTGTACATTAACATCGAAGAAATTAAAGCTTCTAATGCAAACGAATACAAGACAATGAGTAGTATCTCTGCACACAAGAAGAATGATCGAACCATTTTTTGACTAATGTAAAATGTCAGAATTTTTGTCGCAAAGCAATGCCGTTCATGGGTTTTTGCTAAAACAGAGTAGTAAGGCTAATTATAGTTTCCATTATAGCTATGTGTCACTTGTACTCTTTAAACTTACTTCTATTTTAGGTGTTCTTCATATTCAGCAATTTCTTCCAATATAATTGTGCTAGTCACAAGACAATTACCAGACTGCTACATCTATTAATTCACAGCGTACTACAGGTGGTAAAATTGAGTAATGGGACAAGTTCAGAACTCTATGTCGAACATTCTCCATCAATCCTGCTCAACGGCATATGGATATCTCCACTAGAAGATAATAAAACCCACATCCAAGGCCTTGAATCCAAAGCTATTTCAGACTATGCAGCCACTGGTTTCTCACAGGCCCTCAGAAGACACTGGTTACATAAAATCATAAAAAGTCAAACTGTGGCCTCCATGCCATGTCCTCATTGGAACCAACACGGACAGATCTTATTACAGCAGCAGATAATCAAGAAAGGCTCTCGCTTACAGGGTCTCACAACAGTGCTTGCCCACTTCTGCACACGTGGCTACCAGAAGAGAATAGAATAATATAAAACACGAATTTAAAAGAAGTCAAGTCTGGGCCCTTCTTCTACCATCACGGCTTTTGCAACGCAGCATTTTGCAGGGCTCCATCCAGGGGCATTTTGCTTTTTCACTGCTTGGCAACTGCCTTCCCATTTGTCATGGCTAAATGGCTATTGCTGAGTTCTTGGAGTGACAATGGGATTTTTTTCTCTTCGTCTTTTCATTTCCCCATCCTCTCACCATGATAGGCACTCATCAGGGATCTCCATCCCTACCCATCTCATTACCTCTTCACTCTATTTGTCACCATTTCGAAAATTCAGAACTCTCTAATTATTAGCTTACTCTTATGAACAGTAATGAGGCTCCCCAGCTGCCTAACTGGGGAGCATCATCGAACACTAACGAGCAAGCAGCTGAGACCCACACCTGAATCCCATCACGTGGTTCCATTGTTCAGGCCAGGTGGGACGTTTCTGTCGACAAGGAACCTTCCGCAGGAGAGGTGGAGTTTGCAGGGTAGCTATTATGCGTTAACTTTGGTCTTATGATTCACACTAACTCAAAACAGCTTTCCTGTATGGTCGTACTCATTTACATACTGGCTCTTGCCTCCCTTATTATAATACCGCACTGTTTCATTCTTCCTTGTCCTCCTCTTCACTTGTATAAGGGCTTACTGAAGCTGAAAATTCTCAAAGGGAACACTAACTAGTCATTTTCCTGCCACTACTTTTGATCTCCTCCTAACCTGAAAAGAACAATGAGGCCCTTACAGTTATCTAGGTGATCTGACTCTGTTTGAACTTTCTCTGACATTTCCCACAGTGTCCAGCTCATTGCTCAAACACAAGAGGTGCTGGACAAATATTGACATCTATAAAGTTTCCTGAGCACCTAAGAAAGGCCAGGATCCATAAGAGGCAGAATGGTAAAAGATGAAGAACCAGCCAGTCCCCCCCCCCCGAAGCTATGACAATAAAGTCTTTACAGTTAATGAGGGAAAAGGGGACTGACCCCAAATCCATCTCTTCCTGGACTTCATATCCTTTCATTGCATCAAGAGCCTTATACCACTGACAACACACAAGTTTTAACTGAATGCTCCTGTGTGCTGGGTCCTACATTAGGCACTTGTCCTGCGTTAGCTCATTTAAACCCTAGCAGTCTGCAGAATAGTTATTGAGGACAACAAAACCCAGAGAAGTCAAATGACTTGACTGAGGTCAGCCATTAGCTAAGATCCCAAAATTCTACTCAATATATGACAGCAGCCATCAAGCACTGCTAAGAGAAGAGCAAAGCCCAGTGAGGACCTTGGTGGATTCTAGGGAACTGCAACACCCGGGAGGTGATGGAGGCCAGCAGTTGAGATGAGGAGTGGTAACATCACCTAGTGTGCAACTCTTCCTGCATCCCCTCTGCCTGCTTACTCATGTCCACAATGACCATCATGTTGACCATGCTCTAGGAATTGCTGAGCACAGGGTAGGGCTACAGGACGCCCTCTTTTAACAGTTTTATAAAGCCAAGAGAAACCACTTCTTAAATCAGTACTTGGGGATCAGCATTGACACATTAACATTCCAGAAAGAACACTTCTCACTGATACCCCTGATGTAGAGACAGAAAACTTGCATAATAACTTATTTAAACTTGGCATGTGTTAATCATACCGATAAAAAAAAAAAAGAAAAAAAGCCAAAACCATTGCTGTTGAGTAGATTCCAACTCATAGCAACCCTATCGGACAGAGTAGAACCGGTGGATTTGAACTGGAGAAGCTGGTGGATTTGAACTGCTGACCTTTTGGTTAGCAGCCTAGCTCTTAACCACTGCACCAGGGCTCCATACTGATAACAAGAGCTAACATTCCTGCAGCCCTTACTATAGACCTGGCATTAATCTAAATGCTTTATGTAAATATCTCACTAAATCCTCTCAATAGCCTTATAAGGTAATCATTTTCATCATGCTGATTTCACAGAAGAGGAAGCACAGACAGCTCAGTCACTTGCTCAAGCTCACACAGCAAGTGGTGGAGCTGAGAGTTGAACCTGAGCCTCCTCTCTACCTCCAGCAATGTTAAAAAAGATCTTTTGTGCACCCCATCAATAGCTGTACTTCTCTTTTTTAATGTAAATTACCACTCCAAATATCTATATCCAAGCACATGAGCAGAGATGGCAGAAAGAACAAAGAAAGACATGAATATCAGGAAAGGAATTAATTTTTAAGAACACAATTGGTGCTGCCCATAGAGTACATTTGGCTGGTTTTCCATGGTTGGAATGAGATCATGCAGAACCCCCAAGTTGGCCATGCCCGTTGTCTCAGGGTCAATGGACGGGCCAAGGGCGTGGTCAAGCTCTCCTTAGCTCTCAAAAAGGCTCTGTTTTCATCTGTTCACTTGGCTCACCCATGACATGAAAAAAAAAAGTAGACTTGGGGACAACTATACTCTCTAGTACGTGCTGTTGCTAAGGGTAATTTATGACAAATCTCATTGCCAACTGGGCTGAGAAGTACAACATAATAATTAAAAGGCTGACAAGCAATCACTAATTAAGTGTATATACGTATTGTTGAAAAATGGATTTTGTGCCCTAGGAAAATGACAAGTGTTCTCTCAGTGGGGCATATTGGAGCTTTGTAGTCTTAAGGCTCTTGCTTTTAAAATAACATTTCAAATGCTTCCCTTTGGCATTTGAGCTTTGACCTAATTATTTTTCACTTTAAATGTTTTGTTGATATATATATATATATATTTTTTTTTTCTTAATGTAATACATCCTTAATCATTGAGTGTGTCTAAATTGAGTGTGTCCCTCTGGACTCCAGGGGTAGGATTGGTGGGATACATATGTTTCTCAGGGCTTTGGTGAATGCATATGTATCGCTGTACTCTAGGGGGACAGGATTGTTGGAACACATATGTCCCATCGGACTCTGGGGCACAAATGTCTGTATGAACTCACGTGCAGGTTGTTGGGACACATATGCCCCTATAGGATGCACTACCTTATACAATATCCTGTAAAAACAGTAATTTGCTGCATACCCCTGTTTCTTCTGCTTCAAATCATTACACAGGTCCCCGCCTGGTGGCAGCATGCACTGAAAAGTGAGAAAGCAACTTCCTAAAAAATCTGAGAGCTGGAAAATGTAGGTGGGAGAGCAGAGATCCCATTACTTAGGAAAGGGTTAATATTAAATATGAGAAAGAGCCCTTGCTTTTCATAAAAGCAACATTTAGAATTTAAGAAAAAAATGTGTCTTGAAGTTTTAGCCCAGTTTTAAATAATCTTGTTTAGATGACTTCTACCCAAGAGTCCTCCTGGGTCAGAGCCTTTGTTGGTGCAAGTTCACTGCCATCTTTATAGCACTTGCCTTTTTGTGCCACAGTGCAAGCCGGTAGAAACCACACATGGAATAGCTCCTGACAAGACAAAGGTGTGCACTCTAGACCCTGCTCCACTTCTTTTCTTTAATGGGGAAATACATTCTGACCTGCTCTCCTGTGATCTCCCTGACCTGCTTCCCTGTCTGGTGCACACACATGGTCAAATGAAGACATTTTATGGTTCAGGTCAGGGTTTCACTCAGCAAGCTCTTAGAATTCTAGGACAGTATTATTAACTCCTCCTGTCACATGTCCAATAAGAACATTTTTCTCTCTAAACACAAATTTCTATGAGCTCTGACGCCAATAAAAAGAATAAAAATTTCTTGGTAAACTCACTGCCTGGTTTCTTCTATATTAGGAAGGGCTCACACCTGGGATTCGTGCTGTTGATTCCTCCTCCTGCACCCATGACAGACATCACTAATCAACTGTGGCATGTTCTCCTGCACGATTTTCTTAACAGCCTTCCAGGTAGTCATTATCAATCAATGGGAGGTGCTGCATGACATGAAAACATATTTCTCATTTCAGTTTTAGACTTTAGACTAATGAGCCAAGGAAATCTTTCCTGGCAGTCCTGAGATGGTTTCATCCATTTCAGGTGAAGGATATGGTAGCATGTGTATCTTCCAGGGTCTCGGCTCTTTCAATTAAGAAAAGGAATAATAAACTTCTAGCATTGAAATAACATGTCCTATGATAATCCTCTGACTAATCACCTTGTTAATAATACCTAAAGACCACATTTTTTCTCTGGGCTTCCAGGTTCCATGGGAATATTCTGATTGTGACATAATTTTTAAATTAGTGGGTTTATTCATAGTTTTGTATTAGTAAATGTCAAGCTTCTTACTAATTAGCAAATTCCATAAATCTGCAGTAGTATTAATTTTCAAACTGTACAGGGAATTAATACGAGAGAAAAAAAGAAAGAGAATTATAATTTCCCTAGGGGCACTTTTTTCTGTGAAATGTAGCACAAAGAAAGGCAACATTAGCCCATTTTGAGGGTGCATTTAAAGAGGGTTATAAAAGATGTGTCACTGTCACCAAGAACAAGTGACGCGCCCATTGACTGTGATGCACTCTCAGTTACAGCTCAAGTCCCTGATGACATTTTCTCAGGTTGCTGCTGCTGAATTTTCCTCTCTTGCCTTCCATTTCATTCAACGTCATTTTCCAGCAGTTTCTCATGTAATGACATTTTGTTATTTCTCCATTGCTGGTGTTTTTTCCCTCACTTTAGAGGGCAATGCACACTCTAATGTTCAGATCCTCAAAAGCTGCCCCCAAATAGATCTCTCATTCACTGAGGGCTTGGCTTGCTAATATCCACCTCATTTTCCCCATTGGCCCTTTCCGAGTGTGGAAAGCATACATATTTCAGGATGGCTTTTTACCCTCCCAGCTCTAGAACATGAAGAAAGCTTGTCCCTCTTACAAGCTTTTATGCCATTTCTTTGTGAAGCCATCTTATAAACACTGTTGAACAAATCCGTCTGCTTTTCAACCTTTCCTTCAATTGCTTAAGCCTATTGCTAAGACGCTGGAGTCTTCCTGTGTTGGTGGTCATGGAAACCACCTGTCTGCATCATGGCATGAGGTCTTCTCTTTCCCAGGCATGTTAGGTTGCTGGGGACAAGCCAATGCATTATGCTAAGAGAAGTCAAGTACAGGCACCCCAGGATGAAGGTTTCCAAAGGTTCCAGATCACAGTTAATAATACCAAAAATAAATTGTGACAGGGTATGGTCTAATGGAGAAAATGTGCACAGTTTGGAAATACACAAACAAGACAGCACACAGACCACTGGAGCTTCCTTTTGGGGGCGATGTTCTTCCATCATCTTGGCTATCAGTGATGCAATCCAGTCAAGAAGAATGAGGTCTTAACCAATTAGTCTAACACACACATTACATACAGTAGTGGTTCTCCCACCATTTTGTCCTATTTATAATAGCCTGCTCACACTCCTAACATAGAGCCTCTCATACTCACTGTAACTATGTGTTTACTTCTCCATCTCACATACCAGATAACCTGGCCTGGTCTGCTTACTGTATGGAGACCAACGAGTCCATTATTCATGAGTGCAGGCAAGTTCAACAGAATGGGCACGGCAGAGTTGTTTTTTTTTTTTTTTTTTTTCCCACATCTAGTCAAAGAACTTCCCACCCGCTAGCATGTGAGTCATGGTTTAATAGATGCCACGCTGTTACCTGGCAGGGTAGTTGATACTTCTCCTGATGGGAGGATTGTGTGTGTGTGTGTGTGTGCATGTGTGTGTGAGGGGGGGAGGGACAGAGAAAGAGTGGAGACACAGGGAGCTGGGGAGATAAGTAAGAGAGGGACAAACACAGAAACAGAGTCAAGAGAGGGAAGACCTTAGCTAGGAGAGAAATGAACTTCTCATTTTCCATCCCATGTACAAAGCAGCCAGCACAGAGCTTGGCATATGGCCAATACCTAAAAACATTAGCTGAATGAATAACTGATGAACGTACTTTTCCATGTCTCTATCTCCAGTACTGGTGGCGCAGTGGTTAAGAGCTATGGCTGCTAACCAAAAGAGCTTCAGCAGTTCAAATCTACCAGCCACTCCTTGGAAACCATATGGGGCAGTTCTACCCCGTCTTATGCGGTCACTATGAGCTGGAATTGACTGGATGGCAATGGTTTTTTTTTTTTTTTTTTAATTTCCAGTATTAATTTAACATTTATTTATAATATCCCATACAAGCCTATCATTGCAAACCAAGCCAATATAGCAGTATGCCTTTAAAGCATGATGTATGTGTAGGAAATAGATATCAAATTACCAAAAAGGCAGATGCCATGATGGGACCTATGTAATAGCCAACTCCACTTTGAACCAAAGAACAAAGCCAATACCTGAGGCCAGGCTTTCTACAGAGCTGTTCTTCCAAAGCATCCGGCACGCAAGTCACATTCAACAAATTTTAGTCCACTCCTTCTCTCCCTTTCTTTCTCTGATTAAGCAAGTTACAGCCAAGTTAAGGAAGCTAAATCCTCACGAGCTGCTATTTACAGGTAAGAGCAGGTCAAAAGATGTTTCAGCCTTTTTTTTTTTTTTTTTTTAAATTCAGCCTCAGATAGTGATGAAATGTGGGAAAAAACCCTTTAACAAAGATGTTGAAATGAGTAAACCTCCCATAGCCATTTGGACAGAGGACAGGTGAATAGCCCAATTCTTCTTACAGAGATGAAATAAAAAGTTTAGGCCATTATCCAGTGTGACTTGAAAAGGCAACTCATGGACTGAACTTGGCTGTTCCAATACCATTCAAATAAAAATGAGAGCTGGAGGTAGAAAGACTGATGGTCATTCTCTCCCAGGAATGTTTGTGCCTCTGCTCAGTGGTGTCCCCAGACAATGGCTTCCTACCAAATGGCGTAGTCATTGGCAGACTCTTGACTCTTGATAATCTAATAGACTATGCCAAAAAAATATAAAAAACCTCTCTACACAGACACCATTCTTAATAACAAAATACTCTCCACTTTTTATTATCCAGACTACAAACTCTCTTAATTAAAAAAAAAAAAAAGTTGGGGAAAGAATGGGGATGATCTTGACTATCTGTTGGTAAAAGAAAACTTGGTCAGTTAATTTATTCACTGGCTATTACCCTACCACATACTTTTCCTATTTTTCACTTGAGTTCTCATTCATTTATTCAATATCTACTGTGTGCCAGACTCTGTGCTAGGTGTGGAGATACACTGACTCCTAAGATTAAATTGGCCCCAGGATCATGGAACTCAGTCAATCTGTCTTATATTAGCGACTCTGTATCATTTCATTCAATATTTATTTTATATTAAGCACTGTCCTGTACTGTTACAAGGACATAGTAGTGAATAAAACACACATTATGGGAAGAAAGGTACGATAAACAAGGAAAATAATATGATTTTCAGAGAGCTATCGGAGCTAGGGAAATCTAAACTGGGATAATGGAGCTAAGAGTGATGGGGTGGCAGTAGGACAGCTGCTTGAGATAGGACAGCCTGATGGGTCCCTCTGAGAAGGAAAGGTCTCACTTGAGACCTGGGTGAGTTAAGGAGCAGCCAAGCGCAGACCTGGGGATGCACGGTGAGTGTTAAACCCCTCAGCTTGATGATCAGGAACGGTCAGCTGGCTGAGCTCAACTACAAAATAAAAGAGTTTCACGAAAAACGCAACTCTTTTAGTTGATGGGAAAAAACGAAACTCATTTCCTACTTTGACTTTTTGCTACTAGATACCAACAGGCAACCGTACTTCCCTGAAAAATACCAGACCGATAAATTTCACTGACTTAAGAGGGAAATTAATATTAATTAAACAAACAATTCAGATAAATACTTTAGACAAGTATAGACAAAGCCACGTTAAAAAATAAACAAATGGAAATCACTTAAATATTCAAGATAACTTACTCTCTTAGAGTTGATGTTTGGCAATAAGAAATGGATTGCAAATTGCTAAATGTTTCAACACTAAGAAATAGTTGACACCTAACTACTAAAGCAAAATGAACCAAACTTGCCCCTGGAACTCAACCTTCATGCCTATACAAAGGCCATTTTTAATGAGTTTCCTTTCAGCTCTAAGCTGGGCTCATCTTTTTGAACTAAATCTTCATTCAGAAAAGGAGAACATGGTTAAAGAAAAAGTAACCATTAAGAGGTCAGTAGCGATCATCTTCACTCTCGACACAAAGTATTCCTCTTGGAAAAGTCACCATGCTGTTTTCAGGACTTATTCCTTGGATACTCTTTCTAGAAAGCACACTTGTAAAAATTCATTATGCTGGAGAGTCATTCTTTCCTTTCAAAATTATACTTCCTTTTGCATACTCTTAGGACTAGAAAACAGACGTTCCAATCACTGAGGGCTTGCCTTCTTACTCTCTATCTGTGGCCAAAAACCCAAATATTTCTCCTATAACAGTTCAGCTATTTTTACATGTGTTTTATATCCAAATTCAGCAAAGCGTTGACAAAGAGCAAGATAATATTCCAGGCAGTATCTTTTAGATAGAATTCTATTTTAAGGTTTCAGGATGTTGAGCAGTTGGTTTTGGATTTATACCTTCAATACCCAGTATGTCCTTCTTTAAATCTGCTTCTGAGAATGTTTTCTGACCACGAAAGAGGGCTGGTTCAGCACATTTCAGTACTAAGATAATGTGGCTGAGGTCTGGGATTTTATTCCCAAGGAGCTAAATCCTTTATCCTGTCCTAAAGCCAATTATTCCGTAAATTAGATCCACTGATTACATAACATGACATGGTGGAGGAGTGTGGATCAAAAATAG
The DNA here is from genome assembly GCF_024166365.1 of Elephas maximus indicus. Taxonomy (NCBI): domain Eukaryota; kingdom Metazoa; phylum Chordata; class Mammalia; order Proboscidea; family Elephantidae; genus Elephas; species Elephas maximus. Next base: position 65,326,773 of record NC_064838.1, read on the forward strand.
CACAGCAGTGCACATGGAACATTCTCTAGAATAGACCACATATTAGGTCATAAAACAAATCTGTGCAGAGTCCAAAACATCGAAATATTACAAAGCATCTTCTCAGACCACAAGGCAATGAAACTAGAAATCAATAACAGAAAAACTAGGGAAAAGAAATCAAATACTTGGAAAATGAACAATACCCTCCTGAAAAAAGACTGAGTTATAGAAGACATCAAGGAGGGAATAAGGAAATTTATAGAATGCAACGAGAATGAAAATACTTCCTATCAAAACCTCTGGGACACAGCAAAAGCAGTGCTCAGAAGCCAATTTATATCGATAAATACACACATACAAAAAGAAGAAAGAGCCAAAATCAGAGAACTGTCCCGACAACTTGAACAAATAGAAACTGAGCAACAAAAGAATCCATCAGGCACCAAAAGAAAACAAATAATAAAAATTAGAGCTGAACTAAATGAATTAGAGAACAGAAAAACAATTGAAAGAATTAACAAAGCCAAAAGCTGGTTCTTTAAAAAAATTAACAAAATTGATAAACCATTGGCTAGACTGACTAAAGAAATACAGGAAAGGAAACAAATAACCCGAATAAGAAACGAGAAGGACCACATCACAACAGAACCAAATGAAATTAAAAGAATCATTTCAGATTATTATGAAAAATTGTACTCTAACAAATTTGAAAACCTAGAAGAAATGGATGAATTCCTGGAAAAACACTACCTACATAAACTAACACAATCAGAAGTAGAACAACTAAACAGACCCATAACAAAAAAAGAGATTGAAACGGTAATCAAAAAACACCCAACAAAAAAAAGCCCTGGCCCGGACGGCTTCACTGCAGAGTTCTACCAAACTTTCAGAGAAGACTTAACACCACTACTACTGAAGGTATTTCAAAGCATAGAAAAAGACGGAATACTACCCAACTCATTCTATGAAGCTACCATCTCCCTGATACCAAAACCAGGTAAAGACATTACAAAAAAAGAAAATTATAGACCTATATCCCTCATGAACATAGATGCAAAAATCCTCAACAAAATTCTAGCCAATAGAATCCAACAACACATCAAAAAAATAATTCAGGGAGGGCGGAGCAAAGATGGCGGACTAGGCAGACGCTACCTCGGATCCCTCTTACAACAAAGACACGGAAAAACAAGTGAATCGATCACGTACATAACAATCTACGAACCCTGAACAACAAACACAGATTTAGAGACGGAGAACGAACTAATACGGGGAAGCAGCGACTGTTTCCAGAGCCTGGAGCCAGCGTACCAGTCAGGTACGGCACAAGCACAGAGAGCTACTCCACTCCCCTGAACTAACCCCAGGAGGGGGACCAGCCGGTTCCACGGGCGGCGTGGGACGCAGCCAGTAGGAGAAGTCCCCGGGAGGCAGTGACTGGTCTTGGAGCAGAAAGAGCAGCGTCCGAGCCGGGGAACCGTCCCGCAGGGATTTGGACTGGACGCAGGTACAGCATAAACACGGAGAGTTGCTCCACCCCCCTGAACTAACCCCAGGAGGGGGACCAGCTGGTTCCACGGGCGGCGTGGGACGCAGCTGGTAGGAGAAGTCCCTGGGAGGCAGCGACTGGTATTGGAGCGGGGAGAACAGTGTCCCAGCCGGGACACTCGGTCACGGCACAAGCACGGGGAGCTGCTCCACCCATCTGAACTAACCCCGGGAGGAGGCCTAACTGGCTCTCGGGTGTGGCACGGCCACGCGGCTGGAGGGACAAGAAGTCCCCGGGAGGCAGCGACTGATTTTGGAGTCGAGAGTGCACCGTCCCAGTAGGGGAGCCTTGACGCTGGGCGTGGGGCTGGAAGTGGAGGATCTGACCGTGACTCCAGCGGGCCAGACCCCCCAGGGGCAATCTCCACACAGCCAGCACACATAGGCGACGCGCCCCGCGGGAATCTCAGATATAATAGTCATTCCAAGCAAGACAAGCAACTCTGGCTATATTCTGAGGTGCTACTCTCCTATCTCTCTGTTCCCTCCCCCACCCTCCCCAGGCAGCTTCATTAACATCTGAATAGCCTGAGCCAGAGGGAGAACTCTGATAGGGATCTGACTGCACTTTTTTTTAGCGGATTTTCTGGAAAAACTAGTTTCCCAGTGATGGCTCGGAGACAACAATCCATATCAAACCACTTAAAGAAGCAGACCATGACAGCTTCTCCAACCCCCCAAACAAAAGAATCAAAATCTTTCCCAAATGAAGATACAATCTTGGCATTATCAGATACAGAATATAAAAAACTAATTTACAGAATGCTTAATGATATCACAAATGAAATTAGGATAACTGCCGAAAAAGCCAAGGAACACACTGATAAAACTGTTGAAGAACTCAAAAAGATTATTCAAGAACGAACTGGAAAAATTAATCAGTTGCAAGAATCCATAGAGAGACAACATGTAGAAATCCAAAAGATTAACAATAAAATTACAGAATTAGACAACGCACTAGGAAGTCAGAGGAGCAGACTCGAGCAATTAGAATGCAGACTGGGACATCTGGAGGACCAGGAAATCAACACCAACATAGCTGAAAAAAAATCAGATAAAAGAATTAAAAAAAATGAAGAAACCCTAAGAATTATGTGGGACTCTATCAAGAAGGATAACCTGCGGGTGATTGGAGTCCCAGAACAGGGAGGGGGGACAGAAAACACAGAGAAAATAGTTGAAGAACTCCTGACAGAAAACTTCCCTGACATCATGAAAGACGAAAGGATATCTATCCAAGATGCTCATCGAACCCCATTTAAGATTGATACAAAAAGAAAAACACCAAGACACATTATCATCAAACTCACCAAAACCAAAGATAAACAGAAAATTTTAAAAGCAGCCAGGGAGAAAAGAAAGGTTTCCTTCAAGGGAGAATCAATAAGAATATGTTCTGACTACTCAGCTGAAACCATGCAGGCAAGAAGGGAATGGGACGACATATACAGAACACTGAAGGAGAAAAACTGCCAGCCAAGGATCATATATCCAGCAAAACTCTCTCTGAAATATGAAGGCGAAATCAAGATATTTACAGACAAACACAAGTTTAGAGAATTTGCAAAAACCAAACCAAAGCTACAAGAAATACTAAAGGATATTGTTTGGTCAGAGAACCAATAATATCAGATATCAGCACAACACAAGGTCACAAAACAGAACGTCCTGATATCAACTCAAATAGGGAAATCACAAAAACAAACAAATTAAGATTAATTAAAAAAAAAAATACACATAACAGGGAATCATGGAAGTCAATAGGTAAAAGATCACAATAATCAAAAAGAGGGACTAAATACAGGAGGCATTGAACTGCCATATGGAGAGTGATACAAGGCGATATAGAACAATACAAGTTAGGTTTTTACTTAGAAAAATAGGGGTAAATAATAAGGTAACCACAAAAAGGTATAACAACTCTATAACTCAAGATAAAAGCCAAGAAAAACGTAACGACTCAACTAACATAAAGTCAAGCACTATGAAAATGAGGATCTCACAATTTACTAAGAAAAATGCCTCAGCACAAAAAAGTATGTGGAAAAATGAAATTGTCAACAACACACATAAAAAGGCATCAAAATGACAGCACTAAAAACTTATTTATCTATAATTACCCTGAATGTAAATGGACTAAATGCACCAATAAAGAGACAGAGAGTCACAGACTGGATAAAGAAACACGATCCATCTATATGCTGCCTACAAGAGACACACCTTAGACTTAGAGACACAAACAAACTAAAACTCAAAGGATGGAAATAAATATATCAAGCAAACAATAAGCAAAAAAGAAGAGGAGTAGCAATATTAATTTCTGACAAAATAGACTTTAGACTTAAATCCACCACAAAGGATAAAGAAGGACACTATATAATGATAAAAGGGACAATTGATCAGGAAGACATAACCATATTAAATATTTATGCACCCAATGACAGGGCTGCAAGATACATAAATCAAATTTTAACAGAATTGAAAAGCGAGATAGATACCTCCACAATTATAGTAGGAGACTTCAACACACCACTTTCGGAGAAGGACAGGACATCCAGTAAGAAGCTCAACAGAGACACGGAAGATCTAATTACAACAATCAACCAACTTAACCTCATTGACTTATACAGAACTCTCCACCCAACTGCTGCAAAATATACTTTTTTTTCTAGCGCACATGGAACATTCTCTAGAATAGACCACATATTAGGTCATAAAACAAACCTTTGCAGAGTCCAAAACATCGAAATATTACAAAGCATGTTCTCAGACCACAAGGCAATAAAACTAGAGATCAATAACAGAAAAACTAGGGAAAAGAAATCAAATACTTGGAAAATGAACAATACCCTCCTGAAAAAGACTGGGTTATAGAAGACATCAAGGAGGGAATAAGGAAATTCTTAGAAAGCAACGAGAATGAAAATACTTCCTATCAAAACCTCTGGGACACAGCAAAAGCAGTGCTCAGAGGCCAATTTATATCAATAAATGCATATATACAAAAAGAAGAAAGAGCCAAAATCAGAGAACTGTCCCGACAACTTGAACAAATAGAAACTGAGGAACAAAAGAACCCATCAGGCACCAGAAGAAAACAAATAATAAAAATTAGAGCTGAACTAAATGAATTAGAGAACAGAAAAACAATTGAAAGAATTAACAAAGCCAAAAGCTGGTTCTTTAAAAAAATTAACAAAATTGATAAACCATTGGCTAGACTGACTAAAGAAATACAGGAAAGGAAACAAATAACCCGAATGAGAAATGAGAAGGACCACATCAGAACCGAACCAAATGAAATTAAAAGAATCATTTCAGAATATTATGAAAAATTGTACTCTAACAAATTTGAAAACCTAGAAGAAATGGATGAATTCCTGGAAAAACACTACCTACCTAAACTAACACATTCAGAAGTAGAACAACTAAATAGACCCATAACAAAAAAAGAGATTGAAATGGTAATCAAAAAACTCCCAACAAAAAAAAGCCCTGGCCCGGACGGCTTCACTGCAGAGTTCTACCAAACTTTCAGAGAAGAGTTAACACCACTACTACTAAAGGTATTCCAAAGCGTAGAAAATGACGGAATACTACCCAACTCATTCTATGAAGCCACCATCTCCCTGATACCAAAACCAGGTAAAGACATTACAAAAAAAGAAAATTATAGACCTATATCCCTCATGAACATTGATGCAAAAATCCTCAACAAAATTCTAGCCAATAGAATCCAACAACACATCAAAAAAATAATTCACCCTGATCAAGTGGGATTTATACCAGGTATGCAAGGCTGGTTTAATATCAGAAAAACCATTAATGTAATCCATCACATAAATAAATCAAAAGATAAAAACCACATGATCTTATCAATTGATGCAGAAAAGGCATTTGACAAAGTTCAACACCATTTATGATAAAAATTCTTACCAAAATAGGAATTGAAGGAAAATTCCTCAACATAATAAAGGGCATCTATGCAAAGCCAACAGCCAATATCACTCTAAATGGAGAGAACCTGAAAGCATTTCCCTTGAGAACGGGAACCAGACAAGGATGCCCTTTATCACTGCTCTTATTCAACATCGTACTTGAAGTCCTAGCCAGGGCAATTAGGCTAGACAAAGAAATAAAGCGTATCCGGATTGGCAAGGAGGAAGTAAAGCTATCACTATCTGCAGATGACATGATTGTATACACGGAAAACCCTAAGGAATCCTCCAGAAAACTACTGAAACTAATAGAAGAGTTTGGCAGAGTCTCAGGTTATAAAACAAACATACAAAAATCACTTGGATTCCTCTACATCAACAAAAAGAGCACCGAAGAGGAAATAACCAAATCAATACCATTCACAGTAGCCCCCAAGAAGATAAAATACTTAGGAATAAATCTTACCAAGGATGTAAAAGACCTATACAAAGAAAACTACAAAGCTCTACTACAAGAAATTCAAAAGGACATACTTAAGTGGAAAAACATACTTTGCTCGTGGATAGGAAGACTCAACATAGTAAAAATGTCTATTCTACCAAAAGCCATCTATACATATAACGCACTTCCGATCCAAATTCCAATGTCATATTTTAAGGGGATAGAGAAACAAATCACCAATTTCATATGGAAGGGAAAGAACCCCCGGATAAGCAAAGCATTACTGAAAAAGAAGAAGAAAGTGGGAGGCCTCACTCTACCTGATTTCAGAACCTCTTATACAGCTACAGTAGTCAAAACAGCCTGGTACTGGTACAACAACAGGCACATAGACCAATGGAACAGAATTGAGAACCCAGATATAAATCCATCCATGTATGAGCAGCTGATATTTGACAAAGGACCAGTGTCAGTTAATTGGGGAAAAGATAGTCTTTTTAACAAATGGTGCTGGCATCACTGGATATCCATTTGAAAAAAAATGAAACAGGACCCATACCTCACACCATGCACAAAAACTAACTCCAAGTGGATCAAAGACCTAAACATAAAGACTGAAACGATAAAGATCATGGAAGAAAAAACAGGGATAACGTTAGGAGCCCTAATACAAGGCATAAACAGAATACAAAACATTACTAAAAATGATGAAGAGAAACCAGATAACTGGGAGCTCCTAAAAATCAAACACCTATGCTCATCTAAAGACTTCACCAAAAGAGTAAAAAGACCACCTACAGACTGGGAAAGAATTTTCAGCTATGACATCTCAGACCAGCGCCTGATCTCTAAAATCTACATGATTCTGTCAAAACTCAACCACAAAAAGACAAACAACCCAATCAAGAAGTGGGCAAAGGATATGAACACACATTTCACTAAAGAAGATATTCAGGCAGCCAACAGATACATGAGAAAATGTTCCCGATCATTAGCCATTAGAGAAATGCAAGTTAAAACTACGATGAGATTCCATCTCACACCAACTAGACTGGCATTAATCCAAAAAACACAAAATAATAAATGTTGGAGAGGCTGCGGAGAGATTGGAACTCTCATACACTGCTGGTGGGAATGTAAAATGGTACAACCACTTTGGAAATCCATCTGGCACTATCTTAAACAGTTAGAAATAGAACTACCATAAAAAAAAACCATACAACCCAGAAATCCCACTCCTCGGAATACACCCTAGAGATACAAGAGCCTTCACACAAACAGATATACGCACACCCATGTTTATTGCAGCTCTGTTTACAATAGCAAAAAGCTGGAAGCAACCAAGGTGTCCGTAAACGGATGAATGGCTAAATAAATTGTGGTATATTCACACAATGGAATACTACGCATCGATAAAGAACAGTGACGAATCTCTGAAACATTTCATAACATGGAGGAACCTGGAAGGCATTATGCTGAGTGAAATGAGTCAGAGGCAAAAGGACAAATATTGTATAAGACCACTATTATAAGATCTTGAGAAATAGAAAAAACGGAGAAGAACACATACTTTTGTGGTTACGAAGGGGGGAGGGAGGGAGGGAGGGAGAGGGCTTTTTATTGATCAATCAGTAGATAAGAACTGCTTTGGGTGAAGGGAAAGACAACACTCAATACAAGGAAGGTCAGCCCAATTGGTCTGGACTAAAAGTGAAGAGGTTTCCGGGATAAAATGAATGCTTCAAAGGTCAGCGGAGCAGGGGCTGGGGTCTAGGGAACATGGTTTGAGGGGACTTCTAAGTCAATTGGCAAAACAATTCTATTATGAAAACATTCTGTATCCCACTTTGAAATGTGGCGTCTGGGGTCCTAAATGCTAACAAGCGGCCATCTAAGATGCATCAATTGGTCTCAACCCACCTGGAGCAAAGGAAAATGAAGAACACCAAGGTCACACGACAACTAAGAACCCAAGAGACAGAAAGGGCCACATGAACCAGAGACCTACATCATCCTGAGACCAGAAGAACTAGTTGGTGCCCGGCCACAATCGATGACTACCCTGTCAGGGAGCACAACAGAGAACTCCTGAGGGAGCAGGTGATCAGTGGGATACAGACCCCAAATTCTCATAAAAAGACCATACTTATTTTATTTATTTTTTTTTTTAATGGTCTGACTGGGACTAGAGGAAGCCCGGCGGCAATGCTCCCCAGACCTTCTGTTGGCACAGGACGGGAGCCATCCCCGAAGACAACTCATCAGACATGAAAAAGGGACTGGGCAGCAGGGGGGAGAGAGATGCTGATGAAGAGTGAGCTAATTAAATCAGGTGGACACTGTAGAGTGTGTTGGCAACTCTTGACTGGAGGAGGGATGGGAAGATAGAGAGAGAGGGAAGACGGCAAAAATGGCACGAAACGAGAGACTGAAAGGGCTGACTCAATAGGGGGAGAGCAAGTGGGAGATGGGAGTAAGATGTATGTAAACTTACATGTGACAGACTGATTGGAATTGTAAATGTTCACTTGAAGCTTAATAAAAGTTAATTAAAAAAAAAATAGCACAGCAATAAAACCAAAAACCAAACCCATCACAGGTCAAGCCAATTCTGACTCAGTGACCCTATAGGCCACAGCAGAACTGCCCCATAGGGTTTTCAAAGAGAAGCTGGTGAACTCAAACTGCTAACCTTTTGGTTAGCAGTGATAGCACTTAACCACTGGGCCACCAGGGCTCTGGAGTGTAAACAGATGGGTGTAAATCCATCCTTACTTCTCCAAGAATTTGTCTTTTGAGTAATGGGTCAGCAGAACTAGGTTCCTGTTTGAAGGCAATGAAAGAATAAAAGAGTTGCTGTTGAGTCAATGCCGACTCATGGCAACCCCATGTGTTGGGGTAGAACAGTGCTCCATAGGGTTTTCAATGGCTGATTTTTCAGATATAGACCACCAGGCCTTTCTTTTGAGGCACCTCTGGGTGGACTCAAACCTCCAACCTTTAGTTTAGCAGCTAAGCACATTAACTACTTGTACCACCCAGGGACTCTTTGAAGATAGTCCAAAAACCCATTGCCATCAAGTAGATTCTGACTCATAGTGACCCTATAGGACAGAGTAGAACTGCCTCATAGGGTTTGCAAGACTATCAGTCTTTTTTTTTTTTTCCAATACACATTTTGTTTTGTGATGTAAGTCACAATCCCCTCAATGTAACAGCAACCTACCCGCTTCCTTCATGAGTTCCCGGTTTTCATTCTTCCATCTTTCCTGCCCCTTCCTGTCCTCTGAATTTTGTTTTTGGGCAAAACTTGTCTTTTTAGTCTCGTGTGGTTGATTGTTTTGAGGAGCACGTTCCTCACTGGTGTTACTGTTCACTTCATAGGCCTCTCTATTGTTTGGCTGAAAGGTGATCTCCAGGAGTGGGTTCAGCTTCAGGTTTGAAGGGTGTCTGAGGGCCTTAGTCGCGGGGGTTCCACCAGTCTCTATCAGATCAGTAAGTGGTCTTTCTCATGAATTTGAATTTTTTTTCAACGTATTTTATTTATCTATTATTGTCCTTTAGATTTGGGTTTACAGAACAAACTAGCTTCTCATTAAACAATTAGTACACATATTGTTTTGTGACATTGGTTACCAACCCCATGACATGTCAACACTCTTCCCTTCTTGACCTTGGGTTTACCATTACCAGCTTTCCTGTCCCCTCCTGCCTTCTCATCCTTTCCTCTGGGCTGGTGTGCCCATTTAGGCTCGTTTTATTTTATAAGCCTGTCTAATTTTTGACCGAAAAGTGAACCTTAGGAGTGACTTCACTACTGAGCTAAAAGGATGTCTTCAGGCCATACTCTTAAGGTTTCTTCAGTCTCTGTCAGACCAGTAAATCTTGTCTTTTTTTTTTTTTTTTGGAAACCCTGGTTGCATAGTAGTTAAGTGCTACGGCTGCTAACCAAAGGGTTGCCACTCTTTGGAAACTCTATGGGGCAGTTCTACTCTGTCCTATAGGATAGCTATGAGTCACAATCGACGCGACAGTGCCGACATTTTCTTTATAACTATGTTATGCCAGTTGAGCTAAATGTTTCCGAAGACCGTGATACCCACAGCCTTCAGACCAGTAATTTGGTCCCTCAGGGAGTTTGGGTATGTCTACGGAGCTTCCATGACCTTGCCTTGGACAAGCTGCACTGGCTTCCCCAGTATTGTGTACTGTCTTGCCCTTCACCAAAGTTACCACTTATCTATTGTCTATTTAGTGTTTTTCCATTCCCACCCCTACCCTCCCTCATAACCATCAAAGATTGTTTCTTTTTGTTTGTAAAACCTTTCATGAGTTTTTATAGTAATGGTCTCATACAATATTTGTCCTTTTGTGATTGACTTATTTCACTCAGCATAATGCCTTCCAGATTCATCCATGTCACGAGATGCTTCGCAGATTCATTGTTGTTCTTTGTTGTTCCATAGAGCACCATTTTGTCTATATACTATAGTTTGTTTTTCCGTTCATCTGTTGATGGGTATTTAGGTTGTTTCCATCTTCTTGCTATTGTGAACAATGTGCAATGTACATGGGCGTGTGATGGCTCTTATTTCTTTACGATATATTCCTAGAAATGGAATTGCTGGATAATATGGTATTTCTATTTCTAGCTTGCTAGGAACCACCATATCATTTTCCAAAACGGAAGTACCATTTTGCATTCCCACCAGCAAAGCATAACAGTTCCAATCTCCCCACAGCCTCTCCAACATCTGTTATTTTCTGTTTGTTTCATTTGTGCCAGTAATGCTGGGGTGAGATGGTATCTCATTGTGGTTTTGATTTGCATTTCTCTAATGGCTAGTGACCGGGAACATTTCTTCATATGTTTATTAGCCACCTGAATGCTTTGTTTGGTGAACTGTCTGTTCGTTTCGCTTGCCCATTTTGTAATTGGATTATTTTGTTGTTGTTGTTGTAGAGGTATTGAATTTTCCTATAGATTTTAGAGATCAGACCTTTGTTGGATTTGTTATAGCCAAAATTTTTTTCCCAGTCTGTAGGTTCTCATTTTACTCTTTTAGTAAAGTCTTTTGATGAACACTTTTTTTTTTTTTTTGATGAATATAAGTGTTCAATTTTTAGAACATCCCAGTTATCTAGCTTATCTTCTGGACTTAGCGTGTTGTTAGTTATGGTTTGTATCCTGCTAATGCTGTGTATTACAGCCTCTAGCATTGATCTTATTTTTTCTTCTATGATCTTTATAGTTTTTAGTTTTATATTTAGGTCTTTGATCCATTTTGAATAACTTTTTGTCCATTGTGTGAAGTATGGGTCTTGCTTTATTTTTTTGCAGGTAGACATCCAGTTTTGCCAGCACCATTTATTAAAATGATTGTCTTTTACCCACTTGATGGATTTTGGGCTCTTGTTGAAGAGCAGGTGACCGTAAGTGGATGGATTTACGTCTGCTCATCACAGAGCCTGGCCTACAGTGAGCAGTAAAGAGGTGGTAGGGATCATCATAATGATGAAGAAGATAACGAGAAGACTGTTTAAAGAATTACACTGGAACATTAATCATCTAGATTAAAATGGTGAATTTTTACTTAGCAGTAACAAATTTCTGTGTATAGCATGCTGTGAGAGAATATCTAAATTGCGACCAGTAGTTTTGGGGTGCAGAGAGACCAAGAGGGATACAATTTCTGTATTCAAGTAATTTTCCAAGCTTCTTACCCTTCTAAGAAGCTCCTGCTTAGCTTTCAGAATGTCATTAAAGTGCTGCCCTTTGTGAAGCCTTTTCCCATTGAGCTTCCTCCTTTATGAGCTTAGCACTCTACTCACCTATAATATAGCACTTTCTGCCTGAACCACATTCATTTGAGCCGGACTCACTCACCAGACTGTGAGCTCCATGAGGGCAGAAACAATACCTAGTACATGAAAAAAAAAAATAATCTCAGGAGCCTAGCACATGTTTTGACAGAGAGTAGACAAATGTGGGTTGAAGTGAACCACGGAGAATTCACATCAAATTCTGCCAACCCAGGAATGAAGGAAAGAGTGCGTTCTTTCCAACGTTCTCAGAACACTCAGTAGCCATTATAACTCGCAGCAGACTGGCAAACAAGACCTGCCATTTTGCTCTCTAAGGCACATCCTGAAAAGCGCTGCTTTAGGTACTTAATAACACCAATGAATAAATGGCACAACCAGGAGCTGTTATTAAGAACGCTGAATAATGTATTACCAGCACTGAGATCACGAAAAAATTGTTATCCAGGGGAAAAAGATTAATTAATATCAATTAATTTCCTTTTACATTTGTAGTTTAGGCAGAACTCTTTCGACTTCTGATGAGAATTTGAGAAAATCTAACAGTAAGCAGGAATTTGCATACGCTCAGGGAGCAAAAAACAGGTCCCTGGACGAGTTACCTAGGGTAACGCGCAAGATGAAGAACACAAGACAGTGGCATTTCTGTAGCATAGAGTGATGGGGGTGGGAAGAAAAGAAAGAAAGACTTTGGAGGGAATAGAGAAAGCTTATGGTTTGAAAAGAAATAAAATTATAATAGAGTTATGTGATTATACACGAAGCAGGGCTATTTAGGACCCCCTCCGGAAAGAGAATGTTCTTTGCAAAACAAAATGTGAAAAGATCAGACAGCAAGCTAAAAAGTACTACTAGATAAGGTCCTTTAGAAGAAAGGTTTTCCTTCCTTGGTGTCTCCCTTCAAGTACAAGATAATCATGCTTGATTTGTAAGGGAACAGACTCCAAGAAACTTACCACTGGATAGTGAACTTGGGCAAATCATTTCTTTGACCTTTGCTTTTCATTTCTAAAATGAAGGCTTGGACAAGGCAGTGTGTCCCCAACTTGTTCTCAAGGACTTTAGAGGCATTATGGTTGATTTTTTAGCTGCCTTCATTAAGTGGGTCCCCAACTCATAGAGATCCCATACTGAAGGGAATGAAACGCTGCTGGATCCCTATACCATCCCCACGATGGGTTAAGGATCAGGCTTCTGTGATCCACAGGGTTTTCATTAGCTGGTTTTCAGAAGCTGCTTGAAGAATATTCCATGTCTAAGTAAATTTGGTAAAGGATAGGATAGTTCAATTATATGAGTTTCTTCCTTTCAGGACTTGGCAGAAAGTTAAATATATTAACACTGGTTTCCCAAAGCGGAATATAATCTGCAGCATTCCTCCAATCACAGAATTCTGTCAGGACAAAGACTCTCAAGAGACTAATGTTTTAAAGACCTCACATTAAAAAATTCTGGATTATAAAAATCTTGAAGGTTCCTTCCAGGGTTTAGTTTCTAGGAAATCTAAATTACCGTTGCTTGAAACCAATATCACAAGACAATCAACTGATAGCTAGCCACTGATGAAGCTAACAACCAGTATTTGGGCAGAAGACAGAATTCCCAATTTCTATCCAAAGCAATACAAAGAAGCAGTAAGTAGTGTTCTGCAATACACATATGTACGTAGAATTTCTTCTCTTTATTTTAATTACACCAAGCTGAGCATCTGTGGGCTAGATTCATTCTGTATTATATATTTAATATTTATTCTATGTATTGGATATGTCCATAACATCCTAGCCTCTAGGCATGTTTGCAAATAACACAGGGGGAAAAAGACTGTCGATAACATAACAGCTTAAAGTCCACAGCCAATATTTTCAAAAAGACAACACACACACACGAACGCATGCACGCACGCACACACCATTTACATGCCATCCTGGTATCCAGCTGTGAATTCTATCAGTATTCTCTGTACGACCCATACTCTGTGGTTTCTCTCCCTACCCCCTACACAACTCCCATCATCCCAAGTCCTAGGATATAAAACAAAACATATGGTGCACAGATAGAAAGGATAGAAGTCTTTAAATGGGGGAGAAGGTCAGATTCACCACATCATTTTTGTTGACTCAAAAGTCCCTTCAATAACCTAGTGTAAAGAGAGCCTAATGCTGGCCAGGAAAATGTTTAAAAAAAAAAAAAAAAAAGAGGTAGCGGGAACAGACTGGAACCAGTTGCTCAGAACTAGGAGAGTCATTTAAGCACATCAACATCAGCAAGTCTCTACAGTGTGGTACTAAACGTGCGACATCTAGCAATTCATTTCATCCTCTTGGCATCTTTATGATATAGGTTCTACTACCCCCATTTTTTTGGTTGATAAAACTGAGGCTCAAAGAAGTGAAATATATTCTCCAAGCCCCAAAGCTACCAAGTGGCAGACCCAGGACCGCCCCCCTGCCTCTCCAAAGCTAAAGCTCAAGCTCTTCACCAGAAGCACCTGACTTCATGCCAAAAGTCTGCTCTCAGGAAGGTGAAGTCACTTGCTCAATTGTGCAGAACTCATAAGTGACAGGGCCTAGATGTGAATCACGAGGCTACCACAGGGACTGCCCAGAACTGTGTGTATTTCCCACATCTCTGATCGCATGTCCACTTCAACGAAGTTCCATGAACATTTATGACCATTTCCCTCAGATGTTTCCCTTCCCTTGCCTCTAGAAGTGTCCATCTCCTTTCAGATTTGGATTTCTAGAAAAATCAGATGCTTTGTTCACAAGTGTCCAAGCTACACTCCCAGCCCCACCTCCTGTACTTCTTCTCCCCACCTCAACCCTTGAACTAAATATGTACAATGAGTATAAGAAAGATAGCACCAAGGAGTAGGGAATCTGTGTCTCCTGCAGCAGCCTGTAGTGTGGACTTCTATTCCCTTGGTAAGTGTTCCTGCCCTTCCTGACCCACAGACTGGCCTGCAGGATCCAGGGCAAATCTAAGAAGCTAGGGAAGACACAGCAGATGTGCTTTCTCTCTTGTTCCTCTGGAAGGGGAGAGGAGGTGGCCTCTCCAGTTACTTAAAGGCTAGATAGTGAGGAGTCAACAATTCTCATCACTTGGATTTTGACCTTTTTCCCTTCAAGTAGGAAACTGAAGATTCTCCCACTGGTGATCACTCACTGCACATTCATCATCTTTTGTGCACTTTTCACTATTGTGATCTACTTCAGTATTAAAAAATGATTCCAGAAGCTGAGGGAGCTAGAGAGGGCCAGGGGTGAGGGAACTCTCCAAGACATTTAGAGCCCTCTCCTGTTCTCCCGCCTTCTGCTTTCACACTTTCTGCTTTTCTTTGTAGGGTAACAAGAGAAGCAAATTAAGTGAGGCCACACACGGCTGCAATTTAGCTCACAAATTGTCAGCCACATGCATGCTTGTACCCCCTTTGTCATCTTCTCCTTTAACTTAGCTCTTCCTACTGAAATTGAGCACAGCCCAGGGTACCACTCACCCTTTCTACATCTGGCAAGAAGGGCACCACATATACATCACCTGGTAAGGGGGCATAGTTGAGATAACCACCAAGACTTTAGAAAAATAGCCAGCCACAGCTGGCAAGGATGCCTTGTGGAGTGTCAGCGAGTTCTGTCTCTACTCTCCTCAGAACTTACAAGAACCGTGGCCTGAGAACGGTGCTAACTTTCGGTTCTGAAGATCCCATCCTTGAACAATAATTCCTATACTGAATATGTACCATGGTCCAATTTACCACTTTGGAACAAAGGACTTGCTAAGTGTGTGTCCCTGGGCCCCCTGTTTCTGAGTTAAAGACAGAACGACTGGCTGACCCATATTTATCTCCCCATGTCTTTTCATTCCTTCTACCTGCCAGGATAAGAAAACTCAGTGTAGTCATTCCTATCCTTCCCAGAGCTCCTTTTCTTTCTGAAAGAATCAGTTGCTGCCTTCTCTATGTTTTATTACGGTGCTATTCACACTGTGTTCCCTTATTTATGTGCTTGTCTTCCCAGTTGACTGGAGTGTCTTGAGGTCTGGGACATTGTTTGACTCATCTTGACAGCCCCAAGAAGAGAGGCAATGGACAAAAGTGTGTGAAGGAATGAAGATGAATAAATGAACAAAGAGCAACAGTTTTTAAATCTTAGTCTCCAAAGAGTTTAACTGCTAGTAGGTAAAACAAGACATATAGTGAAATACAAGATAAGCCAGTAAGTGATAAGGGCCAGAATCAGCAGTAAAAGTGGGAGGGACCACTGAACTTGGCTAAGAAGGATGATGGCAAGCTAGTTGGGAACACATGTATGAATGAGATGTGTGCAGGAGCCGAAGCAGGAATGAGAAATGCGTGTTGGAGGAGGGTGGTATTCAGATTTAGGGTCTGAGGAGACGGGGGAGTCAGAACAGTAAGCTGAGCTGAGGTCCAAGACGCCAGAAGACTTTCATTGCCAAACATTTTAAAGTTGTTTTGTTTTTGTTTTTGTTTTTTTGTCTAGACATTAGAGCAAAACAAAGATTAACCAACACTAGTGGCTATTAAAAAAAAAAAAATCTGAATGTAAGAAGTAAGCGGGTGTTCGGAAATTAAGAATATGATTGATAGACCCATATTTATAGAGGGCCCTGGCTCATCTCCTTTCCTTCCTTCCACCTGCCAGGATAAGAAAACTCAGGGTAGTCATTCCCGCCCTCCCCAGACCTAATATTGTTGTTGTTGCTAGGTGCTGTTGAGTCAGTTACGACTCATAGCGACCCCACGCACAACAGAACGAAACACTGCCCGGTCCTGCGCCATCCTTACAATCGTTGTTATGCTTGAGCTCATTGTTGCAGCCACTGTGTCAATCCACCTCGTTGAGGGTCTTCCTCTTTGCCACTGACCCTGTACTCTGCCAAGCATGATGTCCTTCTCCAGGGACTGATCCCTCCTGACAACATGTCCAAAGTGTATAAGACGCAGTCTTGCCATCCTTGCTTCTAAGGAGCATTCTGGTTGTACTTCTTCCAATACAGATTTGTTCCTTCTTTTGGCAGTCCATGGTGTATTCAATATTCTTCGGCAACACCACAATTCAAAGGCGTCAGTCAATTTTTCTTTGGTCTTCCTTATTCATAGTCCAGCTTTCACACGCATATGATGTGATTGAAAATACCATGGCTTGGGTCAGGTGCACCTTAGTCTTCAAGGTGACATCTTTGCTCTTCAACACTTTAATGAGGTCCTTTGCAGCAGATTTACCCAATGCAACGCGTCTTTTGATTTCTTGACTGCTGCTTCCATGTCTGTTGATTGTGGATCCAAGTAAAATGAAATCTGTGACAACTTCAATCTTTTCTCCGTTTATCATGATGTTGCTCATTGGTCCAGTTCTGAGGATTTTTGTTTTCTTTATGTTGAGGTGCAATCCATACTGAAGGCTATGGTCTTTGATCTTCATTAGTAAGTGCTTCAAGTCCTGTTAACTTCCAGCAAGCAAGGTTGTGTCATCTGCATAACGCAGGTTGTTAACGAGTCTTCCTCCAATCCTGATGCCCTGTTCTTCATATAGTCCAGCTTCTTGGATTATTTGCTCAGCATACAGATTGAATAGGTATGGTGAAAGAATACAACCCTGATGCACACCTTTCCTGACTTTAAACCAATCAGTTTCCCCTTGTTCTGTCTGAACAACTGCCTCGACCTATGTAAAGGTTCCTAATATTAAGACTATATTATTATGTATATTAAATATATACAATATTATATATATATTCCAAGACCTAATATTAAGAATATAATTTTGGTAAAACTAAAAACACATACACACAAGAAGTGGAATACAAGGTACGGGAAAGTTCCAAGGGCAAAAAGACAAGGAAATGGAAATCGTGAGAGAAAATCAGGAAGCATAGAAGTGGGGCCCCAGAGAGAGCTCCGTGATTACTGAACGCCAAGAGTATGGTGTCTGGGAATGCTCTAGGGGAAAAGACCAGCAAAAGGGAAGAGATGAAACCTGATAATTCTTTAGGATTCAATAACATGTAACAATAAAACAGTTCCTTTGCCCCCGAGTGCTTGAAGCGTAAAAAGAGTCTAGGACAATCTGCTCCCTTACTACATCAGAAAAGCAGCTCTTTGTTTCGAAAGGTCTGTGGTTTCAACACAATTCCATGACGTTAATCAATTTATTTCAATTGAAAGTGAAGCATGAATGAAAGGTCCCCATTTCCGAAAAGGCCATGAAAATGTGAAGACGTTATTATTTCCAAGCTGAGGAGTGGAGAGGCGAGATTCTCTGGCTGACACATTTCAGAAAGGTTCAATCAGCCAGGCCAGGGGACCAGGTTTAAAATAGAAAAGTAATAGGAAAAGGGCTTCCCACATCAGAGATGACTTATGAAAAACAATCCCTCTGAAGCCAACTCTGTTAATACGCATTTTACCAAGCAATTTGGAAACCTGAAAACTTACAAATTTCTCCTGATTTCCCATAACCTCTGGATCTAGTTACATATCTGTATCTATAATGCGTGTGCGCCCATGCACGCATGCAGCGGAAGAAAGGCCTGGTGATCCGCTTCAGAAAAATCACCCACTGAAAACTCTACAGTGCAGTTTTACTCCAACACATGTGGGGCTAACATGAGTCACAGTCAACACAACGGCAACCGCTACACACACACACAGAGGTCTCATCCAGATTGCTGTGCGTTAACTTGAAGATCGCTGTTTTAAAATAGACATCAAGTATGAAAGAAAAAACCTGCACGCTGCATTTCAAAGAAGTTAAAAAGGAGAAGACTAGCGGGGGGAAAACCCCCAACATTCCCCTCAGCAACTCACTCGCTGAGTCCATAGGTGTTTTGTGGGCACTTGACATATCACAGGCCCAGGACTTGGTTAGTCCTGGTTTCCTGTCTGAGCCTCGTGAAGGACGCACAGCAGGCCAGTCAGGGAGCAGGCTTCTGTACCAAATGTCGGCACTGCGTTTTAGCAGCAATTTGAAGAATCAAGTGCACAGGCTTCCCAGGTGTCTAAAACTACTCAGATTCCCCTCCCCTTACTTTCTTCCCTGACCATTAGGTGCTCCATGCTATCTAAAACCAAAAAACCCATTGCCGTCAGGTCGACTCATAGCGACCTTATAGGACAGAGCAGAACTACCCCGTAGAGTTTCCAAGGAGCACCTGGTGGAGTCGAACTGCTGACCTTTTGGTTAGCAGCTGTAGCACTCAACCACTACGCCACCAGGGTTTCCCCATGCTATCTAGTGGGTCAGAAATAACAGGCACAATATAATACCTCACGACTGCCCACTAAAGATCAAAATTATGAGATTCAGATGGAAGCTACAGTCCTGCTTTAATAAAAGTACACTAAAAAAGGCAGCTGGTAGTAAATCTCTTAATAAAAATGTAGTCGATGGTGTATTTAATTTGGTGAGAGTCCACTTTAAAATGATCCAAAAATTGAATTTTGTAAGAACAAAAAAAGCTGATTCCACATCTCTCTTGCTGTTCTTAAGAAAACGTTTGCACATTTAGAAGACATCAATGCTAAGAGGCTTTCTTGCATATTTGGATTTGATTGGAAAGCTTGTTATTTAAATAAAACCAATATATATTATTGTTCAGTTACTCCAGGACATTTATGCAAACAAGTTGATCTGTCTTAATGAGCTTCGCTTTACAGTGACATGTGAATCTCGCTTCTCTGAAAACAGGCTTCAGTCTTCTGCTTTCACGTTTCCAGTATTAAAAAAACGTGAAAGCAGAAGACTGAAGCCTGTTTAGCTAAGAATAATTCAACTGCTTCAGTAAGTCCAGGTGACTTCAAGTTCCACAGCAAACCCTTCAAAAAGCCAAAAGGACGACTAAGTTTCTAAAGGGCCAAGACTAAGTCTAGTAACTCACTTTGTATGGTTCCAGCCAGCATCAGGCAGTTTTACATGTATACTATACCCATTGCCGTCGAATTCATTCTGATTCAGCGACCCTATAAAACAGCAGAACTGCCCCACAGTGTTTATAAGGAGAGGCTGGTGGATTTGAACTCCAGCCTTGTCGTTAGCAGCCAAACCCTTAACTACTGAATCACCAGGACCCCCATCACGCACTAAGGGGATGAAAACAATAAAAAAGGACCAGCCCATCTTCATAAATTTATTTCCGATCCGTAGCACAGGGAATCAACATTTAAATACACAGAAAAGGATACCCACCCACTGCTGTCTAATTGATTTTGACTCATAGTGACCCTATAGGACAGAGTAGAACTGCCCCATAGGGTTTCCAAGTCTGTAAATCTTTCCGGAAGCAGATGGCCACATCTTTCCCCAGCAGACCTTTTGGTTAGCAGCTAAGTGCTTTAACCCCTGCACCACCAGGGCTCCCATAAAGGGATGGAGAACTACAATCCTTTTACATACCCAGTCAATAAATATCTGTTATCGTTCCTTTAACATGGGAAAAAAAGAACTTATTCTTATAAGCTGCCTGTATGTATTCATTTGTGTAAGATAATATAATTTCTGTCGTATGTGGAACACATTTTTTTTCCCATGAGAAAGTCATTTAAAAATTATTTTAAACAGAAAACAAATTAAAAAGTTAATATAAAATAAAGTAGCTGACTCCAAAGAGAAAATCAATCTAGTGTATCCTTGTATCAGTACTGTAAAATAAACTGATCTAGTGGATCCTTGCATCAGCACTATAAAACAAACTGATCTTGTGGCTCCTTGTATGGACACTATAAACTAAAGGAGATAATTACTGAGAGGAGCCTCATTCTGTCACAGCTGAAGACAGTCACAGAGATCTGTGTGTGTGGCTGTATTTACACAAGCACAATTCCAATTTCATTTCTGACTACTGGAAAGAGCTAATTCCTAGGAGCCATTTCCCAGATACCTTCTTTTATAGACCAGGTCTCTGGATATGAAATTAAACCCAAGAATAGAAATAAAACCCTAAAAAAAGAAAAGTGGCTTAGTGATCTGACCTGTAATGCTATTTAGAGAGACACAGTCACAGCTTCTTGGTTCTGATTTCCACACATCCGCCATTACCCTTACGCCCATCATCACCTGTAGCAGAGGGATACTTGTACACAGAAAACCTCCCAGTCATAAAAATGCTGTATGTGTTGTATAAGGTAATGCACTGGGGAAAGAAATGGTACTTCCTGGAAATTTTCAAGCCACTGGATATAGTTTTGTTAGTGTGAAATTACATACATACATTATATATATATAGAGAGAGAGAGAGAGGGAGCCCTGGGGGTGCAGTGGTTAAGCGCTCAGCTGCTAACCAAAAGGCTGGCAGTTCAAATCCACCAGCCATGCCTTGGAAACCCTACAGGGCAGTTCTACTCTATAGGACAGAGTCACCATGAGTCAGGATGGATAACGTGGCAAAGGTTTGGTTTTTTACACATAGATAGTACATATACAAACAGAGCTATGTATCTATATATACACACACATAGTTTTTTTTTTTTTTTTCTTTTAATTGATTAGGTCTATCTTGCATTGGCATCCTTGGGTGGTGCAAAGAGTTAAAATGCTCAGCTGCTAACAGAGACACCTCAAAAGAAAGACCTGGCAATCTACTTCCAAAAATTCAGCCATTGGAAACCCTATGGAGCACAGTTCCACTCTGACACACATGGGGTTGACATGAGTTGTAATAGACTCTTGAACCCACTGCCATCGAGTTGATTCCAACTTATAGCAACCCTATAGAACAGGGTATAGGACAGGGTAGAACTGCCCCATAGAGTTTCCAAAGAGCACCAGGTGAATTCGAACTGCTGACCTTTTGGTTAGCAGCCATAGCTCTTAACCACTATACCATCAGGGTTTTCAACAGACTCTTAGGCAGCTGTTTTTGCTTTGTTTTGTTTTGTCTTGCATTAGCTAAACTATTACACCTTGAGATGGACTTGAGATGTGAACACTGGGAATCCCTCATCTCATTTTGAGAAGCAGAAATTTTGACATATTCTCCTGAGTGGAGATGGGAGTATAGAAGTGTCCTCTTGATGTCAGCCAGGCTTCAGAGAAACACTAATGTCTTGGAATTTCTAGTGAACTAACAGCCCAGGTAACAAAACTCTAGGAACTTTGGCCAGTGGCTTACTCACGAGGTTGGATTCTGGCCTCTTCTCCACACTCCTACCCCCACTAAATGGAGCGTGAGTCATTTGAGTAATGAATCAGAAAATGTTTAGCAGCCTCAGCACAACACCAGACGTGATGCTTAAGATAAATTTCAGAGGTATGGTATTTTCATTTCTGCTCTAGGCAGACGACATCTTCTCTCGTTGATGATGAACAAAATTCTTCCATTCTTCCCAGGAGACAGAAGCTGGATCATATGCTAATTCCTGGCTCATTCCAGCCCAAAGATCCAAAATTTCAAGCAAAAACCATTGTAAGAGGCAAAGGCAGCATAGGAACACCCACAGTCAGTGTCCTGTTCAAACTTAGCTTTGAGAAATCTGTCTCATGGATTCAGGGGTCACTTCAATGGCACGTTCACCCCCATGTATTACAAGCTGTTGTTAAAAAGAAAATGCTTAAGTGAAAAAAGAGGAAAAAAAAAGAAGTAAATTCTGGCGTTCCAAGAAAGTAATGAATAATCTCTCTTTTTCAATAAGGAAATGTTTGATTATCACTGTTTTCTTCCTTTTATAAAAATCATAGTGTTTAAATTATCCTGATAGGGATTACCATTAGGCTTTGGGTTTTAATCACAGTAACATCTTCAGCTGATTTTAATTTCCATTTTTAATACTGAATCCTATTGTATCCCTCTGACTAGTATTAATAGCTTTTTTTTTCCCCCTACCTTTCAGTCGTAGCAGAAAGCCAACTACACAAAATTGTGTGTTGTTGGATGAAATCATGGAGGCAGTGTAAAATACTGCACAGTATCACTGGACTGAGAATTAAGAGCCCCGAGTTTGAGCAGACAATCACCATGAGGTTCCATCTTGCATGACAGTTTTTACCAATTACCTCGGGCTGACGGGAGTAATTACTTGGGGTTGAAGACCGGGATCCATGAATGATGCCTAAGGTATATGACAAGGGGAAGTGGCCATTTTACCCTGCATTTTCCATTCACTAACCAGAGTGATGCTGCTCAAATGTGGACACAAATCACCTGGAACCTTTTTTTTTTTTTTTAGTTGCTCATACAAAAATTTATGCACACATTGTTATGTGACCCTAGTTGCTCTCTCTATAATGTAACAGCACACTCCCCCTTTGTACCCCGGATTTCCCATGTCCTTTCAGCCAGCTCCTGTCCCTTTTGCCTTCTCATCCCGCCTCCAGACAGGACCTGCCCATTTATTCTCATGTATCTACTAAGAAGCACTCTCTTCATGAGCATCGTTTTACATCTTATAGTCCAGTCTAATCTTTGTCTCAAGGGTTGGCTTCGGAAATGATTTCAGTTCTGGGCTAACAGAGAGTCCAGGGCCATGTGTTCCAGGCTCCCTCCAGTCTTAGACTGTTAAGTCTGGTCTTTTTATTAGAATTTGAGTTCTGCATCCTACTTTTCTCCTGCTCCATCAGGTACTCTCTGTTGTGTTCCCTGTCAGAGCGGTCATTGGTGGTAGCCGGGCACCATCTAGTTCTTCTGGTCTCAGGCTGATGGAGTCTGTGGTTGATGCAGCCCTTTCTGTCTCTTGGGCTCACATTTTTCTTGTGTCTTTGGTGTTCTTCATTCTCTTTGCTCCAGGTGGGTTGGGACCAATTGATGTATCTTAGATGGCCACTCACTAGCTTTTAAGGCCCCAGATATCACTCACCAAAGTGGGATGCAGAACACTTTCTTAATAAACTTCGTTATGCCAATTGGCCTAAAAGTCCCCAGAAACCATGGTCCCCAGAGCCCCATCCCTGCTACTCTATCCCTCAAAGTATTTGGTTGTATTCAGGAAACTTCTTAGCTTTTGGTTTAATCCAGTTGTGCTGACCTCCCCTGTATTGTGTGTTGTCCTTCTCGTCACCTAAGATAATTCTTGTCTACTGTCTAGTTAGTGAATGCCCCTCTCCCTCACTCCCCACCCTCGTAACAATGTTTTCTTCTGTGTTTAAACCCTTTCTTGGGTTCTTATAACAGTGGTCTCATACAATATTTATCCTTTTGGGACTGACTAATTTCACTCAGCATAATGCCTTCCAGATTCATCCATATTAGAATATGTTTCACGGATTCATCATTGTTCTTTATCATTGTGTACTATTCCATTGTGTGAATATACTATAATTTGTTTATCCATACATTTATTGATGGGCACCTAGGTTGTTTCCATCTTTTTGTTACTGTGAACAGTGCTGCAATGAACATGGGTGTACATATAGCTATTCATGTAAAGGCTCTTATTTCTCTAGGACATATTTCAAAGATTGGAATTTCTGGATCATATAGTACTCCTATGTCTAGCTTTTCAAGGAAGCGCCAAATCGATTTCCAAAGTGGTTCTGCCATTTTACATTCCCAAGAGCAGTATATAAATGTTCCAGTCTCTCCACAACCTCTCCAACATTATTTTGTGTTTTTTGGATTAATACCAGCCTCGTTGGGTGAGATGGTATCTCACTGTAGTATCGATTTGTATTTCTCTAACGGCTAATGATCGTGAGCATTTCCTCAGGTATTTGTTAGCTGCCTGAATGTCTTCTTCGGTGATGTGCCTGTTCACATCCTTTCCGCATTTTTTAATTGGGTTATTTGTCTTTATGTTTTTGAGGTTTTGCAGTATCTTGTAGATTTTAGAAGCTGATCGGATTTGTCATAGTCAAAATCTTTTTCCCAGTCTGTAGGATGTCTTTTTACTTTTTTGATGAAGTCTTTGGATGAGCGTGTTTGATTTTTAGGAACTCCCAGTTGTCTAATTTCTTTTCTGGTGTTTGTGCATTGTTAGTAATGCTTTGTATACTGTTTATGCCATGTATTAGGGCTCCTAGCGTTGTCTCTACTTTTTCTTCCATGATCTTTATCATTTTAGATTTTATATTTAGGTCTTTGACCCATTTTGAGTTAGTTTTTATGCATGGTGTGAGGTATGGGTCTTGCTTCATTTTTTTTGCAGGTGCATATTCAGTTATGCTGGCACCATTTGTTTAAAGAGACTGTCTTTTCTCCCTTTTGACTGACTTTGGGCCTTTGTCAAATATCAACTGCTCCTATCACCCAGAACCTTTTTAAAATGCAGACTCTGATTCAGTCAGTCTGGTGGAGTGGCTGAGATTCTGCATTTTCACCGGCTCCTAAGTGACGCTGATGCTGTTGGTCCAGTGATCATACTTTGACTAGCTGGAATAAGGCTCTCTAGATCTGACTGGATATATAGCCACATGCACACTTTCTTCATATTTTATGTACGTGAAAAAGTGCTTACCATATTCCAGGAACAATGATAAGTACAATGAAGATATTATTTCACTGAATTCTCACATACCCCTAATAAAGATAGCTGAAAGTTTGCAGGTAAGGAAAAGGAGATTTAAAGAGACTCAGCAATTTACCTGATGTCACAGAGCTGAAAGATGGTCTGGTCTATATGAGGTTAGAATCAAGTAAGTTGAACCCAGCACCCTTACTCTTTACATCTGTAATATGTTGTCTCATATCATAACAACATTGGAGTGCTTACTCAGTGCCAGTCACTAGGCTATTTTATTTTTTTCATTTTTTATAACAACTCTGGGCAGCGGGTAATATTAGTTTTCTTTTACAGATAAGAAAATTAACCTTTCTTCAACTGCCTCAAACTCCGCAAAACTCTAGCAATTCTTATTTAAGTAAAATATTCTTCTTGTTGTTAGGTGCCTTTGAATCAATTTCCACTCATAAGGAACCAATGTACAACAGAACAAAACAGTGCCCGATCCTGCACCATCCTCACGATAGCTGCTATGTCTGAGCCCATTGTTGAAGCCACTGTGTCAATCTATCTCATTGAGGGTTTTCCTCTTTTTCACTGACCCTGTACTTTACGAAGCATGATGTCCTTCTCCAGGAACTGGTTCCTCCTGAGAACATATCCAAAGTATGTGACACGAAGTCTCAACATCCTCACTTCTAAGGAGCATTCTGGCTGTACTTCTTCCAAGACGGATTTGTTCGTTCTTCTGGCAGTCCATGTATATTCAATATTCTTCACCAACACCTAATTCAAATGCATCAATTGTTCTGTCTTCCTTATTCATTGTCCAGCTTTCACATGCATCTGAGGAGATTGAAAATACCATGGCTTGGGTCAGGCACATCTTAGTCCTCAAAGTGACATCTTTGCTTTTTAACACTTTACAGAAGTCTTTTGCAGATTTTCCCGTTGCAATGCATCGTTTAATTTCTTAATGCTGCTTCTGTGAGTGTTGATTGTGGAACCAAGTAACATGAAATTCTTGACAACTTTATCTTTTCTCTGTTTATCATGATGTTGCTTACTGGCCCAGCTGTGAGGATTTTTGTTTTCTTTATGTTGAGCTGTAATCCATACTGAGGCTGTGGTCTTTGATCTTCATCAATAAGTACTTCAAGTCCTCTTCACTTTCCGCAAGCAAGGTCGTGTCATCTGCATAACACAGGTTGTTAATAAGTCTTCCTTCAGTCCTGATGCCCTGTTCTTCATATAGTCCAGCTTCTTGGATTATTTGCTCAGCATACAAACTGAATAAGTATGGCGGAAGGGATACACCTGTGATGCACACCCTTCCTGACTTTAAACCATGTAGTATCCCCCTGTTCTGTTTGAAAGACTGCATCTTGGTAAAAGATTAGATCAATAAAATATCTATAATGAACTAAACACAAAGAACAGTATGTGAAACAAGAGAAAAAATGCTTAACACTATTAGTGAATGTACAAAAGCCTCTCTTATAAATTCATGCTGTGAAAATACATTTTTGACAGGTGATCCCAAATGCCTCTGCATAGTTTAGCCATGAGGTTATCAAAGTCCAAGTGATTATTGGTCCCAAACACAATTCATCAGTGGGATTTACAGTTGGAGACGTATCAGAGAGTCCTTTCTTATCACCCTCTTTTATAACCTAAAAGATCCTTCTTTATTAACAAGCTAATGAAATAAGATTGTATCAGTAAATTTCCCTGGAGAGGAGACTCCATACAAGCTGTTGACAATGGGTGCTGCAATTCTGCATACTTGAAAACACCACAGTAACAAGAGGGCGGGGTTTTAGCTATACTTTGATTTCAGGTTTGAAACAGAGGTTCTCAACTTTGGCTGCACTTTGGAATCAAGGGAGGCAGAGTGTTTAAACAAATACTGATGCCCAGACCCTACCCCAAAGAGCCTGATTTAATTGGACTGTAATGCAACCTGGGCGGCAGTATTTTAAAGCTCACCAGTTGCCTAATGTGCTACCAAGATTGAGAATCACTCGATTAAAGCAATGCCTGTCCCAAGTGTTGGCAAAATAGTTGCTGAAGAAATAAACATCTAGTGGGTGGATGCCATCATCAGAGCAGACCATGCAGATGTTGGCGGAGTAGGAGAGTCCTTGTCCCCTGAAGATATGGTTAATTCCCATAAAGCCAGGTCAGGGGCCGTGGAGCCCGTTCTGACTCGTGGCAGCTCCATGTGTGTCGGGGTAGAAGCTCCACAGGATGTTCCGTGGCTGGTTTTTTGGCAGTAGATCACCAGGCCTTTCTTCCGAGATGCCTCTGGGTGAATTTGAACCTTCAGCCTTTTGGTTAGCAGCGGAGCACATTAACCGTTTGCACTTCCCAGGTACTCCAAAATTTGATAAGCAGGTATGTTTTAACAACTTTTTTTTTTTTTTTTTACAAAACATTTCTGTAGTCTTAACTGCAAAAAAAAAAAAAACTTTCTCCCCTTATCAGAATTGTTTCCACCGGAGGGCAGTCTCCTCTTGGGAAGAAATGAATGGAGACACTTAACCTTCTTACCAGACCAAAGTCAAAAATACTGGCTAAGACTAAAACACTTGCATGGGTTTCATTTCAAGACAACCTCCAGAAGGCAGAGAATCTGGGGTAAAAAGAATCTGTATTGTATATCCAGATACTGCCAGATTAAGTGCCTGGTGTGCCTTCAAACATTTCACTTAGGAAATGCTTACTGGAATAGATACAGCCAATCTGTCTGAGACAAAGCTCAGTGTCAGTGCTAGCTACATGGATTCTTATGGATTATTTTCATTTTGTTTGCTTAGAAAAACATGTATTTACCTGCTAAAAGGATAAAATCTTAACACAAAAGATAAATATCCACAACAGGCAAGGCCCTTATCTGGCACAGAGCAAGCATATAATAAACCACTTATTATATGTTATCATCATTGTCTGGCATAGAGTAAGCATATAATAAGTCATTTCTTACATATCATCAACAGATGGAATAAGTGTGGTGGGAGGTTACACCCCCGACATCATCATCCATAATGCTTACTATACGCCAGATCTTGCGCTAAGCAATTTATTGTTGTTGATGTTGGCTGCTGTTGAGTCAGCTCTGACTCATATCAACCCCATGTACAGAACAAGCCGTGGCTCAGTCCTGCACCATCTTCATGGCCATTGCTATGTTTGAGTCCATTGTTGCAGCTATCATGTAGTGTCTTCCAACCTAAGGGGCTCATCTTCCAGGAATATGTAGGACGATATTCCGTAGTAATTAGAAGTAGATCGCCAGTCCTTTCTTCCCAGTCTATCTTAGTCTGAAAGCTCCTTTGAAACCTTTCCACCATGGGTGAGCTGTTAGTATTCGAAATAGTGGTGGCATAGCTTCCTGCGGCATAACAACGCACAAGTCACCACAGTGCAACGTACTTACCCCTAAGAACAACTCTACATTTTACCAGAGAGGATAATGAGGCTAATAATGGTTAAAATAAAATTTTCCAAGACCATGCATCAAATAAGTGACTTTGACCCAGTCCGTCTAATTTCAAAGCCAGCCCTTGTAACCACCAACGTCGCTGCTTCACTAATTGAGTTAGAAGTAGTATAGCTCACTGTACAGAGCCTGAACTCACTGGTCACATTTCTTCAGAGACTTATTTCCTGGATCAGGGGTTGGCAAAGGTTTACTGTAAAGGGCCGGATAGTAAGTATTTCAGGCTCTGCAGGCCCTACAGTCCCTGTCACAACTATTCAACTCTCCGCTGTTGCAGGATAAAAGCAGCCATAGGTGACAGTGTACGAAAAGGCAAGGCCATGTTCCAATAAAACTTTATTTATGGACACTGAAATGTGAATTTCATATCATTTGTTGTATCTTGGCTTATTTTTCTTCTTTAGATTTTTTTTTTTTCAACCATTCAAAACTGTAAAAACCATTTTTAGCTCACAAGGCATACAAAGACAGGCAGCAGGCCAAATTTGGTCCACAGGATATAATGTACAGACCCTGCCCCAGGTGACCGAGTGTCCCATATTCAAGGCACCTGAACTATAAAACAATTTGCAACAATGCAGAATTTCTGTCACGTTCAAAGATCTCATCTGGTAATGGTCTCATGCTCAAAGGGCAAAAATATCCCCAGGTACCAGTGGCTGGCGTGTCCCCTGCCATCCCCCAAGCCCCTTTTTAATGTTAAATACAATTTTCCCTCTAGTAAAAGTATCCCAGTTACATCATCAGCTTCCTAGGAAATATTAGCAATAATAAATAAATAATATCAATATCAACTATAAAATATTTCACTGCACACAATGAAAATGTTTTCTGTCTTTTAAATATTCCGTTTTGAGAAAGGGTTATGGAATCTTGGATTTGAGAGCCATCATCAAGCTCTCACAAGCCAGACATTTCCTAAAGGCATCCTCCAGAGTCTTCGAGTTCTTTACCAGTGTCTCCCAAGAGAGTGATCAGATCAAAGAACGCTCCTGGCAGCGTGTGCTGGAGCCAGCTCCCACAAGCTCGGGAGAACGGCCCACTGAACTTTTAGGATTTTGTGAGCCAGATGTCATTGGGTTGGTAACTTGAAATTGGCCATGGTGAGAGTATTTACACCATGGAAATCAATAAGAACTACAAATTAGCGCTTTTTTTTTCCTCTGAGAGCCACTTGTTAAACTTTTACCAGTTCACTACTGCCCATTATCCCCTTCAACTAAGAAGCTCCTCTTAGGTCTGTTTTACACACACAGGCTCATAAACTAGGGGCCCATATCAGTGGGTTCATAATGACGGTATCTACCCAAACCAAATACAAGTGAGCATAGGACAAATCACTGCTTTGGATCGACTTTAAGTCACTGCTCCCTTTGCAATCCCAAAGTTAAATGCACTTCCAGTTTATATAAAACATGGGCAACTGGAGACTAAGGAATTCAAACATTTTGCCTAGGATCACAAATGTATCAGAGCCTATTATCTCCTTTAATTATACAGGTTCACCTAATGTGTAAGAAGGGAAAGAGATTACAAAGGACTGCCCTCTATTGCACAGCTGTGATCTAAGAAGTGCCATTTTCACTGCTGTGTAATGTTAGCTAATCATCCACAAAGCTCCAGCTCATTTCCTTTTTCTCTATTTTTGCTACTGCTAAATGAAAATCCTTGTGATGCCCTCACGTTCCAAGGCTGTATGTTGTTTGTTTTTAGGCAAGAGGCTCTCTGATTATTCCTGATTATTCACTGCACTGAACTGCATGAGTCACACCTCAGCCCATAAACCTAAACAAATCATTTTGGTTCTTTTTTTTTTTTTTTGCACTTGCTGCCTTCATCTTAGTTTTGGATCACTTCAGGCATCAACAAAGCCATTCTAGTACAACCCCTCCCCTTTAACTTTGCAAGATTAGAAAATGAAATAGAACATTAACAGCTACTAGGTTGGGCTATCTAAAGGGGATTATATTCTTTTTTGTCAGTAAATATGATAATAGTCCACACAAAAGTAGGCTAAAGCTGAGTGGTCCGTACCTTATTTAGAAACAAGTTTCTAAGCCTTAGAGAATATCCAGGACTTGAATGTTCCTGAAATTTGACAACAGCATACCCATGCATAATCAGAAACGTGTAGATTCAAATAAATCTGCCTCTCCAATCTTCAGAAGGCAGTTTTTGGAGCCAGACACATGTATTTTGTTGGAGTTCTACTGAAACTCTTTACATTGTTTGGCTGCAGTGGTATTCACCGTGGGGTTATTCATACACAATTTTAATTATTTATTTATGGGCTCACATGATGTTATTTTTTATTTGGATCCAAAGCTAGTTATGCATTCTGCAACAAAATATTTAAATTAAATTCTGAGACCCACAAAGTTTTGCAGCGAAAGCAGGAAAGATCTATCAATACCTCTGGGACTCCCCTGGGTTTACCTACAAATGAAACCAGGCTTGGTACTTAACAGGAGAATCTCAACACAGAATTAACACTTCAATACATAAATTCTAATTCTGGTTTCTTTACAAGACAAAACTTCCAGCAACCTATTTTTTTTTTTTTTTTTCTTCTTTAATCAGTTCATAAGTAATAGAGCAGAATCAAAGACCTGGAGTCCTTTTATAGTCTATGAAAATATTTCCCAAACTGGGTTCTGTGGTACATGACTATGACAATTACTATAGCTGTTTTATTATTAAAAAGAAAAAAAAAAAAGAAGAAGAAGTTCCAAATTTGAATAACTATGGGAGATGCTGGGTTTTAACTAGTTTTCTTTCTTTGGGGACTTCTCAGAGCTTTAACTAATAACTAATACATTAGTTCATTGGGATTCTCCAGGTAGAGCATTAGAGTGTATGAAGTTTTCTGATTTTAACCAAAGTACACTCTTGTCATGGAGCACCTCAAAGGACAGTGTCCCATGAAACACACTTTGAAGAATACTGGCTTGTAGGGCCCAGCTGAGATTTAAACGTGAGAGCTGATGTCAGAGAATTAAGGAGGGGAGGATCGCCTGAGGTCTCTCAGACGAAAGCATGCTGGCAACAGTCAGACGATGTAACAGAGGCCATTCAGTTCTTCTCACCCCATTTCCAGGCCCTATGAAAACAAATAAAACAAGGATGGCAGAGTGGGAGGTCAGCAATACTGTAACATAACCTCCTTCCCAATCGATTTGATAGTTTCTGTGACTTGCCATTCACTATCAAAATAGATTAAAAAAAAAAAAAGCAAAATAGATAGATGTGTTTTAATTCAGCCAACTTCTAAGTTAGAGATTAAAAAAAAAAAATAGAACAGAGCTTCAACTACAGCTGAGAAGAAGACGCTGGACATTAAGAAATCCAGACATCCTGCCTAGGATCCCAAATTAATCAGAGAAAAGACTTCCTTCCAGTTATGCTCTATACAGGCAAAGTATTCGCCTGATAATCACTGGCATAAAAAAAGGAATTTAAGAAATGTTTTATTTGTTTGTCCCTATAGTTTGGTGGCAAAACATTAACAGGGGAAATAAACAGGTCTTTTTAGAAGCTATGTAGTTCAACTTTCTCATTTTACAAATGAGAAAACTGAGGTTCAAGGAAGTTTAATAGCTGGTCAGGGTCATACAAGATGTCAGCCAGTGGCAGATCTGGTTTTCAGCTCTACTCAGATCTTTTGACTAATGGATCCAATGAGCCATGTGATTATCTCTAACTGTCTCTAGTTCCTGATTCATTATTAATAAAAATTGTCAGTATTTACCTAGCTTCTCTAAATGGCAGGCACTGTTTACATATACTACACGTAGTCCCTGACTTACGACATATTTGAGTTACGATGAACTATACTTAAAACCTTCTGTATTTTTTTTTAGATTTGTGTATTTTTTATGTATATGTGTATTAAAATACATACGCAGATTTATATGTAATGTTTCCAACCCCCAAAGACAAATAATGATCAGATTTACAAAGATACTGACAATAAAAGGCAATGATAATGAAAACGTTAAAAAAAAAATGAGGTATTTGACTTACATCAGAACGGATTTAAGATGGAGTTGTCATAACGCAATCCCATTGTAAATCGGTATTACCTGTGTCTCATTTCATCCCCTGACCATGGTAATGTGGCCAGTCTCATTACCCTTATTTTCACAGCCATGACTCAGAGAAGTTCCATGTCTGATGTCTGACTCCAAAGCTTATATACTTCACCAGCTTTCTCTTTTACCCTCCCCTACCTTTCTTGTTCCTAGCTATTTCCATCTAAAAGCAGTTGTGAATAAAATCAAAGGTCAGCTGTCCGTAACTTAACTCAAGTGTTCTTTCTTCCTTGCTCTTAAAGACAAATGATCATCTTCCATCATCTACTTGGGACAAGAAAGATTGAGGCTGAGATGAGTATGCATAAAATACTCCAGGTGTCATTATAAATTGGGCACCTTGGAGGAGCCATTCTCTTAGCCCTTATGGAAACTGAACTTGATCATTATCTCCTTTCTTCCTCCCCATATCAGCTGACACAGAATAGATGAATTTGCTAACAATTTACCATCAACTTTTTAAAAATGTGCATCATCAATAAAGGAGGCACAGTCAAATGACCATGGAATCCAGGGACAGAATTTGAAAATGCCACGTGGTAAAATTCTTGAAAGAAAGGAAGGGAGAAGGGAATGGGGGTGGTGTGCAGACCATTTGTAGTCACAGCTCTCTGAAGCTGGGGTTTCCTAACCCCGCCTCAGACCATTAAGTCAGAAAGCTTTGGGGTGGAATGAGAACAAGCTCTTACATTTGGACAAGCTTCCCTGGTGATTATAATTTGCACCAACATCAACCTACCCTAAGAAGTGACTTGTAAATATGTTGCTTATGGGATTCAGATGTTTTGCAAGTTTTCTTCCAGAAACCAGAGTTGAAGTACAGGAAGAACTGGTCATAGTATGTGACCAATGGTGTCACATACGGAAGACAATGTTTCTATGCATCCAGGAGAGAGTGACAGGCATTCTCCTGAGAGAGGCTGGTCTCGGGTGTAAGTACATGGATTCTGCTTGGCTGGTGACCTCCTAGCAGGAGGTCACTAAACAACAATGTTATGCAACAAGCCCACCTTCCTTGGTGCTAATTTTAAATTCAACAAGAAAGCACATTTTGACTTTATTTTCCTCCATAGAAAACATTTGCAAGCACAAGATAACACATTTAAACAGATGCAAAACACAGTGATGAACAAGTCTTCCTCCCACCAGAGTCCTAGACACAACCACTTGTCCCTTGTGTTTCAGAAACATACTAGGCAGAGTTACATAGAAGTGTGTGTATGCTTTTTGTTTATACAACGGAGGGAGGTTCACTATACACACTGCTCTGTCACTTCCATTTTCCCCTTATTCACAGATCTTGGAGACCATTCTCCACATTACTACATTAAAAAAAAAAAAATGTTGCCTTCAAGTCAATTCACACTCATAGCAACCCTACAGGACAGAGTAGAACCACCCCATAGGGTTTCCAAGGAGTGGCTGGTAGATTCAAACTGCCGACCTTTTGGTTAACAGCTGAGCGCTTAACCACCGCACCATCAGGGCTCCACATTATTACATAAAACCAAACCCGCTGCTGCCAAGTCGATTCCGACTCATAGCGACCCTATGGGACAGAGTAGAACTGCCCCGTAGGGTTTCCAAGGAGCGCCCAGTGGATTCAAACTGCTGACCTTTTGGTTAGTAGCCACTTAATCGCTGCGCCACCAGGGTTTCCACAGTATTACATAGATCTACATAATTCTTTTTAACAGCATCAAAGTCTTATATGGATATAAAATAAACATCTGACCAGTGCACTTTTGACAGGTATTTTTCCTAGTCCTTTACTAATACAAATAATGCTACAAGAGTACTGGTCATCACATGTCTTTGCTCACACTTGGGGATTTCTCTTCAGGCTAAATCTTCAGAAGCAAAATTGCAGGGGCAAAAGGATACATGCATGCCAGTTTGAGGTATTGCCAAATTTTCCTTCCAAAGAGGCTGTAACAGTTTAAACTCCTATTAATAGTATCTGATATGACTTGTTTCCCCCATACCCTCACCGATACAGTGTGTTTCTGACTGTAATTTCAATTTCCACAGAGGCTTCCTACTGGAGAAAGTGCTGACCAGCTAAGAGGAATGTAACTTGGCAGCTATATTTCTCCTTGAAAATGGACACGTTGGCATTCTAATTTATCATCATCTTATGAGTTAGGTGAGTATGAGTCGGGGGCCTTGACCCTCTTCAACTCCGGGGGAATTGACAAACTGGAGCTTCTGGGCTTGCAAATCTCAGTGAAAAATAATGCCACCAAGAACTACCCAGGTGTGAGACACAGCTGAAAGGAGGCACCTTTAGTTTTACTCTTTGAAAATTGAAGAATAAATATCAAAAGTAGCATATTTCTTCTAATCAATCAATCGTTTAAAATTGTAACTGAACAAATCTTTTTTTTAAAAGAGTGATTATGAATCAAATTTTTTCTCAGTCAAGTCTGCAAGAGGAAAGAAACTCTGTTGGCTGCTTCAGACCAAACCTCCCTAATAGACAACAGGAATCTAGTTCCGACAGAATCTGTCCACAGACCCAATGTTCTGCTTCATAAATTCAAAAGTTAATCAAAATTCATACCACAATTGCTGTCACAGGTCGTCAAAACAGAAAACAGAACCCACTCTTGCCTTTCACCTCTGCACTCAGCCACCAGGGAATCACAGATAACATGCGGTGTCTTCCAGTAATTCTGAGGATGTTATCGACTTCTTGTTTATTTTTCACCAAGTCCATGCACTTAGGAGGAAACACGGTGTAATATAGATGCACTTTCAGAAAATGCTTTAATGTTGTAAGTAACATCCCAAACCACTAATGAGCCTTTCAGAGATGCCTGCCTGGCAACAAGGAATTACTTCAGCACTAGAAATCCAATCAACAAATATTAATTTTGTGACTTGTACAGGCATGCCTAAAAATCTGATTCCATAAGTGAAATAAGTCTCTCTAGGAAAAAATGCATTAATGCACTATGTATTCACTGAGCACTCACTGTGTGCCAGGCTCTGAGCTGGCACCACATCTCCAAAGATGAATAAAGCAGATTCTCTCTCCTCAAGTTAGGAAGAGTTTGACGGAAGACACAGCCAAGTCAAGAGAGAACTTTAATACAGAAAGAAAGAACACAGGATATGACAGGATCACAGAAATAGGGCTCCTAATGAAGCCTTGAGAGACCAGGGAAGGCTTCCAAGAGGAGGCAATCCAATATGATTCCTAACTAGGACTTGCCAGGGGAAAGTATGGACAGAAACAGGGAAACGTTATTGCCTAATCATAAAAGTTCATCTAAACCCCCTGAAAGTCAACAATGGTACCGTATCCATCTGAAGTATGGTATACCAGGGTTAGAGTACGTGTATCGCTTCATGACATAAACCAAGTCCCCAAAAAGTTTTTTCAAAAACTGCGCCCACCAAAAAGAGTAAAAGAGAAACATAGTGCCAAGTACACATTTACTGCAGCTACAAAATGTTTTCCATTACAAATGCCAGACATTTTCACAAACTCCGCAAAATTCTATGGACCTTTTACCAACTCGAGAAGAATCTCCTCCCTAAACTCTACCCTACAACCTCCTTTCCCGTTAACTAAAGCATGAACTTCTAGTTTTCATGCTCAACTTCTCTGCACTTAAAATTTTTGGAACCTGAGGATCTCACCACCACCAAGGAAGAAGAGCCAGGAGAGGAGCACATTCTTTACACCTGGATTCCTGTGCTGAGAAGTTCCTGGAACCAGGAGACCAAGAAAGAGAGAGCTGTGACACCAAGAGGGCAAGAAGTAGCAGGAGAGAAACAGCAACAGCAGCAGCAGAGGGAGCAGAACCAGGAGACCAGCAAGAAGGTGGCCCTGCCCACAGAGCAAGAAAGCTGAGTGCCTTTGGACAGGAGGCTTGCTGGCAGAGGAAGGTGCCTCTGGGCAATGGGGGAGCTAGGTTTGCTAAGCCAGGGAGCTGGAGCTCCTTTGAGCTGAGGCTTACTGCCTTACTTGCAGAATGGGTGCCTCAGGGCACTTATCAGCAGAGCTAAAATAGCTTTATAACACTTGCCTGAGTAGTGCAGGGAGCGGCATGCCTGCCAGCACAGCTAAGAGGCTGTCCTGGTGGAAGAACTGTATTCTGAGCATTCCTCAACCTGAATTGTAACCTGTTACTTCCCTAATAAACCCCATAATCTGGAGTATTGTCTGTGAGTTCTGTGTGGACTCTGCAATGAATTATTGAACTCAGCAGAGAAGTAGAGTGCAATGGGGGGCGGTTGGTGTCAGAATCAGTAAAGATGGCGTGTCTGACCTCCGCCTCACGGGAATCAGCCTTGGGCCATTGATCTTGATCCTTCTTTCCCCTTGTGAATTCAGAGGAGGTCAGACACCCACCGCTCCCGTGCCATTTTTATAGTAGGCATCAGAAGCGGGATTTGTTGCAGTGGCTCCATACTCATGGAAGCATGGAACTTTGTAAGAGAAAGAACAAAAGGGCTTGGGAAGTTAAAGTTTTGATTCTTAGGTTATTTGGGTTGTTGTTACCTACAATGGCTGACAGTAAAGTTATGCTGCAGCTAAGGGGAGAAAAGCCACATCTGGAGTGGCCTGGGGCAAAAGCCAGGCCAGATAAGCAAGATGATTGATAAGGGGCCAAAGTCTATTGGTTTCACCCAGCCAGAGGCCCCAGGCATATGAATGGGAAGACAGCTAAGGGGCGACAAGACAAAACTGGAATGTTTTAACAAGGGTTATGTGTCTACGTGAGTGTACTCTGGATATTAAATGTTTCTCCTACCTATTGTTGTTGTAAAACAGGCCTAAATGTATGATGGAAATGAATGTTGGGTATTATGGATTACAGAGAGGGTGTAACTCTTCATTCAATCAATACTTGATTGGATATGCTAGAGCTGCAGCTGCTAACCAAAAGGCTGGCACTTCGAATCCACCAGGCACTCCTTCGAAACCCTGTGGGGCAGTTCTACTCTGTCCTATAGGGTAGCTATGAGTGGGAATTAACTTGATGGCAACAGGTTGTTGATTGTAGGATTTGCCAGAGGGAAACACTTGTTGGTTTGAATGTGGTAGCCCAGTGTTGGGGGCTTACATAGAAAACCTGAGCTCCACCCTAAGCTTTCAGGAGTCAGGAAATTTGCATCTGAAAAGATACGCAGGCCCACCTAGAACTGCTGAGAGAAGATTTGCATTTGAAGGAAGGACTTGTAGGAAAAAAAAAAAATGACTGTTTTGCTTTTTGAATTTCAAGCAAGAGAGTGGTTTGCTTTGGGGTACATGGAGGCAGGACAAATCAATGTCCATCAGAAGGAACCCCCCCAGGACTGGAAGTTAAAAGGAGCCAACAAGTAGATAGCGTCGTCTGCTCACTTGTGGTGACCACCTGGGTCCATTCAATGAGTAGAAGAAATGGGGCAAGTATAGAAATGAAGAGATGGCTGAGTTTGGACATGTTCCACTGGCAACAGTTGACCCAGCCCAAGGGGAACAGGGGTGAGAGAGAGAGGAAGGGCTGGCTGGTCAGAAGTGCCTGGAGGTGTATGTCAACTATTAAGCCTAAGGCTGCTAGCCATCGTGACCTAGCTTGGATGGGTAGGGATGAGCTAACCAGAACCTAACCAAATGAAGAGAAAGATGTGTGACACCGTGAAATAGTAAATTGCTGCAATTTGATGGTTTGCTCTGGACTGGACTTTGCTTATGGATGCAGATGCTCAAAGTTCCAACCAGAACAGAAGATTTTTTAAGACCAAGAAACATGTTTGTCTTCTCAGAGTGCTGATTTGATTGGGATGGGCAATTTAAACATTCGTTACCTAAAATGGGGAGACAAAGGCATTAAGTGGCTGGCTCACATGCTTTCGTGCATGTGCTTACATTAAACGATGGGGGCAAGGGAAGATCTCCACTGAATAGATTCCTCTTTTCCTGATGGCTTTGGGGAAGAGACCATGGGGGAGATGCTGATAGGATTATGTGATTTAGCTGGGAGTGTTAACTGTTAACAGGGTTAATTGTGATTGTAAAATCTGTAACTGTAGAAGCTAGGAGTGTGAAAGTGTGGACTAAGGGGGAGGCACTGCTGGACTCACGTACAGTGGCCGAACCTAAAGCCCCTTAAAGGTTTTGCTATGCTGATACCTTATGAGGATCAGAGCAAGGGAATAGTCTTCTCTCAGTTTTATTAGAGGCCAGAAAGGGTGAAGACTAGGTGACTTTCGGAGAACCTGACCAGATCAGACGAACACATGCAGCAGACCTGAATGGCTGCTATCTGAGTAACTGCACTCTGAAGACTCTTTGCCTTACTGAAGGACTAACTGTTAATGACGATTTGGGACCCGTAAAATGATTGGGAGGGGGATGTTATCCTCCAAGTATGAAAGAACCATGGCTAGAAAAGCCAAGGGGTGGCCTGCAGTGCAACGGATCACTTTTGTGTGAACTTTCTCGCCATGGTCTTGTGACTCCCACCCAAGTGGTTGGGTGAGACTCTGCAAAAATAAGATAATTGTGGCCCACCAAGGGAACTGGTCAGTTTTGCCATCCTGCTGGGCTTAAAAGAGAGCCAATTCCAGAGCAGAGGGAGGATCCCACCACCTCCAAGGAAGAAGAGTCAGGAGTGGAGCACATCCTTTGGACCTGGGATCTGTGCGCTGGAGAAGCTTCTGGAAAAAGGAGAAGGGGAGAGAGACAAAGGCAGTGAGAAGCAGTGGCAGGGAAACAGTGGCAGCAGAGGCAGCAGAACCAGGGCCCAAGGAGCAAGAAAGCTGAGGAACTTTGGGCAGGAGGCTTGCTAGCAGAGGAGGGTGCCTCCAGGCACTTTGTGGAGCTAGATTTGTCAGCCCAAGGAGCCAGAGCTGAGAGGCTTTGGGCTGAGGCTTACTGGCAAAGTGGGGTACCCTGGAGCACTTATCGGCAGCTAAAAGAGCTTTGTAAAACTTGCCCGAGGAGAGGAGACGTCAGTGGGCCGGACAGGCATGCCTACAAGCACAGCTGAGAAGAGGCTGTCCTGATGGAAGAACTGTACCCTGCACATTCCTCAACTGAATTGTAACCTGTTGTTGTTGTTGTTAGGTGCTGTCAAGTTGGTTCCAACTCTTAGCGAACCTATGTACCACAGAACAAAATATTGCCCGATCCTGCACCATGCTCACAATTGTTATGCTTGAGCCCATTGTTGTAGCCACTGTGTCAATCCATCTCATTGAAGGTCTCCCTCTTTTCCACTGATGCTGTACTTTACCAAGCATGATGTCCTTCTCCAGGGACTGATCCTTCCTGACAACATGTTCAAAGTATATAAGACTCAGTCTCGCCATCCTTGCTTCTAAAGAGCATTCTGGTTGTACCTCTTCCAAGACAGATTTATTTGTTTGCTCTTTTGGCAGTCCATGGTATATTCAATATTCTTTGCCAACACCACAATTCAAAGGCATCGATTCTTCTTCCTTCTTCCTCATTCATTGTCCAGCTTTCGCACGCACAAGATGTGATTGAAAATACCATGGCTTGTGTCAGGCGCACCTTAATCTTCAAGGTGACATCTTTATTTCTCAACATTTTAAAGAGGTCCTTTGCAGCAGATTTGTCCAATCCAATGCATCTTTTGATTTCTTGACTGCTGCTTCCATGAGTGTTGATTGTGGATCCAAGTAAAATGAAATCCTTGATAAATTCAATCTTCTCTCCATTTGTCATGATGTTGCTCATTGTTCCAGTTGTTAGGATTTTTGTTTTATGTTGAGCTGTAATCCATACTGAAGGCTATGGTCTTTGGTCTTAATCCATAAATACTTCAAGTCCTCTTCATTTTCAGCAAGCAAGGTTGTGTCATCTGTATATCACAGGTCGTTAATGAGTCTTCCACCAGTCCTGATGACCGTTCTTCTTCATAAAGTTCAGCTTCTTGAATTATTTGCTCAGCATACAGATTGAATAAGTATGGTGAGAAGATACAACCTTGACTCACACCTTTCCTGACTTTAAACCACTCAGTAACCCCTTGTTTTGTCCGGACAACTGCCTCTTGATCTATGTACAGGTTCCTCATGAGCACAATTAAGTGTTCTGGAATTCCCCATTCTTCTCAATGTTATCCATAATTTGTTATGATCCACACAGTCGAATGTGGTTGCATAGTCAAATACAGGTAAACATCCTTCTGGTATTCTCTGCTTTCAGCAAGATCCATCTGATATCAGCAATGATATCCCTGGTTCCACGTCCTTTTCTGAATCCAGCCTGATTTTCTGGCAGTTCCCTGTCGATATACTACTGCAACTGCTTTTGAAAGATCTTCAGCAAAATTTTGCTTGTGTGTGATATTAATGATACTGTTTGATAATTTCTGCATTCGGCTGGATCACCTTTCTTGGGAATAGGCATAAATATGGATTTCTTCCAGTCAGCTCGCCAGGTAGCTGTCTTCCAAATTTCGTGGCATAGACAAGTGAGCACTTCCAGTGGTGCAACTGTTTGTTGAAACATCTCAATTGATATTCCGTTAATTCCTGGAGCCTTGTTTTTTTGCCAATTCCTTTTTCAGTGCAGCTTGGATTTCTTCCTTCAGTACCATCAGTTCCTGATCATATGCTACCTCTTGAAATGGTTGAATGTCAACCAATACCTTTTGGTATAATGACTGTATTCCTTCCATCTTCTTTTGATGCTTTCTGCATCTTTTAATATTTTCCCCATAGAATCCTTCACTATTGCAACTTGAGGCTTGATTTTTTTCTTCAGTTCTTTCAGCTTGAGAAATGCCGAGTGTGTTCTTCCCTTTTGGTTTTCTATCTCCAGCTCTTTGCACATGTTATTATAATATTTTACTTTGTGTTCTCGGACCGCCCTTTGAAATATTCTATTCAGTTCTTTCACTTCATCATTTCTTCCTTTTGCTTTAGTTGCTTGATATTCAAGAGCAAGTTTTGGAGTCTCTTCTGACACCCATTTTGGTATTTCTCTCCTATCTTTTTAATGAACCCTTGCTTTCTTCATGCATGATGTCCTTGATGTCATTCCACAACTTGTCTGGTCTTCGGTGACTAGTGTTCAATGAGTCAAGTCTATTCTTGAGATGGTCTCTAAATTCAGGTGGGATATACTCAAGGTCGCACTCTGGCTCTCATGGGCTTGTTGTAATTTTCTTCAGTTTCAACTTAAACTTGCATATGAGCAATTGATGATCTGTTTCGCAGTTGGCCCCGGCCTTATTCTGACTGATGATATTGAGCTTTTCCATCGTCTCTTTCCACAGATGCAGTCGATTTGATTCCTACAGTATTCCATCTGGCAAGGTCCATGTGTATAGTCTCCGTTTATGTTGGTGAAAAAAGGTATTTACAATGAAGAAGTTGCTGGTCTTGCAAAATTCAATCATGTGATCTCCAGTATCATTTCTATCACCGGCCATATTTTCCAACTACCAATCCTTCTTCATTTCCAGCTTTCGCATTCCAATCACCAGTAATTATCAGTGCACCCTGATTGCATGTTTGATCAATTTCAGACTGCAGAAGCTGATAAAAATCTTCAGTTTCTTCATCTTGTGCCTTAGTGGTTGCCACGTAAATTTGAGTAATAGTCATATTAACTTGTCTTCCTTGTAGATGTACGGACATTATCCTATCACTGACAGCATTGTACTTCAGGATAGATGTTGAAATGTTCTTTTTGATGATGAAAGCAACGCCATTCCTCTTCAACTTGTCATTCCCAGCAGGGTAGACTTACGATTGTCTGATTCAAAATGGCCAATACCAGTCCATTTCAGCTCATTAATGCCTAGGATATCGATATTTATGTGTTACATTTCATATTTGATGATTTCCAATTTTCCTAGATTCGTACTTCATACATTCCACATTCCAACTATTAATGGATGTTTGCAGCTGTTTCTTCTCATTTTGAGTCGTGCCACATCAGCAAATGAAGGTCCCGAAAGCTTTACTCCATCCACGTCATTAAGGTCGACTCTACTTTGAGGAGGCAGCTCTTCCCCAGTCATCTTTTGAGTGCCTTCCAACCTGTGGGGCTCATCTTCCAGCACTATATCAGACAATGTTCCGCTGCTATTCATAAGGTTTTCACTGGCTGATGCTTTTCAGAAGCAGACTGCTGGGTCCTTCTTCCTAGTCTGTCTTAGTCTGCGAGCTCAGCTGAAACTTGTCTGCCATGTAACCTGTTCCTTCCCTAATAAACCCTATAACCATGCGGGGAAAAAATTTTTTTGGAACCTAATCAAAGATCGTTAGGGGAAAATGAGGGAATGGACAGACTGAGATGTACTTACTTTCCCTGGTGTTTACATTATTTTGACAGCAAGGAAGCCTAAAGAAGGAACCGGTTCCAAGCAAACTCCCCAGAGAATATCGACAAGGAGAAACAGCCGCTGAGCTATATAAATCCACTTGCTACAAATCCTCACACGCATGTACTAACCAGCACAGGAAGTTTAATCCTTACCGGAAAATAATTTGGGAGCCAGGTCCATTCATTTTGCCTTCCCCCAGTCGTGGAGGGCTAAAGTTAGCAGAGCTTCAATATGCTATGCTATGAAACAAGATGGAAACTGCAAACAGGAAAATGAAATGAGCCTTCTGAGATTCATTCTTTAGTTTGTTCATTCAAATACACTGCGGAAGGGAGTGCTTTCCATAATGAAATCATCCAGTTTTGACACTCCCTAATTTGTGCTGTTTGGAGGAGAATTGTCTGGCTGTACCTAACAGAGGAATTCTCCAAAAGTCCCACAGGTTACGTGGCTTCGGGAGAAGAGAGAGCTCAGGGAGGCTAAAGAGCATGGAGTGTTTACCCCTCCTGTGCTGACTCGAGGTAAGAGGAATTGCCTTGGGTTGCTACAGTCGCTCCTGGTTATGGGGTCTGTGTGACACTTGGAACAGCTTTCAATGTGTTCTTTTCAAAATCTAAGGGGAAAAAGAGGGAAGGGACCCAGATTTCACACCTGCCTTTAATGAAAGGCTGGTAAAGTGATTTACCTTCAAAAAATGAACTTGAAATCAGAGGCTGCATGCATATTTGC
The DNA here is from genome assembly GCF_024166365.1 of Elephas maximus indicus. Taxonomy (NCBI): domain Eukaryota; kingdom Metazoa; phylum Chordata; class Mammalia; order Proboscidea; family Elephantidae; genus Elephas; species Elephas maximus. Next base: position 65,370,519 of record NC_064838.1, read on the forward strand.
ATTTTGAATTCCACATATCCTATCAAAATTAGGGGGGAACAGGGATAAAAGAGACAATGTTTTTTGTCTTTGTGACACCAAGTAGCTCAAGGAAAGTTATTACTTTGGATTGATATTGTATTACAATATTATAAACAACAGCTCTAACTCAGGTTCTATGTCTCTACAATAATTTCCCTTGGCACGTTAATTAATTTATACACACACACACACACACACACACACATTACTGAAGAAAGGCATCAACAGACCTGAAATTATTGCTGAAAAATATCCATAGCTAGGAATTCTTCCCAGTTCTCTATTTTAGCTTTCTACAGTTTTTGCTACACAATGAAAATAGTAAATAGTTTGGTGATTTAAAAAAACATACTCTTGGAGTACGATTATAGCCCTGTGTTAACTTAAATGGCCACCACTCCAGAAATATTGTCTGGCATCATGTTTGACTTTCTGTTAACTCCATCCTATTGACCTCTCCTATGAACAAAGCAGAGGAGTGTCCAGGTACCTCTCTTTTAGGAAAACACTGCTTTCTCCAAATGACAGCCCTAGAATGAAGTACTCAGGGCCAGCCAATGTGCAAAACACTTCTCCCCAGTGCCACATTCTTCGGTGGGTCAGGAAATCGATCAACTCCTACTCCACAAATAAAACTAATTCCTATAATATGAGGTGGGCGGTTGCATTAATATTTCTAAGACCAAATATTCTCCCTCAAGTAATATAAATTTATAGGTATGAATTTTCCCAATGCTCCATCAACTGACTATTCATGCTATATGAAAGTAATTAGTATTCTCTGAAATCCAGAGCTGCACTGAGAACCACATTTGAGTAACTACCAAAGAAAAGCATTTTCAGTGTTACTTTTAATGTTCCCATAAAAGTTACCATCTATAAAAATATCGTTTCAGTTTTCTGTACAGAAGCCAGCCCTCTTAGTTACTGAAGAGGGATGTGTGAAAGTTTAGAAACACAATGTACTGGCGTATTACCACCTGGAATAGCACACGGTTCTGTTACAATACAGATCTGGCAGGCCACACGTCAAATCATGTCCCGCAAAATGTTGTGTGGACATACAGTGAAAAAGGCCATTGTAACTTGGGCTGGATTACCCAATAAGCAAGGTATGCACAGGCCCAGTTGTGCCTTCCCACCAATCTGCAGTCCACAATCTCACCCATCCCCCACTCCATCAAGGATGAGGTGAAACCCGTGGGAAATCGCTCACCGCAGATTAGCAAGGAAATACAATTAAGCCATGGGTCTCTTGCTCAGTGCAAACCAGTGCATAATATGCTTACTGGTTAATCTGCCCCTGACTAACTCTAGCTCAGTCCTCCCGGGCAACTCTAGCACCCGCCTAGGCCCAGTGCGAGGCGTTGCCTCAGCTTCCTCCTCTGTGTCTTGTAGAAACTTCTCCCATCCCTGCTTCCTCGTGCTGTTTGTCTGAAGATGAACAGTCCTTCCTCGGCCCTACGCTGATTCTTCCAACTCCATCCCTTCTCAATATTCCCTCTCCCTCTTTCCAGACCTTTTGTTTCCATCTACTGTTTCCTTTCCCGTGTCCCACAGATGCCAACGGGACCACAGAGGAACAGTCCCAGGGCATCCACTGAGCCAAACACAGGGGGCTGCTGTGAGGACAGGATATGACAAAGGAAAACCCTGTCCTTGCCAAGTGAAGGTATTGGTACAGATTGATTCACCTGCATTATATTTTGAGCCAAAATTTGGCAGCAAAGATCTGGAAGCTAAAAGAACAAAGAAAAAAGCCAGGAGCCAAAAGCAACTAATTCAGGGGTCAGAAGCAGTGGGCACCAGGAATGCAGAAGGGACAGAGGTCAGCCCAGAGAACAGGAATCAAAGGAAAGTGATACTTCAGTAGGAAGAGTGCATTCATCACTAAGCCTGAGCACACTGGACCAGCCATTGCTCCTTTACACAGGGCTCTGCATATTAAAGGGAAAGAATGTGGAGGGTCACCACGCGTTTCTGTCCAAATATGTTTTCCTCTGCAGTATAGTCTAGAATTAAGCATTCAAATCCCCTGCAAAGGAGGTGACACCTCTCACCAACTTTCAGTTCTGTGACTCAGAAAAGCCCTTTTCTCTCAGTTTCTGCCTCCTACAGATGCCTCCCTCCACTAATTCTTGTCTCCTCTTTCTTATAAATGGAAGTTCACTCACCCATGTTACACTCTTAAATTATTACCACCTTCTTTTTCTCCTGTCTTTAACCACAGAACTTCTTGAACAATTATTTTAAACACGCAACATCCACTATCTCCTCAGCCAGATGCAATGCCGGTATCTTCTTTTTTGGGTTTTGTCTTCCCTCTGTTGGCGGTGGTGGCTCAGTGGTGGAGTCCTCACCTTCCACAGGGAAGAGCCGGTTCGACTCCCAGCCAATGCACTTCCTGTGCAGCCACCGCCCATCTGTCAGTGGAGGCTTGCATATTGTTACGATACTGAACAGGTTTCAGTGGAGCTTCTAGACTAAGACAGACTAAGAAGAAAGACCTGGAGATCTACTTCAGAAAATCAGCCAGTGAAAACCCTATGAACACAGCAGTCCAATCTGCAACCATTCATGGGGATGGCGCAGGACCGGGCAGCGCGGGGGTGACGTGAGACAGGTCCTACTGAGGGCAGCTAACGAACAACAAATCCTCCTCCGCCATTCTAACAGAATTGCTCTCCCAGCTCACTAGTGATGACCTCAGCCTACACCACGTCTTCTTTCATGCCTCACAGCCCGAACACCCTCCAGGCGCACGCTGATACCTCCAACCTTGCCTTTCTGACACTGTGTCACCCTGGGATCAGGACAACCCCTCTTCAGTAATTTCTTATTCCTACAGTCCTGCCCATTCCCCTTCTTTGCCCACCCCTCAGGCTTCTCCACTGTGGAAATTTGACTCACTCTCCAAAATCAATTTCATTTGCCATTTCCCTCTAGATCTTTGGAACGAGACAAGATTTAGTCCTCATTTGCTGGTCCTGGTGTGTGAATCACTCCTAGAGGTTTCCTATGCAGCCTCATAAGAAGGTGTATGTCTTAGTCATCTAGTGCTACTATAACAGAAACACTACCAGTGGGTGGCTTTAACAAAGAGAAATTTATTCTCTCACAGTCTAGGAGGCTAAAAGTCTGAATTCAGGGTGCCAGCTCCAGGGGAAGGCTTTCTCTCTCTATTGGCTCTGGGAGAAGATCCTCGCCATCAATCTTCCTCTGGTCTAGGAGCTTCTCAGGACAGGGACCCCAGGTCCAGAGGACGTGCTATTCTCTGGCTCTTATTTCTTGATGGTATGAGGTCCTCATGTTTCTCTGCTTACTTTTCTCTTTTATATCTCAAAAGAGATTGGCTTAAGACACAACCTAATCTTGTAGTTTGGGCCCTGCCTCATTAACATAACTGTTCCTAATCCCACCTCATTAACAGAGAGGTAGGATTTACAACACATAGGAAAATCACATCAGATGACAAAATGGTGGACAATTACATGATCCTGGGAATCATGGCCTAGTAAAGTTGACACACACATTTTTGGAGGACACAATTTAACCTATAACAGTGTACTACTATTAGACTGTAAGCTCCTTGTAGGTAGAGGCTAAATCTTATACATCTTTGTATCTCTAGGTCCAAGAACAATACTGGACACACAACAGGTATAGGCTCTGGAGTCTGGCCACCTAAAGACTGAGCATGGTAAGTTTCTACCACATAGCACAATGCCCAGCATGCTGGCTGTTATCACCATCAGCATCAGCATCAAGAAATGAGAGTTAAGTTCAACTGAACCTAATAATGTAAAAAGAGATATCAGTATTGTTCCCTTGTGAATTTTCTGTTCTATTTGATTTCAATGAAAAAAAAAAAAAATGCTTCCAATTATCTGGATGATAATCTTTTCAAAACTCAAATTTGCAAGATATTTCTGTTGTTTTCCATTTTGATCCATCGTGTCAGAACATATTGTTTCTTAAATCATCTTATACAGTACCATTGTCACCTAGGAGCCCTGGTGGCACAGTGGTTAAAGTGCTTGGTTGCTAACCAAAAGGCTGGCGGTTTGAACCCACCAGCCATCCCTCAGGAGAAAGGTGTGGCACTCTGCTTCCATAAAGATTATAGGCTTGGAAACCCTGTGGGGCAGTTCTTCTCTGTCCTATAGGATCATTATGAGTTAGAATCCACTCGATGATGATGGGTTTATTGTCACCTACTTTTTTGTGTTCATGGAGAAGGGAGGTCTGTAGTATGTCTACTTATTCTGGAAGGAAAAGGGAAGAAACAGCCAGGTATTGGCGGGAAAAAGGAGTCAAACAGAGAAAGAATATTCAGTTACAGTCAAACTCGGATCACATCTCTATGGAACAAAGAGTGGGTAGAAAGATTTTTTTCCACAACCCTAGAACACTGAACAGTCTCCTTGATGCCCAATAATAATAGCGAGAACCTTTCTTATAAATATTTTATAGCAGTTAGCAAACAGTAAATGTTTAATCATTGTAGTGTATTTAGGAGAACAGCATTGTTATTTTACAGATAGGAAACTAAGGCTTATAGAAGTCCAATATCTTGCTGAAGGTCTTGCACCTAGAAAGCATCAGAAACAGGACTTGAACTCTGGTCTTTTGGATTCAAAAGCCTTTACAAATTGTGTTGGTCATCTAGTGCTGCTAAAACAGAAATACTACAAGTGGATGGCTTTAACAAAGAAACTTATTCTCTCACAGTCTAGGAGGCTAAAAGTCCAGATTCAGGGTGCCAGCTCCAAGGGAATGCTTTCTCTCTCTGTTGGCTCTGGGGGAAGTCCTTGTCATCAATTTTCCCCGGATGAGGAGCTTCTCAGTATAGGAACCCCAGGTCCAAAGGACACGCTATTCTCTTGGTTCTTGTTACTTGGTGGTATGAGGTCCCCATATCTCTCTGTTCCCTTCTCTCTTTTATATCTCAAAAGAGATTGGCTTAAGACACAACCTAATCTTGTAGACTGAGTCCTACTTCATTTATATAACTTCCTCTAGTCCTGCCTCATTAACATCATAGAGGTAGTATTTACAAAAAAAAAGGAAAATCACATCAGATGACAAAATGGACAACCATGCAATACAGGGAATCATGGCCTAGCCAAGTTACACATATCTTTTGGAGACCTCATACACCAAGAAGCAAGATCCAGGAGAATAGTGCACCCTTTGCACCCAGGGTCCCTGCGTTGAGATGCTCCTCGACTGGGGAAGATTGATGAAAGGACCTTTCCCCAAAGCTGACGGAGAGAGAAAGCCTTTCCCTGGAGGTGGCACCCTAAATTTGGACTTCTAGCTTTCTAAACTGTGAGAGAATAAATTTCTCTTTGTTAAAGCCATCCATTTGTCCTCTTGTGGTTATAGTAGTCCTAGATGACTAAGAAATAAACCAAAAACAAACCGGTTGCCATCGAGTCGATCCCAATTTGTATTGACCCTATAGGACAGAGTAGAATCGCCCCACAGGAGTTCCAAGGAGTGGCTGGTGGATTCAAACTGCTGACATTTCCATTAGCAGCCGAGCTGTTAACCACTGTGCCACCAGGGCTTGAAGAAGAAAGGCTTCCCTGACCAGTAATGAAACCTGGGCTGTGGCAGTGAGAACGCCGAACCCCAACCACTAGACCACCAGGAAGTGTCCCAGAGCCCTTCCCCACTCTTAATCCCATCTACACGGCCTCTTCAAAGGAGTCATGTAAGGAAATGATGAACCAATCTGCTAAAGAAATTATTCTTCTCTTCTTCCTTCACAACTTCTGGGCTAGGCTCCAGAAGTAAACAAATGAAGCCTAAATCTCAGTCTCCAACCTCAAGGAAATTACAGGGAATTAGGACCATCAACTACTGACATTCAAGGATGACTCTCAGGGTCTTCTCCTAATGAACTCTGAATGAAAGCTAATCAAACTCTTAAAACCTATATTCAGTCAAATTAAGCTTCATTCTTTCTGCTTTATCTAAACCCCGTCTCGACTTTGCAGTGCACCAGCCTATACAAGCTGTTTGGGAAGAAGCTAAAGGAACCAACTGTCATTGAGCAAGGAGCCCCTAGCCTAGAAAGTAGGAGGAAAAACAACCACAAAAAACTAGACTGCCAGATACAAAGAAATAACAAATATCACAGAGGCTCAAAAAAAGGAGAGCTTGACAGCTGCTGGCATAGGGAAACTGTCTTCAAGCTAAGGATATTTAGATCATATTCTTCCATCTCAAAATGGAAAAGGTCTGAAAAGATGTACCATGATAAGTACCCACCATCCAGGTTACATAGGAGAAATTTAATGCCATCCTTCCTGTTGCAGAGCACCCAGGGACTTAATATTCAGCCATAATTAGATGCTTGCTTGAACAATTTAAGAAGACGTTTTCCAGACTAATGGACAGCAGTTGAGTAAATGTGTTCTTTGCTTAAAAACCCCAGAAATAATTATTGGCAGAAAGGTAACCATCAAGCAATTTTTCAAGTTGTGTTTTCTCTCCTCCCAGAGTTATTAATAAACTTACCACATTTTGGTTAAAATATCCATTCATGGTGAATAGTAATTGTCCCAAAATGAATAGAGCTTTATATTTTTAAAACACATTTCACCAACTTTTTGAGCATGGATAATTCCACTGGGTAACCAAAGTCACTTAATCTTCCATCTTGTCCAAGGACAAAGAAAAGCAACTGCATTTTAAATGTTTAATTAGAAGTAAAATCAAGTTTACATAATGATATAGTACACTGTTAGCAAGTAATAAAGATGAACATGCTCGCACATTATCAACATTGAGAAACCCTGTCAATTTTGCTTTGCTTAGAGATTGCAGGAAGAAACTTCTATAGTGTTAAATGGCCTTTCGTATACCACTCCTGGCATTTTCTTTTTTTTTTTAAAGAATTTTTGGTTGGGGTAATTTGAGGCATTAGAGTTTCGACAGTGACATTTCCTGATATCTGAGAGAAGCTTCTGAGGCCCAGACATGACTGTGCCTGCCTTCAGCAAACACACAGCTCGCCTTTAGAGAAAAGCTGCTGATGCAGTCTGATGGAACTGCTCCAGGGCCGCAAAATCGCTGACAGACGTGCCGTCTGCCAAGGGCTTTCCCTAGGAATGTTCTCGTTTTCTTCTGTTTAGAGAAAGTTCATTTGAAATCTGTTAAGATGTATCAATGTGCAGTGTTGCGTTATAGCTCGCTCTGGGCACACTGGCAAAAGAGAAGTTACGTAAAGAAGCAGAAACCTTCCCTATGCCCCAGCCTTCCAGAAGGGAGAGCTCATTCGCTCCACGTAACTTAGAATAGAAAAGGGCTCATCTACTCCTCTCCCCCATTTAGAAAATATGTGAGTTGTTCGAACTGCAGTCTAGAGCGCTGTGACCTGTCCCCTGCCACACGATCATTGCCCGAGGATAAACAACAGCATCACCTGCAAATGCCGATTTGATTATGAGAACAAAAGGTAGTTCTTACATTAGTCTTGCACAAAGGATGTAAGTCTTAAAGAAAAGAAGCATTGGGTATTGAGCTAAAGTTTTTATTTATTACCAGATCAACGTATTCTATAGTTTTTATGATGACTATTAAGCATTAAAAAAAAAAAAAATTTTTTTTTTTTATTAAGCAGGAGTCAAATTTCAGAAACCTCATTAGAATTACAAACACATTTAACCGTTATGGTGAGGACTGACACGGATTCCTTTGATGAATTAAAATTGATTTCTAGGTGTTGGTGCAAGGGTAAGACAATATCACAATGACTAGGTCCTCAAGAAAGAAAAATGTTTGATTTGTCAGTTAAAAAAGACAAAAAAAAAAAAAAAAAGAAGAAGAAATGCAGTATTCCATGTCTGAATGAAACCAGCATACACGCTCATCCCGGGATTAACAAGGGCGTTCGTCACGTGGACTCAGGAGTGAAATCAGCTGCTGTTGTGCTGGCCTGTCTGGCATGCCTGCCTTCACAGCAGGAGTTCTGGACTCAGCACTATTGACATTTTGGGTCTTTGTTGTGAGGGCTGTCCTGTGCATTGTAGAATGTTGCCAAATGGCCAGGGGGCAAGGAGAAGAGGGTGCAGGAAAGAGGGTAAAAACCATCCCCTGGAGAGAACCACTGCTGTAAGGAAAACAGCTCCTTCCCTTCCCCACTGCACTGGTGGAGCTGGCATCACATCATTTGCCCAGAAGTTGCTTGGAGCTCGGTAATCTAATGACCAGACCCTCCTAAACTCCATGCTGCTGACAGCGCCAGTTGCTGGCTCTTCTTCCCCAGGACTTATTGTTCTTCCATGTCATATCCTACCCATCATCTTCCTTGTGAGGCACCATGTCAAAACTGGACGGTACCTACAGGTCATCCCCGGTTTCTCCAATAACCAGGAGGCCATTAGACAAAGACACGGCTGCTGGGCTTTTCCCAAGGACTACCTCCCCATATTCCTGAACCTCCTTTTTTTTTTAATTTACTTTTTTCCTGCCTAAATTATTCTGTTGGGCTCTTGTGCTTACGAGTAAGGAAACCCACCTGATAAAAAGCTAAATAGAGAACAGTCATTATTGTTCCTGTTGGTAAAAACAAACTAATGTATTTGTTGTATATTAACAGTAGAGTGAGTCAGGATTGTAGAATCACCACCCGTCCCCAGCCAGTAACAAACTTAAATGAATAAAACACAGTATGGAAATAGTAAGCATTTAGAAAGACTAAAATTCAAACCAGTCAAGTGGTATGAGCTTATACTGCAAATTTTAAAAATATAAGCTAAGAAAAAAAAAATAAAGAAGATTCTGGTAAGATCAACCAAATTAATACACATTGCCCCAGCAAGCATTAAGTATTCTCAGTACTAAGGAAAGAAATTAAATAGGTAGAATCCTGAAATTTCTCAACAATACCCTAAAATTTATAAAGGGATAGACTGAGAGGAGTGATTGGGCAAACCTGGACAAATTCAAGGAAAAGTGCTTTATTACAGAAGATTCTATGTATCATTTTAATACACCTTACTAGGACTGCCGGTCCATGCTATAAATGTATTTTATGTGGAGAAACAAAAAAAGGCTAGCTGATCTACCCCTCTGGGCTGACACCATCTTGCACCAGGCACACTCTTCATGAACAGAGAACAGACTGGATTTTAGCCCCCACTCTAGCCCCTTCCTCCAGGCTTTCTTACTGGGACAGACTGAGCAACATCTCATAGCGGAGCATCCAACCTAGGCATGAAGGGCCACCAGAGCTGGCTGATTTCCAGAGCACCATGCCAAGTGAGGGAATGCATCACAGCCCAAAGGAATGAAAACGCTGTGGGTTGAGGAATGGGCCCAGGTACAGAATATTTAATAGGATCTCAGAAGACAGAGCAGAGCTCCACATTGTCTACTGCAGTGGCTTTCAAACTTTAGCATGCATTAGAATCACTTGGAAGGTTTGTGAAAACAGATTGCTGGGCCCCAGCCTCAGAAATTCTGATTTGACAGGTCTGGGGTATGGCCCAAGAATTTGCATCACTTTTTTTAGTGATGCTGCTAGTCTAAGGACCACAATTTGAAAACCAGTCATCTGAGTAAAAGTAGGTAGGAAGAAACACCCTACTTTCAAACTGTGGCAAGGATGGTGAAGATAAACTAGTTCCAAACAACATGAAAAGAAATCAAGGTGAATTCACTCATACCTGTTCAGAAAAAAATACAAACACCCATGTTAAAAAGAAAAATGGAAGGCAAGACTAACATGCACATACTACTTGAGGGGTATGCAAGAAACAGATGAAGAATCCAGTTGAGAGAAAACATAACCCAAGAAACAGAAACAGATTCCCCACGGGAGCTTTATTATATTAAATAAATTAATAAACCCAGACAGTGCCGTCGAGTCAATTCCAACTCATAGCAACCCTATAGGACACAGGAGAACTGCCCCACAGAATTTCCAAGGAGCGCCTGGAGAATTCGAACTGCCGCTCCTTTGGTTAGCAGCCGTAGCACTTAACCACTACACCACCAGGGTTTCCAGTAAATAAATTAATAAGCATATTAATTCAATAAGACCTCAAAATTGAGAAGAGTAAATAATGAGATTAAAAAAAAAAAGGAAATTCCGGAGCTAGGGAAACATATTGAAAAATAGAACAAAACAGATATAGAAAAAGTCAAAGCTAAAAACTGAATTGAAGGCATGATGGAAAATTTTAAAATAGTTATAGTGACTACAGAAGAAAAAGCAATAACTTGCTAAAGCGAACAGAAAGCTCAGCATTAAATTGGAAGACAGATAAAGTAATCCAACAAAATAATAATTGGTATCCCTGAAACAGTGGACCAGAAAAAGAAAAATTCTGAGTTACCACACAGAAATATTTCTCTAAATCGAAGAGTAAACTGAATCCATACATGGAAATGATACATAATACTGAGAAAAAATACAACAATCAGCATTAAGACATCCTAATGAAGCTATTATATTTCAGGGATAAAACTAGAATTATTCAAGTATCCAATAAAAAGAAAAGAAGTCACCTACAAAAGATAAAAAAAAAATCAGCTTGGCCTCACATTTTCCATAGCAACATCTCATCCCTGAAGACCATGTAGCAAAGTCTGCAAACTTCAGAGGGAAAGAAAAGGTGACCCAAGAATATCATATCAGCAAGTAGTTACTCAAGTAGAAACGCAATAGGTAGATATTCTCAAAAGTGAAAAGTTTCAGAAAATATAACCCTCATGAGCCTTCCTTGGGAAAAAATAATACATTGCTCGATGATGAAAGGAAACCATCCAAGATATAAGTCAAAATAAACAATTCTAGAATGTAGAAACCATGGTAAAAGGACTAGTGCAGGGTCCAAATGAGAACAGAACCAGGACCAAATAACTGGAGGAACTGCATCTGCACAACACAATGAGGTGTTATAACCTGTCAGAATAAAACAATGTGAGCAACAAAGTTGGAAGTTATTGAAAGAGGAAGCTGGAAGAAATGAGAGAAAACTGATCATGTGATCTTTCCTAGCAACCGATAATGTTTAAAATTGATGTAATTAAAAACTCAAAAGGATTCCAACTTCTTTTTTTCCTTTAAGGAACAGAAATTTATTTTCTCACACTTTAGGAGGCTGAAGTCCAAAGGCAGGGCACTAGTTCTAGGTGAAGGCTCTCTGTCAGCCCTGGAGATCCTTGTCTCATTTTCCGTATCTCCAGAGGTTCTTGGTTCCTTGGTGATCCTCACATGTGTGTCTGTTTTCCCCAGTTTGTGCTCCCTGGTCTCACTGCCTAATCTGTTCTTTTTGAAAAAAATATTTTATTGTGTTTTTGGTGAAGTTTACACAGCATTTAGGTTTCCGTTTAACAATTCCTATACATATTGTTCAGTGGCGCTGGTTACATTTTCCAGAATGTATCCGCATTCTCATTTCATTTTGGTTGCTCTGTTTCTGTTAATCTAGCTTCCCTGTTCCCCCTTACCTTCTCATCTTTGGTCTAGGGTAAATGCTTACCATTTGGTTTCATTTAGACGATTATTTAGAGGAGCACAGTTCTCCTGGGTGGTATTATCTATTTTATGGGCTAATCTGTCATTTGGCTGAAAGGTGACCTCTGGGAATAGTTTGAGTTTCAAGTCTAAAGGGTACCCCAGGGGCAATAATCTCAGGGGTTCATCTAGTTATCAGTCCAGGTCAGTGAGTCTGTTCTATATTTTTCTCCTATTTTATCCAGGACCTGAACATAACCTGGTAGGAAAAGTCAGTAGCAGTAGCCCTCTAGTTCTTCTGGTCTCAAGGTAGGTGAGGCCATTGTTTGTGTAGGCTATTAGGTCTGTAGACAAGTTTCTTCTCTGAGTCTTTGGTTTCCTTCCTTCTTTTTTGTTCTGGACGAGTAGAGACCAATAGTTGTATCTTAGATGGCTGCTTGCAAGCTTTTAAGACCCCAGATGCTACTCACAAAACCAGGATGTAGAACATTGTCTTTACGGACCATATCGTGCCAATCGACCGAGCTGCCTCACGAGACTATGGCCATAAGCCTTCAAATCCAGTAAATCAATACTGTGAGGTGTTCGGTTATGTCTAGGAAGTATCCACAACTGTGCCCTCAATGAGTTTTATTTTATATTTGAATATATATGTACCACACTTAAACATGTCTATACAGATGTCTATAGATACACCTATACACGCACATATTCATATACGCCTTCTTGTACATACATATGCGTACATACATATCTGTGTGTCCATAGACGTATTTTAGTTGTTATTACTGCTGCTGCGAAACTGCATATCCCCCAATGAATTTTTTATTACAATTTCCACACAAATTTTTCACTGACATTAATTACATTTATCATAATTTGTCAGCATTCTCTTTAATTGATCCAGTACCAGGCTGTTTTGATTACCATGGCTGTGTAGTATGTTTTGATATAAGGGAATGTGAGTTCTGTTTTTTTTTTTCTTCATATTGCTTTGGCTGTTTGGTGCTTCTTTTCTTTCCATATGAAGTTGGTCATTAGTTTTTCCTTTTCAGTAAAAAATGTTGTTGGGATTTGTATCAGGAGTGCATTTTACCTGTGGATTGCTTTAGGTAGTATTGATGTTTTCACTATATTAAGCCTTCCAATCCATAAGCATGGGATGTCTTTCCAAGTTTGTAGGTTTCTTTCAGTCTCTTATAGTAATATTTTGTAATTCTCATTGTACAAGTTTTTTATCTCCCTAGTTAGGTTAATTTCTAGGTATTTTATTGATTTGGGGGCTATTATAAATGATAATATATATATATATTTTTTTATAAATGACAGTGTTTTCTCGATTTCTTTTTCTGAGAAGTCATTTGTTAGTGCAGAGGAACCCAGCTAATTTTTGTGTGTTGATCTTGTGCCCTGGAACACTGCTAAATTCTTCTATTAGTTCCAGCAGTTTTCTTGTGGAATCTTTAGGGTCTTCTCTGTATAGGCTCATGCCAACAGCAGAGAGAGTATTATTTCTACCTTCTTTTCAATTTAGATACTTTTTATTTTTTCTTGTCTTATTGCTCTGGCTAGGACTTTCAGTATCCTGTTAAGTAAGAGTGTTTATAATGAGCATCCTCGTCTTGGTCCCATTCTCAGTGGGAAGGCTTTCAGCCTTTTTCCATTGAGTATAATGTTGGCTGTTATTTGGTATATATGCCCTTAATTACATTCAGGAATTTTCCTTCTACTCCTATTTTGCTAAGAGTTTTTATCAGAAAAGGGTGTTGAATTTTTTTGAATGAGTTTTCTGCATAGATCAATATGGTCATTTGGTTCTTTTCCTTTGCTTTATTTATGTGGTGGATTACATTGGTTTTCTGATGTTGAACCATTCTTGCGATCCTGATACGAATCCCACTTGATCATGTAGTACGATTTTTTTGATGTGTTGCTACAGTCTGTTGGCTAGAATTTTGCTGAAAATTTTTGCGTCTATGTTCATAAGAGATATTGGTCTGTAATTTTATTTTTTTGTGATGTCCTGGCCTGGTATAAGTATCAGGGTTGTGCTGGCTTCACAGAAAGTGTTTGGTAGTGGTCCCTCCTCTTCTATGTTATTGAAAAGATTGAGTAGGATTGGTGTCAACTCTTCTCTGAATGTTTGGTAGAATTCTCCAGTGTAGCCATCTTCAATCTCCTCTTTTGTGATGGGTCTGTTTAAACTTTCTATCTCTGTGTTTGTTAGTTTGGGTGAGTAATATGTTTCTAGGAATCTGTCCGTTTCATCTAGGTTTTCAAATTTGTTGGAGTATAATTTTTCATAGTAATTGCTTATGATCTTCTTTATCTCTGATGGATCAGTTGTAACGTCACCAATTTCATTTTTTAATTTGTGTATTTGCCTCCTCCGGTTTTTTATTTTGTCAATCTAGCCAGTGGTTTGTCTATTTTATTGATCCTTTCAAAGAACCAACTCCTGGTTTTGTTAATTCTTTTAACTGTTTTTCTGTTCTTGATTTCATTTATTTCTGCCCTGATCTTTATTATTTCTTTTGTTCTGGCTGCTTTTGGCTTCTTTTGCTCTTCCTTTTCTATTTGTTCAAGTTGTTGGTTTAAGTTGATTTTGGATCTTTCTTGTTTCTAATGAAGGCATTCATTGTTATAAATTTCTGAGTACTGCTTTTGCTGTTTCCCAAAGGTTTTGATATATTGTTTTCATTTTTGTTTGACTGTAGGAATTTTTAAAATTTCACTTTTGATTTCCTCTTTGACCCAATAGATTTTAGTAGTATGTTATTTAGCTTCCACGGTTATTTTATTTGTTTCCTTACTTAACCTGTTGTTGATTTCTAGCTTCATATTGTTATGGTTCAAAAAGATGTTTTGCATGTCAATCTTTTTTAAATTTGTTGAGACTACTTTTTGTGACCTAGCGTATGTTCTATTGTGTAAAATGATCCATGTGCACGGGAGAAGAATGTGTATTGTTCTGATGTTGGGTGGAGTGTTCGATATATGTCCGTTAGGTCCAGTTGGCTTATGGTTTTATTCAAATTCTCAATGTCTTTAGTGATTTTCTTTTTAGATGTTCTGTCTATAATTGCAGGTGGTGTGCTGAAGTCCCCTACTATTATTCTGGAGTTGTCTATTTCTCTTTTCATATTAGTCAGAATTTTTTTTCATGTATTTTGGTGCGTTGCTGTTAGGTGCATATATATTACAATTGTTATGCCTTCTTGTTGAATTGACCCTTTTATTATTATGTAATGTCCTTTATTTCTTGTAACAGATTTTGATATAAACTCTATTTTATCTGATATCAGTATGGCCACACCTACTACTGGTTGCATGGAATATTTTTCTCCATCCTTTTCATCTGTTTGTGTCCTTGTGTCTAAGGTATGTTTCTTGTAGACAGCAAAAGGATGGAACATGTTTATTTATTCATTCTTTCATTCTCTGCCTGTTGCATGGGATGTTTAGACCATTTACATTTAAGGTTATTACTGAAATTCAAGTGTCGACCTCACTCATTTTCCTATTTGTTTTTTGAGTGGTTTGTATCTTCTTTGTTTTATTATATACTGATTTTTTCTGTTTTTGTTTGTATTTAGATGCTTTCTTGTGATAAGCCTTTTTGTTAACTTCCTTTTTTTTTCTGAATGTTTCTTCTTGGTGATTTCTTAGTGGTTACTGTATATGCTTCATTACATGACTTACAATTTTAACTGTTAACATACAACCTTAATATAATAAATCTATTCCTGATGTTACTCCCTCCCCCGTTTCTGTTGATTTGTCTCCATTAATATCAATATACAACCTATATTTGATTAGTTTAGTTCGTACTTATGTATTAATGCTCTTGCTTTCCATTTGGAGTACTCCCTTGAATAATACTTGCAAAGCTGGTTGGTAAATTCCCAGAGCTTCTGTTTGTTTGAGAATGTCTTGATTACCCCATCATTTTTGAATGACAACTTTGCAGGGTAAAGAATTCTTGGTTGGCAATTGTTTTGGTTCAGTATTTTATGTATGTTGCTCCACTGTCTTCTGGCCTCTAGAGTTTCTGGGGAGAAATCCACACTGATTCTTATGAAAGACCCTTGGTATGTTAAATTGCATCTCTCTCTTGCTGCTTTCAGAATTATTTCCTTGTCTGTGGTTTTTAGGAAATTTATTAAGATATCTTGCAGAGTTGATCTTTTTATGTCTTTTCTGATTGGGGTTCGTATAGCTTCTGGTAATTGCAGGCATGGTTCTCTGCTCAGGTCTGGGAAATTCTCTCTGATTACCTCTTGGAAATTGTTTCTATGGCTTTATTGTTGTCATGGTGCTCTGGGATTCCAGTAATTCTAATGCTAGGTTTTTTAATTGAATCCCACATTTCCTTTTGGGTTTGTTCACTTTTCTTTGTCCTTTTCCCTGGTTTCTCTTGAGACTTGATAAGGTCAGTTATTCTGTCTTCTAAGTCACTTAGCCTATCTTCTGTCTGTTCAACTCTACTGTTGAGTGTTTCTCTTGCTATTTTTAATTCAGATGTTTTATTCTTCTAGTAGTTCTCTCTCCTTATGTTTTCAATTTCCTTGTTAAGTCTCTCATTTTGTTCCTGCATTTCCATTTGCTTTCCGAACTCTGTAAGTTTGTTTTCTGTTTTTTTTTTTTTTTGCTTTCTTTAAACATATTTAGCAGTATAATCTAAAAATTATCAAATCTTTGCATTATTCTGGCCTCTATAGGAGAGATTTCTTCTTCACATTTTGATTTTGGTTGTTCCTTCTTCTCTTGTGCTTTTGTGTGTTTTACTATCTTTTATTGAACTTGACCCATTTTCTTACTTTTCCTTAGTTTTTTTTAATCTGTTTATCATGGGAAATTTTTCTGCATGGGTGCCCTGGTAGCGCAGCAGCTAATTGTCCAGCTATCAACCAAAAAGCCAGGGCCCACACCCACCAGCCACTCCTTGGGAGAAAGATGTCACAGACCACCTATGGCAAGACCCACAGGCCTAGGAATGCCACAAGGCAGCTTGCCTCAGCCCCACAGGTTCACTGTTAGTTAGAATGGCTCTGTGGCAGCAGGTTTGGTATGTTCTCCTCAGAAACACTAGATTATACTCTTATCCTTAGTTTTTTTTTGTTTGTTTGTTTCAGTGTTAGTTCAAGAGATCTAGATCCTCATTCTCTGGAATTCAATATGTATGCACAGCAAGGGGTGGTTTCGCTGGACACATACACCGATGTGAATGGTGGGGATTGACTTTACTGTTGTAAAGGTGAGGGGCTTTTTTGTCTTTACTTCATTGGTGCCACTGCATGGATATACCCATGATGTTCTGCTGGGGGCTGCCTCCTGCGAGTCTGTCAGTCTGGATTATTTCTCTCATCCTACTTCCCCTGTAGCACTTCCTAGTGCCTGTCTGTTTTAGGGCTCAGAGAGGTTCAACAGTACTCTCATGCAGCGTTATGCTCTTCCTTCGTCCCCTCCCACTTGCACAGCCTGTGAATTCTCATGGTCAGTTTGCACCTCCTTAAAAAAATCAGGCTAGAGGTTCCTCAGTCAAGTTACTTTTCTGTGTTCTGTTTGGGGTGTTACCCAGTCCCACCCCAAAATGGCTACAATGAGGGAGCACTCCCATTGCTAGCGGGTAGGATCTCTCAGTTTCTGTGCTGACCCCATTCCTCCTCTCCCCTGCTTCTGGACTCACCTCCATTCTCCAACTCATCAGCTTTTTTTCAGAGTTCTGAAATCTCAGTCTGTGCTTGTTTTTCTTTGTTGTTCAGTAAGTTAGTTGCTGGGGGGGGTAGATGGGAGCATTCACTCACTTCACCATCTTGCTCCACCCCCCTCAGGTTCCCACTTCTTAAGGCTTTCATTTTTTTTTCTTCTTAACCTTTAGAAAGGTCTTTTAAGAATACATAATGTGAATGGTGAAAAAAAAATCTGAATTTCAACAATTCCTTTAGTTTTATTTGCTTATTTTTTCTTTTAAATACAAGTAAAATTAAGATTATATTTGTATTTATAAAGCATAAATATGATTTCTGGGTTACTTCCATTCCTACATAATAATTCTTACTATCTATGCATTTTTCTGTTTCCCTATCTGGACATATGCACTTCAAGATGTTTAGAATGATGCTCTCCAAATGTTCACAGAGGCTATTTCTGGGTAGTAGGATTTAGGATGATGTATTCCTTCTTTAATATTTTCTGTATTGCTTATATTTTAAATGATGAGTATGTCCCTTGTAAAAACAATCATCACTCTAAAATGAATACATAAAATATGATACCACTTTTCTGACTTAGTAACTGAGTATAAGTGACTCTTTTTCAATGACCAAACACCTTGAAGTGCTTTTGGATGAGGCATCATTCTGAAAACCCATTTTCATTGTAAAGTATACCAGAAAAAAAAAAAAAACAGAAAACCAAACTCATTGTCATCAGGTTGATTCTGACTCATAGCAACCCTATAGGACAGAGTAGAACTGCCCTATAAAGTTTCCAAGGAGCACCTGGTGGATTCAAACTGCCATAGCTCTTAACCACTATGCCACCAGGGTTTCCGAGTATACTAGAAGGGACTGATATATATGAATGAGCTGAATGTATCCAAAGCAATAACTCTGGAAGAAGCTGTGTTTCATTTTCTTAAGTAAATCTGTGGCTTCAGCTCCTTTAATTTGCAGTACCTAACCGGTGGCACAGTGGTTAAAGTGACCAACTGCTAACCAGAAGTTCAGTGGTTCCAAACCACCAGCAGCTCCACAGGAGAAAGATGTGGCAGGCTGCTTCTGTAGAGATTTACAGCCTTAGAAACCCTAGGGAGTCACTATGAGTTCACATTGACTCAATGGCAATGAGTTTTTTTTGTTTGTTTTGTTTAATGTTTACTGAGGGCCTACTATGTGTCAGGCAATGTTATATGTTTTATATATACTTCATTATTTAATCCTCACAATACCTATACAGTGACAATAGTAAAAATGATGATGAAAAGAGTAACAACAGCTTACATTTATTGAGTGCCTACTAATTACCAGGCACTGTTCCAAATGATTTCCATACATTAGCATTCCTCAGTGGGAAGTACTTATCACAATGGAAGTTCATTGTGTAGTAGAACAGAAAGCAATCAAGGCTGTCTTTTATAAGTACAAGGATTAAAATTAGTATATCTAGAGACATTGTACAGATGAGCCTGACCTTGTGTAGAAACAACATAAAGGAAAAAAAGCTGGCAGAACCATAGAACTATTTGTGTACTTTTGACCACAAAAGTGAGGGGAAGCAAGACCATGGTAGAACTCTGACCAGGGAGATATAAAGATCTTGGTCAAATTCTCATTGTCCTGGAAACAGGACTCCAACCATTATGAGATAAAATCACATGCAAATACAGTACACACTAATTACATTTGGGGTTACATATACACACCAAGGCTATCTTGGGAGAAAATCTGGAGGAGCTTGAGATGTATTTTTGCCAAAATAATTAATAATTGAAATGAAGAATTTGGTTTCAGTATGAAAGCATTGGGTTGACATAGTGTGCTCTAGAGTATTGCTATTCTGAGTATTGCTTCTCCTCCCAGTTCCAAGCAAGTCCATGTAGGTAATGAAGAATGTGGTTGCATATTCTCCTCTTCTACTCATCAGCTTCTCCTCTATGTGGGAAATACCATGAAATAGGAAATGAGGAGGTTCACGCTCTTGGTGTCCTATGTGATTAGCCATGAGGTTGAAGAAATCTCTGCTTACTCTCCCTCCCCACTTTCTGTTGCCCAGGAGGCCTAAATCTGTATAGAGTGAGAAGTAAACCAAGGATCAGCAAGGTCATTTAATCCTCACAACAACCATGGATTGTATTCTAATTCTACTATGATCTTCCCCATTTTGTAGATTCCATAATTTGTAAGAAGGAGCAGCCTAGAGAGGTTCAGTAAGTAACCCGTCCAAAGTCGATTTGAAAGTTTCAAAATTGTTTCAAAGTGACACAAGTGCTTTCTGATTCATTAGACCCCTTTCTATTTGCTTGTGATTTTCGCTCCTTTCTAAAACATTCTAGTTTTTTGTTTTTTAAGATTTCTATGCTTGTATGTGTACAAAAATCCTCAGAACTGGACCAATGAGCAACATCATGATAAACAGAGAAAAGATTAAAGTTGTTGAAGATTTCGTTTTACTTGGATCCACAATCAACGCCCATGGAAACAGCAGTCAAGAAATCAAAGGAAAAAGAGAGTCAATAAGAATAAGCTCAGACTACTCAGCAGAAACCACACAGTCAAGAAGGCAATGGGATGACTTATATAAAGCACTGAAGGAAAAAAAAAAAAAAACTGCCAGTCAAGAATCATATATCCAGCAAAACTGTCTCTCAAATATGAAGGCGATATTAGGACATTTGCAGATAAACAGAAGTTCAGGGAATTTGTTAAGCCAAACCAAAACTACAAATACTAAAGGGAGTTCTCAGGTTAGAAGATCAATAATATCAGATATCGACCCAAGACTGGGACACCAAACAGACCAACCAGATGTCAACCCAGATAGGGAAATCACAAAAATGAATCAAGATTAAAAAAAAAAAAAAACATTCAAAACAGGGAAATAGCAATGTCATTATGTAAAAGAAGACAACATTAAAACAATAAAAAGGGACTAACAAATGTAGTCATAGATATTTCATATGGAGAGGAAGTCAAGATGATATCAAGAAATAAAAGTTAGGTTTAAACTTAGAAAAATAGGGGTAAATATTAAAGTAACTACAAAGTAGACTAACAATTCTACTCATCAAAATAAAGTACAAGAAAAAAATACTCAGCAAAAACAAAATCAACAACAATGAAGAAGAGGAAAAGACAATATATAAAGATAAACTACTCAGAACAAAAAATTAAGTGGAAAAAAGAAACTGTCAATAACACACAAAAAAAGACATCAAAATGACAGCACTAAACTCATACCTATCTGTAATTACACTGAATGTAAATGGCCTAAATACACCAATAAAGAGACAGAGAGTGGCAGAATGGATAAGAAATTAAAAGACACACTGCATTGGGCAAAGGACCTCTTTAAAGTGTTGAAAAGCAAAGACGTCACCCTGAAGACTAAGATGCACCTGACCAAGCCATGGTATTTTCAATCATATCATATGCATGTGAAAGCTGGACAATGAATAAGGAAGACCGAAGAAGAATTGATAACTTGGAATTGTCGTGTTGGCAAAGAATATTGAATATACCAGGGACTGCCAAATAAACAAACAAATCTGTGTTAGAAAAGTACAACCAGAATGCTCCTTAGAAGCAAGGATGACAAGACCGTATCTTACATACTTTGGACATGTTGTCAGGAGCGATCAGTCCCTGGAGAAGGACATCATGCTTGGTAAAGTACAGGGTCAGCGGAAAAGAAGAAAACCCTCAATGAGATGGATTGACACAGCGGCTACAACAATGGGCTAATGCATAGCAACAATTGTGAGCTTGGCACAGAACTGGGCCATGTTTCCTTCTGTGGTACATAGGGTTGCTATGAGTCAGAACCAACTCAATGGCACCTAAGAAGAACAACATGTGTACCTTTGTTCTTGCCAAAAATTTCTGTACACACACACAGTAAACAAGAAAGGAAGATGATTTCCTCCAGTAATAATGCCCATGAATTCAAAGCTCAGGCTATAGCTTAATATGGTGTGGCTTGGTTTGGTTCAGCTCTAAGAAGCTGGCTTTTTAAATTAAAGGTGTGATCTCTTGAAACCACAATGATAAAAGTGATCTGAAATCATACTATTGACAGTCATAATAGAAACAAATGCCTACTTATCACTCACGCCTCAGCTCTGGTGAGAACAAATCAATAGAGTAAAATGCTTTCAGCTTCCCAGAGAAAGGTTCTACTTGACAAATACCAGGAGATCAAATATTCACATTGCTTAGGACCAAGAAGCATATGGATTAGAACATTTCTCAGAAGGCAGTAAGAGCAGGCACTGGTAGAGAACCCAGTCCTATGAGGCCTCTGCTCACTGTCCTTTCATCTTTTAATTCATTCATTCCATGCTTTCCTTCATTGGTTAATTCTCTCATTTGTGTGTTGCTTTGTCCCTGTGCTGTGAGTTTGAACTACAGCAGTAAAAGATAAGGTCCCTGTATCTAGGAGCTTTCAGTCCAGTACTGTAAATAGTTACTATATATAATACCAGTCTCCCCTTAGTATCCTTGGGGGATTGGTTCCTGCAGATGCCAAAATCCAAAGATGCTCAAGTCCCTTATATAAAATGGTATAGTATTTGCATACAACCTACAAACATCCTCCCATATACTTTAAGTCATCTCTAGACTACTTATAATACCTAAAACAATGTAAATGCTATGTAGTTATTATATTGTATTGTTTAAGGAATAATGACAAGAAAAAAGTCTTTTTCTTTTTTTCCTCGAATACTTTTGATCACGGTTGGCTGAATCTGCAAATGTGGAACCTGTGGATACAGAGGGCCAAGGTGTATACTATTTTGATCTATGCTATGCCAAAGGTATGCATGGGGTGCTATGGGAACATACTGAAGGGACATAGCCTGCTGTTGCCCATGGGAGTTCAGGAGATTACCTGAAATAGGGTTTAGAAACTATCACAGGAGATGAGAGAGGAGAAGAAAGTATTAAGGGATACCCAGACTTGGAGCATGTTAATATTCTATATAGTACAGTGTGCAGATGTCCAGCCAGCTTCTGTAGTTAACATCAGTTATTAATTTTGGGTCCCTCTTTCCCTATTTCGCCTTTGTAACAGCCTGATTCTCTTTTGGGTGATTTTTTCCTATTGTAAGCAGTTTTAGTAGAAGAGTAAATTTGGTGTTGTGCCCTTCCACTACAGAATTTGCATGGGTCCCTGGAGGCCTCTGCTGGAATCTCCCATTCCCCCACCTACAATCAGCCAACTTGACCTTCTCTTCCAGTAAAGAGAATCCTAAGTAAAGTGACATGTCACTCATTCATTCATTCATTACTGCAGTGGCACCTGAATGGACAAGTAGACTCCATCTTGATTCTTTTCCTATTTCCAAGTCTGATCCTCTGCCTTCACCTTGATTCTGTTAATTCCCTGATAGCCTTATAACAAATCCTTAGCCTGAGTTGGTCTCTATTACTTCTTTCCAAAGAACCCTAATTCTGCTTGAGTTCTTCCAGGAACAGGAGTATCAATACTTGGTGAAACTGCTCATCCCATTGGTAGATCTCTGCATTTGCTACAAAGTTGTTAATCTGAGCTTAACTTAGCATCCCTCTTACCAGAGTCTGATCTCAGGAGCTGGATGGGACAAATTTTACTCTCTCTTCTATCTGACAGACACTTTTGTACCAGAATAGTAAATAATTACCAATAGCCATACCATAAAAGCAAGTCCTCCATTCTTCAGGTTGGAAATCACCCATTGCTTATTTTCTAACACGAAATCTATTCCCAGACCGTGGAAATAGGAGACTTAGATTGTTGATGGGTATCTTAACCATTTTCATGGTCCCAAGGAAATAAGAAGTCATTTCCTCAGGAAGTCTTTTTGGTATTTCATGTCTATTATCTGCGAGGGTTGGTTAATGGTGAAATTCTTTTTTAGGATGCAGAAGGCTTTTATATCCTCTATGGCTATTTTTATTCTTCTCTAGTTGGCCCCAGTTAAAAGTATACTATCTTTTCTACAGAAGTTCGGATAATTAGTGGTTATTTTCAGAGCAACTCATCAGGATGATAGAGATTGATTACTTTTAACTGAGGTGGGGAGGCGTTGAACATTCATTGGGCACTGAATAAATGTTGCTAGGATAGCAATTTCTCAAACCACACATCTGATAAACATCATGTCTTCAACATTTGCGAACAATCCAGAGTCACTCTTCTACCTTTCAGTTTTTCCCTTTCTTATTCTAACATCCAATCTAACAACAGACTTTGATTCTATACTCATTTCGATAGCTTAGAAATGCATTTATATATATATATATATACATGCATACATAGATACATATACATGTCGTTATTGTTCTTAGGTGCTATTGAGTCGGTTCCAACTAAGAGCGACCCTATAGGACAGAGTAGAGCCATTTCATAGGGTTTCCAAGGAGTGGCTGGTAGATTTGAACCACTTACGTTTTGGTTAGTAGCTAAGCTCTTAATCACTATGCCACTATATATATATATATATATATATATATATATATATATATTTGTGAGCAGTAGACCACAAACTTGAATTTCTGAAAATCAGAGGGGAATAGAAAAGATGGACAGAAAAAATGCCCGTTTCCTTTTGCACTTCTTGTCCAATATTTAAGCAGCCCACATTTCTCAACTGAAGGCTTCCCCTTCTCCTGCTCCTCGCCCTTGCAAACTTCCCTGGGTGAGTTAGGATTTGCTGTTGTTAGTTGCCACTGAGCCAGCCCCCAACTCACAAAGGGATCAGACCATTGGAATCCATAAGGTTTCATTGGCTAAAATTTTTTGGAAGTAGACTGTCAGGCCTTTCTTCTTGTCTATGTTAGTCTAGAAGCTCCACTGAAACTTGTTCAGCATCATAGCAACACCCAAGCCTCCACTGACAGGTGGGAGAAGGTGGGTGGCTGCATTTGACATACATGGAATGGAATCTGGGTCTCCCACACTGACGGCAAGAATCCTACCACCAAACAACTGCTGCCCTTGAGTGAGGATCAAGTGCGAAGTAATTCCCCCATTTGGGGGTGGGGAGGTGGGGTGGGGTGGTGTAAGGCTGGGTAGGTAGGGTGGGGGATGGGTAGCTGTTTCCTAGGGTTAGAGCTTTCAGAGGTACTAAAAATCACAGGGCAAGGCCCACCTTTTATCTGCTCATTCAGAGGGTAGACTTTCTTAATCCATCTCTCTGGTTGTCTCTCTTCTTTCCCTCTCTTGCTTCCTCCCTCCTTCCCTCTGGCTCTCTCTTTCTTAGTGTTCTTCATTTCCTGTGGCCACCAGCCCACAGGCTATTGCTCTGGCCTGAGCAGGCCTGAGGCAAATAGCCTGGGCCGGTGTCAACCTGGGGCAACACACTCCTGCACTCTGACTCCATTTCCTCCAGTGCTGTGGATGTTTTAAATTGACCTTTCCTCACACTGCCCTGGGGGGATATGACACTCAATAAGGACTGAAAAGAAATAGACTGTTCTGGATCCAGGCCATTGAAGTTACTTAACTCAGGCAAAATGGTTCAACCAAGTTCAGTTTAGCTTATTTAGTTTCACACACATGGGTGTGAAAGTCCAAAGAGCTAGCTAATAACAAAGGGCAACTTCGGTTTCCTTTGGCTTCCTGGCAAAAAGCTTCCTAAAAAAATACATTTATGTTTAAAAGTGAGTTGATTCAAAGAAATATTAAATATATAAATGCCATATAAAGGACATACACATATATGGCAACGTCTGTATATGTCACACATGGATGACTACCATGGCACTTTGGGAACTGATGCATGACTAGATGCTGTGGTTTTCAAGCTTCTGCAAAGAATACAGCATTTCCCAAAGAATCCACAAGAAAGCTATTAGAACAAATAAACGAATTCAGCAAAGTGGAAGGGTTACAAGATCAGTCAGGTTTCTATACATAAGACATGACCAAGTGAAAAGGAAAATTAAGGAAACATCACCATTAACAACAGCATTTAAAGACTAAAGTACCCAGGGATAAATTTAACTAGGAAGGTGAAAGACTTGTACACAAAAAACTATAAAACAACTAAAGGAAATTACAGAAGACCTAAATAAATGGAAGGATATTCCATATTCATGAATTAAAAAAAAAAACCCACTGCCGTCGAGTCAATTCCGACTCATAGCAACCCTGTAGGACAGAGCAGAACCACACCATAGTTTCCTAGGAGCGCCTGGTGGATTCAAACTGCCGATCTCTTGGTTAGCAGCCGTAGCACTTAGCCACTATGCCACCAGGGTTAGAAGGCATAATATAGTTAAGATGCCAATACTACCCAAAAAAAAAAAAATTTTTTTTTTTTTTTAAAAAGCAATCTATAAATTCAACACAATCTCCATCAAAATTTCAACAGTCTTCTGTGCTAAGTTCATTCAAGGAGAAAGGGAATCTCTTCAATAAATGATGCTGGGAAAATTGGATTTCTGCATGTAGAAGAATGAATCAGCATCCATGCCTCACACCATATGCAAAAACTAATTCAAAATGTATCAAGGACTTAAATGTGAAAACTAAAACCATAAAATTCTTAGAAGAAAATATAGGCATGGCTGCAGGATCTAGTTTTTAATGATGGATTATCAGATATGACAACAGAAGCATGAGCAGCAAGAAACAGAATAGATCATTGGAGCTCATAAAAATTAAATACTTTTGTTCATCAAAGGGCTTTATTTAAAAAGTGAAATGACAGCCTACAGACTGGGAGAAAAATTTCGTGAACCATATATCTGATAAGGGTCTAATATCCAAAATATATATTTAAAAAATTCTATAACTTAACAACAAAAAAGACAAACAACCAAATAAAAAAAATGGGCTAAGGACTTGAACAGACAATTCACCAAAGAAAATATTCAAATGCCAACAGGCACATGAACAGATGCTCAACATCATTTGTCATTAGGGAGTCGCAAGTCAAAATCACAATGAGGCAGGAGAGTATGGCCCTGGACACCCTTATGACTCAGTAATGAAGTCACTCCTGAGGTTCACCCTTCAGCCAAAGATTAGACAAGCCCATAAAACAAAAAGAGACTAAATGGGCACACCAGCCCAGGGGCAAGGATAAGAAGGTAGGAGGGGACAGGAAAGCTGGTAATGGGGAGCCCAAGGTGGAGAAAGGGAGAGTGTTGACATATCATTGGCGACCAATGTCACAAAAAAAAATGTGTATTAATTGTTCAATGAGAAACTAGTTTGCTCTGTAAACCTTCATCTAAAGTACAATTAAAAAAAAAACAAACCTACAATGACATACCACCTCACCCCCATTAGAATGCTGATGATCAGAAAACGGAAAACAACAGGTGTTGGCCAACTGGTGGAGAAACTGGAATCCTCATCCATTGCTGGTGGGAATTTAAAGTGGTATAGCTGCTGTGGAAAACAGTTTGGTAGTCCCTCAAAAAGTTGAACACAGAATTACCATATGACCCAGCCTTCCCAATCTTAGGCATAGACCCAGAAGAAGTGAAGGCAGGAGCGCAAACAGAAACCTGCACACTGATGTTTGTTGGAGCACTTTTCATATGGCTAAAAGGTGGAAACAATCAAAATGTCCATCAACAGATGAATGGATACACAAAATGTGGCATATACATATAATGAAATACTACTCATCCACAAAGAGAAATGAAGTCCTTATGCTAAAAACATTATACTGAACAAAGTTAAGTCAGTCACAAAAGGACAAATAATGTATGACCTCACTTACATGAAATAAGCAAATATAGAAAAATATAGAGAAACCAAAAATTTCTAGTGGTTACCAGGGATGAGACGGAGAGAGAAGAGAGGAGTTTTTGTTTAGGGGGCATTGAGTTTATGCTAATGATGGTGGAATAATTTTGAAAAGGATAGTGAGAATGGCTGCACAACTTGAAGAGTATAATCAATGTCACTGAATTTTGCATGTATAAATTGTTGAAAAATTCTTAAAAGTAAAAAGAATATAGCATGCCACCTGGCAGGTGTGTTAACTCTAGCCTTTCCTGTGTATGGGAAGCATAGTATATTTGTCATTTGTAATCCAAAAAAAAAATATCTGTACTACTTTTATGCTAGCACTACTGCGTCTCCCAAAATGATACGTTGAAATTCTGGCCCCCAGTACCTGTGAACTTGACCTTGTTTGGAAATAGGGTTTTTGAAGATGTTATCAGTTAACATGAGGTCATACTGGAGTAGGATGGGTCCTACCAATATGAGTGGTATCCTTCTAAAAGAGAAGAGACACAGAGAGACAGATGGAGAACGGCTATGTGAAGATCCATCTACAAGCCAAGGAACATCTGGGGCTACCAGAAGTTGGGAGAAACAAGGAACAATCTCCCTCTAGAGCCTTTGGAGGGAGCATGGAACCTGTTTTCAAACTTCTGGCCTCCAGAACTGCAAGACAATGCATTTCTAATGTTTTCAGTCACCCACGTTATGGTACTTAGTCATGGCAGCCCAGGATGCTAATACAGCCTCTATTCCCTTCTGCATCCAGTTCAACCTCCTTTGCTTCCTATGGAAAAAAGCCTTTTGCACAATTCCTTCCACTCAGCTCAGGTAGGCATCACCTTGACCCACATCCACGGCCCACCTGTTCATGTTTACTGTTGTACTCTTCATGTTGCCCCTCCCCCACCTGGACAGTGGTTAAAAGGTCTCATTTCTTAGGTTTTTTTTAAGCAGAGTAAAGCTTCTAATCTTCTTTGTCTCAAACCCAGAGTTCTCCCTATAACAACCAAAAAAAAAAAAAAAAAAACATACCCACTGCCGTCAAGTTGATTTCGACTCATAGCGACCCTTTAGGACAGAGTAGAACTGCCCCGTAGAGTTTCTAAGGAGCACCTGGCAGATTTAAACTGCCGACCTCTTGGTTAGCAGCCGTAGTACTTAATCACTACGCCACCAGGGTTTCCCCTATAACAACAGCATGCTGTATATTCAAAGCACACGTATAAAATAAAGAACTTTATTCCACAAGACTCTGTTTGCAGAAAGAGGAGTGGGCTGATTGAATACATTGTTCTACACTGATTTGAATTGTTGCTATAATCTGATCTGTCCCTAGCCAGCTAATCGGTATTTAATCGGTTGTTTTAATTTTATTACAAAGTAGCTAGAATGCAGCTGTAGCTAGACACCACATAAGTAAATAAAATGCACTGTTGTTTTTTATTTTTTTTTTTATGCATATAAGTTTCATTCTACTTGCGTCAAAACTGTACTCACTTCCACTCCCCTAGTAATTAGTTTGTATAAAATCATTACTGACCACTTACATGTTGAGGACAGCAGGAAATGTCTAGTTATTGCCAAGTGTAAGTTAGGCAGTAAGATTCTAGATGTGCTCACCTTAATTTGCCAAATATCTTGGGATTCATTTAAATAAATATACAGCACTTCAGTTGCTGACATTTTTTCTATTAATTAATAATATTGGGGCTTAATTTTAAGGAATAAATAAATACAGAAGTGGAAACAAAGCCACAAATCCATGCATAAAAAAAGTCTGATTCGATTGTCTCAAATAAAATTCTGTAGTGAAGTTGCCACACAACTCCCTGGAGAAAGAGGCATAGTAGCATTAAAAAGTTCTGAGTGTTTTAGGAGACTTTGCACATGGTGCAACAGGTTCCAATGTCCTAGGTAAGTATTGAACAACTTGACCTTATTTCAGTTTCTTAAGAGCACTATTAGGGACAGCCACAGAATCAACATGAAAAATTATTAAGAATCCACAGTGTGTCTGCCTGAAAGGGCTTAGATAACCACAGCAAACTTGAAAAAAATGTTAATAATAAAATCAAAACACCTTGAGGCTGCTCTTATAGATTGCTACAAATGTTTAAGATGCAATTTGCCAGGAGCTAGCTCTCTTTTAAGGAAACCCTCGTGGTGCGGTGGATAAGTGCTATGGCTGCTAACCAAAAAGGTTGGTGGTTTGAATCCATCAGGCGCTCCTTGGAAACTCAGTTCTACTCTGCCCTATACAAAAGCAAACCAAACCCAGTGCCGTTGAGTCGATTCCGACTCATAGCTGCCTTATAAGTCAGAATCGACTTGATGGCAACAGGTTTTTTTTAAAGCTCTTTTTGCTTCTGTCATTTCGGCTAGGCAGGATCACCACACCCTCTCTCTCTGCCAGCCTAGAGAGCTTTGCTTCTCTCTCCTGAAAGGAGGCGTGACATGTGGTGAGAACGGCTTGGCCTCCGAGAGACTCGGGCTCCAAGCCCAGCATTTGCACTTATATACTCGCTGTGTGGCATGAGGCCAAAACCAAACCTATTGCCGTTGAGTTGATTCCAATATGGTAGCCCCATGTGTTACAGAGTAGAACTGCTCTGTCATGGATTGAATTGTGTCCCCCAGAAACTATGTGTCAACTTGGTTAGGCCATGATTCCCAGTATTGTGTGGCTATCCTCCATTTTGTGATTGTAATTTTATGTTAAGAAGATTAGGGTGGGATTGTAACAGCACCCTTACTCAGGTCACCTCCCTGATCCAGTGTAAAGGGAGTTTCTCTGGGGTGTGGCCTGCACCACCTTTTATCTCTAAAGAGATAAAAGGAAAGGGAAGCAAACAGAGAGTTGGGGACCTCACACCACCAAGAAGGCACCAGGAGCAGAGTGTGTCCTTTGGCCACGGGTTCCTGCACCTGAAAAGCTCCTCGACCAGGGGAAGATTAAAGACAAGGACCTTCCTCCAGAGCTGACAGAGACAGAAAGCCTTCCCCTGGAGCCAACACCCTGAATTTGGACTTGTAACCTACTAGGCTGTGAGAAAATAAATTTCTTTTTGTTAAAGCCATCCACCTGTGGTATTTCTGTTATAGCAGCACTAAATGAAAAAGACATGCTCCATTGGGTTTTCTTGGCTTTACTGAAGCAGACTGCCAGGCCTTTCTTATGCAACACTGTTGGGTAGGTTTGAATCACCAACCTTTAGGTTAGTCGTCAAGCAGAAACCATTTGTGCCACATAGTGACCTGACCTCAGCCTAGGTGCTCTTTAAACCTCAATTTCTCTATTTATAAAATGGGAGTCATAGCAGCTGCTCTTAAATTGGTGTGATGATTAAATGACATGGTTCCCTGAGGATGTAGCCACAGGGTTCTGCACTCAGTCTGCTTCTTCAGCTACTGGGGTCTCTGAGGCTTATGTAGCATAGTCACTGCTGTTGACCTCCAGGTCTTCCCCTCATGCTCCTGAGATTGGTTTTTTCGACAATGTTTACTGAGCATCTGTGGTGGGCAGGCAATATGGTAGCCCCTGAAATACAACACTGAAAGTCCAGTTTGAAATGCACAGTCCAGGTTGTTCCAGAAAGATTTGTCTTTAGAGTATACAATACTGGGGAAGCCAATACAGCTTGTCTAAGCAAAGTCATGGAAGCTCCACAGACACATCTAAACTCCTTGAGGTACCAAATTACTGGGCTGAGGGCTGTGGGGACCATGGTTCCCAGGAACATCCAGCTCCACTGGCATAACATAGTTTATAAAGAAAATGTTCTATATTTGACTTTGGTGAGTAGTGTCTGGGGTCTTAAAAGTTTCTGAGTGGCCACCTCAGTTACTCCACTGGTCTCACCCTGTCTGGAACAAGGGAGAATGAAAATTAAAGACACAAGGGAAAGATTAGTACAAAGGTAGTTGTGGATCACAACTACCACAGCCTTCACCAGACTGAGTCCAGCATAATTAGATGGTGTCTGGCTACTACCACAAACTGCTCTGACAGGGATCACAGTAGAGGGTCCCAGACAGAGCTGGAGAAGAATGTAGAACAGCATTCTAATTCACACACAAAAAAAGACCAGACTCACAGGTCTGACAGAGACTGGAGAAACCCCTAGAGTATGGCCCCCTGATACCCTTATAGCTCAGTAATGAAGTCACCCCTGAGGTTCACCCTTCAGCCAAAGATTAGAAAGGCCCATAAAACACAATGAGACTAAAGGGGCACACCAGCCCAGGGGCAAGGATGAGAAGGCAGGAGGCGGCAGGAAAGCTGGTAATGGGAAACCCAAGGTTGAGAAGGGGAGAGTGTTGACACGTCATGGGACTGGCAACCAATGTCACAAAACAATATATGTATTAATTGTTTAATGAGAAACTAGTTTGCTCTGTAAACCTTCATCTAAAACACAATAAAAAAAAAAATATGAATCACACAAAAAAGGCAGTTTTGTCTTTAAGCAAAGCATTCCTAGGTCCATATTTCTGATAAAATCAAGGTCAAACCAAGTACCAAGATACAATAGGTTCTTAGGGAAAGAAGTGCCCCTGAGTCCAAGCTCCTCCTTGTATCGTAAGGAAAGAAACTATTGTTAAATGAGGAGTGAACAGCAGTTCACTCATCATCAGAGTAATGCCTCTTATTTGCATAGTATTTTGCATTTTTTGAAACATTTTTACATAGAGTGGGACAAGATGCTCCTGACTTTCAGGACCCTACTAGACCCGTCTAAAGATCTACCTGAGTATCACTAACTCAGTCACTGAACAATGGAGTCCATATACCAGGGATAAGATGGCTTTCAAAAGATGCCTTCATAGAATGAGTTATCCAGAAGCTTGGTCTCATTCTAGTCCCAAACGTTTAAAATGGCTCTTCACACCACAGTGACAGTGGTCAATGAAAGCAACTCTTGTGTGTGTGCAGTGGGGGAGGGAGACACTCCAGCCCTGCCCTAGGCAGGCTTATAGGACCCCCTCACTTTGCTCCTGCCATAGGGTCCTGACACTATCCCTACCCCAGTTCTGCCCAGCTTCAAGCTCTTGGTGGGACACTCCCATTACTCATCTAGCCCTCCCCTTCTCTACCTAACAACTCTAACCCATGGAAATTCTCTCAGAAATGATGCCTGCATGTTCAAGCTCTATGCCCCAAACTAGGACTCCCCCATTGACTGGAAGCCTGGCTGACTCTCCATGCCCTTAGGGAGGGTCAGTCAAAGGAGTGGTCAATTCTGTATGTGAAGGAAAGATGAGACTGAACCAAATGAAACCTTGAATAAGTCACATGTTTTCTGATTTTCATTCTCCAAATCATGTCATTTGAGGGCCATCTAATTCCCTCCTAGCCCTGAGACAATGGTAGAAGATACATGAATCACCACAGCAAAAGTACTGTATTATTACTCAAATAACATAAATGTTATAGTTTTTTTTTTTGCCAAATGTGCACCACAACCACCCCCCATGGCACTATTTTTGTTATGCCGCAGGTTATATATGAGCACGTTATTTGTGAAAAATTACAGTGAGTTTGTTATAGAAGCCCATGAAAACTCCTCACCCTCTTTGACTAACACCAGCTGGATGACTGCATCTAAATACAGTTGAATTTGCTGAAGCAAACAAACAAATGAAACAAAAACACCCTCTTATCCTGTGATCAGGAGCTGTGTGCTTTGCAATAGCAGTGGAAGATGAATATTGAGCTATTGGATAATTTTTAATAGAGGGGTAAAAGTATATCTGTTACTTCTAACACCTGTGCCAAGGCTGGAGAAAACAAATTTGAGGTAGTGGTAAAGGATCATTAAATTTCAAAATTTTCTGAAAGAAGGGACACTATGCCTCTCTGGTAAGCTAAATCTATAAAATACCTATCTGTGAAGAATACCAAAATCTTTAGTATTCTACACATAGGATACTATATAGAGAGTAGATGCACAAATGTGTGGGACACAGACGACCACTTCTGTTCCCTTATACAAGAGCAGACACTAGTAATCAATCACAGTATTCTTCCCACTGTGCCTACACACAGTCTTCAAGTGCCCCGCAATACACCAGGTTGGCAACCAGTCATACAGGGCACGAAAGATAAAAACTATTTGGAATCTCAGTTTTATGACTCTATGACCCTTACTGCCATTTAGAGAATTAAGACTCAATAATATCAAAACGGCTTTACTTAAATAAAAGAGAAAGAGAATTTGCCTGCAGGAACATGGCTTTGAATATTAGCAGGGGATTTCAACCCTGGAACTCTCTAGAAGCTTCTTTCTCACCATTCTAATACCTGACTTTGGTTTCCCTCTCCACCCCACCTACCTGCCCTTATAAAGTATGAAGGACACTTCTGGATCAGAAGACTGTCAGGGTAAGTTCCTTTCCTTCTCTTATTCTCCCTTGTCTAGGCTTTAGATATCCACCCACCTCCAGCTCCTAGGCCTTAAAGAACCACCATGACATGGATGAACCTTGAAAACATTATGCTGAGCGAAATAAGTCAGTCCCAAAATGGCAAACATTATGTGATCTTTCAAACAAACAAAAACCAAACTCGTTGCAGTGAAGTCAATTCCGACTCATAGTGACCCTACAGGACAGAGTAGAACTGCCCCATAGGATTTCCAAGGAGCACCTGGTGGATTCGAATTGACAACCTTTTAGTTAACAGCCATAGCTCTAATCACTACATCACTAGGGTTTCCATAGGATCTCACTTACATGAAATATCTAGAAAAGGCAAATGCATAGAGACCAAATTCATTACTGGCTACCACAGGCAGGAGTGAGGGGGGAAGGGGCCTCAGACTCTTGCTTTAGGAGACACTGAGCTTCTGTTAAGGATGATGGAAAAATCTAGAAATGGACATTGGTGATGGTTGCACATCACGATAAATGTAAATAACATCACTCAATCATACCTGAAAAAATGTTGAAATGGCAAATGTTTTGTTATATATATTTACCACAATTAAAAAAAGAAAAAGATTCACCCTGGCAGCCTTCAGCGTGAAGGAGCTTAGGCCCCCTCCCACCCACACTCAAAGCACAAAGGGACTCAGACAGACAGAGGGCAGTGGGGAGTCCTGGGCGCCACACAGCAGAGGTGAGGGCAGTCCACCTGAGGGACGAGGCAATGAAGTCGAAAGCAGAGGCGGAGAGTGCGTGTAGCTCCACAAACAGGATCAACCAAGTCCAGGAAGGGTGTCACAATGAGGCTGGCAAAAAGCCAGGAGAGCTGAAAACAGCCTAAGGCAGGAAGTGACGCTGGTTTTGGAAAAAGGAAAAGAGAGAGATGTGAGGCAGGCAAGCAAAGCAGCAGCGTTAGTATGCAGCCGTGACTGGACACAGACCTCGGGGACAGATGGTGGGAAGTAGTAGTTGCACACCAAGGGCAAGAAGCAAAAACCAAAGTGACAAACCATGCCTTCGAGACACTTGACACAAAGACGTTTACAGGTTACGTGGCAGCAGCATGTGAGGAACTCTGTAAATGCTTCTTGGTTTTATTTGAATTGTTTACCTTAATATCTCTTTGGAAACACAGGGCTATTGTTCTGAGACTTAAAAATAACCTAAATCATTTTGGGAGCCAAAATAGAATCACATGCTTATTCTACTGAGACGGCAACATGGACTGACAGCTAAGAAATTCTTTGTTAGATCCACCCAATTGGGCCTGAAGGTCAACCCCATCATAACGGGGTGCCCTAGAGAGTCATTCTTCCTAACTAGTTATTGATTTCAGGAAAAAAAAAAAAAAAATCATAAGACTGTCTTATATCAAATGACTGTCCCAAAATTGTTACCTTGGATCAACAGAGAGTAAATATTGGCATTTTCATATGGCAATCTGCTATTTGGGGATAATCCAGCTTTCCTGGAGGGATGGAAATAAAGCACATAACAGCCGTTTACCAATCACATAATACTAGACATCAGTAATTTGTCATTCTCCACAGTGTTCTAGAATCATTAGAGGAGCCGTTCAACTGCTCTCAGACACATCAGGTGTGATCACGTAGGGAACACAATGCTGCGGGCTGAATGATCAAGTCGGCACTAACATTTCATTGCTCTAGACTGGAAGTTAACGAGCAGTGCAAACCACCAGGCTACTCCAGTAAAATGGCAGCAGTCAAAAGGCTGAAATAAATCATCAATTTCAAAGAGATATTCATTTTAGCTACAGTCATTAGTCAGAGAAAAGCAATGGTCCAAGTCATCCAAGTCATCTACACAGTGACATACATGGATCATAATGGTATGTTAAGTAATATTAGCCATTAATTCATTAAGCAAATATTTGGTTGGTGCCTACTGTGTGCTTGGCACTATTCTGAACACCGGGAGACATATTCAGACACTGGAGAAATAGCTCTACCTTTAAAAGGCTTATAATCTCATAGGGAAAAAAGGAATTCACAGAACTCACACACAAAGTAAAATACAATTGCGTAATATAAGACGTATAGAAAGAAAATGCTTTGAGACTACAGAAACACAAGTGAGTTTCAAAGTGAGAGCAAGTAAAGTTGAATATTAAAAAAAAAATTGGATATGTGTTTAAAGAAAGAATTTGGGGAAGTAAAATTTTAAGGATATGCCAGGTGATCTACTGTCAACTCCAAATCGCCACCCTCTTCTCAGGCCTCCACATTGCAAAGCAGAGGGCAGGGACCACGCTCCCCAGAATCCTCTTCCTTAAATGCTTCTGATTGGAGTTCACCAAGGAGAAGAGAGGTACTTCCCCAGTGTGGAAGGAGAAGAGAAGGAGAAAACATTCTTCATATGCTAAAAAAAAAAAAGTGTAAAGAAATAAGGTCTTTGCTGATGAGCACTCAGGGAGTCAGTGAGAGGAAGGGGTTAAGCCCTCAGCGTGGCGCTGTTTCAGTATTAAAACTGCCATGTGTCTAGGAGTTACTAACACCCTTGTCACTAACTTCTCTTGTCACTCTTGTCACAATTGCTAGAGTCTCCACTGGCTAGATTCTTCTTTCACAATTGCTTTGTCACATTCCACGTTAGTTGATTTGAATGTTTGTAGATTTTATATATATTTTATATATTGTCTCCAGTTTGCTTGTCCACGGGTCCTATTCACACCATACCTCTTACAAACTTACCCAGACATAGCTAGTGTTTGTTCTATTCAATGTGTTATATGGACCTATACATTTGCAACATAAAAGCCATTCTAAACCACTATGAGAACTTCACAAAAGCCTCACCTGGTGCTAAAATATTACATCACACTTTAATGGTTACTACGTATATAGCATGCTGGACCATATTTCTCCTTCATCCTGTTAGATCCTTTTTTTTTTTTTTCTTATTATACAAGTAATACAGGAACACAAACTCAAACCATGCAGAAACATATAGATGAAAACATTCAGCTCTCAAGTGATCTTCCATACTAACTGTCTTAGTCATCTAGTGCTGCTATGACAGAAATGCCACAAGGGGATGGCTTTACCAAAGATAAGTGTATTCCTCACAGTAAAATAGGCTAAAAGTCCAAATCCAGGGCGTCAGCTCCAGGGAAGCCTTTCTCTCTCTGTCAGCATTCTCATCAATCTTTCCCCGGACTAGGAGCCTCTCTGAGCAGGGACCCCAGGCCCTCTGCTCCTGGCACTGCTTTCTTGGTGGTATGAGGTCCTCCTTCTCTGCTTGGTTCCCTTTCCTTTTTAATCTCTTGAGAGATAAAAGGTGGTGCAGGCCACACCCCAGGGAAACTCCCTTTACATTGGATCAGGGATATGACCTGGGTAAGGGTGTTACAATCCCACCCAAATCCTCTTTAACATAAAATTACAATCACAAAATGGAGGACAACTACACAATACTGGGAATCATGGCCTAACCAAGTTGACAGGTATTTTGGGGGGACACCATTCAATCCATGACATCAATCCCTCCTTCATTACCTGGGGTAATTAACAGTTTTGTAAGCATGCTTACAGTTTTTTTAATAGATTTATATATGGCTACATTTGTGCTAAGTTTTTATTTCTTTTAACGTGAATGGGACCATTCTACACATATGATTCTAAAATGTGGACAGTTCTTTAAAGTACACACTAGTAACCAATGAGTAACATTATGGAAAAAAAAAAAAAACGCAGAAAATACGTTTCCATGATTGGCAGTCAATAAGCTGATACTTCCTTTGTCTTCCCAGAGCACTGCACAGTGAGTGATAGTCACATAAGAAATACCTAAGGATTGTTGGCAACTGACTAAGTCAAGACGAAAAACAATTAGATCATTAACATACAGCCAGGTGATCCTGAGAGTTACATTCTGGAGGGGCTGCAAGGCCAGTACGCCAGTGGGTGCCCAGTGTGTAGAGAGGATAAACTTTTTCATTTTTTATTAATTGTTTTAGCTCTCAGGGCTATGAAGAAAGTAGGGATTGTTATCCCCATTTTAGAGATGAGAAAGCTGAGGCTCAGAAAGGTTAAATAAATACTTGCTCAAGATGACTCCACTGGTTGGCAATGGAGCCAAGATTCGAAACCCCATCAAGCCTTCAAGTCTCATCCAAAAAACCATAGCTGTTGCCGTGGCTTTGCTTCCAACTCATAGCAACCCTAAGGACAGAGCAGAACTGCCCCATAGGGTTTCCATGGATTGGCTGGTGGACTCAAACTGCCAACTTTTTGGTTAGCAGCCGAGCTCTTAATCACCGTGCCAAGTGACCTTTTTAGAGATAAGAAGCACCCAACCAGGCCACTCCTCAGAGTCCTAAATGGGTTGAAAAAGCAGTTTGCCTCCCGCCAACAGGGGCGAGACTGTACCCATATCTCAGTATCGCGTCTCCATCTGTCCCTGTCCTTAAGGTGAACCACATTTCATCAAGTGGAATTCTTAAGGTAGAAATCTAGATGGGTTTTCATACATCCGGTGCTCAGTTGCTTAGGAAACTGTTTCTGTCATTAGGTGGGAAGAACTAATATGCTGTGAAGTGAAAGAAAGGCAGGGGGGGAATAGATAGCAAACCTGGTGTTTATATGAATTTCATCCACAGGGAATATGGCAAAATAATCACAATTCAAAGGAAAAAGGCACTTCTGAGTGGGTTGTGAAACAAGCTACGAAGTCATGCAAATAAAGCCAACATCAACACCTCAGGCTGGGCTGACTGGGTGCAGGCATTGGAACTTGTGCTTCATAAGGATTTAAGGCCCCTGATGTTCCCTGTTAGGTTTTTTGTTTTGTTTTTTAACTCTCTCTCTCCTTCTTTTATTTTTCCTAGGGAAGACATACGTGCTTTACATTTACAGGGGGATCGCTTATGGGGAAAGGGAGTTTGTGAGCTTCATGGGTTGAAAAAGCACAAAAGTCCAAGACCTTGTTTGGCATCAGGAGTTTCAGCCTTTGCCCCATTTCTGAGCTCTGAGCTCTAAAGAAGCATCCTCTTCCATATAACCTACCCATCTGATTATCCCACATAGCACCTCTGCCCACCTAGGCAGGGACCAACATTCAGGTAATTCAGATGTCCCTACTCATAACGTGGAGACACTGCTGTTGACAGTCACACACCTGAACCTACATGTGGCTGCAAGCACAGACAGCCTTCTCTCCTATGAAGCCCATCTTTAGGAAGACAGTGAGATTTTCACTTGATCAAGGCTGTATCTCCAGTCTCAAGCACGGCACCTGGCACAGATAGCGGGCACACAACAAATATTTGCTAATCTGTTACACAAGCAAGACATAAACTTCTGCTGTACAAACTGCATGGCTGGATCTATTTGTTGAGAAGTTTAGCCTCCCCTGACCAATATGCCATCCTTCTATGCCCTGTGCCAAGCACAAGTCCACCTGCTCAAGACACAACTGTGCCAGGTAGTATGTGCTACATTTTTCACATCATCTCATTTATTTTCATGTAACACAACTTCATGTAAGTCTTTTAATAGATGCAAAAATTGGGGCTTTGTAGAAATCAAGTAATCTAGCTACAGCTGCAAAGCTAGTAAATTACAGAACCAGGATTCAGACTCACTTTGTTTTAGCTACAAAACTTGTGCCTTTACATCTGTGCTGGGCTGTGTTCTGCCCTAAGGTGAAGTACTGTATACTCTACTGAAGCATCACTCAACTATAGATACCAATGTTCAAGTCCAGAATCTTTCCAACTTATAACGACTTTTGTGTAGAAACCCTTTGAGTGATCCATAGGCTCAGTAAACTCAACATGAGAAACAAGCATTAGGATATAAAACTGGTGAAGTACAAATTAAACAGAAGTTAGATATGAATGGTCATGTGGTAAGAACAAAGAAGAAGAAGAAAGTCTTCATTCTGGGGTGTCTGCAAGAAAACACTGACTACCCAATTTTGTCTTTAACTTGTCTAAAACCAGGCGGAGGAGTGGGAAGCTTCTCCCAAGGCCACTGTCTTTCTTTCTCCCCCTTCCTTTCCTCCTTTTCTTGCTCTTCTTCCCTCTTTCCTTCCTTCCATGCCACCTCCAGTACCTCCCATGTACCAGGCAGTGTAATAATGAGTAAGCCGTGCTTCTTTCTTTTAAGGATCTTATGGCACATACGTTGACAACTATGACAAAGCACGTTAGAGTACACGGGGAGCCAGAGAATAGGGAAACTGTCTCAACCACAGCATGGCCAGAAGAGCTACTTAAGTTGGATCTTAGTCATGTGGCTGTACATTTGATGATGAGATATTCAAAGGAGAGAGAATGGCATGTATATTGGGGTGAAGACAAGAATCAGCATGATGTATGCAGAAAACCTCATGCAGTTCAACACTGCCAGAGCATAAAGCAGCAGCAAGGAATAGTGAGAGATGAGGCAGGTAAAGTTGGCTCACTTTCCAAGCTTGAGTTTCATCTTGGTGGTGATGGAGACACATCTGAAGAGCTTACGCAGAGGACTGACAATGTTGGTTGTAAAGTTTAGAAAAATCTCTACAGTTGTTCCATTCCATTTGAATGGAACCAAACAGAAAGCCAAGTTAGAAGTTTGATTCAGAGTCCCAGCAAAATACAAGAACCTGAATTGTATTTATTCTGTAACAAGAAGGGAGAGAACAAACTGATTTGACAATGATTCAGAAAGTACAATATTTAGGAAGAGTCATAGAGGAGTCGACTAAGGAGAGAGAAAAAGAACAAACTAGGAAAAAGACAAAACAAGAACTGGGTGTGCAGAATACTAGGGAGATGACTAAAGAGTGGTAACGCCTCTCCAGTGTCCAGTATGTGGTCTTTTGTGACTGGCTTCTTTCACTTAGCATAATGCTTTCAGGATTCATCCTTATTGTAACGTGTCAGTACTTCATTCATTTTTATGGTCTAATAATATTACCTTGTAAGGTTATGTTGTTATTAGCTGCTGTCAATGGGCTCCCAGCTCATGGCGATCCCGTGTACAACAAAATGAAAACAAAACGCTGCTGGTTCTGGGCCATTCCCGTGATCAGTTGCAGATCGGTCCATTGTGGTTCATGCGGTTTTCATTGGCTGGTTTTCAGAAGTAGATCATCAGGCTTTCTTCCTAGCCTGTCTTAGTCTGGAAGCCCTACTGAAATCTGTTCATCATCATAGCGACACACAAGCCTCCACTGACGATGGCTGGTGGCTGCACGTGAGATTCACTGGCCAAGAATCAAACCTGGGTCTCCCGCACAGAAGGCAAGAAGTCTATCACTGAACCACCAGGGCCTCTTTGTAAGGATCAGCCAACCAGATCTGATGAACACTGGGTTGTTTCCACTTTTTGGCAAGTGTGAATAATACTGATATGAATATTCGTGCACATGTGTTTGTACGGACATATGTTTTCTTTCTCTTGGGTGTATACCAAGGAGTGGAACTGCTGAGTCATAGTATCCATTTTACATTCCCACAGCAGTGTAGGAGACGCCAGCTTCTCCGACTTTCTGAAACCCCCTCCCTGGGACTGAACCATCCATCCTTTCTTGCCCTATCTAGATGTCACTCTGCTTTACCCACAGTAATTAATTTACTGGTTAATTGAACTCATCAATTAACCAATGAATTAATCTCCTGCTTGAGTTCCTGGTGGGCTTCTCTGACTCTGTGTCTTCCGCCTTATTGGAAAGCAGCCACGTATCAGATTTTACCCTCACTTCTTCCCGTACCATAAAAAAAAAAGTAGCCCAGGAAGAAATGGGTGAAAAAACAGCTCTCAATCTTTGGCCTCTTGGTATCAGCTTTGAGACACCTGGCCAAGTACGGCTTGTGCTAAGTTTCAAAAAAAAAGGCAGATAACTTCGAAGATTTTATTTCACAGGGGACAAAAGATAAAAGTCTCTGTCAGGTTGTCATTAGATGTTTAATGATATTTGTGGTGGGGTGCTGGAGGCGCCCCTCCTCCAAGGCAGACCTCTAGCAGATTAGGTTTCAGAGCTTTAATTTGCGGAAGGATTTACAGCTGGGAAGAGGTATCATATCATTTTGATTTGGGTTGTACTAGGCAGGGAAAGCCAGATTACATTTGTATGAAACCATATTAGAAGAAATGACTGAAACCACCAAAATCGAATAAAGGGAAACTTTTTCCAGAGAGCCTAAAAATAAGGGCCTGTCTTCCAATCCCCGTACACGGTTTCACTAACTATTATTCTGATTTACACCGAGCGGATCCAAGCAGAGATACGCAAGGCAGATGGCAAAAATGCCGGCACTTGCTGGACTTGAACATTCATCAGTCTGCCATCAGCCTATCCAGGGGCCCAGTCCCAGGACAAAGGGAAAAAAATTAATTAACCGTTAGAGAAGTGGTGAAGTCAGCAGGGGGAAAAACTCTCATCTCCCAGGGCCCTGTCTAATTCAGAGTCTCAGAGAAATCCATCAAACAGTCTCTGAAGTTTCCCTGGGCCTCAGTCCATCCAGCTCCGCCATATGCCACCACATCCGCGTGAGCCACAGCATCCCCCCGATAACGACTTACTCGAGAGTAACAGTCTGAAAGCTATTTTAAAATCTGACTCTCCTCATTTGCACAGTAAACATTAAATCACTCTGGGTACCACAAAAACCCAGTTTCCTCTGAGGTGAAGCATGGAAGAAAGTTAGCTGTTACTCATAATCGTTTTTACTACCTGGCAACACAGAATTAGGCAGATTACCAGCATCTTCTAGCAGGATCTAGAGATGGGTATATGGGACAGCATGCGCAGGACTCCTAAAGTGGAAATTATTTTGTGTTAAAGCTTCTAGTGTAACCGGGATGTGCTGTCTATGGCTGGGGAGGATTTGGGGAAGCTGGGCTGCTTTAGACCATCAGAAGAGGAGGGGAGAAACTGGGAAGCCAGCCACAAACATCCTCAGGTGTTACCCATTCTCAAACAGTTGGTTCATTAAGAGTGGTGAGTGGTCAAAGAGCAAATAACATAGCAGGATGATTTTTCTGTTTTCTGCCAGGGGTTTTAATTTTTCAGCCACCACAGGGAATGTGGGACCAGGTTTTCCACAGGAATTACTTTTAGCGTAATGTTTTTTTATCCCTGCACTTGTCCCAGAGATGTATCAAGGTGGGGGGAAGGGGGCAGAGGGGGGCGCTTGCCCCCAGTGCACAAGTCCACGGGGGCACCAGAGGAGTCGCTGAGGCGCCAAAACATGAACGGCGCCCGACTGAGGCACCAGACAAGAAGGGGGAAGGCATTTCTGTGGCGGCGTTGCCGCAATCAGCGTCTTCATCTCGAAATTGGGGGCGGGGGGTAACTTAGAGATTGCCCCTGGGTGCTCTTTACCCTCACTACACCTTTGACTTGCCCTCAGAAAACTGAATATAATAACTGTCTTAGCTCCAAGGTTGGGATGGGCCCGTTAGTTACGGGGGGCTTGAAGTCGTTTCTTTTTGTAGTGACAGTTGACCTGATTAACCTGAATAACCAAGGGCTGTGGTAAGAAGGTTCCTCTTCTATAAATGGGGGGCAAAGACATGATTTCCTCAGGGACATCAAGTGGTGAGAAAGGCAGAGAGTGCAAATTAGGTCCTGACTTCCAGGTCTGGGTCACAGATAAAAGTAATCAGATAAAACATGTCCCAAATCTCTTGGATTGCTCAAAAGGACTCCTTGGGGATAGTGTGTAATATTTTCCAGAACTAGCTAACAGTCACCCTTCTTGGCATTTTGATCCTATTCTCAATTCATAAACAAACACTGATGTAAATAAATCTTATTTCCAGGAATCATTGTCAACTGGGAAAGAGTTCTCTTTCTTTTGAGAACTGATGCCTTTCTCTGACTGCCTTCACAGACAATATAGCAGAGGATCCTTCCAGACCCTAAGAAGACAAAGGAAGGCAGCTTCTTTAGCCTTTGGGCACTAAACAGTCAATATTGCAGAACTGTGAAATTTGCCATTGGACTCCTTCAGAGGTGGGTGACTTGAAAGCAAAGAAGCATGGAGGAAAGAGGGAAAGAATGGGAGAAGAGAAGTAAATCTAGGCCCTGTCTCAGAAACTAGCTTCTGAGCTTCAGCTTCCTCCAGCAAGAGCCAAGTATAAAAAAAAAACCCAAACCCTTTGCCGTCGAGTTGATTCCGACTCATAGCGACCCTATAGGACAGAGTAGAACTGCCCCATAGAGTTTCCATGGAGTGCCTGGTGGATTCAAACTGCTGACCTTTTGGTTAGCATTTGTAGCGCTTCCCCACTACACCACCAGGGTTTCTGAGCCAAGTATAGACAAAGACAAGTCTGAAAAAAGCCAATCTCTTATTAAGAAACAAGGCCTTTAAAGCAATTTAACTCATAAGAAGAAAAAAGTGCTCAAAATACCCCCATAGATATGTCTACGGGCAGCAGTATGGTGTGGTGATCAGGAACATGGGGCGTGCAGTCACACTGCCCCATTCCACATCTTGATTGCAACGCTGACTGGCTGTGTGGTCTTGAGCAAGGTACTTGACCTCTCTGTTTCTGTTTTCCTGTCTAGGTAAAAGGAATGATAAAAGTTTCTGTATCACAGGACTATGTACTGCAAGAGTTAAATCAAATAATACACATAAAGCTTTCAGCACAATGCCTAGCACCACAGTAAACCCATGATAAATATTAGCAATCTTTATAAGAAATACAATTAATAATAATCCTACTTAGAAATAATAAGGTAACATTTGCACATTCCTTGCCTGAGACTCTATAAAATCAAAGACCAAAGCAGAGTTGTAAGAAAGATGCCATTATGCAATGTCCTTGGGGCAAATATAAAGAGCCAAGTAAAGCAATCCAAATTTAGAAAA
This sequence comes from Elephas maximus indicus, assembly GCF_024166365.1. Lineage (NCBI taxonomy): Eukaryota > Metazoa > Chordata > Mammalia > Proboscidea > Elephantidae > Elephas > Elephas maximus. Next base: position 65,414,723 of record NC_064838.1, read on the forward strand.
ATCTTTTGGGCTATTCAGCGTAATCGTGCGGGACATCACTTGGGAAAGGGAACTGTATGCTCCATGCGTTCTGGAGAACTGTTAGGAAATGCTAGCTGACCCCTGACAAACCTTCAGCCTCTCCAGAACAGAGTTATATACGGCTCGGTTTGGGCACGCGAGGATAAAGCCCGCGCCCACACCCAGCGCTGCCTGGTTTCCATCTGTGTCATTTAGCTGCGAGTCACAGCTTGCCTCGGCGGACACCAAGCCCAGCTGCCAGAGGAAGCTTTCAGACCCACAGCAGTGCCCCAACAATTTCCGGTTCACTGGAAAGCTGAGGGATGCACCATCTCACAGTGCACAATTTCCTCATATTTCATCAGTTTCCAGGTTTTAAACATTTTTAACCTTCCCTCTCGCTGGACAGAGGGGCCGCTGTGCTCTAAGTGGAGATCCCCGGACTTTGAGTAATGTGAGTCAGTTTCACGTCCCCAGGTGGGCAGCCAGTTAGCGTTGTGACCTTGGCCGAGTCACAGCCTCTCTGGGGTTCAGTGTCCTCACCTGAAAAACGGGTGAAAGGCAACTTCAGCGTTTCTGGGGGGCTCAGACAATACTGTGGGTGTGCAAGTTCACCACAAATGCCTAGATAGTATCGTTATTTTTTAAGGCTGGACTCATTTGCAGTCCTCAAATGAAAGTCAAACAAGCTGCTGTAAGGTCAATTCCAATTCATGGTGACCCCATATGTGTCAGAATAGAACTGTGCCCCATAGCATTTTCAATGGCTAATTTTTCAGAGTTAGATCGCCAGGCCTTTATTCCGAGATCCCTCTGGGTGAACTCAAGCCTCCATCCTTTCAGTTAGCAGCTGAGCAGGTTAACCACTTATACCACCCAGGGACCCTGAACTGAAAAAGGGGTTGCCAACCTAGTCTCACCAACCCTTACCTGTTGCCATCGAGTCAATTCCGACTCAGCAACCCCGTAGGACACAGTAGAACTGTCCCATAGGGTTTCCGAGCCTGTAAATCTTAAGGGAAGCAGACTGCTACATCTTTCTTGCACAGAACGGCTGATGGTTTAAACCGCCAACCTTTCAGTTTACAGCCGAGCGCTTTAACCACTGTTCCACCAGGGCTCCTTCTAATCTCACACCCCTTTCTAATTTAAGAAGAAAAGTTTCCAAAAGCTCACAAACAAGGAAAGGAAGAAAGAAAATTCACCACTACATAAATTGGCTGGAGGCAAAGTGATAGGCTGCTGGGGTACAGCAGTCGGCTCCCCACAATTTATCCTTTAATAACTTCTACTGCAATATTTCTGGGGCACATCAAAGGCCAGGAACAGCCTGACGCTGGAAGCCCTTCTCAGGTGTAAACACTTCCACTATGGAGGATTAAGGGCATCGCTCTGTCTGAGTAAGGGGAATCAATACAGGTTGGATTTTTTTTTTTCCCTCCCTATCCTGGGGAATCGTGTGGGCTTTTTCTCCCCAGTGAGGCAGTGCCCTGTGGCCAGAGTCTTCTCTGAAGGCTGCAGATGACCAACCAGATGAGAAATCTCTGTGATAAATGCAAAAGGAGGAAAGAAGTTCAGGAGAACACTTCTCTGTGTCAGAGACCCAGAAGGAGCATTCCATCCTCATTAGGTCAAAATGCTGCTGTGAACACTGGCTCTCATGTGTATTTAAGTCACTGGATTCGTCTGACTGGGTCACTTTTTCTTTCCCACATGTAAAAACTTTTAATTGAAAAAGCTTGCTAATGGGCCCCCAAGAACAGGATCACTCTGGGATATGGCAGCATATCTTAGTAACACGAACTAAAATGACTAGCAGGCGTTTAGTTCTTCTTTTTCCAATCATTTATAATGTAATTACTGGAGTCGAAAAATATAAAATTTCTTACAGTTTTTTTTTTTTTTAATTTAGCCAAGGTATAGGATTTCCTTTAAATGATCATTCTTGATCTTTATTCTAGATTTTTTTAAGAAGCCAGAATTACCGCCTTTTTCCCACTTAATTATAAACACATGGAGGTCAAAGGCTACTAGTAGCACCTCCCAGTAAAGGTGACCAGCAAACCACATCTTGCCAAAGCCAGTGGCCTATTTCTGGCCCCACCTCATATAACCACCTAGCAGCGTTTGACCATTTGACCACTCCTCTCGTTCTTGAGTCATTTCCTTACACGCACAGACACGCCCCAACCACCTCTTCTACCTGCTCTTTATCTTCCAATCATGGTTTTGTTGGAATTTGAAACTACTTCACTTATTTGTTTATGCTTCTTATCTGACCTCCTCACCTGAACCTCGAAGTTTCTGACATATTATAGACACTCAATACATGTTTGTTGTCTATTAGTATTTCCCTTTGACAGATAAAGACACTAAACCTCAAGGAAGAAGGCAACTGGCCCAAAACTGCACAGTAAGTTGCCAAGTCAGGACTTGAACCTAAGGCTGTTGAATGCTGAGCCCATGCTCAGCCATTTTACAGACAAGGAAGCCTTTGGATAAATGTCCAAAAGCAGAATTGGCAAACTTTTCTGGGAAGGAGAAGATAGTATTTTTGACTGTAGGAGCCATATATGAGCTCTGTTAATTTTTTTTTTTTTAAATAACAACACTTCAAAAATATAAAACCATTCTTAGCTTGAGCGGTCGTACAAACAGACAAGGGTTGGATTTGACTCAAAGGCCTTAGTTTGCCAACCCCTGACTCTAAAAGATAGCAGCATTCTCTCTTGTGTTCACAATTTTATCCCAGGTTCTAGAAATCTGTGCAAAATCAATCAAGATTTATGGAATGAATGAATTGTTACCTCAGCCGTCTAGACAGCACGATCCTTGAGTGCAAAGATCAGACTTAGGTACTTCCTACAGCACCAAAAAGAGCCGAATTCCTGCAAAAGGAGGTTGGATAAATACCTATGGATTTAAGATACAGCTATTGTTCCCTATTCATCTAGGGCAAAAGAGAAAGAAGGAAACCCAAGAACCAGAGAAGGAACCAAGCTACAGGACCGTCTCCATGAACCACTGCCTCCTCTACCTTGAGACCAGAAGAACTAGATGGTGCCCGGCTACCACTACTGAACATTCTCATCAGGGACACAATAGATGGGTCCTGATAGGAAGGGAGAAAAATATAGAACACACAGAACTTCAAATTCTTAAAGAATTCAGACTTATTGGACACATTGAGACTGGAGGAATCTCCAAGATTTAAACCTTGAAATGAAACTATCCCCTGAAGTCACCTTTTAACTAAAGACCAGGTTAGCTCAAAAAGTAAAGAAAGTCGCCCTTGAGTACTGTGCTTTTTAAAAAAATTTTCAATATGAGACCAAATGGACAACAGTTACTCTAAAGCATAAATGAGAAGTTTGGGGGCCTGAGTTAATGGAAATGAAATAACTAGAACAGAAATAATGAGAATGTAGACACAATGTGAAGGCTGTAACCAATGTCTCTGAGCATTATGCATAGAAATTACTGAGTGGGAGAGGGCTTTTGCTATGTACATTTTCACCAAAACTCCAATAAAATATTTAAAAGAAATTCCTACGGACTGATATGTTTACACAGGGGAGGCAAAAGCCTGGGAGAATTTCAGTTCAGTCAGAAAAAAGTAACACAGGATCACAAACTGAAGAAGTTGAAAAATGCAGGATATTTCCTTTCCAATTAAGAGGCTTTCTCTCCACGTGGAGAGAGCAAGCACCGCCAGAAGCCTGACGGGAGGGAACAACTGCCTCACCTCCCGGCTCCCCGCAGGCCTGTCCTGCTGATACTGTCTTTGGGCTACTGCAGAAAGAGCCAGAGAAGAGAGTCCTTCCCAGCATGAGGTTACTTGGAGTTGGAGGACAAGAAGGGGCTTCTCTTGGTCTTTTATTCAGTCCTTCACAGAAAAGGACATCCTGTGACTTAATTTTCACTCTGAAGTAGCACAGAGAGCAAAACAGCTTCCTGTCTCCGGGTTCTACAGAAACGTCCTCCTCTGACAACCTCATGCTGCTTCTCTGAGGCCAAGCAGTGGGGAGGGGGTGGCCGGGGAATCCTGGTGGGCACTTTTCCATTTCTACCGGTGGCCTCCAGGTCGATTCCTACTCTTGGTGACTCCACGTGTGTCACAGTGGAACTATGCTCCACAGGGTTTCCAGTGGCTGATTTTTTTGGGAAATAGATCACCAGGCCTTTCTTCTAAGGTGCCTCTGAGTGGACTTGAGCCCCTAACCTTTGGGTTAGCAGCTGAGCGTGTTAACCGTTTGCTCCGCCCAGACTACTTTCCATTCTAGGAGGGGCTGATTACCTTGGGAACCAGCTGCTCACTGGGAATCCAGGCAGCTCCAGAATGAGAGAGAGGAAGAAACAGAAGCTCCAGTTTCAATCTTATGGGTGATTGCAAAGGACTCCCTTTTATTAATCGATTTGCAAAATGAGTGGAGCACTTAGATAGAAGACTATATTGACAGCTCCATTTTGAAGAGTTACTTTGATGGTTGTGTGAACCTATTTGGAATTCTAGTCCTTGATCTAAAGAAATACCTGAATTAATTATTTCTGATCAATATTTATATTGTTTTATATTTTTCAGTTTACTTGATTTTTCCCTTTTCTCCTTGAAGACAAAGACTATGCTGTCTTCTTTACCATTGCAATCCCAACACCTGGAGTGGAGCCCCAGAGGAGGGACATCATACTGAAAAAATAAACTACTACTATCATCACTACTACTGGATATGCCCAGTGCTTACACACAGCAGGTGCACAGTAATTTAGTGAAAAAATGAACTGCTACCATTATTGCTATGTAACTGCTAAAAAGGTCTTGTGGGTGTTCAAATGGCATGACAACATTAACAGAGAAGATGGGGCAGTAGTGGTACCAAATGGGTTTATTATCAGTTTCCTGCATTGTAAATAAATACTCAAAAGACGGGTTGCCAGGTCGGATTAATGAAACAAAAGATAAGAGACACACTTTAAATAAAGATCAGAAAGAAGTAAAACTGTCTTTATTCACACATGACACGATTATGTATATACCAAACCTTAAGGAATCTTCAAAAAAAAGAAAGGCTATCAGAACTAAAAAGTGCAAGGACAATATATAAAAATTTCTAATATCAACAACTGCAAAACGAAATTAAGAGTACCATTCCATTTACTATACCATCCAAAACCATGAAATATAGGCAAGATCTTTACACTGAAAACTATAAAAAAATTGCAGAAAGAAATTAAAGAAGAACTAAGAACAGTCGTTCCTCTGTATGGGGGGGGGGAGGGGACTGGTTTCAGGATCCTCAAAGGATACCAAAGTCTACGGATGCTCAAGTCCCTTATATAAAGTGGTGGAATATTTGCATATAACCTTCGCACATCCTCTCATATACTTTAAATCATCTCTAGATTACTTATAATACCTAATGCAATGGAAATGCTGTGTAAATAGTTGTTATTCTGTATTGTTATAGGGTGTAATGACAAGACATGAGCAAACAATGCTCAAACAACATGTGCTGGAGAGAGATGGCAGAAGGCTACAGCAGGGGGTACCTACACGTCATCTCATTTGCATAGATTCAGCATAGTGCCCGGCTGGTGGCAAATTCAAGTGTTGCTTTTTAGAATTAAAAAAATATATATTTTAGATCTGTGGTTGGTTGAATCTGCAGATGGGGAATCCGCAGATATGGAGGGCTGACTGTAAATGGAATGATATAGCATGTTCATGGGTTAGAAGATTCAATATTGTTAAAATGTCAGTTCTCACCAAATCAATTTAAAAAGATTCAATGCAATCCCAATCAAAATGCTGGCAGGATCCTTGCGCAGAAATTGAAAAACTAATTCTAAAATTTATGTGAAATGCCAATAAACTAAAATAGTCAGGGCAATTTTAATAAAGAAGTAAAAATTTAGAGAACTCACACTACTTGATTTCAAGACTAACTATAAAGCCACAGTAATCAAGATAGTGTGTCACAGGAATAGAATAGGGAGTCCACAAATAGATGTACATACAAACGATTGGTTGATTTTTGACAAGGTGCCAAGGCAGTCAATGGGGAACAGGAAGTCTTTCCAATAAATAGTGCTGGTACAACTAGATATCTATCTGTATGGGAGGAAGAAAGAACACTGACCTTTACTTTATACCATATTCAAATATTAACCCAAGATAGACCATATTTTGACCTAAAACCATAAAACTCCCAAAATAAAACAGAGAGAAAAAAATCTTTTCAATCTTAAACCAAAGAAAAACCAAACCCAGTGCCGTCAAGTCGATTCCGACTCATAGCGTCCCTATAGGACAGAGTAGAACTGCCCCATAGAGTTTCCAAGGAGCACCTGGTGGATTCAAACTGCCAACCCTTTGGTTAGCAGTCGTAGCACTTAACCACTACGCCACCGGGGTTTCCTTTCAATCTTAGGGTAGACCAAAATTTCTTAGAAAGGAACAAGAAGCATGAACCAAAATTTAAAATTTCTCTTCAAAAGACAATGTCATATAATGACGTAAATGTCTGCAGCACACATATCTGAGAAAGGACTTGTACTGAGAACACACAAGGAATTCTTAGAAGAAGACAAAAAAAAAACAAATAAAACATCTGAACGGACACTTCAAAAAGTAGTGATGCAGATGGCAAAAAAAGGACATGAAAAGGTGCTCAACATCATTAGCCATCAGGGAGTTCAAATTAAAACCACAATAACACTACATACCCATTAGAACAATTAAAATTAAAAAGATGGACTTTCCGAACATTGGCAAGAATGTAGACCGAGTGGAACACTGGTTATGGGAATATAAAATGACACAACCACTTTGGAAAACCATTAGGTATTTTCTTTAAAAAGTTGCACATATACCAAATACAGGCAGTCCCTGAGTTACGAATGAGATCCATTCCTACCTGTGCCTTTAATCAAATTTGGAAGTCAGTAACAAGTGCATGTTGTTATTGTGAGTGCCATGGGGTTGGTTCTGATTCATAGTGACCCTATGTACAATGGAATGAAACACTGCCTGGTCCTGCGCCATCATCACAATTGTTACTCTGCTTGAGCCTATTCTTGAGGCCACTGCATTAATCCATCTCCTTGAGTGTTTTCCTCTTTCTCCCTGACCTTCTATGTTACCAAGCATGATGTACTTTTCCAGAGGCTGGTCCCTCCTAATAACATGTACAAAATACATGACACAAAGTCTTGCCATCCTTGCTTCTAAGGAGCATTCTGGCTGTAATTCTTCCAAAACATATTCCTCTTCTGGCAGTCCATGGTATAGTTAATATTCTTCACCAACACCGTAATTCAAAGGCGTCAATTCTTCTTCTGTCTTCATTATGGTGCATAGGGTTCTTATTCAGCCTTACTTTACTGTAAGAAAAAACTCAAAGCCTTTTCACTAGTTTAAAAGCTGCACGTGCAGCAAGTAAAGGTGATTGTGATGAAACATTTGCTTCCAGCAGGGGTTGGCTCCATTGTTTCAGAGTGAGGGCAACCAAAGATCGAAAATTTATCTAACATTAAAGGGCAAGTATGAATTGTTAGTAAGTCAGACATTTATAAATCGGTGTGATGGTTAAGGTTGTGTGTTAACTTGCCTGGGCCCTGATTCTCAGAGGTTTGGCAGTTATGTAATGATGTAGTTATCCTCCATTTTATGATATAATGTAATCACCTCCATGATGTGATCAGCCAATCAGTTGTAAGGGGAGTTTCTTGGAAGGTATGGTCTGCATCCAATACTTATGGGTGTTCTGGCAAAGCTTGCTGGCTGTTGCTTGCTTTGAATCTTGCATCTGGCTTGTCATCATCTCAATTCCAGTTCCTAGGACTTGAGCCAGTAGTCTGCCATCTTACCTGCTGATCTTGGGTTTGTCAGCCCCTGAAGCTACCTGAGCCAGGGGAAGCTTCCAGCTTGATGCGTGACCATGGACTTGGGACCTGCTATCCTCTACAACCACATGAGCCATTTCCTTGAGGTAAATCTCTCTCTCTCTCTCTGTGTGTGTGTGTGTGTATACACATACTGGTTTTGCTTTTCAAGACAACTCAGCCTAAGATACCTAGGGACTGCCTGTATATGACTTATCCACTCAGAGTATTTACCCAAGGGAAATGAAAACATGGCCATAGAAAGATCTGCACACAAGGAGCTTTATTCACAATAATTCAGAACTATAAATAGAACGCTACTCAGCAGTAAAATTCCTGGGAGGCACAAATGGTTTGGGTTTCACTACTAACTAACTAAAGGTTGGTGGTTTGAACCAACCCAGAGGCTGCAAAGAAAGGCCTGGCAATCTGCTTCTGTAAATATTACAGACAAGAAAACCCTATGGAGCAACTCTACTCTGTTATATATGGTGTCATCATGAGTTGAGTTGGCTTGATATTAATGGGTTTGGTTTTTTGGGCTCAGTGACAAAAAAGGAACAAACTACTAATATATGCAACCACATGGATGAGTCTCAAAAATATCATATTCAGTGAAGAAAGCCAGATACAAAAGAGCACATTCCACATGACTCGATTTATCAAAAATTCTAGAAAACAAAATAATTTATAGTGACAGCAAGTAAATAATGGTTGCCTGAGTTGGAAGAGGTGGGAGGGAATTACCACAATGGGGCAGGAGGAAATTTTTGATGGTGATGGAATTGTTCTGTATGTTGACTGTGGTGGTTTCATGGGTGTATACATCTTTCAAAACTCACTAAACTATATACTTATAATTTATGCAGTTTATTATATATAAATTATACCCCAATACAGTAGATTTCTGGAGCCCTGGTAGTGCAGTGGTTAAGAGTATGGCTGCTAACCAAAAGGTCAGCAGTTTGAATCCACCAGTCATGCCTTGGAAATCCTATGGGGCAGTTTTACTCTGTCCCATAGGGTCGCTATGAGTTGGAATTGACTTGACAGCAATGGGTTTGTTTTTTAAAGTAGATTTCTGAAAAAAAAAAAAAAAACTTAGTATGGTTGAATTTTCTCAAAAATAGCCATACCAAAGAGATGACAGACTGTATGATTCCACTTATATAAAGTTCAAAAGTGGGCAAAACCAATTTACGGTGAAAGCATACAGTTAATGACAGGGAAACTTCTGAGTGCTAAGTAATGTTTTATGTCTTTATCTGAGTTACAGTTACATGTGCTGTTCATTTTTTAAGCATCCATTAAGCTTAAAGTCTATGCACTTTTGCTGTGTTTCTGGTAAACTTCAATAAAAAAATTAAAATTAGGGGCTGTTTTTTTTTAGAAATTAAAAGAAACTTAAGAGACAAAGCAACTAAACACAATGTGTGGACACTGTTTTGACTTGTGGTGTGAAAAACCCCAACTGAACTAAATTTTTGAGGAGATGAAGGAAATTGAACATGGACTACTTATTAAATATTAAGGAATCATTGTTAACTTCATTGCATGCATACTACAGTTATTTTTAAAGTCCTCGTCTGTTAAAGAAATACACTGAAGTTTTTATAAATGACATGGTATAAGGAATAGAATTGCTTTAAAACATTTCAGTAAGAAAATCATATACGTGCTAGAGGATAGCATGTTGATTGTGATGGAAATTGGATAAGTACATAAGCCCCTTATATTATTCTCTTGACTTTTGTATATCTAAGAATATTTTCAATTTTAAAAAAGTAAAAAAAAAAAAAGTGAAAGTGTGGTTCAGGGATGGGTGAAGGGTCAGAGACACTGAAGGAGTCTATTGTGCATCTGACCTAAATCCTATTCTTTGCACTCTGGAAAAAAAAAAAAAAATTAAGGTCAACAAAATATCCACAGCATTTGAATGCCCTGCTGCAGAACACACATGGCAAGAAATTTCTCAGGGGTCCAGAAACATGACAAACAGGAATAGAATGACATTTAAGAGAGTTCAGTTAGATCCTGAATGACAGACAGGCAGATATATGATGACAGTGCCCTATCTTCCTCCAGAGACTCATCTATTTTGAGCGCAATAACCCAGGGAATTTCACCATCACTTTTCTAGTCCCCAGTTATCTTGATCTGGAGCCTACCCAAGTATGGGAGGGGGGAGAGAAAAATGTGCAGCAGACTGACAGGGATCACAATAGAGGGTCCTGGACAGAGCTGGAGAACAATGGAGAATAAAATTCTAACTCAAAAAGAAAGACCAGACTTGCTGGCCTGACAGAGACTGGAGAAACCCTGAGAGTATGGCCCCCTGGACACCCTTTCAGCTCAGTAATTAAGTCACTCCTGAGGTTCACCCTTCAGCCAAAGATTGAACAGGCCCATGGAACAAAACAAGACTAAAGGGGCATACCAGCCCTGGGGCAAGGACTAGAAGGCAGGAGGGAATAGGAAAGCTGGTAATAGGGAACCCAGGGTTGAGAAGGGAGAGTGTTGACATGTCGTGGGGTTGTTAACCAATGTCATAGAACAAAGTGTGTACTAACTGTTTGATGAGAAACTAGTTTGTTCTGAAAATCTTCATCTCAAGCTCAATTAAAAAAAAGGAAGGAAAACAAAAAACACAGGTTAAAAAAAAAGTGCAGCAGAAAATCAGAAGAGGTAGAGCTCACTCGTGGGAGAACACAGTCACAGACCAGGGATCCTCTCTGGTTCAGCCAGAATCCTGGCAGGAAGCAAAAGTCACACTCATCTGGAATTCTGGAGAGAAACAAAGGAAATATTTTCAGAGGTAAGGCAGGCTTCCAGCTGAGGCGCCCTGGGGCTTGCTACAGCAGGATGCTTTAATGCCCCGAGCCTAGAAGAAAAGGGAGGGAAAGTGTTACCAGGGTGGTTTAAATACTGAGTGGTTGAAAGTCAGGAAAGGTGTGCATCAGGTTTGTATCCTTTCACTATACGGTTTTTTTCTTTTTTTTTTTTTTTCTGGGATCCAATCTGTATACTGAGCAAATAATCCAAGAAGCTGGACTATAACAAGAAGAATAGGGCATCAGGATTGGAGGAAGACTCATTAACAACCTGCGTTATGCAGATGACACAACCTTGCTTGCTGAAAGGGGAGGGGACTTGAAGCACTTACTGATAAGACCAAAGACCACAGCCTTCAGTATGGATTGCACCTCAACATAAAGAAAACAAAAATCCTCACAACTGAACCAATAAGCAACATCATGAAGAACGGAGAAAAGTTTGAAGTTGTCAAAGATTTATTTTACTTGGATCCATTGTCAACACCCATGGAGGCAGCAGCCAAGAAATCAAAAGACCCATTTCATTTGGCAAATCTACTGCAAATGACCTCTTTAAAGTGTTGAAAAGCAAAGATGGCACCTTGAAGACTAAGGTGTGCCTGGCCCAAGCCATGGTATTTTCAATTGCATCACGTGCATGTGAAAGTTGGACAATGAATAAGGAAGACTGAAGAATTGACGCCTTTGAATTGTGGTGTTGACAAAGAATATTGAATATACCTTGGACTGCCAAAAAAACAAATCTGTTTTGAAAGAAGTACAACCAGAATGCTCCTTAGAAGCAAGGATGGCAAGACTGTGTCTTACATACTTTGGACATGTTGTCAGGAGGGATCAGTCCCTGGAGAAGGACACCATGCTTGGTAAAGTACGGGCTCAGCAGAAAAGAGGAAGACCTCAACAAGATGGACTGACACAGTGGCTGCAACAATGGGCTCAGCATAACAATTGTAAGAATGGCATAGGACCTGAGCCATGTTTTGTTCTGTTGTGCATAGGGTCACTATGAGTCGGAACCGACTAGACGGCACCTAACAACAACAACAACATACCCACCAGCTGCAGCCACAGGGAACACAGACTCTGTGAGAAAAAGATGAGACAAGGAGGCTACGTGGGGAGTGATTACCCTCCACTTCTCCCACCTCCTGATCTCTTTCCAGGACCGCCCGTCAATCAAACCAAATTTAGAGCCTGTGTCATAGGAGTCCAGGTGATGCAGTCAATACAGGAGAAGACTGCCAAATAGACTGGGGGCTGGGGTTGAGGGGTGGGAGAGGGATGGAGAACAAGCAGCACCCTCCCCCAAAGGAGAACACACATCACAGGAGAATACATCAGATCTACAACTAATTAGAACTGATGGCCATTTGAAAAAACATCTGTGGTTCAGTTGGACCCATGGTTTCAGATCTATAGTTAAAAAGAGATTGATTCACTTAGAGCACAATTTTTAAAAAAAAAAAAAAAGAGAGAGATTGAATATTTCTAAGTATTTCACAGAATAGAACTTGAGTGATCAATGATTGTTTTCAAAATAAATGTATAGAGCGTTAGGAAATGTTGAGTAGCCACTCCTGCTCAGATTCAGACTTGCCAAACCAGAAATATTTCCTTCTGTATTAAATATTTCCAACCTAAGGCCCCCAAATTACAGAATGTTAGTTGTATTTTCGAGAGGGCTTTAACCACTATGGAAACCCTGGTGGCATAGTGGTGAAGTGCTACAACCTCTAACCAAAAGGTCGGCAGTTCAAATCCACCAGGCCCTCCTTGGAAACGCTATGTGGCAGTTCTACCCTGTCCTACAGGGTTGCTTTGAATTGGAATCGACTCAAGGGCAATGGGTATTACATTGCATTAACCAGTATATTAAAGAGAAGAATTCATAGCAAAATCACCACCGATACCAAGCCAAACCTGTTGCCGTCAAGTCAATTCCTACTCATAGCAATCCTATAGGACAGAGTAGAGCTGCCCCATAGGGTTTCCAAGGAGCAGCTGGTGGATTTGACTACCAACCTTTTGACTAGCAGCCGATCTCTTAACCACTGCACTACCAGGGCTCCCCCAAACTCCAAGGAGAGATGGAGAGGAGCATCACCTTGCAACACTAAAGGTGGAATCCTTATCATGGCTGATCAGGCCTTCCCAAGGGCACCTCCCACCTCTTGCAGCATGTGGACCTCTCTTGATTGGGGATGCCAGCTCTGCTTCCTCCCGCCACAGGTTTTGAACCTGCTGTTTCTCTGTCCTTATTGAGCTTTCCTCCCCTTCCTCTGATTGTTAACTCCTAACCACAGCTCAGCTCCATTGTCACTCCACATGGAAGCTTTTCCTAACTTTCCTAACAAGGTCAAAGTCCCTAAGACACTTTCATGCTGTCCTTCGTGGATGTGCTTTCACATATTTTCGTATGATTGCTTGATAGTGTCTGTCTACCACCCTGAATTGTCAGCTCATGTAGCAAAGACTTGTGTGAGCCTTATTGCATTTCCAGGGCTTTGCATACAATCTGTTTCGTAACAGGCACTCAACTATTTGTTGAGTGAATAACGAGTTTTCACAACAAGAGAGAAAAACTTTTTGTTTTCCATTCAAGGAACAGTGAGCTTTATTTTTGTTTTGTTTGTTTGTTTCCTTCTTTCGTTTTTCTTTTAATATACAACAATTTTGTTTTCTCCCAGAATTCAATTACTGGAAACTCTCAACTATCTGCAATTTCTCCTCCCACCCCCTCCACCCCCAGTAACCCTTATAAGGAAATAACTTACACAAGGGATCTTTTCAAAAAGTTAACGTCCAGATCACACTTGAGATTCACATAAATTCAACCTAATTTTATATTCCATGAATTTGTACAAACGCTGGTCTAAGAAATTACTTTCAGGCACTTTAGGCAAAAAAGACTTAACAAGATATACTGGGTTTCATTTACTAACACAAGAAGGTACACTTATGATTCTTTAAGGGTTTTCAACAAGGACCGAAACCCAAAGGACTTTGGAGAGTTCAATTATCTAAAGTGCTTGCTGACATTCCGGTTAACTGAAGTTTTACTGGGGCTCTAGCCCAGCATAAAAGGTCTTATAATCTGAAATCTCTCTTTACGGGGCAGTTCTACTCTGTCCTATAAGGTCGCCATGAGTCGGAATCGACTCGACAGCATTGGAAAAAAAATCTGAAATCGCACAGTTGGCAACAAATCCTTATATGATTCTCTCTTCTCTTAAACACCTTTTTTTTATGGCTAACAAAATTTGTCAAATTTCCACTGTATTATATACCTACAAAAACCAAATCCACTGCTGTTGAGTTGATTCTGACTTATAGTAATCATATAGGACAAAGTAGAACTGCCCCATAGGGTTTCCAAGGCTGTAAATCTTTACAAAAGCAGACTGCCACATCTTTCTCCCAAGGAACAGCTGGTGGGTTTGAACCACCAACCTTTTGGTTAGCAGGTGAGCACTTAATCACTGAGCCATTAGGGCACCATTTATTATATACTTAATTCAAAAATATTTATCACATGCGCCAGGTGCTATGTACATAATGTGCATTCTATCTGAGCCCTTGTTTATCTCTGAATCCCCACATAACAAAGTGGCCTGTACTTGTAGATGCTCAGAAAGGGCTTGGTGAATGAAAGATGGGAGGGGGATGGGAAACGAAGCTGGCATTTGTTGAACATTAAGTATATGCCAGCTACTGTCCAAGTTTTTTTGTTTGGACCAAGTAGGTGAGAGTCCATCACACAAAGTCCCAGGACAATGATTTACATACTCATGGCTTGATTGCTAAGCATTCCAAAGTAGTGCTGGAGAGTCACAAGGAACAAGTAAGGCATAATGTATGCATGGAACCTGAAGAAAAGGAAGCCCAGGGATCAAAGTAACTAAAAAAGTACGCCATTTCAAAGGGCACAAGGAAGCAAGAATGATAGTTTCTTAATTAAACCACACTGGGCAGAACACTTGCAGTCAGTGGAAACAACTTAAAGTTGCTAGGCCATCAGTTCTCATAGTAATCTTTACCAGTCAAGGAATCTATTTTCCAGGTGCACATCCAGGCTTGGTATTACGGCACACGTGGATTTAGTGAATGCTGGCAGGTTTGGTGCTGGACCCCACGGGGCAACTAAAGGTGTAAGTACTGGTGTTCCATGAGCCAATTTGGATGGAAGAAAGATCATATCGGATTGGAGCTTCTCCATTTTTTCATCAAGGTCTTTGATGTGAGTCTTGATTTCAATGAACATTATTTCCATTGTTGTTTCAATAAGATCCTTAAATTTCTGCAGACCATCTGACAGATTCTCAGGGTTTCTTAGTTCAGGATCATCACTTTTGTTTTTACCAATTTGAACAACTTCCATTGTAGAAATGTACTCAAAGGATGACTCTTGAACCACTGCATGGAATCTTCCATGCTGTCTGGTAGAGGAAGTTGAAGGACCTTCAAGATCTGCCGGTCTGTGTGATGTCATCATTTCTCCAACATCTGCTGATTTCATAGCAGATCCTCGGTCAGCATCAGGCCCTACATTGAGGTGGCTAGTTGCTCTGCCATGTTTAAGGACATTGCATGTTCCCACCGTGCAAGTTTTAAGAATAACAAGAACAGTGACCAACGCTTAGTGACAGTTTCTATGTGACAGGCAATGTGCTAACACATAATCTATACATCATCTCATAATCATCCCAACAATCTAGTTAAATTAGTTATTTTGCCAAGATACAGAAAGGTTAAATAATTTGCTGAAGGCTATACAGCCAGAGCTGGTATTCGTGTCCAAGCTTTTAACAGCTAACTCATGCTATCTTCCTCCTTGCTCTTCTTGACTTATCTCAGTTAATCCTGTCAGTTAAACCAAGAACCAGGTGAGACTATAAAGCCTTAATTGAAATGTTAAGTAGAAACCTAGTATCAAGTAGAAAATAGAAGAGCTACTTTAGCTTCACAGAGGGTGAAGAATCTGGAACCACACAGGGCTTCTCCAAATCCTAGTGTTACACCTGAAGAAGTTCTAGCACTCTATGCAGCAAAATTAGGGAAATGTTGTTATAAATTAAGAAACTGAAATTGAAGTACCAAGAAGCTTGACCAAGGTTAATGGTCCAGTGACTGACAGAGCAGTAGTCTGAACCCAGATTAGCCTGACTCCAATGTTCACTTACATGGATAGAGGGGTAGATTTTGCTAGAATAGTAACTTTCTCAAGCATATTGAAACCAAACCAAAATTCTGGTTGTATCTGGGCCATTTTCATGCAAGAAAAGACTTGGAAGTTTACACAATAAGTGTTTTCAAGTTTCTTAAGCAAAATACACCAGAATATATTATTTATATATTACATGAATGCTGCCTTGGCAAACAGTTGGCAAGATGATGCTAACTGTACTAAGCAAATCTAGATCTAGGATCACAAATACAAAAATGTGTGTTAATAAAACCAAGCTGTTTACATTCTTGGCCCATGTTGTGGTATGCCTTTAGATTTGAGAACAGTTTTTTGTTTTTTTTTTTCCCCAGATAGGTCCATATTTTCCTCAGACACAAAGTCAGCAATGGTAATCTCAGTCCTCCAGCACCTTCATTCTTTTGTACTCATTCTATACATCAATGGTAGTAGCATCTGCAATAAGTCAAGAAGTGTCCTCCAAATCAATAGGGAACAAATTGACTGGTAGAGTGTATCTTCTTGCCTATGGGAATTATCCTTTATGATTATTATTGGAATCACCTGATTTCTTCAACATGTGAGGGTAACCATCACACATGGAATGTTACTGTTGTGTGCCGTCAAGTAGATTCTGACTCATAGTGACCCTATAGGACAGAACAGAACTGCCCCATAGAGATTCCTAGGCTGTAATCTTTATTTTCTTTTTAATCTTTATAGATTGTCGGGCCTTTTCTCCCATGGAGCAGCTGGTGTGTTCCAACTCCCGACCTTTTGTTTAGTGGCCAAGTGCTTAAACATTGTGCCACCAGAGCTCCTTAAATATGGAATAGGCCATCTTAAAGAGTTCTCACCAAAACAATGCTCTGTGGTCAAACGTGTTTAGACAATGCCACATACCATATACCCACTGTGGAAATTTATAAAATACACTAATAAGCGGAGCCAAGATGGCGGACTAGGCAGACGCTACCTCGGATCCCTCTTACAACAAAGACACGGAAAAACAAGTGAATCGATCACATACATAACAATCTACGAACCCTGAACAACAAACACAGATTTAGAGACGGAGAACGAACTAATACGGGGAAGCAGCGATTGTTTCCAGAGCCTGGAGCCAGCGTACCAGTCAGGTACGGCACAAGCACAGAGACCTGCTCCACCCCCCTGAACTAACCCCGGGAGGGGGACTAGCCGGTTCCACGGGCGGCGTGGGACGCAGCCATTAGGAGAAGTCCCCGGGAGGCAGTGACTGATCTTGGAGCAGAAAGAGCAGCATCCGAGCCGGGGAACCGTCCCGCAGGGATTTGGACTGCACGCAGGTACGCCATAAACACGGAGAGTTGCTCCACCCCCTGAACTAACCCCGGGAAGGTGGCCAGCCGGGTCGCGCGGGCGGCGTGGGACGCAGCCGGTAGGAGAAGTCCCCGGGAGGCAGCAACTGATATTGGAGCGGGGAGAACAGCGTTCCACCTGGGACACTCGGTCGCGGCACAAGCACGGGGAGCTACTCCACCCATCTGAACTAACCCCGGGAGGGGGCCCACCTGGTTCTCGGGGGCGGCACGGCCACGCGGCTGGAGGGACGAGAAGTCCCCGGGAGGCAGCGACTGATTTTGGAGTCGAGAGTGCACCGTCCCAGTAGGGGAGCCTTGACGCTGGGCATGGGGCTGGAAGCGGAGGATCTGACCGTGACTCCAGCGGGCCAGACCCCCTGGGGGCAATCTCCACACAGCCAGCACACATAGGCGACGCGCCCGCGGGAATCTCAGATATAATAGTCATTCCAAGCAAGACAAGCAACTCTGGTTATATTCTGAGGTGCTACTCTCCTATCTCTCTGTTCCCTCCCCCACCCTCCCCAGGCGGCTTCATTAACATCTGAATAGCCTGAGCCAGAGGGAGAACTCTGATAGGGATCTGACTGCTGTTTTTTTTTAGCGGATTTTCTGGAAAAACTAGTTTCCCAGTGATGGCTCGGAGACAACAATCCATATCAAACCACTTAAAGAAGCAGACCGTGACAGCTTCTCCAACCCCCCAAACAAAAGAATCAAAATCTTTCCCAAATGAAGATACAATTTTGGAATTATCAGATACAGAATATAAAAAACTAATTTACAGAATGCTTAATGATATCACAAATGAAATTAGGATATCTGCAGAAAAAGCCAAGGAACACACTGATAAAACTGTTGAAGAACTCAAAAAGATTATTCAAGAACATACTGGAAAAATTAATAAGTTGCAAGAATCCATAGAGAGACAACATGTAGAAATCCAAAAGATTAACAATAAAATAACAGAATTAGACAACACACTAGGAAGTCAGAGGAGCAGACTCGAGCAATTAGAATGCAGACTGGGACATCTGGAGGACCAGGGAATCAACACCAACATAGCTGAAAAAAAATCAGATAAAAGAATTAAAAAAAATGAAGAAACCCTAAGAATTATGTGGGACTCTATCAAGAAGGATAACCTGCGGGTGATTGGAGTCCCAGAACAGGGAGGGGGGACAGAAAACACAGAGAAAATAGTTGAAGAACTTCTGACAGAAAACTTCCCTGACATCATGAAAGACGAAAGGATATCTATCCAAGATGCTCATCGAACCCCATTTAAGATTGATACAAAAAGAAAAACACCGAGACATATTATCATCAAACTCACCAAAACCAAAGATAAACAGAAAATTTTAAAAGCAGCCAGGGAGAAAAGAAAGGTTTCCTTCAAGGGAGAATCAGTAAGAATATGTTCTGACTACTCAGCAGAAACCATGCAGGCAAGAAGGGAATGGGACGACATATACAGAACACTGAAGGAGAAAAACTGCCAACCAAGGATCATATATCCAGCAAAACTCTCTCTGAAATATGAAGGTGAAATTAAGATATTTACAGACAAACACAAGTTTAGAGAATTTGCAAAAACCAAACCAAAGCTACAAGAAATACTAAAGGATATTGTTTGGTCAGAGAACCAATAATATCAGATATCAGCACAACACAAGGTCACAAAACAGAACGTCCTGATATCAACTCAAATAGGGAAATCACAAAAACAAACAAATTAAGATTAATTAAAAAAAAAAATACACATAACAGGGAATCATGGAAGTCAATAGGTAAAAGATCACAATAATCAAAAAGAAGGACTAAATACAGGAGGCATTGAACTGCCATATGGAGAGTGATACAAGGCGATATAGAACAATACAAGTTAGGTTTTTACTTAGAAAAATAGGGGTATATAATGAGGTAACCACAAAAAGGTATAACAACTCTATAACTCAAGACAAAAACCAAGAAAAACGTAACGACTCAACTAACATAAAGTCAAACACTATGAAAGTGAGGATCTCACAATTTACTAAGAAAAACGCCTCAGCACAAAAAAGTATGTGGAAAAATGAAATTGTCAACAACACACATAAAAAGGCATCAAAATGACAGCACTAAAAACTTATTTATCTATAATTACGCTGAATGTAAATGGACTAAATGCACCAATAAAGAGACAGAGAGTCACAGACTGGATAAAGAAACACGATCCATCTATATGCTGCCTACAAGAGACACACCTTAGACTTAGAGACACAAACAAACTAAAACTCAAAGGATGGAAAAAAGTATATCAAGCAAACAATAAGCAAAAAAGAAGAGGAGTAGCAATATTAATTTCTGACAAAATAGACTTTAGACTTAAATCCACCACAAAGGATAAAGAAGGACACTATATAATGATAAAAGGGACAATTGATCAGGAAGACATAACCATATTAAATATTTATGCACCCAATGACAGGGCTGCAAGATACGTAAATCAAATTTTAACAGAATTGAAAAGCAAGATCGATACCTCCACAATTATAGTAGGAGACTTCAACACACCACTTTCGGAGAAGGACAGGACATCCAGTAAGAAGCTCAACAGAGACACGGAAGATCTACTTACAACAATCAACCAACTTGACCTCATTGACTTATACAGAACTCTCCACCCAACTGCTGCAAAATATACTTTTTTTTCTAGCGCACATGGAACATTCTCTAGAATAGACCACATATTAAGTCATAAAACAAACCTTTGCAGAGTCCAAAACATCGAAATATTACAAAGCATCTTCTCAGACCACAAGGCAATAAAACTAGAGATCAATAACAGAAAAACGAGGGAAAAGAAATCAAATACTTGGAAAATGAACAATACCCTCCTGAAAAAAGACTGGGTTATAGAAGACATCAAGGAGGGAATAAGGAAATTCATAGAAAGCAACGAGAATGAAAATACTTCCTATCAAAACCTCTGGGACACAGCAAAAGCAGTGCTCAGAGGTCAATTTATATCAATAAATGCACACATACAAAAAGAAGAAAGAGCCAAAATCAGAGAACTGTCCCTACAACTTGAACAAATAGAAAGTGAGCAACAAAAGAATCCATCAGGCACCAGAAGAAAACACATAATAAAAATTAGAGCTGAACTAAATGAATTAGAGAACAGAAAAACAATCGAAAGAATTAACAAAGCCAAAAGCTGGTTCTTTGAAAAAATTAACAAAATTGATAAACCATTGGCTAGACTGACTAAAGAAATACAGGAAAGGAAACAAATAACCCGAATAAGAAATGAGAAGGACCACATCACAACAGAACCAAATGAAATTAAAAGAATCATTTCAGATTATTATGAAAAATTGTACTCTAACAAATTTGAAAACCTAGAAGAAATGGATGAATTCCTGGAAAAACACTACCTACCTAAACTAACACATTCAGAAGTAGAACAACTAAATAGACCCATAACAAAAAAAGAGATTGAAACGGTAATCAAAAAACTCCCAACAAAAAAAAGTCCTGGCCCGGACGGCTTCACTGCAGAGTTCTACCAAATTTTCAGAGAAGAGTTAACACCACTACTACTAAAGGTATTCCAAAGCATAGAAAATGACGGAATACTACCCAACTCATTCTATGAAGCCACCATCTCCCTGATACCAAAACCAGGTAAAGACATTACAAAAAAAGAAAATTATAGACCTATATCCCTCATGAACATTGATGCAAAAATCCTCAACAAAATTCTAGCCAATAGAATCCAACGACACATCAAAAAAATAATTCACCCTGATCAAGTGGGATTTATACCAGGTATGCAAGGCTGGTTTAATATCAGAAAAACCATTAATGTAATCCATCACATAAATAAAACAAAAGACAAAAACCACATGATCTTATCAATTGATGCAGAAAAGGCATTTGACAAAGTCCAACACCCATTTATGATAAAAACTCTTACCAAAATAGGAATTGAAGGAAAATTCCTCAACATAATAAAGGGCATCTATGCAAAGCCAACAGCCAATATCACTCTAAATGGAGAGAACCTGAAAGCATTTCCCTTGAGAACGGGAACCAGACAAGGATGCCCTTTATCACCGCTCTTATTCAACATCGTGTTGGAAGTCTTAGCCAGGGCAATCAGGCTAGACAAAGAAATAAAAGGTATCCGGATTGGCAAGGAAGAAGTAAAGTTATCACTATTTGCAGATGACATGATTATATACACAGAAAACCCTAAGGAATCCTCCAGAAAACTACTGAAACTAATAGAAGAGTTTGGCAGAGTCTCAGGTTATAAAATAAACATACAAAAATCACTTGGATTCCTCTACATCAACAAAAAGAACACCGAAGAGGAAATAACCAAATCAATACCATTTACAGTAGCCCCCAAGAAGATAAGATACTTAGGAATAAATCTTACCAAGGATGTAAAAGACCTATACAAAGAAAACTACAAAGCTCTACTACAAGAAATTCAAAAGGACATACTTAAGTGGAAAAACATACCTTGCTCATGGATAGGAAGACTTAACATAGTAAAAATGTCTATTCTACCAAAAGCCATCTATACATTTAACGCACTTCCGATCCAAATTCCAATGTCATATTTTAAGGGGATAGAGAAACAAATCACCAATTTCATATGGAAGGGAAAGAAGCCCCGGATAAGCAAAGCACTACTGAAAAAGAAGAAGAAAGTGGGAGGCCTCACCTTACCTGACTTCAGAACCTCTTATACAGCCACAGTAGTCAAAACAGCCTGGTATTGGTACAACAACAGACACATAGACCAATGGAACAGAATTGAGAACCCAGACATAGATCCATCCACGTATGAGCAGCTGATATTTGACAAAGGACCAGTGTCAATTAACTGGGGAAAAGACAGCCTTTTTAACAAATGGTGCTGGCATAACTGGATATCCATTTGCAAAAAAATGAAACAGGACCCATACCTCACACCATGCACAAAAACTAACTCCAAGTGGATCAAAGACCTAAACATAAAGACTAAAACGATAAAGATCATGGAAGAAAAAATTGGGACAACCCTAGGAGCCCTAATACAAGGTATAAACAGAATACAAAACATTACCAAAAATGATGAAGAGAAACCCGATAACTGGGAGCTCCTAAAAATCAAACACCTATGCTCATCTAAAGACTTCACCAAAAGAGTAAAAAGACCACCTACAGATTGGGAAAGAATTTTCAGCTATGACATCTCCGACCAGCGCCTGATCTCTAAAATCAACATGATTCTGTCAAAACTCAACCACAAAAAGACAAACAACCCAATCAAGAAGTGGGCAAAGGATATGAACACACATTTCTCTAAAGAAGATATTCAGGCAGCCAACAGATACATGAGAAAATGCTCTCGATCATTAGCCATTAGAGAAATGCAAATTAAAACTACGATGAGATTCCATCTCACACCAGCAAGGCTGGCATTAATCCAAAAAACACAAAATAATAAATGTTGGAGAGGCTGCGGAGAGATTGGAACTCTCATACACTGCTGGTGGGAATGTAAAATGGTACAACCACTTTGGAAATCTATCTGGCGTTATCTTAAACAGTTAGAAATAGAACTACCATACAACCCAGAAATCCCACTCCTCGGAATATACCCTAGAGATACAAGAGCCTTCATACAAACAGATATATGCACACCCATGTTTATTGCAGCTCTGTTTACAATAGCAAAAAGTTGGAAGCAACCAAGGTGTCCATCAACGGATGAATGGGTAAATAAATTGTGGTATATTCACACAATGGAATACTACGCATCGATAAAGAACAGTGACGAATCTCTGAAACATTTCACAACATGGAGGAACCTGGAAGGCATTATGCTGAGCGAAATGAGTCAGAGGCAAAAGGACAAATATTGTATAAGACCACTATTATAAGATCTTGAGAAATAGTAAACCTGAGAAGAACACATACTTTTGTGGTTACGAGGGGGGGAGGGAGGGAGGGTGGGAGAGGGTTTTTTATTGATTAATCAGTAGATAAGAACTGCTTTAGGTGAAGGGAAAGACAACACTCAATACATGGAAGGTCAGCTCAATTGGACTGGACCAAAAGCAAAGAAGTTTCCGGGATAAAATGAATGCTTCAAAGCTCAGCGGAGCAAGCGCGGGGGTCTGGGGACCATGGTTTGAGGGGACTTCTAAGTCAATTGGCAAAATAATTCTACTATGAAATCATTCTGCATCCCACTTTGAAATGTGGCGTCTGGGGTCTTAAATGCTAACAAGCAGCCATCTAAGATGCAGCAATTGGTCTCAACCCACCTGGAGCAAAGGAAAATGAAGAACACCAAGCCCACATGACAACTAAGAGCCCAAGAGACAGAAAGGGCCACATGAACCAGAGACCTACATCATCCTGAGACCAGAAGAACTAGTTGGTGCCCGGCCACAATCGATGACTGCCCTGACAGGGAGCTCAGCAGAGGACCCCTGAGGGAGCAGGAGAGCAGTGGGATGCAGACCCCAAATTCTCATAAAAAGACCAAACTTAATGGTCTGACTGAGACTGGAGGAATCCCGGCGGTCATGCTCTCCAGACCTTCTGTTGACACAGGACAGGAACCATCCCTGAAGACAACTCATCAGACATGAAAGGGACTGGTCAGCGGGTGGGAGAGAGACGCTGATGAAGAGTGAGCTAATTATATCAGGTGTACACTTGAGACTGTGTTGGCAACTCTTGTCTGGAGGGGGGTGGGAGGATAGAGAGAGAGGGAAGCCGGCAAAATTGTCAAGAAAGGAGAGACTGAAAGGGCTGACTCAAGACGGGGAGAGTAAGTGGGAGTAGGGAGTGAGATGTATGTAAACTTATATGTGACAGACTGATTGGATTTGTAAACGTTCACTTGAAGCTTAATAAAAATTATTATAAAAAAAAAAAAAAAAACCAAATGTCAAAAAAAAAAAAAAAAATACACTAATAAGTTAGAGTTTAAGAAGTCCCGTGTGGCAAGCAGAGTTTGAAATGAACTCAGCATTTCCTAAACATACTTTACTAAGAACCACCTTTATTTCAAATAGCTCCTCTTACTATCCTAAGGACTGTATTTTTAGGAAATGTTACACTGGAGGAAAGATATTCTAAATTAGATAGGTACTGCAAGATTGAAAAGGAAAGAAAATTTATCATGCTTGCTTTCCACTGAATCCATTATAACTACCTTTTCTTCATAGGTATCCACCCCATCCCGTGTTTTTGTTTTCTGATGACCTTAAACCTCAAAATGGGAGAAAATAGTATTTGAAAAAATAAGCACATTGAATAACAACTGAAATTTTGAAATAAACTAATATTAGTTCCTAAGGCAAATTATTTTAAAGAAAAGCATCTCTATTAATCTAGACACTTGCATTTATCAATATATATTGAAATATGGGTATGGGCCTAAGAGTTTTATATATATCATGTCTATTTAGTAAGACAGAATTAGAAATAAACATGTGGATATATCTTTATGTATCCATTTGCTAAACAAATATTGCTCATAATGCAAAACAAAACATTTAATTTCTCCCTCCCACTCTCCCTCCAAACTTTATTAGGTGCTAAGAATCACCTCCTGACCCTGGAAAAAACTCTAGTAGACCCATGGCTTTGCTGTTCATTGATGATGGACAGTTCTAGAACCACTTCAGGTTACAAACAGTTTCAATTTGGAAATTAGAAGTTCTACAACTGTGTAATAATCAAACCTCTGACCTTGACTTTGTGTTGAATCTTTTGCTTTCCAGCTCAGCCCTGCTCATGCTGAAAGCCTGTAATGGAGTGACGGGCATGGTTATTTTCTCCATACCACCCCATACTCCCACTATATTGCTGGCTAATGTTTCTGACTCTCCCAAACAAAGCAAAACCAAGCCCGTTGCCTTTCAGTTGATTCTGACTCATAGCGACCTTATAGGAAGGACAGAGTAGAACTGCTCTGTAGGGTTTCCAAGGAGCAGCTGATAGATTTGAACTGCCGACCTTTTGGTTAGCAGCTGAGCTTTTTACCACCAGGGCTCCTGACTCTCCCAGGGTTGAAAATTTTAAAAAAGAACAGAACTTTTCTTATGGTGGTTCTGTTATAAGGTGGCTTTACTGTCTCTTGGACTGACAGGTAGTTGGAGCTGATGCTTTCTCTCTTGGGGAGCTTTCTTGGACTTTGCAGAAGTTCCCTGCTAGGTTTTTCTCTCACAGAGTTCACTGGATCCTTTTCTGGATGATTGCTTGTGACCTCCTTATAGAGCCTCAGGCCATCTGCCTAGGACCTCCTATGCTGTGGTGCCATGGCCCATCTTTGCCATCTTAGACCAGATTCAAAACGACCCCACATTGGCTCTCTCCTCTGCAGAGTCCAGATGTGGTCTCTAAGATACAGTCACAAGTCCCATGCCCTGATAAAAGCTGGGAAATGTAGGCCAGTTCCCCAGCAGGAGCACTCCTACCCTGCCATCCACACAGTCCAGCCAATCTTTGCCTTCCCTTTCACATTCCTTAGTGTGAGTCAGACCCTAATGCATGGACCATTCTAAGCTCCTCAGGCATTAATCAGATACCAGTCCTCTGTGTCCTCCTATGGCAGGAAACATACTTTAAAGCTTTCTGATGGATTCCCTCGAAGACCTGTCTCTAGGCTTGACAGACACTCTGCTTTTTCCCTCAAAAGGCTGGAGATGAGTTACTGCATGAACAAAGCTCTCCCCAAAGAAATATCTTCCCCAATCTCCTTTCAACCTGTTATTCAAGAGCTTTGGATCAACTCATGACATTCTACATATGGGATATATGTGACTCAGTAAAAGCACATAAGAAGAGAACCATTCTGACATCCTGTTACCTACATCCTACAAATATGTGCGTGTGCATGTACATGACATTTTACATACAGTTTTTTTTTTTTTTTATATAACTCCAAATAAGAATAAAAGCCTTCACACTCTTTGATTCAGCAATAATCTCCCCTTTCAGTGAAAACTGGTTATTTGGGTGGTGATCATCATTATAAAATACAGCCCACAGCTTACCTTGACAATTTTCCAATCCATATGTCCCCAGGTTAGAATCGATAAAAACCTACTCGAAATATGTGGAATTAAAACAGCCTTCCAACATACCCTTCATGTGCACATTAAACTGCTCCTGGATTAATAGCTATTGGTGACAATCCTGATAGTGCCCTAGATTCTACAACTTTTTAAGAGTCCAGATGGTCAGAAAGAACATTACCAAATTTGGATCTTTTAAAAAAATGGGAATGATTTTAAATATTCTTTTAAATGGCTCAGAGTTTTGTATAAAGAGAACTGCTTACCGATATGTGTAACTAAATGAATAGATGCTTAATCAGAATAAACTTGTAATTTTATAACTCTTATAAACTGAATTGTAAAGTAATGCATGTCCAAGAATGTATAAAATTATATATATATTTTTTAAATCACAATTAAAGTCCATCAAAAAAAGCATTTGAATACAACCTTTATAATTCTTTAAATTGCCTATGTTTTAAAAATAATTCTCTTACAGGTCATATGTCTAATAATTATCCTTTAACTAGGGCTGTCAAAAATGAAAATGTTTTAGATCTATTCACAATAAAGTATAAAACCTTTTCAGATTCAATTCCATCCAAGACTTTTTTCACCCATTGTGCTCAAGAATCTACAATGACTAGATTAATCAGCTGAAAAGTACATGTTAAAGGTTCTCCAATGAAGAGAATTTCACAAAAATAAAAATTGTGATTATCTTTTAGTTAATAATTTAACTTCGTTAAGCTTGTAAAAAGGAAAATAAATTGTTTTTTGAAAGGAAAAGAACCTTACCAATGATCTGAGAAGGTAGAGATGAAATTTCATTACAATAATTAACACTTTAAGGGCACAGGTAAAATATACTTTTTTTAATTGTAAAATTTAACAGTGATCATGTCATTCTCTGGCCTTAATTCTGGTTAGAACACCTGGCCTTAATTCTGGTTAGAACATCTGTCCCCTCTCCCTCCACCACCCCTCACATTACTCCAAACAATTTACCAGAAGAAAAGGAAAAGGAAAGGGAAAGTGTATATTCTTTAGATAACCCAGAGCACATATAGCAAAAACTGCAGTATTATGATTCAGCAATTATCATGCTCTAGTTTATTTTTAAAATAGCTCAGAATTGTACATGCTAAAGAGGTGGTCCTAGATACAGCAAGAACGTTTCACTTAATACAACACTGATTTTTCCTAACAGCTTCCCTCTGCCACCTCATATCTTCCTTTAATAATCCTACATGCTCTTCCACAGAAATACCCCTTCAGCAATAAGGAAAACACACCCCGTGGAAACGCAGGTACAAGAGACCACTGTCTTTACTTTCTCCAGAATGAGGCAGAGAATATTTCCTTCATGTAGTCAGTCGCCTAATACCTGAGTGCTTTTAACAGTCTGCTTCTGTAGCAGGTAATTTGATTTGTTTTTAGGAAGGATGGGGTCTTCTAAAAGCACCACAAATGAAGTTTAATAATGGGGTCATGAGTCTAGAATTCTCCCAAAAGCTAAGCCTTTACATGTAAACTTCTTCAATTAGGAAGGATATCAGAGATGAGGTGAGGAGCCTCCGTGGCACAATGGTTAAGTACTCAGCTGCTAACTGAAAGGTCAGCGGTTCAAACCCACCAGTGGCTCTGCAGGAGAAAGATGTAGCAGTCTGCTTCCTTAAAGATCACAGCCTTGGGAACTCTATGGGACAGTTCTACCGAGTCCTATAGGGTTACTATGACTCAAAATCATCCCAAGGGCAACAGGATCAGATATGAGGAAATAATTTTGCTGATGAGTGAAGTGAGATTCAGGCATGCTGACGTGATCTGTCTAAGGCCACTCAGAAGGAATAGGACTAGATTGGCCCCAGACTCCCAGTCCAGGGCTCTTTCCACTACCCAAAGTTTTGCCTTGTCCTCTCCTTCTGCCCCTGGATCTCGAAGACAAATGCTCAAAGCCTCATTTAAAATCATCCTCGCTCAGTGGAATGAGGGTTTGCCTAAGGAACAAAACCTGCTTGAGATATGGCTTCCAATTAATTGCCAGATAACTCTTTAGGTCTTCCAGAAACTGATCCCAGCAGGTTTTAAAGTATGTGTTATATATTTATATCAAACCCCTGTTCCAAAAATAACTTGATATATTTTACAGAGATATGCAGCATACAACCTGGGCAGAATACAACCAGCTAAAAATAAATGCAATGAGGAAATTACTGCAAAGGGGGAAGAAAAAAAAGGATAGGAAAATCTAACCTATTAAAGATAGAATCTCCTATAAAAGAAAAGCAAGTATCAACATTCCAGAGGAAATCTCCTGGAGAAACTGCCATACACCAGGAAAGCAATTTATGTACTTAGTGGTTTAACAGCAGACATTATAAGCACTGCAATTACAGTGACCCATCAGAGATGGGCTGTGGATTGAAATAAGATGAAATGAAATGTTAAGAAGAAGTTGTGGGAAGGATGAGGGACCACATTTCCTTTACAATGTCTCAGTAAGCAGGGTCTGCATTTCAAGAGCAAGACATTCCTAGGAATTGTAAGATTAGGGGGAAAAAAAAAGAAGTGAGAAAAATTGGGGAGTGAGAGGAAAAAGAAGAGAGAGGAACAGAAGGGGAGGAGGCAAAAGGAACCAAGACAGGTTGATGTCAACCTAGGTGTCATTTATAAAAGAGTTGAAAATATTGTACATTGGAGCTCACATTCATACATCACCTGGACTCAATTGCACTTTTGTTAGGTTATAATGCAATACAGTATAAATCAATTGGCTCAGAATTTAAAATTAGAGCCCAATTACCTGTGTAAGGGAATCATAAATCCAACTTGTTTTTTTTTTTTTTTTTTCTAACAGGGTTAACAGCTCGTGATGCTAGCTTAAATTCAGGAAAATCAATTTTCTGGGCTTAAGAACAATTCTGCATTTTATTTTATCACCCTTGCCTAGTGCATCTGGTGGAAGGGGATGGGGATGGGGGAGCGGTGTTTTGCGGAGTGTAGAAGTGCAAAAGCAAAACAAACAATGGAACAAACACAGCTTTAAATGTTGCTCAGAACACCAACAACTACATGCCAGGTAAATCGGGGTGGGAGCATTTAGTTGTAAAAGGCAGTCAAAACCTTCACACATGTTTGTTGGAGAAGTATGACAGGAGCAAAAGCAAAAACCTTCTCCTGCTTTCCTTGCTCAGGAAAATTACCCCAGTGTGCACCAGAGATGTCCATCTGTAAATGATGACAACATCAAAACAGTAAAAGGGGAATAAATAGAGTAGGTATAGAGCTTTCAAATGGAGAGGAAGTTAAGGTGATATCAAGTAATAAGAGACTGGTTCAAACACAGGAAGATAAGGACAAATTTCAAGGTAACTACAAAGAAAGTTAACAAATCTACTCATCAAAATGAAAAAGAGGAAAAACATAAAGACTCAGTAAACACGAAATCTGTAATAAGAAAAAAAATGAAAATCCACAAACAAAAGGAACTCAGCACGAGAAAGTAAGGGGAGCAAAGAAAATGTCAGCACCACACACACACACACACATAAAAAGCACAACAATATGACAGCAATAAACTCACACCTATTGATAATCACACTGAATATAAATGGATTAAGTGCACCTGTAAAGAGACAGTGGCAGAATGGATAAAAAACCACAACCCACCAATATGCTGTCTACAAGAGACATATCGTAGACACAAAGACATAAACATATTAAAAATGAAAGGATGGGGAAAAAATCAAGCAAACAGTAACCAAAAAAGAGCAGGAGTGGCAATATTAATCTCAGTTAAAATAGACATTAAGGCAAAAGCCACCATAAACAACAAGGAAGGAAATTATACAATGATTAAAGGACAATCCACCAAGAAAACACAAACTTAATAAATATCTACGCACCCAAAGATAGGGCTCCGAAATATATAAAACAAACTCTAAAACCACTGAAAAGTGAAATAGATAGTTCCATAAACCAGCCCAGTGCTGTCGAGTCGATTCCGACTCATAGCAAACCTATAGGACAGAGCAGAATTACCCCAGATAGTTCCATAGTTCCATAATAATAGTAGGAGACTTCAACACCCCACTCTCAGTAAAAGACGGACACCTAGAAAGAAACTCAACAGAGATATAGAAGATCTAAAGGCCACAGTCAACCAACTTGACCTCACAGATATATATAGAACATTCCACTCAGCAGCAGCAAAGTATACATTATTTCCAATAGACATGTAACATCCTCCAGAATGGACTACATTTTAGGCCAAAAAGTAAACCTCAATAAAATCCAAAACACTGGAATAATACAAAGCATTCTTTCTGACCACAACACCAAAAAGTAGAAATAAATAACAGGAAGAACAAGGGGGAAAAAAAAAATCAAATACATGGAAATTGAATAACACCTTGCTTAAAAACAACTGGGTAATAGAAGAAATCAAAAAGTTCTTAGAATCAAATAAGCATGAAAACACATCATACCAAAACCTTTGGGACACAACAAAGGCACTGCTCAGAGGTCAATTTATAGCAATAAATGCATACTTCAAAAAAAGAACAAGCCAAAAGCAAAATAGTAGCCCTACAACTCAAACAAATAGAAAAAGAATAGCAAAAGAAACCTACAGGCACCAGAAGAAAGGAAATAATAAAGATTAGAGCAGAAATAAATTAAACAGAGAACAGAAAAACAACAGAAAAAATCAACGAGACCAAAGTTGGTTCTTTGAAAAGATCAACAAAATTGACAAACCACTGGTCAAACCGACAAGAAAAACAGGAGAGAAAACAAATAACCCAAATAATAAATGAGGTGGGGAACATTACAACAGACTCAAATGAAATAAAAAGTATCATAACAGAATACTATGAAAAATTGAACTTCAACAAATTTGAGAACCTAGAGGAAATGGTCAAATTTATAGAAACACATTACCCAACTAAACTAGCACAAATTGAGATAGAAAATCTAAACAGACCTATAACAAAAGAAGAGATTGAAGATGTAAAAAAATTAAAATACTCCTGTGATAGTTAAGATTGTGTGTCGGCTTGGTTGGGCCATGATTCTCAGTGTTTATATGTGATCACCCCCATGATGGGATCTGCTGTAAGTAGCCAATCAGTTGAAAGGGAGTTTCCTTGGGTGTGTGGCCTGCACCTGAATATAAGCAGATGTTCTGGCTTTTGCCCGCACTAGATCCTGCAGCTGGCTCCTGTTCATCTGACCTCTGGTTCTTGGGACTTGAGTTAGTAGCTTACCTGCTGATATTGAGATTCATCGATCTTCACACCCTGTGAGCAAGATCCCTGGTCTCTGGCTTGCCAATCTTGGGTTTGCCAGCCCCTGCGGTTATGTGAGTCAGGAGAAGCCTCTATCCTGATCTACAGACTTGGGACATTCCAGCCTCTACAATCACATTAGCTGTTTCCTTGATACAAATATATATATATGCGTTACTGGTTTTGCTTCTCTAGAGAACTCAGCCTAACACAACTCCCAACAACAACAACAACAAAAAGCCAAGGCCTGGATGGCTTCACTGGAGAATTCCACCAAACATTAAGAGAAGAGCTCACACCAGTACTACTCAAACTATTTCAAAGCATAGAAAGGAAGGAATACTTATAAATTCATTCTATGAAGCCACCATAATCCTGATCCCAAAGCCAGGCAAAGACACCACAAACAAAGAAAACTACAGACCAATATCTCTCATGACTATAGTTGTAAAAACTCTTAACAAAATTCTAGCCAATAGAACTCAGCATCATAACAAAAGAATAACACACCACAACCAAATGAGATTCATACCAGGTATGCAAGCATGATTCAACATTAGAAAGTCAATGAATGTAATCTACCACACAAGTAAAACAAAAGAATCACGTGACCATCTCAGTTGACAGAGAAAATGCATTTGGTAAAGTCCAACACTCATTCCTGATAAAAACTCTCCATAAAATAAGTATAGAAGGGAAATTTCTCAACATAATAAGAGGCATCTATACAAAACCAACAACCAACATCATTTTCAAGGGAGAGAGGATGAAACCATTCCCTCTGAGAATGGGAACAAGACAAGGATGCTGTTTATCACCACTCCTATTTACCATTGTGCTGGAAGTCCAACCTAGAGCAATAAGGCAAGAAAAAGATATAAAGGGCATCCAAATTGGAAAGGAAGAAGTAAAACTATCCCAATTCACAGATGATATGATCCTATACATACAGAACTCCAGAGATTCCACAAGGCAATTACTGGAACTAATAGAAAGATTCAGCAGAGTAGCAGGATACAAGATTAACATAAAAAAAATTAGTTGAATTCCTATACACCATGAAAGAGAATTGCAAGAAGGAAGTTGAGAAAACAACATTATTTATAATAGCCCCTAAAAAAGATAAAATACTTAGAAATAGGAAGGGGGAGCCAAGATGGCAGAGTAGACACTTCAGGCGAGCCCTCTTTACAACAAAGACCCCAAAAAAGAAGAGAAACGAGTATATTTATGACAAGCTAGGCTGACATCAAAGGCAAGCTTAGAAAATGAACAGAGGGGCAGGGAGATGAAAAGACAGTTCATAAGCGAAGAAGAGTTACTGGACCTGAATTGCAGGGAGCCCTAAGGCACCATTCCCGGAGTGGCAGCGGTGGTGGGCCGGTACTAGCGTTGGGCTGAAGTTTCCTCAGGGAAAGGCAGCAAGCCACACACCCTACTTACACCTCCGGAACCAGAGAAGAACGCTCTCGGCAAAAACTAAGCACTTGCGTATATTTTACAGCACCCCCCCGCCCCCAAGCCAGCTTCAGCAGCTGAACTCCCTAGGCCTGAGACAGGCACTGTTGAGCACCTAGAGCCATCCTTGAGGCCTTGGAGAAGGAAAAAATTTGCAAATGGGGGAAAAGATAATTTCCACACTGAACTAACTGCAGGAACTCAGGACAGAAGCAGCTCCTGTCCAGGCAAAAACAGTCCGTGGACTTTAAGCACCTTCCCTTCTGAATGGACCTCTGTGGGCCTATTTCAGGAGAATAGGCCCTTGTTGGCAGACCCCAACCGTTTCAGCTGCGTGATGGAGAGGTGGGTGTTTCATGTTTGGTATTGCTTTACCTATTAAACAGGGTCCTCACCTACCCACATCAGGGGCCTAAGGACTGGTAGCTCTACTCAGGTCACCCAGCCGCCCGCAACAGGGGTCCAAGGATAACTGCTACATCCAGTCCTTACAACCAAAAACTTTGGGTGCCCATGGTCCATCTGCAGAAGCCACCCACCTGCACACTCTACGGAACAGGGACACGCTTTCCTCAGAGATACTCGGGGGCCGGTTTTCAGCTCCCTGCCTTGTTCACAGCATGACCCCCTGCTGCAATCAGATACCAGTATATATGCCAATCACCCCTTCCCCTCTAAGACTGTAGGACAGAGCCTGTACCACACACTTGATGATCAGCTACCTGGGCACCTGAGCTGAATTCATACAAGAAAAGTAAATGGACTCCTAGACTGATATACCTGATAACAGCTCTAGCCATCTGGGGGCAGGACATCAGAGCTCCAAAGACAAAAATAGTCAAGCTAGCTCACTCAAGCAATCCATCTGGGCATATCAAAACAAAACAAAGCAAGAAGCTACGACACAGTAAGCAAGCATAAAATAATACAATAACTTATAAATGGCTTGAAGGCAACAGTCAATATCAAGTCACATAAAGAAACTGTCCATGATTGCATCAACAAGCTCTCAAAACAAAGAATCCAGGGATCTTCTAGATGAAAGTGCATTCCTGGAATTACCAGAGGCAGAATACAAAAGATTAATATACAGAACCCTTCAAAACATCAGGAAGGAAATGAGGCAATATGCAGAACAAGCCAAGGAACACACAGATAAAGAAATTGAAGGAATTAGAAAGATTATTCAGAAACATAATGAAAAAATTAATAAGCTGGAAAAATCCATAGACAGGCAGCAATCAGAAATTCAGAAGATTAAAAATAAAATTACAGAAGTAGACAACTCAATAGAGAGTCAGAGGAGCAGAACTGAGCAAGTAGAAGCTAGAATTTCAGAACTTGAAGATGAACCACTTGGCATTTATATGTTTGAAAAAAAATTTGATAAAAGAATTTTTACAAAAATGAAGAAATCTTAAGAATCATGTGGGACTCTATCAAGAGAAATA
This sequence comes from Elephas maximus indicus, assembly GCF_024166365.1. Taxonomy (NCBI): domain Eukaryota; kingdom Metazoa; phylum Chordata; class Mammalia; order Proboscidea; family Elephantidae; genus Elephas; species Elephas maximus. Next base: position 65,449,225 of record NC_064838.1, read on the forward strand.
AGCTACAAGTGATTAGAGTACCAGAATAGGGAGGGATAACAGAAAATACAGAGAGAATTGTTGAAGATTTGTTGGAGGAAAACTTCCCTGATATCATGAAAGATAATATACCTATCCAAGATGCTCATCAAACTCCACATAAGGTAGATGTTAAAGAAAGTCACCAAGACATATTAAAATCAAACTTGCCAAAACCAAAGATAAAGAGAGAATTTTAAGAGCAGCTAGGGATAAAGGAAAAGTCACCTACAAAGGAGAGTCAATAAGAATAAACTTGGACTACTCAGCAGAAACCAGGCAGGCAAGGTGGCAATGGGATGACATATTTAAAAAATTGAAGGAAAAAAAATTGCCAGCCAAGAATCACATATCCAGCAAAACTGTCTCTTAAATATGAAGGTGAAATTAAGACATTTCCAGATAAACACAAGTTTAGGGAATTCGTAAAAACCAAACCAAAACTACAAGAAATACTAAAGGGAGTTCTTTGGTTAGAAGATCAATAATATCAGGTATCAACCCAAGACTAGTACACTGGGCAGAGCAACCAGAAGTCAACCCAGACAGGGAAGTCAAAAAAAAAAAAAAAAAAAGCAAGATTAAAAAAAAGAAAAAAAGCTCAAAACAGGGTAACAGCGATGATATTACATAAAAGAAGACAACACTAAAACAATAAAGAGGGACTAAGAAAGGTAATCATAAATCTTCCATATGGAGAGGAAGATACGGCAATACAAAGAAATAAAAATCAGGTTTAAATTTAGAAAAATAGGGGTAAATAACAAGGTAACCACAAAGGAGACAAACTATCCTACTCATCAAAATAAAATATAAAAATAAAAAATTAAAGACTCAGCAGAAACAAAATCAACAACAACGAATATGAGGAAAGGACAATAGATAATCTACTCAGCACATAAAATTAAGTGGGAAAAAGAAACTGTCAACAACACACAAAAAAAGACATCAAAATGATAGCACTGAATTTATTTTAAAAAAAAGGAGGGAATAAAGAAATTCATAGAATCCAATGAGAATGAAAACACTTCCTATCAGAACCTTTGGGACACAGTGAAAGCAGTACTCAGAGGTCAATTTATGTCTATAAAAGCACACATCCAAAAAGAAGAAAGTGTCAAAATCAAAGTATTATCCCTACAACTTGAACGAATACAAAGAGAGCAACAAAAGAAACCCTCAGGCACCAGAAGAAAACAAATAATAAAAATTAGAGCTGAACTAAATGAAATAGAAAACAGAAAATCGATTGAAAGAATTAACAAGACCAAAAGCTGGTTCCTTGAAAAAATCAACAAAATTGATAAACCATTCGCAAAACTGACAAAAAAAAAAAAAAAAAAAAAACAGGAGAGGAAGCAAATAACCCGAATAAGAAATGAGATGGGCGATATTACAACAGACCCAACAGAAATTAAAAGAATCATATCAGGTTACTATGAAAAATTGTACTCAAATAAATTTGAAAACCTAGAAGAAATGGGTGAATTCCTAGAAACACACTACCTGCCTAAACTAACACAAACAGAGGGAGAACAACTAAATAGACCCATAACAAAAGAAGAGATTGAAAATGTAATCAAAAAACTCCCAACCAAAAAAAAAAGCTCTGGCCCGACTGCTTCACTGCAGAGTTCTACCAAACTTTCAGAGAAGAGTTAACACCACTACTACTAAAGGTATTTCAGAGGATAGAAAAGGACGGAATACTACTAAACTCATTCTATGAAGCCACCATAACCCTGATACCAAAACCAGATAAAGACACCACAAGAAAAGAAAATTACAGACCTATATCCCTCATGAACTTAGATGCAAAAACCCTCAACAAAATTCAAGCCAATAGAATTCAACAACATATCAAAAAAATAATTCACCATGACCAAGTGGGATTCATACCAGGTATGCAAGGATGGTTCAACATTAGAAAAACAATTAATGTAATCCATCACATAAATAAAACAAAAGACAAGAATCACATGATTTTATCAATTGATGCAGAAAAGGCACTTGACAAAGTTCAACACCCATTCATGATAAAAACTCTCAGCAAAATAGGAATAGAAGGAAAATTCCTCAACATAATAAAGGGCATTTATACAAAGTCAACAGCCAGCATCATCCTAAATGGAGAGAGCCTGAAAGCATTTCCCTTGAGATTGGGAACCAGACAAGGATGCCCTTTATCACCGCTCTTATTCAACATTGTGTTGGAGGTCCTAGCCAGAGCAATTAGGCTAGATAAAGAAATAAAGGGCATCCAGAATGGCAAGGAAGAAGTAAAATTATCTCTATTTGCAGACAACATGATCTTATACACAGAAAACCCTAAGGAATCCTCAAGAAAACTACTGAAACTAATAAAAGAGTTCAGCAGAGTATAGGGATAGAAGATAAACATACAAAAATCAGTTGGATTTCTCTACACCAACAAAAAGAACATCAAAGAGGAAATCACCAAATCAATGCCATTTACAGTAGCCCCCAAGAAGATAAAATACTTAGGAATAAATCTTACCAGAGATGTAAAAGACTTATACAAAGAAAACTACAATACACTTCTGCAAGAAACCAAAAGAGACCTGTTGTTGTTGTTAGGTGCCATCGAGTCAGTTCTGACTCACAGCGACCCTATGCACAACAGAATGAAACACTGCCCAGTCCTGAGCCATTGAGGTCATTGTTGCAGCCACTGCATCAATCCACCTTGTTAAGGGTCTTCCTCTTTTCCACGTACCCTGTACTCTGCCAAGCATGATGTCCTTCTCCAGGGACTGATCTCTCCTGACAACATGTCCGAAGTATGTAAGACGCAGTCTCGCCATCCTTGCTTCTAAGGAGCATTCTGGTTGTACTTCTTCTAAGACAGACTTGTTCATTCTTTTGGCAGCCCACGGTATATTCAATATTATTCGCCAACACCACAATTCAAAGGCGTCAACTCTTCTTCGGTCTTCCTTATTCATTGTCCAGCTTTCACTTGCATATGATGCAATTGAAAATACCATGGCTTGGGTCAGGCGCACCTTAGTCTTCAAGGTGACATCTTTGCTCTTCAACACTTTAAAGAGGGCCTTTGGAGCAGATTTACCCAATGCAATGTTTTTTTTGATTTCTTGTCTGCTGCTTCCATAGCTGTTAATTGTGGATCCAAGTAAAATGAAATCTTTGACAACTTCAATCTTTTCTCCTTTTATCATGAGTTTGCTCACTGGTCCAGTTGTGAGGATTTTTGTTTTCTTTATGTTGAGGTGTAATCCATACTGAAGGCTGTGGTCCTTGATCTTCATTAGTAAGTGCTTCAAGTCCCCTTCACTTTCAGCAAGCAAGGTTGTGTCATCTGCATAATGCAGGTTGTTAATGAGTCTTCCTCCAATCCTGATGCCCTGTTCTTCTTCATATAGTCCAGCTTCTTGTATTATTTGCTCAGCATACAGGTTGAATAGGTATGGTAAAAGAATACAACCCTGATGCACACCTTTCCTGACTTTAAACCAATCAGTATCCCCTTGTTCTGTCTGAACAACTGCCTCTTGATCTATGTAAAGGTTCTTCATGAGCACAATTAAGTGTTCTGGAATTCCCATTGTTCGCAATGTTATCCATAATTTGTTGTGATCTACATAGTTGAATGCCTTTGCATAGTTAACAAAACAGAGGTAAACATCCTTCTGGTATTCTCTGCTTTCAGCCAGGATCCATTTGACTTCAGCAACAATAACCCTGGTTCCAAGTCCTCTTCTGAAACTGCCCGGAATTTCTGGCAGTTCCCTGTGGATATACTGCTGCAGCTGTGTTTGAATGATCTTCAGCAAAATTTTGCTTTCTTGTGATATTAATGATATTGTTCTATAATTTCCACATTTGTTTGGATCACTTTTCTTGGGTATAGGGATGAGAAAAAAGAAATGGTGGAAAATTATGAGAAAAATTATATTAGAAAATTTCCCAGAGCTGAAGGGAGACATGATTCTTTAAGGTATAAGGTATAAGGATCTATCAATGCCAAGGAGAATGGAAAACACAGACAAAGAACTGGGGATTATCAGAAAATCTAGGGTAAAGTGAAATTCCTATTAGCTTCCTGAAAGAACAAAACAGAAGGTAGACTAAATAAAAGGACCATAGTAACATCAGATCTACCATCACCAGTGCTGAATGCTTGAAGAGAGTGAAAATAATTTTTGACATAAAAACCTATACCCAAACTACCAATAAAAAAATTTCCAACTTTTAGGACTCAGAAAATTTACCTTTCATTCACTCTTAGAAAATTCTAGCAAAATTAGAAGGTAAGTCAAGAAAAAGAAAGGCCATTGGAACCAGGAAACAGTGGGTCCAACCATGGACAGCAACTGATGAATCTTAGGCTGATGCTATACAACAAGTCTAGAGAGCTTCCTGTCCAGATTAAAGTAAAATGGAGGTCTATAACAAAAAGGGAAGCCCAATAGAGCTGTGTGGGGCAAATGGTTAAGGGCTTGACCACTAGCCAAAACATTGGCCATTCGAACTCACCCAGAGTTGATCTGCTTCCAAAAAGTCACAGCCTTGAAAACTCTATGGAGCAGTTCTGCTGTGTGCACATGGCATCACCATGAGTCGGAATCTACTCGATGGCAACTAACGACAATAAACAGTGTAAGTACGAGCTTGGAAAAAGCTGAAGACATGATTGTGGCACACGCTCAGGAAATGTAAGGGAAATTCAGAAATTTCAGGTAAAACAATCAAAAGAACTTTATATGGAAATTTTGAAATACATATTACACAAAGTAAGAGGTGGAATGATTTTGACAAAATGATTTAAAAGTAGAGAATCCATTCGAATCTAACCCTAGGCACAATGTCCTTTGTGAACCACAGGAGTTGTGACAGTATAACCATAAAGAACACTGAAGAATCATAGCATACCACTTGGGTCTGCAGTAAATAATTTATTTAACAAAGTACTAATTATGCAAAGCATTTTCATCTTTGGAAAAATCACAAAGAGAGGCCACTCTGGTGACACAGCAAATGTAAATTAAACTGAACAATACAAAAATAATGGTGTAGCTTACCGAGAATTTTTTTTTTTTTTTTACTGAGAATAGAAAGTCAAAGAGGGAGAAGAGCACTAAATGGTATAAGCACTCATATCTGTCTTACTATGGAGGAGGCAAGAGATACTGACTAGACTGATGGACCAATTTGGGGAGGTTCAACTATGTAGAAGTGGCAAAATCAATGGAAGCATCATGTCTCAGTGGGAAAATGTGGAAAAGTGATTGAAAGTAAGGTAAATTCTTCTCTCATTAGGAAATCAGCACATAATGTCTAAAGTTGATAAATAAATATTATCTACTAGTATGAAGATTATAAAAATGGCGTGATGGTGAGGCTATCTGACCTCCTCTAACTTCATGAGGGGGAGAGAGAATCACCATCAGCATCAGCCCAAAGCCGATTCCTATCAAGTGGAGGTTAGACATACCTCCGCCTCCAACCTTTTTTACCAATTCTGACACCAGCCATCCCTCCCACAGCACTCTACTTCTCTGCTGGGTTTGAGAATTCATTACAATGGCCACACGGACCTCACAGACCATACTCACAGTTATAGGGTTTATTAGGGAAGTAACAGGTTACAATTCAGGATCAGGAATGACTCAGGATATAGTTCTTTCGTTAGGACAGCCTCTTCTCAGCCATGCCCACAGGCAGGCCTCTCTCAGCCCCTTGACCACTCAGTCCAGCCCAGCCTTTGCCCTGCTCAGGCAAATGTTACAAAGCTCTTTAGCTCTGCCAGTAAGTGCCTGGGGGCACCCCACTCTGCCAGGAAGCCTCCTGCCCAGAGGAACTCAGCTTCTCACTCAGATTGGCAAGCCTAGCTCTGCCAGCAACTGCCCAGAGGTACCCCACTCTGCCACGAAGCCTCCTGCCTGAAGGCTGTCAGCTCTCTCACTCCATGGGTCAGCACACCCACCGTAACTGCCTTGCTCCATGGGCCGGGAAATTCACCATACCGTCTCAGGTAGGTCTCCTGGTTCTGCTGCGACCATTTCTCTGCTGCTGCTTATCGCCGTCTCTTATCGTCTCCAGTGTTATAGCTCTCTTTCTCTGTCTCTTGGGTCTAGGAGATTCTCAGTGCAGGGACCCCAGGACCCCCTTTCTGCCTCTGGGATGGTTCATTTTAAGCCTAGTGGAATGGCAAAACTGACCAATCCCCTTGTTAGGGTTTCATATACCTTATTTGCATGGTCCCACCGCCACAAGGGTGCCATGCACCTTATCTGCATTATCGGCAAACTGTCGGATCCCCTTGGTGGACCACAAGCACCTTATTTGCATAGTCTCACCCAATCATTTGGTGGGAATTACAACACCATGGTGATTTCTCACTATATAAAAGTGCTCCATTGTACCAGAGAGATAAACCAGAAATGGGAGTGTTATGAACTGAATTGTGTCCCCAGCAAAATGTGTTGAAATTCTAATCCCTGTGCCTTTGAATGCAATCCCCTTTGAGAATAGAGTTTTCTTTGTTATGTTAATGAGGACATATCAGTATAGGGTGTCTCTTAAACCTAATCACTTGTGAGTGACATAAAAAGCAGCATAAACACAGAGACATACAAGTAAAAAGGGGGCAGGTAGATGCCACGTGAAGACCACCAAGGAACTGAGGAATGTCGGAGCTAAAGAAGCTGAAGCCAGGACCTGCCCCAGAGCTGACAGGGAGCATCTTCCCCCACAGCTGGCATGCTGAATTTGGACTTTTAGCCTCCTGAACTGTGAGGAAATAATTTTCTGTTCTTTAGAGCCACCAACTTGTGGTATTTCTGTTATAGCAGCACTAGGAAACTAAGACCAAATGGTCTTAGAGGTAGGGAAGGGAACTATTACTTTTCATTTTACGGTGTCTAAAGTTTTTTAAAGTACAGTAAAACCTGAGAAAGCCGGAACCAACATAAGGCGGAAACTTGTCAGAGAAGGAAAACATACATATTTTCCACTATTAGAGAGGGATGTAAAAGTGGTAAGACTGCACGCTGTCAAGGGTGAAAAACTTGTGAGACCCAGAAAAACAAGGCAGTTGCATCGAGTTCCGGCTCTCACAGGTTTCACCGTATTTGATTTATAAACTATGTTCATATTATTTCAATTATTGCTTTCATAAAAAATATATAGTCATAAAAAGTACAAAAGCATTGTGACAAGCTACTTTACTAAAAACAAAAAATAAATAATTGAGTCTAGATGAAATCTTGTCTTCCGAGTGGACTGTGCTGGAGGAATAGTGCATTTAGTATAACTGGATTTATTTGCAAAGAAGAGGGAGCAAATGCCATGAACGGAAATGAAGCACATCATTGTTCCCCAACAGAACAATTAAGCTTTCATTAGGATTTAATGACAGGATAACATTCTGGGGCTTGGAGGGTAAGCACATCCCCTTCATTATCAAATCAAAGATTATTCAGTATCAAGAGCCACCCTTTCCTTTATCCTGGATTCTCCCCAACCCCCAAACCCCTTGATGACCTCAGATAAAGATGGAAATGGAACAAAAAAATTCCCCAGTGCTAACTGCATATTATCTCATTTCCTCCTGATTGCTGCCTCTTAGTCGTTTCATATTAATACCCCAAAAATGACAGCAAGTGCACATTCAAGTACCAGCTAGGTACATTTTCCAGAACGAGCTAGTTGTTGGAAGGTTTGCCAGAAAGGAGTGATCCAGTGTTTGGACTACTGCGCCCATCTGTCCTGAAGGCCTGGCATCCATGTTATTTAGAACAGCCTGGGTAAACTTATTACTGCATTCTGTGTTCACAGAGAAGGTTGGTTCTGAGTTCAATTACAATCCCTAGCAGTTTAAACGATAGCCACTGTGCTATAATCTAAAATAAATTGCTTTTCTCAAGAAGCCATGTAAGCTTTTGCACTGCAACTTAGCGGAGCTGCTGGTTTCATCACATCTGAAATTCAAGCAGGGTACAAGCACTGGTGCTCTGAACTCCTGTTTTTACCTCAAGCGGCATTCTTCTCCACTTCTGCAGCTCTCTGTTTATCCAAAACTCATCGCCTGCAACTGGATTTCTGGGAAAGCAACACTGTGTTCCTTTTTTTTTTTTTTTTTAATGCATCAAACAAAACCTGTTGCCTTCAAGTCGATTGCAACTCATAGTGACCCTAGAGGACAGAGTAGAGCTGCCTCACAGGGTTTCCAAAGAGCGCCTGGTGAATTCCAACTACGGACCTTGTGTTTAGCAGCCGAACTCTCAACCACTACGCCACCAGGGCATCGGTGTTTTTCCGATGCAAGCCACACACTTTGCCTGGGCTCCTTTGACAGGATGATATTACTGAGGGTAAGATGTGTTCTCCCTGCCCCCACAGCTAGAACCCTTATCTGCCACCACAGGCCAGGACAGCCAGTGAGGACCTCAGCACCCAAACGAATTCAGTACTTCTGCAAACTCTTTGTTCAAATTCACCTTTTTCTCTCTCCAAGGAATAAGAAAGGAAGGGAAAGAAAATTGGCAAGTACTCAAAACCTGAAGCAGAAATCTGGCTCCTCACCCCCATGCCCCCACCATGGGTTTTTCCAGAAAGTCTAACAAACCCAAACCCACAAAGCTGTTTTTTCTGAGCACAGCCAAATCCAGCCTTCAGAGGGGCACAGCTGCTTCAGTGCTTCTCAGATGGAGATGGCTTCTGATCCCTTAGATGCCTTTCTACAAAGCCAATTAGAAAGGTTTCCAATGTACACTTCGTTCTTTCAGATTTAACAAGGCAACATAATTAACGCCACTGTTTTTCTGCCAGTCAACAAGGGAAAATTGCCGTTCCAAGGGATTTTTTTCAAGTTTACAAAAATAATCCATTAATACTTATCCTTTTCAGACATTTTTCTTTCTATTGAGCTTGAAAGAGATTGGTTTGGGGTGTGCTATATGGTATGTGCTTAGTAGCATTTTTCTGAAAGGAGAAACTTCTTTGTGCCCATCAAAAAGAACAACGACCACAAAAAAAGGAAAATGAACCCTTTGACCAGCTCAAACTCCAACCTGAGAAACTCAGAGTGAAGGCGAGGAAGTGCTATTTCTTTCTATCATTTTGATGCAGCTGTGCCTTGAGGGAAGATGGAGGGTTCCAATTCATTCCCATGAACACCCCAGTTTTCATGCATGAGGTCTTCAATCTAGGGGGGCCAGAAAGACAAAGGGCACTGGCTCTTGACCAGGGCCCTCTCAGGGCACTAGGAAATGGAAGGAGGTGTTTCTTTGATGTCCCAGTGATTGGAGGACATTACTGACATCTGGGGACACTCTAAATGTTGCTAAAGTTTTGAAATGTGTTAGCTTTACACAACACAGAATTTTCCTGCTGGGAATGTCAGAGCCACCACTGAGAAACACTGACTTCAGTTGGGAGGAAGTCAATGTTGCAATAAGGTGAGTAGAGCCCATTGCCCTGGGCCCCTCATTTTCCCATGTTGTAAACTCTCGGCTGCAAACTCTTAGCATGATGGGTAATTTTTGATTGCATGCTGGACATTTTGTCTACTACGTTAGGAAAGTCTAGGTCGTATTTAAACCTTTTTTTTTCAGGAGACAGTCACCCTGTTTAGGTTAGTCAAACGAGTCTTAACTCCTTCTGTGGGTTGTAGTTTTAATGGCAGTTTAATTTTCAGAGTCTTTAAGGAGCTGTTTTGGTCTGCTTGCTATTTCACTGGTCCCTGCTCCCACCACAGTGTCTGAGGGTGCAGAAGGGGTTTCCCCAGGTTGTGCTACCAAGTGTCTCAGTGGGAGAGGGTGTGATGGGATCTCTGTACCAGTATCCCCTGACAGCTGTCTCTGGGCAGGGAGGAGAGTCCCAAGGCTTCCTGGACTGGGCCTCTTGCTGTGGCTGCATCCCACTGGCTAGTTCCGCTGCTCACCCCAGCGTCTCTGGGCAGAAGAGGAGCATCTCAGGCATACAGAGACAGAGGAGCTTCCAGGACCAGGCCACTTGCTATGACTGGGTCCCTTTTTCCTGTTCCCTTAGAGGAGCCCTGGTGGCATAGTAGTTAAGAGTTCGGCCCCTAACTAAAGGTTCGCAGTTCTAATCCACTAGTCACTCCTTGGAAACCCTATGGGGCAGTTCTACTCTGTCCTATAGGGTCACTATGGGTCGGAATTGACTTGATGGCCATGGGTTTGGGTTTGGGTTGCCTGCCTGAATGTGTCTGGGAGGGGGAGGAGAGTCTCTGGCCTGCAGGGACAAAGTAGCTTTCTGGAGCAGGTCACCTGCAATAGCTGGGTCTTACCCTTGCCTGTTCTGTCCACCCACCTTGGTATTTCATGAGAGACAGCAAGAGTCACAGGCCCAGTGGGGAAGAGAGCATACCCCCTGGCCACTTATTTGGGGAAAGGCTCCTAATCTATTCCCCTCACTGTTGCTGTTGGACTTGTCTGACTTACCAGAGGGAGGGAAGGAGCCTTTCGTTAGGTCTGGACTTGGGAAACATCCAGTCTCGGTAGCCTTCTTCTTTTGGGGAGGGGGATTCCCGATGCCCTGCCACTGTGCTGTCCTCCAGACCTGGGGTCTCAAACCAGCTCACCTTCTCCTTTTTACCTTTCGGAGTTCTCATGTGGTTGTTCCTTACACCATTCCTAGGATTTATAAGTTGTGATTAATAGGGCAGATCAGAGGAAAATGAGTTTATGCCATCTTTTATAAGCCAGAAGTCTCTGTTCACTATATTTTAATTGCATATTTCCATTCAAGTTTCTTATGACACAACCCATTTTGACCTTATTACGGTGGTGTGTACATTCATAGATTCTAAGATTTGAAACTTCTTGAGAATGTCTCTTTGTGTATCTGACAGTGCCTTGAACATAGTTGGTTCTCCCTGAATAGCTCTCAAGACTGAATGAACTCATGCGTATTTTCTTTGGGGCTGTACAATGGAGCAAGACCTGCTTGTTAAGTGGGTGGTTGTTGGCAGAATATAAACATGACTTAAAAATTCCCACCCCCTGCAAATGAACACAGGAGTAACAGGGAGAATCGTGCTCAATGTGATTTGCTGGAACTCAGTTCAGAACATCTGCCCACTTGGTCATCAGTTCTCTCAGGTCATCACGATCGTTTTTTCTGCTTCTAGCAGATCAGAAAACATGGTAAGGCTGGAGCAGACCTCCATACTGTCACTTCCTATAGTCATTACACTCCTAGAGTCTATACCCTTAAACACACAGACACCACACACACATGCACACACATATACACAAACATACACATACATGCACATTTCAAGCATTCACTTTTTCAGAGAAGGTAGAAAGTCAAACAGGGGAGCATGATGTGTTTTCTTTCTAGAAATGAAATCACCACTTCTCCAATAAAGGATGATTACAAAACCCCAGTGTCTGATAAGAAATGGCACAGACATTGTCCGAAAAACCCAAGTTATTTAAGGCCCACAGAAACATCACCCAAGACTGCATGTAAGAGCTAATGGGCCTCAGGTAGGGAAGGCAATGGAAGGTAAGGCCAGGACCATGCTGGGGCCCAGAAGTAGGAGTGATGGAGAAATAGACCCTGGGCAATTGAGTTCTCTCACTGAGCAGGAAAGGACTGGAAATGTGAGCATTAGGATGGAAAAGGCCTGGACTCCCATTTAACTATTAGAATCATGCATTGTTATCAATTGATACGAGCCCTTGATTTTTAAGATCTCTAATCACTTGTTGCTCATATTTACTGCACATACTTGTCTTTGTTCTTTTTTTTTTTTTTTGACAAACAAGTTTTAATTTTTAATGGAGTCAAATCTCCTACTCAATGTCTTTTATGATCTTTTCTTTTTGACTATGAAGTCCTCTCTCACTCTAGTTGGGACAAATATTCATTCCTATTCTAGGTTTATAGTCCTTGATGTTATACATTTATTGCTTTAATCCAGCTGAAATTAATTTTAGGGTATGGTGTGAGGGAGACTGTAATTCTTCTAACCCTAATGCAATCTTCATAAGAAAAAAAATAAGGCTTCCCAGAGAAGAAAACAGCCCAGACACACAGTGCTCAGCACTCTGAGGCAGGAATGCAGTGAAGGAGACACTTTTCTCAAACACCTAAAAACATAATCCTGCTTCACTTGGGACTTGAGGAAACTTTCCCTATTTCTCAGTGTTCCTCTTCTCTTTTCTACAGAGTGGGAACACAAATATCAACACCCACTGTGGTTCCCAAAGGAATCCCTGGGTGGTACAAACAGTTAACATGCTCAGCTGCCAGCCAAAAGGTGGGAGATTCAAGTCCATCCAGAGATGCCTTGTTGATCTACTTCTGAAAAAATCAGCCATTGAAAACCTTACGGAGCACAAGTCTACTCTGACACACAGAGTCACCAGAAGTCCTCAAGGATAAGGCAAATTGTTTAAGTTTGTCAAGTCTTCTGAGCACGTTCCGTGTAGATTTTTCATTACTGTTATACTGCATCTACAGGTCACTGCCAGAGAACGTGACCAAGGGAAATAGAACTCCAGGAAACATGAAACGACCTATTAAGGGCTTCCCTCTTTGTAAAAAAAAAAAAAAAAAAAATTTTTTTTCTCTTTGTAGGTACGGTCTCAGAAGAAAAATCAGTGCCAGCGTTTAAAACACATTAAGACGACACTGGCTTCCAGATGCATCAGGTTTGGAATAAATGTTCTCTGTACCATTTTCAGCTTCTACATGCTTGAATAAAGGGGAACCCACAGCTAATTGAGCTCTCAGGAAGAAGACTCAGATAAGTAAAGACTAAGCAGCATTCTTTTCCAGGAGTGGAGGAGGGAATATGTTTCGGGACTGGGCAAGGATCAGATTGCTTTCTCAACTTTCTATTTATTGATTGTATCTTAAAGACAAAGTACAATACCTGACTAATCTCTAAATACAGGTTAGCAATCTAAAGAAGCTGCAGCTTAAGTACAGTATTCTACAAAGATCACCTCAGGAAAGAGAAGGTGGCTCCCAACTTGTCCCAAATTAAATACATTTAGAAGTAAATGTGAGTAGCATCTAAGGTTGGGGAGCAGGGAGCGGGAGATTTGCAATAGATGCTCACTTTCAGGCTTGCTGAAATGTTCCCAAATGGTTCATGTTTCTGCATGACCAAAGTGGTCTAATTTGCTTTCTTAGCTTTATCAATCTTTCTGCACATTCGCAGATTATAACTTCACCTCAAGGACATTTTTACAGGTGTGTTTAACAACGTCTTGGTGGTGCAGGACTCAAATGATCACTTATCAAAGCAAGGAAACAAAGGCTGACACTTTTTAACATAGAAAGCAGGGAGGGAGGGAGGGAGGGAGGGAGGAAGGGAGGAAGGGAGGAAGGGAGGAAGGGAGGAAGGGAGGAAGGGAGGAAGGGAGGAAGGGAGGAAGGGAGGAAGGGAGGAAGGGAGGAAGGGAGGAAGGGAGGAAGGGAGGAAGGGAGGAAGGAAGGAAGGAAGGAAGGAAGGAAGGAAGGAAGGAAGGAAGGAAGGAAGGAAGGAAGGAAGGAAGGAAGGAAGGAAGGAAGGAAGGAAGGAAGGAAACTAGGTTTCTTTTTTTTTTTTAGTTCATCTGTTCAACATGTTTTTATTAAGCGCTACCTAACTAACCTTCATGTTAACATCTAAACCTTAACATGCTTTGCTAAGTGTTAAGTATCCTACTGTTAAGAATAAGGAGGTGAGGAAGTTCCAAGCAGTCTCTCATTATGGAATTTACAGTCTACCAGGGGTGAGAATAGAAGACTCAAAATAGGCAAAATTGCCTAATGCATACCTAGAGAACTTAACTAAAACAAGTTACCTAACAACTTAAAATAGCTACTATCTCCAGTTATGTACATGCCAGGTAAGACAGAAAAGGCCTACAACGTCTCCTAGTCATGCTCTGGAGCCAAAATAGGTTTTAATCATAACCATTTCCCGAAAATCTCCACCTATGCCCCCCAAATACAAGAGAGGACCAGGAGGTGTTAACTTCACAAGTCTCTCAACAAGAGCCCATTCATACAACACAAACAGAGGAGACTCTGTCCATTTTTTGCCTTCTTTTTTTTTTTTTTTTTTAATTGTTTGGAGAAGACCCAAATCAGCTACAAATTCACCTTATTTCCCTTCAAGGACACTGTCCTAAACGCTAGTAGTTTACTTTTTTTTTTTTTTTTTTTTGGCATATAAAATCACATTTGCTAAATCCGTTGTCTCTTATGGAACACAATTATGTATTCACCCAACAACTACATGTTATCGTAGATGTCAATCCATTAGGCAAGTAAATATGAAAAAAGAAACATTCACTGCAGAATCACAAGGTATATTACATAATACATCATCATTCAATAGAATGCAAAATTAGCAAAGATCAGCCTTGTCATTTGACTGGTGGGGCAACTGACAAATTTTCCTGTAAGGAATTCTCCAAAACACCATCAAATCGAGAGTTTAACAATTTCCAGGCCCTTATTTTGATCTTCCTGCTGCAAGATGTATACATGGAATCAGTTATGCAAGAGAAAAACCAGGGGTGGCAACAAGATTATGATCGTAAATTGCAAAATACAAAGCTCTTAGTTTCAAAAACTTACCTTTTCCAAGTGTCCCTGATTCAGCTGCAAGAATGCCTCCAGCCTGAGCATGATGGTTATTGGTAATGGGGACGGATGAGCCTTTTTTTTTTTTCCTTTTTGTTCATTGTGGTAAAATATACATAAAATTTACCATTTTAACCACTTTTAAGCTTACAATTCAGTGGCATTAAGTACATCCACAATGTTCAAAATCACCACTATTTCCAAAACTTGTCATCACCCCAAACAAAAACTCCATACCCATTAAGCAAGAACTCCCCATTCTTCACTCCCCACAGGCCCTGGTAATCTCTAATCTACTTTCTGTCTCTACGAATTTGTCTATTCTAGATATTTCATTTAAATGGAATCATATAATATTTGTCCTTTTCTGTCTGGCTTAATGTTTTCAAGGTTCATCCATGTTGTAGCACGTATCAGAACTTCATTTCCCCTTATGGCTGAACCATATTCCATTGTATGGATATACCACATTTTGTTTATCCATCTGTCGATGCATATTTAGGTCGTGTCCACCTTTTGGCTATTGTGGATAATGCCGCTATGAACTTTGGTGTACAAGTATATGTTTGAGTCCCTATTTTCAAGTCTTTTGGGTATATACCTAGGAGTAGATGTGCTGGGTCATTTGGAACTTTTATGTTTAATATTTTGAGGAACCTCCCAACTGTTTTCCATAGAGGTTGTACCATTTTACAATCCCACCAACAACGGACAAGGTTTCCAACTTCTCCAGACCCCCACCAAGACTGGTTATTTTTTCATCTTGATAATTGTTGTGATGAGCATCTTTTCATCTGCTTACTGATCATTTGTATATCTTCTTTGGAGACATGTCTATTCAAGACTTTGCCTTTTTGTTATTGTTGTTGTTAAGTTGTAGAACTCTTTTATATTCTGAATATTAATTCCTTATCAGATATATAATTTGCAAATATTTTCTCCCATTCGGTGGGTTGTCTTTTCACTCTCTTAATAGTAGCCATAAATACATGAAAGTTTTTAATTTTATGAAGCCCAATTCATCTATTGTTCCTTTTGTTGCCTGTTTTTGGTGTCATGCTTAAAAAAAACTATTGCAAAATCCAAGTTCATGAATATTTTCCCCTATGTTTCCTTTGAAGTTTTTTTAAAATAAATTATTTTGTTTTTATTGTTGTTGCCAATATACACAGAAGAACATACACCAATTTGTTTCTACTTTGAAAAGATTTAGCTCTTAAATTTAAGCCGTTGCTGCACTGTGAATGAATTTTTGTGTATGGAGCAAGGTAAGGGTCCAACTTCCATCTTTTGCATGTGGATATCCAGTTTTCCCAGTTCCATTTGTTGGAAGGCTGTCCTTCTCCCACTGAATGTTCTGGCACTCTTGTCAAAAAGCAGTTGACCATATTATGAGGCTTTGTATGCGGGCTCTCTATTCTATTCCGTTGGTCTATATTTGAACGATAACACCATAATACCATTAGAATAATAAGACAATCTTATTTTTCCTGCTCTTCTTCCAAACTCTTCCTGTCTTAGACATATTGATAACACAAAAAATGTATCTGTTTTCCATCTTTATGACTGTCATGTTTTTAGGTAACATGGAAGCCTGTTTCTGTCTTTAGAAAGAATTAATTTTCAAAGTTTAATCTGCATCATAACAACACAACAGTAATGACGTCAATGATAATAGATGTTTACTTGTGCCCAGGACTATGCTAGGCACTTTTCATTCATTGTCTTATTTAATGCTCACAATTCCCATATAACTTAGATTACTTCCTGCAGTCCCTGTAAGCACTTTTCATACAGAAGTTGACCCTCCCATTTCAAGCATAGGTAGAAGTTGGCCATACAGGAAAAGGCAAAAGGATAAGACACTGTCCAGTTGAGAAAAGCAACTTCACCCCTCATTAAGACCTACCTATTATAAAAAGAAGCTGATGGTAGTGTTTATTTATGATTATGGAACTAGTACCTGCTCACTGCACTCAATCTGAGAATTAGAGAAAAGCCTTTTTAAAAACCACATATTATTTTATCACTCAGTGATAAACGCTGATAATGTTTTGATATTTCCCAGGCTTATTTATATGGGTGTCTTACCTTTTTTGTTGTTTGTTGATTTTTTAAACCAAATTTACACCATGAAGCAATGCAATTTTGCATCCTTTTCTTTGAAAAGCATGCAAATTCTTGAAAATTATATTCTATTTCCCATGTCATTAAAATGTCAATTTAAAAAGATTTTCAAATTTATTTAACAATTTCCCAATTCAATGTATTTAGATTATTTACAGTACTTAATTATTACATACATAAGATTATACTAATTTTTTTCTGCATCTATTTCCTTGAAAAGAAATTCTAGATATAAGACCACTGGATCAAAAAATATGGAAGCTTCTTTTTCTAGGGACGCTGTCTCCATTCATAATTTCATCAAAAAGAAGAACTTACTAAGTTTAAGTAGTATTATGTAGTATATTCATTATATTTAACATTTACCTACAAGTTAAAAACGATACAGTTTTGTATGTTTTAAATTTTTATATAGTGGTATCATATTGAATGAACTCTCCTGTAATTCTATTTTGAAATTTTTACCACAATATAATATTTTAGAAATTTATTCCTTATAATACATTTTTTCATTTACTCTTATTTTTCAATAATCATCTGTTTTTGAATATTTCATAATGTTTATTCATTAGCTATTGGTGGATATTTATATTTTCTTAAATTAAGGGTGTGTGCGGGGGTAGCTGTTGTAAGTATCTTGTATAGGCTTCCTTGGGCACATGGGACATAGGTGGTGTACATCTTCAGGTTTTCATGGTGATGCCACATGGTATTCCACAGTGGTTGTACCGGTTTGTCCTGTTGAAATGAAAATCTCCCTTGCTCCACAAACTCACCAATGCTTGATATTGTTAGATTTTTTTTTTAAGTTTACCAGTCTCATGGGTATAAAAAGCTATGCTATTGTGATTTTAATTTGGATTTCCTGATTACCTTTGAAGTTGAGAGTCCTTTCATTAATTGGCCATTTCAGTTACTTCTCCAATTTGTTCATAATTCTAGGCAATTTTCTATTCATTTTTGTTTCGGGTTATTTATATTAACTCTTTGTATATTTCTTGCTAATTTTCTGTTGTTAAACATTCTGAAAATACAAGCATAGCCTGCAGAATGCTGCTTTTTCCTGGTAAAATGCCTCTTAGTTTTTTAAGTTCAAATTTCATAATATATTTTTTGGCCAATGTTCATGTGGCAAAAATTTATATTTATGATGGCAAAACCCAACACAAATTTGTCAACAAAGTGCTATATAGCAAAATCCTCAAGATATATTCCAAATATAATGCTTTTGCCCAGAGCCAACACAGGTCACATCGGTTCACATTTCATTTGTCTAAAGCAAATCGCATGGCCTCGCTTGACTTCAAGGAGGTGGGAAAGTACATCCACGCTATGTGCCCAGAAAGAGAAGTAAAATATTTATAAACAACATAATGACACCATAACGCCCTTGGTCATATAGTCTTTTTCAATTTCACAAAGTCAAATCTTTTTTTTTTCCTTCATGATGTTCGGGTATTGTGTCTTGTATAAGAAGATCTTCCTTATGCCAAAGTTATAAGATTCCTGTCATGTTTTGTTCTAATGTGTTTAAAGTTTGCTAAAAAGCTGTTCAGCTTTCTAGCTTAACAGGAGCTAATTTTTTGTGGTAATACTCTGTCTAATATTTTTTTTTCCAGCTGGAGAACCAATTGTTTCATTCACCGAAAGCCATCTTTTCCCATGCTAATTTAGTATTTCACCTTCTTTAATCACGCATGTTTGTCATAGGTCTGCTTTTGTGCTCCTTGTGCTAAACAAAGACAGGTTTGCCTGATACGTAACCAACACCACACTGTATAAGTGTTCTGAATTTTTAGTAAGCAAGCCCTCCATCCTGGTTCTTCCTCTAAAATAAACCACTTGCTATTCTAAAATATTATCTTTCTCTTCCAAAATCTGGAAGATATTTTATAAAGCCCCTTAAGAAATCCTGTTGGAGTTTTTGATGGTGACTGCACAGATCAAGCCTTCCCACTAGAGAACATGGTACTTACTTCTCCCTTGATTTAAGTTTCCTTTTATGCTGTTCAGAAAAGTTTAACATTTTTTATACAGTTACCGTACATTCCTTGTTTGTTTACTTGTGAATCCTATGGTTTGGGGTTTTTACTAGTGTCCAAGAGAACTCTTGATATTTTAATATAATCCTGCCTACAGCTACCTGGCTAAACTCTATCAGTTCTAATCGTTTTTCAGTTGCATTTCTTGGATATTTAGAACAGACCACTGTATCTTTTTAAATAGTACAGATTTGCCTTTTCTTTGTAGATGTATAACTCATATTTAATTTTTTTAGAATATTTCCACTGTTAACATTAAATAATGTAACTTGCTATAAGTTTCTGACAGATGTCTTGAATTTTACTGTGTAAGTTCTTTCTACTCTTATATTATTGAGTATCAATTGTTGTTGTTCTCCAGAAATGCGGATTTTATGTTTATAATTTGTTTCTTTTATTGTCCACAGATTGATTTTGTTACTCTCTTAATAATGAAAGCTGTTAGGGTTATTAATTTTCTGCTAAACACAGCTTTGGCAAGAGTTTAAATGTAAAACCCAACAGCTTGGAAAATAGCAGTAGCAACAACAAAAACCAAAAACTTTGCCTAACGAAACCTAAGTTCAAATAGGAGAGCAAAAAAAGTTGCCGCCTAGTCGATTCTGATTTATAGCGACCCAAAAGGTTAGCAGTTTGAATCCACCAGCCACTCCTTGGAAACTCCTATGGGGCAGTTCTACTCTGTCCTACAGGGTCCACATCAGAATCAACTCGATGGCAACCGTCTTGTTTTGCTTTCAATAGTTTGTTACACTAGGTTTGGTTTCCTTTTTGAAGTTAGAGTTTGTTAGGCAAAGTTTTTGTTTTTTTGTTGTTGCTACTGCTACTTTCCAAGCTGTTGGGCTTTGCATTTAAATTCTAGTTATCAATTTCTACTTATATTTCATTGTAGGCAGAACATGTAGCCTGTAAAAATTCTACAGTTCATAATTTAATGTGATTTTCTTAGAGGTATAGTACATGATCATTGTGTGTGTTTTTCCCCTAAATGCTTCACTGCTTAAAAATATATAAATTTTCACTTGTTGGGAACAAAGCTCAATAAATATTTATTAAATCGGCTTTCTTAAATTACTAACATACTCTATATATTCTTTATATGACCCATGAAAGATCAATAAAAGTATATTAAAGTCTTCTACAACAATTCTATTTCTATCAACTTTTCCTTTTATTTCTAACAGCTGTTGTTTCAATGTTATTTTGAGATTTTATCATATCAATACAGACAAGAGTTAACTTTGGTAAAGGGAAGGATAACGTACAATATAGGGAAAGTCAGTACAGCTTGACCAAGGCAAAGCCATAGAAGCTTCCTAGACACATTCAAACACCTTGAAGGACCTAGTTACTGGGGCTGAGGGCTGGGGACCAGGGTCTCAGGGGACACCTAGGTCAATTGGCTTAACATAGTTCATAAAGAAAATGTTCTATATCCTACTTTGGTGAGTAGCCTCTGGGGTCTTAAAACTTGTGAACAGTCATCTAAAATACATCTGTTGGTTCCATCATATTTGGAGCAAAAGTGAATGAAGAAAGCCAAATACATGAGGAAAATATTAGTCCAAAGGACTAATGGATTACATAAACCACAGCCTCTACCAGCCTGAGCCCAGAAAAACTAGATGGTGCCCAGCTACCACCACCAACAGCTCTGACAGGGATCACAATAGAGGGTCCCAGACAGAGTGGGAAAAAAATGTAGAACAATATTCAAATTAAAAAAAAAAAAAAAAGACCAGATTTACTGGTCTCACAGAGACTAGAGGAATCCCCGAGACTCTGGCCTCCAGACACCCGGGTGACTCAGAACTGAAGCTACTCCTGAAGACCACCTTTCAGCCAAAGATCAGACAGGCCTGTAAAACAAACAAAGCACACGTGAGGAATGTGCTTCTTGTTCAGTCAAGTATAGGAGACCTAATGGGAAACACCTGCCCAAAGCACAGATGAGAAGGCAGGAAGGGATGGGAAAACCAGGCGAATGGACACGGAGAACCCAGGATGGAAAGGGAAAGGGGGAGAGTGCTGACACATTTAGAGGATTGCAACCAATGTCACAAAACAATCTGTGTATAAATTTTTGAATGAGAGACTTATTTGCACTGTAAACTTTCACCTAAAACACAACAAAATAAAAAAAAAATATTTAAACCTCAGAACTGTCCTTTCTTCATTGTGAAATGCATCTTCTTCAAAGAAAATAGCGCCTTCTTGATCACATTCAGTGTTTTTCTGGCTTTTAATTCTGCTTTGTCTGAATATGCCAGGATTACATTTTGTGTTGTTCTGCTTTTGCCTGATAAATTTTGTCCTTTTTTTTTTAATTTCTAATGAGTCACTTTGTTTTAGGTATATCTCAGTAGCCCGTGGTTGTATTTTGTTTTTTATTTGAAATGGAGAGTTTTTGTATTTTAATACCTGTTGCCATCAAGTCGATTACAACTCATAAGGACCCAACAGGACAGAGTAGAACTGCTACACAGAGTTTGCAGGGAGCACCTGGTGGATTTGAACTGCCAACCTTTTGGTTAGCAGATGTAACTCTTAACCACTATGCCACCAGGGTTTCCTTGTATTTTAATAGACCACTTTAATTAATATTTTACAGTGAGATTCAGCTTCACAAAATGCTCTCACACTTACATTGATAGGCAGTTCCTGGACTATGAATGAATCCCATCCCTAAGTCTGTCTTTAAGTCAAATTTGTACATAAGTTGGAACAGTTAGGTATGGTTCGTATCTAGCATCAGTTAGTTAAATGTTTGTCCTAGTATACAGTATATGGTATACCTTTCTATGGATAAAAACATTAAAAAAACACTCTCAGATACACCAAAATATCTTTATATAATAATACAATAATAATAATGTCCTGATGAGGGCAAAGTAGCACCTGTTTGTTATTAGGAACCACTGTGGTGGTGGTGTTGCTGTTCATTACGGACCATTGTACGTACCTGGAGTTTTGAATATAATAGGCTTTACAGGGTTGGTTCACAACTACAGGTTGTATGTAAGTCAGAGGTCTGTAACCCACAGACTTCCTGTACTCTTCTCAATTTGTGAGGTATGTGGGGAATATTATTTCTATTTATAAATAAGGAAATTCAAAACCATATAGGTTGAATAAGTTTCCCAAGATCATTCAGGTACTATGTGCCAGTTGTAAGACTTAACCAAAGGATGTTATTAGGTGTCCTCGAGTCAGTTCTGACTCATAGTGACGCTACGTACCACAGAACGAAACACTGCACTGTTTTGCGCCATCCTCACAATCATTGCTATGCTTGAGTCCATTTTTGCAGGCACTGTGTCAACCCATCTCGTTGAGGGTCTTCCTTTTTTTTGCTGACCCTCTACTTTACCAAGCATGATGTCCTTCTCCAGGGACTGGTCCCTTCTGTTAACATGCCTAAAGTACCTAAGCAAAAGATGCTAATACTAAAACCATGGCTTTTTACAAATATACAATATACCCTTGCTGAACATCAATAATCAAGATGGGCTATTTGGTCAAATCACCTGCCTTTTGTTCTAGTAAGGAAGCTTATACTATTTACCTATGTTGGCATAAATGATATGTTTGGTTGTACTTCTGTGATCTTATTTTATGTTTTATATAATTTACGTGTCCCTGTTATTTTCTTTGCTTCAGCGATTTAGACCAGGCTGCACATTCTTTTATCTCCCCATTGAGTTGAAAGACATGCATCTTACTTCTATGGCCAATAATTGTGCCTAAACACGCCAAAATTCTTTTTAGATATTTGTTGAATGAATGAACAGACTTTGAAACATTCAAAGACTTATAATCTTTTGAGCCCACCTCAAGAAAAATGGGGATTTGTGACACTTTTATTTCTGGACTCTCTAAGTATAATCTTGAGTTCTGTAACAATAATTTTAAATTAAAAACACTTCATACTTATTAAAGTACTATTTTATATTACATATTTCTCTTTCAAATGTATACTTGTACATCTGTATTCATTGCTATAGTTAAATTTACAACTGTGTAAGTCTCGCTTTAAATTCAATTGTTCATTACCGTCAGTCTCTTAATGGCATTTACCCCGTTACT
The DNA here is from genome assembly GCF_024166365.1 of Elephas maximus indicus. Lineage (NCBI taxonomy): Eukaryota > Metazoa > Chordata > Mammalia > Proboscidea > Elephantidae > Elephas > Elephas maximus. The sequence continues at coordinate 65,472,102 of NC_064838.1, forward strand.
GAATTCTTAACTTTTATTTCTGCTCTCAGTTACCTGAACCAGGGTTTCCTAATCATCCCCAGATATGTCGATTCATTACTTCTGGGGTGGAAACTCTGATGATGTGGTGGTTAAGACCTATGCCTGCTAACCAAAACAGTGCCAGTTTGAATCCACCATGCGCCCCTTGGAAACCCTAAGACCTGTGACTCTGCATTTCTAATGAGCTCCCAGATACTGCTGATGTTACTGGGCCCTGCACCTCACTTTGAGTGGCACAGACTTAGCCTCCATCGCAGGCCATTTTCCATAGTAAAGAGCTGCTATGTCTGAGAACCTCTTTCTGTTACCTTTACAAGTCAAAGGCAATTTAACTACATTTACGTTTCTTGGGCATGCTTTCTCAAACTTTTCTAATGAAATTTTATAGATTTTATGGCAATATGTTATATGATATGTTGTACGGGGGAAAATAAGGCTAGCCTGATTTTTACTCCTTTGTAGACAGTATTCTTTGAATGATTTTTTTCTTTATTATTGTGATGAAGAGAAAAAAAAAAGCCAAGTTGGTGATGACATGGTTAAGAGCTTGTCTACTAACCAAAACGTCGGCAGTTTGAATCCATGGGCTGCTCAGTGGAAACCCTATGGGCAGTTCTACCCTGTCCTGCAGGGTCCACTGACTGGCAGCAGGTTTGTTTTGTTTTTTTTTTTTTGGTTGGAGTATGGAAAGGTTTTTCAATTTACATACTGAGGCTACTTTGCAAAGTTTTTTTTTTTAAATCTCTGAAAGGTTTTTCTTAACTAATCTTTTATTATTACTTGTGTTCTAATTGTCGTTTCTGCCTCAAGAACATCTATAATGCCTAGGCTGATTCTAGGTATTTAAACCTGTAATCTCTGTCCTTCTATATTTTAATCTCTTCTATCTCATTATCTTTTTTTTTTGCCCTTTTCTTCTCCATTTTGACAGAATTTATCAATGTTTTCTCTCTACATTAGTGATTTTTTTAAATGCTGATTTATTTTCAGCTTTTAATGCAGATTTTAATTCCATTACAGAACTCTGTGTTCTTTACAGTGTTTTCTTGACTAACCTGTCTCATTTTCCAAACTACCCTACTTTCTTTTAATCTAAGCTTTTTCTCTCATTTTCCTTTCTGTTTTCTAAGTCAACTGAAGATGCCAAACTTCTAAAAGTTTCTTTGCATTCCTGTGGCCCATCATCTTGACAAGTCAGCCTTTACTCTGAGTCTGGAGGAAACTGCTTCCTTTTTCTTGTTCATCATGACTTTCTGATATTCAGATTGTCACTAAAGAGTCAGTGTTTGCCAAGAAAGAGCTGAAGAGTGTGTTAATCTGGGTGTCAGCTGAATCCTCTGCAGCTGGATAAGCTGGTTTGCAGAATTTATAACCCAATTCCCAGCCTCTAGTAGCTTTTCCATCAGTGGAGCTCCCTGGGGTTGACTAGCATGACTATGTCCAATCTGAATATGAAAAACAACAGTCACCAGGGCTCCCTTTATCTTCAGCCCAGCTACAGTACTTTACCTATGAAAGATATCCACAGATATACTTCCGAAGATATAATTGCCCCATATGGTAAGGAAAATTATACCTCCACCCCAAAGATGTCCACATCTTAACCCCTGGAACCTGTCAATGTGTTAGGTTACACGGCAAAGGAGAATTAAGGCAGCAAATGGAATTCAGACTGCTAATTGCTGACCTTAAAATAGGGAGATCATCCTGGATTACTCCGGTGGGCCCAATGACTCATAAGAGTTCATCATGTGAAAGAGAGAAATAGGATCAACTGGCCATCGCTGGCTTTGAAGATGGACGTGGGCCGCAAGTCAAAGGAATGTGGGTTGCAGCTAAAAGCTGCAAGGAAATGTTTTCTCCCCTAGATCCTCCAGGAAGGACTGCAGACCTGAGGGTACCTTGATGTTACCTCATTTCAGACGCCTGACCTCTAAAACTGTGAGATAATAAACTTTTGTTTTAAGCCACTAAGTTTGTGGAAATTTATTACAGCAGCCATAGGAAGCTAAAGCATGACCATCTCTCTAGCCAACCACTTGCTAATTTTTTTTTAATTTGCATTCTCCACGTGAATGGCAAAAAGGAGTCTTCCTAAAAATAAAAAACCAAACCCATTGCTGCCGAGTTGATTCCAACTCAAAGCAACCCTACAGGACAGAGTAGAACTGCCCCATAGGGTTTCCAAAGAGCACCTGGTGGATTCGAACTGCCAGTCTTTTGGCTAGCAGCTGAGCTCTTCACCGCTGCATCACTAGAGCAGTGATGCATAATTTTCCAGTTCTTCAAAAGCAGTACCGACAATGCAGGAATTCCCGTCCACTTTTCTAATCAGTCTCAGCATGTTTCTGAAGCAGAGTAAAGACAGCCAAAGTGTTAAAGTTCCTTCTAAGGGAATCATCCGTTGAAACTGTTCATTGCCATTCCACCAGACTTCCAGTTACTAGAATTCTCTACAAGAATTTCAAATAGGTTGGCTATAAGAACTAGTTTTGAGGGCACTGATAGATCTGTATCTTCTTGACTATTTTTATTGGAAATTGGGAGCTGTTATATTAGAGACTACTACCCAGAAATCACATTAATTTAATGCATTCTTCAATCCCTTTTTAGGTAAGGTGTTGATCTTCTCTAGTCATTCCCTTGTGAGTGAATACAAACTCAAGAAATTATGCCTTTATAAAGTGGGCATATTCTTCTACATGTAAGAATTTTTTTTTTCTGTAAAGAGATAGAACCATAACCTATGTATTTTAATTTTGGGTAGCACCAATTTTCCTTGGGGAAGGAATGAAAAATCACATATTTATATGTTTCTCTTTATCTTGAGAGGAAGCTAGTAGGAGACGGATTTCCATATGATCTGATTTGCCCAAGTAGATATTTCTCTCCTCACTGGTCTCTGGAAATCATTGTGTTTACCCAAGATTAAACTCAAGAGGCTAAAGTCTTAGGTAAATATTAGGAGGGAATTGACAAAGGCTTATTAAATCTAAGGAATAGACTATAGTTTCCTAAAGGAATAACGTAACATCATTACAGTGTTAACACAGCAGAGCCAACTGCCTCGCCAGTACTAAAGGCCACATTATAAGCCAATACTATTTTCACTTGACCTTGTCCTTCCAATCTTTCTGCATAGCAGAAACAGGGACACAGGACAATAAGGTTTAATGAAGAGTATAAGCCCATTCATTCATAAGTACTGGATCTTAGGCCTCCAAGTTTCTCACCCCTCTGTTACTGTTGTTACCTGCCATCGTGTTGGTGTCTGATTCATGGTGATCCCATGCACAACAGAATGAATGCTGCCCAGCCCTGCACCATTCCCGTGATCAGTTGTGGGTCAGACCTTTGTTATCATAAGGTTTTCATTGGCTGATTTTTGGAAAGTAGACTAAGACAGATCTTTCTTCCTAGTCTGTCTTAGTCTGGAGGTTCTGTTGAAACCTGTTCAGCATCACAGCAACACACAAGCCTCCAATGACACACGGGTGGTGTTTGCACATGAAGTACATTGGCCAGGAATCGAATCACAGACTCCTGCTTAAAGGTGAGAATTCTACCACTGAACCACCACTCCCTCCATTTTCTACTTAAGAATCATTTTATGCTTGGTTCACACACTGGACACAACTGTTCTGGACACATAGTACTTGGCTAGACAAGCTCTGAAGGGGAGAAGGGTCTTCTATTACTGGCTTGCAATACGGTCTAACGTTTCCACCATTACAAGCATCAAACTGGGTAAAGACTTTGTATCTCCAAAAAGATTAAGTCAAAATGTAGATTCACCTAGGAGGAGAACCATTTGCGCCTTTGTCAAATAAGAATGATTACTTGATACTATTGGTTAGCTCCTAAGTAGCACAAACAGGTAAGGGCTCAACTAATAGCCAAAAGGTTGGTGGTTCAAACCCACCCAGTGGTACCTCAGGAGACAAGAATGGTGATCTGTTTCTGAAAGGTCGCAGCCTTGAAAACCCTATGGAGCAGTTCTACTCTGCATATGTGGGGTCGCCAAGAGCGGAAACCAACTGGACAGCTACAAACAACAAGAAGACTAGTCAGTACAACTAGCCTGAGTGAGTAATGCAAGCTAATTTGGGAAGGACCAGAAGGGAAAATTGAGAACCATAAGGCATGGGTAGGGAAGACTAGGAGACTGAACTTTATAATTTCCTCTGGGTATGATCCTGCCCGGATAGAGAATACAAATGTTCTCTTGGCAGTATTAGCCAAGGGGAACCCCACATGAAATAAAATGAAAACAATCATAACATTTTAGAAACAAACACATATTTTCATTTTTATGGCAGCCTATGAAACAAGTAGTTAAGAGAACTGGCTCTGAAGTCAAGCAGCCCGATTCAAATCCCTGCCCTATCGCTCACAGGAAAGTTATATAATTCCCTTAAACCTCTTTCCTGCATCTGTAACTGGGGATAATACTATTACCTCTTTGGCTTCTTTGAGGGCATCAGCTGTGATAATACCCATAATGCTCTGTCTTAGTTATCTAGTGCTGCTGTAACGCAAATACCACAAGCGGATGGCTTCAGCAGAGATTTATTCTCTCACAGTCTACTAGGCGAGAAGTCCGAATTCAGGGTGCCAGCTCCAAGGGGAAGACTTTCTCTCTCTGTCGGCTCTGGATGAAGGTCCTTGTCATCAATCTTCCCCTGCTCTAGGAGCTTCTCAGCAAAGGGAACCCAAGTCCTCCTTTCTTGGTCATATGAGATGCCCTTGTCTCTCTGCTCACTTCTTTATTTCTCAAAAGAGATTGATCCAAGATACAATCTAATTTCGTAGATTGAGTCCTGCCTTGTTAACGTAACTGCCTCTAATCCTGCCTCAATCATATCATAGAGGCAGGATTTATAACATAGGAAAATCACATTAGATGACAAAATGGTGGACAACCACACAATACTGGGAATCATGGCCTAGCCAAGTTGACACACATTTGGGGGGGGACACAGTTCAATCCATAAAAGCTTGTAGCACAACGTCTGGCCTCTAACAAGCAGTTCAATTTAACTGCAGCTCTTGGTGGCTCTGCTAGGGAGACACTGCAAAGCTTACTGGGTAGGGACAGGGACTCTGGAACAAGACTGTCCAGGTGTTGCTGTTTACTCATCTCGTGATCCTGGGCATGCTATCTTTAGTCTCTGTGTCTCACTTTCCTTGTCTGTGAAACGGGGTAGTAACACCTATGTTATAGGGTTGTTTTGAGGATTAATTAAATCAGTTAATACTTGTAAAATGTTTAGAACAGTGTCTGACACATAATTAATACTATACATGTGCTTGATACATCAATTATTTAGCTCTGCATAAATGGTTTGAAAGCTGCGATCATGGAAAAATCAGGCTCTGCGGTGGTCCTCTGAGAGATGATGTGGTAGAGGAGAGAGGAGGAAGGTATGGCCCAGCTCTGTTCTCTCGAGAAACAGAGGAATTCTAGTTTACACATTGACATTTTGGGCAAGATTTTCTTTGAGTAAAGGGCTGTGCTGCTTTAAAAGAAGGAAAGAAAGGAAGGAAGGAAGGAAAACAGGAAAGAAATGAATAGCCATGGCTGTATACCCAGGTGCCCTCATGTAAAATCTATATACTTATCCAGTTTTTTAGAAAACACTGAACATTTTTATATACATTAGCTAGTGGGTTTAATCAGGTCATTTTTAAGCTTTCTTTTAGATAAGAAATTCTCTACGTGTACCTTGAAAAGCGAATTTCAGTAAACTCAAATTTTAAAGACGGCTTCCCAAACTTCTTTAGGGTAAACAAAAATCTCAGTAATTCTAATTTAACATGCAAAAACCACGAATACTCACCACAGTCAAAAGAATAATAAATCACCCCTGGGTTGAAGTACTTGCCATGCAAAATTGCCTATCTCGTAGAACATCCAGAAATCAGTTTTAATTTTTTTTTTTTTAATTACTATTTTTGCTCTTGTGATGGTTGCTTTTCACAGCAGCTTGGAAAATGCACCGTTCTCAGCATTAGGGAGCCAGAAGAGAAGCGAGGAAGGGAAACTATGGTGCCTGTAACAAATTGAAGGAGGGACTCAATGGATCAGAGGGCTGTGCTCCAGAAGACATTTGTTAAATGTCATCAGATAAAATTTATGATATAAAAGAGAACGTTCCTTAGTCATTCTGAGTATTGTTATCCACATGAATAATAAATCAAAAGGCTCTCTATCTATTTGCTGCTGAATGCTGTGGCCTTAGACAGATTGGAGATGTGATGTACTCCACTGATATCAATGGAACAGGATCCCAGTGAAACATCACTGGATTGGCCCCAACTTCTGGAAAATCAATGGCTCGGGAGAACAAAAACCGTGAGGGGAAGAGTATTAAACAGAAAATGCAAGCATTTATGGCACCGCTAACATCAGTGAACTTACTAAGGAGATTTATTTTAATGATTACCTTTCCGTTTTTGCTACACAGAAAACCAAGAACATTCAAGCTGAACCGAACCAAACAAACAGGAACGGTTGCTTTGAGTCGACGCTGACACGTGGTGATCCGTGTGTCACAGTAAACCGTTGTCCATAGGGCGTTCAGTGGCTGAGTGTTTCAGAGGTAGACCACCAGGCCTTTCTTCCAAGGTGCCTCTGGGTAAACTCAAACCCCCAACCTTTCAGTGAGCAGCACCATTTGCTCCACACAGGCAGAGGGCTATTTCGTGATTTGATGAAGAGACATCATTAGTATTTGCCCAAAGACTGAATTGGATAATTAATATTTTTACCTTTAAAGATGCATACAGTGAGATTCAGTTTATATAAAATTGAATTTATACCAAATGTGCCATGGTTAGAAGTACATACATGGATGAGAAAATTATGAATAAATGCCAGGAAATGGTTATTTCACAAGACAGGAGAGTGACTATCTCTAACATCAGTACAGAGAGAGTTAAGATCAGGGAAGATTTCAAAGGACTACCAAGGTGTTGGAATACTGGGTAAATCTTGACAAAGGTGTTGACTGCATTCTTAGAGGTCTTAGTTGCTCCTATATTATATTCTACTAATACTATAACTGTGTGTTTCATGGTTTGTGACCCACTGAGGTTGTTGTGCCCAGGGCCAGTCAATATAAGTTGGCTACAAAGATGCAAACTGTAATTTGCTTATAGGAAGCTAATCCTTACAAATACCAGCATGCTTAAGAAAGAAGCACTTCAAGACAAAAACAAATCTGAACAATTTTTCTTTCTTTTTAAGCAACATTATTACGTATATTTGTTTGCACAGGAAAAGAAAAGACAATCAAATAGGTAAAATGGATGCTGTATTTGCTCCCTTCTACAGGAAGAATTACACATCTGTCTAACAATACTAAGCACTCTGAATGATAATTATGGATCAATGCTTTAAAAAAATATCCTGAATTGCCTGCAGAAATGGCAAGGGGAATTCAATTAAATTATTTGTAAAAGCCAGAGTCTTCTTTTCCTATCCATCTGCTACTTGAAATGGGATGACCTTTCAAATAGTGCTTGCTTTTCTCAATGTAGACTCTAAATAAAGAAGTAAAGGGTGGCTCCCCCCGCCCTCCCCCCAGCCAGGTTCAGAATAGATAGAGCATTTGTGCTGACATTCTACACTACTCAAAAGAATGCAGATTTGGCTTCTAGAACATAAAAGAGGCATTTTAGGGGAGCGAGGGGTTAGGAATATCAATCAGGCTTCTGTCCCAGGACATTTGTCTTCTACCAGAAAGTCTGCTGCTTCCGAAATAAATGACCGGGAACAAGCTACATCAAGTAATTTACTCTCTGCAGAAAAACTGCAACCCCACCCTCAAACAGCTGGAATAAAGCAAACATGTTAGTGAAGAATCCCCTGTTAAGCTGCCTGTGCCAGGAGAGCTAATTCACAAAGGTCAGACATTTAAGTAATAATAGATTCCAAAGGGACCTTCCAATAGGCCTTAGAGCATCAATTAACGACTTGTATTATGAGACTATTAACACCAACAGCAAAGTTTTCTTCACTGAGTCTACATATTTTTATACGGTTTTACCATTTCTCTGTACCCTCTTAATTTTTAAAACATTTTCAATTTTGTCTTTTGTGACTGTTTTTTTAATCTGGATTTTTTTTTTTTTAAGATTCAATGTACTTTTCTTGACAAAAGTATAACAAGGACATTTCAGAAAAGACAGAAAAATCTGAAAGATAATCTATTACCACATCACCCAAAGAAAGTTACTGTTAGCAGTCTGGTGTGTACAGTTCCATACATTTTAATGCACAAATATCTTACAAATCGGCATCATACTATAACAACTGGAATCTACCTTACTCACTGACCAACTATTTCATGAGTATCTTTCTATGCCACAAGTGAAAGTTTACATCATCATGTATAAATTATCATTTTAACTTTGTAATGTTGTATATGGGGCCTTGGTGGAGCAGTGGTTAAGCGCTCAGCTGCTAACCAAAAGGTCGGCGGTTTGAACTCACCGGCAGCTCCATAGGAGAAAGACGTGGTAGTCTGCTTCCCCAAAGATTTACAGACTTAGAAATCCTACAGGGCAGTTCTACTCTGTCCTACAGGGTCACCATGAGTCAGAATTAACTCGATGGCAGTGGGTTCGGTTTTTGTTTTTGGTTGATGTTGTATATGTGTACATATATATGTACAGTTATAATGCAATATAGTTGTAAGTGGATTTATTTAAACAGACAACTATTTATGATTATAGGCTTATATCTTTCTTCACTATTATAAATAAACCTGCAGCGAACATCCATACATGGATATTTGCACATTATCCAACGATTCCCATATTACTGCTTTCTAGAAGTAGAATGCAGGGACCAGTCCCTGGAGAAGGACATCACGCTTGGTAAAGTACAGGGTCAGCAGAAAAGGGGAAGACCCTCGACGAGATGGACTGGCACAGTGGCTGCAACAGTGGGTTCAAACATAGCAACAACTGTGAGGATGGCGCAGGACCCAGCAGTGTTTACTTCTGTTATACACAGGGCCGCCATGAGTTGGAATCAACTGGACAGCACCTAACAACAACAGAAGTAGAATGACTGGATCAGAAAGCAGGAACATAATATTAAGGCTTTTAAATTAATATTGCCAAACTACTCTCCATAAAGTTTTGCTAAGCAATGTATGCAGATTCCCCTGTACCCTTAATAATATCGAGTGGTATCAATTTTGGGAGCACTTGCCAATCCGAGCAAAATCTCATTATTGCTATAATTATCATTGCTTTGATAACCAATGAAGCTGAAAGCTTTATTGGTGTTTTATATCTCTTCCTTTGTGAATTACCATTCAAATACTTAGCCCGTTTTTTTTTTAAATAGGATAAATGCATTATCTTATAATATAACACTGTGAGGATTTTATATGAGGACATACATACAAAATCAGAAAAAAATGCTACAGAGAATAAATTATAATTTTAAAAATAATACATACTCAGCATAACAAATTAAACAAACACACACATACATGCATCCATACTATTCCATATATGTGTATATGTGTGTTTTGAATATATATCATTCATACACATTAAAAAAAATTAAAAAACAAACCCATTGCTGTTGAGTTGACTTGACTCATAGCAACCTCACGTGACAGAGAACTGCTCCATAGCTTTCTCTTGGCTGCAATCTTTATGGAAGCAGATTGCCAGGCCTTTCTGCCACAGCACAGCTGGGTGGATTGGAACTGCCAAGCTTTTGGTTAATAGTCAAGTGCAAACTGTTTGTACCATCCAAGGACCTTCTTTACATGATAGACTTTTTTTTGTTTTGTTTTGTTTTTAAATATCTGTACAAAAGATTCCCAATAGTAGGAGTTCAATGTCAAAGAGCAGATATACCATTAACGGGACAAATACTACAAGATTTATCAATGTATGAAAATTCTCCATTTTCTCACACCCTCATCAGGCATGTATATTATCAATACTTTCAAATTTTGACTATTATTTGAGTGGAAAACGGTGTTTCTTGTGATATGAATTTGTATTTCCGCAACTATTAGTGGTGTTGGGCAAATTTTTACATTCATTGTTCATTTCAATTTTCCCATCTGTGAATTACCAACTAATATCTTTAGCCATTTTTTTTCAAATCTGGTATACAAATTCATCTCATCTGTTTGTAGGAATTCCTATTTTTCTAATATTTGTATTGTTTAATGTTGTACACTCACATATCTTTAATCTGAAATTTTGTTTATCTTATAGTGATATCTTACTGATGAAAAGTCAATTTTTATAACATCATTTATTATATAAACATACATTCCCCTCTGAATTGAAAAGACAACTTTAAGACTTAGCTCAATAGTATATATTTGGATCTGTTTCTGCCTCTTTTTTTCTACGCTATAGGTCTTTTTTTTTTTTTTATGGCCAATAACATACTGTTTTAATAATGGTAACTTTGTATTGTTTTAATATCTAGAAGGAAGAGTAAAAACTAAAACCTGTTGTTAATCTGAGTGGAATCCTATTAACATATATTATTTTAGGAAGGAATGACATTTTATAATATTAGGAACTTTTGGGGAACATGATATGACTATTTCTACAGCTAATGTTTTATCTATTGAATTTTTTTTTCTTTCACCTTTCTTGTTAAGCTCATCAATAGGAAATTTATATTTATTTGTTTACATAAACAATTGTTTTTTTCTATTTCCATGTCTAACTGGTTGTTGCAAGTATAAAGAAATGCTTTGGTTTTTATATATGTAAGATGAATTTGGCCATTCATCTTATGTGTTTTCTTACTAATAGTCCTTAATAAAATCTTAGGTTTTTTAAGGAATATAATTATGTCACCTGAAAATGAAGATAATTTTGTTTCTGAAGATAATTTTGCTTCTTTATTTCCAATAAATTGCTTAATTTTATTATTTAAGAATATCAGGTAGAACGCACAATACAATGCTAAGTAACAGTGATGACAGCAAATACACTTCTATATTTGTCCTGGTCTTAACAGGAATGGCTTTTGTATTTTTTAAATAAACCCTATTTTTAACATTTTATTGTATTTTAATAAGCAGATAGACTTAAGTTTCTATTTTTTAATTATATAGATAAAAATGAAATTGGTATAAAACATCTTTTTGGAGCTATCTTTATCAGGTTTTGATATAAGTTTACACTAGATTGTACAATTAATTGAGTTCCCTTACCACCTTCTCTATACTCTTGAATTGTTAGATAATTGTTGGGAGTGTCTGCTTTTAAAACTTTGATTTAATATAGCTGTAAAACCATCTGGGCCTGATGCCTTTTTTAGTCGCACATCTTTAACAATCTTTCACTTTCTTCCATGATTATCAGTAGTAAATTTTTTGCCTTTGCCTATGTTAATACTGATAACACATATCTTTCCAAAGAATCACCTTTCTTCTAGAGTATCGAATGAATTGCTATAGAAATTCAAAAAACAATCCAGCTGCTTCAGTGTTAATTGGTAGATTTGACCAGGAAGCTAGTTGGGTAAAGTACACCTTTTTCTCACACAAATACATATGGGTTGAATCAAAACAGTACAACCTTCAAAGAAACATCATTCTTTAGTCAAGAGTATAGAGATAGCACCTATCCCTGGTTAAACCTTTTTAAAAAACCCATAGGAAATGTTTTCATCTGAGTCATCAAAACTGTCATAATGAACCCTACAGGGCTGATCCCCAAATCATTTGATAGTCTCCAAGAATTTTAGAAAAACTATACAAAGGAATTCTTGACATTTCCATTGTGCTACAATAAAGCTCTCAGTTTTTTGAGATACTAGACAAAATAAAAAAAGAATTATTCTTCCCTCACACCTGCAAACATTTTAAATCTCTCCAACTTTTTTAAGAAACAATTTTCTCTCCAGCTCTCCCGGACTTCATACTCATATCCATTTATTCATAGCAGATGGAGGAAATTAGAGTAACATATTTGCTCTGAAATCATTAGTGCTGCATCAGAACTTCCAATCTAAATGGCATTTCAAGGGGTTATTGTTAGGTAGATCAAGAGTTTGCCCTAGGCAGAAACAAACATAAAAACAACTTTAAAAATGAAAGCTATTTTTTGCAATTAGCTTTTGCATCTTAATTTCTTCAACATTATTCTATTTGGATTTTAAACACAAATCAAAGGAAGAAGAGAGTGGCATGATTCAGTAATGGGTCATACTTTGTTTACTGGTCAGTCCTCTGATAAAGCATTACCGTTGCCTCTTAAAAACAATGTTCTCAAAACATACCATCAACTGTTCAGTTACCTGGGAGACTGGGAATATTTTCTCACCTTTCAGATATCAACCTGCTCTTTAGCCTCACGAAATGCCTAAAAATAAACTATTTAGGTGGTGAATTTCAGATGACTGCCATTCTCTCCAAGAGCTAAAAAATCTCTGGTTAAGAACGAACAAATCACTGAAGGTTTCTTTGGCATGTACTATATTAAGCCCATTATAGAAGAATTCTGATCAAAAGGGGGAAAATTTGGAATACAATTTCAAAGTCTTATAGAACCCTGACTTTCTGGAGCCATTGAGGCTGGATGAACCCCCCAAACTATTGCCCTGAGATAAACTTTAAACCTTAAACCAGAAATATTCCCTGAAGTCTTCTTAAACTAACAAAAGTTTAGCTTAACTAATAAAAAATGTCCACCACTCATCTGTCAGTTTGTTGTACTGTGGTGGCTTGCACGTTGCTGTGACACTGGAAGCTATACCACCACTATTTCAAATACCAGCGCAGTCACTCATGGTGGACATGTTTCAGAGGAGCTTCCAAACTAAGACAGACTAGGAAGAAGGAGTTGGTAGTCTACTGAAAAAACAGGCCAGTGAAAACTTTATGAATGGCAGTGGAATATTGTTTGATATAGTGCTGGAAGATAAGCCCCTTAGGCTGGAAGGCACTCAAAATACAACTGGGGAAGAGCTGCCTCCTCAAAGTAGAGTCGAGCTTAATGGATGAAATAAAGCTTTCTGGACTTTCATTTGCTGATGTGGCATGGCTCAAAATGAGAAGAAACAGCTGCAAACATCCATTATTAATAGGAACATGGAATGTACAGAGTATGAACATAAGAAAATTGGAAATTGTCAAAAATGAAATAGAACGCATAAAAATCAATAGCCCGGGCATTAGTGAGCTGAAATGGACCCTACTGGCCATTTTAAATTGAGCGATCATATGGTCTACTATGCTGGGAATGGCAAATTGAAGAGGAATGGCATCACATTCATCATCAAAAGGATATTTCAAGATCAAGTACAATGTTGTCAATGATAGGATAATATCCACACGCCTACGAGGAAGACCAGTTAATATGACTATTATTCAAATTTACACACCAACCACTAAGGCCAAAGATGAAAAAAATTGATGATTTTTACCAACTTCTGCAGTATGAAACTGACCAAACATGCAATCAAGATGCATTGATAATTGTGGGTGATTGGAATGTGAAAGTTGGAAACAAAGAAGAAGGATCAGTAGTTGGAAAATATGGCCTTGGTGTAGAAACGATGCCAGAGATTGCATGATAGAATTTTGCAAGATCAATGACTTATTCATTGCAAATACCTTTTTCAACAACCTAAATGCAGACTGTACACGCGGACCTCGCCAGATGGAATAGACAGGAATCAAATTGACTACATTTGTGGAAAGAGGCAATGGAGAAGCTCAATATCATCACTCAGTACAAGGCCAGAACCCAACTGTGGGCCAGAACCCAACTGTGGAACAGACCATCGATTGCTCATATGCAAATTCAAGATGAAGTTGAAGAAAATTAAAGCAAGTCCACAATAGCCAAACTACAAACTTGAATACATCACACCTGAATTTGTAGACCATCTCAGGAATAGATTTGAAGCACTGAACATTAATGACAAAAGATCAGACAAGTTGTGGGATGACATCAAGATCATCATACATGAAGAAAGTAAGAGGTCATTAAAAAGACAGGAAAGAAAGAGAAGACCAAGATAGATGTTAGAAGAGACTCTGAAGCTTGCTTTTGACCGTAGAGTAGCTAAAATGAACGGAAGAAATGATGAAGTAAAAAAATTGAACAGAAGATTTCAAAGGGTGGCCTGAGAGGACAAAATAAAGTATTATAATGAAACATGCAAAGACTAAAGACCTGGAGTTAGAAAACCAAAGAAGAACAAAAAAACTTGGCATTTCTCAGGCTGAAAGAAATGAAGGAAAAATTCAAGCCTCGAGTTGCAATACTGAAGGATTCTACGGGGAAAATATTAAATGACACAGGAAGCATCAAAAGAAGATGGAAGGAATACACAGAGTCACTGTACCAAAAAAGAATTGATCAACACTCAACCATTTCAGGAGGTAGCATATGATCAAGAACCAATGGCACTGAAGGAAGAAGTCCAAGCTGAACCGAAAGCACTGGTGAATAACAAGGCTCTGGGAACAGAGAGAATACCAACTGAGACGCTTCAACAAACAGATGCAGCGCTGGAGGTGCTCACTCGTCTGTGCCAAGAAATTTGGAAGACAGTTCCCTGGCCAACCAAACGGAGGAGATCCATATTTGTGCCCATATGAAGAAAGGTGATCCAAATGAATGCAGAAGTTAGTGAACAATATCATTAATATAACAAACAAGTAAAATTTACTAAAGATAATTCAAAAACGGTTGCAGCAGTACATTGACGGGGAACTGCCAGAAACTCAAGCCAGATTCAGAAGAGGATGTGGAATGAAGCATGTGATTGCTGATGTCAGATGAATCTGGGCTGAAAGCAGAGAATACCAGAAAGACGTTTACCTATGTTTCATTGACTATGCAAGGGCATTCAACTGTGTGAGTCATAACAAATATAGATAAGATTGCGAAGAATGGAGATTTCAGAACACTTAGTTGTGCTCATGTGGACCCTGTACATAGACCAAGAGGCAGTCATTCAAACAAAATGAGGGGATACAGCACGGTTTAAAATCAGGAAAGGTGTGTGTCAGGGTTGTATCTTTTCACCATACTTACTCAATCTGTATGCTGAGCATAAAATCTGAGAAGCTGGAATATATGAAGAATAGGGCATCAGGACTGGAGGAAGGCTCATTAACAATCTGATATGCAGATGACACAACTTGCTTGCTGACAGCGAAGAGAACTTGAAGCACCGACTGATGAAAATCAAAAACTACACCTCAACATAAAACAAAAATCCTCACAACTGGGCCAGTAAGTACCATCATGATAAAGGGAGAAAATATGGAAGTTGTAAGGGATTTCATTTTACTTGGATCCACAATCAACGCCCATGGAAGCAGCAGTTAAGAAATCAAATGGTGTATTGCATTGGGCAAATTTGCCGCACAAATCCTCTTTAAAGTGTCAAAACGCAAAGCTGTCACTTTGAGGATTAAGGTGCACCTGACCCAAAATATTGTATTTTCAATTGCCTCATTTTTTTTTTTTCATATGCATGTGAAAGCTGGGCGATGAACAAGGAAAACTGAAGAAGAAATGAAAGGCATTATGCCTTTGGATTATGGTGTTGGAGAAGAA
Source organism: Elephas maximus indicus (assembly GCF_024166365.1). Taxonomy (NCBI): domain Eukaryota; kingdom Metazoa; phylum Chordata; class Mammalia; order Proboscidea; family Elephantidae; genus Elephas; species Elephas maximus. The sequence continues at coordinate 65,487,702 of NC_064838.1, forward strand.
TACTGAATATGCTATGGACTGCTGGAAGAACAAATAAATCCGTCTTGGAAGAAGTACAGAGAGTATGCTCCTTGGAAGTGAGGATGGCAAGACTACATCTCACATACTTTGGACATGTTATCAGGAGGGAACAGTCCCTGAAAAAGGATATCATGCATGGTAAGGTAGAGGGTCAGTGAAAAAGAAGACGATCCTCAAGGAGATGGATTGACGCAGTGGCTACAACAATGGGCTCAAACATAGCAAGGACTGTGAGGATGGCACAGGACCAGACAACGTTTCGTTTTGTTGTGCACAGGGTTGATATGAATTGGAATCAATTCAATGGCACCTAACAACAACAATAAATGCCTTGAGCATTGTGCTCTTTAAAATCTAGATGCTTAGGATCAAATTGCCAATAGCAACTCGAAAGATTAGATGGGAAAGTAGGGGGCAGTGTGTATAAATAGGAGAGGGACACTTTGGAAAAGGAAAATAAGAATGGTTATACAACTTGAAGAATGTACTCAGTGTCACTGAATGGTACATGTCGAAATTGCTGAATTGGTGTATGTTCTACCATATGTATTTTCAACAACAACAAAAATAAAATAAATTATTTTGAAAAAAATCAATAAATTTTAGAAATATTAAGATACTACACCCCTGGAAGAATGCAACCTTGTAGATGTAACAGCAACCACAGAAAATGGTACAAAATGGCAAGAATCATACTTTACATTTCTACACTGCATTACATTTTTCAAACTACTTTCATGACACTTATTTTATCCTCGTAGTAAATCTATAATGGATACAAGATAAAAGAGGACAGACACATAAACACAGAACTCCAGAGATGAAAGTGACATTCAAGATCATCAATAACCTTGTTTTACAGATCACAAAAAGGAGACCAAAGGAAGATGAGGACCCTCACTGGGTTTCACAGCCAGGCAGGCACAGCTAATGAAACGAAGGCTGCTCACCATGTTACAAAAAAAGGAAACACAAAAATAAGACAGAGAAGGGAAAAGTGATGGGAGTAAAAACACCAATTCTGGTTTAACGTACTTTTTTTTTTTTTTTTTAGCAATTCTCTTGAATTAGTGTTTGAAATTCTATGTTGGTCTCTACAGACCACTTGGCTATGGTGGTTTTATGTCATGACCAGATCCCTTAAAGAGAAACAGAGTTTGGAAATTCATAGTTTCCAGGAATGGTGTGCATGCCTTTGAAGAACATACTCACACAGTTGTAAATGGTATATCCACAGAAAAAGTTAAAATCCACTTTGTAACTGAAAGAAGCCTAAACATTCTATAGCTCAATCGAGAAACTACACATGAATTTCCTACCCAGTCACTCTCAGCCTTTCCTCCACTCCCTGAAACACTCTCCAGGCACGTCCTAGTTAGTTATCTGGATATTGTGACTTCTCTACTATACAGTGTGGGTTGAAAAGAATCTTTCCTGTAAATGATAATATGTTGGAACTACATATTTTTTGTTAAAGCAGTCTCAAAATCATAGATTGCTACAAGGTATAGGTCATTATTCTAACATCCTTTATTCAATAAACAACAGCCATTTCCCATGACTCAGTCCAAAATAGTCCTTAAAATCTACATCTTGGGCATCACCATAATGTTAATAGGAAAATGCACTTAGAAAGGTGCAAAATAGAAACACTAGAAGTGGAATTATTGTTTGAAAACGAAGAGATCCACAGTGGTTTTGAAAGATCGTATCAGGGTTAGAAGACAAACTTCCGTGTTGGAATGAGCACTTAATCTATTGCTGGCATGCACAATAATCACCTCGACATTTTAACACTGTATTTTGTCACTTTTAAACATCTGTGAATAGAGAACATAAAACACAATGTCTGGTGCACCATGGAAAGTTTTACTTCTCTCCCCAAAAAGGAGGAGGAAACCTATTTCCATTCCGGATCTGCTCAATATATTCTTGCATCCCATTTGCTCTGACTCATTTACATTTTGCTAAATTCTGCTTTTGTCCATTTTCATCATTCAAAAGCTTTTTTTTGTAAGTATCAACAACAACAAAAAGCCGTCAAAAGATGCTTTCAGATGGAATTGCCAGGAAAATAAGCATGTGAATTAGCAAAGCAACATCCAGGCATATAGGATTGTGGCAGTCACAGCTTTGCCCATCACGTCCGAGAATTAATTGCACAGCTGAAATTAGACATCCGGCCTGCTCCACGCACATGGAAGCCCAAGCCGGAAGCAAACTCTTTGAATAACAACACTGCCTTCTGATTCTTCTCACATGGCTACGTTTTTGACATTTCCCTCAATATTCTACCCAGTCGCTGTGTGACTATGACAACAGATTTCTGTAGGCATGACTGGTACATCTGTGGAGAGTGGCAGGGAATGGAGACAGACAACAAGTCCCTTCCGTGGCTCCAAAAAGCTCACAGGCATTCTGCATACCTTTTGCAAACAGGCTCTAAGCAAAGGATTTTAAAAAATGGAAATCATGATGACAATTTTAATCTCTGGACAGACAATTCTATGATCTACTATAACTTTAGAACAGCAAAGCCACCAACATGCAAGAAACCGGCAAGCATGTATTCCCTCTCTACCTCTGAGTTCCTTTAGATGTTTATAAAGGAGGTTCACACTGGGCATGGAAATGACCTTAGCAAAGTATTTCTTTAATCTCTTTAAGGACAAATTACAGATGACTGAATCACACTATATGGAACGTTCTTGGTTATTTTTATTTCTATGCTAAAATCACCTCCCATTTCCTAGGCTCTAGAACTTTCTCCCAGACCCCAGGAGATGTCAGGTGTCAGTAATCAGAGTTATCACATCTGTAATTGGTACAGCCAAAGGTTCTACCTACAACGTAACAATTACAGTCAAGTCCCTATGGAAGTGCCGGTTACTGCTCTTTGTCTGAACTGCTGAATGTTTCCTTAATATGAGAAGGACACACCAGTTTTATCCTATCATATCGGGAACTATTATGTATATAACATATATAGCTGCAAGAGTGCAGGAAAAGAAACGTTCCCAAAGATGTCGGTAGGAAGGTAAATTGCTACTACATTGCTGGAAAACCATCTGACAGAATATGGCATGAAGCTTTAATCCTACTATTTTCAGTGTTATATATTAGATTAGATTAGATCAGACTGCTGTTGTTATTGTTTGTTAGGTGCTGTCTCGTCAGTTCCGATTTATAGCGACCCCGTGCACAACAGAGCGAAACAGTGCCCAGTCCTGTGCCATCCTCACAATCATTGTTATGCTTGAGCCCATTGTTACAGCCACTGTGTCAATCCATTTTGTGGAGGGTCTTCCTCTTTTTAGCTGGCCCTCTACTTTACCAAGCATGATGTCCTTCTCCAGGGACTGGTCCCTCCTGATAACTTCTCCAAAGTATGTGAGACATAGTCTCACGATCCTCACTTCTAAGAAGCATTCCGGCTGTACTTCTTCCAAGACAGATTTGTTCTTTTTTTTTTTTGGCAGTCCATGGTATATTAAATATTCTTCACCAGCACCACAATTCCAAGGTGTCAATTCTTCTTCTGTCTTCCTTATTCATTGTCCAGCTTTCGTATGTATGTGAGGTGATTGAAAACACCACGGGTTGGGTCAGGCACACCTTAGTCTTCAAGGTGACATCTTTGCTTCTTAAGTCTTTAAAGAGGTCTTTTTTTTGTAACGGATTTGCCCAATGCAATGCACTGTTTGATTTCTTGACTGCTGCTTCCACGGGTGTTGATTGTGGATTCACATAAAATGAAAACCTTGACAACTTCAGTATTTTCTCCATATATCATGATGTTGCTTATTGGTGTGAGGATTTTTGTTTTCTTTATGTTGAGGTGTAAGCCATACTGAAGGCTGTGGTCTTTGATCTTCATCAGTATGTGCTTCAAGTCCTCTTCACTTTCAGCAAGCAAGGTTGTGTCATCTGCATATTGCAGGTTGTTAATGAGTCCTCCTCCAATCCCGATGCCATGTTCTTCTTCATATAGTCCAGCTTCCCTGATAATTTGCTCAGCATACAGATTGAACAAGTATGATGAAAGAATACAACTCTGATGCACACCTCTTCTGACTTTAAACCACACAGTATTCCCTTGCTCTAATCGAAGAACTGCCTCTTGATCTATGTACAGGTTTCTCGTGAGCACAATTAAGAGTTCTGGGATTCACATTCTTTGCAATGTTATTCATAATTTGTTATGATCCACATAGTCAAATGCCTTTGCATAGTCAATAAAACACAGGTAAACATCTTTCTGGTGTTCTCTGCTTTTGGCTGTGATCCATTTGACATCAGTAATGATATCCCTGGTTCCACATCATTGTCTGAGTCCCGTTTGAATTTCTGGCAGTTCTCTGTCTATGCACTACGCAGCCACTTTTGAATGATCTTCAGCAAAATTTTATTAGCATGTGATATTAATGATATTGTTTGATAATTTCCACAATCGGTTGGATCACTTTTCTTGGGAATAGACATAAATAAGAATCCCTTCCAGTCGGTTGGACAGGTAGCTATCTTCCAAATTTCTTGGCATAGACAAGTGAGCACTTCCAGCGCTGCATCCATTTGTTGAAATATCTCAATTGGTATTTCGTCAATTCCTGGAACCTTGTGTTTTCCCAATGCGTTCAGCACAGCTTGGACCTCCTCCCTCAGTACCATTGGTTCCTGATCATATGCTACCTCCTGAAATGGTTGAACGTCGACCAACTCTTTTTGGTATAGTGACTCTGTGTATTTCTTCCATCCTCTTTTGATGCTTACTGCTTCATTTAACACTTTCCCTGTAGAATCCGTCACTATTGCAACTCGAGGCTTGAATTTTTATTTCAGTTCTTTCAGCTTGAAAAATGCTGAGCATTTTCTTCCCTTTTGATGTTTCATTATACGATTATATTTTAGTTTCTGTTTTCACATTTGTCAACATTTTAGTTTTTTTCAGTTTGTGGCTATAATAACTAAGGCTACAGAGAGCATCTTTGTAAATACATATTTTACTACATTCTCATTATTCCTTACGATAGATTCCTATAAGTGGAAGTACAGCTGTCAGCAAGGCTTACCTGCATATAATTTTACCGTCCATAAAAAACCAAACCCATTGCCGTTGAGTTGATTCCGACTCATAGCCACCCTACAGGATGGAGTAGAACTGCCCCACAGAGTTTCCAAGGAGCACCTGGTGGATTTGAACTGCTGACCTTTTGCTTAGCAGCCATTATCTCTTAACCACTACACCACCAGGGTTTCCAATCTTACCCTAGTAACTAAGAAATTACTATTGAAAACTGATTCCTAATCTAGAATTCCAGTGGATCCTGATTTACTAGAAGAAATGATACGTGGTTATGAATCTGAGCTTTCTCATTTACACAGACTTTAATAAATAATTCCTCCAAGGAAACAAAATCAGATAGCAGATACAATAATCATTGATTGAAAAGAAAAAACCAGATCCTACCAAAAGGATAGAGTCCCTAGATGGTGCAATCAGTTAACACTCTTGACTGCTGACCAAAAGGTTGGTGGTTCAAATCCACCCAGAAGCACCTCAGAAGAAAGGCCTGGAGATCTATTCCTGAAAAATCAGCCACTGAAAACCCTAGGGAGCACAGTTCTACTCTCACACACGAGGTTGCCATGAGTCAGAATCGACCGGACGGCAACTGGTTTTTACCAAATGGACCTTCACTTCAAGCTGTGGCAACAGCCTGCTAAGTTGATTGCCTTCTACTTACCACCGTCCTTTGGTGCATGAGACACACGGACATCTTATCACCATTGGTTTGAATGACTCTGTCAGTCTTCTGGGATCTGATAAATCATCAATGAACTGATCATCCAAGTTTATAACACCGAAAAGTCAGAATATAGTGAAACCATGCTCTGTAGCTGCTAAACCTTTTACTTCCCTGGTGGCCTGAGTAGGGAAGTTACTGTCTGGAGGCCGTTCTACAGACAAGCATGATTGACCTTTAAATTACAACTCCAGATTTTAGGAGGCAATGAATAATGGCTCATACCATTTTTCATCCTGTCATACTGGAAGAATTCAAAACAATAACACTCATTTTTGCTAAGAGAACGGTACTTCCCAAGCCTGTTCGTGAAAAATACTTTCATGGTCAAAAGAATTTAGGAAATAATGAGATCTGATAAAATAAAGTTGAACCCTTACTATTGCTAATACAAACTGTGCATCTCTATAAAGGGGCTGTAGTAGCTACTAGCATTTCTAAGCGTAACCATCCAATTCTTCGTGCTTTATCTTGCCTTCTGTTTGATGCTGCTGGGTTTCTGTAGGGCATCTCAAGGGAAAGAACTCTGTGGAACATGTTATAGGAAATGTCGCTCTAGGCCAGCAATGCTCAAACATTTTGGTCTCAGGACCCATTTATACCCCTAAAAATTGTTGAAGGTCCCAAAGAGCTTTTGCTTGCGTGGGTTACCTCTATGGATATTCACAATATTAGAAGCAAAAATGGAAAACTTTAGAAACACTGTTAATTTTTTAAAAAATAACAATAAAAAACCTATCACACGCTGACACACATATTTTCCAAAACAAAACCAAACGAACAAAAAAAGAACTAGTGAGAAGAGTGGCATTGTTTCCCATTTTTGGAAATTTCTTTAACGTCTGCCTTAATAGGAGACAAGTAGATTCTCGTATCCGCTTCTGCATTCGTTTGTGATGTATTGTTTTGGTTGAAATGCATCAAGAAAATCCAGGAGTAGTTTAGCAGGCTTTTCAAAGACGTGTGGGTATTTTTCTTTGATATTATGTCAAAACTTGACAAATGGTAGTTTCTTAGAAGTTATGTGCAGTGCGTAATCTGAAACCATATCAGCAAACTTCTAGTACTCTGCTGTGTGAAAATCCACGATCTATTTCATACTTTGAGCGGATCCTATCACCATGCAAACTTTTACGACACCATGTGCTGCTCCTGTGGGAAATATCATCTCACTCAATTATGCAGATCTTCCAAATGTCGACACATTTCATCATATAAGAAAGAACCCCATTTGTTAATATCACCATCACCCCATCAGAGCAATCTTTAAGTATTGAGAAGCTGTCAAGCTTATGGTGGCAGATACAAGTTTTCCAAAAGTCTAATTTGGCTAGGAAGCCTGAATTTTATCATTTTGGCAGCAAACACTGCCCAACGGTTTACTTGAAGTGCCGCTCTGTATATTTTTGAGAAAATGTCTGTTAAATATCTAAGTCTGAATAAGCACAGTTTATCTCTCAGTCGTTCTTTCAAGTAAAAAATGGTACCCCATATAACAAAACAGAGCCCTGATGGCACAGTGGTTAAGAGATCGGCTACTAACCCAAAGGTAGACAGTTCAAATCCACCAGCCACTCCTCAGGAACCCTATGGGGCAATGGTACTCTGTCCTACGAGGTTGCTATGAGTCGGAATTGCCTGGAAGGCAACTGGTTTGGTTTTGTCTTATATAACAAAATTGGTGTTCCATATAAAACGTGGCTAGCTCAGCTCACAACAACACAACAGCGACAACAGCTGCATGAGTGCTTTCCATCGAGACAGCCACTGACTTCACTAGGCAGCAGCAGTTCTTCATACGTACTTCCATTTCTGCATGCAGAGTACTAAAAAATAATAACAATAATCTGTACTCAAGCATCAAAATTTAATGAAACTAATTTTTTCCTTTACTGTTGCATCAAGGATATTCTTAAACAAAATTGGCTTTTTTTTTTTTCACTGTAAGTCCACAGTAATAAAGAAGGAATGACTACTAGGACAGTTTCCACCACCTGCCTGTCAGTTTGGCCCATTATGGTGGCTTGTGTGTTGCCGTGATGCCGGAAGCTATACCACCACTATTTCAAATGCCAGTAGGGTCACCCAAGGTGGACAGGATTCAGTGGAGCTTCTAGACCAAGACAGTCTAGGAAGAAAGGCCTGGAGATCCACTTCTGAAAATTGGCCAATGAAAACCTTATAGATCACAATAGAACATCGTCTGATTTACTTTGGATATGTCATCAGGAGGAATCAGTCAATGAGGAGGGACATCACGTTTGGTGAAGTGGAGGGCCAGTGAGGGCAGGGCAGACCCTCAGTGAGGTGGGTTTGTAGCCACAATGATGGACTCGAACATGCCGGCGATCCTGAGGATGACACAGGACTCAGCAATGCTCCATTGTGTTGTATGCAAGGTCTCACTCAGTCAGAGTCCACTTGACGGCAGCTACCTATCTCTATCTAGTAGAGTTTGGTGTCATTGACTTAACAAATGCTAAGGTGCCAGCTGTGTTACCTGCCATCGCTCCTGCACCATCAGCACAAATGTCAAAACACAGAAAACGACAAAAAAATCTTAGTGTTATAGTAATACAGCTCTGACCTCACAGGCCCCCAGAGGTCTCTGAAACCAACTGTAAGAACTGCTGTTCTACATTCAATATTAGACCTGACAGAAAGAAACCAGTTAGTCAAGGACAGAAATCCCCGGGGCATGTCAATTTCTGAGTGTCAGGTGGTAGATCCACATTTCCCTGCAATCCTCTCTAGTGTCCTTAGTACTGAAACCCACTCAGTCTTCTCTCAGGATCACACTCGTGTGTGCAGCGGCAATGCCTCTTCCATGGAGTCATGGTCAAAGAGAACCATTCAACCTGCTTCCAGGCAAAGACCCTGCTCCTCTTATTGGCTCTAGACCCAGCAGCAACACATGACCCGTCTACGGCAAAGATGTGCAACAAGGTGTCTGGAAACTGTAGTCAGTCTGCAGCTCAGGATTCTCTTCATTCAGCCACAGTAGAAAGACACTGCCCGAGCCTACACTGCCACAAGGGAGGAATATGATGAGGAAGAATATGGCTAACTCTATCAGTTGTCATCTGAGTGGGCAGCCAAAGACCCCACTGAATAGATCATCTGCAGAACCTGTCTCTCTTGAATCACTTTTCTAGAGCAAGGACTCCTCAAATGGTGGTAAAGTCCATTAGACGGATCGACTATTTCATGGAATGTCAAGAGTAGGGAAGTAGAAAACTTGGGGGGTTAATATCAAATTAGTTTGAAAAAACATTGGGTTATGCAGAATTGAACCAGTTCTTTTACTGTGAGACTTCTCAGTGCCTTCTCTGCTGATGTGCCTTGTACCTCTCCAAGAAGGAGCTAAAGCACATGGCATTTTCCAAACTTTAGATTTTTTTTTTTCATTCAGTATCTTACTGGGCTTAGTGGTCCCTGAGACACACCCAGGGAAATACTGATACACATATTTCAAGTAGTTAAGGCAGATTTTTGGATGTATACCCACCCTGGTGGCTTAGTGGTTAAGTGCTACGGCTGCTAACCAAAGGGTCGGCAGTTCAAATCCACCAGGCACTCATTGGAAACTCTATGGGGCAGTTCTACTCTGTCCTGTAGGGTAGCTATGAGTCAGAATCGACTCTACGGCGCTTTTTTTTTTTTTGAGTTAGAATTTTGTTCTACCTTTTTCTCCATCTTTGTCCGGGACCCTCTATTGTGATCCCTTTCAGAGCAGTCAGCGGTGGTAGCTAGGCACCATCTAGTTGTGCTGGACTCAATCTGGTGAAGGCTGTAGTACTTGTGGTCCATCAGTCATTTGGACTAATCTTTCCCTGTGTCTTTGGTTTTCTTCATTCTTCCTTGCTCCAAACAGGGTGAGACCAGTGGAATATCTTTAGATGGCCGCTCAGAAGCTTTTAAGGCCCCAAATGCTACTCGCCAAAGTAAAATGTAGAACATTTTCTTTATAACTGTGTTATGCCAATTGAGCTAAATGTTCCCAAAGACGATGGTCCCCACAGCCTTCAGACCAGTAATTTGGTCCCTCAGGGAGTTTGGGTATGTCTACGGAGCTTCCATGACCATGCCTTGGACAAGCTGCACTGGCTTCCCCAGTATTGTGTACTGTCTTGCCCTTCACCAAAGTTACCACTTATCTATTGTCTATTTAGTGTTTTTCCACTCCCACCCCTACCCTCCCTCGTAACCATCAAAGATTGTTTCTTTTTGTTTGTAAAACCTTTCACGAGTTTTTATAGTAGTGGTCTCATACAATATTTGTCCTTTTGTGATTGACTTATTTCACTCAGCATAATGCCTTCCAGATTCATCCATGTCACGAGATGCTTCGCAGATTCATTGTTGTTCTTTGTCGTTCCATAGAGCACCATTTTGTGTATATACTATAGTTTGTTTTTCCATTCATCTGTTGATGGGTATTTAGGTTGTTTCCATCTTCTTGCTATGGTGAACAATGTCCAACAAACATGGGCATGTGATGGCTCTTATTTCTCTACGATATATTCCTGGAAACAGAATTGCTGGATAATATGGTATTTCTATTTCTAGCTTGCTAGGAAGCGCCATATCATTTTCCAAAACGGAAGTACCATTTTGCATTCCCACCAGCAAAGCATAACAGTTCCAATCTCCCCACAGCCTCTCCAACATCTGTTATTTTCTGTTTGTTTCATTTGTGCCAGTAATGCTGGGGCGAGATGGTATCTCATTGTTGTTTTGATTTGCATTTCTTTAATGGCTAGTGACCAGGAGCATTTCTTCATATGTCTGTTAGCCACCTGAATGCTTTGTTTGGTGAACTGTCTGTTCGTTTCCCTTGACCATTTTGTAATTGGATTATTTTGTTGTTGTTGTTGTAGAGGTATTGAATTTTCCTATAGATTTTAGAGATCAGACCTTTGTTGGATTTGTTATAGCCAAAATTTTTTTCCCAGTCTGTAGGTTCTCATTTTACTCTTTTAGTAAAGTCTTTCGATGGACATAAGTGTTTAATTTTTAGAACATCCCAGTTATCTAGCTTATCTTCTGGACTTAGCGTGTTGTTAGTTATGGTTTGTATCCTGCTAATGCCGTGTATTACAGCCTCTAGCATTGATCTTATTTTTTTCTTCTATGATCTTTATAGTTTTTAGTTTTATATTTAGGTCTTTGATCCATTTTGAATAAGTTTTTGTGCATTGTGTGAAGTATGGGTCTTGCTTTATTTTTTTGCAGGTGGACATCCAGTTTTGCCAGCACCATTTATTAAAATGACTGTCTTTTACCCACTTGATGGATTTTGGGCTCTTGTTGAAGAGCAGGTGACCGTAAGTGGATGGATTTACGTCTGCTCATCACAGAGCCTGGCCTACAGTGAGCAGTAAAGAGGTGGTAGGGATCATCATAATGATGAAGAAGATGAGAAGACCGTTTAAAGAATTACACTGGAACATCAATCATCTAGGTTAAAATGGTGAATTTTTACTTAGCAGTAACAAATTTCCGTGTATAGCATGCAGTGAGAGAATATCTAAATTGCGACCAGTAGTTTTGGGGTGCAGAGAGACCAAGAGGGATACAATTTCTGTATTCAAGTAATTTTCCAAGCTTCTTACCCTTCTAAGAAGCTCCTGCTTAGCTTTCAGAATGTCATTAAAGTGCTGCCCTTTGTGAAGCCTTTTCCCATTGAGCTTCCTGCTTTATGAGCTTAGCACTCTACTCACCTATAATATAGCACTTTCTGCCTGAACCACATTCATTTGAGCCGGACTCACTCACCAGACTGTGAGCTCCATGAGGGCAGAAACAATACCTAGTACATGAAAAAAAATAATCTCAAGAGCCTAGCACATGTTTTGACACAGAGTAGACAAATGTGGGTTGAAGTGAACCACGGAGAATTCACATCAATTCTGCCAACCCAGGAATGAAGGAAAGAGTGCGTTCTTTCCAACGTTCTCAGAACACTTAGTAGCCATTATAACTCGCAGCAGACTGGCAAACAAGACCTGCCATTTTGCTCTCTAAGGCACATCCTGAAAAGCGCTGCTTTAGGTACTTAATAACACCAATGAATAAATGGCACAACCAGGAGCTGTTATTAAGAACGCTGAATAATGTATTACCAACACTGAGATCAAGAAAAAATTGTTATCCAGGGGAAAAAGATTAATTAATATCAATTAATTTCCTTTTACATTTGTAGTTTAGGCAGAACTCTTTCGACTTCTGATGAGAATTTGAGAAAATCTAACAGTAAGCAGGAATTTGCATACGCTCAGGGAGCAAAAAACAGGTCCCTGGACGAGTTACCTAGGGTAACGTGCAAGATGAAGAACACAAGACAGTGGCATTTCTGTAGCGTAGAGTGATGGGGGTGGGAAGAAAAGAAAGAAAGACTTTGGAAGGAATAGAGAAAGCTTATGGTTTGAAAAGAAATAAAATTATAATAGAGTTATGTGATTATACACGAAGCAGTGCTATTTAGGACCCCCTCCGGAAAGAGAATGTTCTTTGCAAAACAAAATGTGAAAAGATCAGACAGCAAGCTAAAAAGTACTACTAGATAAGGTCCTTTAGAAGAAAGGTTCTCTTTCCTTGGTGTCTCCCTTCAAGTACAAGATAATCACGCTTGATTTGTAAGGGAACAGACTCCAAGGAACTTACCACTGGATAGTGAACTTAGGCAAATCATTTCTTTGGCCTTTGCTTTTCATTTCTAAAATGAAGGCTTGGACAAGGCAGTGTTTCCCCAACTTGTTCTCAAGGACTTTAGAGGCATTATGGTTGATTTTTTAGCTGCCTTCATTGAGTGGGTTCCCAACTCATAGAGATCCCATACTGAAGGGAATGAAACGCTGCTGGATCCCTATACCATCCCCACGATGGGTTAAGGATCAGGCTTCTGTGATCCACAGGGTTTTCATTAGCTGGTTTTCAGAAGCTGCTTGAAGAATATTCCATGTCTAAGTAAATTTGGTAAAGGATAGGATAGTTCAATTATATGAGTTTCTTCCTTTCAGGACTTGGCAGAAAGTTAAATATATTAACACTGGTTTCCCAAAGCGGAATATAATCTGCAGCATTCCTCCAATCACAGAATTCTGTCAGGACAAAGACTCTCAAGAGACTAATGTTTTAAAGACCTCACATTAAAAAATTCTGGATTATAAAAATCTTGAAGGTTCCTTCCAGGGTTTAGTTTCTAGGAAATCTAAATTACCGTTGCTTGAAACCAATATCACAAGACAATCAACTGATAGCTAGCCACTGATGAAGCTAACAACCAGTATTTGGGCAGAAGACAGAATTCCCAATTTCTATCCAAAGCAATACAAAGAAGCAGTAAGTAGTGTTCTGCAATACACATATGTACGTAGAATTTCTTCTCTTTATTTTAATTACACCAAGCTGAGCATCTGTGGGCTAGATTCATTCTGTATTATATATTTAATATTTATTCTATGTATTGGATATGTCCATAACATCCTAGCCTCTAGGCATGTTTGCAAATAACACAGGGGGAAAAAAACTGTCGATAACATAACAGCTTAAAGTCCACAGCCAATATTTTCAAAAAGACAACACACACACACGAACGCATGCACGCACGCACACACCATTTACATGCCATCCTGGTATCCGGCTGTGAATTCCATCAGTATTCTCTGTACAACCCATACTCTGTGGTTTCTCTCCCTACCCCTATACAACTCCCATCATCCCAAGTCCTAGGATATAAAACAAAACATATGGTGCACAGATAGAAAGGATAGAAGTCTTTAAATGGGGGAGAAGGTCAGATTCACCACATCATTTTTGTTGACTCAAAAGTCCCTTCAGTAACCTAGTGTAAAGAGAGCCTAATGTTGGCCAGGAAAATGTTTCAAAAAAAAAAAAAAGAGGTAGCGGGAACAGACTGGAACCAGTTGCTCAAAACTAGGAGAGTCATTTAATCACGTCAACATCAGCAAGTCTCTACAGTGTGGTACTAAACGTGCGACATCTAGCAATTCATTTCATCCTCTTGGCATCTTTATGATATAGGTTCTACTACCCCCATTTTTTTGGTTGATAAAACTGAGGCTCAAAGAAGTGAAATATATTCTCCAAGCCCCAAAGCTACCAAGTGGCAGACCCAGGACCGCCCCCCTGCCTCTCCAAAGCTAAAGCTCAAGCTCTTCACCAGAAGCACCTGACTTCATGCCAAAAGTCTGCTCTTGGGAGGTTTTTGGTGAAAGTTTACATAGCAAATTAGGTTCCCATTTAACAATTACTATACAAATTGTTCAGTAACATTGGTTACATTTTTCACTTGTCAACATTCTCTTTTATTCTGTATTGGATGTTTCCTTTCTAGTAATCTGGTTTCCCTGTCCCTTTACACTTTCATCTTGATTTTAGAGTAATTGTTGACCATCGGTCTCATATAGATGACTTTTTAAAAGTGCAAAATACTCATAGGTAATACTATTCATTTTACGAGCCAACCTTTAGCTAAAAAGTGACCTCAGGGGATAGTTTCCATTCAAAGTTAAGTAGTATTTCAGGGCAATAGTTTCGGGAAGTTCTTTAGTTTCTACCAGTCCAGTAACTCTGGACATTTTAAGAATTTGAGTTCTGTTTCATATTTTTCTCTCATTCTATCAGGATCCATCTATGGTGGCCTTGCTCAGAATGGTTGTTAGTGGTAGCCAGGCACCATCTAGTTCTTCTCGTCTCCAGGTAGATGAGGCTGTGGTCCATGTAGACTGTTAGCTTGTAGGCTAGTTTCTTCTCTGAGTCTTTGGTTTTCTTCTTTCTCCTTTGTTCCAGGTTAGAAGAGACCGGTGGTAGTTGTATCCTATGATGCATCCACTCTTACTTTCCTCTTAACTGTTCTCCCTACTGCAACCGGAGAAATCTTTTAGGAAATACAAATGTGATCTTCTATCTGCTCTCAAAATGAAGGGCAAAAGTCTTTACTGGACCTACAGCCACTGCCGAATATGGCCCCTGCCTCCCTCTATGGCTCATCTGCCATCACGTTCCCTCTGGCTTCCTCTCCTCCACGAGCACTGGTTTTCTTTCAGTTCTTTGAACTAGCCATCCTCCCTTCCAATACAGCCATTTCCAAAAGCCATCCTCCCTGCTCTCAGTGGCAGTGCCTTCTCTCTCCTCCTTGCCTGCTTAGTTTTCAGCTCAAATGTCATAAATCCTGAAATATTCCCTGACCTCTCCCACCATCATCACCAGTCAACATACTGCCTGGTCCACTGTTTGCACCTCATCAGTATTTGTTGAGCAAATGAATGTATAAATTCATGAATGTTCATTCATATGATTATTACAACAATCAAATGAAGTGATACCCGTAAAGCACTAGCACAAGTTGCTACCAAAAAGAAAAAAACAAAAAAAACCCATAGCCAGCAAGTTGATTCCAACTCATAACAATCCTATAGGACAGAGTAAAACTGCCCCATAGGGTTTCCAAGGCTATAATCTTTAGAGATGCTGATTGCCACATCTTTCTACGGAGCAGCTGATGGGTTGGAACCACTGATCTTGTGGTTAACATCCAAGAGCTTAACCACTGTGCCAACAGGGCTCCTTCCAGTTGTTACATAGTTTGAATATAACCTTTGCTAAAAACTAGACCCCACACAGTGCTTTTGTGGCACAACAGTTAAGCGCTAGGCTGCTAACCAAAAGGTCAATGCTCTGAACCCACCAACAGCTCCATGGGAGAAAAAACCTGGCAATTTAAAGATTAAACCAAAAAACTAAACCACACCCACTGCCGTTGTGTTGATTCTGACTCATAGCCACCCTATAGGACAGAGTAGAACTGCCCCATAGAGTTTCCAAGGACTGTCTGGTAAATTCGAACTGCCTACCTTTTGGTTAGCAGTGGTAGCACTTAACCACTATGCCACCAGGGTTTCTGATCTAAAGATTCAAACCAAAAACAAGATTATAGCCTAGGAAATCAGGGCTTTGAACTGCTTCATTCTGGTTTGAACCCTTGCTGAGAATTTGCATTTGTAATACTTTCCCAGGTGATGCTAATGCTGCTGGTTAGGGACCAGTTCTGAGAACCACCAGTAGAGCAGTGGGTCTCAAAATTTATTATACAAGAGAATCACCTGGGAATCTTGTTAAACTGTAGATTCTGACTCGGTATATTTGGGAGTGGAAATGCAAATCCTCAGCAGGGATTTGAACCAGAACAAACAGGTTCGAAGCCCTGTAGGAAACCCTATGGAGCAGTTCTACTCTATCTTATATGTCACTATAAGTGGAATTGACTTGGTGGCACACAATAACAACAAGCAGCAGTGCTTAATGTGATCTAACAATTAGATTCACCTAGAAAACTTTTAAAACTCCCCATGGCCATGCTGTGCCCAGACCAATTAAATCAAAATCTCTGGGGGTGGGACCCAGCCATCTGAGAGTCTTAAAGCTTCACGGGGAATTCCAATGTGCAGCCAAGGTTGGCAACCACTTTCTTCCCCTTTTTCTCACTGCAACCTTCCAGTTTTCTGGACGAAAGCATGCTGAGTGACAAGAAGAGTCCTCATTATTCATGGCCTAAGTTTATGGCCTCACTACTCCCAGGGAAAGAGACCACAACAAGAATCCATGTAGCAAAAGTCCAGCAGTTCATTTCACCTGTGTCCCTTGATAGCAGCCAGATGGTGGAAGCTCTTCATGTGTAATCACCCAAGACAGACTGAGATCCTTCCGGAGAATCCCAGTTGCCTAAACTACAGTTGGGACGGATACAGGAACAGATGAAGATGACTCTTGTCCTTAGGGTTAAGTGTTGATTTAACAAAACTTATCAAGATTCCATTATGAACCTGTCATGACTGTTTTGTTGGAGCAATTGCTTTATGGGAGCAATTAATTTCAGCTGCTAAAAAATGATTAGCCCTCCTGAGTGTTCAGCCAGCCAACAAGAAATAGGTGGGCTGGGAACCACCTGAACTTACCTTCTGTCCCCTTCACTACTCAAGTATTTGGAGCATCAAGAAACCAAAACTGTACTCTAACAGGACTCTTGACCTGAATGGCCAACTTTCTATGTATATAAATAGATGTTTAAATACAAACATGTTTTTCTATGTTTCACACTTATTTTGAACCTTTCAAACTGTGAAGTGATGAGAAGTAGCCAAAGAACTTAAAAAAAAAAAAACACTGAACAAAAATGCCTCAGTTTGTAAGGCAAAATAGAGTGCCATTTAAAATGAAAACCTACCACATCAGAGCTTGTACCAAGCCAACACAAAGGCTTTGGAATTGTTATAAAAGGTGCAGGATTGCTATCTGGAAGTAATATCCCAGTGGGCAAACATCCCTCCCCGTTTCTCCATGCTGGTAAATTGCAAAAAAAAAAAAAAAAAAAAGCACGATTCATGAATATAAATTTTTCTCGGCTTTTTAAATCATACGCTGGCATTTTCCTCCCTAAACTTCAGCCAAATGAGAATACACAGATAATGACAATTTTACAATAAGTGGTTCCAGGGTGCAGGCTTTTCAAGATGCTTAAATGAAAGGCACTATAAAAAAGGAGTATTATTATTATTATTTCAAGCACCCAGAAAAACCACAATCAATGATTAGCCATAACAATTAAACCAACAATAATACATCTGGAGTAAGCTCCATGGTGATATGTACTTCATGCTTAATAGTTCAAATTAATTCAATCTGATGGCATTAGACATACCAGTTAGAAGTTGGAGAGCACCAAAATTCACATTAGCTTCTACTTCGCAAGATATTATGAAAAGAGAAAAAAGGAAATGAGGCTATAAACAGCAATGGTAAATAGGAAGGGCTCACAGATGAAACAGGAATAACTCTCAGCTATTAGAAATTCAACAATAAAAATATGAAGGCCGATACTTCTATTTTCATACATACCTTCAGAGTCTGACTGAGCAACCCATCCAAGCCAAGGTGCCTCAGACAACAGATATGAAACCTTGAAACGAAGGCCATTACACTCAGCGGAGGGGGTACCCTGCCCATAGCATCCCTTACCAGTCCCCCAAAGAAACAGGTTCTAGGGAAAATGGATAATTTTTCAGGCCATTGTTGTTATGGTTAGCTGTTGTCACGTCTGTCTCTGACCCATGGCAACCCCATGCACAATGTAACAAAATGCTGCCTGGTCCTGCACCATCCCCAGGATCATTTGCCAGTTAGACTGTTGTGATCCATAGGTTTTCATTGGCTGACTTTGGAAGTAGATTGCCCTGCCTTAGTCTGGAAGCTCAGCTAAAACCTATTCAGCATCATAGCAATATGCAAGCCTTCATTGACAGATGGGTGGGGGCTGCATATAAGGTACACTGGCCAAGAATCAAAAATAGGTCTCCCGCATGGACGGCAAGAATTCTACCACTGAACCACTCATGTGCCCCTTCAGGTCATAGACTCCCAAGAAACTAGGAAGGAGAGTGTGTGTTAGAGCGGTCACAGAGTTGGGGCAGTTATTGCCTGATTACATGTCTCACTCACTCTAGAGATTTACTAGATAACTGTTTTATGCTCTAATTTTCCTGTATAAATGTTCTGTAAGGCAGCGTTTCTCAACCTTGGCACTGTTGCCATTTTGGACTAGGTAATTCTTTGCTGTCCCATGCATTGTAGGATATTTAGCAGTATTCCTGGCCTCCACCCACTAGATGCTAGTAGCACCACCCCTCCAGATGTGACAACTAAAAATGTCCCCAGATATTGCCAAATGTTCTGGGGGGGAGGGGCAAAATTGCCCTAGTTGTTGAGAATCACTGTTCTAGGGCTTTAATTCACCTGTTTCTCAGCAGCCAGGAAGAAAAATGAGTCAGGTCTGAAGACCAACCTCTAGACCTTACTCTTCATTAGAAACAAGCCATGTACTGAGTGCTAACTCTGTGCAAGGCAGCGCTCTTCCCAGGGCACATGGATTCCTCTTTCCAACACTTCTTGAAAATCTAGGCTTGTTAGAGATAATATAGAAATTTGGAACTTGACATCCTTCTTGATCATTGCCTAAAAAAAATTTAGCATAGCAGATCTATGACTGCCTATCCTTAGAAATGAAATGCCTGCTTGCATGGTTGGACTTTGGCTAGCATCTGGGAACTTTGGCTGGTAAGTAATTCCCTACAGTGATAGGAAACATCCCCTAAATGATATCAGTGGCTCACGGTGCCTAAACCGCTTGAACAAACACTGTGGCTTATGCTGAACACCTGCTTTCCTTCTGGAGGTCTGGAATTTTGGTACGAGCTCGGCAGAGGATGCCTACATGACCAATCCTTGGGCATAGCTCTAATGAGCTTCCCTGGTAGATAACACTTCCCTCACGTCAGAGCTCATTGCTGGAGGAACTAAGTGCAATGTGTGCTGCTCCACTAGGGGAGGACTCTTGAAAGCTTGTTCCTGATTTCCTCCATTCTCCACACCATGTGCCATCTCCCTTGGCTGATTTTGCTTTGCTTCCTTTCACTGTAGTAAACCCTAACTGTGACTATAACAACTCCTGAGTCTTGTGAGTCCTTCTAGCAAATTATGGAACCTGGGGGTGGTTTACAGAAGCTGGGGAGCAGTTATTCATTCAATAAATATTTTACTTTGTGCCCTTTTCTAGACAGCAGAGAATGAAAGTCTCAGCCCTCATAGAATTTATGTGGTAGAAGCCAGGGAAGCATTGATTCCAGCATATTTAAAGCTTCTTCCACAGAAAACAGGCCCTGTGGCATCTCTTTGTTTTATTACAATTTTTCAGATATTAAGCCATGTATTATATAATTAACCCATACAAAGTATACAATTCAATGCTTTTAGTATATACAGAGTTGTGCTACCATCACCAAAATCAATTTTAGAACACTTTCATCACCCCAGAAAGAAACTCTATAGCCATTAACAGTCAATATCTACTTTTTCTAACACCTCCCCCAAACCCTAGGCAATCACTAACCTACTGTCTCAGTGGATTTGATTATTCTAGGCATTTCCTATAAATGGAATCATATAATATTTGGCCTTTTGTGTCTGACTTCTTTCCTTTAGATTAATGTTTTTAAGATTCATCTATGTTGTAGCATGTATCAGTACTTCATTTCTTTTTATTACCAAATAATATTTCTTTGTATGTTTATGTATACACCACATTTTGTTTATGGATTCATCAGTAGATGGACAGGAGGGCTGTATCTACTTTTGGTCTATGATAAATAATGCTTCTATGGACATTTGTGTACAAATTTTTGAGTGCACGTATGCTTTCATCTCCCTTGGGTAGATACCTGAGAGTGGAATTGGTGGGTCATATTTATGTCTAATATTTTAAGAAACTGTCAAACTGTTTTCCAAAGTGGCTGCTCCATTTTACATTCCCATCAGCAGTGTATGAGGGTTCCAATTTCTCCACATCCTTGATATCACTTGTTACTGTCTTTTTCTTGTAGTACAGCCATCCTAGTGGGTAGAGGTCATATCTCATTGAGGTTTTGATTTTAGTAACCTTTTAGTAATGGCTAATGGTACTGAGCATTTTTTCTTGTGCATATTGGCCATGTGTATAAATGTCTACTCATATTTTTTGCCCGTTTTATTACTGGGTTATTTTTTTTTATTTTTGAGTTTAAGTGATCTTTATATGTTCTAGATACAAGTCCTTTACCAGATATATGATTGCAAAAATATTCTACCATTCTGCGGGTTGTCTTTTCACTCATTTTATGGTGTCTGTTGAAGCACAAAAGTTTTAATTTTCATGATGTCCAATTTATCTTCTTTTTTTTTTTCATTTGTTGCTTATGCTTTTGGTGTCATATCTAAGAAACCACCGCATAATCCAAGGTCACAAAGATTTATTCCTATGTGTTCTTCAAAGAATTTTATAGTTTCAGGTCTTCCATTTAGGACTTGATCAATTTTGAGTTAATTTTTTGCATATGGTGTGAAGCAGGGTTCCAACTTCATTTTTTGCAGGTGAATATCCAGTTATACTGTGGCATCTTTTGAACAACCTCCAGAAATAGTCTCTTATAATTTTTTACTACACATGTTATTTAACAGACACCAATATACAGAATCGTGGTATATGACCAGAGAGCCTTTTTAAGCTTTTGATTTTTTTTTTTCCTACTGTAGGAACATGCTTAATATTTTGCTATATCAGGAAGCAGTGCTACTATTATTAGTACTGGTCTTACCACTCATAATAACAGTAGTAACTGCTATTCATTTAAAAGGAGCCCTGGTGCAGCAGTAGTTAAAATGCTGAGCTGCCAACCAAAAAGGTGGGCGGTTCAAACTCACCAGCCACTCTGCTGGGGAAAAATGTGGCAGTAGGCTTCCATAAAGATTTACTGCCTTAGAAACCCCATGGGGCAGCTCTATTCTGTCCTAAAGTATTTATTTCAGGCATTGTTATTTTGTATGCATTAACTTATAAGCACTTCACACACTTTAACTTACATGATCCTCCACCAATACCATGGGATAGGTAGAATCATTATCTCCAGTTTGCAGATGGTAATACCGAGGTTAGGTGATATAAGATAATTTTCCTTTGGTCACAAAGCTAGCCAGAAAAGGGATAATGAAATGAAGGAAGGCACAACACCACAAAGTGGGGACCAAGTAATATTTGATAACAAATAGTAACCAAATCCATTGCTGTCGAGTTGATTCCAACTCATAGCAACCCTATAGGACAGGGTAGAACTGCCCCACAGGGCTTCCAAGGAGCAGCTGGTAGATTCGAACTGCAGACCTTTTGCTTAGCAGCCAAGCTCTTAACCACTGTGCCACCAGGGCTCCCTAACAAATAATAGCTGAGCACATATACAAATATTTCATCAGCCAAACTCTAGGACCTGTAGATTACATTCCCATTTTCTGGTCAGGAAACTGGCAATGAAGGGTTGATCCACCTTTCTAACTCAACGCAGGGTTAGAAATCTTACCATTCAAGATACAATTTAGGATTGAGCTGATGGCTGAAAAGGTTTTGTTAACATTCCAAAAATTGTATTAGTGACTGGGTGATTGATGAAGTGAGTCAATTAAAACTGGATTAGAAATCCAGATAGGAAGTCAATTACTTCCAATTTGAGAATTAGGAATTCATTAACCAATAATATAATAGATAGTATCAGTTTCCAAAACAGCCCTTTCGCCTTTACCTGGAGGGCAAAAACAAGTAAATAGAATTTTGAAAAGACTGTAGAGCAACCTGACCCTGGGAATATTATCCCAGATGTCTGAAATGTTTGGTTTTATGTACTCATTTGGTGCCCAGTCCTGGGTGTCTGATAGGGCGAGACTGGTCAGTTTTCCCTGGAGTAAATGTAGACAGAGAAATAAGTTGACTTAAGAGCAGAAGGGCAGGACCGAGTCTTTAGTAATGAATATAATAATACTAGCTGACATTTATGAGTCTTCCAACCTAAGAGGCCCTATCTAATCACCTAAAAGATACTAATCTATTTAATCCAAAGAGGCCCTATCTAATCACCTAAAAGATACTAATCTATTTAATCCAAAGAGCATGAGGTAGGTGCTATTATTCTGCCCATTTTATGTAAGAGGAAAAGGGAGTGCTAGGTTAACTAACCTGCCTAAGGGGTGGAGCTGGCCTTAAACTCTGCAGGCTCTTTTTGTGCTCTTAATCATGCCTCTATATGGTTTCACCCTGGTGGCATAGTGGTTAAGTGCTACGGCTGCTAACCAAAGGGTCAGCAGTTCAAATCCGCCAGGCACTCCTTGGAAACCCTATGGGGCAGTTCTACTACATCCTATAGGGTCGCTATGAGTCAGAATCGACTCGACGGCATTGGATTTTTTATGTATGGTTTCAGGATGCAGGTGACGACATTGAAGGGTTAAGCATGGCCAGCCCTCCTCCAAAGTTGAGCCTTTCTTACACAAGGCAAAGCTGCCTTCAATATACTTATAATAAACTTTATATACCAAATAACATCTTGAAGTTTATTTTCTCCCTACACAGAAACATCGCGGCACTTCCCATGGGATTTTCAGAGAACTGGTCTGGATTTAGGGAGTATTGCTTTATCATTCTTAAATAAAAACCATTATAGGGAATGCACAAAACAATTTCCCTTTCCACTTTCCCACTTCTACCCATATTGAGAAAAATGGATCCGTAAAGTGCTGAAGGAAAGCTCACAATATAATAAAAACTCAGCATCAGAAATGTTCCAAGTCCCTCTACTCTCTCCCTATATTTAGGAAACCACAATTTAATATAGGACTCAGTCCTCTGGAGAATGCAGCGAATCGAACTTTTAATACATTTTTATATATTTTAACTGAGATAAACAAGAAAGAGATGGGGAAGCCAGAGCAGCTATGGCAAAGACATAATTAAGATAAGACTAATCCTGCTAATGGCAATCAGGGCAGATAGCAACACTACTGTGATGCCATTTGTGTAGTTTGTATGGTCAGAGAACTACATCAATATAAAATGTGAATGTGGCAAGATCCCCATTACAGGAAAGCAAAGACAACTTACTATGTGACTCCAAAATAAACACCTCATCCAGAAAATTAAAAAAAAAAAAAAAATCCTATTACTAAAACACTATGCAAATGTACTTTATAAACTGACACCTGGATCAAATTGTTTGATTAAAGACACAGTAATAAAAAGGAGCACAGCGTGTCCGTAACGAAACAGACAGGGAGGTCTCAGTTTTATTTCCCATAACAGAGCTTAAACATGGAGGCAAGCCTTTAAAATTTTGCAGATAACTTAAAAATTCTCCAACCTGCTCTAAGTTCACGTTTGGGCTATCAACCATGTCATATTTCTCAGTCTTGACCACAAGAATAGCTTGAGATACATATACATTGCTGAAATACACTATTTCTCAAACGTGACTTTATCTTCCACTCCAGTAACCCTGTCAAAGGAAGATAAGCCTGGTCACTTCATTTTTGGCAAATCTACATTAGCTCTTTTCTTTAAGTGATTATTAATATTTCTGTTAGGAGTACTCTGACCCTCAATAACCACTCTTTCAGTCAGGCCAAAACTAAATTCTTCAGTTTGGTATTTCAGTCTTTCCCTCAAGTCTTCCCAGATGAAATATCATAAAAACAACAGTTTCTATTCCAGCCAGATTAGAAGTCCTTAGCACTCTCTAGAATCTTCTCACGAACTTCTACCTGGTATTTTTGCTAGCTCCAAAAGGACTGCAAACTCAAATGCCTATTGGTCTGGGCAGACAATGTAAATAAATGAATAAATCTGTCCATTATAAGAAAAAAATAGACACCAATATACTTTGTTGCATATTAAACATACTGCCACCTCTCATTTTGTCTTGTGAAACAGAAAATTCTCAGTTTATTTTTCACTTTCTAAACTATGCTGGTGATACAGTTATAAAGAAACAGTTTAAACAATACAAGGATGGTGCTAAATGGCAATTAATCTTTAACTTTAGGGTTAGAGAGACATCAGGGAGAAGTGGAGAGTGTGACACCAGGGAGAGGTGGAGAGTGTGACAAAACTCTGTTTACTGTGGCAATTGCTACTCACCTCCAGCCATTT
This sequence comes from Elephas maximus indicus, assembly GCF_024166365.1. Lineage (NCBI taxonomy): Eukaryota > Metazoa > Chordata > Mammalia > Proboscidea > Elephantidae > Elephas > Elephas maximus. The sequence goes on from NC_064838.1 coordinate 65,512,104, forward strand.
TTTGCCAAGCAAGAATTTACGTCCAATGTTGTGAGACCTTCCAGTTTTTTATACAGAAGTTTTTTTATCTGAATTTCATGTGAAATCACTAGAGTTGCTACTATTTTGTAATTTTTGCATGAAATCTGTTTTTCTGATAAATCCTACTTCTATTTTCTAGTATAGTAGACATCTGTTTTTGTGTGCGTGTTATTTTGCCAGTGGGCTGATAGGTTGAGACCTCTGGGTTCTGCCACCCCTCATCTAGTAGTTCTTAGACTGTTTCACTACTGCCACCTCAACCCATCCTCTCCTCAATCTCAGCCCATTACTTCCTTCAAGACTTTGCTTAAGAAACTACTTCCTCCAAAGTAGACTCAGGAATAGGAGGAGGATGTGGAATGGTTAACTGCCTCTGTAAACAACTGCCTCCTATGCCATGAGACCAGAAGGACTGGATGGTACCAGGCTACTGTTACTGAATATTTTGATCAAAGATTCTATAAAAGAATCCTGATCAAAAGGTGGAAAATGCAGAGCAGAATTTCAAATTCGTGTAGATTCCAGACTTTCTGGCGCTATGAAGGCTGGATGAACCCCTGAAACTACTGCTCTGAGATAATCTTTAAACTTTAAACCAAAAATGTTCCCTGAAGTCTTTTTAAAAGCAAACAATAGTTTAGCTTAACTAGTAAAGAATATCTGACTTGAGCATTGTGCTTTTTCAAGAGCTATCTAGATGGAATCAAATCAACAACGGCAACTAGAAAGATTAGACAGGAAACTTAGGGGACAGTGTGTTTATATTAATGAAGGAGGAACAACTCAGAAAAGGTGGGTGAGAATGGTTGCACAACTTGAAGAGTGTAATCAGTGTCACTGAATTGTACATGTAGAAACTACTGAATTAGTGTGTATGCTTTGCTATGTATGTTCTCGACAACCACAGGAAAATAAATAAAATTAAAAAAAACAAAGAACATACAATCAGCCCTCCAGATCCATGGGTTCCACATCCACAGATTCGACCAACTGTGGATGGAAAATTCGGGCGGGCAGGGGGTGGGGAGGAAATTCCAAAAAGCACTTGAATTTGCCACCTGCAGAGCACTACACTAAATCTATGTGAATGAAGTGATGTGCAGGCATACCCGGCTGTAGCCTCCAGCATTTCACAGATCCTCAGTCTCTCTCCAGCACTCATTGTTCGAACATTGTTCACCTCACATCTTGTTCGTTTGCTACTTATATTGTGTCACCCTTTGTTTCTGTGAAAAAAATGGCTCCAAAAAGCAATTAAAACCCTTCCAAGACCCATGGGACATACGTTATCCCATGAACTTTTTAGGTCTCTGGAGTTCTTTGGAAAGAGGTAGCTCGGTTTTAATGCATTTAGTCTCAAGGTGGGAACATTTTGAAATATGTGAAATTCAAAAATCCTCAGTGGGAGCCTCATTTTTGTATAGACTGAGCACTGTCTCAGGTGATGCCTCTAAGATGTGTGAATTGTCTAAACTTTTGACAGATTTGCCTTTATTTCTGTGAGATAAGCCTCTTCACTATGTTTCCCAGTTACTCTGTTCTTGTGAGAATGTACTTATCTTGAGAATAAGCTATTGCCAGTCTCCATTTGGTCACAGTGGCCATTTTTTCCTTAACGCCATTCATTGTTTCCAGCTGTTACTGGCCCCCTTCTTTTCTAGTTTCTGAACAGTAAATAATGCCTTTCCAATAAGAAGGAATGCGTTACAGTGGTACTGTTCCAGAGATGGGAACTCCTGTCAGTTATTCTTACCCTACCTTCAATATTAGGGCCCCATCATTGCTTCCACGTGCAGCAGGTAAAATACACCACTGTGAGCAGTTCTGCAGTGTTCCAGGGCAGCTGTTTCTGCTTCTTTGCTGTTAGTACTGCTTTTGTTATAATGAAGAATACATAGTGGTGGTAATTTTCCTGAGATTCAAATTTCTCTAGTTTTATTTATTTTGCCTCTAAGTGCTGCTTTTCATTAATGAAGAAAACACAGTAGTGGTAATTTTCCTGAGATACAAAAACCACTCAGCTTTATTTATTTGGGCTGTAAGTACTGCTTTTGTGGTGAGGAAGAATGCATTATACCATGTTTTGAAAAGTTTCCTGAAAAATAATAAAAAGGCCAAGAAGGAGGAGGCTAGAATAAAACGTATGTGCAGTAATTGCCAGGTGCCTTCATGTTTTACCCCATGTTTTGCAAATTTTCAAGAAATAAAATTTAAAAACAATTAAAATGTCCAATTTTATCACTGACTTATATCAGCAGGATTTATGTTGTCCAGGGACCACTGAAACATATAATGGGTATCAAAATCTGTAACTCATAACAAAAATTCTGAATTGGTCATTTACTCAGCAGCCTGCATTAGTGAAATCACAAAGTATCAACAAATTTCAAAGGAGAAAATAACTGGACCTTGAAAGGGTTAGGTGATCAAAGCAATACCTCAAAGGCTAAGAGTGAGGGGGGTGAAGAGAGAGAGAGGAAGGAGTTTAAGGCTAGTAAGGGATGGCTGGTTAACTATGGAATGCACTACAGCCTCAAGAACTTCACGTCCACAGGTGAATCAGCATTGGCTGAGGCCCAGGCAGCACTGGCATTCCCGGAAAAGAGCTCCAGAAACTCATAGAAGAGAAAGGCTCCCTTCCAGAGCAAGTCTTCAATTGTAATGGAACAGCTATTTCCATAGCATTTACACTGTATTAGGGATTATAAGTAATCTAGAGATAATTTAAAGGATGTGGAAGGATGAGTGTAGGTTATATGCAAACACTACACCATTTTGCCTAAGGGAACCAATACCCTGCGGATACCGAGGGAGGACTGTACTTTCACCCAGATGATTCCCCCTGGCTCCCACTACCCTTCATTCCTCATAATCAAACTGCTTTATTCCTTCAACCATTATTCTACATTTTTTCCTCCATTTGTGAGCCCTCCATCTCCTTCTCTAATTTTAAGTCCCTAAAGACTTTTTTTTTAAAGACTATAAGTCCCTGAAGCCGAGAACTCTGTCTCCTACCTCCTTCAAATCCTCTATGGATTTAGCACAGTGCTGTACATCACGCAAACTTTCAATAAATACTTTGAACAAATGAAGAGTCTATTTGCTTGATATTCCTGGGCTAGCAGTCTTTATTCTACACATGTTGTGCTTCTGGATCAAAATGGTATGACTTGGTCAAGTCTGTAATGTTAAGACAAACTTTAGAATTGAAACACTTAACTACACAGGAAAGACAATGAAAGAAGAAGCCATCTGTTGGTCTGAATCATCAAGACCACTGTCCCAATCCTGCAAACATTGGTGTTGGGACTTAGTTTCCTGATGCAAGCAGGGATGGAAAACGCACGACCCAAGCGCCATCACTTTCCTGTCCTGACCTGTGACAGGTATCTTTAATCAATCACAGCATTCTTTTCTGCTGAGCCTAGATGCAACTTTAGAAGCCTTCTTAACACAACATTACAGATGGATCCTGTCTGAGAAACAGAGTTAGTATGTGAACTGAAAACCCTCAGGTGTGGATTAGGTATATATATAATTATCCGGATCAAGGAAGAGTGAACTAATACATGACTTCTGCTACTTCTCAATCTGTCTATATTCTAGAGGCTGGATGACTTAGAATGAAGACAGTAAGGTATCTAAAGTTGAAAAGTCAAGCAAGAGCTAAAAAAAAAAAAAAAAAAAGCTCTTTTAATGACTGCCAAATTCATTTCACTGATTAAATTTAATCTCATGAGGAAGATTTACTATGTGATAAGACGGTTTTGTTGTGCTTCGTAAAATACATACTAAGATATGTGAACTGTAAATGGCTTCACATGGATTGCTAAGTTAAATAAATATATTTATATTTAAGGGGTTGTTTCACTTCTCAAATACTGAACCAAAGCAATTTGGAACAACTCATACACAAAATAACCAGCATCGAGAATTATGATGAAAAGCTAAATTACCTTTAACAACAAGCAACCTTATTACCATTTATTAAAACAAATGCTTCTGTAATACCAGAGAAAATAAATGTGGATCCGTTGATTAAAAATTATTTTTTAGGGACTGTGCCCTTTGAACCAAATGTATAGGCAATAAGAGCCCTGTAAATGATAAATCAAGCCCCAAAGAAAAGCCTGAGCAGCACAGCAGACATCTGTCAGCTTTGTTTGCCCTAGCAGGCATTCTTCTTCATGCTAGTGTCAGCACTCAGCTTCTTCTCTGGGAAATCTCCTCTTCAGTCCAAATGCCCAGGAACGGGCAGGTGACCCATCAGTGTATTTCATTTGATGAATAATTCAGCAGCCAGTCATTGATCCAAGTCAGTCCTATAAGACTCAGTCCTGAAATGATTATGGTTATAATTACTGATAAAGAAGAGGTTGTTTTTTTTTTTTTTTCCTCTCTCTTGCTGGCACCCTAAGCTGGTAAGATAAAAAGATAAAAATTTTGAGCTTCTGGTGGTCATCTAATCACCGTAAAGAGAGAAACCCTGCCTGAGAATGATACTAACCCAATGGAAGCAGAACTAAGAGATGAGAGAGACAGATTTCTGATACCATCTTTGAGCAGCTGGATCCAGCCATTCCCGAAGGCAAATACCTCTTAACTTTTCAAATAGGCAAGACAAAAATCTCTTTACTTGGTTAAGCTACAGTCAGAGCTAGGTTTCTGTTACTTGCAAATAAAAAAGTATGACTAAATACAGATACTTCATGATTTATTTTATTATTAGGAGTTGAAACTCTAAGCTATTATATCAGACTTAGAAAACAACCCTGATAAATCTCATTTCCTCTCAATACCTTTCTTTGTTTTAGGGGTTAAAAGTGATAGCTCATAAAGAAGGTATACAAATGGCCAATAAGCACAGGAAAAATGCTCGCCATCATTAGTCAACAAAGAAATGCAAATCAAAGCCACACACAGATACCACTTGACACCATTAGGATGGCTGTAATCAAAAAGACAGATAGTAAGTGTTGGTGACGATATGGAGAAACTGGAACCCTCATGCACTGCTCGTAGGAATGCAAAATGCAACAACCACTTTGGAAAACATTCCAGCAGGTCCTCAAAAAGTTAAACAATAAGTTATTATATGATACTTCCATCCACTGCCAGATATATACCCATGTGAAAGAGCACTCTGGCGCATGAAACACCAAAAAATGGCTGATGCGGGTCTGACTCGGACTTCGTTTTGTCCTACGCTCCTGCTTCTGCTTTTTAGAGTACATGACCCATAGCTACAATGAACTTGTTTGGCAACACTCTGAAGTGGCCCACTCAGATGGTTGCAGAAACCAGCTCCAGAATGCAGGAAACTGAAGCTGAGGTTGAGTACCTCAGCCAATAGAAATTCTTGGTAAATGAGCCTTACAGAGCATGTCGAATATTAGCCATACAAATGTACCTCCCTACTCCTTCCAAACTCTGAACAGAGTTCTGCAAAACTGAGTATAAAAGACATGTGCTTATGCTCCCACTTCAGATAGCCATTTTGAACTTTCATTTTGGCTCTTCCATTTGCAAATCTTTGAATCTGAATAAAATTCTTATTTTACATAAACTGTTTCATTTTTAACACCCAAGAGAAATGGAAACACATGTCCACGAATGTTGACAGCAACATTATTCGTACAAGCCAAACAACACAAATGTCCATCGAGTGATGAATGAATGGATAAATAAAATGTGGTATATTCATACAATGGAATAGTATTCAGCCATAAGACAGAATGAAGGGCTGATTTATGTTACAACACGGATAATCCTTGAAAATATCTGACTAAGCAAAAGCATCCTGTCACGAAAGACCACATATTGTATGATTCCATTTATTTGAAATGCTCAGAATAGGGAAATGCATAGACAGAAAATAAATTAATGGTTGCTTTTTTTTTTTTATAGTCTAGGATGTTTCTTCTCATTTTGAGTCTTGCCACATCAGCAAATGAAGGTTCCGAAAGCTTGACTCTATCCACGTCATTAAGGCTGACTCTACTTTGAGGAGGCAGCTCTTCCCCAGTCATCTTTTGAGTGCCTTCCAAGCTGGGGGGCTCATCTTCCAGCACTATATCAGACAATGTTCCGCTGCTATTCATAAGGTTTTCACTGGCTAATGCTTTTCAGAAGTAGACTGCCGGGTCCTCCTACCTAGTATGTCTTAGTCTGGAAGCTCAGCTGAAACCTGTCCTCCATGGGTGACCCTGCTGGTATCTGAACTCCGGTGGCATAGCTTCCAGCATCACAGCAACACACAAGCCCCCACGGTACGACAAACTGACAGACATGTGGATCCACAATCAACAGCCATGGAAGCAGCAGTCAAGAAATCAAAAGACGCATTGCATTGGGCAAATCTGCTGCAAAGGACCTCTTCAAAGTGTTGAAGAGCAAAGATGTCACCCTGAAGACTAAGGTGCGCCTGACCCTGGCCATGGTATTTTCAATCACATCACATGCATGTGAAAGCTGGACAATGAATAAAGAAGACTGAAGAAGAGTTAATGCCTTTGAATTGCGGTGTTGGCGAAGAATATTGAATATACCATGGACTGCCAAAAGAACGTACAAATCTGCCTTGGAAGAAGTGCGGCCAGAATGCCCCTTAGAGGCAAGGATGGCGAGACTGTGTCTTACATACTTTGGACATGTTGTCAGGAGGGATCAGTCCCTGGAGAAGGACATTATGCTTGGCAGAGTACAGGGTCAGCGGAAAAGAGGAAGGCCCTCAGCAAGGTGGATTGACACAGTGGCTGCAACAATGAGGTCAAGCATAACAATGATTGTGAGGATGGCGCAGGACCAGGCAGTGTTTTGTTCTGTTGTATACAGGGTCGCTATGGGTCGGAACCGACTCCACGGCACCTAACAACAACAACAACATAGTCTAGGAGGACCCCTGGTGGTGCAGCGGTTAACTGCTTAGCTGCTAACCAAAAGGTCGGCAGTTTGAACCCACCAGTGGCTCCTTGGAAACCCTATGGGGCATTTCTACTCTGTCCTATAGGGCCGCTATGAGTCGGAATAGACTTAATGGCACTGGGTTTGGTTTTGGTTTTTCATGGTCTAGGAAGAAGGAATCCTGGTGGTGCAGTGGTTAAGAGCTCGCTGCTAACTGAAAGGTTGGTGGTGCGAATTCACCAGCCACTCCAAGGGGAAAGACGTGGCAGTCTGATTCCATAAAGATTACAGCCTTGGAAACCCTATGAGGCAGTTCTACTCTGTCCAGTAGGGTCACTGTGAGTCAGAATTGACTCCATGGCAATGGGTATGGGATGGTCTAGGAGGAGGGGGGTGGGGAATGACTGCTCATGAATGGGGTGTTTTTGGGGTGAAGAAAATACCTAGAATTACAGCATGGTGATGGCTGTACAACTTGTGAATATATACTGACAAATGCAGACTCCTATGCTTTAAAGGGGTGACTATCACAGTATGTAAATTATATTTCAATAAAAAGAAATTGTATTGGGAAAACAAATGGTAACCTATTCAGATTCTCACACATGGTCATCATAAGAAATCCACGATGATAATATAAAGCCATCATTCCCAGGAAATGTTAAGAAAAAATGACCCATAAAAATGCAGGCCCATTGATGTCAAGTTGATACTGACTTAAAGTGGCACTAGAGTAGAACTGCCTCATGGGGTTTCCAAGGAGTGGCTGGTGAATTCCAACTACCGACCTTTTGGTTAGTAGCCAAGCTCTTAACCACTGCACCACCAGGGCTCCGTTGAGAGAAAGGGGAAACAAAATTATTAGATTTTCTCAAGTCACTTGGCTTCCTTTGTATCAAGACATGGCCAACAAATATATAGCAGGCACATGTAAAAGCTATTTGGAGACTTCTTGAGGTTAACAGCATGCAACAGATCGCCACTGAGCCAGCCTGGCCAGGAATATTATTTACGCCACCCTTTCACAGCTGTGTCAGTCTCCCATTAAACATTCAGCGCCTCCTTGTTAATAAACTGCATCGTGAGCTCCATGCATTGTCTGGATAAACTGCATGGTCTGAAACGCAGCCCATTATTACAGAGAATGCAGACTGTAATTACTGTTCCTCTTTGCATAAGCCACAGCTTCCAAAATGGTGCCATATTATAAAGCCTTAATTAATAAACAAGAGTTGGGCCATGGCCCATTACAGTATCTGAATTTTATATTGTGAAGAAAGGCCACTGTTCAAATCCCGTTGACAAATACCTAAGTTCTGGCTAGCCTACATGAAGACAATCTAAACAGAAAGCCTGAGAAGTCTGTGTTGCTGGGAGCATTGTGCTGGTACACCAACAACAGCGAACGATTAACTGCTGAGACATAAGCCATCCTGAGGCTAGCTTAGAGTGGGATGACGATAACATTGCATTTCAGCTGTGTTATATGGTGACTTTCTTCTATTTGTTCATATGCATTTCCTATTTCATGGATGGCGGAGCTGGGGTGGCTTTTTGTATCTCTGTGAATCCCTAAACATGACAAAAGAAGAGAAAGAAAAAAAAAGTGAGCTGGGGGAAAAAAAGTGTGAAGTGTTGCTGGGTGAGAGCCGGGGTGCATCCTGATGGAGGTAAGCACGCAGCCCCTTTCTGCATTTCCAGCAGGTTTTTATTGATTTCCCCCTAACCTAACCCCACAGGAAAGTTGTTTATGTAAGTCGTGAGCACTGAACTAATATTTGGGACCATAACATTGAGCAGGGCAGTTTATGAACCTCGGCTTAAAGAGCATCTGCGTTAAACTGCGCTCACCTGAGTAAACTCCATCAGCTCTACCATGGTGAGAGTTATACAACACACCTGTTATGCTCGGCTGCATAGGGACACAGACCACAACCAGAGAACAGCGAGGAGTTGGACCAAGGGCAGGGAGTGGGGAGGGGAGCTCGTCATGTGTGTTGAGAGGCAGATTTCATTACACACAGCCAGTGCTCCACGCTGAAAGGAGCCCTAAGCTTACTGCAAACACAGAGCTGTGTGAACACGGTAATTCCTTCAGCGAAGTCCATCATCTGGCTCACGGGGGGCCCTGTGAAAACAGGGTGGCCGAGACAGTGCTAAAGCTTGGCCAGCAATGGTGTGGAGACACATAGGAAGCCCAGGAAATGGTCCTCGCCTCGGCAGAATCAGCAAGAGTGCTTACAGTCCCAGCCTGGGGACTTCCAGCAGCCTAAACGAGCTGTCTCAGATCACTGCCCTTTCCATTAACTCCAGCCACCAGGCACAGGCTCAGAGTCCTATCGGTCTCGGCAGGACCTGCTCCACCGTGTCCACAAGGATGGCATTTGAATCAGTAATAGGCTGTAAGAGGCCACCTCCATGTATGTGAAGAGCTATGCCTGAGACATTGGTTCAAGTCCTAGATCTGTCCTAGCTAGCTGTGTGATCTTGGGCAAGCCAGCTTTCTCAACCTTCAATGAGAGGGTAGAATCAGATAATAAATACGTGTGATATGAACAAATGAGTGAATGAATGAATACATAAATGAATGAATAAAACCTCTACTGCATGATTTCTCCACTTGGGCACCACTGATATTTGGGGCTGGATGATTCTGTGTTGTGGGGGCTGTCCTATGCATTGTAGGATGTTTGGCAGCATCCCTGACCTTGCTAGCAGCAACCCTAATAGACGCTGCTAGCACCCCACTCCCCAGTTGTAACAGCCAAAATTGTTTCCAGACATTGCCAAGTGTCCCCTGCGGGGCAAAATTACTCCAGAATGAGAAATACTATTCTAATATGTCTTTTAGAATCTAGATTCCAAGAGTTAAAACAAAACAAAACAAAACAAAAAACCCTATTGAGGTTGAGTCAATTCAAAACTTGTTGCTGCAGAGTCTATTCCAACATATGGTGACACCATGTGTTACAGAGTAGAACTGTTCCATAGGGTTTTCTTGGCTATAATCTTTACCAAAGCAGATCGCCAGGCCTTTCTTCTTAGGTGCCTCTGGTTGGCTCAAACCACCAACCTTTAGGTTAGTAGTCAAGCACTTAACTGCTTGTGCAATAGGACCTTTAAAGGACCACACCCATATTTAAAAAACAAAAACCAGTTACCATGGAAACAACTCCAGCTCATTGTGACCCCATGTGTGTCAGAGTAGAACCGTGATCATAGAGTTTTCAATGGCTGATTTTTTGGAAGTAGATTGCCAGGCCTTTCTTACCAGGCGCCTCTGGGTGGACTAGAACCTCCAAGCTTTTGGTTAGCAGCAAGTGTGTTAACCGTTTGCACCACCCAGGGTAGTTACGCACCCATATAATGTTCCTAAATATTAGGAAAACTTATAATAACATCATAATGGTTAAGATCGTGTGTCAACTTGGCTGGGCCATGATTCTCAGTGTTTTGGCAGTTGTATAATGTTGTGATCACTTCCCTGTTGAAATCTGATGTGTGATCACCCCCATGATGGAATCTGCTGAGCGGTACAGGCAGGGGCAGGGCCTATAGCAGCTCACTGCCTCCTCAGCCTTCATCCCTCTGCCCTTCGCTGCCTATTTCCTTCCTGCTCGCATTTCCAAGGTTTTTGGCCTCTTCTGGATCCTGCAGCTGCCTCTTGTCATCTGACCTCCAGTTCTTGGGACTTGAGCTAGCAGTTTACCTGCTGATTTTGGGATTCATCAATCTTCACAGGCTGTGAGCCAGAGTCCTGCTCCCCTACCTGCCGATCTTGGGTGAGACAGCCCCTGCAGCTACGTGAATCAAGAGAAGCTCTGCAGTCTTGCCTGCTGATTTTGGGATTCGTTGATCTTCACAGCCTGTGAGCAGGACGCCTGCTCTCTGACCTGCCAAGCTTGGGTTCACCAGCCTCTGCGGCTGCATGAAATGGGAGAGGCCTCTATCCTGATCCACGGACTTGGGACCTTCCAGCCTCTACAATCACGTGAGCTGATTCCTTGATATAAATCTATATATATATATTTATATGCTCTACTGGTTTTTCTTCTCTAGAGAACCCAGCCTAACACAGACACCCTCAGTATCACTGAAAGTTCATGGTGACAAAAATTTTATTGAGCACCTAACATGTGCCAAACAAAAAGATGTTTAGAGAGATAGCATCCCTGCTCCTGGGGGCTCACCGTCTACATGGGAGGTGTTATCTTCACAGAACTAAGTGAAAGAGGAGAAAAAACATGTTCAGCTACCCATCTTCCCAGTCATGTGGCTGGGTCTCTTAGAATATAATTCTGTCTTAGTTATCTATTGCTGCCATAACAGAAATACCACAAGTGGATGGCTTTAATAAAAATAAATTTATTTTCTCACAGGCTAGTAGGCTAGAAGTCCAAATTCAGGGTATCAGTTCCAGGGGAGGGCTTTCTCTCTCTCTCTCTGAAGGAAGGTCCTTGTCGTCAATCTTCCCCGGGACTAGGAGCTTCTCTGTGCAGGAACCTGGGTCCAAAGGATGCACTCTGCTCCCGGCACTGCTGTTTTGGTGGTATGAGGTCCCCCAACTCTCTGCTTGCTTCCCTTTCCTTTCATCTCTTGTAAGATAAAAGTCAGTGCAGGCCACACCCCTACGAAACTCCCTTTACATTGGCTCAGGGATGTGACCCGAGCAAGGGTGTTACATCCCACCCTAATCCTCTTTAACCACAGGTAGAAATTATGATTTATAACACACAGGAAAATCATAAAATGGAGGACAACCACACAATACTGAGGATCTTGGCCTAACCAAGTTGACACATATTTTAAGGGCACACAATTCAATCCATGACACCTTCTATGTGATTAGACTGTTAAATTATAAAGGCAGGCGAGACTTCACAGGATACATCTTAGCTGTTAAAAGATTATGACGTATATCAGAGTTGCTGTCATTTGATAAAGGTGAACTTTTGGTTCATTTTGTCTCATTTTAGTTGTTTGCTACAGATGTTTATGGGTGGAGAAGGGGGAGGTGAAGAGAGTCCCAGCCTGAAGGGACTGTCTTATGAAGTGGTTTAGCCTAAGAGCATGAGCCAAGATAGAGAGTCCTGGTATAAGACTGCCTGGTTTCAAGCCTGGATTTTGCCACTTACCTGCTGTGACCCTTTTCAGTTTATTAATCCTTCCAGTCCTCCTGTCCTTTCCAGTAAAAAAGGAGAGTCATTGTGCCCTCCTCACAGATTAGCTGAGAGGGTTAAATGAAATATTCTATGAAAAGCACTTAGCACAGTGCCTGTCACAGAGCAAACATCATATGAACAATAGCTATTGTTATTGCTGTTGACGTCGTTGCTGCTCTATTTTATTATGACTTGATTTCTCTCCTAAAAAGCCAGTCCTTATCAAGCAAAATATCTTCTGAGGGAATAAGGACAAGGGTTTTGTAAATGGAACTAAAGGCAATTCAAACCCTTAAGAGCCCTGGAGAATGGACAGAAAGTGCTTTAAATGGCCACTTTGGGTTAGTACCCATCGACCACCTTGTTAGCTGCCTTGGGGTCCTGGCAACCCCCAAGCACAATGGATGGAACCCTTGTGATCCATAGGGTTTTCACTGGCTGGTTTTGAGTAGGTCGCCAGGCCTTTCTTTTCAGTTCCTCTTACTCTGAAAGCTCCCAGAATCCTGTCCAGCCTCATGGCAACATTCAGGCCTCCACGGACAGCCAAGTGGTGGCTGCACTTGAAGTGCACTGGGGATGCAACTCTGATCTCCAGCATGGCACTGAACCACTACCGCGCTTTACCTCCTCCTTCAGGGATTCATCACGCCTTGAGTGAAACAAAACAGAGGATTGCAAACATTAGCACAATGGCTTCTGATTACGGGGTCCCGCTCCTTTTATTGTGGCGTGCCTGGCATTGGACGCCTACAGAATGCAGGAGCAGTGCGGGCTAGCCGCCAGGAGGCGCGCGGCCAACCTGATGACCCCGGAGGGCGCGGGAGTGGCCCCATATCACCGGCCAGGGCACCAGGTACACGAAAAGAGGGTCGCGGTGTCGCCCTTCGGGACGCGGGGACAGCGGCGGAGGCCCGGGAAGCGATACACACTGGGGCGTGGCCCTGATCGGAAGTCAGACGGGCGACAAGGGGGCGGCGGTGGAATTGGGCCCCCACCACCGCAGTCGCTGAGCCCACCCCGGGCCACCCTCGGGCTGGGAGGTCGGGGAGACAGCCAACATGGCGAGGCCTGTTTCTGTCCCGGGGTAGGTGGGGCTCGGCGCGACAGTCCCACACAGCAGCGAGGACGGCGGCGCCCGGAAGGGCAAGCAGGTGCAACGAGGGCGCGGGCACGCGCGCGCGTGGTTGGCCTGGGAAGCCTCGAACAGTGGAACGACAGGAAAACGCCGAGGGAGAACGCCAAGCGCAAGGGCCCAGGGATGCCTGCAACGCCGGCTGGCCTCAGCAACCCTAGAGTCTCCCGCGCCGGCCCCACAGACGGGCCACAACTCCAAGGCTGACCCCCGCCTGCACCCCCCAGAGCCTGAGGCCCCTGTGGACACCCCCTCCAACGGCACATCCCCAATGGGTGCGCCATCTGCCAAGGAAGCCAGGGAACAACACCCAACATGGCGAGACCGGTTTCGTCCCAGAAGGGCAAGCACAGCGCAGTGAGGCTTCCAGAGGAGGGAGAATCACCCCCAAGAGAAGGAGGTCAAGAACACAGGGAGCTCTGGCCTGCGCAGACTGCTAGAGGGTCGTCCGGAAAACACGAGCAGGATTTCACTGCCAGAGCATCATAACACAAGGGCAGCTGTGAAGCCTGGAACGCCCAACTGACTTTGCCAACCCTGAAACCTCCCATTGCCAGGCCCCACCACCGGCGCCGCCCCACCTCCCTGTTGCAGAGGGGGATCCATCCATCCATCTAGTCCAGGGGTACATTGCTGGGAAATGATGATGAAGTAAAATTGCTGAATAGAAAATTTCCAACGGGCAGCTTGAGAAGACAAAGTACTATAATGAAATGTGCAAAGATCTGGAGTTAGGAAACCGAAAGGGAAGTACATACATAGCATTTCTCAAGCTGAAAGAACTAAAGAAAAAATTCAAGCCTCGAGTTGCAATATTGAAGGATACTATGGGCAAAATATTGAATGACTCAGGAAGCATTAAAAGAAGGTGGAAGGAATATGCAGTCACTATACCAAAAAGAACTGGTTGACATTCAGCCATTTCAGGAAGTAGCACATGATCAAGAACTGATGGTAGTGAAAGATGAAGTCCGAGCTGCACTGAAGGCACTGGCAAAAAACAAGGCTTCAGGAACTGACAGAATACCGTTGAGATGTTTCAACAAATGGATGCAATGCTGGAAGCGATCACTCATCTATGCCAAAAAATCTGGAAGACACCGACCTGGTCAACTGGAAGAGATCCATATATGTGTTCATTGCAATTAAAGGTGATCCATGAGAATGCAGAAATTATCAAACAATATCACTAATATCACATGCAAGTAAAACTTTGCTGAAGATAATTCAAACACAGTTGCAGCAGTACATTGACAGGGAACTGCCAGAAGTTCAAGCTGGACATGGAGCAAGGAATGTCATTGCTAATGTCAGACATGACTTGGCTGGAAGCAGGGAATACCAGAAGGATGTTTACCTGTGTTTTATTGACTATTCAAGTCATTCCACTGTGTGGATCATAACAAATTATGGATAACATTGCAAAGAATGGGAATTCCAGAACACTTAATTGGTCATGAGGAGCCTATACCTAGAACAAGAAGCAGTCATTCAAACAAAACGAGGGGACACTGCATGGTTTAAAATCAAGAAAGATGTGTGTCAGGGGTGTATCCTTTCACCATACTTATTCAGTCTGTATGCTGAGCAAACATCTGAGAAAGCGGACTATAAGAAGAAGAATGCCGAGTCAGGATTCGAGGAAGACTCCTTAACAACCTGTGGTGTGCAGATGACACAACCTTACTTGCTGAAAGTGAAGAGGGCCTGAAGCACTTACTGATGATCAGAGACCACCGCCTTCAGTGTGGATTGCACCTCAACATAAAGGAAACAGAAATCCTCACAGCTGGGCCAGTGAGCAACGTCACGGTAAACGGAGAAAAGACTGACGTTGTCAAGGGTTTCGTTTTACTGGATCCACAATCAACGCCCATGGAAGCCGCAGTCAAGACATCAGTTGCGGTGCATTGAGTAAACATTGTGCAAGAGACCTCTTTAAAGTGTTCAAAAGCAAAGATGTCACTTTGAGGAAAGGTGCGCCTGACCCAAGCCATGGAGTTTTCAATGGCCTCATATGCATGTGAAGCTGGGCAATGAATAAGGAAGACCAAAGAAGAATTGATGTATTTGAATTATGGCACGGTGAATAATACTGAATATACCATGGAGTGAACAAATCTTGTCTTGGAAGAAGTACAGCCAGGATGCTCCTTAGGAGTGAGGATGTTAAGACTTTGTCTGAAGTACTTTGGCATGTTATCAGGAGGGACCAGTCCTTGGAGAAGGACATCATGCTTGGTAAAGGAGAGGGTCAGCAAAAAAAGAGGAAGAACCTCAATGAGATAGACACAGTGGCTGCAAGAATGGGCTGAAACATAGCAACAATGATGAGGATGGGGCAGTACCGGGTAGTGTTTGGTTTTGTTGTACACAGAGTCACCATGAGTTGGAACTGACTCCATAGCACCTAACAACAACAACCATCCACTTCCCAAAACCGATGGTCCAGCTTACAAAACCTTCCTCTATCGGAGAACGATTCTGCCAAAGGGTAAAAGGGTTTCAAACCAGGATGACAGCTTTGAAAATCAAAAAGGACACTGAGAATAGCCCATGTAGAATGTAGGGGAAGAGCATGTAATTTGGTTTTTGGGAAGTCCTGCGCTCTGAATACCCATTGTCCATTTCTCCTGATTTAAAAGGATCCCCGGTAGCTGAAATCATTAAGGTATGTAAGTGCATCAAGTGGTAGCTATTGTAGAGAGCTACCCCACTTTGTAAAAGTAGTCTTTTGTGTCTCTCATAGAATAATGCTTTAACACTTTTCGGTATATATAATAAAGTATTTGCACTACAAGCTATAACACAGGCTATAACACAGAGTTCTGCTTCTAGGAGCCATGGGTTTAATTGTATCCTAAGCTGATGAGTCACCACTCTTGCTTTTAGTTAAAATGACTGTATGAACCTCTGCTCAGAGTGCCCCTGAGTCTTAGAAAAATGTTGGAATACAAACTGTTTTATATGGTTTAAGGATATCAAACAATAGGATACCATGACAGCCACAACTTATCACAGTCCCCTGCAGAGTAATTCCCCATAAAGAGATGGCGATGCGAATCTAGGAACAATTCCACCACTCAGAGACAGAGGAGAAAATGAATGATGCACGGAGGTAAGAGAAGAATGGCCCCTACCATACCCAGGCTTTCAAATTTCTACCCTGGAGGCTGTGCTGGGCAGACAGGCAATACAACAGGCTTTGAAAGGGCTGATGCTTGGAGACTCATCCTTATTCCCTGTGCCTGGAGACACCAGAGCCAAGGGAAAGGCGCTGTAGCGTTAGGATGACGAGCTCTGGCTTTGGAGGCAGAGCAGCCTGAATCAGAATCCACTCATTAGCTGGGCAACTGGCTTGGGTCACTTTTTAAGGCTCTCAGCCTCCTTCTCCATTGTACAGTGGGAAGAATAAAAGTAGGTGGCTTCTAAGATCATTGTGTAGATTAAATTATATGTAAAGCACTTAAACGTGAGTCTGTGCTCAATACTGTTGTTAGTATCATGGGAATGTCGCCATGGTTTGAGTCTTTTGTAGCTGCCCGTCAAGAGCTACTGAGCTTCCCTTAGGTGGCAAGCGCTGTGCCAGGCCCTGGAGTTCCAGGTGCAAACAGGATGGGCACAGTCTGCACCTTCATGAAACTTCTGGTGTAGCTCACAGTTACAAAAAGGGTGTTTTGTTTGGCTTCTACGTCGTTTATAAATAAAACCTGTAGGAACATTTTGAAATTGGGAGAATACACATATAAGTCCAGATTCCTGGCTTCTCTTGAAAAACATCAGAAAATCTGGGAGGAAGTGGGCTGTCTCTCCACATGCCAAGCTAGCTCCCCCAGAGCCCTCACAAGTCTGAAAACATGGCGCCAACTTCTGCCTGAGAGGGGCCCACTGGCTTCTGTAATCAAAAGTCCCTCAGCTACCTACGATGAGGTGCGGGCCTGAGGGAATTGTGAGGGATAAGGAAGCAGAGGACACAGGTCTAGAGGGCCAGAAGCCAGGAAGAAGAAAGGACATTTGGCATGGATGATCTTTAACAGGGTTTATTTATCTCTCAGCTCCGCTTTGTCTCTCAGCTCAGCTAGCTTTGTTTGGCTGGACACAGCACACCCTGGAGGGGTATTCTGATTCCAACTTGCTTTTTGCACAGCTAATTATTTGGGACTCCCAGAAGGCTGGAGAGAACAATGACTTCCCAAGCAGTTGCAGTTGGACTAGTTTAGTTCCTTTTTTTCACCCTGGGGTCAGAACCCAAGGAAGGAGAGCTATTTGTTTTGGCCTTAGACCAAATCTACCCAGAGACACGGACAGATGTTCTGACACAAGACCAGGAAAGCTACTATATTTCAGTGCCTAGTAAAATGCTGCTCTCGCCTTTCCTAGCAGCGTACAGACCCGAAACATTTTACCCTGTTTAAACTGCTTATTTCTCTACCTTGCAAACAGGAAGTAATGATCAGAGTAAACCACTATATGCCCAAGAATTGCATCCTCTCTCCCATCTGAGGCATTTCATGTTTCCCAGGCAGACAGGAAAAGACAAGCAGCAGAGCTAATTGGGACGGATCAGTGAAACAACCCAAGCTCATTTGTACACAACTTGCTAATAAGCCTCCACAACTTCGTTCTAATAGGGGATCCGTGACAAGGCCCTCTAAAACAGAAAAAAAAAAAAAGGAGAGAAAATTTACTCTCCGTAGTTGTGAACTCGTAACAGAGAAGAACAACCTTCCAGTCATCAGAGGGATTGTTCCTACAGCTATTAATACCAACGGTGCCTCCCCCGTTTATAACAGATGTTACTGAAGACCAGTCTGAGGCTAACCAGAATGAAATGGACTTGTGCCTTGGCCTGGGCCACTCTACAAGGATGATTGCTACAGGCTGCTTCTAGTCCCCTGCATCTGAATATATTTTCCCTCTCCGCTGTTCCAATAGATTCATCTAGAATTCTTGTAGACTAGATAAATCCTTCAAAGATTAGGTAGGATCCATTTTCTGGTACAACTTAGAATTTCATTTATTCATCCAATCATACACACATATTTATTGAGCACCTACTAAGAACCGGGCACTGTGCTAGATGCTGGAGGTACCAAGTAAAGTAAAACCTAATATAGTCACTGCCCTCAAGGAGTCTGAATAGGAGGCAGATATTAATCAAAAGGTCCTGCAGATATAAAATTGCCCCTTGAGAGATATTGAAAGAAAAGTCTTTGATAACAGGAGGATTAATAATAAAGAGAGAATCTAACTGGGAGATAGAGAGGCAGACAAGTTGTCTTAGAAGAAATACCACTTGAGCTGAGATTTGATGCCAGGGGTTGAGAATGTGCAAAGAAGATGTGCAAAGGCCCTGTGGTGGGAAGGAGCAGGGTGAGTATGAGAGACTGAACAGAGGCCAGTGTGACTGGAGTGCAAAACGCAAAGACAGAGGGATGCAGACAAAGAGTTGGTGACGACCATGCAAGGCCAATAGGCCACTTCAAGGATTTTTGAGCAATAAAAAGTCATTTAGAGGTTTTTAAGCAGGGTATAAGGAGCCCTGATGGCACAATGGTTAAGTGCTCTTGGCCGCTAACTAAAAGGTCTGCGGTTTGAACCCACCAGCCTCTCCACAGGGAGAAAAGACCTGGCAATCTGCTTCTATAAAGATTTCAGCCTAAGAAACCCTATGAAGCAGTTCTATTCTGTCAGATACGGTCACTATGAGTCAGAATCAACTCAACGGCACACAACAGCAACAACAAAGTAGGTGCAGTATTAGTAGTCGATATGATCAGATTTATGCTTTGAAAAAACATACATGGAGGTGGAATGGGAGCTGCAGAGTGGATCCAGGGTAGACTGACTAATCTAGATCTCCCAGGCTATACAAGTTTAGGAGGGATGATCATTTGAACTTGTATGGTATGGTGCAGGAGGGGATGGAGAGAAGTTGACATATTTAAATCATATTTGATGTAGGACCAACCGACTGTGCCAGAGACATCTCAAGGGCCCAAGACTGATACTAGCTGTAATTCCTGGTTCTGTACTGCTGCATAAAGACATGTAGAAAGACCAAGCCACGCAGGCCCTGAACACGTCTCTGCTCCCTCATCCCCAGCAGCAAGGCACTACCATGTGCTCCAAGTCATCCTAGCTCTGTATTTGAATTTACACATTCTGAGAAAGACTCCACAGGAAAACCTGTGAAATAAGCAGGGAACATAATTCTCACTACTGAGTATAGACAAGAAAGATGATCCCAAGCAGGATTTCAGCTGAAGTTGGCAAAATGCTGCATTTTCACTCTAGTGTCAGCACTGCTGCAGATTTAAAAATATATATATTTTGGCTAATCAAAACTACAGGTCCATCCGCAGTTCCACCATGACAGGTCCTGTGGTCATAAATCTTCGCTCACGCCTGAAGTTGACATGGCCTCAGTCCATGGGAGAGTAAGCAGCAAGACAAATGTTCCTCTTCATTTCCCCCAAAGGGAGTTAAGCAATGAGTAATAAAAGGCTATAAATTATTCACAGTGCTTTCCATAAGTTTATGATTCAAGGTTTGGGAGAAATAATGGAAGGAAAAAAAAAAAAAAACAGAATGCTAAAACTCACACAAAACTCATTGCTGTCGAGTCAATTCCTACCCATAGTGACCCTATAGGACAGAATAGAACTGCCCCAAGTGGTTTTCAAGGAGCAGCTGGTGGACTCAAACCATTGACCTTTTGGTTAGCAGCCTGAGCTCTTAACCACTTGCACCACCAGGGCTCCCAAATGAACTAATTTCTTTTGGAAATGAAAGGATGAGTTTTTGAAGTAGACTACATTCACCCAACACAGGGCTTTTGGAAACAACAGTGGCCCTCTGGTTCTTCCACAGAACAGTTCGTTCATTCTTTACGTGTGTTCGGACAATCATCATTAACCTCTGGCCACCTGATGAGAGCCCGGTTTCTGCCAATCAGTGACTCTGGTCTTTTGTGAAAATAGAGAGAGGAGGAATGGTAACAGTACAGTCCAGCTGCGTAATAAAGTACTGAGGAAATGTGAGAAGAGGAAGAGGAGGCACAAAAGGCGTGCCAGCTGATGGAGAAATGAGAAACGTCTCTGTTTTGCTTTTACTTTGGGGGAAAAAATAAAACAACAAATCAGTGTAGTTAAAGATACGGAGTAGGTAGGACCCGGAGGGTCGTTTGTTAATAAATGTGGCTTGGCTTAGCTATATGGCTGTCCTTCATAGTTTCTAAGAATGTGAGTAAAGCATTTCAGCTACTTTGAAATTACATTCCCTTGCTGGGCCGTGTTTCCTTGATTGCAACACTCTGACAGAACCATGTATGTTCACTATTCATAAAGGTTAGAAATATATTTACCGAATCTAACTAGCTACCGGGCACTGGCCAGGTGCTATTAATGGTAGAAATTACAACCCACTTTTTAATCTGCCTCTGCTTACTTTTCTAGTTTTATCGCCTAGAAGTTCTCCTTCTAAATCAAGATTGTGGCCATTTTGTCCTTGAAATTTACAAAAGACTGGAGCCAGCTCCTGCTTATCCCTAGGTGGCGTGTTTCAGGTCCTTGAATGACTCAGACAAACCAATCACATCACCCAGTTGGAACCAGGGGCACCCTCTTGGTACTAGAAAGCCTGCCTCCCACAGCCCCTAGCTGTCCTTTCTGTTCCTAAGTGCAACCCCCAGGTGGTCTTGCATGGAATGAGGTGTCCTTCCTCCCCCACACTATGAGTATATGTGACCAATAAACTGCTACCAATCTTAACTGCCCAGTGCCAGCTGCCATGTGTTTGTCCATCCCTACCTCAGGTGGGACTCACTCCGTCACCAAGGGGATGAATAGAAGGTGATTAAAACAATAGCAGACACCACAGTATTCACTGTGAAAGTTACACAGGTGAAATGCTTCACTTTACCAACTATTGGTTTCATTGCTATAACTAAAGAAATCTGAGAAATGAGTGACCACTCTTTTCTAATTTTATACAGGAGGAAACTGAGGGTCAGAGAGGTGAAATGAGCTACCCAGGGTTACACAGTAACAAACTCTTCTTTCACTTTAATGCTCTAATATCTTCTGTAATATCTTCTTGACGAGCTCTTGTCCAGATGCCGTATAAAAATCACATATCTGCAGAATTTACAGAAAACTATTAAGAATCATAAGAAAAAAGGCAAAAATCCTAACAGAAAAATGGGCAAAAGTCATGAAAGACAATTTCCAAAAGAAAATGTAGAAAAGACCAACAATGGAAAATGTTCAACCTCACTATTAATCAAGGAAATTCCAAACAAAAATCACAGTGAACCATGTCTTTGCATCTATCAGGTCAATACCAAAACCAAACACATTGCCGTCAAGTAGATTCTGACTCTTAGCAACCCAATAGGACAGGGTAGAACTGCCCCACAGCGTTTCAAAGGAGCAGCTGTTGGATTCAAACTGCTGACCTTTTGGTCACCCGCCAAGCTCTTAACCACTGTACCACAAGGGCACCATCAGGTCGATATATATTAAAAATACTTATATTGGTGACATTGTAAGAAATCAGGGACTGTCATATGATGATGGGATGGGTAGAAATTAATACCTTTCTGAAAGGCAGGGTGGCAACTCAAAATTTCTAATGTTTTACGTAACAATTTTATTCCTAAGATTTCACCTCAAGGAACCAACTCATCAAATTCACAAAGACGTATGTACAAAGACGCTTGTTCTATTATTCTTTATGATATTGAAAAACAAACAAAAAAAACCTATCTGAATGGCCATCAGCAGGGAATTGGCTAAATAAACTGGTAAATCTATAAAATGGAATAATATGAAGGCTTTCAACACTATGATGTAGAAGTTTATGATCAACATAGGAAGACTTTAGGTAAAATCAAACCAAAACAAAAAACTAGGTTATAAAAGAGCATGTGGAATATTATATATGTAAAGTGATGTGCATATAAAACCTTGTATTTTTCTATGTATGTCCATAGTGAGATATCTGAAAGAGATTTTATAAAATTTTATTATCTCAGGGTATGCAATTTTCAAGACAGCCTTTCTCTTTTAGTTTCTCAAAGGTACATAATAACGAGAGTGGGCTATCATGGATTGAATTGTGTCACCCCAAAAAATATGTGTCAACTGGTTAGGCCATGATTCCCAGTATTGTGTGACTGTCCACCATTTTGTCATCTGACATGATTTCCCTAGGTGTTGTAAATCCTATCACTATGATGTTAATGAGATGGATTATCAGCAGCTATATTGATGAGATCTACAAGATTAGGTTGTGTCTTAAGCAAATCTCTGTTGAGATGTAAAAAAGAAAAGCAAGCAGAGAGACACCACAAAAGCAGTGCCAGGAGCACAGTGTATCCTTTGGACCTGAGGTTCCTACACAGAGAAGCTCCTAGACCAATGGAATATTGATGATAAGGACCTTCCTCCAGAGCCCACAGAGACAGGAGGCCTTCCACTGGAGCTGGTACCCTGAATTCGGACTTGCAGCCTACAAGATTGTGACAGAATAAATTTCTCTTTGTTAAAGCCATCCATTTGTGGTATTTCTGTTATAGCACCACTAGATGACCAAGACAAGGGTTATTTTCATTTTGGGGGAAAAAACAAACTCTGAGCAATAAATATCTCTCCTCAAAAAAGAAAAAGTATATTTCCAGGAAAATTTACACAAGTTTTTATTTTGTACTTTTGTGCTTATATTTTGTTTCCCAACAGATAGGTGTGAAATCCTGGAAAGGAAAACACAGAAAAGGGAATTGGCCACGCACTTGATTTCTCAAAAGAACTGCAGAGTTGAGGCTGTCATGCCCCCAGCAGGAGGCCACTAGTAAGGAGTGAAAAACCCACAGGGAGAATGGGTTCACGAGGAGCACAGGTGGTGCAAGGGTTAAAGCACTTGACTACTAACTGAAAGGTTGGTGGTTTGAACCCAGCAGCACCTCCGCCAGAGAAAAGACCTGGTGATCTGCTCCTGTAAAGATTACAGCCTGTGGGGCAGTTTGACTCTGTCCTATAGGCTTGCTGTGAGTTGAAATTGACTTGTTGGCCCAGTTACAGGTGCCGGTCAGCCCCTCTCTGATTGAAAAGGACACCCTTAGGGATGACCACTCCATGTTCTCAACAGTGAGTTCTCGCCTTTGCAAATTATTCAAACCCACAGCTCTGGAGAGTTCCACTCTGGGAGCTTCATCTCCTGACAGCAAATAGATGTTTCAAAATCCCATTTCTGCCTGTTTACTGTTAGGAAGCTTTGTTTAAGGCACATGTGACCTGTAAAACATGTTTCTCAAAACTTAAGTCACTGAGAAGTCAGTTACTAATTCAACTCCCAATCCTATCACCCAGGAGAGAGCAGAAGGTGGCAAAACAGAGCCCACAGAGAGCTTAATTCTGAGACACAGATATTCAATTTAGTTATTCTGAAAAACTACAAACCCTAGTATGTCAATATGGAAATTTCACAATAGAGATCTCTATGTATCCTGTTAGGCGTCTGTCACACTCCTGATAACACTACTTCTGACAGCTCCAAAAGAAGCAATATACATTGGCCTCCTAGCTCTTTAAGAATGCAAAACTTAATCCATCTGGAAGCAGTTGTTTTGTTGACCCTGGGGTTCTTTATATTAGAACAAATTCAGATACAAACTCTGGGACTGTTCAAGAACATTATATGAGGATCAATTACAGGCATTCACACAACCTGGCATTGTCCTTTAAAGCATTTTTATGAGCCAGAACCAAAGGTTGGCAAATCTTACCTTCACCACAGAGGAAATCTAGGCTAAAACGGAAAATAAGAAGTTTATGAACTATTAAAAAAAATAAAGCTGCAGAGTTAGGAGTTATGGATTAAGCTCCAACCATTTAATTCTTTTATTCCTGACTTAGCGCTGTCTAAAGACAGGCAGCTCTCTGCTAGGCAGCAGGCCCACTCATGCACAGAAAATGGGGAGAAACGGCCAGCAGAGTGGCGGGCAGACCCACTCATTTGGACATTCATTTATACCAGAATCTAAAATTCAGTAATCTCACATCCTCTGGGTAGAACAGGTCAGCTTCCCAAGTTCACTTGGGAGTTCTATTACATTAAGCGATACTCTGTTTGGCCAACTATGCCATTCTTCTCGAAGGAAATTAATTTCTTGATTCTTCCAACTGATACAATCCCAGTTCAGTGCTTAAAGGTTTACTCAGAGCACCACTAGACTGGAATAAAGTCTAAAGTACCTCTTGTGGGAACTTGCAAGATACAGATGGAAACAACAGAAGGAAGGCAAGTTGAAGAGGGCAACGGGGCAGAGGCATTAGGGGCTTGACCTTCCCCCATATGAGCCACATATGTGATCTGTTAAGAGTGCTCTATGTTCTTAAGTCTTTGGTGAGTACAGCGGTTCTATGATTTCCATAGGAAATTTATTTTTAGGCATGTAAGGCCTCGAAACAGGATAAATAAAAGATTACGAGACAAAGAAACATAGTGATCTCTGCTTGTTTAAAAGGCAACTCGACAAGCCTTTACCAGCAAAAAGAAAAGGTCAGAATCAATAAAAGGTCTTTTCCTTTACAAGGAGATTTCAATTTAAGAGAAATCCTCATGGTGGGCCTTCTGAAGACCCAGGAAACATCAGACTGGACAAGGGATTTGGCCTTGCCTGGAAAAGAAAATTTCCCTTGCCTATCTTCAATATCAAAACAAAACAAAGCAAATCTTACCCACTCGTCCCTTTCTTCAGCCCTCTTCCTGACGGGTAAAGATTAGTTAGCCTGAAGGATAAAAACAAGCCCTCAGATATAAAGACCTTAGTACTTGTAGGTTCAACTTTATACTCAAAGTGACTTTTTGAGACACCATGTTAAGCGGAATGTTAAGAGGCGGAAGCCCACATATAAGCAGGGGCTGGTTTAGAAGATCCCGCACGACGCTGACTAAGGACAAATGCCTGCCCTTGAAGGTATCTTGGTCAACTCACCGTCTCTCACTCTTCCTATTGCCTAGTTGCTTTGGTAAAGTACTGGCTCAACTATTAAGAAGAAAAGCTTTTACTGTCTTCAGGGAGATATACAATGGCAGTTTTTCTCAACCTTATTTTCTTTGACAAGCGGGAAGCCTTGTGCAGTGGCTTAGTTGTTCAGAACATTTACCCCTAACATGTACACACTAAACACATATACATGCGTACAATTTTAACTGCTGAATTCATGTACCCCACAGTCTCCCGTTTCTGGAACCATAACCTGTTACCGTCCAGTAGATCCCACTCATAGCGATTCTACAGGACAGAGTAAAACTGCTCCACAGGGTTTCCAAGGCTGTAATCTTTACGGAAGCATCTTTCTCTCATGGAGCGGCTGATGGGTTCGAACTGCCGACCTTTCAACTGGCAGCTGAATGCTTTAACCACTGTACCACCAGGCCTCCTTTCCCATAGTCATGCCCAATTCCTAGCACTCGGCCCCTAGCTACAACTTCTCCCCTGTTCCTGTTCCATTCCATTTAAGAAAGCATATTGGATTGTAAGGCTGCAAGGACGTAAGAGTATTAACCTTAAATCTGCTGTACTTCATAAGAAAAAAAAAGTCATCTGCATCTTTAGGCAAAAAGCCTGGGGATATAGCTAACGAATCACCGCTAGCCCCTGCTGGGGCTCAGCATCAAAGCTGGTCTCCTGCCTGGAATGACCTTCCCCCAGCGCTTCCTCAACTATATAAATCCTACCAGTATCTCAAGGTCTATCCACTCTACACATTCTGAAGGCCCTCCAGCTCCTCCTTCTGGAATCTACCCAAGCTCACAGATTCCAGTGCCTTCCGGGAGCCAGAGCACTCACTGCATGATGTGAACCAGTGTTGAGGGATACGCACTCACCGCCTGCCTGGTGGGGCTGAGGCAGGTGATGAACACAAGTCTCAGCTGAGGAGGGGGTAGCAGCTAGTCACGCCTGTCCCATTGCTGCCCTGTGGGAATGCTGCCCATGGTTACCAGATCTTCCAAGGATTTCGGAGAAGCCAAAAATCTGCATTGTATGAGAAATGTCCCAATTTTAAATGTTGGCTCCATTAAAAAGGTTAACACAACGAAGACAAATGAGTGGTCTGCAGTGGACCCAGAGAACCACCAATTTGAAACTTTTGATCCCTATCAAGCATGTGAAGTTTAACCAAAAATGATACAGTTAGGCAGGAGTGTGATGTATGGGCATGTCTCAGTATTTCCCAGGGGGACATAAATTACTATAATATAGTTTATAAAAAGAGTAACAAACCAAACCAGTTGCAGTGGAGTTGATTCTGACTCATAGAGACCCTGTAGAGCAGAGTGGAACTGCCCCATAGGGTTTCCAAGGAGCAGCTGGTGCATTCAAACTGCTGACCTTTTGGTTAGCTGCCTGAGCTCTTAACCACTGCGCCACCAGGGCCCCAATATAGTTTATGGTAATTTGAAAATAAAGCAGGGCTTTATCTACATGTCCTGACTTTGTTTTTCAACTTTAACTTATTTTAAGTTTCAAATAATGTAATAAGGATGGCCTGAGATATTTATATTTAGAAAACAAGGACATTAATTTAAAAAGTTGAGTAACTCAACTAGACTTTAAGACCCTAGATGGGAGGGACTGTCTCTGTGTTATTCTGCATCTATCAAGAATGCTAAGGATATAGGTTTGAATAGAATTGATTTGAATGTTTTAAGAAACCAGACTCCAGACAACCATTTTATGCACTGCAAATTAATTTTTTCCACATTAAACATACAGTACCAATAATCTTCCAAACTCAGCAAAGTACTCCATTCTTTGGTAAAATCTTAGTGAAAGCCCCCTGCTAATAAATACGTTTACTTTCTAATCTTAATTGTTCTAAATTCATCTCAAAGAGTGAAGGAAAGTACCTGGAACAGCATACGCACTCAAAATACATTAGTTAAACTTAACTAATTAGAAATAAACAAAAGACAAAATGGCCATGCATACTGCGCCTCTGCAGACTAGAGAGTGAGCCTGTGGCTTTGGCTTCTTTCTTCAAAGGCATGCTGTACCTTTTTGTCAGATAAACTTATTTGCTTTTCCTTGTGTAATGGGGTGAGTACTGTACAGGTTTTCAACGCCTTTTTTTTTTTTCCAACTCAAATTGTCCCTTAGAGGCTCAAAGTACTAACAAAGTGTTTCGCTGCATGAAAGTGCTGTCGACATTTGTCTGGCAAATACGATGCCAGCTGAAAAGCCTGATGGGCCTATAATTTATCACGGGTACAATCGAGCTCCCAGGCTGCTTCCACCAGAGAGCAAATTCAACTGCATAAAGCCAACTGTAGACAGTAAAACCTTCTAGCAAGATTCCCAATAACCAGAATATGGACATGAAATTCAAAGACTAATAACACATGAATTTGGAAGAGGATACTGACGAAGTAGCCACCTGAGGGCAGAAGAAGGAGGATTTGAGCAGTTTTCTGCATTGAGGGAAAGAGAGGCGCAGGGAAGAAGGATGATCTGTTATCTTCTGTGATCCTTGTAACAACTCTGTGAATAAGGCCATATTGTCCTTGTTTTTACAGATAAGGAAACTGAGGCTCAGAAAGCCTGTGTAACTTGTCCATAGTGTCACCCAGGCAGTTGATGGCTTAACTGGGGTTTGGCCAATTCCTCCTGGCTCTGAAACTTAGGTCTACACACTGCCCAGCCCTGGTGGCGCAGTGATTGAGAGCTACAGCTGGTAACTGAAAGGTCAGCAGTTCGAATCTACAGGGCACTCCTTGGAAACCCTGTAGGGCAGTTCTACTCTGTCCTGTAGGGTTGCTGTGGGTTTTTTTACTGCCCAACACTGACATTCAATAAGTCACCAGGAAGTTAACTGCATGTGAAACTAGGAATTTGTTCATTTTTTAGTTTAATTTTTGCTAGACACATAATAGATTAATAATTTAAAAATCTTTTTTTTTCTATATATAGCTCTATGTTATTACTGTTAGCTGCCACTGAGTCAGTCTTCCATTCATGGTGACCCAAAGTACAGCAGAATGAAACCCTGCTAAGTCCTGGGCCATCCCCAAGATTGGTTGCAGACTGGACTGTTGTGATCCATAGGGTTTTCACTGGCTGATTTTCAGAAGTAGATAGCTTTCTTCCTAGTCTGTCTTAGTCTGGAAGCTCTGCTGAAACCTGTTCAACATCATGGAACTTAAAATAATGGATATCAAAATCTCTGTTGTGACCTTTGGGAAGCTGGTTGCCAGGCCTATCCTCTGAGCTGCCTCTGGGTGGGTTCGAACCACCAACCTTTTAGCTAGTAGTCAAGCGCTTAACTGTTTTGTGCCACCCAGGGATCCCAAAACCACCTTAGTGATGTGTAAGACCCATAATGGTGTAGTGGTTAAGAGCTATGGTTGCTAACCAAAGGGTCCGCAGTTCGAATCCGCCAGGCTCTCCTTGGAAACTCTATGGGGTAGTTCTACTCCGTCCTATAGGGTTGCTATTAGTCGGAATTGACTTGGTTTGGTTTTGGGTAAATCTTTGTGATACAGAAAAACACAGAAAATCAGCCCTGTTGCCCTGTTACTATGCCCAAACCAAAAATTCTCTGCTGTTGAGTTACTACAGGCATGTTTTACTCGAAGCATATTTTATTCAAATCTAAGTATATATATATATTAAGCAGTTGTTAAGGTATTTGAGATCATCTACACGTGTATCCCTTTAGGGATACAAATTCAAATACATTCCAGATAAGTTACTCTTTCATTATTGCATAAATGGGAAGACATTTTCATTGAAAGGAAGGTTTGTTTATTCAACCACCAAATATTTATTGGTGAGAAACACCTGGGCCAGAAATTGCTCTGGACTCTGAGAAGAATAGACTGAAGAAGCCTGAGAAAGTCTCTGCCCTGAAGAAACTTATTTTGCCTTATTTAAAAACCAGTTGCTGTTGAGTCCATTCCAACTCATGGCCATCCAGAGACTAAACTGCTTTGTTTAGAGTCCAGTTAAAGCACAGGAGGGAGGAAGAGGTTATTTATGGTTTGTAACAGATGCTATGAAGGATACATCAGGGTACTCTGATGGTGAATAAACAGAAGACTTCCTTTAGACAGGGAGGTAGGGCCTCCCTGAGTGGTGATTTGTCAGTGACAAGGCTTAAATCATGTCAGCCATGTAAAGGATTGCAGGAAGGGTGTTCCCAGCAGAGGGATATGAATATGCAAAGAGCCAGTGAGGACAAGTAGTTTAGCTTACTCGGAGAACTAATAGCTACCACTGTGGGGTGCAGTGAGCCAGGGCGAGGGTGTGTAGTATAAGCTAGGGGGAGGCAAGTAGGAGCCAGACAGACCATTATGGGTCCTATACATCACTAAGGTGGTTTTGGGATCCCTGGGTGGCACAAAACAGTTAAGCGCTTGACTACTAGCTAAAAGGTTGGCGGTTCGAACCCACCCAGAGGCAGCTCAGAGGATAGGCCTGGCAACCGGCTTCCCAAAGGTCACATGCCTTGAAAATCCTATGGAGCAGTTCTACTCTGTACACATGGTGTCACCAAGAGTTGAAACCAACTCTATGGCAACTAACTGTAACAACAATAAAGTGGATTTGGACTTTATTCTAAGCAGAATGGGAAGCTGTTAAATTACTTGATTTTAAGCAAGGGGCCAACATGAGTTTATTGATGGTTTTACTGTGGCTGCTGTGTGAAGAGGAGGGACAGGGTGAAAGTGGGAGACTAGGCTGTAGCTTGGGAGGCACTGCTTGGATGGTCTGCTGGGTCCCTGCTGTTTGCCCTCCAGATTTATTCACTGCCCTTCCCTAACCTGCTGGACCTAGAGATTAAAGCCAAAGTCCAGGTTGCAGCCAAGCTCTCTGCCTTCTGGCTTCCAGTTGGGTTCAGCCAATGGGAACCCCCAGCTGGAGATTAGAGGGTGGGACTGGAGAGAGGTTGGGATATTTATTCCCTCAGCTCCCCCATGGGGTTTATCACAGACCGGTTGTATTCCGCAGCCAGAGGCGGCTGGTCCGGGTAGGTGGTCTCTATCTGGTAGCCTCTCTCCACAGCTCTCCCTCAGCATTCTGGTATCCTTCCCCCTTTGCTTCTTCTCTCCCCTTTCCCCTTTAGGCCGTGGGTAGTATCGGACAAGACCAGAACTAGCCTCAGGGCACTGGATTCTCCCTTGCGGTTTGAGAACCATACCTTTATTACATTCTGGGCAAATTACTCAATCTGTGTCTGCCATCTGTTTCCTGCTGGGACCCTGGCGAATTCAGGAGGAGAGAGGCAAGACTTGATTTTAAAAAGTTCAGTTGCTGTGATGCTTGACTAAGACCGTGTTCTGCTGATGCTCTGTGTTCATCAACTATAAAGCTCATAAACTCAAGAAGGTTAGGAGGAAATCATACATCCTTCTACCATTTTAGGAGAACCAACTCCATAAATGGACCAAAGAGACAAAATTCTGAAACCATGGGTGTGAGGGTTCAGAAAATAAAATAAGGATCATGGTCACTGGTATTTGATTCCAGGACAATTGCCAAGGGCTCTTGCTTCAATATTTAGGTTTATATTTCTTGTTCAATTTTTCATTGATTCAATTAATGTTTATTGAGTGCAAACAACCTATAAGTTGGTATATTAGGGACGAGGGATAGAACAGTGACCATATCAAAATATCCACCCTCTGGGAGCTTAGGAGTCCCTGGGTGGTGCAAACAGTTAATGCACTCAGCTGCTAAACAAAAGTTTGGAGTTTTGAGTCCACCCGGAGGAAGAAAGGCCTGGCAATCTACTTCCAAAAACTCAGCCATTGAAAACCTTCTAGAGCACAGTTCTACTCTGACACACATGGGGTTTACTGGTTTCTTGGAGCTTATACATTCTAGAGGAAAGTCAGAAAACAAACAAGGGAACAACGTGTTACATGCTTGTAAAAAGTAGTTAAGGGGACTAGAGGGTAGGAGATTAGGGATAGGACTGCTGATTTATATAAGAGATAGAAGCCTTTCTTAAATGGTGATATTTAAGCAGAAAACTAAGTGAATAGATGAAGCAAGCAACGATGATATCCTTCCGAAAGAGGACACTGAAAGATGCTAAGGCGGGAGTTGCTTGGTGCTTTTGAGTAACAGTAGAAGTCCAGTTTGTCTGGAAGTGAAGAGGATAGAGGTAGCCTATGCAGTCAGGAAACTAGGAGGGACGAGACCAATAGCTCCTTGTACAACTTCAGCTCTGTTTCGAGAAGCCTTTAGGGGTTTGAGCAGAGGAGTGATAAGAAATGACTTGGTGACAGG
This sequence comes from Elephas maximus indicus, assembly GCF_024166365.1. NCBI lineage: Eukaryota > Metazoa > Chordata > Mammalia > Proboscidea > Elephantidae > Elephas > Elephas maximus. Next base: position 65,543,623 of record NC_064838.1, read on the forward strand.
ATCACTTCAGAGGCTGTGTGGTAAATGAGGTGGCCAAGAACAGAAACAGGGAGAATATTTAGGCAAAAACGCTGGTGGCTTGAACCAGGCTGGTAGGGTTTACAGTTGATATGCCTTTTAGCTACCCGTGTAGAGATGAGCAGGCATTAGTCAGACAATCCGCGTCTGGAGTTGAAAGGCCTGAGCTAGAGCTAGAGGTCTGGAAAGCACCAGTACACAGCCATGAGACTGGGTGAGATCATCCAAGGGATCAAATTCTGAGGACTGAGACCTGAGGCATTCCAGGAGGACAGGTCAGAAAGGTGAGGAACAGCCAGCAAAGGAGACAGAAAGGAGTGGCCAGTAGGGTACAGTGGGGTGCCCCAAAACCAACTGAAAAGTGTATTTCAAGGAGGAAGTGATCAGCTGTGCCATGTACTGCCAATGAGCTTTTCTCAGACAAACAGGAAGTATGCTAGGCCACAGAGCAGGAGAAGCAGGAAGGAGCTATGAGCGGTCTGAGGAGAGACAGAGTGTGTAAAATAGTCATCCAGGGCAAGTGGGTGGAGTAGGGACAGGAAGTAGGGTTGCTAGGAAAAACTAAGGGCGTCGCTGTTAGGCTCTTAGCTGCCTCTGATGGGATTCCATAAATCCGGTCAGTATCAATGAAAGGCATTCATATGAATCTAAGGTAGAGAAAAAGATGAAATTTGCGTGTACGTGTGAAGAAAATACAGAAGATGTGGCATTCTGAAGATAAAGGAAGGGGAACTCCAATGCTCCATTTGGTGGTGTTCTCCTTGTTTTCCTAATGTTTCCAGTTGCCGTGGCGACACAAGGCAACTTTATGTTTGCGTCAGAGCCCTGGTGGTGCTGTGGTTAAGAGCTCAGCTGCTAACCAGAAAGTCGGCAGTTCGGGCCCAGCAGCTGCTCCTTAAAAATCCTATGCGGCAGTTTTACTGTTTTTTTTATAGGGCCACTATGAGTCAGAATCAACTGGACGGCAGTGGGTTTGTTTTTTCTTTTGTTTTGTTTTGAACTTTTGTGTCAGAATAGAAAAGTGCTCCACAGGGTTTTCAATGGCTTGATTTTTCCAAAGCAGGTTGCCAGGCCTTTCTTCTGTGACACCTCCAGGTGCCCTGGAACTCCCACTCTTGGTTAGCGTTCCAGCACGGTCACCATTTGCACCAGGCAGGGACTCCTCAGCTCATGTTACCACGGGAGATGTTCATTCCCACCTGGGTGAGGAGCACGTGCAACCGCAGCTGCTGCAGCCGAAAGTGATGCGAACTAAAGGGAATGTGGGTCTCCCCACTTTCCTCAACAGATGTGAGTGACAGAACCAACACAACCAAATTCAGATACAGGGAAATGACCTTATTTTAGGTTCTTTCTCATTTAGATGGAAACCCTGGTGGCATAGTGCTTAAGTACTATGGCTGCTAATCAAAGGGTTGGCAGTTCGAATCCGCCAGGTGCTCCTTGGAAACTCTATGGGGCAGTTCTACTCTGTCCTATTCGGTCACTATGAATCGGAATCAACTCAAGGACACTGGTTTTTTTTTTTTTCTCATTTAGACATTCAGGCTCTGAGAATTTGAAAAAATAAATCCAAAGTCCTACTTTTAAAAGCTTTTTTGTAAATTACCCCTGGTATGTAAAAACCCAGCTCCTAGACATTTTTTAGACATAGACTCCCCCCCCAAAAAAAGACTAATGACCCCTGACTTTAGAATTTAAAATGTTCCGCATGCAAATTCACTTTCCCTCCATTCTTTTGTAATGCAATAACCACTGAGAATCAGAATTGCAAAACTGTCAAAAGAGCTACCAGGGAATTACACAACAAAGTAGTTTCTCAGTGACACTGAGAAAGGAACAGGAAACAAGTACAAGACACAGAGACAGACAGAATCTGGTGGCGTGTATACATAAGCCAGTGTGTGCATGTGCACACGTGTGTCTGCAAGGAACAGACAGAGAAATTCTTTATTTCTCTGTTTCGTTTCCACAGAGAAAATTTAAAAACATAGAGACTGCTCTGGTCATATTTCAATAATGTGACACATGGCTCCCATTTTAGCTCGAAATGATTTTTCACTAGATGGTGTTTGAAATATTTACTTGTAAATATAAAGGAAACCTTTTGAATGCCTGATTTAAAAAAAAAAAAAAAATCAAGCAATTATCAGCACAGATTTTCCTACACAATTTTCTTCCAATTATGATTTCTTTATCACATGAACTGTGACAATGAAAGTGAGGTACTCTGTTTCATACCCTGTAGCCTGTGTTTTATTGACCATGGAAAGGCATTCAACTGTGTGGATCATAACAAATTATGGGTAACACTGCAAACGATGGGAATTCCAGAACACTTGTGCTCCTGAGGAACCTGTATATAGATCAAGAGGCGGTTGTTCAAACAGAATCAAGGGGATACTGCGTGGTTTAATGTCAGGAAAGCTGTGCATCAGGGTTGTATTCTTTCACCATACCTAATCAATCTGTACGCTGAGCAAATAATCTGAGAAGCTGGACTATATGAAGAAGAACAGGGCGTCAGGATTGGAGGAAGACTCATTAACAACCTCCATTATGCAGATGATACAACCCTGCTTGCTGAAAGTGAAGACTTGAAGCACTTACTGATTAAAATCAAAGACCACAGCCTTCAGTATGGATTACACCTCAACATAAAGAAAACAAAGATCCTCAAAACTGGACCAATAAGCAACATCACGATAAATAGAGAAAATACTTAAATTGTCAAGGAGTTCATCTTACTTGTATTCACAATCAACACTCATGGAAGCGGCAGTCAAGAAAACAAAAGACACATTGCATTGGGCAAATCTGCTGCAAAAGATCTCTTTAAAGTTTTAAAAAGCAAAGATGTCACCTTGAAAACTAAGGTGCGCCTGACCTGAGCCATCGTGTTTTCAATTGCCTCATGTGCATGCGAAAGCTGGACGATGAATAAGAAGACCGAAGAAGAACTGACACCTTTGAATTGCAGCATTGGTGAAGAATATTGAATATATCTTGGACTGCCAAAAGAACGAACAAATGTATCTGGGAAGAAGTACAACCAGAATGCTCCTTAAAAGCAAGAATGGCGTGACTACTTCTCACATACTTCCGACATGTTGTCAGGAGGGATCAGTCCCTGGAGAAGGACACCATGCTTGGCAGACGGTCAACAAAGAAGAGGAAGACCCTCAATGAGTTGGATTGACACAGTGGCTGCAACAATGGGCTCAAGAATATAATGATTGTGAGGATGGCATCAGACAGGGCAGTGTTTCATTCTGTTGTACATAGGGTCGCTATGAGTCAGAATCAACTCGATGACACCTAACAGAAACACCCAGAACATGTTAAATAATGCAAACAAGTTTTAAAAAATCATTTGACCCTATAATTTATATCAGCTGTACAGACATTGACTCATGCCTGCAGCCTCCCTTTCCCCTCATCCTTAATTTTCCTTTATTTATCTGTCTATCTGGAAACCTTGGTGGAATAGTGGTTATGTGCTACAGCTGCTAACCAAAGGGTCGGCAGTTTGAACCCGCCAGGTGCTCCTTAGAAACTCTATGGGGCAGCAGTTCTACTCTGTCCTATAGGGTCGCTATGAGTTGGAATCAACTCGACGGCACTGGGTTTGGTTTTTGGTACCTACCTACTTACCTCTCTATCTCTCGTCTCTCTATCATCTATCCATCTATCTATCTGCTCCTCCCATCAGTAGGATGAGAGAAGAACTTTCTCTGCACGGACCATGAGGAGAGAAAAGAAAAGGCAATATCTAGCAAGTTTCTCATTAGCTTTTAGCTGGCTTCCACCAAACCCATGGCTATTTCCTGTAGATCCTGGGTCATGCAGCCAAAGAGAGCTCAGTGAGTAATTCAAAGGGCGGTCCAACCACAGGCCCCCATGTGCACATGAGGAGCGATTTGATGTTGTGCAAACAGTAAAAGATGTGGTATCAGAATATGTGGTGGGGCGACATTGCCACTTGTGCATTCCCTCCTTTGTTACTAACAGATCTTTTTTGGAGTGGCCTAGATAAAAATATTCAGCCACCCAGACTGCCTTGAACTAGCAGTAGGCAAAGAGATGTTGCCAGATGTGGCTCCCAGGAACATCTGCTTAAAGGGGGAGACTCAGACGACCTAAATGATTTGTTAGTTTTTGCCCTTTGCTCATATCCTCCCTTCTCCCTTCTTACTTCTGCCTGTGATGCCCAAGGACGGAGAAGCCAGTTTTTAACCATAAGGACAAAACCCCATGACAAGGCACACACACACACACACACACACACACACACACACACTGCCATCCAGTCAATTCTGACTCATAGTGATGCCACAGGGTTTCCAAGGCCATAAATCTCTACAGAACCACTGCTGGTGGTTTCAAACCGCAGTTGATCATTTAACCACTACACTATTAGGGCTCCTGTGACAAGGCATAACAGAGCAGAAAGATAGCAGCTCGGTCCTGACTGCACTCTGAGCCTGCTGAAGCCTCTTAGGCTGCTGAATTCTGAGCTTTTGTTCTTTGGGAAAAACAAATCTATTTTTTGTCCAGCCACTATAACTGGGTTTCTGTGCATTGCAATCTTCTTTGACATATCTGAGATCTACAGCTGCACAAGCTGTGTAACTGTATACATGTCCTTCTGACCCTTAGCCTCTAGATCTGCAAAATGGGAATGTGAGTAGAAATTACTGCATAGTCTTGTACGAGCTGCATGAGACAGTGGATATAAAAGTTCCATGGAAATGTCAGAAGTTATCGCCATGGCAGACTCACTGTACTATAGAATCTATTCTGATTATTGGTGACCCTACTTATGTGTGTGTCAGGGAAACCCTGGTGGCATAGTGGTTAAGTGCTATGGCTTCTAACCAAAGGGTCGGCAGTTCGAATCCACCAGGCGCTCCTTGGAAACTCTATGGGGCAGCTCTACTCTGTCCTACAGGGCCGCTGTGAGTCGGAATCAACTCGATGGCACTGGGTCTGGTTTTTTTTTTTTTTTTGGTTATGCGTGTCAGAGTAGAACTGTGCTCCACAAGGTTTTCAATGGCTGATTTTTTTGGAATTAGATCACCAGGCCTTCCTTCCAAAGTACCTTTAGGCAGACTGAAGTGTGTGAATACACATGATCAAAAAGAACTTTGATGATGGTTTCGTTCATTAAAATAATAATTATCTTTAAAATCTGATCATAAAAAGTCATATGTATTCCCTATAGAACAGTTAGAAGTTCAGAAAAGAATAAGACAACGTTCAACCCTCTCCACCCCGTAGCTACCATTCACTACAAAAAAGAGCATTTATTGAGTTATTATTATCTACTGGAGCCTTGGTGGTACAGTGGTTAAGAGCTTGGCCACTAACCAAAAGGTTGGAGTTGACTCGACAGCAATGGATTTGGGATTTTATTATGTACCAGGCAGTGCGTGAAGGGCTTTAATGCATTATCACTACACTGTGGAGGTAGGTGCTATTGTGCTGCTCATTTTGTAGATGATGAAGCTAAGAATTAGTGTGGGTAAATAACTGCCCAGGACACACAGGTACTTAGTGGCAAAGCCAGGATTCAAACCCAGGTCTGAACAATTCCAAAGCATGCACTCCTAAGCACAAAGTTACATGGAAGGTGATGGGCTGCATTTTTTAATAATGTATTTGGTATTTGTCAGTACAGAATTGGGGAGTCACTGGGTGGCATGAACGGTTAAGATCTCGGCTGCTAGCCAAAAGGCTGGCAGTTTGAACCTACCCAGAGGCGCTTCAGAAGATAGGCCATGAGAGCTGCTTCCAAGGGTTCACGGCCTTGAGCAGTTCTATTCTGCCCACATGGGGTCGCCAGAGTCTGAATCAACTCAAGGATAACCAACAACAAATATGGAATTGGAATGTGGTCACTGAGTGGGCAACCCTTGTTGCTGCTGTTGTTAGGTGCCATCGAGTAGGTTCTGACTTATAGCAACCCTGTTTAAAGCAGAATGAAACACTGCCCCATCCTGTGCCATTCTCGCAACCATTGCTGTGTTTGAGCCCATTGTCACAGCCATGGTGTCAACCCATCTCCCTGAGGATCTTCTTCTTTGTTGGCCCTCTACTTTTCCAAGTACGATGTCCTTCTCCAGGGACTGGTTCCTCCTGATAACATGTCCAAAGTATGTGAGACAAAGTCTCACCATCCTTGCTTCCAAGGAGGATTCTGGCTGTACCTCTTCCAAGGCAGATTTGTTAATTCTTCTGGTGGTCCATGATATATTCAATATTCTTTTCCAACACCATAATTCAAACACGTCAATTCTTCTTCAGTCTTCCTTATTCATTGTCCAGCTTTCACATGCATACGAGGTAAGTGAAAATATCATGGCTTGGGTCAGGCGCACCTTAGTCCTCAAAGTAACATCTTTACTTTTTAATATTTTAAAGAGGTCTTTTGCAACAGATTTGCCTAATGCATCATTTGATTTCTTGACTGCTGCATCCATTGGCATTGATTGTGGATCCAAGTAAAGTGAAATCCTTCACAATGTCAATATTTTCTCCATTTATCATGACATTGCTTATTGGTCTAGTTGTGAGGATTTTTGTTTTCCTTATATGTTGAGATGTAATCCATACTGTAGACTGTAGTCTTTGATCTTTAACAGTAAGTGCTTCACTTTCAATAACCAAGGTTGTGTCATCTTCATATTGCAGGTTGTTAATGAGCCTTTCTCCAATCCTGATGCTGCATTCTTCTTCATATAGTACAGTTCTCAGATTATTTGCTGAGCATATAGATTGAGTAAGTATGGTGACAGGATACAACCTTCATGCACACCTTTCCTGATTTTATACCATGCAGTATCCCCTTGTTCTGTTTGAATGACTGTTTCTTGGTCTATGTACAAGTTCCCCATGAGCACAACTAAGTTTCTGGAATTCCCATTTTTTTCAATGTTATCCATAATTTGTTATGATCCACACAGTCCAACATCTTTGCATAGTCAATAAACATAGATCAGTCTGTTTCTGGTATCCTGTTTTCAGCCAACATCCATTTGACATCAGCAATGATATCCCCTGTTCCACATCCTCTTCTGAATTCAGCTTGAACTTCTGACAGTTCTCTGTTGATGTACTGTTGCAACCATTTTTGAATGATCTTCAGCAAAATTTTACTTGCATGTGATATTAAGGATATTGTTTGGTAACTTCTGCATTCTGCTGGATCATCTTTCTTTGGAATAGGCACAAATATGGATCTCTTTCATTTGGTTGGCCAGGTAGCTCTCTTCTAAATTTCCTGGCATGGACAAGTGAGTACCTCCAGCGCTGCATCTCTTTATTGAAACATCTCAGTTGGTATTTCATCAATTCCTGGAGGCTTTTTTTGCCAATGCCTTCAGTGCAGCTTTGACTTCTTCCTTCAATACCATATGGTACCTCCTGAAATGGCTGAATATCAACCAATTCTTTTGGTACAGTGACTCTGTATATTCCTTCCACCTTTTGTTGATGCTTCCTGTGTTGTTCAATATTTTGCCCATAGACTGGAATTTGAAAGTTGGGAACAAAGAAGAAGGATCAGAGTTGGAAAATACGGCCTTGATGATAGAAACGATCCCAGAGATCACATGACAGAATTTTGCAAGATCAATGACTTATTCTTTGCAAATACCTTTTTTCAACAACATAAATGGTGATTATACACATGGACCTCCCTGGGTGGAATACACAGGAATCAAACCTACTATATCTGTAGAAAGAGATGATGGAGTAGCTCAACATCATCAGTCAGAACAAGGCCAGGGGGCGATTGTGGAACACACCATTAATTGCTTATATGCAAGTTCAAGTCGAAGCTGAAGAAAGTTAGAACAAGTCCATGAGAGCCAAAGTATGACCTTGAGTATATCCCATCTGAATTTAAAGACCAGCTCAGGACTAGATTTGATGCATTGAACACTAATGACCGAAGACCAGCCGAGTTGTAAAAGGACATCATATGTTAAGAAAGCAAGAGGTCATTAAAAAGACAGGAGAGAAAGAAAATACCTAATTGTATGTCAGAAAAGACTCTGAAACTTGCTCTTGAATGTTCAGTAGCTAAAGCAAAAGGAAAAAATGATGAAGTAAAAGAGCCAAACAGAAGATTCCGAAGGGTGGCTCAGAAGACAAAGTAAATTATTATAATGAAATTTGTAAAGACCCGGAGTTAGAAAACCAAAAGGAAAGAACACTATGGACATTTCTTATGGTGAAAGAAAAAATTCAAGCTTTGCGTTGCAATATTGAAGGATTCTGTAGCAACTCTTACATGAGTCACAACAGCAGATGTACATTGCTAAGCATATAAACAAATGAAGATTCTTGTATCGCAGGACTTTAATTGAAATGAAGACGGAGACTGTTCCACATTAGCCTCTCCTACGAACAGTGCCTTTTACTTCAGATAAAGATATCCCTCCTGATAGGCACCCTGACTTTTATCTGTAGAAAGCCAGCTTTATCCATTTCAAACTGCCCATATATCCATGATCTCACTTTATCTTCCCTAGAGCCCTCTGAGTTAAGAAGGGCAGATATTATTAACACCATTTCCAGGTGAAAGAATTGACCCCTAGAGAGGTTAAGTAACTTGCCCAAGGTCACACAGCAAATTAGTGGTACATGCGGGACTGGGAAGCCCATCTCCCTAGCCCAGCGCTGTTTCCATTATGCTGAGCTCCCTCCACCTGTCACTTCCACCTTTCCTCAGGGGCTCAGAATTGACAAGGCATGCTATCGATTCCTCAGGGTAAAACTGTCCTATCTGGGTAGGAAAATTCACACACACACACACCCTGCTAGATACACTGGAATTGCATCTGCCAAAATGGTTTTATAACAACCCAGTCAAATATGCAGAAAACTCCTAGGCTGCCTTTCAGAAACAGAGCCTGGAGGGTCAATTTCATCAAGAAACAGGATTTCCTCAGTGGTGGGTGGATGGGTGGGTGGGTATGTGGATGGGCTGCAGTAACAATGGAACAATGGGCCACAGGGTAACAACCCTTTTGACTCTCAAAAGCAGTGACAGTGCAAAGTCAGGATATGAAAGAGGCATGTCCAAGAGGGAATATGAAGAAAAGTTTCACCTTAACCCTTCTGTGACTTTCTCTCTGTTTCTAAATTGCAGGGCACTAAACATGGTTTTCTGGGAATAACAAACGTCTGTTTTGACTCATTGTAAATTTTAAATGATATTTATAAAAAGTAAAGAGCAAGGCAGGTATTGGTGAAGGAAAAAAAACCAGAATGATATCATGGTCACATTCAGTCTTAACGTGGCTCCAAAGGAAGTATAAATGGAGGGAAAAAGCCGCATTGCCATCTGAGCATCAGAGCCAGATTCTCAGATGGAAACATCTGCCTTCCATCAGGTAGGCAAGCCGTCAGGTAGTTGCCTCAGTGGCACTGGCCTCAGCAAAGCAGAACCGTTCCCTTTCCTCAGGACAAGAGATGAGTAGGCATCATCGGGCAAAGACAGGACAAAAGACAAAAGGCTGGCACTGGGATGGAAGCGCCTAGGAAATTGAAACGAGACATCTTCTCAGCATGCTGTCAAAACCAGCGCCCGTGACCTCTCATCAAGTGAGGGAGGCACTATAAGCTGCACCACCTAGCATGATGCTGCCTTGAAAACCATGAGAAAAACCTCAAGTGTCTTTTTTTTTTTTTTCTGCTATATTAATGTTATGGATTGACGTGCAGTTCCTGAAATGATATGTTCAAGTCCTAACCACCGGTGCGTGTGAATGTGATCTTATTTGGAAATAGCGTTTTACAGGTGCAATTAGTTAACAGGAAGTCACACTGGAGTAGATGAGTCCCAATCCAATGTGAGTGGTATTCTTATAGAACAAGAGGAGAGGAACACAGAGATGGACAGATGCCCAAGAATGATAGCCACGTGAAGACAGAGCAAGAGAATGGAGTTGTGCCGCCACAGGCCAAGGAATGCACCCAAAGCTAGAAGAGGTAAGGAAAGATCCTCCCCAGGGGCCTTCAGAGAGAGCATGGCCTGGCTGACATCTCAATTTCAGGCGTCTGGCCTCCAAGACTGTAAGAAAATAATTTTCTGTTGGTTTAAGCCACCCAGTTTTTGGTACTTGATGATGGCACCCCTTGGAAGCGGTAATAAAGAAAGGGAAGTTTAGGAAGTCGAGGCAGCTGAGGAAACTGGTCACCTGCTCACAAAGAATTTGCCACAGATGTTCAAAATATGGACCAAGTTTCCTTTAAAAAAAAAATTGGTATCAGTGCCTGTGACAGAAAGATCAATTTCACTTAAAATGATTTGGTGCCAACCAGTTTTGGCTGGGCAGTGAGAACAGAGGAGAAAGTAGGGAAAAAAGCCAGGGGAAAAAAGAAAACAAATCCAATATTGTTTGACTAAAAATCCTGGGGATCCATGTAATCCAGTCATGGTATCATGTCACGCAGAGAGAAACATATCTGTATGTTATCTATATCCAGAAAGTTCTTCACATTTTCACTTGGCAGCATAACAACATATAAAAGCGGGGGTGGGGGGTGTCCATTCCTGCTGAATGACAATGTACATTAGTCTGTTCTTGTTACTGTCTTTCTCAACATTCTTCACGTGGTTGGCAGCTGGCTTACAAACACTCTCCCTTCTGACCCTTAACCAAATGCTCTGACACTCAATCTGGGAAGCCTTTTCAGCTTGCTCTCATCCTCTCTCAACTCTTTATTATGTAGTTCAACATTGCCTCTCAGTTCTTTCAGTTTTCAACCTACTTTCCTTAACTTTGAGAGAACCTGGGAGTTTACCTAGGAAGCACAAATTTTTCCCGTACAGAGCTAGGGAAATGGTGAAGATCATGAATATCCATACATTAACAGTCCTCTCCTGTTACACGTTAATGGAGTCCTTGAGGGATATTAACAGTTAATGTGCTCAGGTGCTAACCTAAAGGATAGAGGTTCAAGCCCACCCTAAGGCACCTTGAAATAAAGGCTGGATGATCTACTTCTGAAAAATTGGCCATTGAAAACCCAATGGAGCACAGCTCTGCTTTGACATACATGAGGTCACCATGAGTTGGAATTAACTCCACTGCAACTGGAAAACAAGAACACATTAATGGACCTTGATCCCTTGCAATTCTAATGCTACAAACCTAGAAGCTGGAATTTTAACCTTCACATGGTAGACCAGGAATTCAAGGCCAAGTCTGACTCCACAGTTCATGGTCTTTCCATAACATTGAGATTACCAAAAGAAATTAGAGTTGAAAAGACATCTTTCCCAATTAAAAAAAAAAAAAAAAACACAAATGACCAATAAATACATGATAAATTGCTCAACATCATTAGCTATCAGAGAAATGCAAATCAAACCACAATGTGATACCACTCACACCCCTAGGATGGATATAAGCAAAAATACAGGTAATAACAAATGTTGCAGAAGATGTGGAGAAATTGGAACTCTTATACATTGCTGGTGGGAATGTAAAATGGTGCAATGTCTTTGGATGTTGGAAAACAGTTTCAGTCCCTCCAACAGTTAAACATAGATTTATTATACTTTACAGACATCCACTTCTAGGTATATACACAAGAGAAATGAAAACATATGTCTGCACAAACACTTGGGCACAAACATTAATAGAGAATTATTTGTAATGGCCAAGAAGTGGAAGCAACACACATGTCCACCAAGTAATAAATGTGGTATATTCATACAATGCAATATACAGCAATCAAAGAAATGAAGTATTTATACATACTACAATATGGATAACCTTGAAAACATCATGCTAAATGAATGAAGACAATCAAAAAAGGCCACATATTGTATGATTCCAATTATATAAAATATCCAGGACAAACCCAGACAGACAGAAAGTAGATTAGTGGTTGCCTAGGGCTGGGAGAATAGAAGCATTAGGGGATGACTGCTAAGGGGTGTAGGGGTTTCTTTTGGAGTAATAAAAACATTCTAAGTTTGACTGTGGTCAGATCACACAGGAGTGAGGTTATGGGTTACTCCATTAAGCCAAGAACTTGAACTTGTTAAGGTCATAGCTGAAGGAAAAGGAAATAAGGAATAGATAATGAAAGAATCCCCCACATGTCTGTCAGTTTGTCGTACTGTGGGGGCTTCTGTGTTGCTGTGATGCTGGAAGCTATGCTACCGGTATTCAGACACCAGCAGGGTCACTCATGAAGGACAGGTTTCAGCTGAGCTTCCAGACTAAGACAGACTAGGAAGAAGGACCCAGCAGTCTACTTCTGAAAAGCATTAGCCAGTGAAAACCTTATGAATAGCAGCGGAACATTGTCTGATATAGTGCTGGAAGATGAGCCCCCCAGGTTGGAAGGCACTCAAACGATGACTGGGGAAGAGCTGCCTCCTCAAAGTAGAGTCGACCTTAATGATGTGGATGGAGTAAAGCTTTCGGGACCTTCATTGGCTGATATGGCACGACTCAAAAGGAGAAGAAACAGCTGCAAACATCCATTAATAATTGGAACCTGGAATGTATGAAGTATGAATCTAGGAAAATTGGAAATAGTAAAAAATGAAATGGAACGCATAAACATCAATATCCTAGGCATTAAAAAAAAAAAAAAAAGTGAGCTGAAATTGACTGGTATTGGCCATTTTGAATTGGATAATCATAGAGTCTACTATGCTGGGAATGCCAACTCAAAGAGGAATGGTGTTGCATTCATCATCAAAAAGAACGTTTTAAGATCTATTCTGCAGTACAACTCTGTCAATGGTAGGACAATATACATTCGCCTACAAGAAAGACCAGTTAATACGACTATTATTCAAATTTACGCACCAACCACTAGGGCCAAAGATGAAGAAATAGAAGATTTTTATCGGCTGCTGCAGTCTGAAATTGATCGAACATGCAGTCAAGATGCATTGATAATTACTGGCAATTGGAATGCGAAAGTTGGAAACAAAGAAGAAGGATCAGTAGTTGGAAAATATGGCCTTGGTGACAGAAACAATGCTGGAGATCGAATGATAGAATTTTGCAAGACCAACGACTTCTTCATTGCAAATACCTTCTTTCACCAACATAAATGGGGACTGTACACATGGACCTTGCCAAATGGAACACACAGAAATCAAATGGACTACATCTGTGTAAAGAGACAATGGAGAAGCTCAATATCATCAGTCAGAACAAGGCCAGGGACTGACTGTGGAACAGACCATCAATTGCTCATACGCAAGTTCAAGCTGAAACTGAAGAAAATCAGAGCAAGTCCACGAGAGCCAAAATACGAACTTGAGTATATCCCACCTGAATTTAGAGACCATCTCAAGAATAGATTTGATGCATTGAACACTAGTGACCGCAGACCAGATGAGTTCTGGAATGACATAAAGGACATCATCCATGAAGAAAGCAAGAGGTCACTGAAAAAGACAGGAAAGAAAGAAAAGACCAAGATGGATGTCAGAGGAGACTCTGAAACTTGCTCTTGAGCATCGAGCAGAAAGGAAGAATTGATGAAGTAAAAGAACTGAACAGAAGATTTCAAAGGGCCTCTCCAGAAGACAAAGTAAAGTATTATAATGACATGTGCAAAGAGCTGGAAATGGAAAACCAAAAGGGAAGAACGCGCTTGGCATTTCTCAAGCTGAAAGAACTGAAGAAAAAATTCAAGCCTCAAGTTGCAATAGTGAAGGATTCCATGGGGAAAATATTAAATGACACAGGAAGCATCAGAAAAAGGTGGAAGGAATACACAGTCATACCAAAAAGAATTAGTCGATATTCAACCATTTCAAGAGGTGGCATATGATCAGGAACAGATGGTACTGAAGGAAGAAGTCCAAACTGCTCTGAAGGCACTGATGAAAAACAAGGCTCCAGGAATTGATGGAATATCAATTGAGATGTTTCAACAAACAGATGCAGTGCTGGAGGTGCTCACTGGTCTATGCCAAGAAATATGGAAGAGCTTCCTGGCCAACTGACTGGAAGAGATCCATATTTATGCCTATTCCCAAGAAAGGTGATCCAACCAAACGTGGAAATTATACAACAATACCATTAATATCACACGCAGGCAAAATTTTGCTGAAGATCATTCAAAAACAGCCGCAGCAGTATATCGACAGGGAACTGCCAGAAATTCAAGCTGGTTTCAGCAGAGGACGTGGAACCAGGTATATCATTGCTGATGTCAGATGGATCCTGGCTGAAAGCAGAGAATACCAGAAGGATGTTTACCTGTGTTTTACGGACTATGCAAAGGCATTTGACTGTGTGGATCATAACAAACTATGGATAACACTGTGAAGAATGGGAATTCCAGAACACTTAATTGTGCTCATGAGGAACCTTTACATAGATCAAGAGGCAGTTGTTCGGACAGAACAAGGGAATACTGATTGGTTTAAAGTCAGGAAAGGTGTGCGTCAGGGTTGTATTCTTCCACCATACCTATTCAACCTGTATGCTGAACAAATAATACAAGAAGCTGGACTATATGAAGAAGAACGGGGCATCAGGATTGGAGGAAGACTCATTAACAACCTGCGTTATGCAGATGACGCAACCTTGCTTGCTGAAAGTGAAGAGGACTTTAAGCACTTACTAATGAAGATCAAAGACCACAGCCTTCAGTATGGATTACACCTCAACATAAAGAAAACAAAAATCCTCACAACTGGACCAATGAGCAACATCATGATAAATGGAGAAAAGATTGAAGTTGTCACGGATTTCATTTTACTTGGATCCAAAATCAACAGCCATGGAAGCAGCAGTCAAGAAATCAAAAGACGCATTGCATTGGCTAAACCTGCTGCAAAGGACCTCTTCAAAGTGTTGAAGAGCAAAGATGTCACCCTGAAGACTAAGGTGTGCCTGACCCAAGCCATGGTATTTTCAGTTACATCATATGCATGTAGAGCTGGACAATGAATAAGGAAGACCGAAGAAGAGTTGACGCCTTTGAATTGAGGTGTTGCTGAAGAATATCGAATGTACCGTCGACTGCCAAAAGAACGAACAAATCTGTCTTGGAAGAAGTGCAGCCAGAATGCTCCTTAGAGGCAAGGATGGCGAGACTGTGTCTTACATACTTTGGACATGTTGTCAGGAGGGATCAGTCCCTGGAGAAGGACATCATGCTTGGCAGAGTACAGGGTCAGCAGAAAAGAGGAAGACCCTCAAAGAGGTGGATTGTCGCAGTGGCTGCAACAATGAGCTCAAGCATAACAACGATTGCAAGGATGGCGCAGGACCGGGCAGTGTTTCGTTTTGTTGTACACAGGGTCGCTATGAGTCGGAACTGACTTGACAGCACCTGGCAACAACAACAACAATGAAAGAATGAAGTAATAAATACCAAATCAGCCTCATAACCACTTGCTGAAGCAAGGGCTGTAGTAGTTATCCATTTTTAATTCCTTATTCGGTCATCTATATGTTATCTATATCTATGTTAACTCCCTCCCCCAATTATCATACTATTTTAAATAGGGCCTGTAGATGATGGTTAAGTTTACAAATTAGTCTATAAGTTAGAGACTACCAAGAAGGAATTGTGACTGAACTAGAGGAATGAACAGCACCCAGATATTCTAGATGGAATAACTTATGAATTAGATGTTCAAGGAAGAGTTACATTATGTTAGGTCAAAGAAAGTTATTATGGCTTTGGAATTTAAAATATGGGAAAAGGGAGTATTATTGATATTTGGTACCAAGAAACGGACCAGAGTGAAGTCTACAGCTCTGGCTGCCCAACAGCTTCTGAAATCTACGGTTCTGGTTGCCCAATAGCCATTATGATGGCTCCCCAGATGGCGAATACTTCCTTCTCAAGGAAAATTCCAGAAAATTCAAACGCTCAGCCTTCTCTGCAGCTAAGGTACAGGCACGTATTCTACTCCCCACTACTTGGCCTGTGAAGCCTTCAGTGTAGAAGTGAGCAAAGAGGGAAAACAGGCCATGCGTGGGCATCCATTTTGCTGGTGTAGGCACTGGGAGAGGTACCCAACTTTCAGGGATTTAGGAGGAACTGCATTTTTTTTTTTTTTTTTTTTTTGCAGTAAAGGTAGATCCTTAGTATCCATAGAGGCTGTTGTTGTTAGTTGCCATCAAGTGAGCTCTGACTCATGGCAACTCCATGTATAAGGGAATGAAACGTTGCCTGATTCTGTGTCATCTTTATGGTCGTTGGTATGTTTGAGTCCCTTGTTGTGACCACTATGTCAGTCCTTCTCATTGAGGGTTTCCCTCACCTTCCCTGGGGCTCCACTTTACCAGAAGATATCCTTCTCCACTGATGGGTCCCTCCTGATAGCTCCTCCAAAGGAAGCAAGTCAAAGTCTTAGACTATATTTTGTGACCCATAGGGTTTTCCTCGACTACTTTTCAAAAGCAGATAGCCAGGCCTTGCTTTCTAATGTGTATTATTCGGGAAGGTCCACTGAAATTTGTCCACCATGGGTGACCCTGCTGGTATCTGAAATACTGGTATTTGAAATACTGGTGGCATAGCCATCCTTGCTTCTAAGGAGTATTCTGGTTGTACTTCTTCCAAGACAGATTTGTTCATTCTTTTGGCAGTCCATGGTATACTCAATATTGTTCTCCAACACCACAATTCAAAGGCATCAATTCTTCTGTCTTCCTTATTCACTGTCCAGCTTTCACATGCATATGATGCAATTGAAAATACCACGGCTTGGGTCAGGTGCACCTTAGTCTTCAGGGTGACATCTTTGCTTTTCAACACTTTAAAGAGGTCTTTTTCAGCGGATTTGCCCAGTGCAAATGTATCTTTTGATTTCTTGACTGCTTCTTCCATGGGTGTTGGCTGTGGATCCAAATAAAATGAAATCCTTGACAACTTCAATCTTTTCTCCATTTATCATGATGTTGCTTATTGGTTCACCATAAGACACCATAGTATGACAAATTAGCAGATGGGTGGTGGTCTATAGATTTACAGTAAGGAAAAGTTTCTGGATCTAGTATGTGGATGGAGGCAATTCCCACTTCGGTCTAGTGGCATGCTCCTGTGGCCAGCAGTGGCATCAGGGGCTGTCAGCGGCTGTTCTCTCATCAGGTCAGTTCTGCTCTATGGCTTTGAGCAATGTTCCCAGAAGCTGAGCGTCAAGCCTGTTTCTCTGGGGACTACCAATGAGTCTTTGAAATGCCTCATATCCTTTAATAAGTTCCTTTTCTATGTAAACTAGCCAGACAGATTCTATTGTTTACAACGAACAGCCCTGACCATATTTTCTTTCTCCCACTTCCAATATCCAGGCAAATAATCTTTTTAGCCATTCACATCCTCACATTTCCCTCTCTGGAAACTCTAGTCTAGCAACATTTTTCTGTGAATCCCCAATGTTCTCCTTTCCCTCTAGGCCAAAGGTAGTGGATCAGACTGACTCCTAGTTACAGAATCCCATCTGCATTCCCTTTCCAACTCAATCTTTCTTATCCTAAGGCTAGCCTATTTAATGTATGAGATATAATTTCCTGTCAGTCAACATGGCACCATCTTTGGCTAAGTCAAAAGCCTTGCTCTTCATCTATCTCTCAAGTTGTAAGCATGTCCCTGAACACACAAATGCTTTGAACGCATTATTTATCTCTCTATCCCACTCTTCAACAATCACTTTGTCCACTTTTTTTGTAACACTTTGCATGGCAATTCTTTCAGCAAACTCCTCAAAAGTGTTAGGAAATCTGACATGGTACTTTCAAAAGAGGAGCTGAGCGGTCTGCTTGTTAAAGCAGGAAAAATGTCTGCAATTGTCTCATTTCCCAGCTTGATCAGTGACTCTGCATAGCTTATGCAAAGCATCATGGGCCTCCACCACACAGGCCCTAAGGACAAGGGTCTCATTCCTTTCTGCGACGACGTCCATGCTACCAGCACAGGGTCAAGTTAGGGCACTGAGGAAGGTGGCTCAGAAAGTGCGAGAGGAAAGGATTTGAACAGTCATCTTATTGGGGTGGGGGGAGGGGAGAGGAAGCACATTTCTTGATGCAATAATTAAAAAAAGGTTGAGATCCAGTGTGCCAATTCCCATAGAATCCTACTCAGCTCCCTTATCTATGTCAAAGCAGTTTCGCATCGCTGGTGCTTCTCATTTATCTTAATGCTAAGGATTTATTTCTTATGCAAAACTGTTCATTTCCACCGGCCTGGTACTTTAAAACAAAATCCCATCCTCTTCGAGAATTTCCATTCAGCCGAGGTGTCATCAAGCTGAAAACCTGCAGACACAATTTTGGCTCTCTCACGCTGGAAAGGCAGAGGGGTGCCCAATCCACACATTAGCAGAGTAGCAGTGGTGCTGCTGACAGGTTCTTAACAGCATTACAAAGAGAAACAGCAGAGGTGGGATACAACGGTTTTCAAAGATTTCTGCTCTAACCTAAAGTTGAACCCTTAAGTTTGTCTGTACTGCACCAAGACAGTCTGTGGCCTAGAAGCAGGAATCTTCAGGAAAAGGAAGTTAAAATTGGAGCCTCCAGGGGTTTTACACAGGACCTTAGTTAATGATCCCAAACCTGGAAACATGCAGATAGAAGCTAAACATCCAGATGAGACACTAAGTGACTTTTTCATATCTATGTGGTTTGTGTTTGTGTTTTTTTTTTTTTTTTTGGCACCACAGCAGCATAATTAAAATCCAAGTAGGTAATTTCATCAAATCACTCACCAGAACATGAATACTTACTTAGAAAAATAAAAAGAAAAAGCCAAATTCTAATCAAATATTTCAGGCAAAAAGATGGAAACAAATGGTTATCATCTAGACAGTAATGGTCAAAATCAAAGAATTGTCAACAGTCAAAACCCAACAATTAACCCAAGGCCAAACCCCAGAGTATCTATTTATTAGTGTATTCTCTAGCTCTGTGTCCAATTAAGCCAAAACATCTCCCTAGCCTTCATCCCCATGATCATATGGGTGTCTAATACCTGTCAATGCATTTTTCTTGCTCACTAATGAGACATCCTTTGTTCATTCCATTAGACTCCATAACCACTCCATGAAATCATGCTCCCTGATGCTTTCCCCAGTGATCACGTGTGAGTCCTTACAGCACATCTGCTTTCCCCGTGCTTCAGCCTTTAGACTCAGTGGCCATTTGGTACTTTTTATTTTTTCTCATAGATGAAACTTTTCCAGCATCTGACAAATGGCCACGCAACTCTAGCTGTAACTTGACCCTCCAGCCAAGCTCTCTAATTAAGCCACAATATCATCTTTCCTCTGTTTTACAAGATAATCATCTGATTCCCTTTTGTTAAACTATTCAGCCTTTGGCCCTACAGTTTATTCACTTGGGAACTAGATTACAGCTCCCCAGACTAAGGCTACAGTGGAATTACTGTGACTTGTTGCAATTTTAATTAACGCCAAACAATACCAGCCTAATTTCTGGCTTAATACCATCTCCTTTCACAGGGCTGTTATTTTGCCTTCAATAACCTTCTTGAGTAGTATCCTTCCAACTCTTTCTAAACTCAGTTCTCATGTTGAATTAAAGCATTCCTACTTAAATGTGGCTGCTCATTCTGCATATTTAAAATGTTCAGTCTGGGCTTGGTATTACGTCTTTGGTGCTTGAGCCTAAGGAACATGTGGAAATGGTAAAATTATCTTCAGGATGGTATTATAACAGACCAAAGTACATTTTATAAAACTCTTTTGCACACCTTATTTCATTTGATTCTTAAGATGGCACTTAGAGCTGGGCAGAGCAGACACTATGCCCAGTTTATTGACCAGCCAACCAACCCATTGCTGTCGAGTCAATTCTGACTTATAGCAACCCTATAGGGCAGACTAGAACCACCCATAGGGTTTCCAAGGAGAGGCTGGTGGATTCGAACTGCTTCCCTTTTGGTTAGCAGTGAGCTCTTAACCACTGCATCACCAGGGCTCCAACAGTGGTTTCCAGACTGTGTCAATGAAGACCAAGCCCACACCATTGTTTCATGCAGTTCCTTTCACATTGTTTTAACATTTTTTTTTAAACACATCTAAGTAAGATATCATTTGAACAAAGGGACTGAGTTTTTGTTTTTTTTTTTAAGTTTGTAAAGCCACTGTTATTGAGAAAGGAACCAATGTCCAGTACAGAAGTAAGTCTACCAAGTCAAGCAGCAAATATTTGAAAGAGTAGGGACAACCACCCAGGTCCCCTGCCTCTAAGGACCGAGTCTTGTTTCTGATACACTTATATTTCCCAGAAGGGAGAAAATTTTAAAAATGGGGAATGAGTTTGTGAGCCATTCTTACCAGTTTAATAATAATTAAAAAAAAAAAAAAAAAAAGTCATCTTTTGATTGCCAAGCTTTAGCCTCTAAACAGGCTAGATTTTCCTTATTCATTTATTAAGCTATTCTTTTTCCAGTAAGCTTACTCTGTGTCAACCACCATTCTACACTGGGAATGGATAGGCACCCAGAAGAACTGCTGACCATCTCCGTGCCCATTAAGAAGCATCTGTTAGACATCTGTGAAAGAACAAAAAACCCAAAGCAAATCATAGACAATGTAGGACAAATGGCCTATCAAGTGCTGAGGAAAGAGAGACTAGAAAGGAGATTAACAATAGAAAATAAGAAAGAGAAGACAGGGGGTAAAAATAAGTCACTGGAAGCAGGGCCCAGCAATCATTTTGTTTTTTCACTACTTTTCAACTTAAAAAGAGGGTGAATTTGTAGCCAGTTGACCTCTCTTGTGCTCAATCTTCCATGTGCAAAGCACATATGCTTTTGATAGCTCTCTGCCTTGAAAACTCTAATGTGAAAATAACCACAAATTAAAACAATATGAACGCTTTTAAGAAAATCATTACACCTTCTACAAATAAACCAACAGAAAAGAGGAGCTGCTTGGTTGAATAATAAAAGACGTAGGATCGTAAAGATAGAAAGTCACTTATATGACTTTGCTTAAAAATTGTTTATTTTAAAGGCATTATCATTTTTAAAACTGAGAATACTCAGGATAAACTCTATTGCAAAAAAAAAAAAAAAAAACAGCCCAACGACAAAAAGACAAACAATCCAATCAAAAAGTGGGCAAAGGACTTGAATAGGTATTTCACCAAAGAGGCCAAACAAGTACAGAAAAAGATGCTCAGCATCATTAGTCATTAGAGAAATTCAAATCAAAACCACAATGAGATACCACTTCATCCCCACTAGAACAGCTATGATCAAAAATTGAAAAAATAACAGGTGTTGGCAAAGATGTATAGAAATTGGAACCGTCATCTACTGCTCCCGGCAACGCAAAATGGTTCAGCCACTAGAGAAAACAGTTTGGTGGTTCCTCAAAAAGTTAAACACAAAACTTCCACATGACTCAACAATCCCAATCCTAGGTATATACCCCAAAGAACTGAAACCAGGCAACAAGCAGAAACCTGTATACCAAGGTTCACTGCAGCACTATTCACAATAGTCACAAAGTAGAAACAATCTAAATGCCCATCAACAGATGAATGGATAAACAAAATGTGGTACATACATACGATGGAATATTACTGCCAAAAAGGGATATGAAGTTCTGATATACGCTACAACATGGATGAACCTTGAAAACATGATGCTGAATGAAATAAGTCAAAAAACAACAAGTATTATATGATCTCACTTATATAAAATGAGCAAATCTATAGAGACCAAAGTTTCTTAGTGGTTACCAGGGGTGGGAGGAGGGGGGAGTCATTGCTGAGGGGCACTGAGTTTCTGTTAATGATGGTGGAATCATTTGGAAAAGGTTAGAGGTGATGGTTACACAACACAATGGACATCATCAATGTCACTGAATTGTACATATGAAAAGTGTTAAATTATCCAGTGTTTTCTTATACATATTTTTACCACAATAAAAAATAAATTAATTAAAAAACAACAGCCCCAAAGTTGAAGAACTTGGTCAAAAGAAGACCTTAGGATTCTATGCAGAAGGTCTGCACCACTTGTTCCAGCGCCAAAACTCAGGGAAAGTTAAGTTCATTTGCTCAAAATGTGTTGGCTGAGAACCTGTTATGTGCCAGGTCATGTTTTAAGTTCCAAGTACAGAGTAGTGAGCAAGACAGGCATGGTCTCTGCTCTCAAGGGGCATAATTCTATTGGTGGAAAAGGGGGAAGGGTGACAGATACCAATAAACAAATAAGTACACTAATATAATAATGTTAGCACCTATCAGAATGAAGTCCATAAAACCAATGAAGTCACAGTGACTGACAACGGGTGGAAGGAAGGTGGTTCTTTAGTTCAGGTGATTAGGGAAGGCCTTTCAGAGGAGGTCATGTGTGAGCAGAGACGGGAGGGATGCAAAAAGCCAGCAAAGGAAAATCCCAGGCCAGAGTTGTTCTAAGGGAAATTCAAGTGCAAGGCTCTGAAGCTGAGAACAGACGCAAAATTGACTTATTAGAGAGGTAGGGGTATTAGGAAAATATCACCACAGTGGTAAAATTAACACTATCTTGATGGAGAGAAGCCAATTACTACACTCTATACTAACCTTTCTCTCTGCAGTCCCACATTCCTTTTCCTTCTGCCTTGGCCACTGGAGTAAGGGTAAAAGGGGAAATTCACAGCTAAACTGCAAGGACACCAAAGCATTAGCCACACTTTTCCCTCTTCAATGGGTCAGTAGAGAATGGGTCAAAGAACCCCTGCAAGACTTCCTTTATAGAACAATCACAGATTAATGGAGACATAGCATGGTCTAGATCCAACAAGGCTTTAGACACTCAAACTTGTCAAAAGGGGATGAGGTGGAAACTGGGAGAAACATGCCATATGTGGGTAAACAACGACAAGGCCAAGGTTTTCTTCAATGGTGATTGATGAAGTCTTAGTCTAGTGCAATAACATAAAAAAAAAAAAAAAAAAATCCATTGTCATCAAGTTGATTCTGACTCATAGCGACTCTACAGGACAGAGTAGAACTGCCCCATAGGGTTTCCAAGGAGCAGCTGGTGTATTTGAACTGCCAGCCTTTTGGTTAGTAGTCGGACTCTTAACTACTGCGCCACCGGGGCTCCAATAACATACTTAGGATTTTGTAATTCTTTAAAAATTATTTCATTGTATCATTCTTTGTTTATATCTGGCTCTGGGAAAATAAATTTGGAGGGATAAGCCCTAAAGCTCCTTATAAATCACTTTTTAAATCAATAGATTTAATTATTATTTTTTTAAAGACTAATGAATGTAGGATGCGGTTTCATTAATGACTCTCTTTCACAATGTTTGCTACCAAAGTATGTAATAGAGAAGACAGTGCTTGCTCGTCCCTTTAACAGAGCCTATATAGGAGGCCTTATTCGCAGAGATCAACCAAGGCAGTAGCCATGGTCAAGGGCTCAGAAGACCTAGGTTCTAATTGCAACTCCTCTTCTGCCCAGATATTTAACCATGGTCAAGTCACTTACCCACCCTAGACTTTGGTGCTATCCTTACTCTTGTAGGTGTAGAGAGCTTAAAAAAACTCAAAAAAGTAGAGAGCTTACACAAGAATAAAAGCACTATGGATTTCTCTTGAAAGAGTTCTTGTCACCCCCAGCCTCGAGAATTTAATACTCAATGATTCTTTGGCTGGTCACCAACTGCCCATTGGGACACGTGGTTGTGATGATGTCTTCTGCTTGCCTGTCCAGATTTGCCCCCTGTGCTTTTCTACCTTGCCCCTTCATTGGAGGCTGGTCTATGTGGATTTGGCAACAGGGTTTTGTATTCTCTGGCTCCCAGTTGTGTTCTGTCAATGGGAAGCCCTGGCAAGAGATTAAAGGGCTTAAGGATTAGGACCACCCCAGAGGGGTCCAGGCTGGCTGTGTCTATCCTCTGAAAGTTACTACTGCTCTCAGGTGGCTTGCTGTAGCCAGTTCTCCCTTCTTTCAGGTTCTAGTAACAGCTTCTCCCCCTTGTCCCTTAGGCCTACAGGAGGTAAGAGCCCCTATTAGCATCTGATTACTGCACTCTGCCATGTACCACCCATAGACGATGGGGATCTGAGCAAAGATCAGAGGCATAGTTGGAAGTGGGTGGTATATTGTCTAGAAGCCAAAAGAAGAATTATAAGAAGGAGCTGCCCAGAGAGTGATAGCTGAGAAGAGCCCTTGGATGTGGTGACTGAGATCTCTGGTGACAATGGAGAGGTAAGGATAGGAGCGGCCTGGTACAGCGATGGACTCGGTAACCCGATAGAAGTCTATCAGCCCATTTCCTGATCCACAGGCAGAAAGCATACTACTAAACCCCCATAGAGGAAAGCGCTTCCTTGATTCATTCTTCCAGTATTCACTGTACTCCTGATATAAGCCAGATGCTGGCAAAGGGTTTATTCACAGCTATAGCTTTGCTTTCTGCTGTGTCTGAAAGCTGACCTTGGTGTCCTCGGAGTTTCATCCCAGAGAAAAGCACAGCAATTGAGCAATTCCCCAGGTACAGGTGGACAGAATTTGTGAGTGATATAAAAACAGGATTCCCTTCCTTCCTTGAGCCTCTAGGCTTGTGTGGCTGCATCCTGTGGTTTCAAAAGGGGTGCGCTGGGCAGTAGGTGATTTCAATTCAATTTAAAACAACAAGTATTGCTGAGAGTTTACCATATGCTTGGTAAAGAGACAGTGGAGATGGAGAACTAAAAGACAGGGCCCCTTCCCTCTGGGAGCAAACAGCTTCATGCTGAAAACAAAAATAACATGCACCAAACAGGAGAAAAAAAAAAAAAAAGCCCACAAATCACTTTCCATGATTAGTGACAAGGCGTGGGGTTATCTACAGGGTTAGAGACAGAAGAATCCAATTCCTTTCTTTTATGTGTATGTGTTTCGTAACAACTTTTCTACATTCAGCATGAATTAGTATTGAAAAAAGAAAAGGAGAAAAAGCAGCATTTCCCCTCCTAGGTATAGACCCAAAAAGAACTGAAAACAGGGACTCAAACAGATATCTGTATGTAAATGTTCAGAGCAGCACTATTCACAGCAGGCAAAAGGTGGAAACAACCCAAATGTCTGTTAACTAATGAATGGATAAGTAAAATCTGGTATATTCACACAACAGAGTATTATTCAGCCATAAGAAGGGCGCTCTGATACATGCTACAACATGGATGAACAGTGAAAACGTTATACTAAGTGAACGTTACACTAAGTAAACTAAGCCAAAAACAACAGACCATATACGGCATGATTTCATTCACATGAAATACCTAAAGCAGGAATATGCAGAGAGACAGAAAGTAGATTAGACGCTACCAGGGGTTGGGGGAGGGGAACATGAGGAGTTATTGCTTAATAGGTAAAGGGTTTCTGTCTGGGTGATGAAAACCTTTTGGAAATAGACAGTGGTGACAGTTGCATGGTATTGCAGTTGTAACTTATGCCACTGAATTGTACACTTAAAATAGTTACAATGCTAAATTTTAAGTTAGATGCAGTTCACCACAATTAAAAAAAATTAAAGCAATAGATTTTTTTTTAATAGTTCCTTTTTAGAAAAAGCGCTTAGTGAAGACAAATAAGCCAGCCCTGGGTGAAGGTTTCTGATGGTTTGGCCTTGAGCAGGTTCCTTAACCACTCGATGCCTCAGTTTTCTCGTCCATAAAACTGTATCAAGGGTAGGGACACAACAGGTGTTTTCCAGCAAGAAATCAAAAAACAAGACCATAATCGGCAAGTAACTTATAGGAGTAAAAATCTCTAAATTTTGTACACTTACTTTAATTGGCATTTTAAACTAAAATTCCCAAATTTACCAGTAACTTAATAATAAGGATTTGAGGAAGAAATGTCCTATAATAATTTTAATGTGGAGATGGTCCAAACTTCAGCTCTGTTGCTCAGCAATAAACCTGTTGTCACTGAGTCGATTCCTACTCATAAAGACCCTATAGGACAGAGCAGAACTGCCGCACAGGTTCCCAAGGAGCGGCTGGTGGATTCAAAATATGGACCTTTTGGTTAGCAGCCAAGCTCTTGACCACTGTGCAGTCAGGGCTCCTACCTAGCAACAACTTACTTCAAACAAGTTCCTTCGCTTCATAGGTATGCTGTGAAGACAAACGCATGTACAATGCTATTGCACTACTTGGCACAGAATAAGCGCTCAGTAACTGTATATACATAATTATAATTATCATCTCAAAAGGACGGAGTTCTTTAATACAAATCCAAGAGAACGTAGACTTAACTAGGTACTTCTCCTTTTATCAGATCAACAGTACTTTGCACAGGGCCTGTCACTAAGTAGGGATTCAATAAGTATTTGTGAATGAAGAACGAATGAAAAATGGGCTGACTTTCCTATTTCATCAAGGGCCATGTCTTATACGTGACTAAATTGCTCTAGGCATAGTAATAATAAAACATATTTTTTACTTTTAAATTCAGTTGAGTTAAAAAAAACTAATTTATTTCCGTGAGCTTTCTACATCTACATGTTCTTTAAGGGGCAGGAGAACACACAGGAATTTTGTACAGCTTAAAAATACTACCTGGTTATTCAACTTCCAGGGAAACTACAGTCTCATCTAACACGCTGGGAAGACTCAGAGGGCCTCCTTGCATCTCTCAGAATCCTGGTAACCATCTTTAAAGAAGGCAATTTAAAAGAAGAAAGCAGAAACAAAAGTGGGGGGGCGGGGACAAAAAGAGAGTAAAAAAAAAGCAGAAGACAAAGACAGAATCTCTTCATCCTAGAAACATACTGTGTCCCCCACCATGATAACCACTAATGAGCGTCTTCCAGCTACTGTTCTCGAAGGACGGAGAGAAGACAGGAGCTTGCATGTGGGTGAAGTGCAAAGGGAAATGCTTTCTTATACAGGAAAATATCTATGTATATAAATGCCACCAACTCTACCTAAAAAGAAGGGAAACATGTCAGGAAATGTGAATTAGCATAAGATCCCTGCTCCAGTTTATTATACATACAAATGATTTCCTGCAGTACATCTGTCCTTCTGAGTGCTGCTCAAATGCCCCTTCCTCACAGATTTCTCCTTGACGCCCCCCAGCCTGGGCTGGGTACTCTGTTACATGCTCTAAGCAGCCAGTATTCTGCTACAGATGCTACCATGACCGTAGTTAGGGAATTATTTGGATACCTCATTGTTTAATATGTCTCCCATCAGGAGGAAAAAACAAGCTCTATGAGGACACTATTTACATCCGCCTTGTTCACCCTGGAATCACCAAGACTGGCACACTGCCTTGCACGAGACAGACAATCGTGTGTGTGTGTGTGTATGCACATTCAATCAGTTTGCATACGCATGCATACATATGTACGAGGTAAGTCAGAAAGTCTTGCTGCTAGGGTTCCAGTTCATATGTGCACGAGTTTATTCCAAACAAAACCTGTTTAACCATGTCTCTGCGATCAGCGGATGGCTGCAGACAAGTTCTCTCAGTATACACTTGTCTTAGTCGCGTTAGGGAGCCTTCAAAAAAAAAAAAAAAAAAAGGATAGAATTTTTGTGCCATGGAAAAAACAATTTTGAGATCAGGGCTAATATTAAATTTTTAACAAAACTTAAGTGAACATCTTCCCAAAACACTGAAGCTTTGCAACAAGTTTATGGGAATGCTGACCCACATAAAACAACAGTTTTTAGATTGATCAAGTGTTTTAAGGAAGGTTGGGAAGACCTCAAAGAAGGTTATGGTGACTGTTTTCTGGGATCCCAAAGGGGTAATCTTGATCGATCTCTCACAGGACACAGGATCATCAAAAGAAAATTATTAAGAAAATTGAAAACTTCATTGGTGAGAAAAAGACCGGGAAAGTTGCGCTGAGAAAATTTTTTCCATCACAAAAATGCACTTGCTAGTTCTTTAAGGGTAGCAAAGGCTGGCCTATGAGAATTTCTTTGGGAAACCTTACCCCGTCCACCCTACAGCCCTGATCTGGCCCCTTCAAACTTCTTTTTGTTCCCAAAACTCAAAGAACATTTAAAAGGAATATGATTTGAGTCCCTTGCGGATGCCAAAACTACCGTTCTGACGTGTGGTACGTTGAAGGGCGCAGAATCCTTCAGGGAAGGGTTAGAGAGATGGAAACACTGCCTTCAGAAATGTGTAGACCTGAATGGAGGATATGTCAAGAAAAAATAGCTAAATATTTTGATATTTTTGTTTAATAAAGGTTTCTATGATTTTGTAGCAATAATTTTTTACTTACCCTTGTAAGTGCATTTAGAGTTCTTAATTGTTTTGGGGTCGTGAAACCTATCTTAACATTTTAGGAAAAACTTGGACACTGAGGCGGGAGGTGGCGTGACAGCAGGGTGTTGGCATTCACATTATAGTCTAAATGGATATCTCCATCCGACAGAGCTTTTCAGTGCAGTGACACTTTATACAAACACACATATGCAAACATTTGCATAAGATTCTGTGCTAAAACCCTGACAGGCACAGACATCAATATTGAGAGAGTTAGAGGCCAGAATAAATGTACAAAGGCATATATATTTTATATGGCTTACTGACTTTTACGTGAAATGTTTTACATACGTTTAAATTAATTGTATTTTACCCACTAATAACAAGCTATATGATTCCAAAATGTACGTATTCCTAGGAGAAAGCCAAACTTGTATGAAATGTTGGTTATAGACTGTCCCTAAGGTCCCTAAGGTGAACTGAACCCAGGCAAAAAAATGAGAGTTGAATAAACATCTTTATATTTAAATCTCTCTCTGTCTCTATGTGCCTGTGTATATTATATACACATACATATACACATATATACATATATCACAACAGGAATATTGATGTTAACTTGTCCCATTTCCTGTTGTAAGATTCTCAAGTCTGGAGGCCAGGAAGTGATACAAATTTAAGTTTTTTCACACCTAAATCCTTTTTTTTTTTTTTTAAACCCTTTAGGGACAGCAGGTATTAAGCACCTAACTCTGTGTCCTTTAAATACAGTAAACCTGCAAAAGCCAGGACCTGTGTAAGGCATTGTCTCAGGCTGGGTTCTCCAGAGACGCAAAACATACACATACATAGAGAAAGAGAGAGACAGAGATCAAGGAAATGGCTCTGGCTGCCCCTAGAGGCTGTACATCCCAAGTCCGTAAGGAAGGAAAGAGGATTTTCCTGCTCCACATAGCCACAGGGGCTGGCAAACCCAAGATCTGCAGGCCAAAGAGTAGTGCCACTGCAGGTGGTGAAGATCAATGAATCTCAAGATTGGCAGGCAAGACCACCGGCAAGCCACCAGCCCAAGTGCCAAGAACCAGAGGCCAGATGAATGGGAGCAAGCTGCAGGATCGGAACAAGCAAAAGCCCCAGCAAAGTAAGCGGGAAGGAAGCAGGCTGAAGAGGGTGGAGAGATGAAGGCTGAGGGGCTGGTAAGCCACCACAGGCTCTACCCTCTCTGGTGCCACTCAGCAGATTCCATCATGGGAGTGATCACATACCAAATTTCTACAGGGAAGTGATCACAACATTATACAACTGCCAAAACACCAAGAATCGTGGCCTAGCCAAGTTGACACACAATCTTAACCATCACAGGTGGAAACCTGTCAGAAAAGGAAAACTGAAATGAGCCATAGAAAGGTGGTAAGGCTGCACGCAGTCAAAGGCAGAAAACTTGAGAGACCCAGAAAAACAAGGCAGTCATGTTGAGTTACAGCTTCACAGGTTTCACTGTAACTAATCATTATTCTTGCTAAAGCCCTAATACTGTTGGTTGAGGACAAAAAAAGAGAGAGAGAGACAGACAGATGCCACACCAGCAGGAAAAAATGATTCATCCCTATAAATTGTTCTGTAGAAATTCTGATAGTAACTAAAACAATTATACCACTAAAAATGCAGTGTTCGCTGAAAACTATACAATTGTGAGTGATTTATACAGACCAGAGTTGGCATATGTTGTACCACAGGTGGGTGTGAGGTCACCAAAAAACCACTTCACCATTTTCCCAGAAGTACAGAGTCAAAAAGGTCACTGTGGTAAAAGATCCTCTGGATTAGTCTTTTAAATCATGCATGAATTAAAGACAATTTACATATAAATAGCTAATACTCTGGCTTTGAAATTAGATGAATTTTTAAAAGATTTAAGTAACTGCAGAAAAGGTCAGTTAGACATTAAGTATACATAATGTGATTTTTGAAAACTGCTTGTCTTGTTGGTTTATTAATATTTTGTATTCATTGTCAATGTCATTCTAAAAATGTATGCATTAATTAGCAATGCCCCAAAGTCAAAGATGGGGGCCCCAAATGTAAAGAAAATGTACTTCACAAATCAGCATCTGGAAGGACAGGTCTAGTATCTGGACATGAAAATAGTCAAGACTAACCTTTGCCCACATATTAATACGCATTATAATCAAATATCTCACAACATATTATAAACACAGCATAGCTCACTCCAGTGAAGTCTTCCTGGACATAAAGCCTCACTGATAAATTTACAGTTCTTCCAAAATGCAAAAGCTCCAAAGGGTCTACTGAGTTATCATGGGGCTCGTGATCATAGTCTGATTCCCAACTCACCTTGTAGGAATATAAACCTGGGTTTGTTTTCCAACTGTGATGAAGGGATACAGTGGAACTTCTAAAATGTCATACCTGATCCCCTCCTCACCCACCACTGCAGCTCTTGTAAACCCTAGTGTGTACATTAAAAGCTGATGGACCAAATGTAATAATACACTCAAAGTCACTGTCTTTAGATGGGTGTTTTCTAAACAATGCTCAGAAGAGCCTTATTGGCCATAGGAGATGATACACTGACTACTTGGTTTGAGGGTGTTTGGGGAAATGGAGGAGGGCAAAAGAGAGGGCAAAGAAAAGAAAGCTGCTCACAGTGGGTACTAAACTTCCACCCGTGTTGCAGTCAGAGCGACTTCCCTTTCGTCTGTTGTATATATTGTTTCTCCATATTGGAGTCCATTGAACAAAGGGTCCCTCAACTAAAGGGGAAAAAAAAGAGCACAAAACCCTCTGATACAAACCCAACAAAACACCTAGTTAATAATTCCATACATGTCTGTCAGTTTGTTGTATGGTGGTACCTTCCTGTTGCTATGATGCTAGAAGCTATGTCACCAGTATTTCAAATACCAGCAGGGTCACCCATGGTAGACAGATTTCCAGACTAATACAGACTAGAAAGAGAGGCCTGGAGATCTACTTCCAAAAATTAGACAATGAAAATCCTGTGGATCACAACAGAATATTGCCCAACACAGATGAGACCCCTAGGCTGGAAGGCACTCAAAACACACAGTGGCTGTAACAATGGACTCGACCATACCAACGATCATGAATATGGCACACGACTGGGCAATGTTTCGTTCTGTTGTGCACAGGGTCGCCCTGAGTCAGAGCTGACTTAAGCGCAACTAACAACAACGACATTAATCTCATACACTAATTCCCTAAGCTACTATATAAACAACTAAACAAGCATTTAACCAAAACGTCCCACCTGGTCATTATTACAATCTACGATTGTGCTAAGCAGAAGCTAAATGAATGATTTGGAAAAAGTCCAATTAATCAGTATTTACTGAGCATCAGTGGTGTACCCAGTAGTCTGCTAGGATATGCTACATGCTATGGGAGTATAGGTGAAACACAAAGCTTATTTCCAGGTCTCAAGAAGCTTATGATCTTGCAGGAGACATCAAACTAATAAAATAAAATGTGAACTCAATATAATATGCTGGAGGCACCCAGCATCCAGCTTGATGAGCTAAAAATAGATTTCCAGTGTTCTGTCAAGTATCAACAAATTGTCAACCATGAATGGTATGAGGGCAAATACCAATGAGAACATTCCAATCCCCAGTTATGTCTCACTTTCTTGAATATTTGTCTCCCTTCAAGCCAAGTGAACACTAAAAAAAAAAAAAAATTTGATAATCAGTAATGGATAATGTCCTTAGAGACATACATAAAAGGGACTCGTAGCAGGATGTGAGCAATGCTTACTAATTTATCATCCCCAGTGGTATACATGCCTTCTCAAAATTAGTGTCTCCCCATGAGTACTCACTAACAAGTTAGTTCCCAGGATCTTCCAAATGGCAGGCTGGTTCCAAACGAAGGCATGCTGGGTCTAAAGACTTGGTGACCTCCCTTGGGGGCTGCTGGGAGATGCTCCGACTGGAGAAGCAGCAGCTTCCAATCAGGCTGGCTTCCTCCAAGGCCTGCTCCCACTAACTGTGCAGAAATAAACACCTTAAACACTGCTTTTCCATCTAACACCCAGTATTATGCTAGAGAGAAAACGCTCAGCTGTTTATGACAGGTTTGTAAAGCCTTTACGTGCATTATGCTATAAATTAATTTTGTTTATGGGGGTGAAAATAAATACCCACGTACATAGATGTGTGTACACACACACACATTCACAGGGTATGTTACAGTTAAACCCATGTTGTCGACAGCCACTCAAATTCAGAGTAATTTATGGTTCTAAATGCAGGCACGCATTCAGTATAAAAACAGGAAGATTATAAATACTTCAAGAATTACCAGAATAAATAAATTGCCCGAGGAGCATAAACATTTGCAACACAGCCTAGCTAGTTCACAATGATGACCAGTGGACCTATTGCAAATGAGCGACTGAGAGATCAAACATGATTAAAAATGGCAGACATTACACCCAAATGACACGCTTTATTTGACAAAGAACCTGAACTCAGAGGCACCGGTGTAATCTACTAGCAAAGTGCTTTTTGGTAATCCACTTGCCCATTGAGGCCAGCTACCAAGGAATCATAATACGGAATCCTCTTAAAGTAGAATTCTTTACAGCCATTAGGAATTCCATCTTGAGACTTCCCTTCAATAAAACAATTTTTTTTTTCTTAACTGAGAATTGATGTTTTGTGTTTCACCAAGACGAGCCCCAGAAGTTGTTAGGAACTTGCAAAATACATTAGCTATGAGTAGCTCAATAGTGGTCTTCCAGTATGCTCAGCGCCCTGAATGACTGTGCTAAACTTGGAAGGCAGGTGTGCTTTTAATGAAACTAGGAAAGCAGAGCTGAAGTCAGGTTAAAGAAAAAGATTATAGTGTCTATATGACGCTAGAATGCCTGAAGGAAGGAAGCTGGTCCTCATTTCCTTGCGGGCTCAATATCACTGGATTCTATTGTATGCTATTTCTTTTATATACATACATACATACATACACATACTTCTGACATTTAAAGTTTTCTTTTTAAATACCCATACATTAATAGTAGATCACAGTTGTCTTCGATCTCATAATCAGATGCCAAGAAGAGGGTTCATGAACAAGTAATTCATTGAGGAAGGGCTCCTAAAAAGTTCAAAATAATTTGCTTCTGGAAACATAAGGACCAGGGGCTTTTCTGCGATCTTGAAGAACTTTCTAAGTTTTTTCCAATGTTATCATTAGTTTTTTTTTTTTTTTTTTGTAAGTTTGGGTAACTCATTTACCTAGTAAAATTCCATTTCATCGAGATTTTCAAAGCTATTTGCAAAACATTTGCTAAGGTTCTCCTGTGATACTCTTCATTTCTTCTTTACCGCAGTTCCTTTTCCCCTTGCGCTTCTAACCTTGTTTTTTTGTGCTTTCTACCTTTTCTTAATCAGGGTAGTGCACCCTGTTCATTTCCTTCAAAACCTTAGAAAAAAGCCTGTAATTATAAATGTTTGTTTACATATATACTATCCTATAAGTTCTTTGAAAGCAAGGATGATTCCTGTTTTGTTTATCATTTCTAGTGCCCAGAAAAATGCCTGGAAATCACAGGGATTCAAAAGATACTGTTGAACAAATGGAGGAAAGCACAGTCTGTGCCTCTCCAGCCCCTCTGGCATGAAGCCTATATTCCCACAGGCTCCCCATACTAATGATCTTCAAGCCACTCAGAGCCTTCAGTCAAGCTGTCTCCCCAAGCCGAACTTCCTTCCCCTATTTCTCGCTGCCTTCCCAAGCATTTCTCTTTCACAGACTCAAGTACACATTCTCTGTGAAGTCTTTGATACTCTTTTTAGCCCCATGTGATAGGTCTCAAATCTCTACATTCATTTCTGAACCATTCATGCTGCCTATTTCTGTCAAAACACAAGTTTCCTCAGTAAGGTATTTAATAAGGACCATGTGCTCTACTGGGCTTCTAATCGAAACGCTGGCAGTTTGAGCCCGGCCAGAGGCACCTTGGAAGACAGGCCTAACAATCTGCTTCCAAAAGGCGATAGCCATGAAAACTCTATGGGGCACAGTTCTACTCTGAAGGAATGGGGTCACCATGAGTCAGAAACAACTTGATGGCAGTTTGATGGCAGGTGGAATAGAGTGGCATCTAAACAGATATTGATATCATTCTTTGTCTTAGCCTAGGTTCCCCACCCCACTGCCATATCCCACTGTGGAAAGCAGAGCCTCAGACAAAGACTTATAACCCAGTGGTTTACTTGGGGGAAGAGATCCCAGGCAATAAGACTGGGGGAATGAGGGGGCATAAAACAGAGAACCTGTCTTAAGCCAGGTCCCCAAGAAGCAGAACCTGAGATGGAAATGCTTGTGCAAGCAAACGATTGCAGGAGTACCCTCCTGAGAAAGCTGTGAGGATGTAAGGGAACAGGATGTGCCAGGGAAGAAGCTAAGCAAAGGTGTGGCTTCCGTGATCTGGTCCTGGCCGGATCCCACAAGGAGCTCTGGAGTGTGAATAGCACTACAGAGTTGTCCCACCTTGACAACCTCAGTTAATCATTGACTACAGATCACCTTTGAAGCAGGAGTAGAGGGAACCTCCCAGGTATTTTTGAAGAGGACACCTCCCTTATGCTTCGAGGGTAAGTCTTTTAAGAAGGATTCAGCTGTGAGACCTTAGTATCCAACACTCTAAGCAGCTGGGATATGAGTGTGCTGACTCAGTAAGGGTGATCTGGGTGCGGCACCAAGAGTATCCTCTACAGCTGTAGTTGTTGTTGTTAGATGCCGATTAAGTCGATTCTGACTCATGGCAACCCTATGTACAACAGAACAAAACACCGCCCAGTTCTGTGCCATCCCCGCAGTCATTGCTGTTTGAGCCCATCATTGTAGCCACTATGTCAATCCATCTCATTGAGGGTCTTCCTCTTCTTTGCTGACCCTCTACTTTACCAACTTGATGTCCTTCTCCAGGGACTGATCCCTCCTGATAACATGTCCAAAATATGTGACATGTAGTCTCGCCATCTTTGCTTCTAAGGAACATTCTGGTTGGATTTCTTCCAAGGCAGGTTTGTTTGTTCTTTTGGCAGTCCATGGTATATTCAATATTCCTTGCCAACACCACAATTCAAAGGCATCTATTCTTCTTCAGTCTTCCTTATTCATTGTCCAGCTTTCGCATGCATCTGAGGTGGCTGAAAAATACCATGGCTTGCGTCAGGTGCATCTTAACCCTTAAAGTGACATCTTTCCTTTTTAAGACCTTAAAGAAATCTTTTGCAGCAGATTTGTCCAATGCAACACGTCATTTGATTTCTTGATCGCTGCTTCCATGGGCACTGATTGTGGATCCAAGTAAAATGAAATCCTTGACCACTTCAATATTTTCTCCATTTCTGATGTTGCTTATCGTGACCAGAGGGAAATACAAAAAAAGGTAAATTCTCAAGTAGATTGCCACTGTAGATAACCAAGGTTCAGTCCTGCTGAGACCCTCTGAGAAACCTTGTAAACGTGCCTCGGAATTGTCTGAACAAGGCATGGGAGAGGGGAGCATTTATGCATCAGCTCCCATCTCTCCTGGCCAGGGTTTACTCCATGGGTTATCAACTCCTTTGCACTTCCAGGCTGCCAGTCCCACACCAAGGCGTCAGAAAAGTGCTACGGCAGAGAATGAGGATACTTAATGCAGCATGGGCAGACTTCCAGGCCACACCTGCCCTAAGCTGGGCTCCACTGCAATGGCAAAAATAATAAGTGGTACAAGAGGATGTCAGGTGGGCTACAAGACATGTCCAACGCATCAATTAATTTACTTCCCTAGATGTTTGGGAAAACATAGATATTCTGTCCTATTCCTGAGTAGAAGCCCCACTGGAATTTCCGAAGGGGGGAGGTGGCTGGAGCTATTCTTCCCACCAGATCTTCTTACACATCTTGAACTATCTGCCCCATAGGCACTTTCAGTTAGACAGTCATGTGTCCTTACAGATCAAGATTAGGCAAAAGAGAAATGATAATGAACTCACAGTACTGGGCTTGCTGTACTTAAGGTCAGTGGAACTGATGATATTATTTCATTCTATGATGGTGACTACATGTGGAATACGTAATTAAAAAATGCAGACGTTGTCTGTAATGACAGCAATGGTGAACTATGTATACCAAGCAGTGGTGATGATCATAATGTGTGCACATCACAGAGTGGTCCCTGAACACCATTTTTAATAGTAAATAGTGATTCCCTTCCCCAACAAATTAAGCAAAAATGGTAAGTTCCCTCATTGAAATAGGTCTGCAAGATGGCACATTTCCTCCAATGCAAACAGTCATTAAGAAGTATTGTTCGTGAGAGGCTAGAAACATATAATATCCAACCTTCTTGTTTAACAGAGCCCAGCAAGGACTCAAATGCACAGTTCATTATTGTCATTATGAGAGAATTTCTGCCAACAAGTTACAGTCAGGTTACAATCATTCAATCATGTCGCTAATAGGAATAATTTCATGGTAATTGGCATATTGTAGACAAGAGAAGAACACAAATGGCTGCCGGAATCATTAATGATTTGTGCTGACTTTCACGGTAAAAATGACAATACATTAGTTTACCAGATGCTGGATCAAGCCATGGGCCATTAACAAGAGGGTGTTCTCGGAACATTTTCAGAACAAATACCAGCTGGTTTCTTTTCAGCTTATGGACATAATCACATGCATCCCATGTCAGATCCACCACGATGCTGTCAGTTACATCGTAAATTAAAGGGTCCACGGGCCTATTATCAGCTCTTATTCTTAAAAGCAACACATTGTCCTGCCAAGACCCAAAATATGAAATGAGCATTTAAAGAAGCTGCAAAATGAAAAAACAAAATCCCCCATAAAAGTATTTACAGTACTCAAGTATTCAAAATGTCCTTCATCATCAATTTGGTAAAAAAAAAAAAAAAAAAAAATTCCTGTCCTGTCAGGAAAGCTTGCAGGCTAAGTCTCTTAGGAGCTGTCAGTTGATTAGTAAACTTAACATGCTGCATTCAGAACAGAGGTGTTGACATCAAATAAATAGATTAAAAAAAAAAAAAAAGCCTCACACCAGGAAACTTAATGTACACTACATTAGTAACCAGGACGGCTCGTACTTCTCAGCAGTCTGCTACATAGATACATTCTTATGAGGAAAAGCTTCCATCTTTCCTGAATCTTCTAAACCAATGTAAATCTTATTTAAATTCCCTCTCTGTCTTGCCTACGCACAAGTCTCCCCCAGCAATCCTATTTGGAGACAAAGGGATGCTTACGAAAGATAGATAAATAGATGAGAGAGAGAGAGATATGATAGATTTATATAGATAGATAGGTAGATACATGATAGAGATAGATAAGTAGGTAGCTGATAGATGATAGATTGATAGATGACAGAGAAGTAGGAAGTTAGGTAAGGTAGGTAGATAGACGATAGACTGATAGATGATAGGTAGGTAGGTAGGCAGGTAGATGGTAGATAGACAGGTAGATAGATATATTGATTGACTGATGATAGATAGGAGGTCCTGTTTTCAACTGCTCGTTGCATCACATTAGCTGTTTTTTCATGATCAGATTACCCACCTGGAAAGTGTAAGAAAACAAATCTTCCGATTAGCACTCATCTGGCTAAGTGCTGATTTCCAGAATCAAAACCTCGGTCGGTGGGACTGCTCTTAATCTGAAAAAGCATCACATTAAGGCGACAGGGCCTGATGTATGCAAGGCATTCTATTACCATGAGTTGTGTGTGGATATGACTCCTAGTAATTATTGCCCATACGTACAGTAATTGTTAATTAGCGCATTTGTAGCCTGCCACTGCCAAAGACAGAATGGCATTCTTACACTGTGATTAGGGGTTTTGTGAGCATTTTGGGGTGGGGGACACTTTCTCACTGAGGACTCTTCCGCCCCATTCACGCTCATTCAGCTCTTTCTAGGGGAGGTTAAAAGCTGCAGTGATAATCCCTTAAGTATGACTTGGAAGAGTATAAAAGGTGCAGTGTATAAGCAATCGGATGAGGAAGGCTTTTATGTAGACAGTCACTGAATGGGCAGCCGAGGACAGGGCGAGTGGGGAAAGAGAGGGCCGGCTTTCCTTTCCAAGGTGGCAAGAGTCGCGGGGATGACATGGCTGTCCACTCCCCCTTCCTCTCCCAATTACTGCGCTGCCCTTAACTCGTTTCCCCTTGTTTCCTGGTGCCAACCAGCTCCTCACTGCCATTTTGCACTCAGAGGGGGATGGGGAGCAATGCAATTTTTGGTAGGGACCCAGTTTCTTGCTGAATGCCAACTCAGCCAGCTGGCACCGAACAGGCTAAGCCTTCTTCAGAGGAGGTGAGCAAAACCCAAATTAGCATGCTCCATTTTAAAAACTTGCTTTTATTTAAAGAGTAATTCATGACAAACAGTGACTCCCGCACTGAGGCCTGGCGCCCCAGGGGCTGGCACCCAACCAAACACATGCAACTAATTGCCAGCCTCAGATGACACACAACTAACGAGCTCCATTTCGAGGCAGTAGATTCACTAAGAATGTAACCCCGGAAGGCAGCGGGTGCAGAAAAGCCTCTTTCATAACCCTGTCCTAGGCTAACCACAGCAGCAGAACTCCTGAAAAACACTTTTGTTTCCTGCACCAACCATTTATCTCCACGGGTGGCTGCAAACTGACTGCAGACGTGGCTAACTTACAGGAAGGTGGCCAAGGGCACGGCCATCTCCTTCACGTTAGTTGGAGGCAGGGACTCTTGCCCTTCCTTTTGCTCAAAGCTGCACACTATCTCAAAGTTCAGGATCTTTCCTCATTGGCAAATCTGCCAACACTCAGCATTTGTCTTCATACTTTGATTGAGATGCTCCGGCCCCCATTATGTAAGTGAGGCCTCTGGAGCCAGGACGTTGTTAGTCAACCCCTGACCCATGGCAACCCAATGCACGGTGGAAGAAAACACTGCCCAGCCCTGCCCTAGCCCCATGATCGGGTGCAGATCGGACCACTGTGATCTGCTGATTTTCAGAAGTAGATCACCAGGCCTTTCCTCCTAGTCCATCTTAGTCTGGTAGCTCCTTCAAAGACTGTTCAGCATCACAGCAACATGCAAGCCTCCAATGATGGACAGGTATTGGCTGCACATGAGATGCATTGGCCAGAATCGAACCCAGTCTCCACATGGAAGGTGAGAATTCTACCACTGTACCACCACTGCCCTCAATACCTAGTTTCAAATTCCAGCTCCACCATTTACTAGTAATTGGCATAACCACAGATGCTAACCAAAGGATCAGTAGTTCTAATTCACCAGCTGTTCCTTGGAAACCCCTATGGGGCAGTCCTACTCTACCCTATAGGGTAGTCCTACTCTACCCTATAGGGTCCTTATGAGCTGGAATCAACTCAACAGTAATGGGTTTGGTTTGGGTTTGGTACAGGGTTATTATGAGAATGGATGATTTAATGCTAACAATGTGCATGGAACAGTACCTGGAACATCATCATGCCTTTATGAAGGCAGAACTTTGAGTCTGAGATAGCTCGGCCTTATGAAGAAAAATTTCTCTTTACACACTTTGCATTTCAGTCCAAGTGTCCTTCTCCCCATAAATTTCCCAGGGTTTCTAACGCTAAGCCTTTGCTCACCATTCCTTCCCCTCTTCCACTGTCCTTTCCCACTGCTCAACTCTGCCCGGCCCATTCCCATCCATCTTCCCAAGCCCTCCCCAGTGCCACGGCCTCCCTACCATGCCCAGTTGCCATGAATCCCTTCACCTTGACTTGCCCACAGCGCTCCTGGAAACAAATCGCAGTGCGTTATGTGCCTGTTATATTTCATCTTCGACTGGCAGGACCATGTGCCAGTACCCAGGCACACAGCAGGCATTCGATATGTATTTGATGAATAAGAAGACAGCTGAGTGAAGAAACGGCTCTGCATACATGAGCAGCTTTACAGCATGGTTACACTGGGAACTATTCAAACTTACAGGAAGGACTAAACACAAACAAACCCATTGCCGTCAAGTCGATTCCTACTCATAGCAACCCTATAGGATAGAGTAGAACTGCCCCATAGGGTTTCCAAGGAGTGCCTGGTGGATTTGAACTGTTGACCTTTAGGTTGGCAGCTGAGCTCTTAACCACTGCGCCACCAGGGATCCATAGGAAGGACAGGAGAGTAATTTCGTAAGGACTTTCATAGTTGTTTTGGCCCAAATTAAGAGTTCTGTGTAACTTGTCATTGACTTAAACTCACAAATTTAGCCCACTAGAGGGATTTGTCAATAACACATACAAAAGGGAATGGCTAACACTCAAAACATGAATATTCTGGAAGTCACTTAAATCCACAGAGAAGGGGAAAAGTTCGTAATCCTTCAGTCCTTGAGATGAGTCCTTGCATCTGGGTCCTCATCAGGGAGTACAAATTCAGAGACAGTAGTAGCACATCTGGCCACTAAGATACACAACTGTTATATGTAGATGAAAAATCAAGCTCTCTCTAGAAGTTGTGGGGTTCACTTGCCGGACCCAGCCACTACCCTGTTTGAGATAAGAGGACATCAGTATCCCTGGAAGCAGCCACAGCAACACTGGCACCTGGTAAACCCCTATCTCCCTGGGGTAGCTAGGAATTTCCAGCTAAACCCATGTACGCTTTCTCGGGTGAGGCTCACCGGGGTCCTTCCTGGACACAGTTTATCTCAATTCTGTCTTTCCAAAGGCAGCCATGGAGCTTTATGCACCCTGAAGAACTGCGCCAGGTCCTCCTGCCTGCATTCCCTTCTTAGCCCTCTTACAATTCTAATTGCTCTTACCAGCCTACGCCATTTGTGCTAGTTAGGCTTTCTCATGTTGTGGTAGACCACTGACTCCCTATTATACAGATCTCTCACACCACTCTGCAAGCTAATGGCTCTCATGGTGTTTGTTTATATCCCTCTCTTAAGACATAACACTTTTTACCTGGTAGGATAACGGTTTATAGGTATATACATCTTTCTTGCCAGATTTTGACTGTATGGAGGCCATGCTGTATTGAGGATCCATTGCTGTATCCCAACTAGTGTCTAACACGACGTGGCCCGGAGTCACAGTAAGAGTTTGCGGCGGTCCACTTCGGCTTTGCCTTGAATGTAATAGCACAGCAAAGCATCAGAAGCCATGCAATCGCAAAGTTATCCAGCACCACTAGGGATGAGATCAACACCTTAGAGAATTAAGATCAAATATCTCCCTCCGTTTTTAATCCAAAGCTTCTAGCCAGTTGACCCAGAAACATCGCACACCTCTGCCATGACTTACCAATTTGTCTGAAATAATAAAGAGGAAAATGAGAGCCTGTTAGCTACACTCTGACTCTTTAGTCAATCATTGTTCTAAATTATTAATCAGCTTAAGTGTTGCCAAGGAATTTTCAGGCCTTCCTCCAGAAGTATAGTCATTTTCAAGTGAACAATTAACCATTTTACTCATCTCGAAGTCATAGGATTTACAGAAAAACTAATTCCTAAGGACTTTTTTGGGGGGAGGGGGGCTGTGGGAAGTCAAAGAAGTCCACACGAAATGTGACTATTGCTCCCTCCCATCACTCATCTACTGAAGGCTTGAACGTTTCAATCCTACATTTCAAGGAAATGTTCTCAAATATTTCCTGGCCACTGAAGAATCTGTAATATCCTTCCTAAAGGCACGACGCTCCCACTGGTCTCCGGGGGCTCCCACTGGTCAGCGGGGGCTCCCACTCGCGGGTCAATGTGGGCTCCGACTAGTCACCAGGGGCTCCGACTGCTCACTGGGAGCTCCAGCTGGTCATTGCAGGCTCCAACTGGTCATTGCAGGCTCCGGCTGATCATTGCAGGCAAGGGCAAAGTGATTAATTGTCGCCACTTTTTTTTTCCTCATGATTGGTTTGGTAAAGAAGTATAGCTGGGGACCCTATTTTTATGGAGTTTACATTCCAGAGGAGGCGACAGTCTAAACAGCAGGTAAGTAGACAAATCAATAAAACAGTTGGGATACGGTACATAAAAGAAACCAAAAAAGGGGTTAAAATGGAAAGGGAGATGCGCTTTAAATAAGTTAGTAAAGTCTCAGTGTGGTAGTCATAATTCATGGATCAGGAGAATGCTGCAGCCCCCAGCCCCAAATGAAAGCAGAGTGCGAATATGGCATGGAAAACTAGCAAAAGATGGATTTCGCTCTAATCATCAGTTGACCACAGAGACTCCAGTTCCCAGTGACATCCACGT
The DNA here is from genome assembly GCF_024166365.1 of Elephas maximus indicus. Lineage (NCBI taxonomy): Eukaryota > Metazoa > Chordata > Mammalia > Proboscidea > Elephantidae > Elephas > Elephas maximus. The sequence goes on from NC_064838.1 coordinate 65,586,121, forward strand.
CTTTGTCTTTTATTCTAGTCACGTGCTCTTTACCACCACTATTACCGTAGTTTAGGGGTAATTTTTCAACAGAAGTTTAGTGTGCAATTTGCATTGTCATTCTCATTTGATGCTTATTAATAGTCCCAAGTTATATGTAAATGATGCGCTTTATATATATATACATACATTTTTAATTTATTTATTGTGCTTTAGGTGAAAGTTTACAAATCAAGTCAGTCTCTCATACAAAAAGTTATACACAGGAGGAGCCAAGATGGCGGAATAGACAGACGCTTCTGTCCAGACCTCTTCACAACAAAGACCCGAAAAAACAAGTGAAACGAGTATATCTGTGACAAGCTGGGACCCCTAAGCATCAATGAAAGCTTAGACAACGAACTGAGGAGCAGGGGGAGGAAAAGGCTGTTCAGAAGTGGACAAGAGTTACCGGACCTGAATTGAGGGGAGCTGTCAGACACCATTCCCGGAGTGGCGACGGTGGTGACAGCAGGCTGGCACTAGCATTCGGCCACAGTTTCCTCAGGGAGAAGCAGCCAGCCACAGAGCCTACTCACACCTCCGGAACCTGAGGAGTACGGCGCACTCCGGGCAAAAGCTAAGTACTTGCGTGTATTTTACCGCGCCCCCCCACCCCCAAGCCGGCTTCAGTGGCTGAATCCCTGGGCCTGAGACAGGCCCTGTTAAGCACCTAGAGCCATCCTCCCAGCCTTGGGGAAGGAAAAAATTTGCAAATAGGGGGAAAAGATAATTTGCTAGCTCCATTAACCGGGGGAGCTCAGGACAGAAGTGGCTCCTGTCCAGGCATAAACAGTCCGTGGACCCTGAGCACCTTTCCCTTCTGCATGGACCTGTGTGGGCCTATTTCGGGAGATAGGCCCATGTTGACAAACTCCAAACATTTCACCTGTGTGGTGGAGAGGTGGGTGTTTGACATTTGACATTGCCTATTAAACAAGGTCCTCACCTACCCACGACAGGGACCTAAGGACTGGGAGCTCCACTCAGGTCACCCAGCCACCCGCGACAGGGGTCTACAGATAACTGGTACCTCCCAGTCCTTACAACAAAAACTTTGGGTGTCCATGATCTCTCTGCAGAACCCACCCACCAGCACACTGTAGGGAACAGAGACGCATTTTCCTCAGAGACACTTGGGGGTTGGTTCTCAGCCCCCTGCCTTGTTCAGAGCGTGACCCCCTGCTGCAATCAGATAGCAGTATATATGCCAATCAACCCTGCCCCTCTCAGACTGTAGGACAGAGCCTGTACCACACACTTGATATCAGCTACCTGGAAATGTGAGCTGAATTCATACAAGAAAACTAAATGAACTCCTAGACTGATATACCTGATAACAGCTCTAACCAGCTGGGGACAGGACACCAGAGCTCCAAAGGTGAAAATAATCAAGCTAGCTCACTCAAGCAACCCATAGGGGTATACCAAAACAAAACAAAGCAAGGAGCTACGACACAGTAAGCAAGCATAAACTAATACAATAACTTATACATGGCTCGGAGACAACAGTCAATATCAAGTCACAAAAAGAAACAGGCTATGATCACCTCAACAGGCTCTCAAAACAAAGAATCCAGAGATCTTTTAGATGAAAGTGCATTCCTGGGATTACCAGATGCAGAATACAAAAGTTTAATATACAGAACCCTTCAAGACATCAGGAAGGAAATGAGGCAATACACAGAACAAGCCAAGGAACACACAGATAAAGCAACTGAAGAAATTAAGAAGATTATTCAGGAACATAAAGAAAAGTTTAATAAGCTGGGAAAAATCCATAGACAGACAGCAATAAGAAATTTAGAAGATTAACAATAAAATTACAGAATTAGATAACAGAAAGTCAGAAGAGCAGAATTGAGCAAGTAGAAGCTAGAATTTCTGAATTTGAAGATAAATCACTTGGCACTAATATATTTGAAGAAAAATCAGACAAAACAATTTTAAAAAGTGAACAAACCTTAAGAATCATGTGGGACTCTATCAAGAGAAATAACCTACAAGTGATTAGAGTACCAGAAAAAGGAGGGATAACAGAAAATACAGACAAAATTGTTGAGGATTTGTTGACAGAAAAGTTCCCTGATATTGTGAAAGATGAGAAGATATCTATCCAAGATGCTCATCGAATTCCACATAAGGTAGATCTTAAAAGAAAGTCACCAAGACATATTATAATCAAACTTGCCAAAACCAAAGATAAAGAGACAATTATAAGAGCAGCAAGGGATAAAAGGAAAGTCACCTACAAAGGAGAGACAATAAGAATAAGATCGGACTACTCGGCAGAAACCATGCAGGCAAGAAGGCAATGGGATGACATATTTAAAAAACTGAAGGAAAAAAATTACCTGCCAAGAATCCTATATGCATCAAAACTGTCTCTTAAACATGAAGGTGAAATCAAGAAATTTCCAGATAAACACAAATTGAGGGAATTCGTAAAAACCAAACCAAAACTACAAGAAATACTAAAGGGAGTTCTTTGGTTAGAAAAACAATAATATCAGGTATCAACCCAAGACTAGAACACTGGGCAGAGCAACCAGAAGGCAACCCAGACAGGGAAATCCAAAAAAAACAAAGCAAGATTAAAAAAAAAAAAGCCCAACATAGGGTAATCGTGATGTTATTATATAAAAGAAGACAACATTAAAATAATAAAGACGGACTTAGAAATGTAATCATACACCTTCCATATGAAGAGGAAGATACGGTGATACAAAGAAATAAAAGTTAGTTTTAAATTTAGAAAAATAGGGGTAAATAATAAGGCAACCACAAAGGAGACAAACTATCCTACTCATCAAAATAAAATACAAGGGAAAAATGCAGACTCAGCAGAAACAAAATAAACAACAACAAATATAAGGAAAGGACAATATATAAAGAAAATCTACTCGGCACATAAAATCAAGTGGGAAAAAGAAACCGTCAACACACAAAAAAAGACATCAAAATGATAGCACTAAATACATACCTATCCATAGTTACCCTGAATGTAAATGGACTAAATGCCGCAATAAAGAGACAGAGAGTGGCAGAATGGATTAAAAAGCAAGATCTGTCTATATGCTGCCTACAAGAGACACACCTTACACTTAGAGACACAAAAAAACTAAAACTCAAAGGATGGAAAAAAAATATATCAAGCAAACAACAATAAAGAAAAGAAGCAGGAGCGGCAATATTGATTTCTGAAAAAATAGACTGTAAAGTTAAATCCACCAGAAAGGATAAGGAAGGACGCTATAAAATGATTAAAAGGACAATACACCAAGAAGATATAACCATATTAAATATTTATGTACCCAATGACCCTGCTGGCGTAGTGGTTAAGTGCTATGGCTGCTAACCAAAAGGTCGGCAGTTCGAATCCGCCAGGCACTCCTTGGAAACTCTATGGGGCAGTCCAACTATGTCCTATAGGGTTGCTATGAGTCGGAATCGACTCGATGGCAGTGGGTAGTGGGTAGGTTAATACCCAATGACAGGGCTGTAAGATACATAAAAAAAACTCTATCAGCATTGAAAAGTCAGAGAGACAGCTCCACAATAATAGTAGGAGACTTCAACACACCACTTTCGGTGAAGGACAAGACATCAGAAGAAGCTCAATAAAGACACGGAAGATCTAAATGCCGCAATCAACCAACTTAACCTCGTAGACATATACAGAACACTCCACCCAACAGCAACCAAGTAAACTTTCTTTTCTAGTGCACATGGAACATTCTCTAGAATAGACCACATATTAGGTCATAAAGCAAGCCTTAGCAGAATCCAAAACATTGAAATATTGCAAAGCATCTTCTCTGACCATAAGGCCATAAAAGTGGAACTCAATAACAGGAAAAGCAGGGAAAAGAAATCAAACACTTGGAAACTGAACAATACCCTGCTCAAAAAAGACTGGATTATAGAAGACATTAAGGATGGAATAAAGAAATTCAGAGAATCCAATGAGAATGAAAACACTTCCTATCAGAACATTTAGGACACAGCAAAAGTGCTCAGAGGCCAATTTATATCAATAAATACACACATCCAAAAAGAAGAAAGGGCCAAAATCAAAAAACTATCCCTACAACTTGAACAAATAGAAAGAGAGCAACGAAAGAAACCTACAGGCACCAGAAGAAAACAAATAATAAAAATTAGAGCTGAACTAAATGAAATAGAAAACAGAAAAAAAATTGAAAGAATTAATAAGACCAAAAGCTGGTTTTTTTTAAAAATCAACAAAATTGATAAACCGCTGGCCGAACTGACAAAAGAAAAACAGGAGAGGAAGCAAATAACCCAAATAAGAAAAGAGATGGGTGATATTACAACAGACCCAACTAAAATTAAAAGAATGATATCAGATTACTTTGAAAAACTATACTCAAACAAATTTGAAAACCTAGAGGAAATGGATGAATTCCTAGAAACACACTACCTACCTAAACTAACACAAACAGAGGTAGAACAACTAAATAGACCCATAACAAAGGAAGAGATTGAAAAGGTAATCAAAAAACTCCCAACAGGGGCAGGGGCCAAGATGGCGGACTAGGTGGACGCTCCCGCGGATCCCTCTTGCAACAAAGACTCGGAAAAACAAGGGAATCGATCACATACATAACAATCTACGAACTCTGAACAACAAGCACAGACTTAGAGACGGAGGACGAACAAATACGGGCAGACAGCGACTGTTTTCAGAACTAGGAGCCAGCGCACCAGCTGACTACTTGGAAAATCTAGTTTCCCAGTGATGGCTCGGAGACAGCAGTCCATATCAAACCACATAAAGAAACAGACCATGACAGCTTCTCCAACCCCCCAAACAAAAGAATCAAAATCTTTCCCAAATGAAGATACAATCCTGGAATTATCAGATACAGAATATAAAAAACTAATTTACAGAATGCTTAAAGATATCACAAATGAAATTAGGATAAATGCAGAAAAAGCCAAGGAACACACTGATAAAACTGTTGAAGAACTCAAAAAGATTATTCAAGAACATAGTGGAAAAATTAACAAGTTGCAAGAATCCATAGAGAGACAGCATGTAGAAATCCAAAAGATTAACAATAAAATTACAGAATTTGACAATGCAATAGAAAGTCAGAGGAGCAGACTCGAGCAATTAGAATGTAGACTGGGACTTCTGGAGGACCAGGGAAACAACACCAACATAGCTGAAAAAAAATCAGATAAAAGAATTAAAAAAAATGAAGAAACCCTAAGAATCATGTGGGACTCTATCAAGAAGGATAACTTACGAGTAATTGGAGTCCCAGAACAGGGAGGGGGGACAGAAAACACAGAGAAAATAGTTGAAGAACTCCTGACACAAAACTTCCCTGACATCATGAAAGAAGAAAGGATATCTATCCAAGATGCTCATCGAACCCCATTTAAGATTGATCCAAAAAGAAAAACACCAAGACATATCATCATCAAACTTGCCAAAACCAAAGACAAACAGAAAATTTTAAAAGCAGCCAGGGAGAAAAGAAAGGTTTCCTTCAAGGGAGAATCAATAAGAATAAGTTCAGACTACTCAGCAGAAACCATGCAGGCAAGAAGGGAATGGGACGACATATACAGAGCACTAAACGAGAAAAACTGCCAACCAAGGATCATATATCCAGCAAAACTCTCTCTGAAATATGAAGGAGAAATTAAGATATTTACAGATAAACACAAGTTTAGAGAATTTGCAAAAACTAAACCAAGACTGCAAGAAATGCTAAAGGAGATTGTTTGGCCGGATGACCAATAATATCAGGTACCAGCACAATACAAGGTCACAAAACAGAACGTCCTGATATCAACGCAACTCAAACAGGGAAAGCACAAAAACAAACAAATTAAGACTAATTCTAAAAAATAAATAAATAAACAAAATAATACACACAACAGGAAATCATGGAAATCAATAGATAAACGATCAAAACAATCAAAAAGAGGGACTAAATATAGGAGGCATTGAACTGCCAGATGGAGAGTGATACAAGGCGAAATAGAAGGATACAAGTTAGGTTTTTACTTAGAAAAATAGGGGTAAATAAAAAGGTAACCACAAAAAGGAATATCAATTCCATAACTCAAGAAAAAAGCCAAGAAAAATGTAACGACTCAATAAACACAAAGTTAAACATTATGAAAATGAGGATCTCACAAGCTACTAAGAAAAACGTCTCAGCACAAAAAAGCATGTGTAAAAATGAAATGGCCAACAACACACATGAAAAGGCATCAAAATGACAGCACTAAAAACTTACTTATCTATAATTACGCTGAATGTAAATGGACTAAATGCACCAATAAAGAGACAGAGAGTCACGGACTGGATAAAAAAACACGATCCATCTATATGCTGCCTACAAGAGACACACCTTAGACTTAGAGACACAAACAAACTAAAACTCAAAGGATGGAAAAAAATATATCAAGCAAACAATAAGCAAAAAAGAAGAGGAGTAGCAATATTAATTTCTGACAAAATAGACTTTAGACTTAAATCCGCCACAAAGGATAAAGAAGGACACTATATAATGATAAAAGGGACAATTGATCAGGAAGACATAACCATATTAAATATTTACGCACCTAATGACAGGGCTGCAAGATACATAAATCAAATTTTAACAGAATTGAAAAGTGAGATAGACACCTCCACATATATAGTAGGAGACTTCAACACACCACTTTCGGAGAAGGACAGGACATCCAGTAAGAAGCTCAATAGAGACACGGAAGACCTACTTACAACAATCAACCAACTTGACCTCATTGACTTATACAGAACTCTCCACCCAACTGCTGCAAAATATACTTTTTTTTCTAGCGCACATGGAACATTCTCTAGAATAGACCACATATTAGGGCATAAAACAAATCTTTGCAGAATCCAAAACATCGAAATATTACAAAGCATTTTCTCAGACCACAAGGCAATGAAGCTAGAAATCAATAACAGAAAAACTAGGGAAAAGAAATCAAATACTTGGAAAATGAACAATACCCTCCTGAAAAAAGACTGGGTTATAGAAGACATCAAGGAGGGAATAAGGAAATTCTTAGAAAGCAAGGAGAATGAAAATACTTCCTATCAAAACCTCTGGGACACAGCAAAAGCAGTGCTCAGAGGCCAATTTATATCGATAAATGCACACATACAAAAAGAAGAAAGAGCCAAAATCAGAGAACTGTCCCGACAACTTGAGCAAATAGAAAGTGAGCAACAAAAGAATCCATCAGGCACCCGAAGAAAACAAATAATAAAAATTAGAGCTGAACTAAATGAATTAGAGAACAGAAAAACAATTGAAAGAATTAACAAAGCCAAAAGCTGGTTCTTTGAAAAAATTAACAAAATTGATAAACCATTGGCTAGACTGACTAAAGAAAAACAGGAAAGGAAACAAATAACCCGAATAAGAAACGAGAAGGACCACATCACAACAGAACCAAATGAAATCAAAAGAATCATATCAGATTACTACATAAAATTGTACTCTAACAAATTTGAAAACCTAGAAGAAATGGATAAATTCTTGGAACAATACTACTTACCTAAACTAACACATTCAGAAGTAGAACAACTAAATAGACCCATAACAAAAAAAGAGATTGAAACGGTAATCAAAAAACTCCCAACAAAAAAAAGTCCTGGCCCAGATGGCTTCACTGCAGAGTTCTACCAAACCTTCAGAGAAGACTTAACACCATTACTATTGAAGGTATTTCAAAGTATAGAAAAAGACGGAATACTACCCAACTCATTCTATGAAGCTACCATCTCCCTGATACCAAAACCAGGTAAAGACATTACAAAAAAAGAAAATTTTAGACCTATATCCCTCATGAACATAGATGCAAAAATCCTTAATAAAATTCTAGCCAATAGAATCCAACAACACATCAAAAAAATAATTCACCCTGATCAAGTGGGATTTATACCAGGTATGCAAGGCTGGTTTAATATCAGAAAAACCATTAATGTAATCCATCACATAAATAAAACAAAAGACAAAAACCACATGATCTTATCAATTGATGCAGAAAAGGCATTTGACAAAGTCCAACACCCATTTATGATAAAAACTCTCACCAAAATAGGAATTGAAGGAAAATTCCTCAACATAATAAAGGGCATATATGCAAAGCCAACGGCCAATATCACTCTAAATGGAGAGAACCTGAAAGCATTTCCCTTGAGAACGGGAACCAGACAAGGATGCCCTTTATCACCGCTCTTATTCAACATCGTACTTGAAGTCCTAGCCAGGGCAATTAGGCTAGACAAAGAAATAAAGGGTATCCAGATTGGTAAGGAGGAAGTAAAGCTATCACTATTTGCAGATGACATGATCGTATACATGGAAAACCCTAAGAAATCCTCCAGAAAACTACTGAAACTAATAGAAGAGTTTGGAAGAGTCTCAGGATATAAAATAAACATACAAAAATCACTTGGATTCCTCTACATCAACAAAAAGAACACCGAAGAGGAAATAACCAAATCAATACCATTCACAGTAGCCCCCAAGAAGATAAAATACTTAGGAATAAATCTTACCAAGGATGTAAAAGACCTATACAAAGAAAACTATAAAACTCTGCTACAAGAAATTCAAAAGGACACACTTAAATGGAAAAACATACCCTGCTCATGGATAGGAAGACTTAACATAGTAAAAATGTCTATTCTACCAAAAGCCATTTATACATACAACACACTTCCAATCCAAATACCAATGTCATACTTTAAGGGAATAGAGAAACAAATCACTAATTTCATATGGAAAGGAAAGAACCCCCGGATAAGCAAAACATTACTGAAAAAGAAGAAGAAAGTGGGAGGCCTCACCCTACCTGATTTCAGAACCTATTATATAGCTACAGTAGTCAAAACAGCCTGGTACTGGTACAACAACAGGCACATAGACCAATGGAACAGAATTGAGAATCCAGATATAAATCCATCCACGTATGAGCAGCTGATATTTGACAAAGGACCAATGTCAGTCAATTGGGGAAATAATAGTCTTTTTAACAAATGGTGCTGGCATACCTGGATATCCATTTGCAAAAGAATGAAACAGGACCCATACCTCACACCATGCACAAAAACTAACTCCAAGTGGATCAAAGACCTAAACATAAAGACTAAAACGATAAAAATCATGGAAGAAAAAATAGGATCTACCCTAGGAGCCCTAATACAGGGCATAAACAGAATACAAAACATTACCAAAAATGATGAAGAGAAACCAGATAACTGGGAGCTCCTAAAAATCAAACACCTATGCTCATCTAAAGACTTCACCAAAAGAGTAAAAAGACCACCTACAGACCGGGAAAGAATATTCAGCTATGACATCTCAGACCAGCGCCTGATCTCTAAAATCTACATGATTCTGTCAAAACTCAACCACAAAAAGACAAACAACCCAATCAAGAAGTGGGCAAAGGAAATGAACACACATTTCACTAAGGAAGATATTCAGGCAGCCAACAGATACATGAGAAAATGCTCCCGATCATTAGCCATTAGAGAAATGCAAGTTAAAACTACGATGAGATTCCATCTGACACCAACTAGACTGGCATTAATTCAAAAATCACAAAATAATAAATGTTGGAGAGGCTGCGGAGAGACTGGAACTCTCATACACTGCTGGTGGGATTGTAAAATGGTACAACCACTTTGGAAATCCATCTGGCGTTATCTTAAACAGTTAGAAATAGAACTACCATACAACCCAGAAATCCCACTCCTCGGAATATACCCTAAAAATACAAGACCCTTCACACAAACAGATATATGCACACCCATGTTTATTGCAGCTCTGTTTACAATAGCAAAAAGCTGGAAGCAACCAAGATGTCCATCAACGGACGAATGGGTAAATAAATTGTGGTATATTCACACAATGGAATACTATGCATCGATAAAGAACAGTGACGAATCTCTGAAACATTTCATAACATGGAGGAATCTGGAAGGCATTATGCTGAGCGAAATGAGTCAGTTGCAAAAGGACAAATATTGTATAAGACCACTATTATAAGATCTTGAGAAATAGAAAAAACGGAAAAGAACACATACTTTTGTGGTTACAAAGCGGGGAGGGAGGGAGGAAGGGAGGGAGGGAGAGGGCTTTTTATTGATCAATCTGTAGATGGGAACTGCTTTGGGTGAAGGGAAAGACAACACTCAAAACAAGGAAGGTCAGCCTAATTGGACAGGATTAAAAGTAAAGAGGTTTCCGAGATAAAATGAAAGCTTCAAAGGATAGCGAAGCAGGGGCTGGGGTCTGGGGAACTTGGTTTGAGAGGACTTCTAAGTCAATGGGCAAAACAATTCTATTATGAAAACACTCTGCATCCCACTTTGAATTGAGGCACCTGGGGTCCTAAATGCCAACAAGCAGCCATCTAAAATACATTAATTGGTCTCAACCCACCGGGAGCAAAGGCAAAGGAAGAACACCAAGGTCACACGACAACTAAGAACCCAAGAGACAGAAAGGGCCACTTGAACCAGAGACCTACAATATCCTGAGACCAGAAGAACTAGTTGGTGCCCGGCCACAATCGATGTCTGCCCTGTCAGGGAACACAACAGACAACTCCTGAGGGAGCGGGAGACCAATGGGATGCAGACCCCAAGTTCTCATTAAAAGACCACACCTAATGGTATGATTGCGACTAGAGGAATCCCAGAGACAATGCTCCCCAGAACTTCTGATGGCACAGGACAGGAACCATCCCCGAAGACAAATCAGCAGGCATGAAAAGGACTGGTCAGTGGGGGGGAGAGAGATACTGATGAAGAGTGAGCTAATTAAATCAGGTGGACACGGGAGAGTGTGTTGGCAACTCTTGACTGGAGGGGGGATGGGAAGATAGAGAGAGAGGGAAGAAGGTAAAATTGGCACGAAACGAGAGACTGTAAGGGCTGACTCAATAGGGGGAGAGCAAGTGGGAGAAGGGAGTAAGATGTATGTAAACCTACATGTGACAGACTGATTGGAATGGTAAATGTTCACTTGAAGCTTAATAAAAATTAAAAAAAAAAAAAAACTCCCAACAAAAAAAAAGCCCTGGTCTGGACGGCTTCACTGCAGAGTTCGACCAAACGTTCAGAGAAGAGTTAAAACCACTACTACTAAAGGTATTTCAAAGCATAGAAAAGGATGGAATACTACCAAATTCATTCTATGAAGCCACCATATCCCTGATACCAAAACCAGGTAAAGACACCACAAGAAAAGAAAATTATAGACCTATATCCCTCATGAATGTAGATGCAAAAATCCTCAACAAAATTCTATCCAGTGGAATTCAACAACATATAAAAAAAAATAATTCACCATGACCAAGTGGGATTCATACCAGGTATGCAGGGATGGTTCAACATTAGAAAAACAATTAATGTAATCCACCACATAAATAAAACAAAAGAGAAGAATCACATGGTTTTATCAATTGATACAGAAAAGGCATATGACAAAGTTCAACACTCATTCATGATAAAAACTCTCAGCAAAATAGGAGTAGATGGAAAATTTCTCAACATAATAAAGGGCATTTATACAAAGCCAACGGCCAACATCACCCTAAATGGAAAGAGCCTGAAAACATTACCCTTGAGATCGGGAAGCAGACAAGGATGCCCTTTATCACCACTCTTATTCAGCATTGTGCTGGAAGTCCTAGCCACAGCAGTGAGGCTAGATAAAGAAATAAAGGGCATCCAGATTGGCAAGAAAGAAGTCAAAGTATCTCTATTTGCAGATGACATGATCTTATACACAGAAAACCCTAAGGAATCCTCCAGGAAACTACTGAAACTAATAGAAGAGTTTAGCAGAGTATCTGGATACAAGATATACAAAAATCAGTTGGATTCCTCTACACCAACAAAAAGAACATCGAAGAGGAAATCACCAAATCGATGCCATTTACAGTAGCCCCCAAGAAGATAAAATACTAAGAAATAAATCTTACCAGAGATGTAAAAGACTTATATAAAGAAAACTACAATACGCTTCTGCAAGAAACCAAAAGAAACTTACGTAAGTGGAAGAACATACCTTGCTCGTATATAGGAAGACTTAACATAGAAAAATGTCTACTCTACCAAAACCGATCTATACATTTAATGCAATTCCAATCCAAACCCCAACGACATTCTTTAATGAGATGGAGAAACAAATCACCAACTTCATATGGAAGGGAAAGAGGCCCCGGATAAATAAGGCATTACTGAAAAAGAAGAACAAAGTGGGAGGTCTTACTTTACCTGATTTTAGAACCTATTACACCTCCACAGTAGTCAAAACAGCCTGCTACTGGTACAACAACAGATACATGGACCAATGGAATAGAATTGAGAATCCAGACAGAAATCCATCCACATATGAGCAGTTGATATTTGACAAAGGCCCCAAAACAGTTAAATGGGGAAAAGACAGTCTTTTTAACAAATGGTGCTGGCATAACTGGATATCCATCTGCAAAAAAATGAAACAAGACCCATACCTCACTCCATGCACAGACACTAACTCAAAATGGATCAAAGACCTAACTATAAAATCTAAAATGATAAAGATCATGGAAGAAAAAACAGGGGCAACGTCAGGCACCCTAATACATGGCATAAACAGTATACAAAACGTTATAAAGAATGTAGAAGAAAAACTAGATAACTGGGAGCTCCTAAAACTCAAACACCTATGCTCATCCAAAGACTTCACCAAAAGAGTAAAAAGACTACCTACAGGCTGGGAAAAAGTTTTTAGCTATGACATTTCTGATCAGCACCTGATCTCTAAAGTCTACGTGATACTACAAAAACTCAACTGCAAAAAGATAAATAACCCAATTAAAAAATGGGCAGAAGATATGAATAGACACTTCACTAAAGAAGACATTCAGGTAGCTAACAGATACATGAGGAAATGTTCACGATCATTAGCCATTAGAGAAATGCAGATCGAAACTACAAGGAGATTTCATTTCACTCCAACAAGGCTGGCATTAATCCAAAAAACACAAAAGAATAAATGTTGGAGAGGCTGTGGAGAGACTGAAACACTTATACACTGCTGGTGGGCATGTGAAATATATAACCACTTTGGAAAGCGATTTGGTGCTTCCTTAAAAAGCCAGAAATAGAACTACAAAAGGACCCAGCAATCCCACTGCTTGGAATATATCCTAGAGAATTAAGAGCCTTTACATGAACTGATATATGCACACCCATGTTTATTGCAGCACTGTTTACAATGGCAGAAAGATGGAAGCAACCAAGGTGCCCAAAAATGGATGAATGAATAAATAATGGTATATTCACACAATGGAATACTATGCATCAATAAAGAACAATGAGGAATATGTGAAACATTTCATAACATGGAGGAACCTGGAATCCTTGACAATAGAATAGAGCACAGAACAGTTAAATATTCTTTAGTTTTGAAGTAAATACTCTGTGATAACCAAGGCCCCAGGCACATTTTCTTTGGGAGGCTCAACTCCATGTTATATCAGATCCATTACACTAACCAATTTTTGGCTGTGAAATCTTTGAAAATATTTTTTATCATTTTGCTTTTGAAATTATTTGATTACATATAATTTGCTTATTTTAATTTTAAAAATTGGTAAGATTTTTCAGCCATCAGCACTCATTTTCTGAAATTCCTGAGATGTGAGAAAAGCTAAGTCACGTTTCCAAGAGTAAGGACTTTTTATAAATACAAAATTTAGCAATTAATAACAATAGTATAATGTTCATTTTGTTGACATTTTATTAAATATCTGATTATTGTGATTCTGCAGTTCCTTCATTGAAACCAAAATAGTTTTTCTTTCAGTTTTCAGTATTTTTGCAGGCCCTTGCAAACACATCGGTCCTAGTCATTGCGCCCGGGTACCTACAGGTCAGAGGGCAGTAATGGTTGAGTGGTAGAATTCCTCTCACCTTCCACGCAGGAAACCCAGGCTCCACCCCCAGCCAAGGCACCTCCTGCGCAGCCAGCAATCCTCTGTCAGTGGAGGCTTGCACATTCTTATGATGTTGGACAGGTTTCAGCACAGCTTCCAGACAAACACGGGCTAGGAAGAAAGGCCCAGTGATCTACTGCCGAAAACCAGCCAATGAAAATCCTATGGATCACAACAGTCCGATCTGCAGCCAGTCATGGGGATGGTACAGAACCAGGCAGTTATTTTGTCGTTAATAGGGATGCCATGAGTCAGGGGCCAACTTAAGGGCAGTTGACAACAACGACAGCCTAAAGGTCAAAAAGCTTACAGAATGTGTGTACATTTTGGGGTCTCATGTGGCCCTAGGTAGTGGGATTTTGTCTCCTCCCACAAAAAAAAAAACAAAACTGGTCCCATTAAAACCATATGTGAGATTACAATACGCACAATCCCAGTTAGACCTAAATGAATGTACAAAATGTTTACTACTAAAAAAGAAAACCCCTGCCCTGAATTTAATGTGATCCACACACTCCCCTCTGAATTGCATGATCATCTCGTTTCTTTAGCAAATTCTCAAACCTTGAGGCGTAAGATTAACCCTAAATTCTAGTTAAAAATAGAGATTCCTGGGCCCCGCTCCCTAATGAACTGCATTTAACAGACCTAAAGAGGAGCCCAGAAAGCATCTTTTTCAACCCTCTGAAACCCTGAAGTGTTTTTAACTTTTTAGGAAACACTGTTTGATTTGGGCATGTTGATGATAACAAGCGGTGAGATTAGTCTCGAGAGGTCAATTCCAACTCATGGAGATCCCATGTGTGCAGAGTAGAACTGCACTCCTTAGGGTTTTCAAGGCTGTGACCTTTTACAAGCAGCAGATTGCCAGGCCTTTCTTCTGAGGGTTGATTTGGACAACCAACGTTTTGATTAGTAGTCGACTGCTTAACTTTTTGTGGCACCCTGGGAGTCCCAGTCCAGCCTAGTTTCCCTCAACTCTTGGTCACATGAGAAGCAGCTGGAGAGCTTTTTAAAATAGTTACCTTCAAATATTTGGATGATTTGGTCTGGGCTGGAGCATGAGCATTGATTTTTTTTAAAAGCTAATGTACAACCTGGTGGTGCAGTGGTTGAGTGCTATGGCTGCTAACCAAAAGGTCGGCAGTTCGAATCCACCAGGCACTCCTTGGAAACTCTATGGGGCAGTTCTACTCTGTCCTATAGGGTCACTATGAGTCAGAATCCACTCCACAGCAGTGGGTTTGGTTTTTGTTTTTTAATGTGCAAACACTTTGAGAAACACCAGCAGCCTAAGGGCATTAGACCTCCGAAAGGATGCATCCACCCACTGAGGGGGTGATGAGGCTTAACCTTTAACCCATTGCCATCCAGGGGATTCCTACTCTTAGCGACCTAATCTGACAGAGTAGAACTGCCCCCAGAGAGTTTCCAAGGCTGTAAATCTTTACAGAAGCAGACTGCTACATCTTTCTCCCGCTGGAGCAGCTGGTGGGTTTGAACCGCTGGCCTTTTGGTTAGCAGCTGAACACTTTAATCACTGCACTACCAAGGCTGCTTGATGGGGCCCAAACCTCCTACAAAAAGAAAAAAAAAAAACATTGCAGCAGAGATTTAGAAAGACTAAAACTCATCAGGATCTCTTATCCCCAGATCGTTCCAGCTCCAACACACCCAATTTGCCCTTATGGTTACAGCACAAAAAATAGAGCCCTTCCCTCTGGTTTTCATCTGCTGGCAGAATGATTTAGTAGTTCTATTATAAAAGCAACTCCATTATAATTACAGTGTCTGAATTATAAACAAACCAAAAAAAGAAAAAGCAGAAGGAATAGTCCTTTAATCCAAACTGTAAAACAGAACAATTTCTGGCTGCTGTTAAAAGCAAACCCTGAAATACTAAGAATAAGCTCTCCAGCACTTTGATTCCTGCCTCTTGCCATTAGAGTGACGCTACACGTTTTTTCAATTAAGCAGTCTGACAACCTGAAGAAACACTCAGTGCATGATTTAATGAGCACATACTGTGTGCCTGGCAATCGGAGGGCTGACAGCTCATTTCAAACTGACAAGAGAGCACTACACATTAGCAAAAAGGGTTTTTGGGTCTCTTTTCATTAAATAAGACTTATAGTTGAGGAACACTGCAACTGTGTTGGCAAAGCTATCACTGATGGCTCCCACTGTGACCTCTCTGTCAGTCTCCAAGTCCTCAAGTCTTGACTGAGAAACTACTTTTTTAGAACAAAGCACGAACACAAAATATGGCTATTTAAAGGCTCTCTGATGTTGTCGAGGGTCACGTGAAGGCTTCTGAGACGTGGCTCTCCATTGATGATTCCACAGGGTACCAGTTCTGACATAACAAGCGCCAGACCTTCACAATGCCTATTTCGTACGCTGGAATTACTCTTGGGAATAACTCCCAGAGAGGTCAATTATTTCAGTATTTTTAGAAGCAGTATGCTGTGCTTGGGGGAAAAAAAAAACCTGTAACTTTGGTGACAGACAGCTAGGGGTTCAAATTCTGACTAAAACCCTTACATTTAGCTTTGATCAAGTTATATCACTTTTTTGAGGCTCAGTTTCCTCATTTGGGAAATAAGGGCTGTAACATTTGCTCTGCAGGGTTACTGAGAAGACGTTAGAGCGATTCTCACAGTGGCTGATGACACAGTGGTACTTACATAAGCAGTGGGGAGACCCAGGTGTTATTCCTGGCCAACGCAGCCACCACCCATCTGTCAGTGGAGGCTTGTGTGTTGCTCTGATACAGAACAGGTTTCAGCAGAGCATCCAGACTAAGACAGACTAGGAAGAAAGGCCTGGGCATCTACTTCCAAAAATCAGCCAATGAAAAACCTATGAAAAACAACAGCTGGGTTCTGTTGTGCATGGGGTTATCATGATTCAGGGCCTGACTCGATGGCAGCTAACAACAACAACAATTGACCCCAGAGCTGCAAGGTATAGAGTTTAACAAAGTTAACTATAGTCTGACTCTACTGAGATTTCTACCATGAAGCTTTAATGGGGTTATATAGGAAGGAAAACAGTAAACAAATATTTTTTGAGAACTTCTATCAGGCACTGTGCTAATATGTTCATAAATGTAGTCTCATTTAATCCTGTCAACATCCTGAAACGTAGGTATTACTCCGTTTTAACAAAACCTCAGATATAGGAAGGAATCCTAGAAACCCTATGAGAACTTTCTTTCAGTATCTAGGGGCAGGAAAAGCTTTGCGTTCACTGAGGAACTGGCATATTTTACCTTTTCTGATAGTGAAAATATTAAATGCCCTATCTTTCCCTCTTTGTTCTGCCTGACAGAAAACACAGATGAAATATTTATGCCTAATGTCTATTGTATCTTATGTGTATTATGATGACATTTGCAAAGACCTGGAGACAGAAAACTAAAAGAGAAGAACATGCTCGGCATTTCACCAGCTGAAAGAACTGAAGAAAAAATTCTAGCCTTGAGTTGCAACACTGAAGGATTCTACAGGAAAAACATCAAGCGATGCAGGTAGCATCAAAAGAAGATGGAAGGAATACACAGAGTCACTATATGAAAAAGAACTGGTCGATGTTCAACCATTTCAGAAGGTAACATATGATCAGGAACCTGTAGTACTGAAGGAAGAAGTCCAAGCTGCACCGAAGGAATCGGCGAAAAACAAGGCTCCAGGAATTGATGGAATACCAAGTGAGATGTTTCAACAAACAGATGCAGCACTGGAGGTACTCACTCGTTTATGCCAAGAAATTTGGAAGATTGCTACCTGGCCAACCAACTAAAAGAGATCCATATTTATGCCTATTCCCAAGAAAGGTGATGCAACTGAATGTGGAAGTTATTGAACAATATTATTAATATCACATGCAAGCAAAATTTTGCTGAAGATCATTCAAAACCGGCTGCAGCAGTATGTTGACAAGGAACTGCCAGAAATTCAAGTCAGATTTAGCAGAGGATGTGGAACCAGGGATATAATTGTTGATGTTAGATGGATCCTGGCTGAAAACAGAGAATACCAGAAAGAGGTTTACATGTGTTTTATTGACTGTGCAAAGGCATTAGACTGTGTGGATCATAACAAATTATGGATAACATTGCTGAGAATGGGAATTCCAGAACACTTAATCATGCTAATGTAGAAAGTGTACATGGATCAAGAGGCAGTTGTTTGAACAGAACAAGCAGATGCTACGTGGTTTAAAGTCAGAAAAGGTATGCATCAGGGTTGTATCCTTTCACCATACCTATTCAGTCTGTACGCTGAGCAAATAATCCAAGAAGCTAGAGTATATGTGGAAGAACAGGGCATCAGTATTGGAGGAAGGCTCATTAACAACCTGCGTTATGCAGATGGCACAACCTTGCTTGCTGAAACTGAAGAGGACTTGAAGCACTTACTAATGAAGATCAAAGACCACAGCCTTCAGTATGGATTACACCTCAACATAAAGAAAACAAAAATACAACTGGACCAATAAACAACATCATGATAAACGGAAAAGATTGAAGTTGTCAAGGATTTCATTTTACTTGGATCCACAATCAACACCCATGGAAGCAGCAGTCAAGAAATCAAAAGACACATTGTGTTGGGAAAATCTGCTGCAAAAGTCCTCTTTAAAGTGTTGAAAAGCAAAGATATCTCCTTGAGGACTAAGGTGTGTCTGACCCAAGCCATGGTGTTTTCAATCGCATCATATACATGCAAAAGCTGGACAATGAACAAGGAACACAGAAGAGTTGATGCCTTTGAATTGTGGTGTTGGCGAAGAATACTGAGTATATCATGGACTGCCAAAAGAACAAACAAATCTGTCTTGGAAGAAGTACAACCAGAATGCCCCTTAGAAGCAAGGATGGCGAGACTATGTCTCACATACTTTGGACATGTGATCAGGAGAAATCAGTCCCTGACGAAGGACATCATGCTTGGTAAAGTAGAGGGTCAGTGAAGAAGAGGAAGACGGTCAGCGAGATGGATTGGCACAGTGGCTGCAACAATGGGCTCTAGCACAGCAATGACTGTGAGGATGGCGCAGGACCAGGCAGGGTTTCTTTTGTTGTGCATAGGGTCACTACAAGTCAGAACCGACTCAGTGGCACCTGACAACTCTGTTAGCAATAATGGTTAACAAACTTGTTTCCTGATTTTCAGCAAGTCCCAACTGCTAGTTGCAGCAGACAAGAAGTGCCCTGGCACCCACATCTGCTGACCAGAGGGGTACATTCCCTGTCCTCCCAACCTCCTGATCAGAATTGTAGAGGGTCCCATAACCTGGATACCCCACCTGACTAGAGACCATATCACAACCCAATCTCTACCCCTGCCCCCAGCCTCATCTACAACCCCCTCCTACCCAACCAACAAGCTGTAGTAGACGAGATCACACACGCATGTCCACTCACCACTTACACCCCTCCTGGGTCTGGCAGTGACCATGCACATGTGTACATTACCACCCACCCTCCATGCCCCGTCCAGCCCACCAAGAGGTGGCAGCAGTGCAACCATGCAGCCACCTGCCACTGCTCCCTCCCACTTACTCCCACCTGGTGAGAGGTGGTGGGATGACTGCACGCCTATCCGCCCCCCCGCACGCTCCCTTTCTTCCCACCCAGCAGGGGCAGTGAATGTGCGCAAGTGCGCCCACCTGCTGCCCATGTCACACCCGGTCTGTCAAGAGGTGACAGCAGTGTGACACTGCAAGCACCTGCCTACTGCTCCTTCCCCCTGCTCCCATCTGGCAAGAGGTGGTGGCAGTGCAACCCATCTGCACCCACACACCACTCCCTCCCCCCATCCCGGTAGGGCGAGAGCAGCAATGGCACAACCATACACATGCCC
Source organism: Elephas maximus indicus (assembly GCF_024166365.1). Taxonomy (NCBI): domain Eukaryota; kingdom Metazoa; phylum Chordata; class Mammalia; order Proboscidea; family Elephantidae; genus Elephas; species Elephas maximus. The sequence continues at coordinate 65,606,028 of NC_064838.1, forward strand.
GCCTACTGCCCACCCCCCACACTCAGCCAGGGATGGTGACTGCACATGCCCGCCCACTGCCTCAGCCCTACTCAGTCTGGCGAGAGGCAGCAACAGTGTGGCCACTCACATGCCTATCTGCCTCTCACCCCCTGGACCTGGTGAGAGGTGATGGCAGTGTAACCATGGGTGGAACTGCCCATCACTCACACCCGCATCTGGCTGGAGGTGGCAACTGCACCCCCACTAGTCAGCCACATGGCCCACACCTGCCACTCCATCCACTTGGCAAATGCCGCTGCCCACTCCTGCACCACTGGACTGATGACAAATGGTGGCCAATGTCTGCCCAACCCACCCTCAGCCGCCCTGCAAGACCAACAACCAGAGACCCACACTCACACCCCCACCACTACCCCACCCACCTGGAGACAAGGGCCAAGCACTCCAGTACAGCCAGACTAGCAACCAGAGTATCATGCCTGTTCCGCCTGCCTGGACACATCAAAACAAAGCAAAAAATCAGGATGCAGCAAACAAACATACAATAAATAAATAAATATAATAACACCTTAATGTCTCTGAGACAACAGATAATATCAAATCACCTAAAGAAGCTGGACAAGATGGCCCCAGCAAGTGACCAAAATAAAGAACCAGAAAACCTCCCTAAGGAAAAAAGGGTAATGGAACTACCAGATGTGTAAGTCTGAAGACTTATATATAGGGTCCTCCAAGAGATCAAGAAAGCTACCAAGGAAAACACAGGCAAAACTAAGGAAAACACAGATAAAATGCTAGAAGTCAGGAAAAAAATATAAAAACAAAACAATGAAAAAATAGACACTTATGAACCATATGAAAACAACAACTAGAAATCCAGAAGATTAACAATAAAATCTCAGAAATAGACAAATTAATGGAGGGACACAGGACAAGAATCTAGTCAATGGAAGACAGAATCGGTGGCATAGAGGACAAATCCCTTAACGCTGATTTGTTTGAAGAACAATCAGAAAAAGGAATGATGAAAAATGAAGAAACCATAAGAGTTATGTGGAGCCCTATCAAGAGGAAAAATTTACACATGATCAGAATTCCAGAGAAGGAAGAGGTAATAAAAAGCACAGAGAGAATTTTTGAACATTTTCTGGAAGAAAACTTCCCTAATATCATGAAAGACAGGAAGATATCCATCCAGGAAGTACAACAAACCCCATACAGGATAGATTGCAAAAGAAAATTACTAAGACATATCATAATCAAACTTTCCAAAACCAAAGACAAAGAATCCTGAGAGCAGCTCAGAAAAAATGAAAAGATCATTTACAATGGGGAGCCAATAAGATTAAGCTCTGATTTTTCAGCAGAAATCATGCAGGCAAGAAGGCAATGGGATGACATATATAAAACCCTAAAACAAAAAAATTGCCAACCAAGAATTGTATATTGAGCAAAACTGTCTCTCAAATATAATGGAGAAATAAGGACATTTCCAGATAAACATAAATTAAGGGAATTTATAAAAACCAGACCAACTTTACAAGAAATATTAAAGGGAGTCCTTCAGACAGAGAACCAACAACGTAAGACAACCACCTGAGAGTAAGACATATGACCGCATCAGCCAGATACCAACCCACATAAGGAAGCCTCAGAAATAAAGCTAACTCAAAACAGGGAACCAGAGACATCAATCTATACAAATGATGACAACTTCAAAACAAAAAGGGGGAATAAATGGTGTAATTATAGAACTTCCATATGGAGATGAAGTCAAGGTGGTATCAAGACTGCTTTTAACTTAGAAAGCCAAAGGTAAACTTCAGGGTAACCCCCCAAAAATTAACAAACCTGCTCATCAAAATAAATAAGAAGAAATCATAAAGACTCAATAAACACAGGGTAACAAAGGAACAATAACAAAGGAAATGAAAAGAAAATCCATACACAAAAAGAACTAGGCAAAGAAAATTACACAGAACAAAGAAACCATGAGCACCACACACAAAAAAAAAGTGTAACAGAATGACAGCAGTGAATTCTTACCTACCGATAATCACATTGAATGTAAATACACCAGTAAAGAGACAGAGAGTGCCAGAATGGATAAAAAAAAATTTTTAAAGACCCATCAATATGCTGTCTACAAGAGACACACCTTAGATACAAAGATATAAATAAATTAAAAAGGATTGAAAAAATATATCAAGCAAACGGTAACCAAAAAAAAAAAAAAAAAAAACAGGAGTGGCAATATTAATTTCATATATAATAGACTTTAAGGCAAAATTCACAATAAAAGACAAGGAAGGGAATTATAGGGTCAATCCACCAAGAGGACATAACCATAATAAATACATACACACACAATGACAGAGCTCCAAAATAAATAAAACCAACTCTAACAGCATTGAAAAGAGAAATAGACAACTTCTCAACAATAGCAGGAGGCTTTAAAACACCGCTTTTGCCGAAGGACAGACAAACTAGAAAGAAACTCAGCAAAGTTACAGAAGATGTAAATAGCACAATTAGGTCTTGACTTCTTAGACATATACAGAACACTTCACCCAACAACAATCAAGTATACATTCTTTTCCAAAACACACTTATCATTCTGTAGAATAAACCACATCTTAGGCCACAAAGCAAGCAAAAATAAATACTAAAACACTGAAATAATACAAAGCATTTTCTCTGATCCAAACACTATGAAATTGGACATCAATAGCAGGAATAACAAGAAAAAAAAATTTTCACAGAACTGAATAACACCTTGTTTAAAAACTTCTGGGTAATAAAATAAATCAAAGATGAAATTGAAAAAAAAAATTCCTAGAATCAAACGAGAACAAAAACACAACACACAAAAACCTTTGGAACACAGCAAAAGCTATGCTCAGAGGTCAATTTATAGTAATAAACTCACACATCCAAAAAGAAGAATGGGGCAAAATTAATACCTTAAACCTACAACTGGAACAAATAGAAATAGAACAGTAAAAGAAGCCCACAGCCACCAAAAGAAAGGAAATAATAAAATGAAATAAACAGAAAAAAAAAAATCAAAAGAATCAACAGGACTAGAAGCTGGTTCTTTGAAAGGATCAATAAAATCAACAAACCGTTGGAAAAATTGACAAAAGACAAGAAGGAGAAGATGCAAATAACCAAAATAAGAAATGAGATGGGTGACGTTACAACAGAACAAACTGAAATAAAAAGGATCATAGCAAAATACTATGAAAAGCTGTACTCTGGCAAATTTGAAAACCTAGACAAATGGACAAATTTCTAGAAACACACGACCTGCCTAAACCTAACACAGATCAAAGTAGACTATCTGAACAGACACGTCATGAAAGAAGAAATTGAAGAGGTCATAAAAATCTCCCAAAAACAAGGACAAAAAAGACCTGGTCTAGGTGGCTTCAGTGGAAAATTCTACCAAACATTCAGAGAAGAGCTGACACCAACAGTGCTCAAACTATTACAGAACATAGAATAGGAAGGAATACTCTGGAATTCATTCTATGAAGCCAGCATAAGCCTGATACCAAAGCCAGGCAAAGATACCACTACACAAGAAAGATTCAGACCAACATCCCTTATGAATACAGGTGTGAACATTCTCAACAAAATTCTAGTCAATAGAATTCAGCAATAACAACAAAAAAAATAATAATGATAATAATACATCATACCAAGTGGGATTCATACCAAGCATGCAAGAATGGTTCAATAGTAGAAAATTAATCAATGTAATCCACCACACAAATAAAACAAAGGAAAAGAATCACATGATCATCTCAATCAATGTAGAAAAGGCATTTAATAAAGTTCAACAAGGATTCCTGATAAAAACTTTCACCAAAACAGGAATAGGAGAGAAATCCCTCCACACAATTAAGGGCATATATACAAAACCAACAGCCAACATTATTCTCAATGGCAAGAGACTGACAGCATTCCCCTTGAGAACGGGAACCAGACAATGATCTCTTTATCACCACTCTTTTTCAATATGGTACTGGAAATCCTAGTTAGAGCAATAAGACAAGAAAGCGAAATAAACAGCATCCAAATGGGTATGGAAGAAATAAAACTACCCCTATTCACAGACACTATAATCCCATACCTAGAAAATCCCAGAGATTCCACAAGAAAGCTACTGGAACTAATGGAAAGATTCAGCAAGGTGGCAGGGTACAAGCTCAACATACAAAAATCAGATTCCTCTATGGTAACAAAGAGAACTATGAAATGGAAACCCGGAAAACAATGCTATTTACCAAACCCCCCCACCCCCCGCCCCCCGAAAGATGAAATATTTAGGAGTAAATCTAACTAGGGACATAAAAGACTTATACAAAGAAATCCACAAAACACTACCGTAAGAAACCAAAAAGACCTTCACTGATGGAAAAACATACATGCTCATGGATAGGAAGACTCAGCATTGTGAAAACGTCAATACTACCCAAAGTGATCTATAGACAGAACGCAATTCCAATCCAAATTCCAACAACATTCTTTAACAAGATAGAAAAACTAATCACCAACTTTATACAGAAAGGAAAGAACCTCTGGATAAATAAAGAATTATTGAAAAAGAAGAAAGTAGGAGGCCTCACAGTTTTCAACTTCAAAAATAAATCCATCCACCTCTGGACAGCTTATCTTTGACAAAAGGTTGAAATCCATTAAATGAGGAAGAGATAGTCTCTTCAACAAATGGTGCTGGTAGAACTGGATGTTAATTTGCAGACAAATGAAACAGGATTCATACCTCATACCAACACAAAAACCAACTCAAAATGGATCAAAGACATAAGTGTAAAACTTAAAAGTATAAAGATCATGAAACAAGACATAAGGACAATGCTAGGGGCCCTAATTTATGGCATAAACAGAATATCAAGCATAACTAAAAATGCACAAACTCTAGAAGATAAACTAGATAACTGGGACCTCCTAAAAATTAAATACTTATGCTCATTAAAAAACTTTCCCAAAGAAGTAAAAAGAGAACCTACGGACTGGGAAAAAATCTTTGGCAATAACACATCTGATAAAGGTTTAATTTCTAAAATACACAGAAAACTTCAACAACTCAACAACAAAAAGACAAACAACCCAATCACAAAATAAGCAAAGGACATGAACACACACTTCACCAAAGAGGACACTCAGGCATCCAACAAATACATGAAGAGATGCCCATGCAAATCAAAACAACAATGAGATACCCCATAAGAATGGCATTGATTAAAAAAAAAAAAAAAACAATAAATGCTGTCAAGGTTGTGGACAGATTAGAACTTTCACACACTGGCATTGCTGGTGAGGATATAAAATGGTACAACCAGTATGGAAAACGATACAGTGTTTCCTTAAAAAGCTAGAAATGGAAATACCATACAATGCAGCAATCCCACTCCTAGGTATGTATGCTAGAGAAACAAGGACCATCACATGAATAGACATATGCACACCCATCTTCACTGCAGCATGATTCGCAATAGCAAAAAGATGGACACAACTCAAGTGCCCATCTACAGGTGAACGGATAAACAAAACTGTAGTATCTACACACAATGGAATACTATGCAATGATAAAGAACAATGATGAACCCTTGGAACATCTCAAAAAATGCATGAATCCAGAGAGCATTATGCTAAGTGAAATAAGTCAGTCACAAAAGGAAAAATATTGTACCAGATCACTATTATAAAAACTCAAGAAAAGCTTTACACACAGAAGAAACAATCACTGATGGTTACCAGGCAGGGGAGATGGGTGGAGGGAAAATCACTAACTAGACAGTAGACGTGTTAACTTTGGTGAAAGGAAAGGCAATACACAATATAGGAGAAGACAGCACAACTTGACCAAGGCAAAGGAAGACACTGAGAGGAATGCAAAAAAAAAAAAAGGTATAACATGTATAACCCCACAACAACAGCAAAAACAAACAATAATTTACAAGGAGATACACAGGCAGATCTGTATGCTGATGCTGGCTGGGGGTAGGAGGGAGTAGAAGAGTACCCCCACATACATATATAGGTCTGGCTATGGATATTTTTACATACATATTTGTATGTGAAGCATGTATATTCATATATATAATAGAAGACACAGGGGTCGTAGTCACAGAAGCCTTCTGGATACAACCAAACACCTCGCAGGGCCAAGTAGCTGGGGCTGAGGCCTAGGGACCATGGTCTTGGGGGACATCTAGGTCAATTGGCATAACATAGTTCATAAAGGAGAAACCCTGGTGGCGTAGCCGTTAAGAGCTACGGCTGCTAACCAAAAGGGTGGCATTTCAAATCCACCAGGCACCCCTTGGAAATCGTAGGGGCAGTTCTACTCTGTTCTAGAGTATCAATATGAGTCAGAATCGACTCAACAGCAACAGGTTTAGTTCATAAAGAAAATGTTTTACATCCTACTCTGGTGAGTGGCATCTGGGGTCTTAAAAGCTTGTGAGCAGCCATCTAAGTTAAAACTATTTGTCTCATCCCGTCTGGAGCAAAGGAGAATGAAGAAAATCAAAGACACAAGGAGGCAATTAGTCCAAAGGACTAATGGACCACTAACCTGAGACCAGAAGAACTAGATGGTGCCTGGCTACCCACCGACCACTCTGACTGGGGTCACAATAAGGGGCCTGGACAGAGGGGAAGAAAAATGTAGAACAAAATTCAAATTCACAAAAAAGACCAGAATTACTGGTCTGACAGAGACTGGAGGAGCCCCCGAGACTAGCGCCCCTAGACATCCTTCTAACTCAGAACTGAAGCCACTTCTGAAGTTTACCTTTCTGCCAAATATTAGATAGGTCTCTAAAACAAACAGTAATGCCCATGATGAACGTGCTCCTTAGTACAATCAAGTGTGCGAGACCAGACGGGCAACTGCTGCACAAAAGTAAAGATGAGAAGGCAGGAAGGAGCAGGAAAATCGGACATGGGGAACCCAGGGTGAAAGGGAGGAGTGCTGACACATTACAGAGATTGCAATTAGTGTCAAGAAATCATTTGTGTATAAATTATTGAATGAGAAACTAATTTGCTCTATAAACTTTCACCTAAAGCACAATAAAATCTTTAAAAAAACTTAAAACCAAGAAAACCCTATGGAGCACAGTTGTACCCTGTTACACATGGGGTCACCATGAGTCAGAATTGACTTGATGGCAATGAGTTTACTTGGTTTCTTATGTTGCTTTTGTTGTCGACAGGTGCCGTTGAGTCAATTTCAACTCATAGTAACCCCATGTGGTTTTTTATACGCTACCTCAAATGAGGTAGAGATTTCTTAGCTAGCTAGTAAGGGAGCCATAATAGGCTATGAACCCTCACATGTATCGTGGAAATTCACAGAAAATCCCACAAGCAAGTACACTGAAGCCATAACTTACTGCTGGGGTCCTATGTCATGGAGAGGAGCAAACACAGCCTTCTATTTAAGAGAAGAAAATACAGAAGATCGGTACCTTTATTTCTAAAATGGAATAATATCTATTTCTTAAGATTGCTATGAAGATTCAGGGAAAATATCTGCAAAAGCATCAAGTACAGTATTTAATACACAGTGACATTTGAAAAGTCTGAAATATTGACCTTTTAAGAAATAAATGCAGTTCTATTAATTGGAAGTAGTAAAACTCAAATGTACAGACTCCTAAACATAATTCAGAAATCATTTATCCCTCTGAATTCCATGCGCTGTTATAAAATGCTGCCCCAGACTGGGCCCGGATCCAGACTCTCTACCCTTCTCTCCTGTCTCAGGGTACATGGAAGTCTGGGAAACTTGTCCACATCTCTAAATTCTTGCTATAAACATGTCTATTGGCAATACAGAATCCCATCAAAAATGCACACGTGAAAATCTTTAGGTTTAATTGTACCCAGCCAACTGGGCTAAAATAAGGGGTCCTGTGTCCCTGTTAAATAGTGAGCTTCCCCATGTTTCACAGCCATTGACTGTACCCATAATATAGCCGGACATGTCATTAAAATGTTCATTTGTCCTCAGGGGAGTCCAGGAAGGGGTGCTGTAGGTCTCAGATGCATAACTAATAACAATGCAAACAGAAAGACTTGGATTTGAAACCCGGCTCTGCCATCCACCAGTTATATGACCTGGGGCAACACACTGAACCTCCCTCAGGTTCTTTCCTGACAAATAGGGGAAATTCTCCTAAGTTATATTAACTATTTTATAATATTCAAAATATTTATCCACCAGTATGCTGAGGGCACCAATCACAATAGATTCAATAGCTAACCTGGTAAAAAAAAAAAAAAAAAAAACCTGGTACATACTGGTTAAACATAAACTCTTTTTGAAGGATAAAATTACGAAGGAGTCTAGCTTGAGTATTGGATCACGGAAGGTACTCAAACATATAAAATGCATTAAATGAAGGAAACACAAAATGTAAAACACTGTAGTGAGGAATTTATAAGCAGCTAGGGGCATAGACCTCTGTATTCTGTAACTATATTTGTTCCATTTGCATTGTGCTTTCACTTCAAGATATTATTATTAAAAAATGCCTGTAATTCATTGTTAGCATAAAATAATGAGCTGCTGTGTCTCTTGATTCAATATCGAGATAGTCCTCAAAATATTCTAGACTCAATTTAATGTAATGACCCATTTATTATTATGAAGTTCTTTACCCTTGCTAATCCTCTTGTCTTAAAGTTCAATTTGTTTGCCATTTATATTAGTAAATACTTCTTATGCTAACTGTTCGTATGATATATCTTTTTCTGCCAACTTATTTTAAATCTGTCTTTATACTTAAAGGATATCTCTTAATATAGCTGTTTTTTTCTTTTTTAACCCATTCTGATAATCTCTGTCTTTTCATTAGAGTGCTTAGTTCAGTAACATTTAATGTAATGATTTATATGAATGCATTTAGAGCTACAATTTTATTTTTGTTTTCTGTTTGCACCTTCTGTTTCTTGTTCCTCTGTTGTTTCTTTCCTGCCTTCTTTTTGAATCACTTGAAAAAGTGATTTTATTTACCTATTGGATATTTAGTGGTTGTTCTAGGAATTCATATACATTATTGACTTTTCACAGTCTGTTATTCTTAGCTGCCATTGAGTCAGCTCCACTCACGGCAACCTTGTGTGTAACAAAATGAAATGCTCCATGGTCCTGCACCATCTTCATAATCTTTGGTATCTTTGAGCCCATTGCTGTGACTATTGTGTCAATCCATCTCATTAAGGGTTTCCTTCATTTCTGCTGACACTCTATTTTACCAAACACGATGTTCTTTTCTAAGGATTGTTCTTTTTCTGACTATGTGTCCAAAATAAGTAAGACAAGCTTTTTCTGTCCTCACTTCTAAAGAGCATTCCAGTTTTATTTCTTCTCAGGCTGATTTGTTCGTTCTTCTGGCAGTCCATGTTACAGTCAATATTCTCCATTAATACTACGATTCAAATGCATCAGTTCTTCTTCTATCTTCTTCTTTCATTGTCCAGCTTTTGCATGCATATGAGACAAGTAAAAAGACTATTGCTTGGGTCAGGCTCACCTTAGTCATCAAAGTGACATCTTTGCTTCCTAGAACGTTAAAGAGGTTTTTGAGCAGATTTTCTCAACGCAGTATGTCATTTGATTCTTGACCACTGCTTCCATAGGCACTGATTGTTGATCCAAGTAGAATGAAATTACTGACAACTTCAATATTTTCTCCATTTATCACGATGTTGCCTATAGTCCAGTTGTGAGGATTTTCATTTTGTTTACATTCAGATATAATTCATCCTGAAGGCTGTAGTCTTTTATCTTCATTAGTCATCTTTATTTTCAGCAAGCAAGGTTGCGTCATCTGCATATTACAGGTTGTTAACGAATATTCCTCAGATTTTGACACCATGCTCTTCTTCATGTGGAAACTCTGGTGGTGTAGTCGTTACGAGCTACAGCTGCTAACCAAAAGGTTGGCAGTTTGAATTCACCAGGTGCTCCTCGGAAACCCTGTGGGGCAGTTCTACTCTGTCCCATACAGTCGCTATGCATTGGAATCAACTCGATGGCAGATTTTTTTTTTTTTTTAATACAGATTGAATAACTGTGATTAAAGGATACAACCCTACTACACACCTTTCCAATTTTGAATCAGGGAGTATCCTCTTGCTCTGTTGAAATGACTGCCTCTTGATCCACGTACAGGTTACACATGAGCACAAGTGTTCTGGAATTCCCATTTTTCATAATTGTCAGGCTGGGTTCTCTAGAGAAGCAAAACCAGTAAAGCATACAAATATATAGAGAGAGATTTATATCAAGAAAATGGATCACACAGTTGTAGAGGCTAGAACATCCCAAGTTCATGGGTCAGGCTGGAGGCTTCTCCTAGATTCATGTAGCCACAGGGACTGGTGAACTCGAGATCAGCAGGTCAGATACGATGAATCGCAAGATTGGCAGGCAAGACAGCAGGTAAACTGCTAGCTCAAATTCTAAGACCTGAAGGTCAGACGAACAGGAGCTAGCTTCAGGATCTAGTGTGAGCAAAACCCACAGGCCTTGCCAGAAGGCCCACCTATTTTGGATGCAGCTCACACTCCCAAGGAAATTCCCTTTCAACTGATTGGTTACTCACAGCAGATTTCCATCATGGAGATGATCACATTATATCAAATCTCATCATGGAAGTGATCACATCATCATATGATCGTCAAACTACATCATAACTGCCAAATCACTGAAAATCATGGCCCAGCCAAATTGACACACAACCTTAATGATAACATTAATGCTATTTAATAATTCGTTGTTATCCACACAGTTGAATGCCATTGCATAGTTGATAAAACATAGGTAAACATCTTTCTGGTATTCTTGGCTTCAGCCAAGATCCATCTGACATCAGCAATGATGTCTCTTATTCCGTGTTATCTCTTGAATATGGCTTAAATTTCTGGCAGTTCCCTGTCACATATGGATGCAGTTGTTTTTGGATAATCTTCAGCAAAATTTTGTGATATTGATGATATTGTTCTGTAATTCCCACATTCTATTTGATCACCTTTATTTGGAGTATGGACCTCTTCCAGCTGGTAGGCCAGGTAGCTGTCTTCCAAATTGCCTGACACAGACAAATGAGCACTTCCAGTATTGCATTTGTTTGTTGAAGCATCCCAGTTGGTATTTTGTCAATTCCTGAAGCTTTGTTGTTTGCCAGTGCCTTCAGTGCAGCTTGGACTTCTTCCTTCAGTACCAGCAGTTCTTGATAATATACTGCCTCCTGAAATGATTGAACATCAACCAATCTTTTTTGGTACAGTGACTCTATATATTTCTTCCATCTTCTTTTGTTGCTTTCTACATCATTCAACTTTTGCCCATAGAATCCTTCAGCATTCTAACTTCAGGCTTGAATTTTCTCTTCAGTTCTTTCAGTTTGAGAAATGTCAATCACGTTCTTCCTTTTGGTTTTCTAACTCCAAGTCTTTGCACATTTTATTATACATAAGCCTTCACCCTGTCATCTTGAGCCACCCTTTGAAATCTTCAGTTATTTAGAGTTCATTTCATATCCAACTTGGAAACCTTGCAACTGTATAAATTCACTAACCACTTACTATTCATTATACTATGGTTGTCATATGTACCACATCCACACATTATAAAAAGCATAAAACAATGTTACCGTTTTTTCTATAAATGGTCCTATGTATTTTTTAAACATTAAAATGAAAACAGTCTTTTATACTTACCCTCCCAATGTTCTTTACTCCCTCCTGAAGATCTGAGATTCTACCTGGTGTGATCTTACTTCAGCCAGACCAACTTCCATTAGCATTTCTTTTCTTAGTTCTCTTTCATCTGAATATGTCTTTAATTTGTCTTCATTCTTATAGGATAATTTCATTATAAATTCTGGGCTAACAGCCCTAGTGATGCAGTGGTTAAGAGTTACAGTGTGCTACAGCTTCTAACCAAATGTCAGCAGTTCAAATCCACCAGCTATTCCTTGCAAACTCTATGGAGCAGTTCTACTCTGTTCTATAGGGTTGCTATGAGTTAGAATTGACTCAACGGCAATGGGTTTGGTTTTGTACTTTAAAAATAGCGTTTCACTGTTTCTGGCCTCTATTTTCTGATGAGAAGTCAGTGTGAATTTAAAGCATTATTCCCCTGGCAGTAATGTGCCATTTTTCTCTAGCTACTATCAAAACGTTCTCTCTTATTGTTGGTATTCAGCATTTTGAATATGATGTACCTAGGCATGGTTTCCTTCAGATTTATCCTACTTTGGGGTCACTGAGTTTCTCTACCTGTAAAATTATATATTTCATCAAATTTGAAAAAAAAGTTGCCATTATTTCATCAACTATTTTTTCTGCCCTGTTCTCTTTCTCCTTTCCTTCTGGGACTCTTAATCACATGGATATTAGTTTTTTTTTTTTTTTTTCACTTTAAATCATTCTTCTTTCTGGTCTTCAGAAGGGAATTTTTTATTGATCTATCTGCAAGTTCGCTGATATTCTGTTACGTCCATTCTGCTTTAAGCCTATTCAAGTGAATTTTTATTTCAAATACTGTATTTTGCAGTTCTACAATTTCCCTTTGTTTCTTTTTTTTTACAGTTTCCATTTACACCTTTTTATTCATTGAGACTGGCTATAGTATCTGTTTTAAAATCCTTATCTACTAATTCCAACATCTGGGCCATCTTGGAATTGGTCTTGGATGATTGCATTTTCTCTTCAGAATGGGTCACATTTTCTTGATTCTTGGTATGTCAAATAATGTGGGGTTATATCTTGGGAATATACGAACGTGAATGTTCTGGTGTGAAGATTCCAAATTCTGTTATATTTCCCTGAAGAGTATTGACACATTTGTTTTAGTGGACAATTAACTTGGTTACCCTCAAATTGAAAACTCTCTTGTGTGGCACCTCAAATCTCAGTTCAGTTCTTTCATCTCTAGCTGCGCTGCTTTGAGTATGTTCCATGTATGCATGGTTCAGGGGTCAGCCAGAAATTTGGGCAGTGTTTATGCACAGAATTAGGAGCTTCCCCTCTTTGCTTCTCTTTTTTCCAGAATTCTAGCCTCATTTTCCAGTGGCTATGTTTACACTGAACTCTGTCCTTTGGTTATTTAAATCAAAAAGATTGACAGTTTTCTATAGGAGGTCAGCTACCCCAAATTACATTAAATTCAGCCTACCCTTAGTCCAAAAGCTTCTAATACGGTGAACTCACTCTGTACTGGTCCCTTATTCCAACTTTTGAATTCCAACTTCTCTCCAGAATCTGCCTGCTATTTTCACTCTCCAGTGCCTTCAGGTAATTGTGTATGTGTGTGCATCCATATTTTATAGTCGTCTGTGAGAATGGCAGGTCCAGTAGCACTTACTTAGCCATACTAGAAGTGGAAGCAAGTAGAACCATTTAGAAAACACTCCTTTGTATTTTCTAGCTCCTCTCCTAAAAATACTTCACCTTCATTTATCACCCCATCTAGTAATATGTGGGTTTGGTTTTTAAGTAGAAGCTGAAGTCAGACTCAGAGCTTCCTTGATCATCTTGCCAAGTACATGAGAATATTTGGAATGAAAGCATAGCATAAAGTTAAATGATAAAAGCATCATCAGATCCGGCTCTCAGACTGGCAGCATTTAATCTCAAAGCAATGAGGCTTGTACAGGATCATGACTACCAAAGATTATCTCCATGGTACTTTGCCAGAGTATTTACTTACTTTTTTTTTTTTTTTTAACTTTTTGAATTCAGGTACCTCTATAACCTGCCTCACTGAAAATTGCAGTAAGTGATATGTTAAGAGAAACAAAATAATGAAAATGCTGTCTTTCAATCCTAACACAGAATTGGTAAATGCACGTTTCTTTCTAATAATCATTGCGGCGATCATTTCTTGAGCGCTTCTGTATGCCAGCCACCTTGATAAACACTTTACAGCAATTGTCATTTACCCCTTCATACCCACTTTATGAGGTTGTTCCTATAATTAGCCTCATTTTACAGATGAAGAAACCAGAGTTCAAAGAGGTTCAGAGAGTTGACTGAGATCACACAACAAATAGCAGAGATCTGCATCAGTCCTCTCAAAGAGAAGAAACAGTGAAGGGCGGGTGTATCGGATGTCATTAGGCACATCCTCCTTATTACGAGGAGAGAAAAGAGAAGTCTTTCTAAGCGAGAAGTAGCAAGTGGGGATTCTAAAACTTGAAGCTAGAGCCTATGATCCTACATCCCATTAATTACTGATATTAAAAATGCCCCCATTTCAGATAGGTCTTTTATATTTGACAGCTCTCATGTTTAGAAAAAGCCTTGCTTCAAGGCCTAAAAACACTAATCAACACAACAATATATGGATCAAATAATTACAGTCAAGACTCATAGTAAGGAGCCACATGGTGCCTGTGCTCCAGGTTACCTCATTTCACGCACTGCTCTTAGGCCTCCCCTGTCTTCTGGGTGGACTCTTCAGACAGGCAGGTGGCCCACGAGAGAGCAATCAGGTACACTAGGAAGTGATGATGTCTGCCTTGTCCCACCACAGTCTGTACTCCACTGGGGGGCACATCTAGAAGGCGCCACACTGTCTTACAGTGCGAGAGACTCCGCAGGCACTCCTGCCTGGCTCTGTACACTCTGCATAAGCCCATGGCTTTCAAGAGACCTTGGGAGGAGGGAGAAAGGAAGGCAGGATGGAAGGTAAATAGGAAGATGATACATAGTAGATATGGGTATGCTACAGAGACTGGGTCTTGAAAGGAAGTGAGAAAAAGAATGTAATATTATATACGCTAAAATGTTTGCTAAGACCTAGGAATGGGAGATGTTGTTAAGGGAATAAACAAGAGATGGAATGCTAGCTAGAAAAAAGGGAGGCATACATATGTGAGGCCTAAAAAAAAAACCAACCCCCTTGCCATAGAGTTGATTCTGACTCATAGCAGCCCTATAGGACAGAGTAGACCTGCCCCATAGGGCTTCCAATGAGTGCCTGGTAGATTCGAACTGCTGACCTTTTGGTTAGCAGCCATAGCACTTAACCACTACGCCACCAGGGCTTCCACGTGAGGCCTAGGGAGAGGTTAAAAGAACATAGTGCACTGACAAGCTGAGAAAAAATTTACCAGATTAGTCAATTATTACTGATAATTAGTATTATTTTTAAGAATGCATATTCAGCTTATCCAGTGAAACTGTTCAGAGACTTATAAAGACAAGTGGTTATTTTATCCTATCTTCAAGCCCTTCTGTAAGATTTATCCTTCTCTGTCCCAGTGTATGCCACTAGGAATTCCTCTGACCAAGAGCAAGCTCACGTCATTTCAGAGATGTTTCACATCAGTCAGGTCCCTGCTGCTACTCATTTCATTTTAATTCAATGACCATTTTCAAAGCCATGCAAAGCATAACCACTTGACTTTGTACGTGCTTCATCTTACTTTTACACATAAAAATTATTAAATATGTGTAACCGTCTGGTGGGGGCAGAATAATATAATAGCACGTCAATCAGGGAACAGTCTAGCTACATTTCATGGAAAAGAAAGGTAATGCTTTCTTCAGAAAGTGAAGTCATCACTCTTTTATTTAACTGACATAATATTTATACCCCGATTTTCAAATGGCAGCTCCAAACAGAAGTCAAGAGAGGGTAAATTCTCCAAGGGAATCTAGCCCTGAAATTTTACTATTTTAAAAGCTGTATTTTATATGTACATAGAAATGCTGCTACTATTATAAGAATGCCTGTCACAGGTCAATTACACTGAACTCTTTAAAACTCTTTTAGAATTAATTAAGTGCTACCTTTCAGATGACTGCTACCTCCTGGAAGTCCTCAGCGGTAGGATGCACGAAGCTTTTATCAAGGGTCTGGATGGGCGGGTGATCCCTGGGATACCTACATCGTGAACGAGAAATTCAGATTATCATTTGACAGGGACCCAGATGGTTTCAAAGTACAACCTCGTTAGGAACATTCATCACAAGTGCTGAGCGAGCACGACCGTGTTGATGTTTTTAAAAGTGTAGGGTAAAGGCACACATGTGATTCCTATGGTATTATTATCACTGTGCACAAGAGGGGCAGTGGCTCAGAGGGGCTTGTGGCTCATACAAGATCACACCAAGGCACGTGCTCAGGGCTGTTCTGGCTGATCCTCTCCGGGGGCGAGAAGGTCCTGTGCTGGAGCTTTCCACTTTGCAGAGAGGTGAGGCCTACCGCCGAGGGCGGGAGGAAGACTGTTTCTCTGGTTTTGTGAACTCTACATTGATAGTCTGAGCCCCTAGGTGGCACAAGCCCTTAAGCACTTGACTACTAACTGAAAGGCTGGTAGTTTGAATCCAAGCAGAGGTGCCTTGGAAGACTGGCCTGGTAACCTGCTTCTGAAAAGTCACAGCCTTGAAAACCCTACAGAGCACAGCTCTACTCTGTACACATGGCATCACCACAGTTGGAATTGACTCAAAGGATAGTCTGTCTAAATAGTCATTTGTAGGTCAGTTTACTTCCTTTCTTTTAAAAGCCTAGTGTCTGACAGTGTAAGAAATATGGGGTTTTGGTCTGACTGAGCTGGGTTTGAATCCTAGCAATGTTGTGTATTATCTCTGTGTTTATAAAGATACTCAATTTTTTTTTGAACCTCACTTTCCACTTCTGTAAAATGGGTATAATAAGAACCAAATGCCAAGCACAGTTCCTGGCACATGCCAGGTGCTCAAGCAAAGTGAAATCCCCATGCCCCACATCACTGGCAGGGATAACTCCAAAGTGGGGGCAAGACAAGGAGGCCAGAGGAGTTCATGAGGAGACATTAAAAAAAAAAAAAAAAAAACTACAGAAGTTTTTTTTTAGCATAGAAAAAGCTGGAAATGGCCTAAAAGTCTCCCTGAAAAGGGGATGAGTGAATAAAACGTGCTGTATTTATAGGACGAAATACTACACGGCTATTAAAAGGAATCCATTGGTTCTACAGGCATAAATACAAATAGGTTTCATAAATAATGTCAAGTGAAAAAAGCAACAAAATTTTTTTTAAATACACAAACACAATAGTCTGTATTGGCTGTTGATACAAATATATGTAAGAGAAAGTATAAACAATTGACTGGTTAAATACCTCCCAAATTTACAGAAGTGGGGCTGGGGCAGGAAGTGGTTGGAGGCAGCAGAGAGAGAAGGACAGGGTGAGAGAATTTACTTTCATCAATAATTTCTTAAAAAAAAAAAAAAAAAACCGGAAGCAAATCTGACCAAACATAGATACATCATGGATATATGTTCATTTGGGGATATTAGGAATTCAGATGTTTATTACACTACTTTTTTTTAATGCTTATCTGTCTTTTTAAACTTTTCTCAAAATAAAAAAAATAGAAAGGAAGGAAGGGAAAAAAGGGGACAAAGGGAAGGAAGGGAGGAAGGGGGAGAAGGGGAGGAAGGAAGGGAGGGAGGGAGGAAGGGAGGAAAGGAGGAACGAAGGGAAGGAAGGAAGGACGGAAGGAAAGGAAGGAAGAAAGGAATCTCCATTTCTGGAGTGCACTTAAGCTGGTCATACATGGTTAGTTTTTTAAGATGAAATTCACAACCATGTTTAATGATCAGTGAGACCAGTAGTGATTCCTCCAGGTTGGCTTAGCTTGGAGGGCTGAATTTAAGTTCAGCCAGCAGAGGGAACCATCTGTCATTAGGAATGACACAGAGCCCTAGGTCTGTCAGGGAAACATCTGAACACCCCCAGTAGCCATCGCCTTCAGCACATGCCCCACAATCCTGGAGCCATCCATACCACGGGGAAGCGAGAACACACATTTACAGACAAAGTAAGCCCAGAGCACGCCATGGGAATCTTTTCAACCTTCCTAAAAAGCTTGTTGCAATTTTCTAGAATCAAGGGAACAATATGCTTGATTAGTTCTTCAGCAGACTTAGCAATTTTACTTTTCATATTTCTGTCTTTGAAGCAAGTTTGTCATTAACCTTACATATTCTAAGGCTTGAGATTAGCTTTTTTTTCCCTTCCAAAATGGAATTTTTGCTTTAAAACAAAAGAGTTAGCTTTGGTACAGCTCAATTTCACCAATAACAACCAAAAGGTCCTCTTTGGTTCAAGGAGATCTTTTTTGAAAGGGGCAAGGACTGTGAGAAACACAGAAAAATGTGTCCTTTCTTCTTGGAGGGAGAGTCTATGAGGAAAAAGCCTTCAGGAAAGTTCAGTGATCATGAAGTGGAAGTCCAAAGTGATGCCATGATTCCTCCTGGGTCACTATTACATTTTCTTTTTTTAATGTCTTATATGTACACTTGCTTGAGAGATCCAAAGGCCTGGAAGAAGCAGTCAGCAAATCCCTTAAGGAAAAATGTAGCATTCCCCAAATCTTTACATACAGGAAACTGGGAGGCAGAGGCACAAATCAAATGCTGAATATGCCTCAACTGCTTTGCCCCTATCAGAGCTCTAATATTTAAATACCATCCTTTTGTGTATGAGATCCTACAGATGGGGTTTGGATTGGTTTCCAACAATAAAACAAACAAGGCAGAAAGGGAATGTTATGAATAAGTTATCAATGTAAATGTGCTATTTTGTGCCTTTGAATCTGGGTGATGATAAACATGACTCCACACATGGAAAGTAGACTTTTCAGAGCTACTATACTGAATCATTTAATTTATCTGAATAAGTACTTATAATAACATGGCTGCTTTGCACTGCAATAAACATTGGAGTTTGGAATGAAACAACCAAGCGTGCGATAACTCCTCCTTAAATGGAGCTACAGCAAAGGGTATTCTGCAAGAAGGCTGTGTACCATAAGAGGCTGGGTGAAAAGAACATCCCACTCCAACTCCCTGAGAATGAGAAGAGTCACAGGGCTTCTGGTTCTGCATTTTCTGCTCCTGGCTAGAAACACAGCCAAAACCATCGCCGACATGTCGATTCCGACTCATAGCAACCCAAGAGGGCAGAGCAGAACTGCCCCACAGAGTTTCCAAGGAGCGCCTGGTGGATTCAAACTGCCAACCTTTTGGTTAGCAGCTGTAACACTTAACCACTATACCACCAGCGTTTCTAGAAACATGGCAAAAAAAATAATGGCAGAAGCCTTGAAATGAGATGATGGGGACTGTTGCTATTTTGGGCTCTCACAGGGTAACTTTTCATACTATTCAGGACACAGGAGGGGACAGTCATTTTCTTCCTCCAGACCATAAGCTTTAGAAGATAGTATAGGGAGATATTTTGCACAGGGGTTAAGAATGTGTGTTTGGATCCTGGGATCTATGAGCCAAACAGGAGCATGACTGTCCAAGTTCTCAACCTTCTCCGTTGGTATACTAGGGATAATAGTGATGCTTCTTCATACAATTACTGGGGGGACTCACCGACATAATCTCTCTAAGAGGCATAGCACAAAGTGAGCATTCAACACTGTAGATATTATTACCTTTTTCATCAACATCATCATCGCTGTCATTATTTTATCACTATCCTCATTTTCACCCATTGCCTTCTATTTCATTCCAAGTTTATTAAAAACACAACTCACCACATTGTTTAGTAATTAATGGCTTTCGTTCATTTAATGAAGTATTTACTAAGTATCTAATAAGTGCCAGACAATATGCTAGGGGCTTGGGTACTAAGGTGATAAAAACCAAAGATGATTTATGCCTCCTGAAAGCTATTCGGGGAGAAAGACACCAGTCAAAAACCTCCACAGGGAGTATATCCTTTCAAGCTGAGGAAAGATCTCCAGAGGAAAGGAGCAGATCTTTCTAAGAGATACTAAAACAAAGGAACCTAAACTAAACCTGAGACCTGAAGGATGAGAAAGAGGTAAACAAAGGGTGGGAGGATGGCTTTCTAGGTAGAGAAAACTCAACATTCAAAGACACGGAAGATACAGTATGTCTTCATTGTTACTGAAGGTCAGGGCAAAACTGCTCACTGCATAGTTAAATGGACCCAAACAACTACATATCAAGAATCCACTCTGAGCCAGGCACTGTGCTGGACCCTGGAGACTCAACAGTGAGCAAGACAGACATGGTCTCTGACTTCATGGAGCTTACCTTCCCCAATAGCACTTCTTGTTTCAGAAACTCACTGAAGTCAACATTCAAAACGTAACCAAAAAAATCCATCTTGAGTTTTGATTCTGAAGACATTACAACTGCATAAAAAAATTAAACTGTTTTCTCTGCTCAGACAGAAATGCTACATAGCTCAAATAATTCCCTTTCTACCTTAGGGACTAGGAAACCTACAACCAAATTTAGTTTATTCCATTGGCCTACAAACTTCTACTGCCCATTTTATGGTTAATTACCCTATTACTAGCACGCTACCTTTAACTTAGTGAGAGCCTCAAATCCTTTGGGAAGTTCGGAGAAGAGGGGAAGGAAGGGAAAGGAAAAGGGAAAACATAAGGGCAAGTTTCCTGAAGTCTGGGAATTGTCTATGTGTTCTTTGCAGTTTGCATGATACCTAGAATGGTGGTGATTGGTAAGCATTGAATAACTTCTGATTGCTGTATGGATGGATGAAGAATACAAAGCTTTCCTCACTAAACTTGGGTTCAGCTGAGGGAAAAACAGTGAAACTTGTTCACTTTTCTCCAATCTCCAGGTTGAGCGAGAAAACTCAAAAAAAGTAGCTGAAAAGTTTAGCGTGATTGTCACTGGGAAGTGGCTCAGTAATCAATGGAAGATTCATGAATACCAAGAGAGCTACCATTAGAGATTTATTTCAGGGAATGAGGTCCTTATAACAGAACATTTTTGTCTTACTCTAGTGCTACTCAAAACAGGAGAAATGATATACGTCTTATTTACCTAGTGCTGCTGTAACAGAAACACCGTATGCGGATGGCTTTAGCAAACTGAAGTTTATTCTCTCACAGTCTGTGAGGTTCATAAGTCCAAATTCAGGGTGCCAGCTCCAGGGGAAGGCTTTTTTTCTCTGTCTGCTGTGGGGTAAAGTCCTTGACATCAATCTTCCCTGATCCAAGGGCTCCTCAGCACAGGGACCCTGGGTGCAAAGGATGTGCTATTCTCCTGGCTCTTGTTTCTTGGTGGTATGAGGTCCCCAGGTCTCTCTGCTCACTTCTGTCTTTTATATCTCAAAAGAGATTGACTTAAGACACAACCTAATTTTGTAGACTGAGTCCTGCCTCATTAACATAACTACCTCTAAGCTTGTCTCGTTAACATCATAGATGCAGGATTTACAACAGATAGGAAAATCAGGTCAGGCGACAAAATGGTGAACAATCACATAAAACTGGGAATCACCGCCTAGCCAAATTGACACACATTTTTGTGGGACACAATTCAGTCCATAACACCGTACATAGTCTTAACTGATGCTTAAGTGAGGAAATTAAGCTCCTTCATGATAAAATGGAAAGATATTTGCAATTTCATTTCCTGATGTTCTTTTGGTTATTTTGGAAAGTGTTGTTAATTTTTTTGTCTCAGAGTTCCACACTGAGAAAACAAAATTATTACATAAGCTATCGATTAATTACTATGAAGAGGGAAAATAAGTTAAACAAAAGGAAACTCTTGCTAGTTAATATTAGAGCAGTGTAGAGTTCTGTCTTGTTCTGGGCCAATTCAATCCATTTTGCAGAAAAGCAACAAATGTTGCATTTAAGGAGGTATTAAGACATCTCACCTTTGTCATTAACTCAACATACTAATGAGACGTTCTGAATTAATCTCCAAATACCAGCGGTCTGTTGACGTGATAGAATAGCAGTAACCAGTGTACAGCTCTGCTTCAAGGAGTTGGCTAAAAACAGTTCTATGATGCCTTGACTCTGGCAGGTAGAAAACTTTTATGATAAACTCATTTCTGTATGCTCCTAAGAAACGCTTCAATACTAAAAGGACACAACTTCCCCAACTAGCTGATTAACTGGAAAGAAAATAATACTAACTGATGGTACTTAAAGAGATAGTTAAAAGGGGAAACTCGGAAAACAAGATCGTGCCTATAAATGATGAGATTCTCAAAACAGCCTGGCAAGGAAAGGAAGGAGTCACAGCTGAAAAATGTGTGTTTTTAAAAGGTGAGTTATTCCTTAAAGCGATTACTCAATGTGAGAGTTTTTATCGTCGTTCGGAACCTTATACTCTGAAAGAGAACTTCTTATAATGCAAGACTAACAGAGCCAATTACTTTAGCACCAAGCTACATCCCAAATCTCTGGACTTGGCAGTTCAAAAAACTCTTGGAAAATGTTCTTATAAAACCTTCACTAACAACTCAGACTTTAAAAATGTAGACTCTAAAAGGACGAGTGCAAACTAACCAATTAGAGAGCAAAGTGGAGAGCAGTGAATAAAAAGACTTACCAGTTCCAGTTGTACTTCCACCATCAACTAGCTCTGCCATTTACTATTTATAATAAAAATCATAATCATAAAAAATTAACAATTACAGAGCATTCAGTTTGCCAAGGACTTTCCATATGTTATCTAATTCAATCCTCGTAACAGCTTGGGAGGGAGAAACTACCGTGATGCCACCTTACAGAAGAGCAGTTGAGTAGCTTATTCAAGACCACCTAGCTGGTCTGAGTGGTGGGGTTAGGATTCGAACAGGAGACTCTTTGACCCAGCACCCAGTTATTAATCCACTCTTGCAGACAAGCTCAATAACTTCTTAGAATGACCTAACAGACTTCTTCCAGCAATAGTAATTCTAAGACTTACAAGAGGCAGGATGATATGGAAAAAGCTCCGGTTTTTAAGTGACTAGCTTCAGCTTCCCTGATAACACGACTTACCCTGCAGGCTGTCCTAAGGATTAAGTATAATACCAGAGTTAATAGCCAGCAGCGATAATAACAACAGCTAACTTTACACAGCGCTTACTACGCTTCAGGCACTGCGCCGCCTAAGTGTTTTTCACACATTAAATCATGCACCTTTCACAACAATCTTAAGAGGACTACTATTTTTATTTCATTTTACAGATGAGGAAATGGAGGCAAAGACAGTTGAGTAACTTAACCCAAGTCACAGCTGCTAAATTGCAGATCTGGGATTCCAATCCACTCAGTAAACCAGTGGGTACACGTCTACTGATTCACAAAGAACCTCTTCTCTATCTCCCAATGAAGACAGTGAGACTTCGCCTCATGTACTTTGGACATGTTATCAGGAAGGACCAGTTCCTAGAGAGGGACATCATGCTTGGTAAGGTATAAAAAGGGTCAGCAAAAAAGAGGAAGACCTTCAATGAGATGGACTGACACAGTGGCTGCAACAATAGGCTCAAACGTAACAACTGTGAGGATGGCGCAGGATCAGGCAATATTGCATTCTACGCACAGGGTCACTATGAGTGGAACCAACTTGACGGCATCTAACAACAACGTGAAAATCTCAGCCTGAGTTTAGGATAAACTAGGGAGGACAAAACAATCCATTTGTATATCTAGAAGTCCTGCCTACTTCTGGCATTCAGCTGTATGCTTTTTTAAAAAACCAGTTTCAGTGGGAATTAGCTACAGATAAATCACATACCAAATATGTGGATAGGATTTATATTTTCTGTTTCCTGGCTGATCACTCCCTTCATGCTGATACCATATTGCTTTGTATTTACTAATAAAGCCAATAAGGCTCCAGAAAAGTTGCTTTTTCCTGCTTTCAATCTGGGAGAAATTGTCTCATTCATTTTCTAAAAATTATTTTAAGAATTTATACTATTTAACCCAATATATTTGGCATATGGATATTATCCTATCACTGACAGCGTTGTACTTCAGGATACATCTTGAAACGTTCTTTTTGACAGTGAATGCAACACCATTCCTCTTTGAGTTGTCATTCCCAGCATAGTAGACTATATGATTGTCCGATTCAAAATGGCCAATACCCGTCCATTTCAGCTCACTAATGCCTAGGATATCGATGTTTATGCATTCCATTTCATTTTTGACAATTTCCAATTTTCCTAGATTCATACTTCATACATTCCAGGTTCCAATTACTAAAGGATTTAATAATCCTGAATGTAGAGACCATCTGAAGAATAGATTTGATGCATTGAACACTAGTGACTGAAGCCCAAACAAGTTGTGGAATGACATCAAGGACATCATCCATGAAGAAAGCAAGAGGTCACTGAAAAAGACAGGAAAGAAAGAAAAGACCAAGATGGATGTCAGAGGAGACTCTGAAACTTGCTCTTGAGCATTGAGCAGCTGAGGCAAAAGGAAGAATTGATGAAGTAAAAGAACTAAACAGAAGATTTCAAAGGGCCTCTCAAGAAGACAAAGTAAAGTATTATAATGACACGTGCAAAGAGCTGGAGATGGAAAACCAAAAGGGAAGGACGTGTTCGGCATTTCTTGAGCTGAAAGAACTGAAGAAAAAATTCAAGCCTCAAGTTGCAATAGTGAAGGATTCCATGGGGAAAATATTAAACAACGCAGGAAGCATCAAAAGAAGATGGAAGGCATACACAGAGTCATTATACCAAAAAGAATTAGTTGATATTCAACCATTTCAAGAGGTGGCATATGATCAGGAACAGATGGTACTGAAGGAAGAAGTCCAAGCTGCTCTGAAGGCACTGGTGAAAAACAAGGCTCCAGGAATTGATGGAATATCAATTGAGATGTTTCAACAAACAGATGCGGCGCTGGAGGTGCTCACTCGTCTATGCCAAGAAATATGGAAGAGCTTCCTGGCCAACTGACTGGAAGAGACCCATATCTATGCCTGTTCCCAAGAAGGGTGATCCAAACGAATGCGGAAATTATAGAACAGTATCATTAATGTCACATGCAAGCAAAATTTTGCTGAAGATCATTCAAGAATGGCTGCAGCAGTATGTCGACAGGGAGCTGCCAGAAATTCAGGCCGGTTTCAGAAGAGGACGTGGAACCAGGGATATCATTGCTGATGTCAGATGGATCCTGGCTGAAAGCAGAAAATACCAGAAGGATGTTTACCTGTGTTTTATTGACTATGTAAAGGCATTCGACTGTGTGGATCATAACAAACTATGGATAACACTGTGAAGAATGGGAATTCCAGAACACTTAATTGTGCTCATGAGGAAGCTTTACATAGATCAAGAGGCAGATGTTCGGACAGAACAAGGGGATACTGATTGGTTTAAAGTCAGGAAAGGTGTGCGTCAGGGTTGTATTCTTTCACCATACCTATTTAACCTGTATGCTGAACAAATAATACAAGAAGCTGGACTATATGAAGAAGAATGGGGCATCAGGATTGGAGGAAGACTCATTAACAACCTGCATTATGCAGATGACACAACCTTGCTTGCTGAAAGTGAAGAGGACTTGAAGCACTTACTAATGAAGATCAAAGACCACAGCCTTCAGTATGGATTACACCTCAACATAAAGAAAACAAAAATCCTCACAACTGGACCAATGAGCAACATCATGATAATCAGAGAAAAGATTAAAGTTGTCAAGGATTTCATTTTACTTGGATCCAAAATCAACAGCCATGGAAGCAGCAGTCAAGAAATCAAAAGATGCATTGCATTGGGCAAATCCGCTGCAAAGGACCTCTTCAAAGTGTTGAAGAGCAAAGATGTCGCCCTTAAGACTAAGGTGTGCCTGACCTAAGCCATGGTATTTTCAATCACATCATGTGCATGTGAAAGCTGGACAATGAATAAGGAAGACTGAAGAAGAGTTGACACCTTTGAATTGCGATGTTGGCGAAGAATATTGAATATACCATGGACTGCCAAAAGAACGAACAAATCGGTCTTGTTAGAAGTGCAGCCAGAATGCTCCTTAGAGGCAAGAATGGCAAGACTGCGTCTTACATACTTTGGACATGTTGTCAGGAGGGATCAGTCCCTGGACAAGGACATCATGCTTGGCAGAGTACAGGGTCAGCAGAAAAGAGGATGACCCTCAACAAGGTGGATTGACGCAATGGCTGCAACAATAAGCTCAAGCATACAACGATTGTAAGGATGACACAGGGCCGGGCAGTGTTTCATTCTGTTGTTCATAGGGTCGCTATGAGTCGGAACCGACTCGATGGCACCTAACAACAACAACCTAATATATGAAAATATTATTTCAACACTTAATAAAAATCAAGATATTTTATATTTCTATACTAAGTGTTCAAAATTCAAAGAAGTATATTTTATGTTTAAAGACCGTCTCAAATCAGACTAGCCACATTCCAGTAGCCACATGTGGCAAGTAGGTGTCATTTTAGACGATGCAGGCGTCTTTAAGAGAAGCTCTGGTTTGGGGCATTTCTAGACTCTTTCCCGGAGCTGGTCAAATTCCTCAGAATAGCATCTACAATCTCTTGCCTTAGGAATCGTGAAGTTTAATTTTATGTCAACTTGGCTACCCTATGGTTCCCAGTGGTTTGGCCAAACACTAGTCTAATTGCTGTTTCACAACATAATCTGATGTAATGTAATCAATCAATCAGTTAAAAGCGAGTTTTCTTAGGGTGTGTTCTACCTCCAGACTATAAATAGGTATTTGGCAGAACTCCTCCTGCTTCTCTCTCTCTCTTTTGCTTCACTCTATACTCTCTCTGTTGACTGACCTGTGGATCCTATAAGAATCCCCAGTCCACTGTTTGACCTATGGATTTTGGACTTGCCAGCCCACAATCACATGAGCCAATTTCTTGAAGTAAATCTCTCTCTCTCTCTCTATGTATCTATATCTTTATCTGCTTCTATATTTAGATATACATAAAGATACAACTATATCAATCACTGGTTGTGTCTCTCTAAAGAACCCTTTCTGAGACAGGCCTATAAACCTGGGTATCATTGCTCTGGGATCCTAGAGTGAGAGGAAGTGGGAGTCCCAGTATGCAGACTTTCACTTAATCCCCGTTTTCAGCATGGTACACTTGTCCTCAACTACGCCTGGTGCCCTCTAGTCACAGACCCCCTCCAGTCTTCTTCCTGAGTGGGGGTGGGGAAGTTCCCAGGCTATGCAGATTCAGCAAGGAATCTGGGGGTTTAATAATTCTTTATTATTCTTTCCACAGATATTTAACATTCTTTCAACATGATTTTAATATTCCTTAACTCTCATTTTCCTAGGTTCACAATGGCATTAATTCTTGAGCCTTTGTGGAATCTCAGTTTAAATTTGACTTTTCTTCCCCTTCTAAATCAGTCTCTGGCCTTTTAAGGCAACTTCCACAATTACATCTTATTACATTCTCCTCTATTCTTTTTGTTCCCACTTCACTCCCTTTTTAAATTAAACTTTCTATTTTGAGATAATCATAGATTCACATATAGATATAACAAAAAATAAGAGATCCCACATACCCTTTACCCAAGTTCTCCCAACAGAAAAATCTTGTAAAACAAGGATATTGATATATTCAAGATACAGAACATTTCCATCACCACAAGGACCCCTCTTGTTCTTTTATTGCCACGCCTACTTCCCTCCCACTTCTACCTCCTCCTTAATCCCTGGGAACAACTAATCTGTTCCACATTTACATAATCTTGTCGTTTCAACAATGTTATATAAATGGAATCATCTAGTACACAACCTTTTGGGAACTGGCTTGTTTTGTTCAACCTCATTCTCTGAAGATTAATCCAAGGAGTTGCATATGTCAAGAGTTCATTGCTTTTTATTGCTGAGTAGTATTCCACGGGATGAATGCACCCCAGTTTATTTAACCTTTTTTTGTTTTTATGTTGTATTCTCATTTTCATTCAGTGCAATGTTTTTTGTATTTTGTTTTTAATTTCCCTTGAAACTTCTTCTTTGACCCATGGATTACCTAGAAATAAGTTGTTTAGTTGCCATGCATTTGGAGATTTTCCTATTATTTATTTTTAATTTGGCTCCATTGTAGTCAGAGAACACATTCTGTACGGTTTCAATTCTTTTAAATTTGTTAAGGTTTGTTTTGTGTCCCAGGATATGGTCTATCTTGGTACATATTTCATGGGCACTTGAACATAGTATGTATTCTACTGTTGTTGGATAGAGTGTCCTATAAATGTTGATTAGAATCTGTTGTTTGATGGTGTTGTTGAGGTCTTCTACATCAATGCTGATATTCTGTCGAGTCGTTTTATCAATTGTTAAGATAGGGATGCTGAACTCTTCAACTATAATTGTGGATTCATTTATTTCTCTTGGCAGCTTTATCAGTTTTTGCTTCATATATTTTGCAGATCTTTTTGATGCATACACATTTAGGATTGCTTGGTCTTCTTGACAGAATTAACGCTTTTATCATTATATCTTTCTCTGTCACTGGCAATTTTCTTTTCTCTGAAGTCACCTTTATCTGATATTAATACAGCATTCCTGCTTTCTTTTGGCTAACATTTCATGATATATCTTTTTCTATCTTTTCACTTTCAACCTGACTATCTTCTTATATTTCAAATGAGTTTCTCATAGAAAATATATAGTTGGGTGATGTATTTTAAACCACATTGCCAATCTCTTTAACCTTCATGTAATTATTGATAATTTAGAGCTTATATCTGCCACTTTATTTTTCTGTGTTCTGTTTTTTATTTCTGTTTTCTTTTTTCTGCCTTCCTATAGGCTACCTGAATATTTTTTTCTAATCCCATTTTGATTTATCCAAAGTGTTTTTTGAATACATCTTTGTATACTTCTTAGTGGTTGCTGTAGGTATTATGTATTTATAAGTTACCATGTGTCACTATTTTATCAGTTTTAATGAAGCATAGAAAACTTACCCCCCCATATGTCCCTTTTGTTGTTATTGTTGTGTGCCATCGAGTAGATTCCAACTCATAGCAATCGCATGTGACAGAGTACAGCTGCCTCATAGGTTTTCCTAGGCTATAATCTTTGTGGGAGCAGAATGCCAGGTCTTTTCTCCTGCAGAACCACGAGTGGGTTCAAACCACCAACCTTTAGGTTAGCAGCCAAGCACTTAACTATTGTGCCACCAGGGCTCTTTTATTGACTTTTAACCTTCCCCATTTATAATCATCTTAAATATTTCCTTAACATGCATTTAAAACCACATCAGAAAGTATTAAAAATATTTGTTTCAATTTTCAACCATAATTTAGAAATCTCAAGAAGAAAAGGAAAGCCTATGGTATTTACTAGAGCTCTGGTGACACACAGTTGAAGAGCTCAGCTGCTAACCAAATGATTGGCAGTTCAAATCTACCAGTCGCTCCCTGGATACCCTTGTGGCAGTTCTACTCTGTCCTATAGGGTTGCTGTGAGTAGGAATCAACTCAACGGCAATGGGTTTGGTTTTTTGGTTTACTGTATTTACCAACATTTTTGCTTTCTGTGTTCTTTCTTCCTTCCTGATGCTCCCAGGTTCCTTCTTTTATTATTTCCTGTTTGGATACTTTCCTTTGGCTACTCTGTCAGGGTAGGTAGATCCACTGGTGACAAACTGTCTTAGTTTTCCATCATTTGAGAATGTCTTAACTTCCCTTTCATTCTGGAAGGGTATTTTCAGTGGATACAGGGTTCTGGGTTAATAGTTCCTTTCTTTCAGTACTTGAAAGGGGTAAGTTCCCAAGTCTTGGTAGAAACTCAAAAATGAGACATACAGAAACTAAATAAATAGACAATAACCTGGATCTTATTGAACTGAAATGTGCCCAAGCCACAAAGAACTCTGAATCCAGCGGAGAACTAGACATGTAAAAAGTGATTTCAATACCGTGCCGTAAGTGTAAAAATGCAGGTACGTACTAGTCACAGCGCCAAACAAAGAAGGGAATTACCTGCACCCCTTGGGAAAATCAGCAGAAGCTTCTCATGTGAGATGTATCAGCTGGGTTCTGAAGCTGAGTTAACAAAAAGGGTTCCTAGGTGAAGGGAACAAGCGCCCGGAGCGAAATGGAGAAGTTGGCACATTAGGGAAACCATAAGAACTTACATACAGCTGGAGGAAAGCAAGCGGAGACCAAGTGGGAGAGGCAGATGAGGGAGGGGTGGCCGGCGCCTTCACCCTCTACTAAAGAGTGTAGACCTTATCGCATGAACCTCACCATTAAAAAGCATAAGGAGCTTCCAGCTAGGCGAAACTGGTGATTATAATATTCAAAACAATGACTGCTAATATTATGCCCTTTTTAAAGCAGCTTTTCAATGAATTATTTACATCATCTTTAGTCTTACATGTACTGAAATTTAGTTTATGAACTGGTAGAATGTGCTAATAGCCAATGAAATGAGAAGGTTCAGCTGAGTCCCTGCCTCCCACACTCCATTTAAACTCACCGCCATCCTGCCTGCCGAATTATTTCAGGGACTCTGTGATCAGTGAGCGAAGCCCGTGGGATGAGATCATGGCTAGATGGCAGCACATTAAGTGAAGTGTGTCAGCTTTCCTGTAGCTTCGAACACCCTGGCTTTTGTTGGTTTTTGTCAAAACATTAACATTACTTCACATATATTTTGCATTATTTACTAAATGAAAAATTTCCAGTGCCAGCGGCTGAGGAAAAAAAGAATAACAGATTTATGCACAGTTTGTCAAGTTCACACTCTGGGCTCTGTAAATGCCCAGACTCTAGAGACCCCCAGAGACTGTGCTGTTTCTCTGCCCTCCCTTCCTTCATTATGCTGACAAATTGCCCAGACACAAGCCTCACCCTACTCCAAGGAGCATCTAGAGTCTGCTCTAGAATTGAAATGGAACTCGTTTCTGCCTTCACTTAGGTGGATACCACTGGCTATAATTGGTATCACACTTCTGGTGAAAAATAATTTCAGAAAAGGGTAGAACAGAAAAAAAAAAAAAGCTGAATGAAAGGTCTCTGAGTGATGACATAATTTCTTATTTAACTACAGACTTACTTCCTTTTCAGTTCAGCTATTAAAAAGGAAAGAATGCCGAGTCTGTGCTGGCCCTAGAGACAAGGAAGACGTTTCTTTTGCCGTGTGTCTATTGTTTTCTGCTTTGTCTCCATGGCCGCTGTTCTAAAATAAGTGAGCTTTTTGAGGGTGTGCTAGAATCTGCATCTGTTCCAGCTCCATACCCTTTGGTGAACCTGACAATGTGGATGGATCAGGCATGGAGAACTATTCCCACAAAGTTCCCAAAAAAATGTCCCTTCCAGAAGCATTTTCCAGTTATGCTAAGTACTGACATCTCCTCCTATATGTAAGCTGGTTAATTAAATGTCAAAGGTTGTTATGCTTAGGGACAACAACACAAAACAACCTGGGAACAACACAACCCAACCTGCTTTTTTGAAATATGTGAATAGTGGCCATATTTACTTAATCTGTATACTCCACTCCATTCTGTGTTGTTGTTTGTTGTTAGATGCCATCGAGTCGGTTCCGACCCATAGCAACCCTATGTGCAACTGAACGAAACACTGCCCAGTCCTGCGCCATCCTCAAAATCATTGTGTTGCTGGAGCTCATTGTTGCAGCCACTGTGTCAATCCACCTCGTTGAGGGTCTTCCTCTTTTCTGCTGATCCTGTACTTTATCAAGCATGATGTCCTTCTCCAGGGACTGATCCCTCCTGACAACATCTCCAAAGTATGTAAGACACGGTCTCACCATCCTTACTTCTAAGGAGCATTCTGGTTTTACTTCTTTCAAGACAGATTTGTTACTGCCAAAAGAACGAACAAATCTCCATTCTGTACACAGAGTTTTATTTCTTCCTCTATTCTTCTTTTGGGCTCTTCTTCCATATTGCTTTGGGGTCTTTCTCATACAGATACAGAACAAACTATATCTGAATTGTGCTCAAATAAGCAGGGAGACTGGGGGTTTCTGTAGGAAAACATACAGCCTATCTGAAGTGATCATGAGTTAGTATCATATTATCATACAGCACTAGACTTGAAAATAGAAAAACAAATGAAAAGTCCATTACCTTTATTACAACACAGTCTGTTTCTGATTTTTTACTTTAGACTCTACTGGTCTTGATTTGACCCTCTTCTGTTTTGGATGGTTATTTTATGTGGAGAACCTAAAACACATTTCTTCATCTGTAGGCACTACTTCAGATTCTCTTAACGATCCAGCAGATTTTTGGAAGCCTTAATTATCCTGTTGTAACTTGTCTTGTTTAGGAGAAATGAAAGTTAAGACTGCTGCAGTAAAGGACAAGCTGTCAATCTATTAAATAAATTCCTGCTGAAAAGTAACCGCACGCATTGTGTATTAACGTAATTTATTAGAACGATTAGAACGCATCCTTGTTGTCTTCTAATTAGAATATTCCTTGTTCTGGTAATTACCCTAGACAAGGGAGAATAATAGTTTCAGGACTCTCAGATCATCTGTAGACTATATGGGAAGAGGAAGATCAATAATGCTAATCTACAGTCACACTTAAATTCCCAGAAAGAGATCTGTTATCATGAGCAATCCTTTGTATAATCAGCATTATTTCTCAATGCCTATGCTCATCCTGCCCAAAGCTGAAAAGCGAAGACGCTGGACAAATAATGGACATTTATTCCACTGTTGGAAAGCTGGTCAGGCTGGGCCACCTCTGGCTTCTAGTGGCTCAGACATCACTTCGTCCCCTTGCAAAATGCCAACAAGTAACCACAAATGAAGGACTTAAGATTCCATGCACAGCAGCACAGTTTGACGTCTGAATGTCTCACAGGGAGAATACAGGAGTTTCAAGTTCTGATCTTGAGTGAAGAATCACAAACTTATTGAATTTGAAACATATATTCAAAGAGAAGAGTTCTTGAAATGAGATAACTACTGAATATATGGTATTTCTTACATAAAGATATTATTGCGGAAATTAAATTAATGGGGGTGGGGCCTTTCAGGTTTGACTTAGGTTCAGCTTTAGATATGAGTTGAACTACTGTCTCTGGCTTTATGTTTTGGAGACCATAGGAAATTTAAATGCTCCGAGGACTCTCTCACGCCCTAGTCCAACTATCACCAAGCATGTCAGGTAGCCCCAGAACTTCTAGGATTCCAAATCTTTACAAAGTCCTGGGGTTGATATATCCTATCCTAGGGATCACTCTAGAGTTGAATGGAATGGTGCTGGGATACACTGAGTTGACACCAGTGACTCTGTAGTTCACTGTAATGATGGGTAACACAAATATCCCCCCAGCATCCCAGGTTACAGGAATCTCAGCCTGCTGTTGACTGGGTTGCCTTAGTCGATGCAAAGTCCTAATGAGACCATGTCTAGACAGTATTGATCTCCCACCAGAAAAAAATAATTCAGAGTGTGACTTCTTTTTTAGCTTTGTCCACCAAATGACACCCAAACTGTGATCTTTCATTCACTAATCGGTGCGGCTTTCCCTACGCACAGACATTCTATCAATTAGGCAAGCAAGGACCTGTATGCTTCTTTCCAATGTATTTATGAAATCTTTAATATTCAAATAGCAGAAAAGAAAATTACTTAATCCTATTAAAGAACCTAGAGAAATTAAATGAGTTTTTATGTATCTCCTTTTCCCTGCTACTCAAAGGAGACAGATCTTTAAACCAAACTGGAAGTCCACACAAGCTAAAGGAGCAACAACTCAAGTTAACATAGGCAAAATGTCTAAAGGAGAAATCACTAGCTTTAGGTTTTCCGCGCAGCGTGTTGTAGGAGCATGCCCCGTACACTACTGTCCATTCCAGTGGTGAAGACAAGATTCCCCCTGAAAGCACCTCCTTCAATTCTGAAAACTTAGGATTCCCCACTTCTCTGGTCTCCAGGCTACTCAGATCTACCAGTCAGAATACTATCTTTTTGAGCGCCCAGCAGGCAGGAATCTGCAGCTGAGCTGAGACTCAGGTTTGCCTCCAGAAGTCAGGGAAGAAGAAAATATAGTTTAAGAATCATGTAGGAGTGGACTTACAAAGCTCCCCAGGCAATGTGATGGTAAGCTAAGACTGGGAACCACACGTTGGAAGGGAGGACCAGAAGGAACTTCCTCTGGCTGTTGGGCTCAGTGAAGCCGACTCAGGCATTCAGGTGATTCCAGAGAGCCGGAGGTCTCGTGACCAGTTAATCGGTTGCTGTGGCGTCGATTTCAACTTATGGCGACCCCACGTACGTCAGAGTAGAACTGGTTTTGCAGAAGTAGATGACCAGGCCTTTCTTCTGAGGCACCTTGGGGTAGACACACCTAACCCTCCTGCTTTTTGGTTAGTAGCTATCTCAGGCTGGGTTCTCTGAGAAACAAAACCAGTAGAGTACATAAATACATACAGAGAGAGAGATTTATATCAAAGAAAGAGCTGATGTGATTGCAGAGGCTGGAAAGTTCCCAAGTCCATGGATCAGAATAGGGCTTCTGCTGATTCACGTACCCGCAGGGGCTGGCAAACCAAAGATCGGCAAGTCGATGAGCTGGGCTCTGCTAACAGGCTGTGAAGGCTGAGGAATCCCAAGATCAGCAGGCAAGACCGTAAGGCTTCTCCTGATTCACATAGCTGCAGGGGCTGCTGAACCCATGATCGGCAGGTAAGCTACTAACTCAATTCCAAGAACTGGAGGTCAGATGAACAAGAGGCAGCTGCAGAATCCAGAACCAGCCAAAAGCCTTGGCAAGGCAAATAGGAAGGAAGTAGGTGGCGGAGGGCAGAGAGATGAAAGCTGAGGGGGTGGTGAGCTGGCACAGGCCCCAACCCCACCGGTACCATTCAGCAGATTCCATCATGGGGGTGATCACATATCAAATTTCAGCAGGGAAGTGATCACATATTACAACAGCCAAAACACTGAGAATCATGGCCCAACCAAGCTGACAATCTTAACCATCACAGTAGCCAAGTGTGCTAACCATTTGCACCACCATGAGACAGATTTTCTTTCTCACTAGTGGAAAATAAAACAAGCACCTTACTCTACTGCAACATTATCAAGGTACAAATCTATCCTGTAAAAGAATGCAAAATAAAAATATAGTCCAGAAAGAGACTTCCGCCACCATAAACAAGCCACTGCCACCGAGTTGATTCCAACTCACAGCGAACCTATAGGCCAGGGTAGAACTGCTCACTAGGGTTTCCAAGGCTGTAAATATTTACAGAAGCAGACTGCCACACCTTTCTCCCACCAAGCGGCTGGTGGATTTGAACCACCGACCATTCGGTT
Organism: Elephas maximus indicus; assembly: GCF_024166365.1. Lineage (NCBI taxonomy): Eukaryota > Metazoa > Chordata > Mammalia > Proboscidea > Elephantidae > Elephas > Elephas maximus. Next base: position 65,641,135 of record NC_064838.1, read on the forward strand.
AGCTGCCAAGCGCTTTAACCACTGCACCCCCAGGGCTCCTTCCCACTACAAGCAGATCATTATAAATGTACCTAGAGACAAAACTACCATTTCTGTGCTCCTATCCAGAACAGTTTTGAAGGTGTTCGATATACCTCGCCCTCTAAAGCAACCAGAAGAAAAACCAGAAGAAAGTTCCTCCGGTCTATGAGTCCCTTTCACGCTGGATTTTGAAGCTTTTGAGCATTCACTCCCCACACTGAAGTTCCAAAGGCTCACAGCAGTGACACCTGGGTAACTAGAAAAGTCATCTATTGATAGCACAGACTACTTCCTCAAACGTACTGTACATAATTTCTTGCAAGCTTAGTGAAAACCCTACATTTGTCTGAAATGAAATGAAGGGAAGCCAATGATGAATTTCGTTTTTTCTGAGTTAATGGAAGATGCAAGCGCACCATGATAAGCCCGAGAAAATGGCAGTGTGTTCATCCTTCTCTCGTCCAGGGCAGGCGACAATGTGAGGGTTCTGGGTAAGAGTATACCATTACAGTGGAATATTTTCAGGTGAGAAAATTAATTTACAGGCTACTTCAATTCCGACACACTAGGAGTAAGGGAAGTTTGTATGTATGTATTCCTGGTTATCATGAGACAGAGAGTGGTAAAAAGCAAAGCTTGGGTATATATATAAAAGATGTGAAACCTATTTCAAAGTAAGTTAAGAGCAGTTATGATTTTTGATAAGTTTTCAGGAGAAACTTTCTAAGGCAATACAAGTACTAACAAATACCTTATAAATAAAGTCAGGCTATAGAGTTTGATGGAAACACTGGTGGCGTAGTGGTTAAGAGCTACAGCTGCTAACCAGAAAGGTCGGCGGTTCGAATCAACCGGGCGCTCCTTGGAAACCCTATGGGGCAGTTCTACTTTGTCCTATAGGGTCGCTGTGAGTTGGAATCGACTCGACAGCAACAGGTTTTTGTTTTTTTTTTTTTAGAGAGTTTGGCAGAAACATATTCAACTATAGATATCTGGCTAAATGTTAAGTTAGCCAAACATAATAGAAGAAAAATTTCTTTATTGATTAGGTGATTTATCTAAAATATTCATGAACTTACATGAAGCATAAGTAGTATGTTCTACAAAGAAAAAATAAGTCACGTAAATCCATAAGGTGGAGTGAAGGCATTTTTTGCAGTTTTGGGAAATAGTTCCTCTTAGGTATTTCAAACTTAAAATCTTTGACTCCAGGGCAGCAAAAACTTTACACTCGTAAACCTAAAGCATTCTTATTCCTGCCTCCAAAGTATAAGAACTCAAGAACAGACCTATTTCTTAAGACTTCCCCTGAATGAGATTTAACATTGTCTATTTAAAAAAAAAGTTTTCTGCCTTTGAATGTCATGTGATAATTTTTTCCAAGCGACTAACCAAATATGCTTCACTATTATATAAATCAGTTCTTTCTTAATGTCAGAAGTGGAGACAGAGAGCTAGCTATTAGTAGCCGTCCTCTCACAAAAACCACACTTCAGCTTTTTCTTTTCAAATGTGATTAATCATATCTGTGACTGTCTTCCAAACTTAGTTGAAATTTTACTGAATCTTTAAAAAATCAGTAGAAGGGCTAGAAGTATCTTTCCAGGATGAATATAAAGAAAGTTCTACCATTTCTCTTGATTTATTTCAGAATTCAGCTCGGTCTTCGTTAGTGCTACCCAGTGGCCTTATTATTCAAGGTCCTCTATGACCCCTGGTCATTTTCCCCGAGGGGGCAGACTTGTTCGCTAACTGTCCTAAAATTTGGTGATCTGCTGGGTTTTCTCTCATATGCTATGCAACACTTGCTCTAAATTATTGAATTCCATTCTTGGTGGTTTCTACTTCTCCTATATATTAAATCCAATGTGAAGTTTATTTTCATGGGAATTCAAAATTCTTTACTCCCAATTTTGTATCAAAAATAAATCTAATAAGCATTATACTTAATTTTTATAATGTACTAAAGATGAATTTTGTTAAAATGTTAGCTTTCCAAGCCTTCCATTCCCCACAAAATATATTCATTTTGCTTAGCCTTTCCCTTTCACCCACCTTCTAAGAGGAGTATCATTTCTTGTGATGCAGAATTATGTGAATAATACTAAAAACAGAACTGGAAAGATAGAAGACAAGTAAGGGGGAAAAAGAGTTAGGACTGCGGCCTTGAGAGACTAGTATAACTCTTTGAGTGTAAAGGGTTGAAAAGACAGACTACCTGGCTCCTGATCAGTGTTAAGTAAAAGACTGTTGAAAAGAAGAATGGGGGCGAGGATTTTTTAAAAGTTGCCATGCATAATGAATAAATTGACTTTGAAAGTTCTTAGAGAGATACGAGTAAAATTTAGATTTATATTTCAATTATATTCATTTGCTATACTGTCTTGACATTGAACCATACGGAACCCCAGGACTTACGTGGGTTGAACAAGTATTTCCTAATGCTGATGCTTATTCATTCATATCTAGATATTGGTTTCCTTTAAGTGTCATAAACACACACGCCAGAAACAAACTTGATCATGCGATAAATTTTCAGGACCTCTCAGTCTGCTTTAAATAAAATTCTGCCAGTTAATTCAAAGATCATATATGAGAGAAAGAGAGAGAGAGATTCCGTATGTACAGTTGCAATATGTATATAAAAGGAAGTTCCAGAAAGCAAAACTTGAATTCGCTGTGCCCAGCACTATGCTGAATCCACATGAATGAAGTGATGTGTAGCCATCATCCCCTGCTGTAGCCTCCCGCCACCTCACAGATCCTCAGTCTCTCTCCAGCACTCATTGTTCGTGTATTGTTTGCCCTAGGTCTTGTCATTACTCCCTAAACAATACAGCGTAACAACTATTTACACAACATTTACATTGTATTATGTATTATAAGTAATCTAGAGATGATTAAAAGCCCACAGGAGGATATAAGCAGGCTATGTGCAAATACTATGCCATTTTATATAAGGGGCTTGAGCACCGGTGGATTTTTATATCTGAGGCAGTCCTGGAACCAATCTCCCAAGGATACCAAGGGACAACTATATATATATATATGTATATAAAATATTACATGTATACATACATAACAAAAACTCGAAGGCATTCCCAAAGATCTAATCAACCTGGTACACGAATACAGTGAAGTCATGTCTTAAGGAATGAGCACGAATTCTAAAGCCAGACCTAAGGCAAACATTACATACAAGTCAAACTTTCCACTGAAGAGCACTTAAATCACCTTGAGGGTGCAGGTTACATTGCTTTGTCTATACAAGCCTGACAGTAAATATTTGAGAACAAACAATAGACCTAGGCTAATGAAAGGAATAAAAGAAAAGTCCACCCACAGATGTCTGGGTACCCAAACCACCTTGCCTTTAAGAACTACCAAATCTCCACCAGTGAATCTTCACAGGGTAGGAAATAAAAGCATAAAGCTGCAACCCCTCAGCTGGGTTTAATCCACTGCTTTAACATGACATTTTTAGAGATTTAATCTATTAACCGATTTATTTTTTTTTTTTATTAAGATCAAGGAAACCCTGGTGGTGTAGTGGTTAAGTGCTATGGATGCTAACCAAAAGGTCAGCAGTTCAAATCCACTAGGCACTCCTTGGAAACTCTATGGGAGCCGTTCTACTCTGTCCTATAGGGTGGCTATGAGTCGGAATTGACTTGATGGCAACAGGTTTGGTTTATTAAGATTAAATGAGATGATGTATGCCAAAGCACCTGCCATGGGTGATGGCACAGATCAGATAATAAATACGCGGGGTTTTAATCTAAGTCTTGCTTCATTAGACCCACAGATACACTGCCCTTAGAGAGCTTGGTAACCTGCTTCTTTTCTTTCCAGGTGGGCCGTTCTGGTTGGGGCCCCAGTGAACATCTATCACTTCACACTTCAGGCATGGGAGCCGTCTTTCTAGGGTTCTGGGTCTAAGTGGGCATAAGATGAGTCCACTGAACACAGAAAGCACTTCTTTATGCTTGGGTCTCATCTCAACAGATTGGCTCAACTGCAGGCTATCAAAAAAGGCATGACTATCCTGTCTACAGGAGCCCTGGTGGCACAGTGTTTAAAAGCTACAGCTGCTAACTGAAAGGTTGGCAGTTCAAATCCACCAGTTGCTCCTTGGAAACCCTAGGGGCAGTTCTACTCTGTCCTATAGGGTCACTATTAGCCAGAATCGACTAGATGGCAACAGGCTTGGTTTTTCTGGGTTTATTTAGTCTACCAGAAGGCAGTGGTTGTTCAGTGGTAGAATTCTCTCCTTCCATGGGGGTGACCCAGGTTTGATTCTAGGCCAAATACCTCAAGCACAGCCACCACTCATCTGCCAGTGGAAGCTTACATGTTGCTGTGATGCTGAAGGGCTTTCAGCAGAGCTTCCAGACTAAGACAGACTAGAAAGAAAGGCCTGGCAATCTTCTTCCAAAAATCAGCCAAGGAAAAGCCTAATGATCACATAGGTCTGATCGCACTGTGCATGGGGTCGCCATGACTTGGGTGCTGACTGGACAGCAGCTAACAACATCAACTCTACTGTAAGCCCACAAAATCCATTGTTACATCTTGTGCTGGGTGACATACACCCACGAGTTCCTTTTACCAGCACTTACTTATAACCAGATGCCACTAAAATCTAGAAACTGGATTTATTTTCCTCCTTTCTTTTTCCTTCCCTCCCTTGCTTCTTCCCTTAGAAATTTCTGCCTATGGTAAAATGACAGCAAAAAGGAAAGTCATGTGGCCTTCCTATTAGTTGACATTTCTATGATGTACTCATTTTTTTTGGTCCTTGTCTGAACTTCCTCCAGGGTACTCCTTGATGGGAATAAAGTATGCCAAATGAAATGGAGAACTCGAGGCACACTGTTACCCTTGTCATGTGAAGAGAGACTATTTTTCTCCCAGATTTATGATGTAATGCACCTCAGACGCTTTCTTTTCCTCCTTTCCCTAGTCTGCACTTCCTACTAAATGGTGCACACCATCATCACCATCACCATAAATTTATAGACTGCCTATGGTGTAGCCTCCAGGTAGCTCTCAAACGATCTAATCCAGATATCACTGTCTTCGACTCCCCTTTGGCATGAGTCTCTTTTCCATTCCTCTTCCTTATTGAATCTGCTTCTGATTATTTTTCATAAGATGTTTTAGCTTTCTTTTCTTTCTCTTAAGTTGAACCTCTTTTATTTCTTCCTCTCATTTCTATGCCCTCCTGGGCCCTTAGCAGTTCCTCTACATTTGTGGGAGTTTATATCCCCAAATTTAGAAACTCTTGAGAACTTTACTATCAAACTGCTTTTTCTAAGATAATTTTTAGCAATGTTAAACACAAGCAGACCTTTATATTTCTGGGATGCCAGGCCTCTAGGTATCAGACCTCAGCTGTAGCTTTTATCACTTTGCAGACAGTAACTAGAGCTAATACAGGATCTGCTTTCAACCCAGGCCCAACTCCTCAGCAATGGCTGCCCTCCAACCTCCTAAGATTTCAATTCAGCTTCTATCGAAGACTGGAGGTCCAGGCTTTGGAGTCAGACAGACAGGGGTTCAAATCCAGCCTCTGGCACTTAATTTGGGTGCAACCTTGAGTAAGCCATTTAACCTCTCTGAGCTTCAATTTCCTTGTCTGTAAAATGAGAATACAAATATCTACCTAAGGAGATTGTCGTGAGGATGACGTTAGGTAATCTTTGTAAAATATTCACAGTGTCTGGTACGTGGTAAGCATGCAAACTTGGTAGGTATTATTTTTATTGTTACGAGTTAAAATGTTGCATAGAATGGATTTTTCTTCAGTCTTCTCTGCCTCACCCAGCAGACCTCTAGAACAGGCATTAAATCATTATTTATTAGACCCCAGTCACAAATACCCCCCGGTTCAATGTTTTCACATGCTGGACAGTGGCTAAGTAGTTTTTTAATATCTCTGAAAATGGAGGACAGAGAGTTAAGATTTGGAAGCAAAGGAATAGATAACCAGTCATAACTTTGGACATATCATTAAGAGCCTCTATTCTCAGAAGGTACATCCCTTTTAAAATATATTTACTACAGTTACCGATGGAGACTGAATATTTTTATCATCACTTGCAAAACTGTCTCCTGAAAGGCAGAACTGTGTAATTATAAGTAGAGCCGACTTCACATGTTAACTTTTTATGTAAGGGAGAACAAAAAGTCAACACTCAGCAAGAGAGCGAGGGGGAGCAAGAGAAAGTCAGAGACGGCGAGGCAGAAAGAACGGGAACAAAAGCAAAAGGTTTTCTGTTTTAAAGGAGGACTACTGTTTGGCTTTTGGACCCTTAATGTACGAATATAGATAGGATGATCATACCATTTTATGACTGCTGTCAGTTCCCTCCATGGAAACAGGCTGAACAATGGGACACCATCTCCTCTCAACACAAAGAGAGTAAAACTCTCGACTCCTTACAGGGCTTTTGCCTTAATGGGATTTTTTTTTTTCTTTTTCTTTTTAATATTATGATTCCAGAAATAAAGCTAAGTATCTAAACGCAGCAATGGAATTAACTGAGCCCAGAGTAAGTGAGGTTTTCACCCCGGGTGTCTGGTAAACTGTTTGCGCACATGAGAATGCCATCATTCATCGACTGATCCTGATGTGTAGAAAGAACAGCCTGTCCCACTTTATATCAAACAGATTTGCTTTTAAATGCTATTTCTGCCACCTGCTTCTGGGCAACTTAGTTATCCTTTCTATGCTTGGCTTCCTCACGCCTAAAATAAAAAGGATAACATCTGTGAAGAGGAGGGTCTAGGCCTGCCACTGTTTCTCTCTGATCCCCTAATCCCCCACATCCCTCCAAACCAAGCAGATTGAGCCATGTTAACTAGAGGGCAGGGTCCCCTACAACACACACTTCTGCCCTCATTTTCAATTCTTCTCTCCTAAATTGGGAAGGAGTCCCTGAGTGGTTGAGTCCGCCCAGAGGTGCCTCAGAAGAAAAGCATGGCGATCTACCGCTCAAACATCAGCTCCTGAAAACCCTGCGGAGCACGGCTCTGCTCTGACACACGTGGGGTCACCACAGTGGAAGCTGATTCCATAGCAGCTGGCTGGCCGGTTTGAGCTGGGAAAGTCTGCTCCTCAGGGAAGCCTAACACTTCCTCTCTGCTTCTCCGCTCTCCCACTTCAGGCAACTGCACCGGAGCGCCAGGGTGATAGCCAGGTCTCTGGCTCTCACTCTCTCCAGCTCCTGCCTACACGCTTGTTCTTCTGCACCCCCTCAAGCTTCCCCTCCCCCACAGTTCTTGAGCACGCTGCTCATTTGAGGGCCCTAAGAAGCAGAAAAAATCCCAGTCAGGACCCTTCCAGGGCAGCCTAGCTCTACCCGTGTTCCACACTGGAAGGTATGAGGTGCTGGCCCAACTGATAACAGAGGTACTTGGTTACTCTCCCACTGTGAGGATCTTTATACTTGCCCTTGCCTCTCTCTGGAAGGCTCTGCATCTTCAAATTGTGGATCTTTAAATAATTCAGGTCTCAGCTTAAATGTCATCTCTTCAGAGAGGCCCTCCCTGGCCACCTCCTCACCCCCACCAAGTCACTCCATTACATTATTTTCTGAATTACTTTTTTAGTGGCTCTCATCACATCTCGTTTTTAGTTCATCTGTTTGTTGCCCATCTTTCTTCCCCCTCAAATACCCCCACTAGAAGGTAAGTTCAAAAGAACATGAACTTTGTCTCTAAGTTCATCACTTGCTTATTCAGAGCCTAGAATGGTGCCCGTCACAAAGTCCTCAATAAATTATAGCTATTAGTACCCTTTCCTCTTACACTGAGACCTGCCACCCCCAAGCAGGTCCAAAGAAATCCCCTAGAAAACTCCTCTCCTCTGGTGTCCCAGGACACAAGTTGGTATACTAGAGGCTTTCTAAGTTTGAGGTAAGGTGAATTTATCTTAGAAATTTCTGTAATCAGAATCTATATACCCCACTCTTTATTTTCAATAAAATCTCACATATATACATATATATATATTTGTTTTTATTGGACAGGAATAAACCCCAATGTAAGGAACACAGCCTTGTGAATGTGCCCAGGTACCTAGATAAGAGCTACCTTTCTCACCCACATGGGTAGCTCTACCCTCCCACTCCTCCCTCCCCCCACCCCCAACACACACATACAAACAGGCAATGGAAAGCTTCCATTGGCATTTCAGATAATCTCCAGCCAAGAGGGGGGAGAACTACTCTCTGAAAGGAGCAAAGCTAAAACCACAATGCTCGTGAAAAAGCTGTCAGTTACATTTCCTCTTAAGAAGGCCATGATCCCAGCACCAAAGACATCTCAGTGTCATCTTAAGTAGGAGGCTAGTTTTTAAATTCAGAGCTTAGAATGAAAACTATTCTTGGAAATCTCTTCAACTGTTGACAGAATAAAATACACTGTGGCCTCTCAGGAGGTCCAACACAGGTTTTCTGCTAGCACTGAAACAGATAACTATTCCTTTGGTTGAGGACCAGACAATTGATCCTAGTTTGAGTCTAATGGCCATGTTTTTGTAAAAACCACATAACAGAGTATGTCAGTACTAGAATTACACTCAGCACTAAGCTGGACACGCTATAAGAGGTTCAAATGAATGAGTCTGACTCCCAGCTCCCATTTCACACCTCTAAGAAGCATATGCCCACCGAGAGGAGTGTCTAACAGAATGGCCTATATTACTTAAATTAACACTTTGTGCTCTCATTTCCCTCATTTTTGCCAGTTCTGTATGTTGAAATGGGCAAAAGTCTAATGCACACACCATATGGCCACATTCTATTCAAGCCCACTCATCTTCACATCACAGCGTCTATATGTTAAAAAACAAAAAATAGCAGCCTTGTGGAATTCTATCATGTCACCCAGACTTCATTCACCCATTTCAAGGACAAAGAATATAGACACGTTATCATACTTAGGGAAGACCCATCCCTAAAGCAATCTCCTTACAAGTTTAATTTAAAAACAAAAGACCTGAACCTTTCTGCGGTCTAGATTATCTTACATATTTACACATAACTTTTTGGGAAGCAGACTTGATATAAATCCTTAAAAAAAAAAAAAAAAAAAAGTAAAACCAACATTTCCCTAAATGTTAAACCCAAACCCAAAGATTAATAACTTTTTTCATTAGCCTAGCACCTAATCACATGTCTATTTATGAACTATATAAAAAGTTTTCATGAGCTGGCACATGTCAGTCCCTCACTCACCCTGGGGCTCTCCCTAGGTGTATAAAACTTTTTCTATTATACTAAAATGTAAAACATCAAGGAAGGATGTAGTAAGAGTAACCTGGGAAGAGCAGTTAGTGACGCCAAATATAAGGTAACTTTGAATATAAAGCAGTATTGCATATTCTCAATGAGAAGGTTAGAAAATAAATAAAGAGGGAGGATGGCCAACTTGAACATAAAAACATTTAGGGATATAGTAAAAATTGTTCAAAATCTACTGTTTATTTTATTCATTTAATTACTTGCCTAAAAACACACACTCCATTCACATTTTGCCATGAGGGTCTTCCCCTTTTTAAGAGCTGCTTTTTGAGTTCTCCAACAGAGATTTCCAGAGCACATCTTTCTCTCTTGGTTGTAGTCATGGCACTTATTGAACCCATGTGAAAGCCGTCTCTGAAAATGGTCTCTAGAGTTGGAAGTACCCATGTATGTAATGTCATCAGCTTTAAAAAAAAAAAAAAAAAAAAGTCCATCCTCCTGCAGCTCTACATTCTGATCTCCACAATGTGCCTATCTTATTGCTTATTAAAGTAATTTCCAGAAGGTCTGTTTAATCAACATCCAGTACTTGTAATTATGAAGTCACAAACTCCATGTTCATTCCCTGCTCCTTCTTCACTGATGCCACAGATGAAGCTCACGAGGAGCGCCGGGTGAGGCCTCTTCGGCCCACTGGACCCCCAAGGCAGAATGTGCAGAGACCCAAATACGAAGCAACATCCTCTCTTCCAAAGGGTAAGAAATTAGGGGTGAAAGAAAGCCTCACCTTTGTATTTGAGGATATGTGATATATTTAATGCAGTTCTGCCTCTAAGATCAAGTGCCAGTGATTTAGTGACAGTTTTGTTACTTTTCTTCATTTGGTCATTTATTTATTTATCCATGAGTTGCTGCTGTTGTCAGGAGCCGTCAAGGCGGTTCTAACTCACAGCGACCCTATCTACACACAAAGAAGGACACACTGCCCCGTCCTGCGCCGTCCTCACAATCGTTGCTATGCTTGAGCCTGTTGTTGCGGCCACTGTGTCAACCAGTTCATCTCATCGAGGGTCCTCCTCTTCTTCACTGACCCTCTACTTTACCAAGCATGATGTCCGTCTCCAGCGACTGATCCTTCCTGACAACATGTCCAAATTATGTAAGACGCAGGCCCACCATCCTTGTTTTTCCAAAGAGCATTCTGGTTGTACTTCTTCCAAGACAGATTTGTTTGTTCTTTTGACAGCCCACGGTATATTCAATATTCTTCGCTACCACCACAATTCGAAGGCGTCAATTCTTCTTCAGTCTGCCTTATTCATTGTCCAGCTGTCACATGCATATGAGGCGATTGGAAACACCATGGCTTGGGTCAGGCGCACCTCAGTCCTCAAGGTGACACCTTTGCTTTTCAACACTTTAAAGAGGTCTCTTGCAGCTGATTTGTGCAATGCAATGTATCTTTTGATTTCTTGGCTGCTGCTTCTATGGCTGTTGATCATGGATCCAAGTAAAATGAAATCCTTGACAACCTCAATCTCCTCTCCATTTATCATGATGTTGCTTATTGGTCCAGTTGTGAGGGTTTTTGTTTTCTTTATGTTGGGGTACAATCCATACTGAAAGCTGTGGTCTTTGACCTTTATCAGTAAGTGCTTCAAGTCCTTTTCACTTTCAGCAAGCAAGTTGGTGTCATCTGCATGTCACAGGTTGTTAATGAGTCTTCCTCCACTCCTGAAGCCGATTCTTCTTCAGATAGGCCAGCTTCTTGGATTATTTGCTCAGCATACAGATCGAATAGGATACAACCCTGACGTACACCTTTTCTGACTTTAAACCACGGAGTGTCCCCTTGTTCTGTTTGAATGGCTACCTCTTGATCCATGTACAGATTCCTCATGAACACAATTAAGTGCTCTAGAATTCACATTCTCTGCAATGTTATCCATAATTCATTATGATCCACAGAGTCGAATGCCTTAGCATAGTCAATAAAACACAGGTAAACATCTTTCTGGTATTCTCTGCTTTCAGCCAGGATCCAACTGACATCAGCAACAATGTCTCTGGTTCCACGTCCTCTTCTGAATCCAGACTGAATTTCTGGCAGTTTCCTGGATAAACAGCAATTCATGGATAAATAAATAAATGATTAAATGAAGAAAAGTAACAAAACTGTCACTAAATCACTGGCACTTGATCTTAGAGGCAGAACTGCATTAAATATATCACATATCCTCAAATACAAAGGTGAGGCTTTCTTTCACCCCTAATTTCTTACCCTTTGGAAGAGAGGATGTTGCTTCGTATTTGGGTCTCTGCACATTCTGCCTTGGGGGTCCAGTGGGCTGAAAAGGCCTCACCCGGCGCTCCTTGTGAACTTCATCTGTGGCATCAGTGAAAAAGGAGCAGGGAATGAACATGGAGTTTGTGACTTCATAATTACAAAGCACATTCCACCCCTAAAAGGGAGCTCTGGTGGGTTCCTTATTGTAACAATTACATGTGACACAAGCCGCGCCACTAATACCAGAAAGGTGAGAATAAATTACCCAAATAGGACAGAAACAGCCATTCACTTCAAGAAAAGCGCACTTTCTTGAAACTCTGTAGCATCAAGACCATTTAGAGTTTGCTGTCAGGATTCCTAGCAGTGCCCGTTACCTTGGCCAGCAGTCCCTCTGGACTACTGAAAAGTTGTCTGAAGTACAGATGACCACGGGCTGCAGTGTCTAAGTGCAACAGGATGATTTAAAGGCACCACGACAGCCTTCACCCACGATATTCATCTCTTCCTGTCTATTTATTTGTGACCCAGACGAAAGCTTGGAATCCAATCTGTATATTGATATTCCCTGAAAAGGTTTTCAACAGCTCTTTAGGATGGATTGTTTTAGCAGTTTCAGAGGCTTAGAACATTCTGCATTAATGGCATTTATGCGTATAGCTTCCATTTCATAAAAATAAAACCCACTGTGTTAGCTTCCTAGGGATGCAGTAATAAAGCACCACAAGCTGGGTGGCTTATAAGGACAGAAATTTATTGTCTCGGCAGTTCTGGAGGCCAGGAGTCTGAATTCAGTGTGCCAGCAGGGCCATGCTCTCTCTGTAGGCTATAAGACCTTTTCTTGCCTCTCCCAGCTTCTGGTCTCTCCAGGCATTCCATGACTTACAGCCGCAGCATCACACCATCTCTGCGTCCATCTTTACATGGCTGTCTTCCCTCTGTCTGTCTGTCTGTCTTTCCTCCTTTATAATGACACCATTCATATTGCATTAGAGCCCACCCAACTCCAGTATAATCTCATGTTAACCTAACCGACAATATCCTCAAAAACCCTATTTCCACATAAGGCCATGTTCATAGGTACCAGGAGTTAGGACTTGAACATATATTTTGGGAGGACACAATTCAATCTTATCACATCCAGTAGGAGCAGTATTAAATTCCTGTCCCAACTAGAACAGAAAATAGTGGTTTAGTGAAGGTACATTGGAATGTGATAAATCTGGGTTCACCTTTGGGCTTCCCATAGACCTCTTGTAAACTTGGACAAGGTATTCAACCTTTTCATGCCTCAGCTATATCACCAGGTAATGCAGCAAAGCACTGACACAGTGCCTGACATGGAAGAGCTTAATAAATGTTAGATTCTGTTGGTATTGATATGGTTGCTGCTGGGGCTGTCACTTTTTCCGGCAGAGACGATGAGTATTCACTCAAGCACACAGCTAGACCATGTTCCCAGCTCCTGTGCCGTTAGGCGGGTCCAAGTGACTGACTTCTGGTGCCTGGAATGTGAGTGGAAGCAATGTACACCTCTTCCCAGTCAGGACCACAGAAATCTTTCAGACTCCATCCCTAACATTTTCCTCACCCTCTCAAACACCCTGGAGGCTGCTTGTTGAGGAATTTAGAGCTGTAAGATGGAAGAAACCTGCATTCCACTTGAGAACCTCCCACGAGAGGCACCCTTCAGAAATATGTGAATGAATTCTTAATGAGTGGGGAATAAACTTTTTTTCTTTTTCCTGTTAAGTTACTGAGATTTCATGCTGCTCATTACAGCAATTAGCCTACCCCAAAGTTCCTCAACCCAGGCACTACTGACAGTTTGGACCAGATAGTTCTTTGTTATGATGCTGACCTGTGCATTGGAGGAGGTTTAGCAGCATCCCTGGCCTTACCCACTAGATGCCAGTAGCACCCTCTGCCCTAGCTGTACAGCCAAAATGTCTCCGGGCATTGTCAAACATCTTCTGGGGATTAAAAAAATCACTCCTGGTTGATACCCATTGACCTACCCTGACCAAAACATCACCATCGTCATTGTCATCATCACCACTGCTGATGGTCCAGTTCTTCATGACTCCCTTGAAATCACAGAAAAAGACCCCAAAGTTGCAAATATAGTTCGAACACATTTTCTAGGAGAAAAAGTTAAATGTTACCAGAATTTAGAAAAAGATAGAGTTACAAGGGACCAAAGAACAACGTCCAAACCGAAAGAGACATAACGATTAAAAAAAAAAAAAAACTGTTTTTTGATTGATTGTTTTGAGATGAATCTATTTAACAAATACTCGTATAATACCCGCTATGCCATAGGTGCTGTGCTAAATGTTAACTAGTAAATCAAACCGATAAAATCTTTGCCCACATGAAGATTGAAGATGAAAGGTAAATAAAAACATGGTAGATTTTTCTAACAGCTTAAACACAGCCATGAAATGACCATTGTGACAGGCAGAATTCTAAAGATGTCCCTGCAAGATTCCTGACCTCTGGTTAGTCAAACAAACGCTAATCCGGTGCTGCTGTGAATAAACTCTGCAAATGTAATTAAGGTTACTAATCTGCCGACTTTAATAAAGGGCGAATTTCCTGGACTGTACAGGTAGGTCCAGTGTAGTCACATGAGCCCTTAAAAAAACAGAAGCAGAAGGTGAAAGAGGCAGACAGGGAGATGTGGCAGAAGGGACATCAGAGAGATTGCAAGTCTGAGAAAGAATGGATGTACCCTTGCTGGTTCTGAGATCCTGGGGCTACGTGTTAGGACCAGAAGAAGCTGACTGCCAGCAAGGAAGTGGGGACTACAGTCCCATCACCACAAGGAACTGAATTCGGCCAACAGCCTGAATGAGCTTGGAAGTGGATGGCTCCCTGGAGCCTCCAGTACGGAACACAGCCCTGCTGACACCTTGACTTTAGTTCGCTGAGACTTGTGTGGGGTGTCTGACCTACAGAAACTCTGAGAGAATTAAAGTGTGATGTTATAGGGCACTAAATTTGTGGTAATTTGTTATGGCAGTGATAGAAAAGAACCATTATGTATTAAGTATTGCAGAAAAGAATGAGTCAAAGAAAATTGATATTAAAATATGCCTTATTATTAGTGGGTTGGGTTTATTATTCTAACCACGTTGCCTTGGGTGACGTATGGTAAGGCCAGGCACAGATCGAGAGACCAGAAGTACTTATTTTTTACACTCACTGTTTCCTGCAGAGAACATAGCACACCATGCAGGGCTACTCAGGGGAAGCACTAGGGTGGGTCACAAAGGACAGGGAGAGAGCAGAACTGTGCACAAGAGTCTTTATTGTGGTTTCTGCGGGAAGGGGAGAGTGCGGCAAGGCAAAGCAAACAGGCTTACGGCTGCCCAGCTATTTCCAAAAGTGGCACCCCCTCAAAAGCCATGTTTACTGCAACAGTAGAAGCACGTGGCCTGGGGCTAGCTAAGGTTTCCAGACGTTTTGGGGAGAACCATTTTTACTCACTGTAAGCCAGTGGCCATTCTGAAGATGTTAAAGCTTTATTTTACAGAAATTAAAGACCTGGTTGATAACACGCATCCTTCATCAATCTCAGGTTTGCTAAGTATTTCACATATGCTCATTCGGAGAATAAATAAACACATTTGTATTTTCATTTCTTTAAAAAATGTGGATTGAATAGCTCCTCTTGCTAGTCTCTGGGGTAGGTGTTGATGTTGTTATTGTTGTTAGGTGCCACCAAGTTGGTTCCGACTCATAGTGACCCTGTGTACCACAGAACGAAACACTGCCAGGGCCTGCACCATCCTCACAATCCTTGTCATGCTTGAGCAGCCACAGTGTCAATCCATCTTGTTGAGAGTCTTCCTCTTTTGCTGATCCTGTACTCTACCAAACATGATGTCCTTCTCCAGGGACTGATCCGTCCTGATAACATGTCCAAAGTATGTAAGACGTAGTCTTGCCATCCTTTCTTCTAAGAAGCATTCTGGTTGTACTTCTTCCAAGACAGGTTTGTTTGTTCTTTTGGCAGGCCATGGTATATCCAGTATTCTTCGCCAAGGCCACAATTCAAAGGTGTCAATTCTTCTTCTGTCTTCCTTATTCATCGTCCAGCTTTCACATGCATATGAGGTGACTGAAAACACCATGGCTTGGGTCAGGCACACCTTAGTCTTCAAGGTGACATCTTTGATTTTCAGTACTTTAAAAAGGTCTCCTGCAGCAGATTTGCCCGATAAGTGAAAATGATATTATCCTTTGCCTCTAATTCCCCGTAATGGAAATGGGGAACAGAAACATGTACACCCAATGACAATGCAGTAATAAGGGCCTTAACACCACCTGAAACAAGTATGAATACAACTATGAATAAAGTGCTATGGGAGCACAGAGAAACAATAACAGATAACTTCTACTGACTCTTTATCTACTCATCTTCACAACTAATCTAAGAGGTAGGAAGGCGATCCTCCCCATTCTACAGATAAGGAAGCTGAGGCACAGACAGGTGAAGAAACCAGCCCAAAGGCACAGTCAGTAAGTGGTGGAGCTGGGATTTAACCCAGGCAGTCTGTCTCCAGGAGTCAGATACAAATGACTAACATGCTCAGCTGCCAACCGAAAGGCTGGAGGTTCAAGTGCACCCAAAGATGCCTCAGAAGAAAGGCCTGGTGATCTACGTCTGAAAAACCAACATTAAAACCCAACGGAGCACAGCTCTCCTGTGACACACAGGGGGCCACCACGAGTCAGAGCCGACCTGACAGCCACTGGTTCTCGGTCTACCTTCAGAACCCATGCTTTTATACTCCTCACTGTGCTATATCCCATCACAGCAGAATGCGGAGGCCTCACACAAGTACTGATATTTGAGCTGGAAACCTTAATCAAGAAGAGAAAAAGGATCCAGCAGAAGCAACAGCATCAGCAGAGCCAGAGTCAAGAAAAAGTTTCCTGGCTGGATATATTCAGGGAACAGTGAGGGACCCTGTGTTGGGATGAAGGACTGATGGCAAATGAGCTTGAAGCCACAGAGTCAGTTCCAACTCAGCAACCATACAGGACAGAGTAGAACTGTCCCACAGGGTTTCCAATGAGGAACTAGTGGATTCGAACTGCCAACATTTTGGTTAGCAGCTGATCTCTTAACCACTGCGCCACCAGGGCTCTTCAAAGGAAAACAAGAAATGATATACAGGAATTATGATTTACAAATAACATTAGTATAAAATACATTACTAAGGAGTCCGTATGGTCTGGTACAGGAGAAGGTCCATGGGTGGGTGGGGAGGGGCACCACAAGCTACCACACTGGTTGACACCAACCCTAGTACTTCACTGAAGAACCCCACCCTATCTTCCCTCTGTAAAGCTCTTCATATCTGTATCCACACAGGTCCCGCTCAAATTCTGAATCATCATCTTAGTTCACAGTAAAACACGTGGTAAATCTATATGTTGGCTTTGAGAACATTTCTCCATGGCAACAAATAAACTGCTCAAATCAGTACCCAATAAATAAATAAATAAACAAGGCACACAGAAGGAAGTGTATTGTGTTGACTAAACCAACAAAAAACTCAACATTTCCTTCATTGTACTAGTTTTGCCTCGTGTAGAAAAACAGTCATCGTGTACATCTGGCCATCTAGTATAAACTGTCTGATACGGTAGCCACTAATCACATGTGGCTATTTAGATTTAAACTAACTAAAATTAAAAATTCCATTCCTCAGTTGCGCTAGCCACATTTCAAGTTCTCAATAGGCACATGAGGTTAGTGGCCACTATACTGGACAGAATACGTATAAAACACAGAGTGCATATAAAACTTCCATCACTGCAGACATTTCTTTTGGGAAAAAAAAAAAAGCACTTATTTAGATAAAAATAGTGATTTATTAAGGAGCTCTGGTCGTGCAGTGGGGTTAAGCTCTCAGCTGTTAATCAAAAAGTTGACGGTTCAAACCCACCAGCTGCTCCTCAAGGGAAAGATGTGGCAGGCTGCTTCTGTAAAGATTGTTGTTGTTGTTGTTGTTGTTAGGTGCCATCAAGTTGGTTCCCACTCATAGTGACCCTATATACCACAGAACAAAACGCTGCCCAGTCCTGCACCATCCCCGCAATCGTTATGCTTAAGCCCGCTGTTGTAGCCACTGTGTCAATCCATCTCATAGAGGGTCTTCCTCTTTTCCGCTGACCCTATACTTTACCAAGCTTGATGCCCCTCTCCAGGGACTGATCCCTCCTGACAACATGTCCAAAGTATGTAAGACTAAGTCTTGCCACCCTTGCTTCTAAGGAGCATTCTGGTTGTATTTCTTCTAAGACAGATTTGCTCATTCTATTCTTCACCAACACCACAATTCAAAGCCACCAATTCTTCGGTCTTCCTTATTCATTGTTCAGCTTTCACATGCATATGATGCGGTTGAAAATGCCATGGCTTGGGTCAGGCGCACCTTAGTCTTCAAGGTGACATCTTTGCTTTTCAAAACTTTAAAGGGGTACTTTGAATTTTTGCTGTAATCATTCATATGTATCCTATTCCTTTTAATATTAAGAGAGTCTGTATCAAGAGGCTCTCTATGGAGACAGAATCTAGCATCTGTTAAGCACCAGCTCTTTCCCACACTCTGTGCTAGGCATTTCCACATCTATCATGTCACCTAAGTCTCATGACCCCCATTTTACAGATGAGGAGGCTGAGGCAAAGAGAGAGCACCACACCTTCTCAGGAACAAAACCTAAGAGGCATTAAGTTTTCCCAAGAAGCTCTCCTGCTACAGGGAGAAGTAGAGTGCATAGGCTGAGTGGCTGAGTTTTCCGTAGATGAGGCTTACTCAGAGGAAGATGAGAGTTCTTTCTATAAAATTATAGTTTTTTTTTTTTTTAATTGTCAAAATCACCATGTTCTGGCAGTGGCTAAGAAGTGACTCAGGGAAATATTCAGCAAGGAAGGCAGAGGAAGCCTGCCCAGCTGGAAGCATTGAGTCAGGTATGGGTACCTGCAGCCCCTTCCCCGCCTTCCCTGAGGTGTCCATCGCTCTGCCACAAATATGCCCAGGGCTACTTTTTTATAGTAATCATCTGTCTTTTTTTAACACTACTTTTTAAAAATATGTCTGTCAGTTTGACGTACCGTGGTTGCTTGCACATTGCTACGATTCCAGAAGCTATGCCATCGGTACTTCAAATACTAGCAGGGTCACCCCAGGTAGAAAGGCTTCAGTGGAGCTTCCAGACCAAAGCAGACAAAGAAGAAAGGTCCGGTTATCTACTTCTGAAAACTACCAAAGAAAACCTTATGGATCACAACAGGTTATTGTCCAATATAGTGCTGGAAGATGAGCCCCTTAAATCGGAAGGTGCTGAAAACACACAGTGGGTGCAACAATGGACTTGAGCATACCAACCAACGATCATGAAAATGGCACAGGATCAGGCAATGCCTCATTCTGTTATACACAAAGTCATCATGCGTTGGAGCTGTCTCGACGGCAATAGAGAATAATAAATGTTTTATAACTGCATCTCCTTGGCAACCACAGGCAGGTGGAGGGTATGGTAGCCCGCCTCTAAGATGGCCCCCAATTTTTTGCCCCCTAATATTCATATCCATAGTGCCATCCCCCACATTGAACAGCGCTGAGGTGTCAGGATATTGCAGAAATGACAGTGTATGGTGCTGAGTGTAAGTCGTAAGAGACATTAAAGCTTCACCTAGCTCTCTCTTTTGATGCGCTCTCTGGGGGAAGCCAGTTACTGTAACACGAAGACGCTCAGGCAGCCTGCGGAAAGGCCCACATGGGGAGGAACTGAGGCTTCCTGCCAACAACCACAACAGGCCAAGCGTGTGAGTGAGACACCTTAGAAGCAAATCCTCCAGCCCTAGCCACACCTTCAGATGACTGTAGCCTCGGCTGACATAAGAGATTAAGAACCAGAACCACCCACCTAAGCCTTTCCTGAATTCTGGCATAAATGGCATGAGAAAACAAGTGTTTATTGTTGTCTTAAGTCCTGAAGTTTCAGGGTACTTCGTTATACGGTAAAAGCCCTGGTGGCACATTGGTTAAGTGCTCAGCTGCTAACCAAAAGCAGCAGGAGAAAGACGTGGCAGTCTGCTTCCATAAAGATTTACAGCCTTAGAAATCCTATGAGGCAGCTTCACTCTGTCCTATAGTGTCGTTATGAGTCGGAATTGACTTGAAGGCAACAAGTTTGGTTTGGTTACACAGTAATAGATAATTCAGGGGGTTTCTTGAGCTTTGCCTAGTGGCAACTCTGCAGATGAAACATCTCCCACGCTGCTTTATACATCTAGCTGTCTCTCCATAATTGCGTCTAATCCTAGGACCCAGGCTATTAAGTTTCCTGAACACGCGTGAAGTCTTACACATTGTCGTAACCCTCTCCCCATACCTGTTGCTTAACTTGGTTCCTATGATTTCCCTCTTTCCCGTCGGAAGGTCGAAATCATTTTCTTCAACTATTTGGTTGCTTCTCTTCGGATTTCCTCCTTTTTCTTACACCTAGCTGGGCAGAAGCCAGAAAACTGAAAGTGTTCTACCACGAAGCATACGTGGCCCTCAGCGACAGAACTCCCTACGGTCTCCCAAAGGCCAGAGGAAGACTGCGAGCACTTTGGGTTGATTTGTTAGGAACTTCCGCTCCCATCAGGGAGCTGATAGGCGTTGTGGGATAAATTAGATAAGATTTCCAAATTTGTTCATTATATATTTCTCACCCTTTGAACCCATGGCCCGTCTATAGACTACATCATTCCACAAACACTTAGGAAACATGGACGACACTATCGGTGATGCAAAAGAACATACGTTGTCTGCTTCCAGAACACTCATGAATTAATACAGGAGGCTTGCCATAAAGATGCAAATATTTATTCATACTCACATATATGCATATTGGCACATTTACATATCAAAGACAGGCAAAGCTAAGGACCAAATGAGTGTCACAAGTGTTACAGATCTTCAAAGGAAGAGGTTATCACTGTAAGCTGAACTGATCAGGACAGGGTTGGTGGAGGAACGAAGGCTTAAGAAAATTTAACCATGGCAGATATTATTGTAGACGTTACTAGTTTCATCCATAACTAGATTTCTTTTGGCCCTGGGCATAGAAAAGCTTGCATATTTCCACCTCTTGTGGTTAGGCAGTACCATGTGACTAGTTCTAGCCAACCGGATGTGAGAAAAAGTAACATAATTCATTTCAGAGTTAAGTCAGTGAAAAAAACTATGTTTAATACTCCAGTCTTGATTCTCTAGGAAGGTCACATGTCCTGGCTGGTGCAGCCATAAGGTGGGAGAGCTTTCATCAGCTTGGGTCCCTGAGTGACTACAATAAGCAGAACCTCTGACAGCCTGTATTGGACAAGTGGCATAAACAAGAAATAAATCTTCCTTTGTGTTATGCCATAGGGATGTGGTAGTTAATTTGTTATTGCAGCATAACCTAGCCTCTGTTCACTAAAACGGAAAGATTCTGGAAGGTGAAGAGATGCAGAGATGAGGACAGGGAGCTTTTAAATCATGTGTTACATGACTTTTTTCAATGACAAATCTATGTGTATACCAGGACCAGCTTGTTATGACATATTTTAATAGAATTGAAGGTTTTTAAATAAAAACACAGAGAGGGTTGGAAAGGCTGACAAAGAATGAGTTACTGCCCTTGGGTGATCATTATAAGCTCAGAGTAACAGGATTATTGATGCTTTGGCCAAGAGCATTTCTTTCTCTTCCCTTTTTCTTTGAGATTACAAGCCATATATTTCCATTTGGAAAACAGTATTTCATAACCACTAAACCTAACATGAGTCCTGTGAAACTCGAGCCTACAGTTGAACAGCCAAAAATAAAGACTTGGAACTCCTTCAAAGCTATCCCATTTTACATGGCAGTGCTTTCCTCTTTCTACCATGGAAGTGTCCCTGCTTGATGGATTCCACCCTTCACAGTACATTACACTTATTGCTCTATGCCTGTCACTCCCTATTCTCTCCCTAGTTGTGTCTGCCTTATTAAATTCAACACTTGGAAACAACCAATAAGAAGCAGCGGGCCTCCAGGAGCCCTTCTTCTTACAATCAGAGCTGGCTTTCTTCTTGGAACAAATGACATTTTCCAATCAATTCATGGTTGGGATTCATTGACAATTTACTTTCTTTGTAATGTCTTGTTTCTAAATGGGTAGCAAGGGGTCTGAGACAAGGATATGGTGATAAATTTTAGCTAAACCTTTTCATACACCAATTAAGTCTCCTGTTGCCTCCTCGATCAAACCTCTTTGAAATTGATCTGCAAATAGAAGTTAAGGGTCTAAAAACACAAATAGTCTTCCCTGCCTAGTATTCTTAAAGCAAAGCTCCAGGCCAATAATCTCAGGATATGCATTAAAACATCAAGTAAAAATTCAAAGGCCCCACTCAGCTTCAAATATCTTCGAATATTTGTGTGTTTCGGGGCAGGGCAGGGTAACAGGGGAGGAGAAGAGAGAGCTCTTGAGAAATTTATTATGCACATTATAGTATATCTCAAGTCTAAGACCTTTAAACACTAGACATTGGTCCACCTTCTGCCATTTGAATGAGATTTCCCAGGTTAACCAACTCCCAAATCACTGACATCAATTGGTCTCTTATGTAAGGAAAGGTTCTGGCAACTCAACCAGAAGGTTTTGTATTTTTAACAGTTTTAATAGTTCCCTTAAAACACTAAATTTGAAGATAACACCTATTTCGGCTAAGTCATCTAACCCCCGCGGAACATCAATTCTTCCAACTTTTGAGGAATACTGAACTTGTACCATTGGTCTTCAGATGATAATGGATTAGTTAAGGCTCTTTAATTCTAAGTAGCAGAAACCAAGTCAGGATAGGTTACATATGGAAGGGAGATTTACAAGAGGACACAAGAGGGTCTCAAGGACCCAGAGGCAACAAATCCTCATCCAATTCCCCCCATGCCTGGAAACGGAAACCAGGCAGGGATCCAGGGAACACAGTATCCTTTCTCTGCTTCTCCTGAGATCTGCCTGCCCCCAGAGACCTCAGGTTTACCTGTAATGGTTCCAGCCACGTAGAGAGAATGATTGCCTATCTCTAAATTCCAAATTCCAGGAAAAGAAACTTTAGCAGGCCAATCTTGGATTAGGTGTCCAACTCTAATCCAAGTAACTTTTGCCAGGGAGTTGGGGGCCATCTGGTGACTAACTATGGCTGTTAACACCCAGGGGTCCACTCTAATAGAGAAAGGAGAGAGTTCTCTGCAAAAAAGAGGTAGTCTGTAGACTCCACAGCCATCTCAGAGGCTATTAAAAAGGAGCTAGGGATTAAGCAAAGACCACCATTATAGCAAGTCATCCTAGTCATTGTCTCTTACTACAGGAGGTGACACAACTTCAAACACTCAGATCTGACACCAACACAGAGTGATGGCCCTTGCTTGATATCTTCCCCTCAGCTTCCAAAGGGTCCCCAATACTTTGCTTTACCATTCAGCCTGGGCTCTGACAAAAGAAAACACAGAACAGCTTTGATTTGCTTCTTTATTGATCTTTTTTTTTTTTTCCAATAAGGATTTATAGTAAGTATCTGGGACACCTGGGTATAATCCATCACCGTGCACACAATCTCTGTTGGCTTACATCAGTCCCCATTTCCCTCTTTGATCTGATACTTAAATTCACCTTACTCCTCAACTTTGCCACCTGCTGTTTTCGGTACCTATGAGCACCAGTAAAGTGCATTTCCATAAGAGCTTAGAGATGAGAAAACCACTGTTGCTCTCTGTTAGATGCATAATGGATCAATGCAGAGATATTTAATCACCTGGAAGAAAAGAGGTCAGCAGGACTTATCTTTCAACTGAGAGAAGGTATCGCATATTTAGAGGGGAATAAAAAGTGGTCAGCCACAGAAAGGTAGACAAAAAAGAGCTACAAAGACAGATGTTGGCAGCAGCCATTTAAGCACTGTCCAGGGGAAAAGTCTTCAGCTAACGGTCTTTGCGTATTCTAAGTAGGACAAAGGCACACATAATGTAAAGAGATGGAGGAGGTTGTAGGAAGCTGAGGCCTTGGAGTCTCAGCTATCATCATCACAAAGTCCCTGCCCCAGGCTATCATAGCCTGAAGCCATTGAACAGGCATGTCACTCAACTCCTTTGTTTTCTCATCACACAAAACAAGCAACTTTCTGATTCTGTGGCTTCCCATGGAAGAGGCAATACACCGTTTGCAGTAACCCAATATTCTGTACAGTGGGTCATCTGCTCATTGTAAAACCACAGAAGGGCATTCTGGGTTAGTACTCAGTCTCCCCATCTCACAAGGTTGAGTAGTCTGGGTCCACCTGAAGAAATCTTCGATAGGCCAGACCACAGGCCAGACCATGGGCTACAGTAAATGGGTGCCGCCCATGAAAGCCTCTTGGGAAACAGTCACTTAGCCAGCTGTCATGGCAATGCCCTGGAGAGTGTTGATGTGGCCCCATTGGAGCACTTTCTTATTAATGTCTACATTTGCCAGCTTGCTCTTATATAAATTTTCTGAAAAGATGGCACAACAGCAGCATTAAGCATCATAGTTCAAAAAAAAAAAAAAAGAAACGGTCATATGTAAACCTGCTTCCATTTGTGTTATCTTGCCTTCCAGGCCTTACCCACATGTCTGCATATTGTGACAAATCTGCAAATCTTGTACACCTGCCATTTTGTATCTTCTTTTTTCACATTAGAACTTATACTGGAACCATTTTGGCGTATTTCAACATGGCCTTCACGACAGATCACATTATAATGGCACTATAATTAACATTCTCTTCTGCTTCTGTTAAATTACTACCTTGGGAAAAATCCCCTAAAATTCCTATCTCAGGTGATCACAGGTCCAGATCAGGCTCTGTTCTACAAACTGCTGAACAAAAGGAATGTGTCAGCTCACAACGCCAACAGCAATCTCACAGCATAACAGTTCTACCACAACTTCCTCAGCACTCAATATTATCAGTTTTTTAAGTAGCGAATTTATTAGAAGCACAAAGGTACCATAACAGGGTAGCGCAGAAGTCCTCTAACTTCAGGGGAGAGAGGAGAGTCACCACAGGATCGTCCAAAACCGATCCCTCTGAGGTGGACGTCAGACATACCTCCAATCTCCAAACTTTTCACCAATTCTGACACCACCTGTCCCTCCCACAGCCCTCTCTACTTCTCTCCTGGCTTTGATAATTCATTGCAATGGCCACACAGAACTCACAGACCATACTCATGATTATGGGGTTTATTAGGGAAGTAACAGCTTATAATTCAGGATCAGGATCAACTTCAAAGTAACAGGAAAAACTCGGGAGACAGGATACAGTTTGTTAATTGGGACAGCTTTCAATCTCTCAGCTCAACCTCTCGGCCGAGCCTGTAGGCAAGGCAGGTCTCACTCTTGGGTGTGCCTCCTGGCCCTCACACTCAACTTCTGCCCTGCTTGGGCAAGTGTTATAGCTCTTCAGCTCTGGTAACAAGTTCCTGGAGGTACCGACTCTGCCAGGAAGCCTCCTACTCAAAGACACTCAGCAGCACTCTCTTTCCATAGGTTGGTGAGCCCACTGCAGCCGTCTGCGGGTCCCATGCCACTACCATCTCATGCAGCCTCCAGGGTTACATCTCTCTCTCTGTCTCCTGGGTCTAGGAGAGTCTCAGTGCAGGGATCCTGGGTTCAAAGGATGCACTCTGCTCCTGGCTCTTCTTCTTAATAGTAATGAAGTCCCCCTCAGTCTCTGTGGGACTGGCTCTTTTCAGTCTAGCAAGACAGCAAAGCTGACCAATCTCTTCTGCAGACCACAGTAACCTTATTTTCAGAGTCAGTGTCCAATCCCAGCAAGAGTTTTACACACTTTATTTGCATAGTCCCACCCAATCATATTGTGGGAGTTACAAGACCATGGCCAGTAAGGCCATATAAAAAGTGAAACCCATGGCCCTGCAGATGCTTTCAAAAGGCCATCCTGGTTTTAAAGGCTCTGTATAAATTAGTGGAGTCCTGATGGCACAGTGGTTAAGAGACTGGCCGCTAGCCAAAAGGTCAGCAGTTGGAATCCACAAGCCACTCCTTGGAAGCCCTATGGGGCAGTTCTATTCAGTCCTATAGAGTCGCTGTGAGTTGGAATTGACTTGACAGCAATGGGTTTGGTTTGAGTTTTATATAAATTAGTTAGGAGCCCTGGTGGCATAGTGGTTAAGCACTCAGCTGCTAAGCAAAAAGGTAGAGGTTTGAACCTACTAGCCATTCCATGGGAGATAGAGATGGCAATCTGCTTCTGTAAAGATTAAAGTGTTGGAAACCCTATGGGGCATTTCAGTCTGTCAGTAGGGTCCCCATGAGTCGGAACTGACTCAATGGCAATGGGTTATACAAATTAGGAGAAGTCCTTGGTAGGGGTTGGTGCAAAAGGTTAATGCACTCTACTGTGAAGGAGCTCACCCAGAGGTGCCTTGGAAGAAAGGCCTGGCAATCTACCTCCAAAAAATCAGCCATTAAAAACCCTAGGGAACACAGTTCCACTCAAAACACATGAGGACGTCATGATTCGGAATCAACTGGACAGAAACCGGTTTAAATAAATTAGGGAGGCGTCCAGAACTGGTGATGAACTTAGCATGTAATTCAGGACCTTAAATATCTTCTTGTGTTTTTAAAAAGGACTATCCTAAGGCAAATAAAAGTGGAGCTCAATTGATTAAAGAAATCCTCTTTTGTGATATAAGCAGGCAAACACATTTTGCAGAATTACACTGAAAAGGATGGTATCTTTTGCCTGCTGTGAGTCCCCATGGGTGACACACACCTGAAAGGGACTCTAATTTCCCATACCTGCCTGCTTTACTTTGTTGTATGAACTCCCTGCTAGGAGGAGACACTTGTAGTTGTTTCGCTATCTCATGAGTACCTGTTACAGAGAACGTTTGTAGGCGTGAACAATTCCACACATGTTAAAACGTACAGAGAACATTTGTAGGCAGCGAACTACTCCACACACGTTAAAACGTACAGAAAACGTTTGTAGGCAGCAAACAACTCCACACACATTGAAACATACAGAGAACACCTGTAGGCGTGAACAACTCCACACATGTTAAAACGTACAGAAAACACCTGTAGGCAGCGAACAACTCCATACACGTTAAAACAGAGAACATCTGCAGGCATGAACAATTCCACACACGTTAAAACGTACAGAGAACATTTGTAGGCAGTGAACAACTCCACACGTTAAAACGTACAGAGAACATCTGTAAGCGTGAACAACTCCACACACGTTAAAACATACAGAACACATTCGTAGGCAGTGAACAACTCCACATACGTTAAAACGTATAGCAGGAAGGCAGGAAAGCTCATTTTCTCTAACATGAATTGTCCAGCTCAGGGGTCTATAATCTGGTAATTCAGAGTAACACGTTGGCTCCAATAAACACATACTCTCTGTGAGACACGTTCAGGAAAGGGTAATTAGGTACATCATATCTGTGGGATACCTTTCTCCCTTTCATTCCCCTCCTCTTCCTTCCTTTTCTCTGTAATTCTAACCAGAAAAATTCTGAGGCGCAAATAATATGCCCCTCTCTGCATTTTTATAAGTTGGCCAGTTTTGCTTCCAGGTTTCTGAGGTTTTTAGGCACAGAAAATTATACCTCAAAAATAATCCCATCTTATTTTCAAAATTCATTTTCCTCAGTCATTAGCCCTCATACCACCAATTTGTCTTTTGAAAACATATCAGAGAAAAATCATTATTTTTGGAGCCAAACCCTCACTCAGAATGATTCAGAACCCAAAACCAAACTCACCGCCATCAAGTCAATTCTAACTCCCAGAAACACTACTGGACAGAGCAGAACTGCCCCATAGGGTTTCCAAGGCTGAAATCTTTACAGAAGCAGACTACCACATCTTTCTACCAAGGAGTGGCTCACGGGCTCAAACTACCAATCTTTCAATTAGCAGCTGACGCTTAGCACTGTGCCACCATGGCTCCTTAAAGAATATGGCATATCGAAACACGAAAACCAAATTCATTGCTGTCGAGTCGATTCCAATTCATAGCAACCCTATAGGACAGAGCAGAACTGCCTCGCAGGGTTTCCAAGGCTGTAGCCTTTACGGGAGCCAACTGTCACATATTTCTCGCGCAGAGCAGCTAGGGGGTTCGAACCACCGGCCTTTCCGTTAGCAGCTGAGCGCTTTAACCACTGCACCATCAGGGCTCCTTAGAATGATTCAGAGAGAATACATATTTAATGATCACCCTGTGAGCCCGAGTAATACATCCCAAGAAATAATAATAAAATTTATGATGGCCTTAAAATTGTTCAACTCCTTTCAGGAATGTCTGAATTATAGGGTTGTTTTTTAACATAACCATAACCAAGGACTGGCAACAACTCACAAAAGTCCAGAAGAGTTTTATAGAGTTAGTAGGCAAAAATGCTTAAATTGTCCCCTCTTTGGAAAATACAGATTATTTATTATTTACCTTTCTGTGCACCGACACTCCTGCAACAAGGCCATAACTCTTGTATTCCCAGGTTTCAGCATCAAGGTCTCAGAATGCATGGAAAAACTTGTAAATGAACCAACTTCTTGTTGTTATTCTGATAAAGGGAAGGAGGAAGAGAAAGAGAGAACCTATGCTTCCCAACACCCCAACAGCTTCATGAAGAGAACTACTACGCAGAACCCAGTGGATGCATCAGAAAACAGAAGGATACAAATTTTCCCTCCAGATGATTTTACTAAGAGGAAGAAAGATTTTGAAACCATCGAAGTTTTTCTGATAACCACCTATGGCTCTCTCCAAAGAGACACACGTAAAGTTGGGCTAGCTGCTTTCTGTCCTGTCAGGAAAATATTTAGTAACAGCCTTGCACAAGTGAGCACTCACAGCGGCCCCGTGGAGACGTGGATTTGCTTTGCACTGTTGTTTCTTCCACCAAGTTCCTTTGTTGTTTCATGGGTTTTCCCAGAGACAGATTTACCATTCTCCCCACACAAAGACTGTCTGGAAGTGCACAAACCACCCTGGCTATCTGATGGTCCTGGCAGTGATCCACAAGGTGACAATAGTGAAATACACATTGGCTGATCTCACAAGGGTGTGGCGAAGATTAATCGGCTAGTACCCTAAAAGTCCTTTGAAGTGAAAAGCCCTCTTTAAAATGCTAAGAAGTAATATTATAATTTGCTAATGGAAAGAAGAATTACCTGGCTAATGTGTGCTTCCCATTTCAGAAAGTTATTTTTCAAGGGCAAAGCCCTTTACAAAATTTAAATAAACTTTCATGATGCATAGAAAGTCCAACAGAAAGCTAAACAGCCAGGCTTGCTGCTGTGAAATTTAAAAACATGGGGGGTGAAATTTGTTACCCCAACCAACTGCCTATAATGGAAGTCCAATGTCATTGCTGATTTGTATGGCATGTGTTAAACTTTGTCCTTCACTCCCCAACTACAACAGATCAAAATCTCAAATTTTTTTTTTTTAAGTTATGAAATTATTGAACTTCATTGGGCACTTCCTTATTAGTTCTGTAACCTTGGGCATATTATTGAATCTCTCAGAAACATTTTCTTGTCTATATACAAGGATAATGATAATTCCTACCTTATAGGGTTATTGTGGGAATTAAAAAGAAATTGAATAAAAAGGCAGCTGGTATTTTTTTTTTTATTATTTATTAGGTTGGAGCCCTGGTGGCGCGTGGTTAAGAGCTCGGCTGCTAACCAAAAGGTCAGCAGTTTGAATCCACCAGGCACTCCTTAGAAACCCTATAGGGCAGTTCTACTCTGTCCCATATAGCCACTATGGATTGGAATCAACTCGACAGCAATGGGTTTTTTGGTAAATAGATGTTTGCTGCTATCAGCAGCAGCAGAATCTTGCAACAGTGCCAATGCTCCTTTAAGGAAACGCTCTGGAGAAGGTCTGCACCCTCGGTCTACAGATTCTCTTGGGCTCCCGACCAAACCCGTGGTCCGTTTCAAGGCTCTGTAACCGTCTGAAACTGAATGTGGAATGGCATGACTGTGGGCCATGTGCATTTTCCAGGAAACCTTCCCACATGCAGCCTTTAGGAATCACTGCTATTAAGTCAACTAGTTTAACTTTCTCCTACTTCCCCAAGGAGAACCAGAGTCTTGTTTGGGGCAGAGTAAGAAGCCCAGGCATATGTTACGCCTGTTGCTTAGCCTCCGCCCATCGCAGCTTTAGCAGGCCTCCTCTCCCAACAGCTGTGAACGCTGGTCCCTGCTCCCTTCTGCAGCCTCAGCTCACCCTCATTTCAGGACTGATCATGACATATGGCAGGAGATATTTAACAATATCTAGGCCAGTTCTCTAGGGCTGACATCAAGTCACCCTTGAGGCACTGCCCTGTCATGGGAAGATCATGATCTCTGAAATAGGAAGACCTGTGTTCAATCCACTTACTAGATCTATGACCTCAGAAACGTTCACTTAACCGTTCCGTCGTCATCTATAAAATAGAGACAGGAAGGTTTACTTTGTGAGTCTATCAGTAAAGAAATGAGATAGTGTAGCCATTAATATAAAGGATGGGAGCACAACACCAGGCAACGGAAGGCGCCCAACAGTGTTCTCTCCTCATCCCAGCCACCATGGAGTTGATTCTGACTCATGGCAACCCCGTGTGTGTCACAGTAGAACTGTGCTCCATCGGGTTTTCAGTGGCTGATTTTTTTGGAAGCAGATCACCAGGCTTTTCTTCTGGGGGTATCTCTGGGTGGACTTACATCTCTAATCTTTCAGTTTCCAGTTGAGTGCATTAACCATTTGTATCTCTGAGGGACACTCTGACCCTTAGTGGCTTCTTTACCCATCCTCCCATCTACACACCTCAACCTCCTCAGGGCCTTAGGCCCTCTACCTTGGAAACCTTTTCCCAGGCTTACTACTTGCCTGACAAAAGGCTTTCTGTACCACATGCATGGGTCCTGGATTCCCTCCTTTGCAATTCAACCCACCCCTTAGGCCACCTCTGCACAGTGCGTTAGACCGACCACACCAATCCCAAAGTCCACACTAACCCCTTATCTGAGCTGGTGCCAGTCACCATACTCTTGAAATACCATGTTAGAGCCACTGGACTCAGCCTGCAGACTCCATCCTCAATCCCACTGCTGTCCCGCATTGTGCTGGTGGTTCTCTGCAATAGCACAGACCGCTCCCTACAGCAGTGCTGGCCACTCTCTATCACAGTGCTGACTGCTCTCTGCGATAGTGCTGACCGCTCTCCATCATAGTGCTGACCGCTTGCCACCACCAGTGCTAATCACTCTCTACCATAGTGCTGGCCGCTCTCTGCAATAGTGCTGACTACTCCCTACCACAGTGCTGACCACTCTCTATCCCAGTGCTAGCCACTCTCCACCATAGTGCTGACCACTCTCCACCATAGTGCTGGGTACTCTCCACCATAGTACTGGCCACTCTCCACCATAGTGCTGGCCACTCTCCACCATAGTGCTGACCACTCTCCACCACAATGCTGGCCACTCTCCACGATAGTGCTGGCTACTCTCCACCATAGTGCTGACCACTCTCCACCATAGTACTGGGTACTCTCCACCATAGTACTGGCCACTCTCCACCATAGTGCTGGCCACTCTCCACCATAGTGCTGACCACTCTCCACCACATTGCTGGCCACTCTCCACCACAGTGCTGGCCACTCTCCATCACTTTCCACCACAGTGCTGACCATTCTCCACCATAGTGCTGACCACTCTCCACCACAGTGCTGGCCATACTCCACTGTAGTGCTGGCTGCTCCCTACGGTAGTGCTGACCACTCCCTACCATAGTGCTGACCGCTCTCCACCATAGTGCTGACCACTCTACCATAGTGCTGACCACTCTTTACCACAGTGCTGACCATTCTCCACTGCAGTGCTGACCTCTCGCCACCATAGTGATGACCACTCTCCACCATAGTGCTGGCCACTCTCTACCACAGTGCTGACCGCTGTCCACCGCAGTGCTGACCTCTCTCCACCATAGTGCTGACCACTCTCCACCACAGTGCTGACTGCTCTCCACCACAGTGCTGACCACTCTCCACCATAGTAATGACCACTCTCCACCGTAGTGCTGGCCACTCTCCGCCACGGTGCTGGCTGCTCTCCACCATAGTGTTGGCCACTCTCCACCACAGTACTGACCACTCTCCACCATAGTGCTGACCACTCTCTGCCATGGTGCTGGCTGCTCTTCACCATCGTGCTGACCAGTTCAACTATGGTTTGTAAGCATAAAGGGACCTTAAAGTTAATGGTCCTCTGCAAGTTTTCACATATGACGAAATTTATCAAATGTAAGTTAATTGATTCTATCAGTCTCATGGTTATTTGAGGGTAAAACTTCAAGGCAACATAATAATAATGCTAAAAATAAGAATTTAGAGGTTCTTAGCATTTTTTAGCATATGCCAGGCAGTGTTCTAAGCACTTTATTTTTTTGCACATGATTTCTCTAAGAACTGTATGCAGTAGATGTGGTCATTATACCCATTTAACAGATAAAGAAACTGAGTCTTAGATCTCATGTCCCAATCAGATTTCTGAAAAAGTCACCATATTGTGATCATAAATTGTTGACTGTGACCTTACATCAGAAGATCACCTAAGGTTATGGGGGAACCTAACCTCTACCCACCTGAGATGATGTCACTATCCTCTTAGCAGATAAGGGATTTTCCAACTCTGGGAAAGATGAGACTAAAAGAGAGATCACAGACTCAATGAAACCCATAGTAATCATACTTTTTGGTTAAATTTAGATACTTGGAAAATCTCAGTGTTGGGATCAAGTATTTACAATGTTGAAGAGGATTTATCACATTTAAGCATCTGACAGGTTGGCTCTGCTGTCCCAGCGTTAGGAATATATTTGAGTACTTACTTCTGATTTTAGGTAGAAGGTTTAAGAGAATCCAACAGTTATAAACAGCACTGGGATGTTTAAGGTACCTGGATTTACTATGTTCATGAGGTTAGTACATTTGATTCAAAACATGGTTTGAGGGGTTGGAAAGGTTTTGCATGTTAGGGTTATGAGCTTCCAAGCATTTGAAGTGTTTACAAGAGAAGTAAAAACGTTAGATTTTTAAATATCTTACATAAGGATGATGGGCAAATTTAACTAAGTAAACGCAAAAAACTGTTTAGGTGAAGTTTAGTCTATTCGTTCATGACATTCATAAACTGTGTGACAAGATTTCTGAGTTAATTTAAATACTTAAATTTAAAGTTTAAAACACACAACTTTAATAAATTAAACATTAATTAAAAACCCAAATTATAGTAAATAGGCCTTTCTGCAAATAAAAGTGGTCCTTTAGCCACTAAAAAACTCCAATTGACAGACCCAGAAGCAAAAGTTAAGCATTCTGAAATAAAAATCTGATCATGGGCCCCTGCCTAAAGCCCTCCTGTGGCTTCCAATTACATTTAGGAGAAATTCCAAGCATCTTACCTCAGTCCATGAGGCCTGCATAGCCTGACACCTACCCAGCTCTCCTTCCTTGTACCCAGTGACTCCTTAGCTCACTCCCCGCCTCCGGTCGCACTGTCCTCTTCCTCTCTCCCTTGTACTGGTGGTGCAGTGGTTAAGAGCTTGGCTGCTAACCAAAATGTCGCAGTTTGAGTCCACTAGCTGCTCCTTGGAAACCCTATAGGGCAATTTTACTCTTTCCCATAGGGTCATTTGAGTCAGACTCTATCGATGGCAACAGGTTTTTGTTTTTAAATAGGTACATCCAAAGTTCATCATTGCAGCCAAGCCTTTATATTTGCTGTTCCCTCTACCTAGAATTTTTTTCCCCCAAGAATGGCTGGCTCCAATTCCAGCCCTAGTGTTACTTCCTCCAGAGGCCTCCCCTAACTGTTCCCTCCTCCATCATTTTCTGATACATTAGTCTGCTCTGTGGTTTTAAAAGTATCCTTGATGCCTGAATTATCTTGCTCATTTATTGGTTCACATATTTTCCCTCCCCCTGCAACTAAAATAAAAGCTCAGTAAGAGTAAGGACCTTATTTGCCTGTCCTAAAATATTGTCTGGCACATATTTGGTGCTTCATAAATATTTGTTGCATGAATGAATAAATTTAAATAAATAAAACCTGCCTTTGCCTTAATACAAAATTATTTACAAAACATATTCCTACATAGCACTGAGTCCATAAGACCCAATTATCTGGAGTTTATTTGACAAATTTGATTATCTTATTGTGGGGTTAACATCCATGAATTATTGAAAATAGGCCAAATGCTAGGAAGAGCATACAAGAAAATATGATCCCCTCCCCAGGACACTTTCCATCCAAATTGTTAAGCACTCAAAAATCTTGGGGCAGATGACTATGCTAATAAGAAAGTGATTCAATATTCATGCTTTAGGCAGACATTCTTTATTAGTTAAGTTAAACTATTGTTCGGTGTTAATAAGACTTCAGGGGATGTTTCTGGTTTAAGGTTTACAAATTACCTTAAGGCAGTAGCTTCAGGGATTCGGCCTGTCTCTGTGGCTCCAGAAAGTCTAGAGTCCATGAGAATTTGAAATTCTGTTCTGCATTTTCCCCCTTTTGATCAGGATTTTTATATCCAATCTTCGATCAAAATGTTCACTAATGGTAGCTGGGCACCATACAGTTTTTTTGATCTCATGGCAAAAGAGGCAGTTGTTCATGGAGGCAATGACTCACACATTCCATATCCTTCTCCTATTCCTGACTCTCCTTTTTTCTCAGGTGGACAGAGACCAATTTTTGTGGCTTGGATAGCCCTTCCCTTCATTTTGTGATCTGATGTGATTATCCTATGTGTTGTAAATCCTAACCTCTGTGATGTTAATGATGCAGGACTCAATCTACAGGATTAGGTTGTATCCTGAGTCAATCTGCTTTGAAATATAAAAGAGAGAATCAAATATAGGGGAGAGGGATCTCATTACCACCGAGCGAGAAAAGCCAGGAGTGGAGCAAGTCCTTTGGATCCAGGGTTCCTGTGCGGAGAAGCTCATAGACCAGGGGAAGATTGACAACAAGGACCTGTCTACAGAGCTGACAGAGAGAGAAAGAACTCCCCTGGAGCTGGCACCCTGAATTTGGACTTACAGCCTCCTAAACTGTCAGAGAATATACTCTGTTAAAGCCATCCTCTTCTGGTATTTCTGTTATAGTAGCACTAGATAACTAAGACACACATTAACAGTTAAAATATGTTAAATCACCTTAATTTTCTCCAACTCCATTCAGTTTGTGGGTTTGGTTGTTTGTTAACTGAACTCCATTTCTTAGATGTTTCAAATAGAAGGCAGTTGAGGGTACAAGGAAACCTGCTTCACATTCATTATAGGAACACAAAGATTATAATCAAATTTCCATAGGTCAAACTCCAATCCTACTGAATTTCTTCTGGGATAAGAATAAGCATCTCCCAGTTCTTTTGAAGACATCCTGAGTTGATTCTTTTTTTTTTTTTAAGGAAATACATATAAGTCTATTGATCTCTTTTAAATGTTACCTTTAAAATAACATGTTAAACTTATTTCTATTTCTTGACTTATTCTCAGCCAAGAAAACAAAACAGTTGAGTATTTACATATATGAAAGTATCACAGCATACAGCAAACTAGTTGATACGTATTTGAGATACATTTAAGATAATCCTTGATTGCATTCAGTAATCTTGTAAGTAGTCAGAAATATATACAGGCATACCTCATTTTATTGTACTTTGCAGATATTGCGTTTTTTACAAATTGAAAGTTAGTGGCAACCCTGCATTGAGCAAGTCTCTCAGCGCCATTTTTCCAACAGCATGGGCTTACTTCATGTCTCTGTGTCACATTTTGGTAATTCTCGCAATATTTCAAACTTTTTCATTATGATTATATCTGTTCTGGTGATCTGTGATTAGTAATCTTTGGTATTATTATTTTAATTGTTTTGGGGTGCCATGAACCATGCCCACAGAAGACAGTGAACTTAATTGTTGTCTGTTCTGACTGCTCCACTGACTGGCTGTTCCCCCATATCTCTCCCTCTCCTCAGGCCTTCCTGTTCCCTGAGACACGACAATATTGAAATTAGGCCAATTAATAACCCTACAATCATCTCTAAGTGTTCAAGTGAAAGGAACAGTCCCACATCTCTGACTTTAAATCAAAAGCTAGAAATTAATAACCTCAGTGAAGAAGACATGTCAAAAGCTGAGACAGGCTGAAATCCAGGCCTCTTGCACCAAACAGCCAAGTTGCGAATGCAAAGGAAAAGTTCTCGAAGAAAATTAAACTGCTACTCCAACGAACACAGGAATGATAAGAAAGCAAAACAGCCTTATTGCTGATATGGAGAAAGTTTTAGTGATCTGGACAGAAGATCAAATCAGCCACAACATTCCCTTCAGCCAAAGCCTAATCCAGAATAAGGTCCTAACTCTCTTCAATATTCTATGAAAGCTAAGAGAGGTGAGGAAGCTTGCAAGAAAAGTTTGAAGCTAGCAGAGGTTGGTTCATAAGGTTTAAGGAAAGAAGCCGTCTCCATAGCATCAAGTGCCAGGTGGAGCAGCCAGTGCCGACGCAGAAGCTGCAAGCTGTCCAGGAGATGCGGCTAAGTGATGAGGGGGCTACACCAAACCACGGATTTCCAGTGCAGACGGAACAGCCTCACACTGGAAGCGGACGACATCCAGGGCTGTCACAGCTGGGAGAAGAAGTCAATGCCGGGCTTTACAGCTTCAAAGGACAGGCTGATTCCTCTGCGAGGGGCTAATGCAGCTGCTGACTTTAAGGTGAAGCCAATGCTCATTTACCATTCTGAAAATCCTAGGGCCCTCAAGAATTACACCAAATATACTCTGCTTATACTGTATAAATGAAACAACAAAGCCTAGATGACAGCACATCTGTTTACAACACAGTTTACTGAATATTTGAAGCCCACTGTTGAGACTTACTGCTCAGAAAAAAGATTCCTTTCAAAATATTACTGCTCATCAACAATGCGCTAGTCACCCAAGAGCTCTGATGGAGATGTACGATGAGATTAATGTTGTTTTCACGCCACCTAACACACATCCATTCTACAGCCCATGGATCAAGGAGTAGTTTCCACTTTCAAGTCTTATTTTTTAAGATATACATTTCAAAAGGCTATTGCTGCCATAGTGATTCCTCTGAGGTTCTTCTTGATGAGCAAAGAAAGTGGTTTCTTGAGATGGAATCTACTTCTAGTGAAGAAGCTGTGAATGTTGTTGAAATGACAAAAAAAGACATAGACTATTACATAAACTTAGTAAATAAAGCAGCAGCAGACTTTGAGAGGTCTGGCTCCAATTTTGAAAGCAGTTCTCCTACGGGCAAAGTGCTATCAAACAGCATCCCATGCCACAGAGAAATCAATGCAGCAAACTTCACTGTTGTCTTATTGTAAGAAATTGCCACAGCCACTCCAGCCTTCAGCAACCACCATTCTGGTCAATCATCAATCACCAGCATCTTGCTAGCAAGACCCTCAAGCAACAAAAAAGATTGTGACTCACTGAAGACTCAGAAGTTGATTAGCATTTTTGAGCAATAAAGGTGTGTGTGTGTGTGTGTGTGTATAATGCTATTGCACATTTAACAGACTACAGTTTACTGTAAACATAACTTTTACATGCACTGGGAAACCAAAAAAATCATGTGATTTGCTTTATTGTGATATTTGCTTTATTGTGGTGGTCTGGAACTGAACCTGCAGTATTTCCAAGGTATGCCTGTATATAAATATATAAAGAGAGATTTATTTCAAGGAAATGGTTCACTCAGTTGTGGAGGCTGGCAAGTCCCAAATCTGTGGGTCAGGTGTCAGGCTGGAGGCTTCTCCTGACTCATGTGGTTGCAGGGGCTGAAGAATCCAAAACCTGCAGTTCAGGCAGCAGGCTGCTAGCTCACAGGGTTGCAAAAGCTGGCGAATCCCAAAATCTTCAGGTCAGACAGCAGACTGTTGGCTCAAATTCTATTATGCTTGAACTCATCGTTCCCGCCACTGTGTCGGTTCATCTTGTCAAGGGCCTTTTTAATTTTTTTGCTGACCCTCTACTTTACCAAGCATGATATCCTTCTCCAGGGACTTATCCCTTCTGATAACATGCCCAAAATACATAAGACAAAGTCTCGCCATCCTCGCTTCCAAGGAGCACTCTGACTGTACTTCTTCCAAGACAGATTTGTTTGTTCTTCTGGCAGTCCATGGTATATCCAATATTCTTTGCCAACACCATAATTCAAAGGCACCAGTTCTTCAATCTTCCTTATTCATTGTCCAGCTTTCGCATGCATATGAGGCAATCGAAAATATTATGGCTTGGGTCAGGCACACCTCAGTCCTCAAAGTGACATCTTTGGTTTTCAACACCCTAAAGAGGTTTTCTGCATCAGATTCACCCAATGCAACGTGTCATGTGATTTCCTGACTGTTGCTTCCATGGGTATCGATTGTGGATCCATGTAAAATGAAATCTTTAACAACCTCAGTCTTTGCTCCTTTATCATGATGTTGCTCATTGGTCCAGTTGTGAGGATTTTTGCTTTCTGTGTGTTGAGGTATAATCCATACTGAAGGCTGTAGTCTTTGATCTTCATTAGCAAGTGCTTCAAGTCCTCTTGCCTTGCAGCAAGCAAAGTTGTGTCATCCTCTGATCCTGATGCCCCATCCTTCTTCAAACAGTCCTACTTCTCAGACTATTTGCTCAGCACACAGATTGAATAGATATCATTAAAGGGTCTAACCCTTACGCACACCTTTCCTTACTTTAAACCACGCAATATCCCCTTGTTCTGTCCGAACAACAACCGCCTCTTGACCTATGTAAAGGTTCCTCATGAGCACAATTAAGTGTTCTGGAATTCCCATTCTTTGCAATCTTATCCATAATTTCTTATGATCCACACAGTCCAATGCCTTTGCATAGTCAATAAAACACAGGTAAGCATCTTTCTGGTATTCTCTGCTTTCAGCCAGGATCCGACAT
This sequence comes from Elephas maximus indicus, assembly GCF_024166365.1. Classification (NCBI taxonomy): domain Eukaryota; kingdom Metazoa; phylum Chordata; class Mammalia; order Proboscidea; family Elephantidae; genus Elephas; species Elephas maximus. The sequence goes on from NC_064838.1 coordinate 65,679,794, forward strand.
CAGCAATGATATCCCTGGTTCCAAGTTCTCTTCTGAATCTGGCCTGAACTTCTGGCAGCTCCCTGTCAATGTACTGCTGCAACCGTTTTGGAATGATCTTCAGCAAAATTTTACTTGTGTGTGATATTAATGATATTGTTCGATAATTTCCACATTCCATTGGATCACCTTTTTTTTGGAATTGGCACAAATATGGATCTCTTTCAGTTGGCTGGCCAAGTAGCTGTCTTCAAAATTTCTTGACATAGATAAGTGAGCGCTTCCAGCACTGCATCCATTTGTTGAAGCATCTCAATTATTGGTAGACAGGGCAAAAAGGTAAACAGAATGAGATTTGTAATTTCTGATGTCAAAGAGGAAGAAGCACACTGATTAGTCAAAATATAGAAAATTTAAAAATGCATATGCATTCATAAACATATATTAAGTCAGAGTTCATGAACATCCAAAATAAAGATTTTCCACAGCAAGTGTAATACTATTATCAGTAAAGACCACAAAACTGTTTAAAAAAAAAAAAAAGTGCTTCAATAAGCTTTATAGCAGTAGTAGTTTCCAAAGATGGCTACAGCCAATACTTATCTTGTAAAGCACAAGCTGCTCCTCCTTCAAGGGGTGGAGTCTATTTCTCCTCTCCTTGATTAAGAGCTGGTCTTCCGGCTTACTCTCTGGCCAGTAGAATGTGGTGGGAGTGACAATGTTCTTCTTCCAGATGTAGCTATAATGTAGCCTGCAGTTTCCAATTTTGACGTTTCTGGGGAAAACACCCACAATGTTGTAAAGAAGCTCAGGCTAGGCTAACCACTTGCCGCTGAGTCAATTCTGACTCACAGCAAGCCATGTGTGGCCTCACGTGTGTCAGAGTAGAACAGTGCCCACAGGGGTCTCAATGGCTGATGTTTCAGAAGTGGATCATCAGGCATTTCTTCTGAGATATCTCTGGGTGGACTCAAACATCCAACCTTTTGGTTAGCAGCCAAGTGCATCAACCATTTGCAGCACCCAGGGACTCCCAGGCTAGGCTACCAACTGATAAAAGTACCCCATGGAGAAACTGAGGTCTTGTGGAGGAGGCCTGGGTGTCAGATGAGCGGATGAACCCTTCTCTGATATTCCAGGTCGGTTCATTCACAGGCTGAATACAGCCTAATGAGTGACCCTCATTCACACCATGCACAGCAGACAACTGCCCAGCTGAACCGTGCCCAATTTCTGACTTGCAGAGCCTTAAGAAATAATAAATCATTGTTGATTTAAGCCACAAAGTTTTGGGGGTAATTTGTTACACAGCAATAGACAACTGAAACTATAACCAAAACTGATAATACCAAAATTCATTCTGAAAGTGTTTAAATTTGTTTGTACAATAATTAGACATTTTCCAAACAAGTAGTTCTTACATGACCTAAAAAGCGTGGAATGCTTAGAAGCAGTTTTTCCAAATGAGTTTATCAATAAGCATAAAACATAAAATGAACTGCCCTAGTTTTCCCAGAGACAGACTGCCCTAGGACAGATGAGTAAGTTAGTCCAGGGCCAATTCAGGACTACACAACACAGAGTTATGTCTTGGGCTATGTCCCCTCAGGCAACTTAGAGCCTTTTAGGGTCAAAGAAGTCCTGCCGAAACTCAAACTGTCTTTCATGCTAGCCTGAAAGACCTTCCCAGACACGCCAGGAACTAAATGCTGTCTGGCTCTATGCCACCTCCGTGATTGATTGGGGACTGGACCGTTGTGATCCATAGGGTTTTCATTGGCTACTTTTCAGAAGTAGATCATCAGGCCTTTCTTCCTAGTCTGTCTTAGTCTGGGAGCTCCACTGAAACGTGTTGAACATCATAGCAACATGCAAGCCTTCACTAGTAGGCGGTGGCTGTGCCTGAGGCGCATTAGCTGGGAACCAAACCAAGGTCCCCTGCACAGAAGGCAAGAATGCTACAACTGAACCGCCATTGCCCAGCTTGGGAAACTATTCCATTCCTATTCTTAATCCGTGCTATTCAGGAAGGATTGATTAGCTTCAGGATGGACATATAACTCAGACCTGTTCCATCATCCTAGATATGTAACCTAAGACAATGCCAATGAGACCGAAACTTTGAACTTTCACTACAATTATTGGAAATGTAAAACTCACTCCCTTATCACTGGGATTGCTAAATTGGTAGGATGGAATGGGTATATGTTACTAGGAGCCCTTTTGTCATTAGGAGAAGGTACTGCCTGAGAACAAATAATGAATAGGCCATTTGGTCATCTGGATCCAACATTTCTAGAGCTATATGTCTATATTTTTTCAGTACATAAGCCAATGAAATATCTTTCTCGTTTAGGTCATTTTGAGTTGTATTTCCTATCTCTTGCAGTCATTCTCAGAAATGTCAAAAATGATGGGCTCCTGCACAGAATACAGGTTGATGAAATGCCATATATTTTCTGGGACAGTGCAATTTATCACAATTTATTGCACTCCTCTTCTGAGCCTGGAAACCCTGGTGGTATAGTGATTAAGAGGTACAGCTGCTAACCAAAAGGTCAGCAGTTTGAATCCACCAGGCGCTCCTTGGAAACCGTATGGGGCAGTTCTACTCTTTCCTATAGGGTCGCTATGAGTCGGAATCCACTTGACGGCAACAAGCTTGGTTTGGTTTTGGTTTCTGAGCCTTAGATCAAGAAGTGTCCAGGAATTAAGAGAACAGCACTTTTACAAGCAATGTCATTCTTGATCTTCATAAAGTTAAGTGAACAAATAAGGAAACTGAGACACCTATGGGGCATTTTTGCTCAAAAGTCATCCTTCAAGTCAAATATGGTGCCAAGATTGGAATTTAACCCTGCACTCAATGCCAGGCTTCTTCAACTTGAATTGACGGACTTTAAGGATCATTGGACCCCTGCAGTGTAATTAATTACTTCTGTGTGTGGCCTTTCTAGCCATGGTCTTGTAACTCCCACCCAGGTGATTGTGTGATGGGGTAATTGTGGCCTACCAAGGGAACGGGTCAGTTTTGCATTAAAAGAGAGCCAATTCCAGAACAAAGAGGACGACCCCACCACCACCGAGGAAGGACAGACCTGCAGGAGATAGCGCAGTGGGCTTCATGGCCCACGAACAGAGATAGCAGCGTGCCTTTGAGCAGAGACTGAGGACCAGGATGAGGCATGCCTGTTGAGCACAGCTGGGAAGAAGCTGTAGTGATGAAGAACTGTATCTTGAGTGTTCCCGAGCCTGAGTTGTAACTGTTACTTCCCTAATAAACCCTGAAATTGTGAGTGTGGTCTGTGAGTTCTGTGTGGTCACTGCAATGAATTATCCAACCCAGCAGAGTTCTGTGGGAGGGGCAGTGGATGTCAGAATTGGTAAAGATGGCAGAAAGCGAGGCTTGTCTGACTCCTGCCTCATAGGAATCAGCCTTGGGCTGTTGATCTTGATTCTCCTTCCCCCTCGTGAAGCTGGAGGAGGTCAGACTCTGTGCCCAAGCCATTTTACAACCCCAAATGCTAGTCCATCACAAAGTCATCAGCAGTCCACAGAGCAACGAAAGAAAGGAAGACATCCTAAGAGGTTTTAATGGAGCTATTTCATTTCACTTTTAAAATCTGAGATTTCATCCCTCCAGGTGTTTTGGTGTTAACATGTCCGCTTTTGTGAAGTGAAAGCAAGAGTAGATGTAAATAATCTGTTTTTGCAAAATATAAATTAGGCAAACTCAGCTCCCCTGGCAGCCCCAGTTGCTCCCAGGACTCCCGGTTTTAACACTGACAACCACACTGGCTCTCTGCCCCTTTTCAGGTCACCTCTGTGGACTGTCCCCACCCCTAGAGTTTTCCCTCTTGTTAGTTCCCTTGTCTTTTCTAATGTAGACTAGAGTGGCCTCTCTTAGGCTTCCCCACAGCTGCATCACCTACTATCACTCTGCTCAGCACACCGTCTCCCTTAAAAATAAACATTGGTTGATCTCAAACAAGCAAATTTATAAATATTGATATCAACGTTACATAAAGCATCAAAGCATTGGGAAGACATTCAGTGCCCCACAATAGAGGAATGATTAAAGAAGTTACGCCGAGCCCTGGTAGCTTAGCACTTAAGAGCTCATCTACTAACCAAAAGGTCTGCAGTTCAAATTCAGAAGCTGCTCCTTGGAAACCTTATGGGGCAGTTCTACTCTATCCTAAAGGGTCGCTCTGAGTCAGAATGGACTCGACGGCAATGGGTTTGGTTTTTTATTTTTTTTATATGAGAGAATAACATGTAACCATTAAAATTATGGTTATAAAGACCGTAGTGGTAAGGAAAAATACTTATGATACATGGTTAAGTGAAAATACAAGGTAATTGTGGAAAAGCAACTGTGTTAAAACATACATGGAAGTTTATTTAACATAATACTGACCATACAGGCTTAACTACACAATGAGATTATGTGTAATGTCAGTTTTTATACTTTATACTTTTGTCTTTATATAATCTATTATCCAGATTTTCTGTAATGGGTACACATTACTTTTATATGTAGAAAAAAACATTTATTAAACTTAGTTTCACTTATTTATGCAGCCAATATTTACTAATTACCCCCTCTGTGGAGTCCCAAGAAATGATATTTCCTGGTAGTTTTCTTTGTGAGACTAATTTACCACAGATCTAGCAATGCTGGCATTATTTTTTCTTGCCAACCAGGGTAACTAGTCCTAAGCCAGGAAGCCACCTTTCTCAAAGCCATCCTGAACGTCCAGTGACCACCACAGCACCTGAACTAGCTCCAGGGCTGACCACTCCTTGCTCACCTGTGCTCAAACTGAATGCATGTGTTATTTCAGCAGTGACCCCATCTTTTCCAAAGCAAGGGTACTCAATGCTGCCACAGGGATACGAACAATCACAGCATCTGCAGGAGGGAGGGAGTGCATGAATTCAGGGGGCCCCCAGGACCCACTCTCCCAGCAACAGGTGAAAGGGTTCTTACAGTCAAGGAATAATGTGAGATGCACATCTGAGGGTCAGCGGGCTGAGAGTTACAGAGAATGAAGTCAGCATCTTCTGAGCTGACCTTGCAATGGCCACTAAATGGGGTTACTGTGTCTGGCAAGTCAGGAGCCCTGGTGTTCAAAGCCTCAGGGCCTGGAGAAGGCTTCAAGAGCAATGGCTTTGGGGCTGTTACTCCTTTTTTTTTTTTTTTGGCTTTTTATTTTTAAAAAGTCTACAGAGAACTTGTAATCATATAGTGAACTCTCATATACCCTTCCTTAGAGTCATCAGCTGTGAACATTTTGCCAGGTTTGTCTCTCTCTCCACACACCCATATTTGCTATTTTTGTGGTGTTTAATTTTGCTAAAGTATTGGGGAAGAATTTCACGTGGGTTTCATGTGAAATTATTTACTACAGATTAATAAATAAGCACATGTAAGCCTGTGTTTGCCTTGCTTACTGTGTCATCCACTCCGGCCAGTGATTGTAAATTTGAAAAGAGGCTTTGATGCTGTAGGAAGGTGCTGTGGGGTTGAGAGAGAGACAGATCTCAGCCATACCTAGAAGCAGAATCTGTGATGCGGTGAAAAAATGTGAAATTGTTCATACAGATGATCTGGTAAGCTAGGTAAGCACCATGCTTGCCTTACCTATTGGATAATCCTGCCCTGCCTAGCAGTTCTGCTCCGTCCTATAGGGTCTCTATGAGTTTGGAATTGACTTGACAGCAAAGGGTTTCATTTTTGGTTTATTCTCCTGCAAGGAAGAGCTTTCAGTGGTTAAGACCTTGGCTGCTAACAAAAAGGTTGGCAGTTCAAATCCACCAGCCACTCCTTGGAAACTGTATGGGGCAGTCTACTCTGTCCTATAGGGTCACTATGAGTTGGAATCGACTCGACAGCAATGGGTTTTAGTTTTACTATAAGTATACATTATTCTTTTTGATGCTTAAGTGTCCCATTTAAAGCTGGCACTTGTGTTACATCAATTTTTACTATTTTATTTTATTTTAGCATTTTCCTATTTGCCAGCACACAGCACAATAAGGTGTTCCAGGCTTTTCTGATATTTCCCCTGCCCCTGACCTGGAATTAACCATTTCTCTAAGAAGCCCTCATTCATTTTAGTGGGGACTGCTATTTAGAAACCAAAAACTGAGCACTAAATGTGCTCATTGCTGCTACAGATGTCACTGCTTATATGCCCCTTCAGAGGACAGAGCTACAATTTACATAAATACACACACACACACACACATATATATTTAAATCATGTAGTCACACGGACACTTCTAACCACAATTCAATTCCTTAGGGTTCATCCTTGCCTTCCCCAATTCCATATTTGTAACACCCTTCTTCCACAGTGATAATTCTGGCTCCCCTCAAAAATCAATACATTAACTGAATCTTACAATAGATACAAAATAAATTCAGAATTGTTCCATCAATATCACTAGCAACAAAAACTAAATAAAGTTCAAGATTTCTCTGTAGTATATACAGGCATTGAGGGTGCTTTCAATATTTCATAATAAATAATGATGCACATCTCATATATGAGTGAAGCTGATAATACTTACATATGTTGAAGGGCCATTTTTATATCAGTCTGGGTGAAATGTCCAGGACTTTTGCCTACGTTTTTATTGGAATTTTGGGCTCTTTTCCCCCTCAATTTGTAAGAACTCTTCATATTTTAGGTACATTAGCTCTTTATCAGTAAGATATCTTACAAATATTTTCTATCAGTTTATCACTTATACGTCAACTTTGTTGTTTGCCATGCAAAATAAGCTCTTTTTTTAATATTTTAATTTTACAGAATCAAATTTCATTGTATCTGGATTTTGAATCATAGTTAGAAAGTCTTTCCTTGTGCCCAGGTTATAAAGTTATATATTTCCCTTTACTGGGTACTCTGACATGCCTCCCACCATATAACGCATAAGGGTAGGTAAAGAATGAAATCCTATTTGTCTACCGACCTCTAGGCCATTTCAAAAATGCATGAACTCTATTTCTGCAGGCACTCCATCTCTAATAGTGTACCGCTCATTTTCCTAACCCCAGGGTTCCTCGGCAGGCCAGTCTCACTAGAGAGCCGTAAGCTAAACCTAAATTACTAAAAAAGGCACTGCTCACTCATCAGAGTTAGAGCAATCTTTTTATAGAACAAATAATGGATTGTAGTACAAATCTGTTTTGTAATGATGTTATGGATTGGATTGTGTCCCCCAAAATGTGTGTCAACTTGGCTAGACTATGATTCCCAGAATTGTGTGTTTGTCCTCCATTTTGTGATCTAATTATCCTAAGTATTGTGAATCCTAACCTCTAGGATATTAGTGAGGCAAGGTAACAGGCAGTTATATTATGAGGCAGGACACTATCTACAGGATTAGGTTATATCTTGAGTCAATCTCTTTTGAGATATAAAAGAGAGAATCCAGCAGAAAGGAAAAGGACCTCATACTACCAAGAAAGAAGAGCCAGGAGCACAATGTGTCCTTTGGACCCAGGGTTGCTGCACTGAGAAACTCCTAGACCCAGGCGAAAATTGATGACGAGGACCTTCCCCCAGAGCTGACAGGGAGTGAAAGCTTTCTCCTAGAGCTGGTGCCCTGAATTCAGACTTCTAGCCCCTCCTAGACTGTGAGAATAAATTTCTGTTTGTTAATATCATCCCTGTGTGGTATTCTGTTACAGCAGCACTAGAAAACGAAGACAAATCACATACTCTCTTACAGCAAGGATTACCTATATTGTGTTTTATTTCTCCTATTGATGGGTACGTTTCCTCTTCTTTATTATTTTTATTACCAGGTAATCCATGTTTATTTTAGAAAAAAATAAAAGCATAAACCCGGTGCTGTCGAGTCGATTCCGAAACTAAGTAAAAATAAAGAAAATGTTTTCAACTGTTAAAATTTTAGGAAATACTACTACATAAACATATTCCTCTAAAATATTCTCTTTTCAATGGGACTATGCTTTCTATACTTTGTTTTGTAACGTTTCCACTTTTAGCTAATATTGTATAAACATCTTTCTATGATGTTAGCTGTCTGCAACATCGTTTAAAAGGGCTACATGGTGTTCCACACATGAAGACACAAAATATTTAACCAAGTATTGTGAGATTAGGATATTTTAATTTTTAGTATCATAAACCACTCTGTGATAAAACTGCTTATATACACACCTTGGCGAACTTGCCCCGATATTTCTTTAAGATAAATACCTAGGCATAAAACTATTGGATCGAACGATACACAAGCTTTTCAGGGTTTCTATACACATTGCCAAGTTGCCACTGGTAATGTATGAAAATAATTGCTCCTTTACCACACCCCACCAACAGTTCACGTTATCCGTCTTTATCATCCTTTTTTATCTTGATTTCTGAAGACCAAACAATAGTGCAAGGCTCTGCAAAAGTGCCAGACAAGCAAATATAGAACAAAACAACAGTGAGGTGTGTCTAAAGTGTAAAACTGCTCCCAGGCTCTAAATAATCTCTTGAAAAGTCCAAGAAACCACTTCATTCAAAGATGAAGTTTCTTTACTCTGCTTGTACTCGTTCAGACCTTAAAATCTGGTGCAACTTTCTGCAGCCCTTCCAATTTAGCAGGACCCCAAGCTTGGTTCTGATTATAAATGAACAGGAAGGTTCCGATACGGGAAGCAGAGACCTAAGGATGCTGTGGGAAGAAACTTAAGAGAAAGCTTCTCCCACCAGGGCTGTCTGTACTAATTAGAAATCCGTGAATAATTCTCCCTTGTCAGTTACTAGATAAACACATTTGCCTTAGAAATTTTTACTTCAGGTTCTAGTCTAATGGCCCACATGTCTAAATTACACTTTTAATTGAAAAACAACAACAAGGAATTTTTTTTTTTCAGAACCATCTGTGTTTTCCCAAGACCATGTGACTGCTATAGATAAATCCACTACTCTGCACTCCCCAGTTTTCCGGTTTAGGGTTCGAAAAGCTTAGGAAAGAATGCTTTCCTCAAAAACAGTGTGTACGTGATCAGAAACACTTGCTTGGAAATTCTGTTTGGTGTGTGAAGCTTCTTAACAAGTGTTTATTAAACTGCATAATTTCAAAGCCTAGAGTGGTATATTGCAATGTTTTCCTGGGAGTTGATCACATTTGCATATCCTTTTACACTTCCTGTGAAATTAATATTGCCTTTTGTATCCTGAACTTAGGTAATATAACTTGTCATTTTTACTTTTCATTGCAATGAGTAATATAGAGCAAACCCCCAAAGGAACCCCTCCAATGCCTACATAAGCTTTATCCTCTTGCTGTTATATTATTTCATATGAATACATTAAATCGAAATTAATAAACACCTTTGCAGAATCCACTACTCTTGCAAAAAAGGCAAGATACAATGGAAAAGTTGGCCTAGGAAAGAAAGGAAAACTGTCCCTAAAACTGGAGCCAAAGGCCAGGGTTCCTGGAACTCCTGGCACATGCAAAAGCATGTCAGTGTTCCTTACCCACACAGGAAACACTTCCACAACCATCCTCTACATATATAAGAGGAGCTTAACCACCAGGATGCCAAAACTCCGCTGGCGATAATTAGATGGCTTTTTCTCAGAGATGCATCTTTGCTAGATGTCAAAAACTGACCATAATTCCAGGACTTTTAAAATTCCTTCTGGGGCACGTGGGGGTGGAGCAGCACGATGATCAAAGCAACAGGATGGTAGGGGCTGAAGAACAGAGGAACATCAGGAGTAGCTGAGAAGCTCCAAATCAAATGTAGAAAAAGCTCTTGGAATACCACATACCACACAGGACAAAGGTCACGGGAGGCCTCAAAAGAACATTCTCCCACTCATTGGCCTCCAGCAGCTGCTTTGCCTAATTCAAGGTCTGGTCAAAACCAAGGAAACCCTGAAAGACAATTCAAAGAAAGAGCTGAGGCCAACTTGAAGATACCAGCCTAAAACCAGTTGCCATCAAGTTGGTTCCCGCTCACAGCAACCTGTGTGTGTCAGAGTACAACTGTGCTCCATAGGGTTTTCAACGGTTCATTTTTCAGAAGTAGATCTCTGGGCCTTTCTTCTGAGTGCCTCTCGGTAGACTTCAACCTTCAACCCATCAGTCAGCAGGTGAATGTGTTAACCATATGTACCACTGGTATAAATATCCCTCAGCAGGTCAGAAAGCACTAACTACCATGCCTTAGACCCCTGAAATTCATTCTCCTACTCCAAGCACATCTCCAATCTGGAAAGCAGGCAGGGTAATGGGAGTTGACGATTAGGATTAGAGTGAGGGGAATGACGTATTAGCCTCAGGTACAAAATTTAAGGGTGTGATAAAAAAAAACTTCAGTGATCAAGATAAATAAATAGTTTAATGTGATATTTTTAGAAGTCAAAATTAATGCAAAAAATCCATGGTGAACAAATACCAAAACTGTAAATAAAGACTAACACCACGCTGTCATATTAAGCCTGCATGTGTGTACCCATATATATGTCTTTATAAATTTCTTAAGTTAACTTTTCCAGAGATCAAGGTAGTTGAAAGGAAAACAAAATACTGAAAAGTAGGTATGCGAAAACTCACATTATTTTCAGTATATTTTATTTATCCAAAATCAGAATTTGTTATAAGTTTAGCTTCCTGTCTTGAATGGAAACAAACTCATCAATAATATTTTCAACATTTACTTCTTTATCTCATATTCAATGTGGAGAATTCTATGACATTTCCTCTTAACTAAGTTACCACCTTAAATCATTTTAAATTAACTTGTTTAAGTTTATTAACTAACTTCATTTTTCCTTTTCCCACAGGCTCCAAGATGACTTAGCACTGCACTGGTCTTCATTGAAAATTTTGATACTTTGCTCACTGTGGGTTTTTTCCATCTATTTGATTTTTTTAAAATACATTATGTAAAAATACTCTTTTTCTTGATTATCAAGTATTTTGGTACCCCCTTTTAAATTAGCACTGCCTGTTCTGCCCAAGGAGCCCTGGCTGGACAGTGGTTAAGACCTTGGCTGCTAACCAAGAGGTTGGCAGTTTGAATCCACCAGGTACTCCTTGGAAACCCTATGGGGCAGCTCTACTCTGTCCTATACAGTGGCTAAGAGCTGGAATTGACTTGACGGCAGTGGTCCCATCTAAGTCACAGTTGAGGCTATAGTCATTTCAGATACATAACATAAAACGAAAATGATTCAAAATATTATACATCAGACATACATACATGGATGGTAAAGGAAAATGATTAGTCACGGAGAGATTCACAACCACGGTGACACAAAATAATACGTTGGATGCCCAAGTAACGTGTTACTGATAACTAAAGTACTATTCTTCACTAATGTCTGATGTTTTTGAAAGATCATTCCTGTAATAATGTCTGCTTTTTTTTAAAATGATTATCCCTACTACAGCGTGGTTCCCATTCACATGGAGCTATACGTGTCTGTGTGTGTGTATGCATGTGTGTGTGTGCATTATTTTGAGAGACAGAGGTTAGGGTACAGTATGTGCACTGGTAATTCAAGCAAACATTGATAGGTCCAAGGGGTTTATGGGCATCTCAGGGATATGTGTCATGGTGAAAAACACACTGAGAATCTCTTATTTACGACTAATAAGTCCCTATTACATGAGCTAAGGAAACCCTAGTGGTGTAGTGGTTAAGTGCTATGGCTGCTAACCAAAGGGTCAGCAGTTCGAATCTGCCAGGCACTCCTTGGAAACTCTATGGGGCAGTTCTACTCTGTCCTGTAGGGTCACTATGAGTCGGAATCGACTCAACAGCATTGGGTTTTACATGAGCTAAGGATACGTAATGAAAACTGTTTTTTCTTTTTTTTGTACCCGCTCAGTATTACTCTTCTTTCAGTAATAGCAAAAACTGTTTTTGTAAGCCAGGCTTGTTATTCTTGTTAGGTGCCGTCGAGTCAGTTCGGACTCATAGTGACCCTATGCACAACAGAACAAAACACTGCCCGGTCCTGGGTCATCCTTACAATCGTTGTTATGCTTGAGCTCATTATTGCAGGTACTGTGTCAATCCACCTCGTTGAGGGTCTTCCTCTTTTCCACCGACCCTGTACTCTGCCAAGCATGATGTCCTTCTCCAGGGACTGATCCCTCCTGACAACATGTCCAAAGCACATAACGCAGTCTCGCCATCCTTGATTCTAAGCAGCATTCTGGTTGTAATTCTAAGACAGATTTGTTCCTTCTTTTGGTAGTCCACAGTATATTCAATGTTCTTCGCCAACACCACAATTCAAATGCATCAATTCTTCAGTCTTCCTTATTCATTATCCAGTTTTCACATGCATAGGATGTGATTGAAAATACCATGGCTTGGGTCAGGTGCACCTTAGTCTTCAAGGTGACATCTTTGCTCTTCAACACTTTAAAGAGGTCCTTTTTTTTTTGCAGCAGATTTACCCAATGCAATGCATCTTTTGATTTCTTGACTGCTGCTTCCATGGCTGTTGCTTGTCGATCCAAGTAAAATGAAATCCTTAAAAACTTCAATCTTTTCTCCATTTATCATGATGTTGCTCATCGGTCCAGTTGTGAGGATTTTTGTTTTCTTTATGTTGAAATGCAATCCATACTGAAGGCTGTGGTCTTTGATCTTCATTAGTAAGTGCTTCAAGTCCTTTTCACTTTCAGCAAGCAAGGTTGTGTTATCTACATAACACCAGTTAATGAGTCTTCCTCCAATCCTGATGCCCTTCCTGACTTTAAACCAATCAGTATTCCCTTGTTCTGTCTGAACAACCGCCTCTTGATCTATATAAAGGTTCCTCATGAGCACAATTAAGTGTTCTGGAATTCCCGTTCTTTGCAATGTTATCCATAATTTGTTATGATCCACACAGTCGAATGCCTTTGCATAGTTAATAAAACACACGTAAACATCCTTCTGGTATTTATTCTCTGTTTTCAGCCAGGATCCATCTGATATCAGCAATGATATACCTGGTTCCACGTCCTCTTCTGAAACCAGCCTGAATTTCTGGCAGTTCCCATTTTTGAATGATCTTCAGCAAAATTTTGCTTGCGTGAGATATTAATGATATTGTTCTATAATTTCCACATTTGGTTGGATCGCCGTTCTTGGGAATAGGCATAAATATGGATCTCTTCCAGTCAGTTGGCCAGGAAGCTCTTCCATATTTCTTGGCATAGACCAGTGAGCACCTCCAGCGCTGCATCTGTTTGTTGAAACATCTCAATTGATATTCCGTCAATTCTTGGAGCCTTGTTTTTTGCCAGTGCCTCCAGAGCAGCTTGGACTTCTTCCTTCAGTACCATCGGTTCCTGATCATATGCCACCTCTTGAAATGGTTGAACGTTGACTAATTCTTTTTGGTATAATGACTCTGTGTGTTCCTTCCATCTTCTTTTGATGCTTCCTGCATCGTTTAATATTTTCCCCATGGAATCCTTCACTATTGCAACTCGAGGCTTGAAGTTTTTCTTCAGTTCTTTCAGCTTGAGAAACACCGATCATGTTCTTCCCTTTTGGTTTTCCATCTCCAGCTCTGTGCACATGTCATTATAATACTTTACTTTGTCTTCTCGAGAGGACCTTTGAAATCTTCTGTTCAGTTCTTTTACTTCATCAGTTCTTCCTTTTGTTTTAGCTGCTTGATGCTCAAGAGCAAGTTTCAGAGTCTCTTCTGACATCCATCTTGGTCTTTTCTTTCTTTCCTGTCTTTTCAATGACCTCTTGCTTTCTTCATGGATGATGTCCTTGATGTCATTCCACAACTCATCTGGTCTTCAGTCACTAGTGTTCAATGAGTTAAATCTGTTCTTCAGATGGTCTCTAAATTCAGGTGGGACATACTCAAGGCCATATTTTGGCTCTCATGGACTTGCTCTGATTTTCTTCAGTTTCAGCTTGAACTTGCATATGAGCAATTGATGGTCTGCTCCACAGTCCGCCCCTGGCCTTGTTCTGACTGATGATTTTGAGCTTTTCTATAATCTCTTTCCACAGATGTAGTCAATTTGATTTCTATGTGTTCCATCTGGTGAGGTCCATGTGTATAGTCACCATTTATGTTGGTGAAAGAAGGTATTTGCAATGAAGAAGTCGTTGGTCTTGCAAAATTCTATCATTCGATCTCCAGCATTGTTTCTATCACCAAGGCCATATTTCCCAACTACTGATCCTTCTTCTTTGTTTCCAACTTTTGCATTCCAATCACCAGTAATTATCAATGCATCTTGATTGCATGTTTAATCAATTTCAGACTGTAGCAGCTAATAAAAATCTTCTATTTCTTCGTCTTTGGTCCTAGTGGTTGATGCATAAATTTGAATAACAGTCATATTAACTAGTCTTCCTTGTAGGTGTATGGATATTATCCTTTCACTGACACCATTGTACTTCAGGATAGATCTTGAAATGTTCTTTTTGATGATGAATGCAACACCATTCCTCTTCAAGTTGTCATTCCCATTGTCCAATTCAAAATGGCCAATACCAGTCCATTTCAGCTCACTAATGCCTAGGATATATATAGATGTTTATGGGTTCCATTTCATTTTTGACGAATTCCAATTTTCCTAGATTCATACTTGTACATTCTAGGTTCGAATTATTAATGGATATTTGCAGCTGTTTCTTCTCATTTTGAGTCTTGCCACATCAGCAAATGAAGGTCCCGAAAGCTTTACTCCATCCACATCATTAAGGTCAACTCTACTTTGAAGAGGCAGCTCTTCCCCAGTCGTCTTTTGAGTGCTTTCCAACCTGGGAAAGCACTATATCTGACAATGTTCTGCTGCTATTCGTAAGGTTTTCATTGGCTAATGCTTTTCAGAAGTAGGCTGCCGGGTCCTTCTTCCTAGTCTGTCTTAGTCTGGAAACTCAGCTGAAGCCTGTCCTCCATGGGTGATCCTGCTGGTATCTGAATACCGGTTGTATAGCTTCCAGCATCACAGCAACATGCAAGCCCCCACGGTACCACAAACTGACAGACATGTGGGGGAAGCCAGGCTTATAGACGTATAATTTAGAAACAATAAAACTATTCTTTTTAGTGTACATTTCTATGAATTTTGGCAAACACATAGTCAGATAACCAACATTACAATCAAGATGTAGAACATCTCCATCACCCCAAAAAGTTCCTTCATGCATCGTTGTAGTCAGCCCTGTTCCCTATCTTCAAGCCACTGGCAACCACTACTCTGTTCTCTGTCCTTATAATTTTGCTTTTTTTAGAATGTCACATAAATAGAATCATAAGCCTTCGTGTCTAACTTCTTTTAGATAGTGTAAAGTATTTGAGATTGCATACATGAGAAATTTATTCCTTTTTATTGATGAGTAGCATTCTATTGTAGGAAAATACCATGGTAATAGAATTTTGGTTTTGATTTACCCATTTTCCAATCTCTGTTCATGTGGTTTCTAAAGTGCTAACCCAACCCTAGTGTCATGGACTGAATTGTGTCCCCCAAAATATGTGTCAACTTGGCTAGGCAATGATTCCCAGTATTGTGTGATTGTCCACCATTTTGTTACCTGATATGATTTTCCTGTGTGTTGTAAATCCTGCTTCGATGATGTTAATGAGGTGGGATTAGTGGCAGTTATGTTAATAATGTAGGACTCAATCTACTATATTAGGTTGTATCTTAAGTCAATCACTTTTGAGATATAAAAGAGGGAAGCGAGCAGAGAGACCTGGGGACCTTAAACCACCAAGAAACAAGAGCCAGAAGAATAGCACATCTTTTGGACCTGAGGTCTCTGCACTGAGAAGCTCCTCAACCAGGGAATATTGATGACAAGGACCTTCCCCCAGAGCCAACAGAGAAAGAAAGCCTTCCCCAGGAGCTGGCACCCTGAATTCAGACTTTTGGCCTCCTAGACTGTGAGAGAATACATCTCTCTTTGTTAAAGCCATCCACTTGTGATATTTCAATTATAGCAGCACTAGATAACTAAGACACCTAGTATACAGGTTTAATGAACTGGTATATCCCATCACCTTGATCACTATGATGGATTCACAAGTGGACGTATGACCCAATTTAATATAATAATGCTCAATCCAAGACAAATGACAGAACTATAGGTAACAGAAAGTTACTGAGATGGTATCATGGAAGAAGACATTGAACTGGGGTTTCTAGTAGCTATTGTGCCCCCACAAGGGAGTCCTAGCCTGAAGGTAAGGCAAACAGAAAGAAAAGTATAACCAAGAGGGTGAAAAAAAATTTCTAACCCAATTTGAGCACCTGGATCCAGTGATGCCTAAAGACCTACAGGACAATAAAATCCCTTTGAGCTTAAGCCAATTTAGTCTAGATTCCTGGCTGAGACAAGAGACTCTATAGCCTACAAGGAAATTTTTAACATTCCATACATTCAGGAACTTATAAAGCTTTTGGAAATAAGACATGAAAAGAGAATTAGACTTGACCACTTCCAACGGGTATGGCCTCAAGGATTCTCTTTACCCCATGAATCTATATTTCCTTGTTTCCAAAATGGAAGGAATAATTTCTCACTTATTTGATAATATTATTTTGAAGACCAAAGGAGACTTGGTTGAAATCCTTTACTAGGTTATAAAATTAAAGAAAAATAAGTTATTATGATTATTATATAAACAAAACAACTTAACACACACAAATGAGGTAGTAAGGAATGATAGTAAGAGGAAGAAAATCAGAAGGCATTAAAAGAGATCAGGGAACAATAATAACTAGTGACAGTTACTGAATGCACGCTTTGTGCTAGGCATTGTGTTAAGTACTTGATATACATTAGCACATTTAATATTCACAATACCACTAAGGGAACTCTTTTTAAACCCATTTTTAGATGAGTCTTAGATAACATAAAATACTTTTGAAGGTCAAGTAGCAACTGGCATACGCAAAATAAGAACCCGGATCTGCACCACCAAAGCTAGTGAGCACTTCTAAGTGAGACAGTAGGCCTGAAGCAAACACTCTGAGTGAGCAAAATTCACCATTCAATTACTTTAGCAACTCCACTCCTCTATACTTAACACTGCATAATGTATCTAATTCATTAAGACATAAAGAGTCTACAGGGTCGTGTAATATAATCACATAGTAGTGGATGAAGTCTCACTATATTTCTAAACATCTGGATTACTGAAGCAGTTTTACACAATTATTTCAGCTCATTGGTGTAATAAACATGTAGCAAAAATCCACAGGAAAAAAAAGATTATCTTCTGGCAGGAAGATGACTTTAAGAATTGGATTTATAATGAGGAAGTCAGGTTTTTCTATTCTATATCCACTAGAGAATAAATGCCCCAAATAGCACTGTTTCCAAAGTAACAAAGACCAGGAAAGGAGACACCACAGAAGAAACAAGAATATGCTCAGCTTTCTTCAGAGGCAGAGCCATCAGCCTCAGGGTCCAAGGAACTGGGTTTCCTTACACCTGAGAACCTGGCCTGTAAACCAGGAAGAATGTTCCTGATTCGTTCTTCCATTTCTTGTTTTCTGGCTTTGGTACTCATCAAATTACCCAGAAATAGCCTAATTTTTAAGCCTCTACTCATTGTTTCTATCTGGAACTGCACTCAGTCATTCATTCTTTCAGTTACTCAGCGATGCCTTCTATTGCCTGAAGCCTGAATTAGAGACCCAAAACTCCCTAAGCTGCTCAAGGTCTAGTTGAGAAAGTGTGTTTGTGAACCAGTCATCACAAAGTCAGGCAAATGTGTGAGGTTTATAGTGGACTGCAGGAACAAAAATAAAGGAGAGACTAACTGTACATTGAAGGTCGGGAAGACTTCAGACAGGAAGTGATGTGTGAGCTAAACCTTGAAGGATGAGCTGAAGTCACCTGGACAGAGAAAGAGCCCTCTACAGGCACCAGGAGCTTACTATGTTTGAAGAACTGTGAATTCAGTGTGGCTGGGGTTTAGGGTGATTTGAGATTGGTGGAGGATGAGAATGGAAAGCTGACAGAGGGTAGGTTATGAAGAACACTATAACTTAAATTGCTTGAACTCAAACTTTGGGATGATAGGATTTAAAATCTTAGGTTTGGAATAGGGCCGTGACATGATCCTTACCTTCTGCATGCACATCTCTAGGCTAATCATCAATTCTCCCCCAAAGACAATGGTTCTTGATTTTCTGAAGCTACAGACATGAGTTTATGATTTCTACGGGCCCCGCCCCTGAAAAACATACATACGTACCTAGTTTGACATTCGATTTTATAGGACCACTGGAAGCTCATTCTGTACCCCTAGAAGTCTACGAGTATTGATTAAGAATTTGTGCCATAAGAAGACTACAGTCCCCAGCTCTTCTGCCCACCTGGGAGATGTCCGTGCCAGGGAGACTAGGAGAGGTCGGGGGTCTGGCCTCTCCATCTTCCCTCTTTCCTCCAGCCACCAGCTTCTGACAGAAATTATTTCATGAGTTCTGGAGGCCCCTTAAGGTACAACATGATTAGTTTTAAAGTCAAGAGTTGCTATTAATGTAAAAAATGAGACTACACAAGTATTAGAAGAAAATAGGTATAAGTTCCTTTACAACCTAGATGTGGGGAAAGTCTTTGTAGCTATGACTCAAATCCAAATGTTATATATATACATTCATGTGTCGCTTAACTACCAGGATGCAGTCTGTAAATCAGGACATCATGTGATTTGGACATTGTGCAAATGCAATATTATATACTGCTGCTGCCTACGAGTCAAAGCACACACTGTTATATGGTAAACTTATTTCTAAATAGGGAAAGTTCACATTGAAATAATGATAGAAAGTATAGTACAGTACATCCATAATCCAGTACCACAGGCATTTATTATGACTATTATGACATATGTATTATAGGTTATTTATGTTGTGTGCCACTACATGCCTGGCAGCACAATTGCTTTGTATACCAGAGACATGAGATATATGTGTTGAGTATGGGCAGCTGTTAAACGTTTATTACGTCTGGCTAAGTCCACTACATCCAGTTCTCCGATAGGGATTTCCGAACTCTGTTATAATCTTATGGGACCTGGGACATATATGTGGTCAGATGTTGCCCAAACGGACATTATGCAGCATGAATATATCTATATATGTATATAGAGAGAGATACATATATTCAACTATTAGTTTTTTAAAAAATAATTTTGCATGGCAAAAAACTCAAGCAAAGTTGAAAGACAAAACACGCTAAGAGAAAACATTTACAATACATACCAACAATTAAATGTCGAACACTCTAATACTATATATATATATGTGTGTGTGTGTGTGTGTACATTATATATATATGTAGTTTTTTAATTCTTAAAAGTTGGGAGAAAAATTATCAAAAACTCATTTTTAAAAGGAGTAACAAGCAGTTCACAGAAAAGGATATAAAAATTGTCCTTAAACATACGCAAATATGTCTACCTTCACTTATAAAAAGAGAGAAGTAGATTAAAGCTACCCTGGGCATTGTGGCAAAGGTACTACAGTGATGACAGAGGGTAACAATAGGGGAAACTGGGCGTGGGGAACATGGGAAGGTTCTGTACGATGTTCCCAACTTTTTTGGTAAATTTTAAATGATTCTAAAATGAAAGTTTATTTAAAAAAATAAACTACCGTAAGATACTATTTCTCACCTATCAGACTGTGAAGAGTTCTAAAACTTGATAATATAGTCTGTTGGTCAGGCTCTGGAAAAACAATCACTCTCATGTATTACTGGTGAAAGTGTATCATTGTATCAGTTATAGGAATTCACCCTGAAGATGCACCTTCAGCCATATGAAAAAATACAGGTACAAAGTTATTCACCGTGGTATTATTTATAATAACAAAATACTGGGGGAAAACTAAAAGCTGTCCATAGGAACAACCTTGGTATATCCACACAAAGGAGTGCCATTCTGCTGTAAAACAGAAAAAGGGGGATCTTTAGGAAATGACTTCCAGGATAAAAAGCAAGATTAAAAAAGAGTGTACATAGTATGCTAACTTCTCCATACGAACTGATGGGAAATAAGTGTATGTATACATGTATGGATTTGCTTATTTTTATAAAGAAATACGTAACAGATAAACCAGACACTGATGCAAATGTTTACTGTAAAGGGTGGGTAAGATGGCATGCAAGGGATAGGGATAAAGTGAGACTTCCCTGAGAAAAACTTTTTATCTAGTTTTGATTTTTGAACCATATAAATATTTCACATATTCAAAATATTAAGATTAAATTTTTAAAAAAGACTAAACTTTCATACAAACCAGAAAATTAGTGAAACAATGTATCATATTGATAAAAACAACCACGGGGGAAAAAAATCGAATCAAACAGCTTCTGAATACAGTACACAGGCTGTATGCCCTTAGTGGACTAGAAGGACAAAAGTAGTACAAATCAAACCTGAACTTTACTTAGTAGATCAATTGCTGGGAGTCATATTGATATAGTAATCCCAAAACTATTTCCTGCATATTATAGGTCAGAGCAAATGAATCAATGCATTGGGCTCCCACTGTGGAATAAAGAAGGTATAAACACAGAATGGGGGAAGACGAGGAAGCATCCTGTGATGCTGGATTTGAACTGGAGATGTCAACACACACATACACTTGAAGCAGTGATACCCCAGGAGCAAGATGAGCCCACCTAGTGGCCAAATCTTTGTTTCTAAAGTCCATTCTCTATTAAAGGGAGCCAGAAAACTCAAAAAAAAAAAAAAAAAAGACTGATTCTTGATTTAAAAAAAGAGCCTGAAATATCTTCTTGTGCCCATGGGATTACTCAAAGACTGATGGAAATGTATCTAAAAGGCATAAAAACTAGCTTCCAGGGGCTCCTACTGGCTAAATTAGGGACAATTTGAGCCTCACAAAAGAATAAAGAACTGTTTATACAGGTATATTGGTATATTGTTATGATTTATGCATTTTTCCATAGGTATGCTATACTTAAATAAAAATTTAGAGTGATTAAAAAAACAAAAACTGTAATACCAGCAGGCAATGAGACAGATATTTTATTTTTGCGGAAAGAAAAGAAGGAAGAAGGACCATCCTCTACGAATAAATTGTTCTGGCTCTAATGGATAATAATTTAATTCTACTACGGATTCAGTGGAAAGTCTTAAGTGTTGAAGAGCAAAGATGTCATCTTGAGGACTAAGATGCGCCTGACCGGAGCAGTGGTATTTTCAGTCCCCTCATATGCATGTGAAAGCTGGACAATGAATAAAGAAGACTGAAGAAGAACTGATGCCATTGAATTATGGTGTTAGGGAAGAATACTGAATATACCATGGGAGGCCAGAAGAACAAACAAGTCTTCCTCCTTTGAAGGAAAGATGGCGAGACTTGATCTCACATATATGGGACATGTTATCAGGAGGGACCAGTCCCTGGAGAAGGGCATCATGCTTGGTAAAGTAGAGGGTTAGTGAAAGAGAGGAAGAACCTTAATGAGTTGGGCTGATACAGTGGCTACAACAATGGGCTCAAGCATAGTAAAGATTGTGAGGATGGCACAGGACTGGGAGGTATTTCATTCTGCTTTACATAGGGTCGCTACGAGTCAGAACTGACACAACAACACCTAACAAAAACTATGGACAAAATAGAGTAGCGAGAAGAGTTTCTTCTTACCAAAGACTTTCAGCTAATAAATATATAAGGATAATAGAATTAGAAAAACACCATTAGGCAAGAATAATCAATGTATGGTAAAACCAAGGTTTGAAAGGTTCTTGGGAAACAGAATATTCACCTGGTTTCAACACATTGCCACCTCAAAATACTAATATCATAGCAAAGACCAAACTTAAAAAACGGAGCAGTCTAGAGAAGATCACCTTAATCACACGATCAAACAGCATCACTGTTAATAACTATGTGCCACTGTGAAGTATGCAACATCACCTCTGTATTATTTTGGCTAAAAATGTTTAAACTGAATCAAATCGTGAGAAACAACTGGACAATTTCACCTTGTGGGACAGTCCACAAGAAAGACACAATATCATGAAAGACAAAAGGCAGGGGAACTCACCACAGAAGATACACAAAATGGCCAAAAAGCACATGAAGAGATGCCCAGCATCATTAGTCACTGTTACCGTCGTCAGGTGCAGCAGAGTCGACGGCGACTCACAGTGACCCCACGGGACAGAACAGGACTGCCCCACAGGCTCTTCACAGCTGTAATCTTTACAGAAGCAGATCACCAGGTCTTTCTCCCACAGGGCCACTGGGTGAGTTCATACACCCAACCTTTCAGTTAACAGCCGAGTATTTAACCATTTGCACTACCAGGGCTCCTTTGTTAGTCATTAAAAAAAAAACCCAAATCCATTGCTGCCAAGTTGATTCCAACTCATAGTGACCCTACAGGACAGACTGAAACTGCCCAGAGAGTTTCCAAGGAGCGCCTGATGGATTTGAACTGCTAACCATACCTCTTAACCACTATGCCACCAAGGTTTTCCATTAGTCATTTGAGAAATGCAAATCAAAACCACAATGAAATACCACTTAACCCTCACTAGAATGACTATGATCAAAAAAATGGCAAGCAACAGGTGTTGAGGATGTGGAAAAATTGGAACCCTCATCCATTGCTAATGGGAACACAAAATGGTACAGCCACTGTGGAAAACACTTTGGTGGTTCCTCAAAACTTAAACATAGGACTACCATAAGACCCAGCAATCTCAATCCTAGGTATATATCCACAAAATCCAAGAATTGGACGCAGGAATCTAAACAGAAACCTGTACACCAATGTCCACTGCAGCACTACTGACAATAGTCAAAAGGTGGAAACAGTCTAAAATGCCCCTCACAGATAAACAAAATGTGGTACGTACGTACAACGGAATATTACTTATCTGTAAAGAGAAATGAAGTTATGATAATCGCCAAGACATGAATGAACCCTGAAAGCATTATGCTGAATGAAATAAGTCAGTCACAAAGGGAAAATATTGTATGATCCCACTTACATGAAACAGGTAAATGTACAGGGACAAAGCTTACTAGTGGTTACCAGGAATAGGAAGGAGGGGAAAGGGGAAGTTCCTGCTGAGGGGCACCGTGTCTGTTGATGGTGGTAGGATCATTGGGAAAAGGAGAGTGGTGATGGTTATACAACGTGACGAACTTAACGTCACTGAGCTGTACATGTAAAAACTGTTGAATTGGCAAATATTTTGTTACATATATTTTAGCACATTAAAAAAAAAGATGGGGAAACTAGAACAAGAGTCTAAAGAGATGCAACAACTAAATGAAATGTATAATGTTTGATTGCATTAAAAAAACAGTAATAAGAAAAAGCATCTGACAGGCACATTAATGAGTGCATTGCAATATATTTCTATAACATGTTAGATTACTTGATAATGGTATTGTGGTTACATATTGATCCTAGGAGATACATGCATAAATGTCAGAGGGAATTATATTTGCAACTAAATTACAAATGGTTAAAAAAGTACATAAATAAGAAGATAGTAAATTAACAACTGTGACAAATGAATAACTGAACCCTCATGAATAGTACTTGGGTATTTATTGCTCTCTCAATTTTTCAAATATTTCAAAATAAAAAGCTGGGCAAAAAGAATTGGGATAGACTACAACAACAAAAAAAAAGACAATTAGCATTTATTAAGTGCCCACTATGTGTCAGCTCCTGTTCAGAGGGCTTTGCAATATTAACTCATTTAATCCTCATGATACTTTACAAGAGTGAGATTAAGATTATCTCCATTTTACAGACAAGGAAACAACGGCCAGTAGAGGTAAAATAACTTGTCTAAGTTAGTCAGTGGAGGAGGTAGGATTTGAATCTATTACATTTAAAGATGCAGAGTTCATTACCACAGCCATGATACCATCCTGCCTCTAATATAAAAAAAATAAATCTGATTAGTGAAGCATACTCATTGAATAATATGAAATAATAAATCTGATTAGTAGGGCAAACATTATTAATCACATCAGCCCAACGATTGCATGCTTCCGGTATCTCCTCCATGCCCAAAGTAGAAAATCTGGAAGGTTCAATTGGTTCTGATTAGTTCTCTTTCCTGTGCAAGAAAATCAGATCAGCAACAACTGGAGGCCAAAGAATAGCCTGGGAGGAGGAGAGGGGGGTTATTTTTTGTAAACATCAAAAACAAAGCAAAACAAAACAAAAAAAAATACTACATTCGGTTATGGGTATTCTTTTTAAAACAGAGACTATAAGGAAGGTCAGGGGATCAACGTTCACGTCTGCTTGGTTAAATAAATCCGAGGAAAAGAAACAAAAGTACAGGTGCTTTGAGAACTGGCTGATGTTGAAAACACCATTATAAAATGGTCAGTCTCCTCAGTCGGTAGCCCCGGAAGACTGCTGACACGGTAGAAATTACATCATTAGTCAATTAATCAGTGTTCTTCCGAGATGACACAATGGGGTGTCCTCTTTAATTCAATAGAATAACCAGCTCACCAATAGCATCTAAAAAAGAGAAAGTCACGGATTGGAAAAGAGAGATGAAAAGCTACAGAGAAAAGAGAAACAGACAAAGGTAGTTGCACTATAAAAGAAAGGGAGAATTAGAAAGGGAAGTCAGAGATCAAAGGTTAAAAGAGAAAAGACCAGGATTTATTTTTTTTTTAAAAAGGTATAGAAGTCCCTGATAAAAGAAAAAAGACCAATGAGAAGATATACATTGCGACTAGAGTTGAAACTTGAAAACACAAGGTAACAGAAAAAGAGAAGCTGTAACAGCAGAACCATGCAGTGCTACAGTTAATGGCAGCTGGAGGACCGAATGAGTAAGGCTGTTGTAGAATAGAGATGTGTTTACATTCCTGATACACTCACACAAAGCAGTACCCTTAAGTGGCACCATGTATAGATATTCTCAACTTCCTATGCAGCATACTTAATGTCATCTTGATTTTTTTCTTCATCCCATTCCAGGGAAGAGATAAACAGCAAGGAACAAAGAAATCTAAAGGAAGTGGAAAGACAGATAAAGATAAGAGTCAACCCAGTCAAAAATCGAGCAAAGGACATGAACAGATACTTCACCAAAGAGGATATTCAGATGGTCAACAGACACACGAAAAGATGCTCAAAGTCATTAGTCATCAGAGAAATGCAAATCAAAACATCAATGAGATACCAGAATGGCTATGATTAAAAAAAAAAAAAGGAAAATAACAAATGTTAGAGGGGATGTGGAAAAATTGGAACCTTCACCCATTGTTCGTGGGAAATGGAAAATGGTAAATCCCTTGTGAAAAACAGTCTGGTGGTTCTTCAAAATACTAGAGGCAGAACTGCCATATGACCCAGCGAGACCACTCCTAGGTATATACCCTAGGGATCTAATAGAAGTGACACAAACAGACATATACATACCTATCTATGTTCACTCCAGCACTATTCTCAGTACCAGAAAGATGGAAAGAACTAAGTTCCCATCAACAGATGAAAGTACATATGTGGTACATACATAAAATGGAATGCTACTCAGGGATAAAGAAAAATGGTTCTCAAAACATCTTATGACGTAGATGAACCTGGAGGACATTATGTTGAGTGAAATAAGTCAATCACAATGAAACAAATATTGTGTTCTCATTTTTATGAAATAACATGAATAGGTAAATATATAGAAACTAATGTTCATTAGTGGTTGGCAGGGTAGGGGGTGGGGAAGAAGAAGAAGTATTGCTTAGGTAGTAGTCACTTTTCATTTAAAGAAATAGGAAAGGTAGCACCAAATATAGGTGAAGTTTGCACAGAATGACCAATGTAACTAATGTCACTAAGCTGTACATAAGGAAAAGGGATGAATAGGTAAATGCTAGGTTGCGTACAGTTTTGCAATAATAACAACAACCAAAAGGGGGGGAGCTACAGATGTTGATACTAGTAACCTTAGGGGATTAGTTCTCTTGTTTTGGGTGCTTAAGGCCGTGGTCTCATGGGAAAACCCAGTCAATTGACATAATGTAGTTCTTAAAGTTTATCTTCTACTTCCCAGTATGGTGAGTAGTGTCTGGGGTCTTAAAAGCTTATGAGTGGCCATCTAAGATACAACTATTGGTCTTTATTCATCTGGAACAAAAGAGAAAGAAGGAAATCCAAGAATCAGAGAAGCAACTAGACTACAGGACTAATTGTCTACATGAACTACTGCCTCCTCCACCTTGAGATCTGAAGAACTAGATGGTGTCCAGCTACCACTACTGAACTTTCTCATCAGGGACACAATAGATGAATCCTGATAGAAAGGGAGACAAATGTACAACTGAACTTCAAATTCTTAAAGAATCCAGACTTACTGGACCTACCGAGTCTGGAGAGTCCTTGAGAATACGGCCCCAAGTTGCTCTTCAAACTTTGAATCGAAACTATCCCTGAAGTCATCTTTGAACTAAGTAATAGTTTACTAAAAGAGTAAAGATTGTCACCCTTGAGTATTACGTTCTTTTGAAACAAAAAATTATCTATATAAGACCAATGGGTCAACAGCTATTTAAAGCATACATGAGAAGGTTGGGGGCAGGGAGATTAAGTAAATGGAAGTGAAACAACCAGAAAAGAAATAATAAATATTGACATGATATGAAGAATTTAACCAACGTCACTGATCATTATGTCTAGAAACTATGGAAGGGGGGTGGGGTTTTGCTGTGTATATTTTCACACACACACACACACACAAAAAGTTTAAGGGTCCAGGTTTTCATTTCCTTTGCTACTCCCACAGGACTTCATAACAAAAAACGCTATTGACCAATGGAATTAGTATTTGTCATATAGCATCTGAGACTGAGTTCTGAGGAAAATAAGGTTCAATGAGGGAGGCGCTCCCAACCAGATACACAAGCCTAGGACCTGGCATTCAAGAGATATTGTTGTTAGCTGCCATCAAGTAGGTGTCCTCATGCACAACAGAATGAAACACTCCCCAGACCTCTTCTGTAACCATGATGGGTTGTGGATTGGATCCTTGTGATCTAAAGGGTTTTCATTGGTTGATTTTCCTAAGTAGATCACCAGGCTTCTCTTCCTAGGCTCTCTTAGTCTGGAAGCTCCACTGAAACCTGTTCAGCATCACAGCAACACACAAGCCTCCACAAACAGAAGGGTGGTGGCTACTCATGAGGTGCGTTGGCTGGAATCAAACCCACGTCTCCCACATGGAAGTTGAGAGTTCTACCACTGAACCGTGAATTTAACCACTGACCCGTTTAAAAGATGTCTAAGTGATGTGTGACTTGGGAAACCTGAAATGCCCTCCTAGCATGCCTCTACGTATGGTTTCTGCTCTCACTAAGGTCTGCTTGCTCCTCAAATAGAGCTAAACATTCAAGTGAGAAATGGGTGTTTCATACACCTAATTTAGACCTTCCTCCCCCCGGGCCCAGATCTATCAGAAAGAGTAAAGGGCATGTTATTTTGAATGTTCCACATTTGCTTCTTTTAAGGCACTGCCCACCCACCCCCCGCCCCAACTCATTGGGGTTCTTTGGGGATCTCAATCTGGGGCTCCATCTCCCCAACCAGAGGTGGGAATGTGACTCAACCTACCCAGTTGGATTCCTTTTTCAGGAATTTGTATGAAATAGCTGAAGAGAGGGTGGAGGCATTCTAAGATCTTGGGCCTTGGGCACTTATCGCCACATAAGTCTGAAGCTGGTAGTACCATTTCCCACCACCAGACTGCAACTAAAGAAAAAATTAAAGACCACATAGAGAAGAGACCGAAGGGCTGTGAGACCAGAAAAGAGTAAAGGTGAATTTACCACAAAGCTAATAAAACTTGAACTTACAGGTCCCTTTCTAGCAATGTGTTCAGGTGGTCATTTGTAGTCTTTTTTCTAAAGAAGACCCTCCAAATTGTATAAGCCTCAGGCCCCACAAAACCTACATCTGTCCTGGGAGAGACAGTCTTGAAAATACAATCAAGCACTCAGAACTGCCCATTACAGAAGCCAGTTCCATCCCACTGAGCTCTGCAATTATGAGAACCAAAATCTACCCTTTTCTTTCCTCCTGGGAGAGTCTGAATTCGGTTTTACCTACCTGCGACCAAAAGAATCTGGGGATTTGAAGACAGATATAAAATTACGGTTCTCAACTTCTTGACAGTAAAGAACATGAACCAGTGCCATTTTCAATTTACAGAACAACTTATATAATCTTTTCATTTTGTCCACATTTCAGGGTGTGGTTCACAGTGAGTTCCAACATCAGAACTGTAATCCATTTTAAGAAAGAAACCATGAAACAGCCTAAAACTGTTTTTCAAGGCTATTTTTTCCTTTAATCAGCTATCAATGACAAAAAGGGCTGACACTACAAAAACTCTCACTTGATACTTTTCTTAGTGTTATTTGCTTACCAAACATGTATTGTTATTACTCTTTCATAGAATACTTCCTTACTCTCTACCGAGAGCTCCACTTAAATTCACCTCTTTCTGCCAGTCCCTATAACTGCTAAGGAGCACAGTCTCAATGCCATGTTCCGCCAACCCCCACCAGCAGTCCCTAGATACCTACTGTTTCCTGCTGACAAATTACACAGGACATCTGAGATTCTTACACATCTGCAAGACAAGCATCTTCAGAAATGTTTCATTTAACCAAGATTCTGCTTTCTTGGGATTTCTCATTGAGGAAGGCAACCAAAAAAGTAAAAAAAATTAGTAAAGAATATTCCATGCTTTTCTGATGAAAAACATGAAAACGAATAAAGGTCCAGACATTTTTTCCCCCTATAGTTTTTTTTTTTTTTTTTATAGTTATACACATACCCATGTCTGTATGCCCCAAGAATGCAAGGAAACAAAAATTGATCATTATTAAATATTCCTAATAAGGTATTTACAGTATTACATTTGTTACAAAAAGTTAGATATTTCTTCCAAACAAAATCTAGAATATTTCATGTCCGAAGATCAGAAAATCAATCAAAGCAAACCATTTGTTCTATAAATGATTTATTCATAATGATAAAGGAAACCACTGTTCTACCAGAAAGTGACTGGCTCTCATTTTGAAGAACAGCAGGCAGTGGGAGAAAAAATGAATTATGTGGTTTTGAAAAATCACTCTCAGCTCTCAGCAATGATTCAAGTCCTATTCAAATCCTGTCAACACCCCCATGCACCTTGCTCCCTTGCCCAAAAAAGTAAACAATAAAATCTGTACACCAAAAAGTGTGAGCCAAATGAGCTTGCCTTTAAGAACTTACTTCACACACGCACATACACACACACACCCAGACACACTACCCACCACCACCATCATCATGATGCTCATTTCCAAGAGAACTGCCACCTCTGCTGTAAAGTGATCTGAGCGCTAAGTAAAGCCTCCTGCTCAGAGGTCCTTCCTGTGCCTTCATTTAGGCCCAGGTTGCTCATGGCATGGATTCTCTGCAGGGTGCTGGCTTTGGCCCTAAAGAGCACCGCCACTTCCGGCACTCTCGATTGCTTTAACCTTCAAGAGAACACAGAAGAGTCACTCAAAGCCGACAAGAGAAGAGATGTCCTGGCCGTCTGATTTCAAAGTAGGCTTCATATCAGAGTCTTTTTTGTGGTTATAAGTATTTTACGCTGCTCTGACTGAAACTTCCAGAGGTAGTAGCTTCTGTTTGACAAATGCCATGGAGAGTGAAACAATGAGTCTGAAGCAAAGGAGGGGTTTTTTTTTTTTTTTTTCACAAGAAGAAGCACACAATGATAACAAGAGAGTGCTGAAGTTTAAAAGAATAATCTGTATTTATTCTGCTAAAGACTTTCCTCATGTCAGCACTTGAAATACCACTGTAAAATGCCAACCATAATTATGTGAATGTTGCTATGAACAAACCTCCCGACTAATGGATTTTGAAAATGTCTCTGCTTCTGCTTTACACACACATACAAGCACACATGCACACGCACACAGGCATATGCACGCACACACATTTCAGGTACCCACGTTTGGATCTCCCAAGATCAACTCCACTGCAGGGAGGGAAACTATCTAGACCAATAATAATTCTAGACTAAGAATAAACCAATATAAAGAACAGAATATGAGCTGCAGTACACTTGACCTGAGGGGCTGAAGCTCAGGTGCTCTGGGTTTCTAATTGGGCGACAGTGTGGCAGACCAGGTATTAACCCAGACTGTGGAGTCAGGTCAAACCTGGGCTTGAATTCCGGCTTACTTGCTGGATGACCAGGGACAGTAACTGAACCTTCCTGAGCTCCAGTTTCCCCGTTTGTAAAATGGGAGCAGTCGTGCCCAGCTCATGGAGTGGTTACAGAGATTAAGAAAATGTACCTGACATGCTCAGTACAGAGTCTGGTGCACGCAATATGCGGAAGTAATTGCCATTAGCACTCCTATTACCATTGCTTCTCAAAAAGCATCCCCCTTGGTTAAACAGACGCCATGCCTGGGGCATAAAGTTGCTCTGGGGAAAGTCGGACATAAAGGAAATACAACTTGCCCAACCAAGCACCTTGCTCAAAACACACGTTTGTTTGGTCCTATCTTGTCGGAAAGGAGCCCTGGTGGTGCACTAGTTAAAGCAATCAACTGCTAACCAAAAAGTCAGCGGTTCGAAACCACTGGTGGTTCGGTGGGAGAAAGATGTGGCAGTCTGCTTCCATAGAGATTCACAGCCTTGGAAACCCCATAGGGTTGCTATGAGTCGGAATCGCCTCGATGGCAGGGTGGTTTTGTTGCCTTGCTGGAATTGGAATGCCAGTACAAGGAAAAAAAAAAAAACCTAACCTGTTGCCATCGAGTCATGGTGACCCCATGTGTTACAGAACTGCTCCATAGGGTTTTCTTGGCCATGATCTTTATGGAAGCAAATTTTCAGGCCTTTCTGCCATAGCACCGCTGGGTAGCTTTGAACTGCCAACCTTTAGGCTAGCAGCTGATGGAAAACCGTTTGTGCCATCCAGAGACCCCTAGAGCCAGTACAGCATTTGGAATTTGAACTGAAACATAAGTATAACCTGCTTGGACGTAATAAGCAACGCTTTAATCTTTGGATGGATATCCTTCCCTGCTTCGGCCCTTGTTGCTCAAAACGTGGCCCATAGACCAGAATATCTACACTACTCGGGAGTTTCTTAGAAACTCTTAATTTCAGGTCATTCCCCTGACCTACTAAATCAGAATTTTAACAAGATCCCCCAGTGAATTGTATGCACATTAAAGTTTGAAAGAACTGCTGCAGACCACAAAATTTAATGTACAGTTCATCACATTTTGCATGTGTTTCTGGGATCTTTTGCTGCATAATAAGCTACCCCAGACGGAATGACTTAAAACAGCAACAACCATTTATTTGCCCTACTTCTTCACTTTGGGCAGGGCTCAGCAGGGTGGCTCATCTTTGTTCCAGGTAATGTTGACTGGGGCAGTTCAACTAGGACTGTAAGATCTAAGTTAGCTTCCCTTTACTCACGCGCTCTTGGCTTGCATAAATGGAACAGCTACCAGCTGCCTAGACACCTCCCTGTGTCTTTGTAGCCGTCCAGGGCCTCTCTCCAAGTGGCCTTTCTCCTGCAGAGGCTTCTTTACTTCATGGCACTGGGTTCCCAGACAGTAAAATCACAAATTGCCGGCGATCTTAAGGCCTAGACCCAGAACTAGCATGGTGTTGCTTCTGCCACATTCTATGGGCAAAGCAAGCCAAACAGCCAACCATGATTCAAGCGAGATAAAAAGGACTTCACCTCTTGATGGAAGAAGAGGCAAGCACAGGAATGGAAGGCTTTGTTGGCAACCATCACTGCATACAAGCTATCACAGGAGGTCTGTTATTTTCTTACTTTCGTCCTCTTTGTTCTCTTGATTGATAAAATGGCCACTTCGTTTCAATCACACAACTAGGTACAAGTCCCCCGCTAGAAGCATAAAGGATTTTAAGTCATGGTATCTCCCCTCAAGGAACTTGTTATTATACAACTGGTGAAACAAGACATATATATCTTGAAATTTTAACAACATTAAAATAGTTTAATAACAAAATATTTAAGTAGCAGTGCAAAGTAATGCTGGAAGTGATGCCCCAAGGCTAGGAGCTATTCATTTAATTCATCTTGCACACAATAGCTGCTCTAGGTATTCAGAGAAGAGATGGGAAGGTGAGGGCATAACCCATGGAAGAGGAGACATGTACAGCATGAGTAAGGCTCGCAGAGGAGGAAAGTAAGATGGATTTAAAAAGAGGAGGCCAATAGAATAAGTGTGGATAAAGGATATAATAGCACCAAGGAGCCCAGGGAACCAGGTCATGGGGCCCAAAGCCATTAATGAATATATCTGCGTGTTCTTCAGTGATGATTATAAATTCAATATTCCTGAAAGAACTTCCTGCCTCATAGTGCCCAGCTTTACTTCTCCCCTTAGATACGTTCATAAACCATTTGCGGAATCCCTGCCAGCAATATTACCCTGTATTAATAATGAAGGCCTTTTACTAACCTTATAAATTTTACTGTACCTTGTAGAGAGGACAAACGGAAATGCAAGCATCGTCACATGGCAACTTGTGGACCTCACCATACATTGTACAGGAATAAGCACTTTTGGTATTGTTAAGCGGCAACTTACAAATATTATTCTCCCTTAGAAAATAAACACAGAATGAAAGGTGCTGCTTAGAGGAAACTTATAAATTCCAATCTTCACTGCAGGAAAACAAGCTCTGATTACACTACTTTGCTCATGTACCTCAATGTGCCAAACACTTGCTTTATTACACATTCACATATAATGAGTTGGTTTTCCGGCAACAGAGGGAGAAATTTACAAGTTGCTATTTAATGTTTTTGAATGTATTTTCCTTCCTTTTTTTTTTTTTTTTGAAACTTAATATGACCCCGAGAAACATAATATGAGCACTGGAGCTTCTGAATAGTACCACTCATTATTAGTTCTTTCTATAACAATGATTAAAACAATTTTGAACACTGTTCTCAGGGGCTCGTGATACCACATATAATAACAGGGAATGACATAGCTTTTTGGCATACATTTCAAACAATTGCTCTTTAACACGTTGGAGAGATGTTTTTGAAAAAGTGGTAATAAGCATCATTTTTAGTCTTTAATTTCTATTTGTTGATGCAAAGGAACAAGCTTATGACTCCAGAAGCTACACAGCATTTTCACAAATGTACTCATTACAAATTCAAAGCCAGTGGGTTTGAATGGAAAATGAGATTTTGCCGTTTATTCGAATAAGTTCCTAATCAGTTATCCTGGACAGGAAGGACAGGAACTTTGGGGGTAAACAGCACTATGTTCTGTAGAGTCATGGGGAGAAAGAAAGACGGGGAGTCACCACCTCAACACTAAAAGTGTCAGCACAGTAATATCCTAGTAAAAGGCGTTTTAACAGCAGTTGTAAAATCCCACCACAGGAAACACACTCAAAACAAAAGCCTAGAGCAACATAGTCCAAAGTGAACCAAGGACATCTTTATGTCAGGAAGAAAAAGACACCAAATACCATGTCTGAAATTTTTTAAATTCATAGTTTCTGAATAGGTAACATACCCAGAAGAGAAAGAATTGAAACAACACTAAAGTACCAAAGTGCCGTACAAAATAAGTCTTCCCACCCGTGCTGTCAACGATCTCCCGCGCAGACTTCCCACCCGTGCTGTCAACGATCTCCCGCGCAGTCTTCCCATCCGTGCTGTCAACGATCTCCCGCGCAGTCTTCGACACACGCCATCTGGATACACGCGCACAGTTTCCACCACTGCAGACGATCAAACCCGCGGCCGTGGGGCCGACGCTGGCTCACGCTGACCTCACGTGCTACAGAGGAAAACTGCTCCGCAGGGCTTCTCGGCTTCCATATTTACAGAAGCAGATCACCAGGCTTTCTTCCACGGAGCCACTGGGTGGGTTCGAACTCCCACCCTTCAGGTAAGGAGCTGATGGTAAACTGCTTGCACCAAGGGTTATAGCGTGCTATTCTTACCATAAATAATAGCATATTCTAACACTTTTCCCACTCAACAGTATCCCAGAAACGGCTCTACATAGATGGCTTAACTGTATTACATAGTATCAATATTCCATCATTTATTTACCCAATCCCTTACTGCTTGGGCATTTAAGTTGTTTTTAACCATTTGTCATTAAACCTATCTGTACATAGTTTTTTTTGTGCACATGCGTGACTATATATCTAAGATCAATTACCAGAAATGAAATTGCAAGTATGCGTACTTTTTATTTTGACAGTTATGGCCAAATAGCTTTCTGAAGACAAGGTAGCCATCTCTAGTTGCATTCATGATACTAGTACATCACACACTGCAGGAATTCCAAACTCATCCAAAGTTCTTCACCATCTTTTCCTGCCAACTGATCCCTTCTCCCTTAAATGGCAGGTGGGAATAAAATCATCTACTTTTGCTTATAACTATAAGGCAGGTTATAATTATCATTGCCCAAGATTCAAGGCCACTTCATTACCCACTGCACCACTCTGTCCTCACTGGCTATAATTCTAACTAGTCACATAGAACTTTAATTTGCAGACCTTTTCAGAATACAGATTATCTGCATTCTGCAGACATCTGCAAAAAGCCATCCGCAAGTGCATATTTCATGGCTGAATATTTTTACATAACATCAGCTGGAGCCCATCGTTCTGGCATTCTCGCCAAGAGTCACAACCTGCTCTATTATATCAATAAGCGGCTTCAATTACTAGTCATTTTCTCCCCATGGTGACGACAGCTATAATGGCGTGCGTTGGCCTGATGAGGTTTGTAATACAAAGTGGAGCTTGGGGTATTAAAAGGAAGAGCACACAGAATTAGAATAGCATTAAAAAAAAAAAAAATCCACCTCCCAAATAGCCATTTGGTGAAATGACAACATTTCTCAAACAGTA
Organism: Elephas maximus indicus; assembly: GCF_024166365.1. Classification (NCBI taxonomy): domain Eukaryota; kingdom Metazoa; phylum Chordata; class Mammalia; order Proboscidea; family Elephantidae; genus Elephas; species Elephas maximus. The sequence continues at coordinate 65,714,724 of NC_064838.1, forward strand.
TTCAAGAATGAATACAAAAATGCAATTACTTTTGAAAAAGATGGACAAATAAATTTGCCATGGGAACACATTTTCATCCCAAGATAGAACCCTGGTTTTTATTGACTAATTAGTCACTTAGTGTCATCTCAAAAACTACTATAAATAAAAGCATATTTGGTAAATAGAAAAAAGTTTTGTCTTAGATAGAATTGAAAATAAAAATAAATGCCAACAGAGAGTGCTGCTTTGAATGCATCGTACAGTACTGAATAAAGGAGAAAGCACACCACAGCTGGCTCTACCTTCAAGTTGCATTACTCATCCTCCCACTTCTCACCTCTTCCAGAAACGCTGGTGGTGCAGTGGTTAAGTGCTACGGCTGCTAACCAAGAGGTCAGCAGTTCGAACCCGTCAGGCGCTCCTTGGAAACTCTATGGTGCAGTTCTACTCTGTCCTATAGGGTCGCTATGAGTTGGAATCAACTCAACTGCAGCGGGTTTGGTTTTTTTGGTTGTCCTACCTCTTTCATCATGATCACTGGGCTCCAAGCTACTCTGCCCTCCCCTGGCCCACAGCCATAGCCTCCTTACTGACTTCCTGCCTCTCTTTGTCCCCGTTAGCCTCTTCTACACACAGCAGCTAAAACAATTGTTAAAAAGATAAATCAGATAATATCTCAGTTCCTTTGTTTTAGCTTTCCAGTGGTTTCTCTCACAATTAAAATCTAAAATACTTCCCATGGCTGACAAGGCCCTACATAAGCTGGCCCTGCCATCTCTCCATCTCCCCACACTAACCTTCATCAAGTGCACTTGCTTCGAGTTGGAATGTTTACCCCCATATATTAACATGCTTCCCTCCTTTATTTCATTCAGGTGTATTCTCAAACGTCCCCTCAAATGTACTGAATCCCATTAACTCTATTCGACATTATACTGTGTGGTTATGTGTGTTATCAGTAAATTACCTATCTCCTCTCTTAGAATGTAATTTCCATGAGGACAAGAAGGCAGGATATGAACTGCATATCCCCAACCAGACACCAAATCCTACTATGATTGTGAACTAAACCTGTAACTGAGGAAACCCCATCTAACCTACTTTGGGTCAGATTCATTCAACTCGGCAAATGTTTAAAAAATCCTCATTTACATTTGAGGTTCCAGAATAATATGTCCTAGTCTCTAGCTCTAAGAAACTGACATATAGTTTGGGAGATAAAATGTAAAATACGAGGCATTGAAATAACACATTGAACATTAGTAGTCAGAGGCCGGTGTGAGGGGGGCAGGAAATAAGAGTTAGGGGAGTTCTGAGAAGAAGACACTCTTGTAGGCTAAGGGGGTGAAGGAAAGTAGCCAGAGGAAAGACGGAGAGGACCTGGGAAAGGAGACCAGGAGGAGCAAGGCATTCTGGGTAAGGCATAACATGGGCAAAGATAGATTATACTTGTGCTTCCCACACTTCAGGGAATGGAGCCCTAGTGCTACCCAGCCCATGGACAGGACAAACCAAAAGAGAATAAAGTTATGTCCCTTTCCATTCTCTTTTAATCCTTCCGATTCATTCAATGAGAAAGTGTCAATTTATTGATAATATGTCAAAACACCTTTCTAACACTTGTTAATTTGAATAGCATCATTTTGATTTTGTTGTATTTCTCCTCAAGGTTTTGTTGTTGCTATTGTTGTCAGGTGCTATCAAGTCAATTTTTGACTCATAGCGACCCCATGTCCCAGAGGGTTTTCTAGGCTGTAATCTTTACAGCCCCCATGTGTCTGTTAGTTTGTTGTACTGTGGGGGCTTGTGTGCTGCTGTGATGCTGGAAGCTATGCCGTCTGTATTCAAATAGCAGCAGGGTTACCCATGGCGGACAGGCTTCAGCTGAGCTTCCAGACTAAGACAGACTAGAAAGAAGGGCCTGGCAGTCTACTTCTGAAAAGAATTAGCCAGTGAAAGCCTTATGAATAGCAGTGGAACATTGTTAGAAAAGTGCCAGAAGATGACCCCCCAGGTTGGAAGGCACTCAGCAGGTGACTGGGGAAGAGCTGCCTCCTCAAAGTAGAGTTGATCTTAATGACGTGGATGGAGTCAAGCTTTTGGGACCTTCATTTGCTGATGTGGAACAACTCAAAATGAGAAGAAACAGCTGCAAATATCCATTAATAATCAGAACCTAGAATGTACAAAGTATGAATCTAGGAAAATTGGAAATCGTCAAAAATGAAATGGAATGCATAAAGATCAATCCCAGGCATTAGTAAGCTCAAATAGCCTGGTATTGGTCATTCTGAATCAGACAATCATATGGTCTACTGTGCCAGAAATGACACCTTGAAGAGGAATGGTGTTGCATTCATCGTCAAAAAGAACATTTCAGGATCTATCCTGAAGTACAATGCTGTAAGTGACAGGATAATATCCATATGCCTACAAAGAAGATCAGTTAATGACTACTATTCAAATTTACACACCAACCACTAAGGCCAAAGACGAAGAAATTGAAGATATTTACCAATTTCTGCAGTCTGAAATTGACCAAACATGCAAAGAGTATGCATTGATAACTACTGGTGACTGGAATGTGAAAACTGGAAACAAAGAAGTATTGGTAGTTGGAAAATATGGCCTTCATGATAGAAAGAATGCCAGAGATCATATGATTGAATTTTGCAAGACCAGCAATTTCCTCATTGCAAATACCCTTTTTCACCAATGTAAATGGTGACTATACACATGGACCTCGCCAGATGGAATATACAGGAATGAAATCAACTACATCTGTGCAAAGAGATGATGGAAAAGCTCAATATCATCAGTCAGAACAAGGCCAGAGGCCAACTGTGGATCAGACCATCAATTACTCATATGCAAGTCCAAGTTGAAACTGAAGAAAATTAGAACAAGTTCACAAGAGCCAAAGTACGATCTTGAGTATATTCCACCTGAATTTAGAGACCACCTCAAGAATACATTTTGATGCACTGAACACTAATGACTGAAGATCAGGCAAGTTGTGGAATGACATCAAGGACATCACACACGAAGAAAGCAAGAGGTCATTAAAAAGACAGGAGAGAAAGAAAAGACCTAAATGGAGGTCAAGAGAGACTCTGAAACTTGCTCTTGAACATCGAGTAGCTAAAGCAAAAGGAAAAAATGATGAAGTAAAAGAGCTGAACAGAAGATTTCCAAGGCGGCTTGAGAAAACAAAGTATTATAACAACATGGGCAAAAACCTGGAGCAAGAAAATCAAAAGGGAAGAACACCCTCAGCATTTCTCAAGCTGAAAGAACTGAAGAAAAAATTCAAGTCTTGAGCTGCAATACTGAAGGATTCTAAAGGCAAGATATTAAACGAAGCAGGATGCATCAAAAGAAGATGGAAGAAATACACAGAGTCACTATACCAAAAAGAATTGGTAGACGTTCGACCATTTCAGGAGGTAGCATAAGATCAGGAACCAAAGGTACCGAAGGAAGAAGTCCAAGCTGCACTGAAGGTACTGGTGAAAAACAAGGCTCTGGGAATTGGCAGAATGCCAATTGAGACGTTTCAACAAACGGATGCAGTGCTGGAAGTGCCTACTCATCTATGCCAAGAAATGTGGAAGATAGTTACCTGGCCAACTGACTGGAAGAGATCCATATTTATGCCTATTCCCAAGAAAGGTGATCCAACCAAATAAGGAAATTATTGAACAGTATTGATAAAAAAATAAAAAATAAAATTATCATTAATATCACATGCAAGCAAAATTTTGCCAAAGATCATTGAAAACTGGCCGCAGCAGTATATTGACAGGGAACTGCTAGAAATTCAAGCTGGATTTAGAAAAGAATGTGGAACCAGGCACATCATTGTTGATGTCAGATGAATCCTGGCTAAAAGCAGAGAATACCAGAAAGATGCTGACTTGTGTTTTACTGACTATGCTAAGGCATTTGACTACATGGATTATAACAAATTATATATATAACATTGAGGAGAACAGGAATTCTGGAACACTTAATTTTGCTCATGAGGAATCTGCACATGGATCAAGAGCCAATCATTTGAACAGAACAAGGGGATACTGCATGGCTTAAAGTCAGGAAAGGTGTGTGTCAGGGATGTAACCTTTCACCATACCTAACCAATCTGTATGCTGAGCAAATAATCTGAGGAGCTGGACTATATGGAGAAGAGCAGGCACCAGGATTGGAGGAAGACTCATTAACAACCTGCGTTATGCAGATGACACAACCTTGCTTGCTGAAAGTGAAGACTAGAAGCGCTTGCTGATGAAGATCAAAGACCACAGCCTTCAGTATGGTTTACCTCTCAACATAAAGAAAACCAAAATCCTCACAATTGGGCCATCATAAATGGAGAAAAGATTGAAGTTGTCAAGGATTTCATTTTACTTGGATCCAACAATCAACACCCATGAAAGCAGCAGTCAAGAAATCAAAAGACCCATTGCAATGGGCAAATCAGCTGCAAGAAACCTCTTTAAAGTGTTAAAAAGCAAAGATGTCACCTCTGAGGACTAAGGTGTGCCTGACCCAAGCCATGGTGTTTTCAATCGCCTCATATACATACGAAAGCTGGGCAATGAATAAGGAAGACTGAAGAAGAATTGACGCCTTTGAGTTATGGTGATGGCGAAAAATATTGAATATACCATGGAGTGCCAAAAGAACGAATAAATCTGTATTGGAAGAAGTACAACCAGAATGGTCTTTGGAAGCAAGTATGGTGAGACTGTGTCTTACATACTTTGGACATATTGTCAGGACGGATCAGTTCCTGGAGAAGGACATCATGCTTGGTAAAGTAGAAGGTCAGCGAAAAAGAGGAAGACCCTCAATGACATGGACTGACACAGTGGCTGCAATGATGAGATCAAGCATAGCAACAATTGTGAGAAAGGTGCAGAATTGGGCAGTGTTTCGTTCTGTTGCATATACAGTCGCTATGAGTCAGAACCAACTCAACGGCACCTAACAACAACAACAACAACATTTTTTGCAGGAGCAGATCATCAGGTCTTTCTCAGGGCCCCTGGATGGGTTCAAACTGCCAACCTTTTGGTTAGCAGCCAAGCATTTAACTTTTGCTCCACCAGGGTTCTTCCCCAAGATTTTACTCCCCTATTTATCGTAACTGATACTTACTTCCCATTTACGTAATAACAGATGATTTCCTTTATGTAATAAGATCATTTAAGTAAACAAAATGAGCTGCTTTAAAGACAGATATGAAGTCAGTCACAGACTGGGTGGATGGAACATTGCCTGCAGAGACACAAGCAGAGCCCACCTTTAAATTAAACAAAGAATGCTCGGGGCGGGAGGAACAGTGGAAAGACAGACACTAGTCAGACGCGTCAGGCCAAGCAGTTTGGAAGGTACTCTGTAGGCCCGTTTACCAACCTGTTATGAGTTCCTGGAAACATGTCCTTCCAACGTGAGTATGTTCTGCCTGTTATTTTCAAGACAGTATGAAATATGGCAATCTTCATTTCCAATATATAAACTTAAAGGCAAAGTTAAAAGAAGCAAAGACAGCTTCATAATGTATGTGGAAGGTAAAATCACAACCATACCTTTATGTGAAAAAGACAAGGGCTCTCGATATCAATGAGATCTTTTCTCACTTAGGATCTGGGCAAGTAACAGAGGGCAGAGCACGCTCAGATAGGGTAATCCGCAGAAATATTCACAGGCGTTGTAAGGGCGTGGGAAACCAAGGGTTAACACAGTACCAGGGACAAAGGCAAGGGAAACCAGGGGTTAACGCAGTACCAGGGAAAAAGGCATGGGAAACCAGGGGTTAAAGCAGTACCAGGGACAAAGGCATGGGAAACCAGGGGTTAAAGCAGTACCAGGGACAAAGACATGGGAAACCAAGGGTTAACTCAGTACCAGGGACACAGGTGCCATTCATAAAGGCCTCAGAGAAGACTCTCCCCGGGACAGAGCAGAGTGGAGCATGGATATGGATGGAAACTACCCAGCACACAAGCAAGGTTCTTTTCAGTTATTTTCTAACACTTGCTTGACATTTATTTTCCACCAAGTAATCATTAGCTAAGGAGCCCTGGTGGCGCAATGGTTCAGAGCTCTGCTGCTAACCAAAAGGTCTGCGGTTGGAACCCACCAGCTGGTCTATTGAGGGGAAAAGACCTGACGATCTGCTTCCATAAAGATTACACGCTAATAAGCACCATGGGGCAGCTCTATGCTGTCCTATAGGGTCGCTATGAGTTGACATTGACTCCATGGCACCCAACAGCCACAGCGATCACTCGCTATATATTAGGCTTTAGGTTGTAGAGAATAAGAGCACAGGTAACCTGGACTTAAACTGCAGCTTGCCATTTACCAGCTGTGTGGGCTTCTTTCCCTCCCTGAACTTCATCTTTTTTAACAAAATGGGAGATTATAGCTGTATCCACTATAAAGCTGGTGAAAGAAGCAAACGAGTTAACGCATATAAAGGGTTTAGCGCAGCAAATGTACATGTGTGTTCACAGTAGCCATCCAAGAGAGGACATAGCACGCTCAGATAAGGTAAACAGTTCAAGAGAAATTTCTGGGAAAAAGCTTAAAAATGAGTAAATTCTCAATTTAAATTGGATTAACTTAATACTTCCCATGGCTTGACCGAAATATCTCGAATTATCTAGAGTGGTGGGGGCAGGTGTGGGTGGTGGCGGTGCCGATCCACAGCGGTGAAGCAGCAGGGAGTGGGCAGTAAAAGCCTCATGGAGAAGGTAACATCTAAAATTACACCAACCAGAATCATGATGGGAGTTAGTTAGGAAAGATATGGACGAAACGTGCCCCAACAGAGGGACCAGAATGTGCTAAGGTCCTGGAAAAGAAACTGCATCAGAAGTTCAATAAGCTGTAAGATCAATGAGTGGAGAAATAAATGGGTCTTGGGGAGAACTGTAGCTGGAAAAGTAGACCTTGCAGCCATGTAGAGTTTCAGTTGGGTTGACACAGTGGCTGCAACAATGGCCTCAAGCATAACAACAATTACGAGGGTTGCACAGGACCAGGCAGTGTTGCATTCGGTTGTACACAGGTTCACTATGAGTGGGCACCTAACAATTACATTTACCCTGAGGACACCGGGAAGCCCTTGAAGGGTTTTAAGCAGGAAAAAGACATGACCCCTTCATCAGATTATCGTAAAATGGGGAGCCATTAAAGAGTTTCGAGTGAAGGAATGACAAGAAAAATGCATTACACTTAGTTTTTATCATTTTACTGAATGCCTAAAACCAGAGCTGTTATAAAAAATTGTTTATAAAACATCACACGTAATTTTTCCTTGGGTTAACTGCATATGTGTGTTAATTTGGTAAATTATATATATATATTTTAAGACATTTCTGGACTACCTAATGTATACTGGGAACTTCCCTTAGAGTGGATTAGGAAGGGAAGACTTACAAATAAGCAAAGTAAAATGTGGTAAGATTTGAGAGATAAAGTGAGTTTCTGAGAAATAGGCAAAATTCCAAAGGTGTGAGCAAGCAGAGAATACCTGATAAAACATATTCTAGTATAGTTAGAGAATATAACACCTGGGGAGTGTTGAAACACTCATTCAGCAAAGTTTATTGAGCACCTACTATGAGCTAAAGTTGTGTAGGCATTGGTGGTATTGTAGTGAATAAACAAATAGATTTTTCCTGCTGTCAGAAAGCTCACTTTCTAGTACAGGAGACAAACATTTAACTAGGAAATAAATACTCAGAATAATTGCATACACTGTTAAGCGTAATAAAGAAAATCGAACTAGGTGATCTGATAGTCGCCACGCAGGTAAAACAAGGATTACTTTATTGGTTGCTAACCAAAACGTCGACAGTTTGAATCTACCAGGCACTCCTTGGAAACTATGGGGCAGTTCTACTCTGTCCTATAGGGTCATTATGAGTCGGAATCTACTCGAAGGCAGTGGGTTTGTTTGTTTGTTTGTTTGTTTGTTTGTTTGTTTTAAGGAGGTTAGTCTGAAGGGGCGATGTGGGAGCTAAGATCTGAATGGCAAGGAGGAAACAGCCATTGAAAGTTCAGGGTTAAAAAAAAAGCCTGCCCTGCAGGAGAGCAGTACAGGGGCCCTAAGGTGGGAATAAGGCAAGCATGTTCTAGCACAAACGACGGGTTCCGGTGCCCAAGCATGGGGAGAGATGGTTACGAGAAAAGGTCAGGCACAGGGCAAAGAGAGCTGTCAAGGAGGCCTTCAGGATTTTCGGTGCAGTAACTGGGTGAATGGTCTTGCCACTTGCTGACATGGGAAAAACTGGAGTGGTGCAGGTTAGGAGAAGGAAGGGAATTGAGATTTCTGATTTGAACAGGTAAAAGTTTGAGGTGACACCTCAGAAGAGAACAGGGACGTATTATGAAAGGAATTGTAAGCCAAATAAAAAAGTCTGAACTAAGTTATGATATATACACCCAAAGTTACACACATACAAAGAGGCTCTATCTCAAGGGCAGTGCATCAGTTTTTCCTGAATAGTAATGCAGTGCCACAGGAGCTGACTCTGCTCATCTTTCAGGAAACCAAAGGGTGTCAGCAAACACCGGTGCCATGGTATTCTCATTAGCTCCTTTTTTTTTTTTTAATTTTTATTGTGCTTTAAGTGAAAGTTTACAAACCAAGTCAGTCTCTCACACAGAAGTTTATATACACCTTGCTACATGCTCTCAGTTGCTCTCCCCCTAATGAGACAGCCCACTCCCTCCCTCCACTCTCTTTTTGTGTCCATTTTGCCAGGTTCTAACCCCCTCTACCCTCTCATCTCCCCTCCAGAAAGGAGATGCCAACATAGTCTCAAGTGTCCACCTGATCCAAGAAGCTCACTCCTCACCAGCATCCCTCTCCAACCCATTGTCCAGTCCAATCCCTGTCTGAAGAGTTGGCTCCGGGAATGGTTCATATCCTGGGCCAACAGAGGATCTGGGGGCCATGACCACTGGGGTCCTTCCAGTCTCATTCACACCATTAAGTCTGGTCTTTTTATGATAATTTGGGGTCTGCATCCCACTGCTCTCCTACTCATTCAGGGGTTCTCTGTTGTGTTCCCTGTCAGGGTAGTCATCAGTTGTAGCTGGGCACCATCTAGTTCTTCTGGTCTCAGGATGATGTAGTCTCTGGTTTATGTGGCCCTTTTTTGTCTCTTGGGCTCATAATTACCTTGTGTCCTTGGTGTTCTTCATTCTCCTTTGATCCAGGTGGGTTGAGACCAATTGATGCATCTTAGATGGCTGCTTGGTAGCATTTAATACCCCAGACGCCACTCTTCAAAATGGGATGCACAATGTTTTCTTAATAGATTTTATTATGCCTATTAACGTAGATGTCCCCTGAAACCATGGTCTTCAGACCCCTGCCCCTGCTATGCTGGCCTTCAAAGCATTCAGTTTATTCAGGAAACTTCTTTGCTTTTGGTTTAGGCCAATTGTGCTGACCTCGCCTGTATTGTGTGCTGTCTTTCCCTTCACCTAAAGTAGTTCTTATCTACTATCTAATTAGTGAATGCCCCTCTCCCACCCTCCCTCCCTCCCCCATCTCGTAACCACAAAAGAATGTTTTCCTCTCAGTTTAAACTATTTCTCAAGTTCTTATAATAGTGGTCTGATACAATATTTGTCCTTTTGCAACTGACTAATTTTACTCAGCATAATGCCTTCCAGGTTCCTCCATGTCATGAAATGTTTCACAGATTCCTCACTGTTCTTTATCGATGTGTAGTATTCCATTGTGTGAATATACCATTATTTATTTATCCATTCATCCATTGATGGGCACCTTGGTTGCCTCCATCTTTTTGCTATTGTAAACAGTGCTGCAATAAACATGGGTGTGCATATATCTGTTCATGTAAAGGCTCTTATTTCTCTAGGATATATTCCAAGGAGTGGGATTGCTGGATCATATGGTAGTTCTATTTCTAGCTTTTTAAGGAAGCACCAAATCGATTTCCAAAGTGGTTGTACCATTTTACATTTCCACCAGTAGTATAGAAGTGTTCGAATCTCTCCACAGCCTCTCCAACATTTATTATTTTGTGTTTTTGGATTAATGCCAGCCTTGTTGGAGAGCTCCTTCTTTTTTTAAGCCTAACACACACCTTCATTTGTTCCTGATAATAAGATACAGCCATCCCCAGGACAAGCACGGACAGCTGGAACACCATCATGCTCTTCTCCTTGGTCCCGGTGCTTCCTGGAGCTCTTAGCTGAGGTTTAAGAGCATGGCCCTTGGCTTCAGAGGACCTGGAGTGAATCTCAGCTCTACCATGGGGTCTCCAACAACTAGCTGACACTCTCTGAGTTGCTTCCTCATGTGTCAAGCGAGAATAAGTAAGATGGCTACCTCGTGGGGCTGGTGTGAGGACTAAGGGCATGTTCGAGGGAACACACTTAGAAGAGGCTCTTGCTCACGGTGAAAACTTAAAAATACACCAGTTACTTTCATTGTTGCTGACAGCAGTAGGTTGATGATCATGAGTGGATGAGGAGCAAAAACAGAAGTGAAGAGCAGAACCTTAATTTAAGGAGTGCCAATAAAATACTTTTAATTAAAAACTCTCTGCTGAGAATAGACAGCCTTCGAAAACTTGTGTAAATTGTAAATGAACCTCATGCAAATATATTTGAGACATTATAGCTTTTAAAATGGCATTATGACTTTTAAAATGTCAAATAGCTTTGAATGTCAAATGCCACCCCCAAAACAATGCAATTATGAATTGTCCATTGATTTGAAATCAGAGCAACGTACTTAAAAGGGAACGGCCCATTCCTTATATTTGCTAGGAAAAACACCTCCAATGTAGTCAGATCTTTCCTTTGTCTTCATAGCATCCTAGTGCTGGTACAGACCCAACAAGTCAGCTGGGTCCACTTGGGACAGTTCTAGAAGGGAGAAAACAGGTTCTCTGCCTAACACGAACTTTTCCAACTCAGCCCCAGATTGTGCCGAGACATCACAGTGTAATAATGATAATTCAATAATGTAGTCAGCTAGACTCTGCCCAGAGTAGAAAAACCAGGAAAATAAATGAGGCTTGCAAGCCACACAGAGGGAAACTTCTCCAGGCAGCACCTGCAGTGGGAGATACCTAGTAATGAGATACCCGCTCATCTCCATTCATTATGCAGGAGGTAAGCCTTAGAAGGAAGTCCAGAAAGGTGACCCTCTCAAATGGAAATAAGTAAATAAGCTCAACAGCCATGTTGGGTTCTCTGAAAATGATTCGGAAGGGCTGCCTATAGATTATCCCTGGCAGTGCAGTAAGTTCCCTCAGACATCAAGGAAGGTAATTATTCCTGACTCACATGGGCATATCTGCTGGATAAATTGTCCCCCTTACCTTCCTCTTCCCATGTGAGTGCCAAACACAGAAACTGTTTTTAAACTCCACGGTGTTCTCTCTGGCTTTTACCATAGAAAGAAAGAAAAATGTGTCCTGAGTGCTTGGAAAATCAGTCCAGTGTCGGATGGGGACCCATTATCTTTGACCTCCACCTCTTGCTACCTCTTCTGACTCACAGGAAATTCTCGGAAACTCTTTCAGGTGAAGGTATATGATATCTAGGAGGTGCTCACTTTTAGGAAAAAGATACTGTTTTTACAAGAGAATAATTATATTTGAAGCTAGCTAGTCTTAATTTTTATTTCCATCAATTGTCATCTGCTCCAAATTCTAACATTTACCTCCAGGTGACTGAAGCGTGGTTTACCCGGTCATGTTATTAACATGTGAAGCTAACAGCTATGTCCCTCCTTTCCTCCCTGATTACCAAGACAACACTAACATTTCTCCGTCTTACCTTTTTCACAGACGAATTCTGACAGGTGACTCTTTGGCACCCTCTGTCACTTCTGGAAACAGTCATGAAATGTCAGAGGCGGGACGGTTCATTACATTGTGGAATCCATTTTGCACCCTCTCACAGTCCAAAAATGCACAATTAAAGATACCTTCCAAGTTCCAGGGATGGATTACCCAATAAGCAAGGTACGCATGGGCTTAATTGTGTTTACTTGCAAATCTGTAGCGCACAATTTCACCTGAGTTTAGGCACTACAGATTTGTAAGTAAATACAATTAAGCCCGTGTGTACTTTGCTTACCGGTTAATCTGCTCCTGCTTCCAACACATGATGTAACTAATATAAGACACATTTTTAATAACGTTTGGTCATCAAAAATCAAAAATCATTAATGTTAACTGAATATTCAGTAAACACCTTATTTCATTGGCCATAAAATTCCATTAGCTCAACTAGTGTGGCAGATTCGATATTCAGGACCCTTAAGAAGGTGCTTTCTAGTAGTAAATCAAGGAACATGTCTATAATCTGAAAGAATTTATGGGAGTAAACACTGTGCCTGAATATCCTACACAGGCTCATTTGAGTTATCATCTTTAACAAAATTTCCTCACACTCCCAAGTTACTCCATAAACCTTTAAGGAAGAAGTGGCATAAGACAGCAGTTAAGGGCTCACACCCTGGAGTCAGATGCTGTGTGTTTAAACCCTGTTCTGTAACTTACTATGGGACTGTAGCCACTTTGCTTCATTTCTCTCAGCCCCAGTTTCTTCATATACTAACAAAGAAAACATTGCCCACTCAGAGGACTGTCGTGAGGATTAAAAAAGATAATACAGGTAAAGCCTTGTAAACAGTGAAATGTTCACTCGAGCTCAGCTGTTTTTCTTATTTGATACTTTATTCATTCCACAATTATGCTCTCCAAAAGGGACTGATAATTTAAGAACACTCATATATTTCAAATATGTTCATTTATTTTACATTATTAACTTGTTCTTCCTTTTCCTACATATAGAGTAGAGATGACATTTCAGGGCCCCTTAGTTCCAAATGCTACCACTCATGTTAGCACAGATCTGCTCTGAGTAAAGGAAAACGAGGGGGTCAAATTGCCTCAGAAGCTGCCAGCTTCCCCCATTACTTGTTAACTAACTCCATACAAGCCAAACTTCACTCCCCAGGGAACACTTGTGGAAGTCCCCAATTTATAGAAGTATTTACTTTGGGGTTTGGTGTTTGTTTTTTCAGGTTTATCCCTGGGAGAGCTTGCTAAAGCTGACAGTCCAGCAATTTTATTAAACTCTGTTAAATTTCAGCATTTTTAAAGAGCATATAGAAACCACCCTGGAAATGGATATTTAAATCTCCCAGTGGATGCCAAAAATAATAACAGGACACTTAAATGACTATTTTTGAGCAGAGCCAACAGCGTGTGGCCTAATTATCCAACTATGTGATAAATTCTATGGATTTTTATCAGAGCCCAAGGGTTTGATATGCAAAATTCAGAAGGCGAAACAGCCACTTCAAAAGCGTCTCCAGAACCTTCCAAGTACACTCATGCGTCTCGTAATGCCATTTCGGGCAATGTGGAACAGTATATGTGTCCGTGGTCCCATAAGGTGTAACAGAGTTCAGAAATCCTGATCTGAGTAATAATGCAGTAATAATAATAATAATGGTTTGATGTGCGTTGCAAAGTAGCACCCATCTGTTATTACAAACCACAGTATGTACTTCAAGTTTTTAATATAGTGGTCTTTATGGGGGTTGGTGTGTAACTACGAGTTGTGCATAAGTCGGGCATTTGTAACCTGGGGACTGCCTCTATATAATATGGTGTTCACACAACGTCCAAATCACTTAATGCCCTATTTCACAGGACGTATCGTGGACGTTGTGGTGCACGGCTGTAGTCTAAGAGCCAGGCTGATCACAGTAAATTTCTCCTTTACTTTCCCTTCTGATTAACTTAAAGGAAACGATAAACAGACAACATGGTCAGAAGCTGATATGGCCAAGCCACTGATGGACACAAGTAAAGAAAACGCCAAAGTGCTGAGTGCTCTCCTTCATTTATTCCCATTACAACCTTCAGAGGTAGGTATCATTAGCCTCATTTTACAGATGAGAAAATCAACGCTCAGAAAGAGTAAGTGTCTCCTCAGAGCTGGTGACCTAGTCTTCCTCCATCTGCCTCCCCTGACCTATTCTCCACCCTTCTTTGCCCTGCTGGTGGCACCCTCTGCAGACATCTACAGACTGTGTTGCTCAGCTCCAGTGCCCTCTGGGTTAGGACAATGGTAGGCAGCATCAGAGGATAGAAGGGTGGGCAGAAGGGTACTTACTGCCCACTCCCCAGCACTGCACAGTTGTGGGTTCTGACAGGTGCCCATTTTCCTGAACCTGTGCCTACAGTTCTTTTCAGGAGACCCCTGTTCCACAGCCAGGGTTCCTGCTGGGTGCTGGGGCCTCTGCTCTCTCCCTTTGTTCCTTCAGACCTATGAGAGGCACCAGCTTTCCACAGTTGCTTCATTATCTTTACTGGTTCCCTTAAGTCTGCCCAGGAGCCCTGGTGGCTCAGTGGTTAAAGCACTCGGCTCCTAACCAAAAGGTCGACTGTTCAAACCCACCAGCCGCACTCCACAGGAGAAAGATGTCTGTTTCCATAAAGATTTACAGCCTTGGAAACTCTATGGGGGCAGTTCTACTTTGTCCTATACGGTCGCTATGTTTCAGAATCGAATGGAAAGCAGTGGTTATTTATTTATTGTTTTTTTGTTTAGCTCTACCCATGGGGGCAGTGGTGGTTCAGTGGTAGAATTCTCAAGGAGACCTGGGTTTGATTCCCGGCCAGTGCATCTCACGTGCAGAAACCACCTGTCCACCAGTGTTGGTGCCCATGATGCTATGACACTGAACAGGTGTCAGCAGAGCTGCTGGACTGAGACAGACTAGGAAGGAAGGCCGGCCATCTACTTCCAAAAATCAGCCAATAAAAACCATACAGATCACAACAGGCTGATCCACAACGGAGTGTAAGGACAGCACAGGACCAGGCAGTGTTTTGTTCCATGGTACATGGGGTCACCAAGAGCTGGGCTCCAACTCAATGGCAGCTAATAACTTTACCCACATCCCTGTCAATATCCCCTCCATGAAACTCTCCTTCAGTCCCTCAGTTTGAGTGTCAACTACTTCCCGATGGAGAGATGAGAGTGGCCTCTAGCAGTCGATGGACCCATCTCTCATTTCCCCCTCTGTCATCCACCTGCCGTCAGCCACCCCCCCCCAAGTAGCCAGTCTCCCCTACTGAGACGTCACAAGATAATCTCATCCACCAAACACACACACGCACACAAGCAGATTCAGGCCAGATCAGGCTACCATTTCTCCAACTAGGCTTCCTCACTTCCAAATCCACACCTTTTACTCAAACAATGACAATATTTCTGAATATGTCCCCTCCACCCCAAGAAACACACACACTTCTTCTCTGCTATTTTCTTAGAGGTCTCACTGAAGGCTGGCCTACTACAAAGAGCCTTCCTCAACTGGCCCCTCCTTAAAATCACTGCTCCTTTATTTTGTTTTCTCCATCACTTACATAAACACTATCATACACTTACGAATTCATTCAACAGTATTTATTGAGAGCCTGCCATATGCCAGGCACGCTGTCTAGGTGCTGGGAAGATGGTAGTCAGGCTCACATTCTTCATGCTGTACTTGTTTTCTCTGCTTTTCTTCCCCAACTTAAATACTAAATATAAGAGATGTCCAAAATCAGGGGCCGTGACCTCTACAAATCTTTGGGCAGTGCTGGATACATTATGTAGGAATTTGGATGACTTCTACTTTCTTCTTTTTCTCTTTTATAATTATAATTTATAATTTTACTACTGACTTACACTACTTCTGTAATAATAAAAAGTAATTTTTAAATATTAAGAACAGATTTTTTTTTCTGTCTCTGGAACATTTTTTGGCTCGTATTCTCCGCAGTTCACTGATGACAAGCTTCCTAGAACTAGAAAAATGCCTTCCTTTCTTCCCTTCCCTTTACATTTCCTTCAGCTAGCTCCCTAGCTTCAGCCCCCGGCATCTGAGTAAAAATCAAATACAGGTAGTGCTGCTCTTCAGCGTGGCTGCTAAACCAGCGCCTGCTCCCCAGTGGCACGACCCGGAATCCATTAGGATTCACAGCACTGTTTTAGCAGTTCTCACGGGCTTGCGAAAGGGCATGGAATAGGGGCAGAAACTGCTTAATTTGTGGTTAATTAAATATATAAAGTAGTGATGACAAGCCTTAATCTCCAACTTGTCATCAGACTGTAAACACTGGTTGCAGCTGCGGCAATCTGTAATAAACCTATTGAGAGAAATCTCGACCAGAATGAAATAGTATATCAGTTACCCGGGCAAAGCTGGGAGAGGTGAGATCGAGGAAATTCGTTCCCTTGTAAAACCAGGAGAATTGGAGACCCAAAAGGAGAGAAATTAAAGGGAGAATGTGTCAAATCTGACTCCTATACAGTCCTAACAAGAAAAAAAAAAAAAAAAAAACTGGATCCCACGTGCCTAAAGGCTGAAAGAAAGAAGAGGGCAGGCAGAGAACCATCAAACTGAGGACTTGGGAGAAACTGAAATGGCACTACCTCAATTAACCACTGACGGGGTGTCTGTGGGAAAATTGGAGCCTTTTTGTGTGCTGGGGTGGACAGCCGGATGGTATGCCACCTGAAGGGAGCTATGGCAGGAATTTACTGGGGGCGGGAGGGGGGGGGGCAAGGATAATAGCTACAGTGTGTTAGCTACCTACCACCTGTCAAACACTTCACATGTAAATTAGCTAATAACCCTCACAATTACTTTGTGACATAGGTATTATTATTTTCTCCACTTTAAAGATGAGAATGCTGAATGTCAAAAGTACCTACTTCGCCTCAGGTCATGCAAAAAAATAAAATTGGTTTAACCCAGATTTGAACACAAACGCTCTAATGCCAGCTCTAAACCACACATTACTCTGTCTCTAGCTTTGAAGCAATGTAGAGGAAGTGGTAAAGATGAAAGAAAAGTAAAAAATCCCCAGAGTGTGTGTGTGTGGTGGGGGGAGAGGGGTGCCCTACTTGGAATATGTAGCAGCCTGGTAGGAATCTGAGAGGTGGGTGAACTTGTGTCTGATGCTGTCCTCAGTGTCACTCTGAAAGTGCCCTTCTTGACCCCACTTGCACGGACACTTTCCTATTCTTCAAGACCCAGAAGAGCGCCAGTTTTTACCTCCTCTCTGAAGTCTTCCCAAAACATCCTGGTGGTACTTTTAATATGTGTATTGATCAAGTGGGATACACTGGGAGGGAGATACCTTCAGTCCGACTGAGTTTCAGTTTGAAGGGTTGGACACCACGTCATGTGCAGAGAAAGTCAAAAGAAATGAGGATCCTAATCCAAGGATGAGAGGAACCGGACTAGCAAAAGAAACCACGACAGTAGTGGAGTCAGCAGGGACATGCCAGAGTGCAGACTGTACCTGGTGACACGGTCGGAGGGGGAGACACCAAAACGACTGCCTATAAAATTTTTGTGCAGTGTTTGTAGCACAGCGGTTAAGAACTCAGGCTGCTAACCAAAAACGTTGGCAGTTCAAATCCACTAGCCACTCCTTGGAAACCCTATGGGGCAGTTTACTCTATCCTACAGGGTTGTTATAACTCAGAATTGACTCGATGGCAATGCATATTGTTAGTTATAACAACAAAAACATTTTTCTGTAAGCCCAGCTTACATGTGTCAATACACCTACAAGGCTAAAACTCCAGGCTAATTTACTTTTTGAACCTTCTGATGCGCTCCACCCCCACGTGTCTGTCAGTTTGTCTGGGGCTTGTATGTTGTTGTGATGCTGGAAGCTATGCCACCGGTATTCAGATACCAGCAGGGTCACCCATGGAGGACAGGTTTCAGCTGAGCTTCCAGACTAAGACAGACTAGGAAGAAGGACCCGGCAGTCTACTTCTGAAAAGCATTAGCCAGTGAAAACCTTATGAATAGCAGCGGAACATTGTCTGATATAGTGCCAGATGATGAGCCCCCCAGGTTGGAAGGTACTCAAAAGATGACTGGGGAAGAGCTGCCTCCTCAAAGTAGAGTCAACCTTAATGACGTGGATGGAGTAAAGCTTTTGGGACCTACATTTGCTGATGTGGCACGACTCAAAATGAGAAGAAACAGCTGCAAACATCCATTAATAATTGGAACCTGGAATGCACAAAATATGAACGTAGGAAAATTGGAAATCGTCAAAACTGAAATGGACTGGTATTGGCCATTTTGAATCGGACAATCATATAGTCTACTATGCTGGGAATGACAACTCAAACAGGAATGCTGTCGCATTCATCGTCAAAAAGAACGTTTCAAGATCTATCCTGAAGTACAATGCTTTCGGTGATAGGATAATATCCATACACCTACAAGGAAGACCAGTTAATACGACTATTATTCAAATTTATGCACCAAACACTAGGGCCAAAGATGAAGAAATAGAAGTTTTTATCAGCTGCTACAGTCTGAAATTGATTGAACATGCAATCAAGATGCATTGATAATTACCGGCGATTGGAATGCAAAAGTTGGAAACAAAGAAGAAGGATCAGCAGTTGGAAAATACGGCCTTGGTGACAGAAACAATGCCAGAGATCGAATGACAGAATTTTCCAAGACCAACGACTTCTTCATTGCAAATACCTTCTTTCACCAACATAAACGGTGGCTGTACACATGGACCTCGCCAGATGGAACACACAGAAATCAAACTGACTACATCTGTGGAAAGAGATGATAGAAAAGCTCAATATCATCAGTCAGAACAAGGCCAGGGGCTGACTGTGGAACAGGCCAACAATTGCTCATATGCAAGTTCAAGCTGAAACTGAAGAAAATCAGAGCAAGTCCACGAGAGCCAAAATATGACCTTGAGTAAATCCCACTTTAATTTAGAGACCATCTCAAGAATTGATTTGACGCATTGAACACTAGTGACTGCAGACTAGACGAGTTATGGAATGACATCAAGGACATCATCCATGAAGAAAGCAAGAGGTCACTGAAAAGACAGGAAAGAAAGAAAAGACCAAGATGGATGTCAGAGGAGACTCTGAAACTTGCTCTTGAGCATCGAGCAGCTAAAGCAAAAGGAAGAACTGATAAAGTAAAAGAACTGAACAGAAGATTTCAAAGGGCCTCTTGAGAAGACAAAGTAAAGTATTATAATGACATGTGCACAGAGCTGGAGATGGAAAACCAAAAGGGAAGAACACGTTCGGCATTTCTCAAGCTGAAAGAACTGAAGAAAAAATTCAAGCCTCGAGTTGCAATAGTGAAGGATTCCATGGGGAAAATATTAAACGATGCAGGAAGCATCAAAAGAAGATGGAAGGCATAAACAGAGTCATTATACCAAAAAGAATTGGTCAATGTTCAACCATTTCAAGAGGTGGCATATGATCAGGAACCGATGGTACTGAAGGAAGAAGTCCAAGCTGCTCTGAAGGCATTGGCAAAAAACAAGGCTCCAGGAATTGATGGAATATCAATTGAGATGTTTCAACAAACAGATGCAGCGCTGGAGGTGTTCACTGGTCTATGCCAAGAAATATGGAAGAGCTTCCTGGCCAACTGACTGGTAGAGATCCATATTTATGCCTATTCCCAAGAACGGTGATCCAACCAAATGTGGAAATTATAGAACAATATCATTAGTATCACAGGCAAGCAAAATTTTGCTGAAGATCATTCAAAAGCGGCTGCAGCAGTATATCGACAGGGAACTGCCAGAAATTCAGGCTGGTTTCAGAAGAGGATGTGGAACCAGGGATATCATTGCTGATGTCAGATGGATCCTGGCTGAAAGCAGAGAATACCAGAAGGATGTTTACCTGTATGGATCATAACAAACTATGGATAACACTGCAAAGACTGGGAATTCCAGAACACTTAATTGTGCTCGTGAGGAACCTTTACATAGATCAAGAGGCAGTTGTTCGGACAGAACAAGGGGATGCTGATTGGTTCAAAGTCAGGAAAGGTGTGCGTCAGGGTTGTATTCTTTCACCATACCTATTTAATCTGTATGCTGAACAAATAATACGAGAAGCTGGACTATAGGAAGAAGAATGGGGTATCAGGATTGGAGGAAGACTCATTAACAACCTCCATTATGCAGATGACACAACCTTGCTTGCTGAAACTGAAGAGGACTTGAAGCACTTACTAATGAAGATCAAAGACCACAGCCTTCAGTATGGATTACACCTCAACATAAAGAAGACAAAAATCCTCACAACTGGACCAATGAGCAACATCATGATAAACGGAGAAAAGACTGGAGTTGTCAAGGATTTCATTTTACTTGGATCCACAAGCAACAGCCATGGAAGCAGCAGTCAAGAAATCAAAAGACGCGTTGCACTGGGCAAATCTGCTGCAAAGGACCTCTTCAAAGTGTTGAAGAGCAAAGATGTCACCCTGAAGACTAAGATGTGCCTGACCCAAGCCATGGTATTTTCAATCACATCATATGCATGTGAAAGCTGGACAATGAATAAGGAAGACCGAAGAACTGATGCCTTTGAATTGTGGTGTTCTCGAAGAATACTGAGTATACCATGGACTGCCAGAAGAATGAATAAATCTGTCTTGGAAGAAGTACAACCAGAATGCTCTTTAGAAGCAAGGATGGCGAGACTGCGTCTTACATACTTTGGACATGTTGTCAGGAGGGATCAGTCCCTGGAGAAGGGCATCATGATTGGCAGAGTACAAGGTCAGTGGAAAAGAGGAAGACCCTCAACGAAGAGGATTGACACAGTGGCTGCAACAATGAGCTCAAGCATAACAACGATTGTTAAAGATGGCTCAGGACCAGGCAGTGTTTCGTTCTGTTGTGCACAGGATTGCTATGAGTCGGAACTGACTTGACGGCACCTAGTAACAACAAACTTCACTATTTGAAAGAACTATCAAATGATCCACACAGCCCGGACATGACCCCACAAACAAGCATACTCCCTTCCAAGCATGGTCTTGCCCAGGCTAAGACTGGGAATAGCAAGCAGGCATCCCCTGAATGATTACCCAAGTCTTCCAGCTCTAAGACACATTGACTTCATCATTTTAAGCAAAATATTTGCTTAGGTATCAGGATTTGTTGGACTGAACTTCCAGGAAACTTGGGAAATTTCTGCAGAGAAGAAAGAATCATTTTCTGCATACAGCAAGCAGGAGACTCCTGACATGCCCGAGCGCACCGTGAACTTCTCTTCACAGCATTGGACACTCGTCTTTCTCACCCTGCAAGCTTCCTGAGGACAGGAGCTGCAGGGCTGTTCATTGCTGAATCATCAGTGCACCGCGCACGCCACGTAATAAATACCTGTTAAATGAACAAATGAATACAGCACCAAAATGTACCACTGCAAACAGGCTTGTGCATACAAACTTCCTTCTGCTGTTAAGGGCCTTTCAATTGAACTTTCTTGAATAATTAATAAACATGAACGTCAATCATCTGCCTCCTGATTAACAGTCCAGGTCCCTTGTCTAAGCAGCCACTAAGTTCCATTAAAAATTAATAATTTTCTACAGAAGAAATATACACTATTTTTTTATACATAGTACAGGAAACCCTGGTGGCATAGTGGTTAAGAGCTACGGCTGCTGATCAAAAGGTCGGCTGTTCAAATCCACCAGTCGCTCCTTGGAAACTCTATGGGGAAGTTAGAATTGACTCGATGGCAATAAGGTTTATATATTGTACAAGGAGACCTGGTGGCAGTGGTTAAGCGTTCGGCTGCGAACCTAAAGTTCAGCAGTTTGAACCCATCAGCCACTCCGAGGGAGAAAGATGTGGCAGTCCACTTCCCCGAAGATTCACAGCCTTGGAAACCCTGAGAGGCAGTTCTACACCGTCCTATACGGTCGCTACGAGTCAGAATCCACTTGACAGCAATGGGTTTGGTTTTGGTTTTGGATACACAGTACATCAAGGGTTCCACTTTTAATAAGCAATTAAGTAATGCAGAAAGACTAAGAATCTATTACTTAAGAGGGAACTCCATGAACCTACCCTGTAAGTCATCATTCATTTACTGCCCATTTCTCTTCTAAATTTTTTAATTATTTAGCCAGGAAAAAAGCAGTTCTTAAATCACAGTAAATAACTCTAACAGACTGCCGTATTTTGGTTAACACCTGCAGCTGGATATAATGTGTTTTTATTAAGGATTAGAGACATGGTATTCCTTCTGTGAAATGAAGAATACATTAGGGCAGATCAATAAAAAATGGAGGCGCTATATGTAAAATGTTAAGGGTCTATTCATTGAAAAATCATGGACCGTGCTACAGAACTTGGCCAGGGCAGAGCTAAACTGAATTATTGATCTACACTTCTTTTTCCCCTTTCTGTATGACTATCTTTTGATTTTTCTATAACACACATTATGGCCTATATAGAAAATTATTCATCTTATTCCAGGCCCAGCATGTCTGCTGACGAACAATTTCCTAAAATTAATTATCCTGTTGGTAGCATTCAGATTTATAAATTAAGTTCCCCTCGAGTCCCCTCGCATAAACATCTAAATATTCAATATAAAATTTATACACTTCTGTAGAATGAATTCAAAGGGAAAGGGGACAATTTCCTTTCTTTTTTTTTCCTAATAGAAAGGATGCAAAGATAAAATGTTTTTTTTTTTTAACATCATTCTACAGCTTTATGGTTCTTGATACTTGTCCTTGATGAGGCCAAAATACATTCTATTGACTTTTAAAAAATGACTTACCTGTATTGCTAAGTGATGCAATCAACACTTTGTGAATTGACATGTTTTAAATTTTCAGACCTAGATCTTCCTTAAGACTCGTAACCTCAAATTTTGTAAGCAGTTAACCACTAGCTTTGGGGCTTTCTCTAAACACAAAGAACTCTCATGCCCCAAATCAACAGCCGTCAAAGTGGAAAAAGAATGTGTCCAGAATTAGGATTTTCTCTCATCTGCTAAAAAAGGAAAATGCAAATATTTTGGAGGAACTGTGAATTTCAGAGGCCCACGTTAACTCATGAAAAAGGAAGCTAACACAAGAGTTCTTGGTAGGAATGACCTTTGATTTGGGGCTGTATTTAGGTTTTTTTTTTTATCTACTGGGATAACATTTTCTCCTTAACGAAGTAGTGTCAAACACAGAGGCTTTTTCATTCTCTCTAATGGAGATATGAGTCGGTCTGACTTGTGGTTCAAATGAGGCAGAAATTATCCCAAATGTGCAGTGTGTGAACATTTCCATCAAAACACAGTGAAATGCCATTTTGGAGTCTGAGGAGAAAAACAGGGGAGCTCACAAAATGTCTCCCGCGCTCAGGTGGAGACGGCCTGCTGCATTTCTTCACGCTGACTGTCACTGCGAGAAGCACGGACATGAGGGGCATGTCCCACAATCTCACACAAATGCCAACCCCTGTCACCGGGACAAGAAGATTCCAGCCTCATAGCAGGCCTGAGGGACTCTTTCTCTACAGGCCTGCTCCAGAGCAGAGTGCCCTTTTGCACTAGAAATCAATGTCACCAAACAAAAACTCCAGAAGAAAGTTAAAGACCATTAGCAGAAATGTCTGTTACGGAGCAGTCTCTCTCCACTGTCTTTCTGCCCGTTGACAAGAAGCAATGGGGGGAAACGGAGCCAGAAAGGCTGAAAAGAGAAAAATCACCGCAGAACTTTTGAGTTGGAAAGGGACAAAGTTTCAAATAGCAAAAGACTCAAGCTTCCTGCTGTGCAGAAATGCAGAGCATTGTGTGGGGAAGGCCAGCAGGACCAAATGAAGATCCTTGGTACAGTAAGTCCCCCACAGGGTTATGAACAGCCGACTTAGGACAACTCCACAAGTCCTACTTGCCCTTCAATGTCACTTCAATGTGCCCTCGCTTTGAAATGATTGTACCTCCTTGGAACAAATTCTTCATCACAATCACCTTCCCGTGCTGCATGTGCAGCTTTGACATCACTGAAAAGGCTTCGAGCCTTTTTTAGCACTAAAAAATCCATTGCCGTTGAGTTGATTCTGACTCATAGCAACCTTACTAAAGCAAGGCTAAATAAGAATCATATGCACGTGTTCTATCTTACCTACAAATTCGACTTAACCCATTCCTAAGTCTGTCTTTAAGTCGAATTTGTAGGTGAGTCAGAGCAGGTACATAGGATTCTTACTTAGTATCAGTCAGTCAAATGTTTGTCTTCGTGTATACATATATTTCACCTTTCTATGCACATGAATCACTTAAACACTTCCAAATTGCACAATATTTTCAGAAGCATAACAAAGTAGTGAGTGCATTTGTTATTAGGAACCACTGTACTTAACTGAAAGCTTTAATATAACAGGACTTATAGCAGTTCATTCTTAAGGCCAAGTTGTCTGTAAATCGGACGTTCGTAACCCAGGGACTGCCTTACCTTAACGAATTCCTTCATTGGCCGCCTTGGCCTTAGTTTTGTCTCTTCACAGAGTATGGAATCCATTTCTCAGGAGGTGGACTTCATTAAACAAGCTCGCACAACCAACATGTAAGACCAGAATGTCAAAGTAGCAACCTACAATTTGCAATATAACTGCGCACAGATGTCAGAATGACTAGTACATTCCCTTCCTGTAGATGTCCTCCAGGCAAAGCCAAATCCTAATCAGACAGCAATTTGACATGTGAAGAATCTTAGCAAGAAGAGCCTATTTGGATGTTAAAAGGCACCAGGAGATGGAGTCACCAATGGGGAGAGAGAATGCAGCATGCATTGGCTACAGTTCCTTGAATCCGTTGCCACAAAGAAACGGCCTTGCCAATGGAACAGCACTCCCAGTTCTACAGAGAAGGGGCCTTGTCTTCTCTAAAGAGGACTACATATGAACCCCCTCTACATTTCCATCATTGAATAACCACAATGTGAAGGGTAAAAATTCATTCTCTTTGCTCTCCATAATCTACATCATTTTTCTTATTGTGAATTAAAATATGTTCATTGTAACAAACATATAAAAAAAAGAATAAAATTATTCAATTTCTTACACCTAGAAAATTATAGGTGGATAACTTTTCCATGTACACATGTTAGGTTGAACCTCATAAGATTTCCATTTGGTAGATAAAAAAGAGTTGACTATTGGTAATTTTATATGGCCCAACCTAATATACATACAGGAGCCCCAGTGGCACAGTGGTTAAAGCACTCGGCTGCTAATTGAAAGGTTGGTGATTTGAACCCACCAACCGCTCTGTGGGAGAAAGAAGTGGCAGTCTGCCTCCATAAAGATTACAGCTTTGGAAACCCTATGGGGCAGTTCTACTCTGTCCTGTAGGGTTGCTAAGATGCTATGAGTTAGAATCGACAGCAATGGGTAATGGGGTTAACATACGTACAAACATATAACGTTAAAGTAGCATCACAATTAAAATTCTTTTCTTTTCTTTTAATTAATCAGAACTAATAAAGAGCTTTCCCTGTGATTAATTCTATGACAGATACCATAGTACACATTTTTTTTGCCAAAACCTCTGATTATTTCCCTGGGGGAATATTCCTAAATGTGGAATTAAACCAGAAAAAACCAAACCCATTGCCATCCAGTCGATTCCTACTTATCGCAAACCTATAGGACAGAATAGAACTGCCCCACAGGGTTTCTAAGGAGCAACCGTTGGATGAGAATTGCTCACCTGGTTAGCAACTGAGCTCTTAGCCAATATGCCACCAGGGGCCCAAACGTAGAATTGCTGGGTCAAAAGGTATGCACACACCCATTCATTTATGCACAGCAGTTTTTACCCACAACAGTAGAGTTGAATAGTTGTGACAGAGACCACACAATGGACAAGCCTATTGTATTTACTCCCTGGCCCTTTACAGAGAGAGTGCCCCCTGGTCTAGAGTCTATAATCAGCTGGAGACAGAATCTAGACGTCCAGTCCTCAACAGGACACTGACTCCCCATTTTGCAAAATTCACCATGACTACAAGCAAACCCCTTCCATTTCAGATATTTTTCCCCCTTTAATGTTCTTAATCAGTCAAAAGATTCTATGTGATATAACTTTACTGTCATTAGAATAGTATTAAAGAATGCTATTAAGGAAATGCACCTTCATTATTTTTAACTACAGAAATTATTACAGCCTAAGCTATAGAGGAGGAAACCAAATCACACAAAATGAGATAACTTATAAAAATTCCTTCTTTTAGCAATATTGCTTAATAATATATAATATGCATAAATATAAATGTTCTTAATCATTCAATGTAAAAATTGGCTATTAAATAAAAAGGCTGAAAGAGATATCATTTATTTTCCTTTCATTTGAAACAGCTAAGAATTTTACACTGGATTCCCTTTATTCACGACTCAGAAACTTGGCTAACGAAAAAACACATTAAACTTTTATTGAAAAAGAATCACTCACACCATGTCTGAATTATTATAAATTCTTCATTAATTAGGTTTTAATCTACATGACTATACCATATGTTAGAAAATCACCCAAACACAAACTTTGTGAGACAGTTTTACTGCCATTCCTTTTAACAGCCATTTAAAAGATTTTCTATGGGATAAAGATTAGGTGATTTATCATGGTTTTATGCCCCTTTAATCTGCTCCATCTTCCCATTGTAAAATAAATATTGGTTTTAAAATAAATGGTTCTGCCCAGGTTTTGATGAGAAAAATTGCCCTGTAAATCACAAACTCACTTATGCCAAACTCTAGGGCCTGTGTTAACTAGCCCATTCTGAGGAAAAATAAGTCAATTTTATAGAACAAAACCCAAGGAAGACAATTACTTAAGTATATTATCAATGCTGCAATGTGACTAACGTGAGCTATAAGCTTCCCTGCTCACCCCCTTTTCCGATTCTCAAAATAAACACTAATGGATGTCAAACTGGTCCTTCAATTGAACTTTAAAAAATGTGTTATTCACTGTAGTTTTATTATATTGTCTCCAACTCCTATATGCAAGCTACATAACTCAGAACAATTGCAAGCATAATGTGAGGGTTATCTGAAGACATCTTTACCAATCACTTTGTTCATACGCAGAGGGCCAAATTGATTTAACAGCCCTTTCTTATAGTATTTCCCAGAGCTCTGAGAAAGCCACGATGCATATTTGCTTAAAATAAGCACAGTGGCTAAACCACTTTGGAAGATATGAATGGTTTAAAGCAGTGCTTTGCAAATTATCTGTGGTATAATACTAATTGAGTTTATTTTTCATTTAGTTTTGCATTTCTCTCTTTGTGAACAGGTCCATAGATCACAGTCTGAGTTGTTGTTGTTAGGTGCCATGGAGTCAGTTCCAACTCATAGTGACCCTGTGTACAATAGAACAAAACACTGCCCAGTCCTGCGCCATCCTCACAACCCTTGTTACATTTGAGCCCACTGTGGAAGAAATTGCTTCAGTCTATCTCCTTGAGGGTCATTCTCTTTTTTGCTTACCCTCTGCCAAGGATAATGTCCTTCTCCAGGGACTGGCTCATCCTGATAACATGTCCAAAGTATATGAGATGAAGTCTGGCCATCCTCACTTCTAAGGAGCACTTTGATTGTACTTCATCCAAGACAAATTTGTTCATTCTTCTGGCCGTTCATGGTATATTCAATATTCTTCAAAACACCATAATTCAAAGGCATCAATTCTTCTTCAGTCTTTCTTATTCATTGTCTAGCCCTTGCAAGCATGTGAGGCAAATAAAAATACCATGCTTTAGGACAGCAGTGAAACGCAGATACCAATTTCTCATAAAAAGACCAGACTTAATGGCCTGACTGAAGCTAGAAGGACCCCAGCGGTCATGGCCCCAGGCCTTCTGTTAGCCCAAGACAGGAACCATTCCCAAAGCCAACTCTTCAGACAAGGATTGGACTGGACAATGGGATAGAAAAAGATGCTGGTGAACAATGAGCTTCTTGGATCAAGTAGACACTCGAGACTATGTTGGCATCTCCCATCTAGAGGGGAGATGAGAGGGCGGGGGGGTCAGAAGCTGGTGGAATGGACACAAAAAGACAGAGTAGAGGGAAGGAGTGGGCTGTCTCATTAAGGTGAGAGCAATTAGGAGTATATAGCAAGGTGTATATAAATTTTTGTATGAAAGACTGCCTGGATTTGTAAGCTTTCACTTAAAAAAAAAATTAAAGCACAATAAAAATTTTTTAAAAATACCATGCTTTGGCTCAGGTGCACCTTAGTCCTCAAAGTGGCATCCTCATTTTTTAACACTGTAAAGAAGTCTTTTGCAACAGATTTGCCCAGTGCAATACAGTGTTTAATTTCTTAACCGCAGCTTCCATGGGCATTAATCGTGAATTCAAGTAAAATGAAATTCTTGACAACTTCCATCTTTTCTCCGTTTATCATGATGCTGATTATTGGTCCAGTTGTGAGGGGTTTTGTTTTCTTTATGTTGAGGTGTAATTCATACTGAAGGCTGTGGCCTTTGATCTTCATCAGTAAGCGCTTCAAGTCCTTTTCACTTTCAGCAAGCAAGGTTGTGTCACCCGCATATCACAGGTTGTTAATGAGTCTTCCTCCAATCCCGATGCCCCATTCTTCATATAGTCCAGCTTCTTGGATCATTTGTTCAGTATACGGACTGAATAAGTATGGTAAAAGAATACAACCCTGACACACACCTTTCCTGATTTAAAACCACACAGCAACCCCTTGTTCTACTTGAACACCTGCCTCTTGGTCTATGTACAGATTCAGCGTGAGCACAATTCAGTGTTCTGGAATCTCCATTCTTCACAATGTTATCCATCGTTTGTTGTGATCGACACAGTTGAATGCCTTTGCAGAGTCAATAAAACACAGGTAAACATCTTTCTGGTATTCTCTGCTTTTAGCCAAGATCCATCTGACATCAGAAATGGTAATCCCTTTTTCCACATTGTCTTCTGAATCTAGCCTGAATTTCTGGCAGTTCCCTGTAGATTTACTGCTGCAACCTTTTTTAATTATCCTCTGCAAAATTTTACTTGGGTGTGATATTAATGATATTGTTCGATAATTTCTGCATTCTATTGGATCACCTTTCTTGGGAAATGGGCACAAATAAAGGTGTCCTTTTTTTTTTTTTTTGCAAGGGAATAGCCATCAATTAGGGAAGGATGCAAAAGAAGCCACCTCTGTTCTCCCTTTTTCTCTAGAAGCAACCACTGTTCTGAATGAAGTTGGTGTTACTTCCTTTCCATCCCTGTTTTTATACTTTCTCCACAGATTCTGTACTTAAACATTTACCTAAAGCCATTAACAAGGGAAAATATGTTTGCGTGTTACAAAGATGTGTGAATGTAATGTGTTTGGCTTGTGCAAATTCTTATTACAGGACATAGCAATTGTTGAAAACAAATTTCACACCCTTTTCTTCTCCCTCCCCATGACTCTGTGTTGGTCCTTCATTCCAAACCACTTTGATACATGGCTTTCCTTTTGCTCTAAGTCTATGGATTCTGCATCCCCTCCCGACCTGGCTAATTGCTACTCATCTTATAGGTCATGACTTAAATGTCACTGCTCCAGGAAAGCTTTCCTAATCTGCCCTTTACCCTAATAAGATTAGGTTCCCTGTTAAGCTTTCTCACTTTTCCTATACTGTACTTGCCACAATTGTAAATATATATCCTTATAACGGTTTGTTTAACGCCCATCATCCTCCTGAAAATACGTTAGTACACGCACAATTCTCAAAGCATAGAAGGTGTCAATAAGCATTTGTTGACTAAGTAAATGAATTTCCATTCCAGGAAGAGAGACCCAACCCAGACATCATGTTTCTTGGTCTCCAGTTGTGACGACGACAGTGGGTTTAGTGGGTTTTAGTTGTGACACAAGTTTAGTATGTATGTACCATAGGTATGTGGGGCACCTCCAGTGATTACCACGCATGGTTTTCAAGTATATTGCTGTAAATTTATTCATAGTATTCTCTCATGATCTTTTATTCTCTAGTGTATCTATACTTAGGGCGCTCTTCATTTCTAATACTGTTTGTGTTCTCCGTGTTGCTCCAGGTTGACAGATGTTTCTATTTTGTTAGTCTTTTAAAGAATTAGTTTGTGCTTTGTTGATCTTCTCTACTATTTCTTTAAATGCTCTCATTTATTTTTATACTATTTCTGTATTATTCATTCCCTCTACTTTATTTGGGTTTCTTTTGCTATTCTTTTCACACCTTCTGGTTGAATGCTTACCTCATTAATAGTCAATTTTCCTTCAGTTGTAATATGTGGTCTAAGAAGCTATAAATTTCCCTCTATATACTGTTGTTATTGTGTACCACCATATTTGAAATAAAGTATTTACTATCAAATAATTTCTATCATGACTTTTTCTTGGACTCAAGAATTATTTAGAAGTATGGTTCTGAGTTTCCAAAGATAAGGAGTTTTTGATCTCCATTGGTTTTGGGCCTCCTATTTTTTTTCCTCTGAGATAAAGAAGGTAGCCCGTATAATTTTTATTTGTTGGTGTTTGTTAATGCTTTGTATGTATGTATATTCTCTGATAGTAGCTATCTGATAAAGTTAATCAGCTTTGTCCTTTAAATCTTCTTCACCCTTACCAATTTTTCAGTCTGTTTGATTTGTCAATGTCTGAGAGAAAAATGTTAAAAGTTCTCCAGTCATGATTGAGTACGTTCTCAACGCCTCCTGGTGATTCTGTCAAGTTTCATTTTATATATTTTTGAAGTGATCTTATGAGGTGATGCAGGCTCTAGATTAATGTATCTTCCTGGTGCATCTTCCTTTCATCCTTAAATAATAACCTTCTTTATCAATCATAATACTTTTTGTTTTAAAGTATATTTTTTCTGATATTAATACTGTATCATGAACTTTCCTTTAATTGGTATTTGCATGGAGTATTTTGTCAGTTTCCATCTACATTCTTTGAGTCTTTCTGTGCCATTATCCTTTATTAAGGTACCTCAGAAGAAGGCCTAGAGATCTACTTCCAATAAAATCTACTTCTGAAAAAAACAGCCATTGAAAACCCTATGAACTTCTAGAGCTAATAGCTTAATTTAGCAAAGTTTCAGCATACAAGGTCAACAAACAAAAATTAGTTGGGTTTCTATTCACCAGCTATGAGAAATCTGAAAAGGAAAAGAGGACTTTACCAAAAAAGTAAAAAAACAAGCTACTGACTGGTAGAATATCTTTAAAACCATATATTTGACAATAATCTAATAACCAAAATATATACAAAACTTCAGCAACTTAACAATAAAAAGATAAATAACCCAATCATAAAATGAGCAAAGAACTTGAATAGACATTTCACTCAAGAGGACATTCAAATGGCTATCAAATACAGAAGAAGATGCTCAGAGTCATTAACCATCAGAAAGATGCAAATCAAAACCACAATGTGATACTATTTCACTCCCACTAGGATGGCTAAGGAGCCCTGGTGGCGAAGTGGTTAAGAGCTCGGATGCTAACCAAACAGTCAGCAGTTCAAATCCACCAGCTGCTCCTTGGAAAGCCTATGGAACAGTTCTACTCTGGTTCTACAGGGTCGCTATGAGCTGGAACTGACTCAAGGGTACCTAACAACAACAACAAGATGGCTAAGATTAAAAACAAAAACAGAAAATAACAAAGGCGTAGGGAAATTGGAACCCTTACTCACTGCTGGTGGGAGTGAAAAATGGTACAGTAGTTATGGAAAACAGTGTGGGAGTTCCTCAAAAAGCTAAAAATAGAACTACGATATGACCCAGCAATACCACTTCTAGTTATATACCCAAAAGACTTGAAAGCAGAGACTCAGAGAGTTGTACACCACTGTTCATTGCAGCACTATTCACAATAGCCAAAAGATGGAAATAACCTAAATGCCCATAAACAGATAAATGGATAAACAAAATGTGGTACAATGCAATACTACTCAGCCAGTAGGAGAAGTAAAGCCTTGGTACATGCTACAGTATGGATGGAGCTGGAAGACACTATGCTTTGCAAAGTCAGTCAATCACAAAGGGATGAATATTGTATGACTTCACTTATATAAAAGGACAAGAATAGGAAAATGTCTAGAGAACAAATATTATTGGTGGTTATCGGGGTGGGAGGGAATGGAGAAGGGGAAGTTAATGGTGATGGAAATATCGAGTTGGTGAAGGGTAGGGCTGCACAGCTGATTATTATAATTGCTGTCACTAAGGTGTACACCTGTAAAAAGTTAAAAAAAAAAAAAAAAAGTACCTGCTGACGCTGCTTATGGATATCAAAAAATCTCATTGGATTTGATTTCTTGGTTTGGTGGTTTAGGGTCATGGTTTCATGGGACATCCCAGTTAATTGGCCTAATAACATATATAGTGCTTCTGTTCTACCTCCTAGTTCAATGCATAGTGCCTGGGTCTTAAAAGCTTCCTAGCAGCCATCCATGGAACAAAAATTTGCTTGGAACAACAGAGAAAGAAGGAGAGTCAGGAATGGGAGGCGGACATGGAATGTGTGGGTAATTGCTTCCTTTGCCATGAGAGGAGAAGCCAGGTGGTGCCCAGTTACCATTATTGAACATTTTGATCAAGGATTCCTGATCAAAAGGGGGAAATACAGACCAGAATTTCAAATTCTCATGGACTCCAGACATCCTACAGCCATGAATGTTGGATGAAGCCCTGAAACTATTGAGCTGAGATAATCCTTAAACTAGACCAAAAATATCCCCTGAAGTCTACTTAAAACCAAACAAAAATTTAGCTTAACTTGTAAAAAAAAAAATCTTCCTTGAGCATTATGCTCTTTTAAGAACATAAATTCACAACAGCAACTATAGAAAAACTGGATAGAAACCTTAGAGGGCAATAAATTTATGTTAATGGCAGAGAACAACTCAGAAAAGGAGAGTGAGAATGGTTACACAATTGGAGAAATGCAATCGATGTCACTGAATCGTGGATGTAGAAACTGTTGAATTGTCTGTTTTGCTGTATATATTTTCAACTGTAACAACAAAAATTTTTTTTTAATATTTTAATAAACATTTATATATTAAAAAAAAAGAAAGTAAGAACACCTCATGGAGCACAGGTCTACTCTGACACACATGGGGTAACCATGAGTTGGAGTCAACTCAATGGTGACTGGTTTCTCTAGTACATAGTTTTTGAAAAGAGTATAGCTGGGT
This sequence comes from Elephas maximus indicus, assembly GCF_024166365.1. Taxonomy (NCBI): domain Eukaryota; kingdom Metazoa; phylum Chordata; class Mammalia; order Proboscidea; family Elephantidae; genus Elephas; species Elephas maximus. The sequence continues at coordinate 65,747,817 of NC_064838.1, forward strand.
TTTTATCCCCCCACCTAACTTAAGAATCTCTGTTTATGGTCAGGCAAGTTCAATCTCTTTTACATACTTATGTGATTACAGATATATTTTGCCTCAATCCAATAATCTAATTAATCTACAACTTCTCAAAAATCAGAGATTGTGGCTTCTAAGCATACAAGTACTGCACGCCTCTGCCATATCTACCTTAGCCTCATGATTTAGCTAATCTTAACACGTAATTTAGACCCATTAGCAAACGGTGTTCTCTCAAAGCTACAAAATAATAAGTCCTTATACAAATAACACAAAAAACACAAACTAAGGTGGCCAACCCACTACTCTATTTCTTTACCTGTAGCATAGATCCATTTGTTGCCTATCTTGGGTATTGCTGTACTTCCTCCTCCTGGCCCCTCATTTTATTTTCGTTTCTGCCAGAAGCATCTCTCATTCTGTCTTTTCCTCTCCCACATTTCTTCGTTCCTAGCTCAGTCTCCCATCATCTCTTGCACGGACAATTGCCTTAGTATCTTTTATTTTTGGACCTTCATCTTACTGCCAGCCATAGCAGTACAGCTTCTAGTTACATAAGGGCCTCATAATACAAGCTAAGAAATTTCAACTTTACTCTGCAGGTCAGTGTCTCTCAAATTAAAATCCAAAGACATAGTCCCGTAGTGCCAAACATTCTGTGAGAATTTTCTTTTTAATAATTATGGTTTTACTCCAATTAATGCTCTGAAGAATCCCAATGACAACCTGATAATTGAGCTGTGCTACTAGTTTTTTTTTTTTTTTATTCAACAGCAGTGCCTGAGTATATCAGTTTTTCCCATTGATTCTGTTCTGTTCTCTGTGTCATTGGCACCAAACAATCACCTAAAGCGACAGCTTTTAACTTTCAATGTGTCAGTAAGCACATCTGGCTGTCAGGTTGGGATGTCCTAATGCTAAAATTGTCCCACGTCTGCTATTGTGCTCTTTGGTAGAGATAATTTGCAATTGAAAGATATTGTCATTGAAAAAGCTTTAATTTATTAAGTTATTTAGTTAATGGAGACTGATATGACATCATAAAAACACAGAATATGGCAGAGTAATGGTCTATTTCAATTGTTATGGACTAACAAGAAAACAACAAAGGCAGAATTGATATGTAAATGGTGTGCCTATATCAAATGAAAGCCAAATGATATTATGGGACGCTGTACAAAGGAAGGTTTCCCAGCCTTTCACACAGAGGAAAGTGGTGAGAGAGCTGAGTCATCATATGGCTCAGGCCTCTTTAAAAAGACCTCTTTAAAGGTTAAAAAGCAAAGACGTCACTTTGAGGACTAAGGCGCACCTGACCCAAGCCATGGTGTTTTCAATCACCTCATATGCATACAAAAGATGGATAATGAATAAGGAAGACCAGAGAAGAACTGATGCCTTTGAATTATGGCCTTGGTGAAGAATACTGAACATACAATGGAATGCCAGAAGAACAAAAAAATCTGTCTTGGAAGAAGTACAGCCAGAATACTCCTTAGCAGCAAGGATGATGAGACTTTGTGTCACAGAAAAGAGGAAGACCCTCAACAAGATGGATTGACACAGCAGCTGCAACAATGGGCTCAAACACAACGTTGGAGGCACTGAGGATACGGAAGTAAACAAGACAGAAGTTATATTTGAACAATTTTAAAAATTAACATGAATTTATAATATATTGTCAGATAGTGATTAGTTCTGTAAAGAAAAATAAAGCAAGGTAAGGAGGTAGAGAATTACAGTGATGTGATGTGGAGTTGTGTTAGATAGCCTGGTCAGAGAAGGATTTTCTGAGGAGATGACATTTGAAGAGAAACATAAGTGCAAGGAGGAGGCAAGGCATATAAACATCTCAGGAGAAAGACTTCCAGACAGAACCAAAGGAAAATACAAAGATGTTGAGGTGGGAATAAGCTTGACATACTCAAAGAACAACCAGAAAACCAGTGTGATCAGACCACGGGAAGGAAGAGGAAGAGTGGTCTGTGGTGAGGTGAGCACAAAAAGCAGAAGCCGAATCTTGAATGGCCTTGAGGCTGTGTCTGAGATACTGGATTGAATCCTCAGGATTATGGGGAGCTATCAGGTATATCATTGCTGGTATCAGATGCATCCTGGTTGAAAGCACAGAATACCAGAAAGATGTTTACCTGTGTTTTACCGACTATACAAAGGCATTCAACTGTGTGAATAATAACAAATTATGGATAAGATTACAAAGAATGGGAATTCTAAAATACTAAATTGTAATCAAGAGGAACCTGAACATAGACCAAGATCCGGTCGTTCAAACAGAACAAGGGGATACTGATTGGTTTAAATTCAGGAAAGGTGTGGGTCAGGGTTGTATATTCTCACCACACTTATTCAATCTATATGCTGGACGAATAATCTGAGAAGCAGGATTATAGGAAGAAGAATGCAGCATCAGGATTGGCAGAAGATTCACTAACAACCTGTGATATGCAGATGACACAACCTAGCTTGCTGAAAGTGAAGAGGACTTGAAGTCCTTACAGATGAAAATCAAACACTACAGCCTTCAGTATGGACTACACCTCAACACAAAGAAAACAAAAATCCTCACAACTGGACCAATAAGCAACATCATGATAAATGGGAAAATGATTGAAGTTGTCAAGGATTTCATTTTACTTGGATCCACATTCAACACAACCTACTGCATTGGGTAAATCTGCTGCAAAAGACCTCTTCAAAGTGTTAAAAAGTAAAGAAGTCACTTTGAGGACTAGGGTGCACCTCACTCAAGCCATGGTATTTTAAATCACCTCATATGCGTGAATAAGGATGACTGAAGAAGAATTGATGCCTTTGAATTATGGTGTTAGCAAAGAATACTGAATATATCACGGACTACCAGAATAACAAATTTGTCTTAGAAGAAATACAGCCAGAATGCTCCTTAGAAGTGAGAATGGCAAGAACACGTCTCACGTAATTTCCGTGTCATCGGGAGGGACCAGTCCCTGGAGAAGGACATGATGATTGGTACAATAGATGGTCAGCAAAAAAATGGAAGACTCTCAACGAGATGGATTGACACAGTGGCTACAACAATAGACTCAAACATAGCAATGATTGTGAGGATGGCACAGGACTGGGCACTGTTTAGTTCTGGTGCACATAGTATTGCTATAAGTCTGAACCAATTCGACAGCACCTAACAATAACAACAATATTACGGTATTTTTATATAGGAAGTGATATGATCTGATTTATTTGTTTATTTAAAAGATTACTTGCCTATGATCTGTAGCTCTGACTACAGTGGGGCAAAAATTGAAAGAGGGATACCAGTTAAAAAGCCTATTGCAGTAGTCTAGGCAAGAAGTGAAAGTGCCTTTGACAAGGATGAAAGTTGGATATGCCTTCATAACTTGAAGGACCAGATTTTTGAGAAAAGGGAAGTTCATTGTGATGAGTCCAGTTTTCTGTATGCTTCTTTTCCCTTGCATTTACTGATTCTTGGTGTTGGAAAAGAAACTGAGAATCTGGACAAAGGGCAGCTACTAAGAGGAAGAAAAGTCAATGGCAATCTCACCGAGTTAGGGAGACAGAAATTGGAGTTTGAGAATGACAAGGCACTAGAGAGAAGGGAGATGCACAGAAATTATCCTGATGCCCTGTACATACCTTTATTTCCCCTCACAACATTTTCTAAACCCTTTAAAATTTTCTAAATTCTTAATATGCCAAGCACAAAGTGAATGAAGATAAAAACCAAATTTTCATCAGCCTCACGGTGCGGGGGTGACAAATATTAGTTTCAGGAACAACCAAAGACAAAACACTTGAGAAATTCAGTTGAGATCCTTGAAGAGATATATTCTAGGCGTAAGGGTAACTCAGAAGAAGACCAAGCATTATAAGGACTACAAACAAGCCTCAAGTCTGATCAGTCCCTGACTGGATAGAAGTGATGTACCCTTCTGCTGCCTACCAGAGGATGGGATGAATTTTGCTTGGAGGAAGATAATATCTGCGCTTTTTCATACTAAATGTCTGATCTTCAGAAAAAAATTAGCAGGTATACCAAGAAACAGAATCAAGAGAAAAAATAGACAGTAGAAACAAACCCTCAAGTAAACCATGATGTTGTAGTTATCAAACATGGACTTTAAAATACTGTGACTAACGTGTTCAATGAAACAGATGACAAGACAGAGATTTTTTCACTAGAAGACTGAAGTTCACTTTTTTTTTTTACTGAAAAATCTAGAATTGAAGAATATATTGCTGAAATTAAGAAAGGATAGCCAAGCTGGACCCCTGAGGCACTTCAACATTAAAAATTAAGAGATTGTTAAAAAAAAAAAAAAAAGAGGAGGAGCCAGTAAAGGAGACTGAGAAGGAGCAATCAATAGGAAAGGAAGGAAATTCATAAAATTAAGTGAATCAAATATTTTAAGAAGATTTAGATCATGATTTCACTAGAGTAACAGAGGACAAAAGGCAGATTTGAGGAGAGAATGGCCTTTGAGGGGTAGGCAAAGCAATAATACGTAGCTCAGATTTTTCTATAAAGGGGAACATAGAAATGAGGTAACAGGAGTGGGGAGTGTATCTCAGATGAGGTTTTTTTAAAACATGGAAGAAATCACAGCCTCTTTCTAATCTGCAATGGGATCAATTGGAAAGGGAGAAACTGAGGTTGCGATAGAGAGAAGAGAGAACTATGGAAGTAAAGTTTTTAAGTAAGTGAAAGATGGTAGGGTCTACTTAGGGTGATCATAAAATGAATCATCCAAAGCAAAACACTGATGAGAGTGAAAAGGTGTCAATACTGATTAAATAAGAACACCAGGAATAAACTGGAATCGTGCTGAGCAATGTAGGATGCAATGACTCTAGCTCTAGTGCACAAGCAAAGGGCTGGTCTTAAGTAAAGGAACGGGCAGTTTATGCAAAGTACCACAAGGGAAGGTGGAGATGACAACTGCGAATCCAGTAGGCTGGTAGATTTGGTGGAGGAGATGAGCTAGCTTTTCTCTGATTGTTTCTATTTTCCAAGTGAACTATAAAGCGAGAGAATCAGCTGAATGTGAGAACTGGGGATGGGAGCTGGAGGTTTAAAGATACAGGTGAAGGTGAAAAACAGTTGTCTTAGAGAGTAAAAGAAGTATTAGGTAAATGACATAGGATTGCCAGTTAGAGCAGAGGATCCACTTTAAACTTGTGGACATAAATGCAAGGTAAGGCAGTTCAGCACAGTTCTGTCTTCTTCTCCACCCATCCACATTCAGACCCACAGTGGGCAGATAGTGATGTGGGGATCAGAGCTTTGCCAAATGAGGGTGATGGAGAGAAAGGAACAAAAGAATTGAACAAAAGGGGCAGACTGGTGTGAGTGTAGGCGGGTTTGTACATATGGAGCAGAAAGCTGAGGGAATAGGTTTTCATTCAGTCCAGTGTCCTCCCAGACAAAATTCTGTACCATATTATTATGGAAGATACTTGAGAATATCTCCTTCAAAAGTCTGAAAAGTCACCACCATGTAAGAACTAGGCCTTCTCATAAGAACAGATAATAACTTAACATTCTACCATGACTGCCTATTTTTCTCAAATCCAAGAAACTCTTTCCCAAAGATTGGTTTTCTATCTCTAACAAAAGAAAAAAAAAGTGTAACTTCTGAAAATTCCCAGTTAAAAGATTATTTTGTTATTGTTGTTTAGAAATCACTTTTTTAAATTTTTGTGTTTCTGCAAAATATATAAAGAAATGTGTTCTTTGGTATCCAAAAGGAAATAAAAGTATTCTGATTGGCTGAAGTCACAGGCCTATAATTTTTGCCTTAATAAAATTAAAAAAAAAAAAAAAAAAGTCAGAACATGAGGTACTGCCCTGACTCCACCACCCGCACAGACATCCTGAACGGTCTCCTCATCATGTCCTCAGAAACTCAGCTGCAAAGCCTCAAACAACTCGTCTGTCATCTGCCTTCACCAGCCTAGACTAGACAGCAAAACCAGTCTGGGGCTAAAAACCACTCATCCAGCTGAAGATCCTCAACCTCAGGCAGGGGTCAGGCGAAGTGTAGGTAATGTCTGGATATCGCCTGACACTCCATTTGGGAATAAAGGGACAGTGAAATGCTTTTTGTTAGCGTCTGTCTCATAGTGACCCCAATTTTCATATTATTTAATTAAAATATCAAAACACTCTCTATCCTTGAGAGGGGACCCAGTCTCTAATAGATTTTAAAATAGATAGTTTTTAGAAAAAGTCTTTGTGGGGCTAATCAGCACAGCACTATGCCTGGTCAGTCTCCCTAGTAGACAAAGGTCAATTTCTCTTAGTCCTTGAACCAGCATGTTTTCCTTAGGTTTCCTTGCCTAGACCAGCTGCTGGGCCATATACACACGCAGCCCTAGGGGAATCTTCTATATTAACAATGCGTCTGAACTCTAGGGACTGGCCAAAGTCAAGCAGAAAGCTCACAAACTGAAGAGCCTGTAGATGTCTACGACACTGGTGCGGCTGATTCAACCAGACGCCCAGCCTTGGATCCGCCTTGGGTTTGGGATACAGATTTCTGCTTCTGCTACAGAAAAATTCCATAATTTCTAGTATTGGACCCAGAGTTGAACTAAGAGGTTACTCCTGCTTTCTTCTTGGTTTCCCCCTGATGTGAACTTTGATCAATATGAGAGTCAAAAAACACCCCAGTGCTATATTTGTTCTGTTGTACATAGGGTCACTATGAGTCGGAACTGGCTCGGGGCCACCTAAAAACAACAGACCATTAACACCAGTTAACTATTCTATTCTGTGGCCACTGTTAAAGATAGTCATCTTGTAACTGAAATTCTACTGGCAACAAGAAGAGGGAAAAGAGTAGGGGAATGGATTCTTTAAAGTCCATTCCAGCTACTTACGAGAAGCCTAACAAGTCGCAATGAACAACAGCAGGAAGAGAAACTGAATTAGTGATTCCCACCGCCTGTCTCTGTCCACAAGCCCCCTCTGCTGGAAGAACTATTAGGAAATAACTATAATAACAATAACCAAAAAAAAGCAAAGAAGGCAAACCCCGGCAACACGATCAGCTCCTGTAAAATTGAGTCAAATGTAGTGATTAGTGAATGTGAGCTGCAACTGGAACACCACTTACAGGTGAAGCAGTATGACGAATGGCTCACCAAGAGGGCAACACTGCTCTTCTATCCTCACCACCCGTCAGTCTCCATTGCCTTCAATTTGTCTGGCACATCACAGAAAGCAGGCCATATGTATTCACCATACAGAGTAATCTTACTTTGCAACATTAAAAAAGGAAACATAATTGCATATAGTTGAAGAGTATGGCCCAGCTTCTCAATAAGGATTCCTGGCATACATCTTTAAAAGTATTATGTTTAAAGCGCAGTTGTAAAAGGGAATGTACTCAGCAAGTTTCAGAACTCTTGACCCTGTGCTGGGTCTGGGTGATGCACTGTTAGTTCTCAAGCAAGGGAAGGCTTCATTAATCCCCTGACCAAACCCCACAGTGAGTGGGGGTGTCAGCATGTCCCGTTTCACTCCCCTGGAAGCCAAATTTCTCTGCAGAGCCTGCTTCATCCCTGTGTGGATGCCAGACTTTCCATCTCCACATACCTATGCTATGCTCTGACACGTGAGCTGGGAGGTGAACTACCTTCACTTTCTCATTTGACAACATTTGTACAAAAAGAATATCAGGTGAAAATGTATTTTCAGGCAGGAGGGATCTGAAAATTAACATATCTGCAAACTTTAAGATCCCCTTTACCAGATTTGCAAAAGCCATTTTAAATGAACCAATTGAATTGATTCCATCAGAAAATGGCACGCTTCCCCCCTCTTTCTTCTGTCTCAGAATTTACCAGTTGCTTCTCTGATTTTGTCAGGTCAATGACATATTTTGCATTTTGTGGGATATAATTTAAATTATCTGAGTTAATAAAAAATGAACTCTGTTTAAAGATAGTACCTAAATCTCTGCTGTTCTCTTAGCACTCATTGCTAGGTGCAAATTAAACCAAAACAAAACAGAATCAGAATTAGAAGGGTCAAAAGGGCTCTGCAAAAAGATAGAGCTATAATGACATTCATCAAGCACTATTTAGAAAAGTAAAACCCGGAAATACTAAATGCCAAACATTACAAAACTGTTCAAATTAATTATGGTATAGCCATCAAGTAAAATGCTATGTGGATATTGAAAATCATGTGGCAGAACATTTAACAACATAAAAAAAGATTCTTGATATTATTATGGGGAAAAAAACACATTACAAAAATAGTAAGTACTATCTTATCACATTTACTGACAAGGGTTATATTTGGATAATAAAATTGAAGGTTTGGCAAACATTCATTGGCCAACTGACCCTCCATTTACAACTTGCCTCTCTAGTCCTCTTCGAAGATGGGATGGCTCTATAAAATGAGATGTAAGCAGAAGTCTGCAGAGTGGCGTTTCTTAGAAAGCTTTTTGTTTTGTCCTGATTGAACAGGGCAGATTCAGCTAATGGGCCCCTTATCTTTACCCTGTACCTTCCCAATGCAAACATGATGCCAGTAGGAGTTAGAGCTTTACTGTGAATATGAAGACAAAAGCCACAAGCTAAGAGCAGTAGAGAGGAGAAACCAGGACATCAGCCCAGGCTGTCATCTATAGACTTGGAGAAAATCACCATTAGCTGGGTCTTCTATAATTTGCAGCTGAAAACATTTCCTGATACATGGAAATTTTTATTTTCTTCTTGCTTACCTGTTGCCGTTGAGTCAATTCCGACTCATAGCAACCCTATAGGACACAGAGTTTCCAAGACTGCAATCTTTACTGCAGACAACTGCCACATCTTACCCATCCATCTTTCAGATAGCAGTGGAGACCTTATTCACAGCACTACCAGGGCTCCTCTTTTTGTTCATCTATCGTTTGTATATTTTCTACCATAAGCATGTATTATTTTTGTGATAAGAAAAAGATATTGGATACAAAAAAAAGGAGCTTTAGAGTCCTTCAAGACAAACTTTCAGGAGACTGTGAGTTGTAGACTCAACTCATCCAAGAAACAATAGCACAGGCAAAGACAGCAGACCAATAGTAAAATTCTTAGAGATGTTCAAGGATATTAATATTTTCATTCACTTCTACATATAATGCTTATTGTTATTAAGATTACTATTTTCCTAATCAAGGAACATTTATTAAGATCTACTTATTGTGCCAAAAGGTCTGCAGTTCAAATCCACCAGGTGTTCCTTGGAAACTCTACAGGGCAGTTCTACTCTGTTTTATAGGGTCGCTATGAGTCGGAATCGACTTGACAGCAGTGGGTTTTTTGTTTTTTGTTTTTAATTGTGCTACGTACTGAGCATCCAAAGGTGAAGACAGCCCTGGACTTAAAAAATCAAATAAAGAGACAAACCCAAAGAAGTATAACGTCTTGTCTAACATCACCCAATAGAGAATAGTGAAACATGGGCCAGAATACAGGCCTATTGATTCCTAACAAACTTTATCACTGTACCATGCACCTGAAGCATTAATATCTGGCTATCAAATGTAAGGAAAACTCTGATGGGAGTGTTTAAGAAGGGTGGATTGGATGGGACCAAGAAATATGGGAGACAGAAAGAATGTGCTCTTTAACAAGCACTTAGTAGATTTGTTTCCCCCCAGTAAAGGGAATGCCCTCTTTGAATGGAATAGGGAAGATCCCAGTTTTATCTATCTACACCACAGTGAAACAGCTGATGGATCCAGGACCACTGATTGTAATCTTAGTCAAGTATGACAGTGGGGGAAAACACAACAAGCTGCAGTCAGCTGTTAGACACCGCAAGGAACACCAGCAACTTGACCTATTTATTCCTCTTTTTAGCCATTTGTTTTGGTGTCAGGGTAAACACGTCAAAGTAGAGTCCTTATAAAGGTATGGAGCTTCATGGAAAAGGCAGTAAGGCTTGGGATCATATGCAGAATAACAAGTACCGTTCCAAGAGCAGGGCAGCCACATAGCCTCTATATGGCCAAAACACAGAGCAGCCATCTTGAAAGCTGAAAGTTCACTCTGAATATACCTTGAGAATAATTTGGGTATGTTCCTCAACCACATTCACTTAAAGTTCAAATAAATAAGTAGAAGATAATATGCTATAAATTAGTGCCAGAAAGATCAATACTGTGTGGATTTATACGTATCTCTAATTAGAGCAACTATCATTTTTTATTGTGGTAATTTGCTTACATATCTGTTTTCCCACTAGACTGTTAGCTCCCTAAGTGCAAGGGCCATTTCCTTTCAATTTTGCTGAGGGTGCCAAGATTTCCTCCTTGTAATGAATCAGGGGCAAACTTAGATCCAACTGCGGATGCCTATCAAAGATGACAGCTATTTTCACTGAAAGCCCTTCTCTATTCCAAGTCATGGTACTTCAGAAAAATAAATAAATAAAAAGTCAACAATGTTTTAACAGTTCCAAACTATCCTTAAGCGAGGGAAAAATCACACATGAAATTCTGTCAAGTAACATTTACCTCCTCGAGCCCTGACTAATCGGAAATGACTGGACTTGGCAGCTCCTTTTATGACTTGGTCTTTAAGCTAAATTCAGCTTCTGTTGTGCCAGTTGGAAAATGCCAGCATCCCTTCCCATCTCATACAACATTCTATTCCGCCAGTCCTTCTAGAGTCTGGCAATCTGGTGTAACCACTCCCCTGTGGGGTTGAGGTAAAAATGATCAGCTAGACTTACGGTATCTGAGGAGAGCAATGGTGGAGTTAGGAGAGATTAGGAGGGTGTTAGATTCATTACTACTGATTCCCTGTTGGCAACTAAATGGAAAGACATTCACTGCAGTTATGTAAAGAGTACCTGGCTCAGTTCCAACTCCTGTCTTCCAGTTCTTTAAAAAAAATCAACCAGGAAGGATAAGAAACTAGAAATTGGTGGATGGAGCCCAAAGGTTTTCTCTAGGATGAGAAGCCTTCATCGCTGCCCCCTAATTATGTAAATCTGCTCCTGTAGAGATGCCAGCACATTTATTTATTGAGCCTTACCACCGCCATCCTGGTAACCCAGAGGAGAAGCCAATCTATAATTACTCAAGCTCCATTTCACAATAGACTCCAAAGGACACATGATGTCATTTGCTAAAATGATTCAATCCAGATGGAAAGCATTCTGACCTATACATAATTGATTGACCTTTGCTATGCTCTCCCTGGTTATTTATATACTATCATATGCATGAATGTATATCAGTGGTATTTACACTTGGCAGCTACTTTTGAGAACGCATTATTCAATTGGGATTTAAAGCTTTTTACGACCATTTCCTGACCATACATTCATAAATGAAGGACAAGAAAAGATGTTATCTTAAAAATAACTTTTAATAAGCTCTGGAGGAGCTTTGTCACTCTAGTTGTTTTAAGTTACAGTGGACAGACCTATCTATGTTGGGACTCGGTAATAATGGTGAAATGTGCTTTCCCAAAGGAATGGAATGTTTCACAGATTTTTGAGAAAAGCGTCCTGTGGTGAAGGTAATTAGACACCACAATAAATTACAAAAGAAAAGAGCACACTAAGGTGATGTTCTTAGGCTTTATTTAACTATGAATTTGGTTTTCCAAAAGGAGTTAACTACAAATTAAATAATATCCAAATGGTCAAGATGGTTTCAAAATAATCATAGAAGTAGAGCCAGATGAAGATACTACATTAAAAAAAAAGAATAGATTAGGGAATGTAAATATTCAGGAAGTATGACCCCACTCCCCTTACCCCTACCCAGGGCAGACATCAGTAATTGATCACTGAATTCTCAGCCACAGAGCTTTGACATGGACTCAAACATTTCTCAAAGAGTACTTCAGGAAAACACAACCAACTGAATAGATCTAGACATGAAGTATCCATGTATTTGTTATTACTACTGGAGGTAATCACAGAGTTCATTTTAGAGTCTAATACATGTCAATATTACCCTTCAAAAATATTGATTGTGAAATCCTCATAAATCAGTACTCCTTGGATTGCTTGCCTAAAGTAAATTTCCAATTATCTGAAAAAAAAAAAAAAGTAGACTCACTGGCAAATACTATCGTCTTGTCCTAACAGTGTAATTCAAGACGGTTGTATCTTATTTACTGATAAAATTCTCTCTCCTGTTGTCTTATACTCCAAGGTTTAATCTAAAACTAAACAGATTTTTAAAACCGTAATTTTAAATCACCTGCAAATCCTAGGAAAACATCAAATCCAATTTAGCAGTTTTCAAGAAGACATGGTAGGCTGCTTTCTAAACATGTCTGCCCCTGACAGATGCGATCCTTAATGCAAATGAAAAGCAAAGAGGAGATCTAAACAGGATAAGATGAAGATGCTCATTCATTTAGTACAATGGCTACCTCTCAGGGAAAGGCAGGAGATGAGATAGAGAAGAAACATGGGGGAGGTGGTAATGTTACAGTTCTTAGGTTAAATCGTGGGTTCACAGGTGTTTAGTTTACTATGCTCCAAAGCACATAGCTTTATAAACACTAAATATATAATAGTTAAAAAAAAAAAAAAAAAACCCAAGGTTAAGAATTCAGGCAATATTTTAGCTAATTTTGAGTCAGTGCTTCACAGAAGAGATTCAGTGTGCCAACTCAAGGATAGATACAGTTTAGAGCTAGGAGTTTCTAACCATCAACTAGAAAACTCTACGCAATGATGACAATATTTTGTTCTGCTAAATTGACTACAGTATTCCTCAAAAATATCAGAAACTTAAAGTTCCATTTCCTCATTTAAAAAAATATCAATAAAACCACGTTAGCCTCTTAATGGGGGCTCATATAGCTACAAGAAAGAGAAACTCACTTGAGCTCAAGTTTAAAAGGATTATAGATGAGGGATTAGAGGAATCCCATAGCACCTAGGACAGGAAGTACAGCTTTGTCTCACCAGGAACCAGAGCCAGGGTATGGGAAGCCATTCAGATCCAAGGTCAACACATGCCCCTCTCTCTGTGGCTCCATGGTCTCACATCTCTACTTCCTTCTGGAACCTTTATTCTATTGCCTCTACCTATGGATGTGCTTTTTCTTCTTTAGCATCAACATGGCCAAATGTTTGCATCGCTGTGTAGCTTAAGGCGAGGCCAAGTAGTGTCCTGAGCACTACTTCAAAATCCCAGAGAGAAAATCTAATTAACTCAACCAAGGTCAAGTGTCCACACCTGGTCTGATCAGCTAAAACTGTATCTCAGGAGTTAACAATTCAAGCACCTACAGGGGCCACGCACCTAATTAAAGGTGTGAAGCTGACCAGGTATGAAACAACCAGGCGTTGGAAGAAAGAAGCCTGCAATAAACAGAGCTCGTGCTGCTTCTCAACCTTGGCTATGTAAGGATAAACCAAAAAAAAAAAAAACAAACCTGTTGCTGTCGAGTTGATTCAGACTGAAGAGATCCTATACGACAGAGTACAACTGTCCCATAGAGTTTCCAAGGAGCACCTGGTAGAACAGAAATCCATTTTTATTGAAATTTCCTCATTTTTCAAACATTCCTGCAGGCTATATTGGCCATGAGCCTCTGCAGTCATTGCCCTACAAAGAGTGAATTGTAAATATTCCAGATTCAGTTAGGAGCCTGAATACATGGCATAAACAGTATACAAAACATGATTAAGAATGCAGAAGAAAAACTAAATACCTGGGAGCTTCTAAAAATCAAACACCTATGCTAATCCAAAGACTTCACCAAAAGAGTAAAAAGACTACCTACAGACTGGGAAAAAGTTTTTAGCTATGACGTTCCCGATAAGCGCCTGATCTCTAAAATCTACGTTATACTGTAAAAACTCAATTACAAAAAGACAAATAACCCAATTAAAAAACGGGCAAAAGATATGAATAGACACTTCACTAAAGAAGACATTCAGGTAGCTAACAGATACATGAGAAAATGTTCAAGATCATTACCCATTAGAGAAATGCAGATCAAAACTACAAGGAGATTTCATCTCACTCCAACAAGGCTGGCATTAATCCAAAAAACACAAAAGAATAAATGTTGGAGAGGCTGTGGAGAGATTCGAACACTTCTACACTGCTGGTGGGAAGGTAAAATGGTACAACCACTTTGGAAATCGATTTGGCTCTTCCTTAAAAAGCTAGAAATAGAACTACCATACGATCCAGCAATCCCACTCCTCGGAATATATCCTAGAGAAATAAGAGCCTTTACACGAACAGATATAAGCACACCCATGTTTATTGCAGCACTGTTTACAATAGCAAAAAGATGGAAGCAACCAAGGTGCCCATCAATGGATGAATGGATAAATAAATTATGGTATATTCACACAATGGAATACTACGCATCAATAAAGAACAGTGAGGAATCTGTGAAACATTTTATAACATGGAGGAACCTGGAAGGCATTATGCTGAGTGAAATTAGTTGCAAAAGGACAAATATTGTATAAGACTGCTATTACAAGAACTTGAGAAATAGTTTAAACTGGGAGGAAAACATTCTGTTGGGGTTACTAGAGGGGGGAGGGAGGGAGAGTGGGAGGGGGCATTCACTAATTAGATAGTAGATAAGAACTACTTTAGGTGAAGGGAAAGACAGCACACGATACAGGGGAGGTCAGCACAACTGGACTAAACCAACAGCAAAGAAGTTTCCTGAATAAACTGAATGCTTCGAAAGCCAGCATAGCAGGGGCAGGGGTCTGAAGACCATGGTTTCAGGGGACATCTACGTCAATAGGCATAATGAAATCTATTAAGAAAACATTCTGCATCCCATTTTGAAGAGTCACATCTGGGGTCTTAAATGCTAGCAAGCAGCCATCTAAGATGCATCAACTGGTCTCAAACCACCTGGATCAAAGGAGAATGAAGAACACCAAGGACACAAGGCAATTACGAGCCCAAGAGACAGAAAGGGCCACATGAACCAGAGACTACATTATCCTGAGACCAGAAGAACTAGATGGTGCCTGGCTACAACCGATGACTGCCCTGACAGGGAACACGACAGAGAACCCCTCCGGGAGCAGGAGAGCAGTGGGATGCAGACCCTAAATTCCCATAAAAAGACCAGACTTAATGGTCTGACTGAGACTAGAAGGACCCTGGTGGTCATGGCCCCCAGACCTTCTGTTGGCCCTGGGCAGGAACCATTCCCGAAGCCAACTCTTCAGACAGGGATTGGACTGGATAATGGGTTGGAGAGGGATGTTGGTGAGGAGTGAGCTTCCTGGATCAGGTGGACACTTGAGACTATGTTGGCATCTCCTGCCTGGAGGGGAGATGAGAGCGTAGAGGGGGTTAGAAGCTGGCGAAATGGACATGAAAAGAGAGAGTGGAGGGAGAGAGCAGGCTGTCTCATTAGGGGGAGAGTAATTGGGAGTGTGTAGCAAGGTGTATATAAGTTTTTGTGTGAGAGACTAACTTGGTTTGTAAACTTTCACTTGAAGCACAATAAAAATTATTAAAAAAAAAAATTCCAGATTCAGAGGGTCATGCTGGGCAAACATGGTTGTAGGTGCCAGCCGTTTGGGCATGGGGGAAGGACAGTCCTCGCAGAAGGGGTCATAGATGGGGAAGTCACTCCAATGAGGCTGGGATTAGGCACTACTTTTACATGCCCCACCTCAGACACAAAACTAAACTTCTAAAAAACATCTTGTTCAAGATCAGATACTAAGCTGGACAGAGATAATTCTCCTGTCACTCTCTATGGGTTCATAAAAAAAGGCAGTAAAGAACAAGGAAATCACACAAAGCAAACTAGATCCAGAAAAAGACACCATCCTCTCTTTTCCCTATCCATAGCAAAATACCCTACTAGTTACAAACAACTCATTACAAAACAACTGTAGATTCTTTTTTCAATTAAGGACAACACAGGTCTTCCTGAATGTCCCATCAACACAATTAGTTCATCATACAAGAACTGTTAGACACAGAAGTTTCAGCTTAGATGGTACATTCTCTAGGGAAGCTCGTCCTAATTCCCTGATCTTGGGAGAGGGGGTGCTCCCTCAGGTGTCCCCACAGCACTCTGCTCCCCCTTGTTATGGTACCTAGCCCCTGTACTGTACACACAAAATTGTCTATTTGCCCCTGCCATGTAGGTGAGCTCCCTGAAAGCAGAGATGACATCTGGTGCCTCCTTATACCCCCCAATGCCTATTTTTTTAATAAATAAATGTAGTCAGCCCACCGAAGAAGTTATTTCTATGTTTTATCATTTAACTCAGAAAAAAATGTTAAATTTAGACTAGATGCCTCCTTATTCTTTGTATGAACCTTCAAGTTTTCTATAAAAACACTTTAAAGTTTCTACTCAATAAGAACTACATATATTATACCATTGCTGAATTATTACAAACTCTAAACCATATGGTTGTGGGGCTTTTAAAAATATTTTTTTGTTATATTCAAGCTAAAAATCCTTAAAAGGCACTTTAGCTTGTAGATATGCACAAATTTTTCCAATATACCTATATTGATGTAGATACAAATATACCTGGTGTAGAAGAACAGAGCATGGTAAAATTCTCTACCTACAGACACAAAATCCATATATTTAAACTTATGAGAAATTGGGAAAAGTACAATATATGCATGCCTTGTAAGACTTATGTTCCACTCTTAAAGAATGAGTCTTGGCACATCTCCCTAGTACTGAGAACTGTTTAGTAGGAATTAATTTTTAAATGGAATCAGCTAAAAATGAGATAGATGTAGTATTATTTATAGGTGAATCTTGTTCTTCAGTAATTATTGAAGGTGACACTAGCATGTTTTGTCATTGGTAATTGGACTGAGTTTGACCAAATGTCTCCCTTTTCTCATGAAAAATAGCTGCAACGTTCCAATTTTTACTGCTACTGCAGATCTGATGGCCCTTCATCGTGTGCAATTTGGTAACTTCACTAATGGGGGGAGAACACAGCATAATTTCAAGGCAATAAGTACATCTGAGGCAGAAAGAAGGTTAATGAGGTCCGTGTCTCCAGACACTTGGTCCTAACTTATGACAAATTAAAAGACTTAAATGTTTTATCTTGAACCAGTAGGATCTTGTCTTCTCATTCTAACCCAATGGAAGTATTTGGTGAAAGTCTTCCTTGGAAAGAATTATTTGGCAATGGAATTACAATTATAGTCATCTGGACAGATAAAGCAGACTGAAGGACAAATGGGTGAATGAAGAAAGTTCAGAAGAGATAACACCATTAATGAGTATTACAAAATGGACCGGGTACTGGCTTAGACTAAGTTAACAGGTTTCCATACTCCAGGAATTGTCAGGCTTTGACATTCATAATGGTCCCTATGAATTTTCAGGAGGAGGTAGGGTTTATGCAGCCTTTTTCAATGCCTTTTTGTCCACATAAAGGCTTTATACGTGTAACTGCTTTGGGGACCAGTAGCGCGATCAGAAAAATCCAGGTTCAGACTCCAGCTGTTACTTAGTAGTTGTGTTCTCACATCTAAGTTTCTTAAACCTTCTGAATCTCAGTTACCTCATCTGAAAAATCAGTCCTTTAGTCTACATTTCATCAGAATTTATGCCCTTAACTACCCTTTGGAATTATTCCCTATAATTAGTTATAGATCGTAACATCTTCAACTGCAATAATCCTATCCCCTATTTAATTTACAATTTTATACATATCCTTTTGTGCATCCAACAAACAGCTGTTAAGCATTGAGCACACACCAAGCTGAACTAGTACCTGGGTATAAACACGCATGGTTCCTGCACTCACATAACAGTCTTCTTGCGGAGACGGACTGTCATCAAATAGCAACACAGAAAAGTGGCAGGTGCCAGAAAGAGATGATATAACAAGGGGCCTGACACACTTTGGGTAGGAGAAAACATCTGAGCTGAAATCTGAGGAAAGTGAATTAACTCAGGGGATATGAAGGAAACAAAAGTCCAAGTGACACTGCGAACAAGAATGTGCAAAGGCCTTGTGTCAGGAGAGGGGAAAGTGATTTTGAGGAACACAGAAGGCAGTCTAGTTGGGGCTCAGCGAGCTTGGTGAGCAAGATGTGAGAAGACTCAAGAGGAAGACAAAGGCCATGTGAGGATTTTGAATGGTTGGAGTTGAATGGTTTCCTGCAGGGAGTAGCATGACCAAACTAGCATTTTGAAAATCTCTCTCAAGCTACAGTGTAGAAAATGGATGGAGATGCACAAGACTAAATGCAAGAAGGTCAGTCAGGATGCTTTTTCATTAACGATGATAATCAGACTTTGATGGCAACAATGTGGTAGAATATAACAAGTCTGAGTGATATTTACGGATTGGTAATGAATCAGGTGCCTGGGTGGTACAAACAGCCCATTCAAGTGCTAACAAAAAGGCTGAAGGTTTGAGTCCACCAAAGGCACCTAGGAAGAAAGGCCTGGTGAGCTACGGAAAAATCCAGCCACTGAAAACCCTTTAGAACATAGCTCTGCTCTGACCCACGAGGCTCCCATGAGTCAGAATCGACTCAAGAGCAACTTTTTTTTTTTTTTGCTTGTTTTGTTTTTTAACGCATTGGGTAAGGAAATTGTAGTACATTTTACCCATGAAATCCTAAATTGCAGAATTTGATCTGGTTATATGTCATGCTCCCCAGTCAGTTAATGCCTTTGATAAATCTCTGGAAGATTTATCTCAGTTGACATAATATTTGTCTTTAAAAAAACTGTCCTGATTCTAAATCGTATTCCACAATGGTCAGTGTCAGGATGTTATTGCGTTATGGACTAGAGAAGCCAACACTTAAAAACTGGCTTTATATTAAGTATACATACACAGTGTGTCTTTTTGTAAAACTATTGTTACTCTTAACTTGATATATTACCAATCACCTTGTCCACCTTCTTACCCATTTCTGGACAGCATTAGCAGGTGAAATTTTTCTGCCAATAACTCACTCGAGATTAACATTTATTTGTGGGAATATGTGTAAATGTTGCTCTGGGAGTAAAAAGAAGAGTGCCGTTGCACCATATCGGTGGTTAACATTCTCTCCCCAAAATGCTGCTAAGCCCTTAAGCAGACGATGGAATATGATAAATAATAAGCATGCAAATAAGAGAGAGATGTATCGACTGCCTATTTGTCAAGTTTGACTGGAAAGATAAACCTAGGGTTCCATATACACACCTAAATTTTGAAAGTTTAGATGGCAACCTGAAGTCTTAAAAAACAATATTTTAAAAGTATATACGAAGCGATGTGACAAAAACATTCACAGTAGTTACTTCTGGGGAACGGACTGGGGTGCAAGCTCAGGTGCTTTTACCCACTACTTCTTACACCTGGAAACCCTGGTGGCATAGTGGTTAAGTGTTACGGCTGCTAAACAAAAGGTCCGCGGTTTGAATCCACCAGGCGCTTGTTGGAAACTCCATGGGGCGGTTCTACTCTGTCCTATAGGGTCACTATGAGTTGGAACTGACTCGATGGCAATGGGTTTTTGGTTTTTTTGGTTTATACACTTATGCATTGTTTGAATTTTTATGAGCAGGTAATATTTTGTTAAAAAAAAAAAAAAGAAGGAAAAGAGCGAGTATGAAAAACAGGATCAATAAAATAATGTCACCGTTTGGAAAAGCCCAGATACTGAGGGACAACATTTACGTAGAGACTAAATACATTACACTACGCTTTTATGATACAATTATTTTTCTTGGGCGATGATCTGACTGACCCAAGGTATACATCTACACACTAACTACTGACTTAGTAAAAGGGCGCAGCTGTACTGGAATCCACCTATACAAATATTTAATATTAAATATATTAAACCCCCATTAACATTTAAAGTTGAATTTCAGGTAAACAGAAGTGGGTTGTTACAAGATACAGAGAATTATTTGCTTCCGATCAATTAAAAAACATGAACACCATATTTGTAAGAAAAAAACACTTTTTAAAGGAAAATGGAAAAACCCACACTCAATCTATTGCAAAGTGCTGTAAAACAGCAGTTCCCATCCAGAGTAGAAACGAGCTTCTCCTCATACCTTCCCTAATTTTAGACTTTGGCCACTTAAGAAGCAAACCACCTAGTCATGTGTTCCCCAAACTTGCTGTACACCGGAATCACCTTTATGGCTTGTTGGAAATGCAGATTCTTTCCTACCCCAAGATGGTGAAGATACATTCTTACCTCACTGCTCTGGCGATAGCCTCCAATATGATGTTGAAAAAAAGTGGTAAACACACACACACACAAAACTGGTATCTTTATTTTATTAACAACCGCAAAAAAGAAAGCTTTCCGTATTTCAACACTAAGTTAGAGGTTCGCTGTAGTGTTTTTTTTTTTTTAAGATATCCTTTACCTGGTTAAGGACATTCTGCTCTAGTCCCAATCTGCTAAGCTTCTATCATAAACGAATGTTGAATTTTATCAAGTTTTTTCCTCAGCTCTTAAGATGATATGGTTTTTCACTTTTACTCCATGAATATGGTAGCTCACATTGATTGGTTTTCAAATAGTCAACTTGCATTCCTGAAATAAACCCAAGCTGGTGGTGATGTGTTCTTTTTATTTATCACTGGATGCAATTTACTAATATTATGACTAAGGGTTTTTTTTGCCTTTAAGCTCATTAGATACGCTGGCCTGTGGACTTCCTTTTTTCTAACACCCTTGTTGGCTTTAAGGTTAAGCTTGTACAGTCCTTATAACGGAGTCTATATAAGGCTGGTATTGTCTCCTAACGCTTCGGAGAATTCTGCTAGTGAATTTAACTGGTGTTTTCTCTGTGGGAAGATTTATAATTACAAAGTTAATTCAGTTAATACATTTTAGAAAAAAAAATTCAGTTAGGATGGTGCATACTTTCTAAAATGTACTATATCAATTTTAATTGTGTTTTTCAAGGTATTTATCCATTTTGTTTAAATTTTTTAATTTATTGGCATAAAATCTTCATACCAAAACCAAAAAAAAAAAACCCACTGCCGTCGAGTCGATTACTGACCTATAGGACTATATGAAAAAGTAGAACTGCCCCAAAGAGTTTCCAAGGAGCGCCTGGTGGATTCAAACTGCCAACCTTTTGGTTAGCAGCCGTAGCTCTTAACCTTTACACCACCAAGGTGCTTTTATTATCTTTTAATATCTATACTTCGGAAACCCTGGTGGCATAGTGGTTAAGAGCTACGGCTGCTAACCAAAAGGTCGGCAGTTCGAATCCACCAGGCGCTCCTTGGAAACTGTATGGGGCAGTTCTACTCTGTCCTACAGGGTCGCTATGAGTCGGAACTGACTCGATGGCAACGGGTTTTTTTTTTTGTTTTGGTTTACTTTAGTGATACTTTCTTTCATTTTTTTATATTGGTAACTTGTACCTTATCTTTATTCCAAACTATTCTTACCAGGGGTTTATTTTCAAAGAAGCAACTTTTGGCTTTATTTAATTTTTTCTATTTCAATTTTTTATGCTTTTATCTTTATTTTCTTGTAATTTTTTAAGTTTATTTTGCTGTTCTTTTCCCAGATTCTTGAGATTGATGTTTATATCACTGATTTTTAGGCTTTCTTTTTTTTTTTCTAATAATTGAAGGCTATAAATTTCCCTATTAGTACTGTTTTAGCTGTAACCTACAAAGTTTGATACGCTGCATTTTCATTACCACACAGTTAAAAATAATCCCAATTTTCATTGTGATTATTTTCTTTAACACATGGGAGAAATTATTTCATTTCCAAATATTAAAATTCTCTCAATATCATTTTGTTGCTAATTTCCATCTTAATTCTACTGTGACCAGAAAAAAAACACTCTATGGCTTTAGTCCTTTGAAATTTGTTGAGAAGGGCTTACACTGAGCATATGGTCTATTTGCAAAATATTCCTTATGAACTTTAAAAATGTATATTCTTCAGTGTTTCATATAGTATTCTATATAGTAAAATTAGGTTAAGTTTGTCAAATCTCAGTTTTTTTCCTGCTTATTTCATTAATTACTGAAAGAGGTATGGTAAAATCCCAAGGAACTTTTAAGATTCGGGCATGTCTCTTTTAGTACTGTTAGTTGCTTACTTTATATTTTGAGGCCATGCTGTTTGTATGCATACACGTAGCTACACCTGCTTCTTTTGGTTAGTCTTTGCATGGTATTCCTTTTTACATGCATTTACTTTTATCTTTACTAGACCTTCTATTTAGAGTGCGTCTTATGTAATCAACACACAGTTGTCTTCTTTTTACAATAAGGTATAAAAATCTTTTTTAAAAAATTGAGGTATTTAGTCCTTCCACATTGCAACGAGCCACAATGAAAAATAGGCTCTTAGGGGGCTGTAGCTCTCAGTAATTAACTGCCATTACCCAGTGGCATTTTACAAGCTTTTATTTACTCACATAGCAGTTAGGCCACAGATGAATGGGATATGGTTCATCGTGGGGTAAGCCCCCTCAGACTTCCCCCTCCTGTCCCGGGAAAACTTGGCACAGGAAAACTCTTCTGCACACATAAGGCTCCAAGTTTACATTGTAGGCTAAAGGCCCCAAGGCAAAGGAGTCTTGGGGTTTTATACTTCAAAGTGCATTTGAACAGGAAAAGGGGTAAAAGGAAGGAGCCTTTGTTCAGCTGAACCTTGCCTGACCATCCTGTTGCCAAGCTTTGTTCAAATTCAAACAGCATGGCACTCCTGTGACCACGGGTGCACGGCCAGAAAGAACACTTCTTCTGCCACTAGGTAGAAGACTAATTATTTCAGTACAATTAAGTAGTCATAGGTAGTCTAGAGAGAGAGAAAG
Organism: Elephas maximus indicus; assembly: GCF_024166365.1. Taxonomy (NCBI): domain Eukaryota; kingdom Metazoa; phylum Chordata; class Mammalia; order Proboscidea; family Elephantidae; genus Elephas; species Elephas maximus. The sequence goes on from NC_064838.1 coordinate 65,770,629, forward strand.
TTGCTTTGAGTTCAGAACAGGGAGGAAGGCTTCTCTGACAAGGAGAGGGGGCTGGGGGAGAGAGAAAGAGACCCAATCCCCAGCCTCCCTATCAGAGAATGCTCTGAACCCAAGGCCTCAGAGCAGGTAGAATGGGTGGGAATCATAAAGGGAGACCCCCCTCCCAGCATACTTTAATGTAGTTACTGTTATTTCTGTGTTGAAACCACCATCTGGATATTTTTTCTGTATTTGTCACATTTGGTTTTTATTTCTTAATTCTCCTTTTTTGTTTTCAATTAATTATGTTTTTATTACTCAATTTCTCTCTCTCAGCTTCTTAGTTTTACATTCTTTAAGTAGTTACCCCAGAGATTAAAATGTATCCTTGACTTATTAGAATCTAACATAACTGATACTTTTACAATTCTCTGGACAATGGAAGGACTTTACATCATTTTGGCTTTATTTAGCCTACTTCTGCCTCATATGTTATCATTGCCTTTTATTGTAATTCTACATATATTTATTTTTCAAGTATTTTATTATGAAAAGTTTTAAACATACACAAAGTAGACTTAATGTAATGAAATCCCTGTATCCATCACCCTGCTTTGGCAATCATTTTCGTTCACGGCCAATTTTTTTCAATCTCTATTCCCATCTACTTTTCCCTCAACCATATTTTTTTAAAGCATATCTCAGGTTTTATCATATCTCTGTATATACTTCAGTGTATTTCTCCAGAAAATAAGGATGCCATTTAAAAATCATTAACCATATCATTATCAGACATATAAAATTTTGCAGTAATTCCTGAATATCTTCAAATGTCCTGTATTAAAATTTGTAAAAGTCTCAAGTGTCATATTTTTAGTCTTTTTTTTTTTTAATTGAGATCTAAACAAGTTCTGCACATTGTGATGGGTTGATACCTCTTTTAAGCTTCAACTAACCAATAGGATCTTCCTTGATCTTTTTTTTTTTTTCAATGCTATTTATTCACTGGAGAAACTAGCTGTTTGAAGTGTCCCACAATCCAATATTTTCTATGATATCGTATTCAATAACATGCTCCAAATTATCTGTATTTCTGTCTGTTGGTCATTAAAATTAGAGGCTTGATCAAATTCAGGTTTATTTTGTTTCGTTTTGCTTTGTTTCTGGCAGACTACCTCACAGCTGGTAGTGTCTGCTCTCTCCTCGAGAGCTACATTATGTCTGTAATTTTGTAATGTTAGCAGTCACTAATGCTTAGTGCCTGAATCCATTAATTTGTTAGGATTAAAAAAATACAGATTTTCTAATCCTTTTTTTTAATTATTATTAGCTTGAACACTATTACAGAGAAAATTACCCTCATCTGTGTTAGTTTACCAACTGGTTTAAGAAAAGCAAGATAAATGCTTGATTCTTTACATTTATATACCATTTTTCAAAATAATAAATCGGTTCACTAACATCCCCCTATGGTAACCAATTAGTTTATTATAACTAGTGCTCTTATTACTGACATTATGAATGAATTAATTTAAACATATTTGATATATTTCAGTCCACTGTAGTTACTATGCTGATGAATGCTTAAATTGTTCCATCTTTGGCTACAGGGAGTCACATCAAGTTAGCTCCTAAGTCCTTTTAACACAATTCTCATAGTCTTTGATAGACCCCTTGCTACCTATTATATACGTATATTTTAAACCCCACTAGACATTATTTTGATTGTTTTAAGCAGTGTATACTCATTTAAATAACTCAGTTATCTTTTTTTGGTGTTCTTCATGTCTTCCTGCATTTCCACAATTCCATCTGGGGCCATTTTCCTTCTGCCTAAAAAGCTCCCTTCAATAGTTTCAATGTAGATCTGCTAGTAATTAATTCTCTTAGGTTTTACTTTTCTAAAAATATCTTTTGAAAGATATTTTCACGGGGTATTCCATTCTAGTAGGCAGCCATTTTATGTTGGTATTTTAAAGAAGTCATTCCACTGTTTCTAGCTTCCAATATTTATGTTTTAAAAAAGCTCTACGTTTAACTGGAGTTCCTCTGAAAACAGTATCTTTTTTCCTTTGAATGCTTTTAAGATTTTTTTAATTTGTATTTTATTTTTCCTAGGTTTTACTATGCCTATATGTGGTTTTCTGTGCTCCTACAGATTCTTGTATCTATAGCTTAATGTCTTCCATCAGTTTTGGAAAATTGTTGGCCAGTTTCTCTTCCAACATTGCTTCTACCCCATTCTCCTCTAATCTGTTTCTGGGTCTCCAATTATCAGGCCCAAAACTTTGTACTGTCCAATTTGTCTCTTGTGGAATTTTATTTCTTTTTACAAAATCCTCTTTTCACCTTGTGCTTTTCTGGATATTTTCTGCTGACTTATCTTCCAAGTCACTAATCCTCTCTTCTGGTGTGTCTAATCTGTTGTTAAATCCATCTACTGAGTTCTTAATTTCAATTACTATATTTTTAAGTTTGAAGTTTCCGTTTGATTCATAGATTTCAGATTTCTGGTGAAATTCTTCAGTGTTTTGTTTTGTCTTTTCTTTTCTTGAACATATTAATCAGTTATTTGAAAGCCTGGGTCTAATAGATCCACTATCTGGGTCAACTCTGAGTCCATTACTTTTGCCTGTTTTTCCCACTTGATTTTTAGTCATTTGTTCCCATTTCCTGGCATGCCTACTAAATTCTTTATGAAGAATAGTGTAAGTTTTGGATGATGTTATCTTCCCCCAAAGACAATTTGATTTTCTTCTGGCGGGCAGATAGAGTATGGACAGAATATCCTGATCCAATTGAGGCTGGTCTACTTCCATTTTGCCCTTATCCTAAAATATAGCACTTCATGGGTTTCATTAAAAAAAAGCTTTGAGGTGCTTCCTTCTTGGAAGCCCTGAACTCCAATTTTTGTCTACCCAGTTCAGTGAGACTGCCAAAATCTCTGCTTTGTCTATTAGTCCCTTATCAACTGTTTCCATCTTACTTATTGTTGTCTCTCCCTGGAGGTGTACAACAAACTCTCAAGGGAAAACTCCATAAGGCATGTTGAAATTACTTCTCTACGGTTCTTTTTTTTTTTTTTGGTTCCTCATGTCCTGGCTCTCTTGGTAGCCCTTAATTCTATTTTCTATCAGGAAAAAAATTATTTCCATTTTAGAAAACAAAAATTTAACTATGTTCCCTGTTAATGTGTTTGTGCTTTTATTTTTCCTGATTTTTAAAGCTAGTAGTATTCTCACCATTCCAATATGATCACAAAGAAACATGTACTAATGGAAATCAAAGAAGTGTTGACCTTCACTAGGCAGTCAACTCTCAGATAATGTCAGGAAATCTGGAGCTTTCTCAAGTAGGAATATGGAAAAGAAAAGGAGGGAGATGTGTTATTTATCACAGACAATACTCAGCACAATTTTATTACTCCTTGGGGATTCCAAAGCTTTTAAAGATGCTATTATTATTTGGAAGCTCTCCAGAGAGCACTAAGTATTAAAAATAGCACCTGTACTCTGCTAAGTCAAATCACCTGTTTATTGCCTAGAGTGATGAAAATCATTTAATAAAATATTACAGACACTTGGTAAAAATCATGCACACAATTCATATGCTCAGAGAGGTTAAAGGAAAAGTCTATGCCTGGCTCAATACATATTCATTTGGGAGGCAGAGATAATTTTGGTGGTTGTTTAATTTAAAACATTGAAGTTTTTTAAATAATAAAAATAAGACCTCTAGAGTAGCATCTCTTGTTTCTTTTGGAAAACTTGCTCCTACTTCTCCCTTGGGAATACAGATATAGGGATGTGACCCAGGCCTGGCTAATTACTATGTTTCATCCCACTGGCCAAAATTATCAGTTCAGCTATGAGCATGTGATCCAAGTTACTCCAATGACACTCAACACTTGGATTTTATAGAAACTACTGGAGGGAGAAAGGAGGTCTGATGGTACAGTGGTTAAGTGCTTGACTGCTGACAAAAAGTTTAGTGGTTCAAAAAGGGACACCAGCCCAGGGGCAAGGACTAGAAGTCAGGAGAGAACAGGAAAGCTGGTAAAAGGGAACCCAAGGTCAAGAAGGAGGAGTTTTGACATGTCATGGTATTGTTAACCAATGTCATAAAACAATATGCATACTAACTGTTTAATGAGAAACTAGTTTGTTCTGTAAACCTTCTTCTAAAGTACGATAAAAAAGAAAAGAACTTCAGTGGTTCAAACCCACCTAGTGGCTCGGCTGGAGAAAGACCTAGTGATCAGCTTCCATAATAATTACAGCCAAGAAAACCCTATGGGGAAATTCCACTGTGTCACATGGGGTCATTATGAGTTGGAATAGACTCAGCGGCACCCAACAACAACAACACTGGAGGGAGAAATTCCAGTGGGATTGCTAAACCAGTAGAATGTAATCCTCAATATGGTGATGACCACATAAAGAAGGCCCTAAGAGTGAAGCCAAAACTACCTAGAATATTTCAGTTATATGAGTCAATAAACTAAGCTATATTAGTAAAACTGGTTTTCAGGACCTTCAACCAACAGTCCGTACTGATAGAGCTAAATCAAAAATGTATGTAGCTGTGACCAAGTCTGTCAACAAGAGTAACTTCAGGTTTAAGAGCAAAATTCTACCTGCTAATTGAAATGATCCAGTGACATTAAGAATATTTTTTATGTAAGTGGTAAAATTTATTCTGGTCCACTGGTAATGATTTAATTTTCCACTTCCATTTACAAGATGCCCAAGATATGAAACTCGAAAATCTATCAATAATACCAAATAAAATAGCTCCATTTTTGAAGTCCCAATGTTAGTTTATTGTTGGAATGTCAATCTATCCTTCATAAAAAAAAAAAAAAAATTGGGGGACTGGAACAAGTTATAAAAGGTTTCCGGACTTTTTATGCAGTTTATAATTTTAAAAGCCCATCTTCAGCTTTGGCTTAATACTATGGTTACTGATGGTATCCACAAGTAATATTCCTAGGAAAAAGGCTGCAAATAAAATGAGAATTCCGCAGCATCTTGTGGCCTTCGAGTGGACACAGATGTGCACATACCAGGATCACACATTTCTACTCAGGGCATTTAATTAGGAGTGCAGTAAAATGTGCAGGACCAGAATTTTAAATATTAGTTTAATAACCTTTATGCAACTAATTTCTGAATGAATCTCTCCCTCTCTGGAGAGGAGTCTCATGTCAAACAGTGATATTAAGGTGAGTCATGGTAGCTGAAAAGGCACAAGGAAGGCATATGTCAGAATTATTAATTTTAAAAAATATTAAATACTTCCTTCCCTGAAAACACACTGTGCCAATATGTGCTGAACTTTGAAGAATGAGTTTATTTCTCTCCTTCCTAACTAACCACTGCCTCCAGGAGGAAGAGGCTAAAGAGAGAAAAGTTTCAAGAGAAGTATGCTACTTCAAAATACCCAAAGAAATGAGAAGTCAAAAGAAAAATGATGTTTGTTGGTTACTTAAAGTGGAATTTTCAGTGGGCCAATCATGGCTGATATCGTACTATGACCATGCCAAATTTACCAAAGCAGTGGTTTTCAAACTTTTTTTTAATGTAACCCACAGTAAAAAAAAAAAAAAATTTATGCTATGACCTTATATAAAACCGAAAAAAACCCACTGCTATTCAGTGAATTCTGACTCATAGCAACCCTATATGGCAGAGTAGAACTGGCCCCATGAAGTATCCAAGGCTGTAACCCTTGCAGAAGCATACTGCCTCATCTTTCTCCTGCAGGGCTTCACCCGATAGTACTGAATCAATTCCGACTCATACCAACCCTATAGGACAAAGTAGAACTGGCCCATAGGGTTTCCAAGGAGCAGATGGCAGATTTGAACTGCTGACCTTTTGGTTAGCAGCCAAGCCCTTAACCACTGCACCACCAGGGCTCCTGACCATGTATTAAAAAAAAAAACTCCAAACTCATTCCCATCGAGCTGATTCCAAGTCATAATGACCCTAGAGGTCCGAGAAGAACTGCCCCAAAGGGTTTCCAAGGAGCAGCTGGTAGATTCCAACTGCTGACCTTTTGGTTAGCAGCCATAGCTCTTAACCACTATGCTAGCAGGGCTTCATGGGCATAAATCAATACAAACCTTTACCATATAAAACAAAACTCTGATATCTTCTATTTTATTCCATTCCATTCCATTTCACTAAAAAATAAGTGCTGATCATCAACTACCCACCAACAGCTTACAACCTGATATAAAGCATAAGATTTGGCATAACTGAGACATACTGTCATCTTAGGCTAAGAAAATTAGATGAGGCTACTTTCAGACTAAAACTTCTCTGCTATGAAATCAAACCAACTGGATCTACACAGTGGAAGTCTTTAGACTGTTCATTAACCTCACCAACTATTTTTATAAAACATTTGAAGTTGTCAAAAACCAAACCTGTCACCATCTCTCTAAACACATTTTGAAATAACCCAGCCCAGGCTCACCATCGCAAATCCCAACCCAAAATACTAATCCTTTTTTTTTTGTTTTTAACTATAAAAGTCAGTAAAACATGCTGCCACAGGGTAATATTTCAATGTAACAAAAAGATAGTCCCTTCATCTGTCCTGTTGTACCTTGTCGTATCCACTGCTGTTTTGATTAGGGTTTCTGTGAAGAAAATGCTTTCCTAATGAACCCTGGAAGATACAATAATTCAATGAATGAAAAATCTGATATGCAAAACAAAATACTCTTCATTCCACACCAGTGTGTATAATATCATTCGGCTCCCCAGATTTTCTTAAAGCTTAAACCTCGTGATGATGCCCTCCTCAATACATCCCCCTATCCGAGTACCTTCTAGGAAGGAAAATCTCCTTGCTAGATTGACCATTAACTTAAAACTCCAGTGCCTTGGATCCCTATTTTTCTGCTTTTTAAAAAGTGATCTGAATTTCTATTAAAAAGATTTCCTTTACAGCTCATGCCTAAGAATTTAGATGTTGGCATGTTTGAGAGTAAACCCTCCAGGGAAGAAATCCGACATGTTGGTTGTTCGTCGTCAACATGACAATCTGATGAGAGACGTATGGTTTCCTGTTGATTCCCCTGTCACATTTGTTAAATTACTGTTGAGACCACAAGGGTAGACCCAGCTTATGAAATTTTTTGTCTTCTTTCTGCTTCATAGATCATTCATAATCACAAACAGAAAATAAAATGAGAATGAGATATTGTGTAAGTCCATTCCCACTGATGCTGAAGCAGAAGACAAAAGGCATAAACCTTAGAGCTAAGAGCCAAACTGCGTTGTGAAACACAGCAGACATTGCAGTGTGGCTGGTTCAGCGTTATGACTAAGACAGGCCACTCTAGACCCAGGGGTCAGTGAATGGTGGTTTTTTCAGATTTGTCCTTAAGGGTTGAAATTTATCATACTTACGCTCAGCTACCCTTAAGACTATTGGATGTACGGGTGTTTGTATGTGTGAAATAGAGATAAAAACCACAGAACTATTTTCTGGATTGAATGAGCAACCAACTGTGCATAGCCTTCAAAGTAATTGCAGGTGCTATAAAAATCCCAAAAGATATGCTGGAAGGCTGGGATGCTAGCATCCTTCATTAAGGGCGATACTGTTAGCCGTGTTGCTTAGCGCGATTTTGAAAGGAGGCATGATGCTGGCACAAAGAAACCTTGGCAGAAATTCCTCTCCCTTAATCTTATGCTCCTTCTCTCCTTTTTTCCTTACCTGGCTGCCATATAAACAAGTGACAAAGGCTGGGAAGAAGAAAGGGGTACCAAAGAAAGAAAAAAGTGAAGTGTGACCCTTGTTTGTGGATGTGTCTTGTCAGTTGGTACTTGGGCAATAATTCACCCACATGCCTTTCTTGAACCAGGTGCTTAAAGGACCCAAGATGGAGCAAGTAGAGAGAAACAGCTATGGGGTGGTTAGGGCAGGGCTTCTTGAACTTGAATGTGCCTACCAATCGCCTGGGGATCTTATTAAAATCTGGTTCAGATTCATTAGATCTAAAGTGAGGCCTCAGTTTCTGCATTTCTGGTTTTAGGGGGAGCCTAACTAAGCTGGCTTCTATGTAAGGCTCTACTATCACCTTTTGGGCCTGGGGCAACAGCCTCCCCTGGGCCTTCCTTTACAGGAATTTCATCTGTTTCGTTTTCCTCTTTAAAGGTGCCTCTGGTAGAGAAAAACAGACGATCTCAGAATTAAAAAAAGAAAAAAGGCACTGGCTCTGGAGTCAGACAAAGTTGAGTTAGAATCTCAACTCTGCAATTCATTTGTACTCTGTATGACCATGTTGTTGGCGACCTGGATTTTGCCTCCTAGTGACCAACGTGACAGAGTAGAGCTGCCCCATAGGGTTTTCCAGGCTGTAATCTTTTTTTTTTTTTTTTTTTAATCTTTAGGGGAGAATATCTCCAGGATGTTGTCTATGGAGGCATGGGTGGGTTCCATCAGCCGACCTTTCAGTTAGCAGCTCAGCACTTAACCCTTGCACCACCAGGGTGCTTCTGTGTGACCACAGGTGAGTTTTTTTTTAACCCCTTTGAGGTTTAGTTTCTCCATCTATAAACCAGGCATGGCATCTTCCTATCTCTCAGGGCTGTTATAAGAAAGAAATGAGATCATGTGCATAACCTCGTAGGTGCTCAATACACTTAGTAATGAGTGAATAAAAAGTTGACAGTACAATAATTACAGGAATAAAAAGGGAGACAGGGCTCTATAATGTTTGAATACACCATAATCTTTCTTAATATTATGGTTTTGGCTCTTTCTTAGATGCACAAGTGTGGGCGTACAGTCTCAATACATTAAGCCAAACGTCTCCCTCCATTTTCAATACTTTTCTTACTCTGGAAAGTTGCTCTCTGATCCTGCTTTTAGCAAAGACAGAATCCACAGCAAGCTTGGATTTTAAAAATTATTTCTTGCTCTATCTAATGGTAGAATACACTTAAAATTTTTCTTTCCCCCAACTGACTCTTCTGGACTTCTTTGGAGTCTATATCCAATGACAGACCTTCCTTGTTCTCAAGCTGCTCCTCCCAGGCTCTCTTTTCCTACCTGAAGTCAGGCTCCCCTTTGTTCTCTAGGTGGATCCATTAGATACCTCTGAGTTAGCCAGAGGAATTAAGGGGGACCAGCTAATGCCACCCCTCCCTAACCCTCCCACATCAGCAGACTGGACTGAGCACGGAAAATCCAGGTTTAAAACAGAGGAAAGGCAGGTGGGGCTATTTTATTAAGTATCATAGAAATGAAGAAGGAAATAGAAAACTGAAGTAGTGACTTCAGCTGCCCATGCCTTGCCTCCCTGACTCCCTCTGGTCGTTCTCCAGGATGGATGGGGCTGGCAGCAGATGGGTACTGTAATCCCATAGACAATACCTTGACCCAACTGGGTCCCAGTCATGGCTTCTGTTTAAGTAACACTAAAGGGTCTTAGGGCATCATCAGAACAGTAAGGACATGCAAACCACAGACGTCCCAGCTCATGACAAGACTCAGTGACCCCTCAGCAGTGCCTGACCCTCCTGTCTCCTCTCCTCTGTCTCAGGCCGGCCTGCACTGGCCTCTCTATCCCAACCTGTTATGACAGAAGGGAGGCTACTTCCCATTAACTCATGTCCCTCTCAGACTGAATCAGAAGAAGGAGGACGTATTATCCTCTATTTTGTGAGAGCGGACCACATGACATTGCCAAATTTGTGGTTTGAATATTGGCAGTTTCGCAGGATTCAACCTTAGATCCTGTTTAGAGAAACGAAGTTTGACTGTTGCCAGAAAACAAAACCATTTCTGCGGCTGAGCTGTGCTGACCGGAACAAGGTTATCTCTAATTCACTCACTCAAAGGCTCCGTATTTTAAACTAAAGCATACTCAGTGTGATCCTTACCTCTGCTCTTCCCTTTTCTAGGGAAAGATAAATCCAGCAACGTTTTTTAAGAAACTTCCCTTCTCAAGCAGCAACCATCAGTCAAGCGACACAGAAATATTACACATTTAAAACTCTGCGTAAGTCATGAGAAGAATACAATAATAAATGACCCACCATTTCTGCCACTAAGGAGTAACTGATCTAGCTGGCGAAAGAAAAGAGAAAAATGCAAAATGTAAAGGATCAAGCAACAGTATAAGAAACATCACAAGACAGGCCACGATCATTTGCTAAATGAGTGGAGTAGAAAATAAGTGCCGTGAGTCGAGAGGCAGGAGCAATCACCTAGAATCTGACTTGAGCCACTTTCAATCTAATTTAGCTCATCAGTCACTGCTCCCTCCCACCTACTTACTGAGGGGTGTTATCACAGAAAATGAAAATCGCCTCTCTGCCTAGTCATAACTTCCAGACAATGGTCCTGAAATGTACACGCAGTAGGTCTCAGGCCACTCCCTCTCTTTTAGGGGGTCCACCTTGGGAAAAGATGGAAGAATGGGACATTTAAGATGGACGCTTTTCTCTCCTCTAGACAAAAAGAACACGACATGGGAGAGGGAGACGAATGCTTAAGGTATGTGCTGCAATAGAAGCCAAATCCGCCTGGCAGCATAGCACAGTGGTTAAGTGTTTGGCTGCTAACCAGAAGGTTGGCAGTTCAAATCCACCAGCTGCTCCTTGGAAACCCAATGCGGGTAGTCAGTTCTAGCCTGTCCTATAGGGTCACTATGAGTCAGAATTGACTTGACAACAATGGGTTTGGGTTTTTTTTGGTTTTTATGACACCTCTTACTTAGTTCTGAATTTTAACCCCTCTGAGCAGTCACCGATATTTAGAAGTGGCTATAGCGGTAAGTGTATTATATTTAGGGACAAACATTGACACCTCCTGACTGCTGATTATTTCAGGGATTCCTGATACTCTCACTCACACCCTGCTTGCCTCCCTGCGGACCCCCCACTTGAGGACTTTACCTAGCCATGCCCTGTCTCCAGCGCCCTCCAGGGGATGGCTGCTTCCTTACTCAGGGAGCCAGGACCACAGGCTCTGCAAGTGACAAACTCTCAAGCCATCAAGTATCTCAGTCCTCCCTCCTCAAAAGCCACATGGGGCTGTTCCACACAGAAATGCAGGTAACATCCTTCTCCCTGACACTGTAAGCCTCTGTCACCCAGGCCCAGTAAAGGTTTGCTAACACACCAAAGAATCACCTCTGATTAGGCCCGCTCTCTCACCTTCTACCACCCATCTGTCAGTTTGTCATACTGTGGTGGCTTATGTGTTACTGTGATGCTGGAAGCTGTGCCACCAGTATTCCAAATGCCTGCAGGGTCACCCATGACAGACAGGTTTCAGCGGAGCTTCCAGACTAAGACAGACTAGGAAGAAAGGCCTTGTAACCTACTTCTGAAAATTAACCAATGAAAACCATATGGATCACCAGAGAATATTGTCTCATACTGTGCAGGAAGATGAGCCCCCTGGGTTGGAAGACACCACACAACAGATTCAAACATTCCAATGATCATCAAGATGGGAAAAAGAAAACGAGCCACGTTCCTTTCTGTTTACCTAAGGTTGGTATGAGCTGGAGCCAACTCGAGGGTAACTAATAACAACTCACCTCCCACATCTAATCCATAAGAAAGACTTTTCAGCTTTACCAACAAAATATCCCTCAACACCTTCCCTTCTCTGCATCTCAGCTGATTTGTTTGTTGACTATTAACTGCCATTACCTCTTATCTGGGCCTCTAGTGAAGCCTCCTAACACCTGCTCCACTCTTGGCCTCCAGTCCATTCTGAGCACAGCAGCAACAGGACGTCTAAAAACATTAAATGGGTTGTGTCTTCCTGGGCTTAAAACTCTTCAGTGGCCTCCTATTACGCTCAGAATAAAATCTAAGCTCTCTGCACTGGTCTGCAAGGCCTTCTAGGACTCACCCAAGCCTATCTCCACCGGACACCTCCCAGCGGGGGTTGTATGGGAGGCCTGGCTTGAACTTCAGACTACATAGATTGGAATCCAAGGTCAGCAGCCCGCCACGTATAGTTTGTAACCTGGGTCAGAATTCATATGTATATGTTGTGTAGTCTGTCAGTTTGTCATACTGCAATGGCCTACATGTTGCTGTGATGCTGGAAGCTATGCCACTGGTATTTCAAATGCCAGCAAGGTTAACCATGGTGGACAGGTTTCAGCGGAGCTTCCAGACTAAGACAAACTAGGAAGAAAAGTCTAGCAGTATACTTCTGCAAATAAGCCAGTAAAAACCTCATGTATCACAACAGAATACTTTCTAATCTGTAGTGAACAATTTCACATGGGTTTCACCACATCAGAAGAACACGTGAAATTGTCCATTACAGATTAGTAAGTAAGCACGAGTAAGCCTGTGCTTACACTGCTCACTGGGTAATCCATCCCTGTCGGGGATTATAAATTTGAAAAAAGGTTTTGATCCTGTAGGAAGGTGCTGTGGGGTTGGGAGACAGATGCCAGCCATATCTAGAAGCAGAATCTTTGATGTGGTGAAAAAACGTGAAGTTGTTCTCTACAGATGACCTGGATAACCCAGCCCTGGACACAACAGTGGACTCAAGCACATCAAAAATTTTGGAGATGGCACAGGACCAGGCTACATTTCATTCTGTTCTACATAATGCTGCCATGAGTCAGAGCTGGCTAGACAGCAACTAGCAACAACAGCTACAGGCCAGTCACCTACCTTCTCTGTGCTTCAGGTTCCTCATGTGCAAAACTATGTTTCTCATTGAATTGTTATGAGAAGTCAAGTCAGATAAACCAGAAAACCAAACCCACTGCCATTGAGTCGATTCCAATTCATAGTGACCTTACAGGACAGAGTAGAGCTGCCCCACAGTTTCCAAGGAGCACCTGGTGAATTCGAACTGCTAACCCTTGAACTGCTGACCCTTTGGTTAGCAGCCATAGCACTTAACCACTATGCCACCAGGGTTTCCAAAGTCAGATGCTCCATATAAAATATCAGCAGAGTGTCAGTCCATAGTCGATGCTTCACTCCTGAGTGGGAGCTCACCCGCCTACTCTACTAATCTCTATTGCAGCTTTTTATTGCTGAAAGAGAAGATACCATTCAAATGACACCCTTTCCAGACCCTGAGCTCTGTGTACATCCTAGCACGATAGCTCTCCTCACTCTGCACTGCACACCAGGTCTGCAAGCTTAGCATCTCACAGTGATAAATGCCTAATTCACGGGCAAAACTTATTTCACATAAAGCAGGTCTGACCTAGGGGGACTGTGTGATCAGGGCACAACCAGGAGTCAACCTGCCCCTGTTCCACCATGTTCTTCTTCGTAAGCTTTGACACTTACTACAGGGAAGAGGTGTCATTATTTCTACTGATCCTTCATTCCTCCCCACCCACCAAATACACACACCCAAATGTTCGAACCTTTGTATACGCATCTTAATAATCCACCACTGAGTACTTGGCAAGTCCAATGTACCATCATATGGCATCAAGAATGTCTGGAGCTGCAGCTTAAATGTCACAGGTCTGATGTTAAAAACTGTACTGAGGGTCTACTCTCTGCAGAGGGCTGTGCTGAGAATTGGTGGATACAGAAGTGAGTAAGATACTATCCTGTCCTTTAAAGCAGTACATTCTAAACTATGGGACATAACCTATTAAACCCAAACCTGGTGCCATGGAGTCAATTTCAATTCATAGCGACCCTAAAGGACAGAGTAGAACTGCCCCCTAGGGTTTCCAAGACTGTAGTATTTATGTAAGAAGACTGCCACATCTTCTCTCACAGAGCAGCTGGTGGGTTTGAATCGCTGACCTTTTGGTTAGCAGCCAAGCACTTAACCACTGCACCACAAGTGCTCCTTACATCCTATTGGTGGGTCACAAAATATATTTAGGGAATTGTGACCAGCATTTTTTTAAAAAAAAACTGAAATAGAACTGAAGAGAAAATATTAGAATATACCTCATATAGTACAGGGGTGTGTGTGTGTGTGTGTGCGTGTGTACTGGGTCATGATGTAAAAATGTATTTCTTATTGTGGATGAACTAAAAGTTTGAAAGCCAAAGTTTCCCAAAGGGACGAGACCATCATCTGAACACAAAATGACACAAAGTTCACACCTGGAGATTCCCTAGAGTGACGTATAAATCTCATTCAATATGTATATATGATGGGAGAGATCGGCACTAATGGGAGGAGACCTGATGTTGAGGCAATGGTGAGAACCCAGATTTTGCTTCCCAAAGCCCATAATAATCATACATCTCCCTGCTCAAAGGATAGTAAATGTGCCCCATCACCACAGAATATAATCCAAGCTCAGGGTACAGCATTGGAGGACCTCCAAGTTTCTCTCTTGCTCCTTGTCACCTCCACTCCACTCTCTCTAGACCACAGTGTTGCTGCAACCCTTTCTGACATTTCTAAATATGCCCCACATCTTGCTACTGCTGGGCTCCTGTACAGACTCTTCCCCCATCCCAGAATGCCTTTCCTTCCATTTCTGAACACTAAAGTCATAAATTCATAGTGGCTAGCTTTTGCTTTGTCTCTCCAGCCAACTACCCATCCTCCTCTGATAACACTGTTCTCTTTCCTTTGAGGAACTCCCCCAAAGGTTCACGTGTTCCTGGTGGGCTTGTCAGTCATAATCCCTCATTGCCTGTGGTCACAGGGGAAGCCATGTGGCAGAGAGAGAGTGACTGGGTGACAAAACAGACATGTGACCTAAAGCAGGTGACTGTCCTACCACGTGCATACCGCAGGCGCAATGCCTATTCTGTATTACAAGAGTAGCCCTCCAAGTTTAGTAACACTTGAAGCACTTGTGAAAACATAGATTGCTGGGGGCCACCCCCAGAGCGTCTGATTCAGCAGGTCTGAGGGAGAGCTTGAGATTTTACATTTCTAGTAAGTTCCCAGGTGTACTCATTTCCTACATCATTATTGTCTGATTCATAAGCTCCTTGAGGGCAGGGACTAGGTCTTATTCATCATTTTGTTGCCAGCATGAAACGAAGTGACTAGTACCTCACATGACATTTGTGGGAAAATGTTAGGGAGAACAGCCTTTATGTGAATAGTAGGAAATGAGTTAGCATATTGGGGCAGGGCCTGATGTCAAATTGCCTTGAAAAGCAGGCAGAATTTAAACACAATATAGTAGGCCATTCAGAGCAATTACAGAATCCTAAGCAAGGACATAAAACTAAAATCGTTTTATAGAGCCATATCAGTAAGTCCACAGCTCTGCTTAGAAGCAATCAGACAAGGACCAAAGGTTTTCCAGGATGTATGATACTTCAAAGAGACAAAGGGGATCAAAATCAGGCCCTTCAATTCTCTTCCAGCCTCCTGATTCTTGGTATCAAGATATCTGTCCTTTGTTCTTGGTGATGTACTGTATCTGATTATAACTGTGAGATTTCAAACATTAGGCTCTGCCGCCTTTTCCATCAGGATTCTAAAATCAATATCTCTACCATGACACTAATTCCCAAGATTAATTTATGAAATTATGTGATGTGCTTTGAAGACTGAAGGCATCTTAGAGAGAATGTCACCTTGTACCTCTGTAGGAAGTAATGACTTCTTTAAAAATCAAGAGCTTGTTGGTGGAGGTGCTATTCATTTCTAACCTATAGAAGCAACCCATGATCATTTCAGTGGTATGAAAGGCAAGCTTCAAATACAGTGGATGAGAACTGTTACAATATAAGTGAAGAATGTTACCTAATGTCTTGATAATGTAGTTATGTGTAACATGAAAAAAAAAAAAATTCTCACAAAGAATAAGCTTTAGCCCTTGTCATGTTTGTCAGATAGAGCACCTCCCATGGCTGAGAACTGCGCAGCAGATCAGGGCTAGCAATCTAGTGGGAGGACAAGCATTAAGTAAATGATTATGAATAATTTTAAAAGGACAAAGTGCAATGAAGGCGAGCGAGCATCAACGGAAGCACAGAACCAAGAATGGAATGGGTCTAGAGGACCAGAGACTCTCTGGAGATGACATTCCAGCTAAGCTCCTGAGGATGAGCGAGACTGACCAGCACCACAGAAG
This sequence comes from Elephas maximus indicus, assembly GCF_024166365.1. Lineage (NCBI taxonomy): Eukaryota > Metazoa > Chordata > Mammalia > Proboscidea > Elephantidae > Elephas > Elephas maximus. The sequence continues at coordinate 65,786,644 of NC_064838.1, forward strand.
GGGAAAGGGTCTTTCAGCAGATGACCAACATACATTGGGCAGGAGAGGACAGGGGCAGGTTGGCAACACTGAGGCCTGCTCAAGGATGTTCCACCTTGTCAAGGAGCATGGAGGGAGAGCAGACACATTTGTTTGAGCTCAGTCCTTCAGCACTGAGCATTTTTAAGCCTCTTGGTTCCAAGACAGCTTTCTGGAGAGTAGCCTGCACTGTATAAAACTGAATGTACTGAAGAGAACCTCAAAGATCTTAAGTTCAACACATTGTTTAGAGTATTATCATGATTCTAAATGACACTTGGCAAGAACTGTTTCAAATGGGCATGACTTTCTTAAAGGAATTTAAGGGTATTTGGTGATTGAATGGAGCCCTAGTGGCGCAGTGGTTAGGAGCTCGGCTGCTAACCGAATGGCTGACAGCTCGAATCCACCATCTGCTCCCTAGAAACCCTATAGGGCAGTTCTACTCTGTCCTATAGGGTCGCTATGAGTCAGAATTGACCCCACAGCAACAGGTTTGGCTTTGGTTTTGAGTTTGGTGATTGAGCAGAGACATGATATAGGTTTCTCTTTGGCTCCCAGATCCATCAGTACGGTTGGAAGGAAGCACTTGGATTTTACGATGTACTTACTGGGTTTGATCCAAAGAGCATGGGCAGCAAGCCACAAGCAGATGACAATACAGTCCTCATGAAGAGATCTTATCACAGACCTTTAATCAAGCTCACCCCAAACAAGACACTCTGCTGAGGACTCGGAGATATAATTCATTTTATCTCCACAACAACTCTAGGAGGCAGGTACAATTAGTGTTCTCGGTTTATCCACGTAACAGCTGAAGTTCAGAGAAGTTGAGGAACTCCCCCAAAGATCCAGCAGCAACTCAGCAGTGGAGGCAGGTTTCAAAGTGGCTCTGAGCCCCTCTCCGCAGCTGCCCAGGACAGCTCTGCAAATCAGGAGCAGTTTTGCTGAGGGGGAGGGATGCTTTTCAACTCCCCCCTACCAGCACCTCCCTTTGAGTTACCCTCTAGTGGTCATTGCTACAGTGTTTAATAAGCGATGCATTATCCCTGGGCACTGGAATTAATGTCATTAGTCAGAGGTGGTAAACAGGGTTTGCATTTGTGCACTGCCTGGAGGTGGAAGCATCAATAAGAGCCTGAGATAGGAGGGAGAGATGAATGTGCAGACTTGAATCAGAGGCAAGGGATGCAATTGGACATGGGGTAATAATAAATCCTGCTTAGGCTTGCAGAGAAACACAGTCCTTCACCACTCCTAGCCTCAGCGAAGTGGCCACGTTTCTCCTAAAGCAGCTTTGCTTTCATCCACAGGGCATAAAAGTCCCAGCCCTGCCCCTCACACCCACAACTCTTGTGCACACCCTAGGGGGTCTGGCATGCAATATTCTAGGAGCCATGGGCTGCAAACCCCTTTGACAAAGTTTGCTCGGGGCCCAGGAATTTTAATCTACATCCATGCACTAAAGGCATTTAAATTAAAAACTTCCTACCAACTCAGCAACAGCTGAGAGAGCGGCGAATGTGAATTTACAAAAACTGGCCTGAGGCCTTCCAAGTGCCAAAGCAGCCGCTGAAGATAAAGAGACGCTTGTTACCAGAGGTTTCCGTGTTAGGCCCACGCGCTGAGCAGAACAAAGGACCCTTAATGACTCCAATCCTGTCTATTAGAACGGAGTGACAGTGATGACTGAGCATCTAGATACGCCTCCCTTGCAATGTTTCTGATTTTTAAATCCTGGTATAAAAATATGTGTTAATTCTGATGATTTGTGTTGCCTCTGTCCTCCAGGCTGGACACAGGAGACAGTTTCCCCGTTCTGGTATTTCACAACGAGCAATAAGCAAGCAATAAACAACGACAACAAGAGAAGAACCACTTCCCAGGATTGTATGATTAGTTCTGACACTGGGAAATTACTTCATTGCCAGAAGTCAATTGCTGCTATTGCAAGCATCTTCCTGTACATAAAATTAATAACACACCCAGGTCTCCTCCCCATCTCATTTTATCATATGCAGGCTGGACCCTTCAGCTTATAAAGTCACATTTTTTAAATAAGATTTTCTTTCTTTATAAAATATATAAGGACATATCCCATATAATGAAAGAGATCTTTGGAGACATGCCTTTACCCCTTCATCTATTTATTCATCCAATACCGGTGGAGCACATACTAAGTGTCAGGCATTTTCTAGAAGCTAAGGACCTCTCAGTGAACACGACAAACTAGGTCCCTGATCAAAAGGAGCTTACATACCAGGTGGGTAAAACAGGCAATAGATAAATAATCAATTAAATGAACAAATAAGTTGGAGGGTTGTAAGTGTTAAGAAGGAAATAAAGGCAGGCAATGGGTGGTCTGAGAAGGACTCTCTAGAATGTGGCATTTTAGCTGAGAGCTGACTAATGAGAAACCAGCCACACAAAGATGAGGAGGAGAGCAATCTAGCAGAGGGAACAGCAAATACAAAAGACCAACAGCGAGAACAGCCTGACTTGTTCAGGGACAGATGAAGTTCAGTATGACTGGAGGGCATTAAGGGTGGACCAGTGGATGGGCAATGAGGTCCCGGAGGGAGGGGGAGCAGATTGGGTAAGACTCTGCAAGCCAGATGAGGAGTTAGAATTTTATATTAATGACAAGGAGAAGCCATTGAAGGCTTAAAGCCAGGGAATAATGGGTTCTAGCTGACATTTTAAAAGTACATCTGTTTGGGGGCCATGATGGAAGGGTGTGGACAAAATCATGTTCCACTCTAAAATTTCATTTCCTTACAGATTCTAAAGCCCTGTCTTTGTTGCATGCATAGTGATTAAGAATACAGCGCTAGTCAGAAAGTCTAGGTTTGAATCCTTGCTCCATCATTCATAGACTTAGGGATTCTATTTATGTATGATTTTAGGGATTCTATTTAACCTCATAAAGTCGTAGATTCTCAATGTAAAAAATGTGATAATAATACCTCCCAGGGCCTTAGTGACAATTAACGAGATACCACGTATGATGCCTGTGTTTTCTTGACTATGCACAGGCATTTGACTATGTGGATCATAACAAATTATGGATAACATTGCAAAGAATGGGAATTCCAGAACACTTACTTCTGTTCATGGGAAACCTTTACATAGATCAAGAGGCAGTTGTTCGGACAGAACAAGGGGATGCTGATTGGTTCAAAGTCAGGAAAGGTGTGCGTCTGGGTTGTATTCTTCCACCATACCTATTCAATCTGGATGTTGAGCAAAATAATACGAGAAGCTGGACTATATGAAGAAGAACGAGGCATCAGGATTGGAGGAAGACTCATTAACACCCTGCATTATGCAGATGACACAGTCTTGCTTGATGAAAGTGAAAAGGACTTGAAGTACTTACTAGTGAAGATCAAAGACCACAGCCTTCAGTATGGATTACACCTCAACATAAAGAAAACAAAAATCCTCACAACTGGACCAATGAGCAACATCATGATAAATGGAGAAAAGATTGAAGTTGTCAAGAATTTCATTTTACTTGGATCCACAAGCAACAGCCATGGAAACAGCAGTCAAGAAATCAAAAGATGCATTGCATTGGGCAAACCTGCTACACAGGACCTCTTTGAAGTGTTGAAAAGCAGGGATGTCACCTTGAAGACTAAGGTGCACCTGTCCCAAGCCATGGTATTTTCAGTCGCATCATATGCATGTGAAAGCTGGACAATGAATACGGAGGACTGAAGAACTGACGCCTTTGAATTGTGGTGTTGGTGAAGAATATTGAATATACCATGGACTGGCAAAAGAACGAACAAATCTGTCTTGGAAGAAGTACAACCAGAATGCTCCTTGGAAGCAAGGATGGCGAGACTGTGTCTTACATACTTCAGACATGTTGTCAGGAGGGATGAGTCCCTGGAGAAGGACACCATGCTTGGCAAAGTACAGGGTCAGCAGAAAAGAGGAAGACCCTCAACAAGGTGGATTGATAAAGTGGCTGCAACAATGAACTCAAGCATAACAACGATTGTGAGGATGGTGCAGGACTGTGCAGTGTTTCGTTCTGTTGTACACAGGGTTGCTATGAGTTGGAACCACAACAACAACACATATAATACCAAGAAGTGCTAGTGCCCGGACCTGTTCAGAGAATAATAGTTGCTACTAGTAGTATTATGAGGATGAAGAAGAAGAAAGAGGAGGAGGAGAGCCAGGAAAGAGAAGAATGAAGTAAAGAACTAAGCAATTACCCAGATCATTCAAGCTAGAATACAAACCCGTTGGAGACTGGGTCAAGGTGTGTGTCAACATAGAGTATTTCTATACTCCAGGTCCCTCCATAGTGTCATCTCTCTAATGTCCTGAACAGGGTAGAATCTGGACCAAAATTAAAAAAAAAGAAAACTAGGAATAATCTAAATACTCACCAATAGGAGCATGGACCAATAAGATGTGGCATATTCATGCAATTGAATGCTCCTCGGAAACAAAAAAAAAGAATGAACTCCTGGAACTCACGGTAACATGAATGAATCTCACAGTTGGGTTTAATGAAAGAACAGGAGAGACCACATGCCCTGTGATTCCATTTACATGAAGTTCAAGAACAAGAAAAATGAATTGACGGTGATAGATACCAAAATAGTAGTTACCTCTTGAGGGAATGTATTTAGAGAACATTTGGAAGGGACACAAGAGAGCCTTCTGGGGTGCTTAAAGTGTTCTATATCTTGATCTACATGGTGGTTACATTTTAAAAAAAAAAGTTGCAGTCAAGTGGACTCTGACTCGAGTCAACCCTGTGTATGTCAGTAAACTCTGCTCCACAAGGTTTTCATGGGTGTGTTGTTGTTGCTAGGTGCCATCAAGTCGGCTCCCACTCATAGCCATCCTATGAACAACAGAAGGAAATACTGCCTGGTCCTGTGCCATCCTCACGATAGTTGTTACGCTTGAGCCCACTGTTGCAGCCACTGTGTCAATCCATCTCATTGAGGGTCTACCTCTTTTTCGCTGACCCTCTACTTTACAAAGCATGATGTCCTTCTCCAGGATCTGGTCCATCCTGATAACATGTACAAAGTATGTGAGACAAAGCCTCACCATCCTTGCTTCTAAGGAGCTCATATTTTTTTAAAAAATCACCAAACTGTATACTTAAGATCAGCATACTTTGTGAACTTATACTGCATGTATGTCATATATTAATTTTAAACATTTATAATACATCACTTCAGGGGATCAGCTAGCTAAATAAACGAAAGGTGACTGCTCACCGCAGAACTGCAACATCACAACTATTCGGAAGTCCATTAATTTACAGGATGCCTCCCCTCTGTATGAAACAGCTCTACCCACACTGTCAGCCACAGGGAAGGCAAGTAACCATGAGGAACAGATGCAGAAAAGTTCAGCTTGGTGGCAGGACAACTAGGAAGCACGTCAAACCGTAGTCACGACCAACTTCTCAAAGACCATTCCGAGGACTGCCAGTGGCTGCTAAAAGCCTAACCTCTCATTTGTGTGGAATTTGTCTGCATTAAATAAAAACTCAAGGAAGGCAGGGTCACTGCTTTTCTACATTGAAATGTACCTCGAATACCTGGGTGCTCTGTAAAGAACACAAAGAATAACAGGAGGCGGTGGAACAGCTGAAGTGTGGATCATATATTTAAAGAGCGTTTCAATGAGGCAGGCTCAGAGGGCTTCCAGCGTAGGCAAAGAACCCCAATGAAATTATTTCATTTTCCTGATAGAGCACCCAACCCACAATGCGAAGGTCAGTAACCGCCATCATGTAGTGCTAAAAAATGCTTTTAGGTTAAGATCAGCCAAAAATGTGCCCAGGGCAGGCTTTTATGATTATATCATCACCGCCTGAAATTCAAAACAGCGGGCGAGCTGTAGAAATAGACGCTCACCGGAACAGTTTAGAGTTTTTCCGCATCTATCTCAGTGAAAAATGGTAGCAAGAGGGACCCCATTTTCCTGGAAAAACACTACCAAATAGTAAAACAATTCAGGACCAGTTTTCACAAAGTAATAACCGGCCATACATAATTGATTGCCTTTAGTCTACATCTCTGGGTACTGCAAATCACAGTTAGTAGTGCTTCAGCCAAACAGACTTTCATTCCAGATTCAGGCTGTCCATTTTGGCCCTGCTAGCAACTACTTTTTTTTTTTTTTTTTTACTTTAGCGCTTTTATTGCCCACTTTACTGCGCTGTTCTTTAGTTTCTTCTGCAGTGAAGTTCTCATATTCCCGACAGTGTTACCCCCCTCCTTCTCGGTGTTCACTCTCTATACCTGATGGTAGGCAAAAGGTAAATTCTTTTAGAAGCGAATTGATTTGGACTTACGATCTTACCTCAGGCTGACAAGGGAACATGAAGTACCCTGGGAGATCCAACAGTTCCCTGTGAAATCATATCCTAACTCATTCAATTAAAACCCTAGAAGCTCCCCAAAAGCAGGAGAGAAATACTAAAATTATACCGATTCTTTGGTTTACCAAACATCGAGCAGCTGTATCCATTAGAAAAAGGAATAAATAATTCATTCCAAAACTCTTTCTTTGCCCCTCCCAAGGCTCATGGGTCTGACGCAGGGCTGAGGAATTCTGAGTTATTTCTCTGCTGCCATGGAGCCATCTCCCTCTTTGTAGTCTCCCTCTCCATAGTCTCACTGTATGCGTAAGGCTAACGACAGTGAACTGTGCCATCTATCACGTAGCCAGGAGCCACACGTGTGTATCCAGAACCCAGAACGTGGCTAGTACGAATTGAGGCTTGTTGTGAGCGTAAAATTTACACAGGATTTCAAATACTTACTACAAAAAAAAGAACATAAAATGTATTTCATGAATAATTTTTTAATATTGATTCCATGTAGAAATGATAATATTTTGGATATACTGGGTTATATAAGATATATTATTGAAATTAATTTTACCTCTTTTTACTTTTTTTTTCATGTGGCTACTTTTTTTTTTTTTAATTGCATAGGTGGCTGACAGTATATTTCATTTGGACAGCACTGATCTAGACTGTTCCGGATTGCTATAATGGCTGATTCTCTTCTTGTGAAAACGGGGACTTACAGTCTTAACAGTGCATACAGACAGGTTTCATATGTCTTCAAAGATGGAGAACAAAGGGTCAGAGGCAGCAGTATCATCACCAGGCACACTACACATTAAATTAAACTTGCACCTTCCTAAGCACATTGCAAAAAGAAAGAGAATAAAAGGAAGAGAAAAAGCATGACCTGGTCTCTTATCCTCCTGAGGGAGAAGTGAGGCTGAACATGGACTCTGAAATCAAGCCATCTTAAATTTAGTAAAATGGAGAATAAATATGCCCATCTTTTAACAAATTAAATGAAATAATGTAGATCAAGTGACTAAAGCATCATCAGGCACTAAGGAAATGGGAGAAAACTTTGGCACTGGATATGGTGAGGCAGAAGCCAGAGGGGCCCTGAGATAGAAATGTCCAGTGGGCATCTGGGAATCTGAGCCTGGAGATCACGAAACGGGTGAATAGATTAAATCATCCCAGCAAGCTTGCACAACAGAAATCACAAACTCAGAAATCCCCCAGAGCTAGACAGGTGAGAACAATGAGGGAAATCGTGTGTGTGTGTGTGTGTGTGTGTGTGTGTGTGTGTGTGTGTGTGCGCACGCACGCGCCATACCTCATCTAACCTGCACAGCTCCAGCTCAACTCCACTCTATGGCTACCATGAAGGAATAATGGCACAGTGTTGTCAGATTTTCCAGTTTTTTCAAGAAAATCTAAAAATCCAGATTTTAAATACTTGTAACTAAAAATAAAATGTTTTGAAAAAGCACTCATTATTCCAGATACAGCCTATGGGAAAACAGTTAAATACATCTGCTGCCTCAAAGGTTGACAAGATAGCTTGTTAGACTCCAACCATATGAAAGTTACCAGGGATCTCAAAATTCCCACCAGTCCCAAAACATTCAAGCTGCCAAGGCTGGAGAGGAGGATTTACCCCCTCCCTGCTCTCAGCTCCTCATGCAGCAAGAACACAGCTGCTGCAGCTACAGCGTGTCCCAGCAGTCTCTCTCTCCCCAGACCCTGACCTGGATGTTACCAACAACGCTTCAAAGACGGCTGCAAAAGCACTGGGTGGGCTCTTTGCAGGAGACAGGTGAGGTAACCCAAGGTGCTACTCCGGTTATTACTCACTGCCTACTTGAGGTCTCTCCAGAATCATGTCTGCTTCAGTTTCAGGCATTCTTGGCTACCCATTTTGGTTAATAAATTAGCATACTGTGTAAATGTGTTCAAGTAGTAAACCTAAAAGAATTGCCTTGAAGAATAACTTTTAAAATATCACATCCTTTGAAAAATAAACACTAGTGGTCTCTCTATACCTATTGTAGGGATAAGATCAAAATTATAGAAACTACTCCTTCCTCAAGTCAGGGGCTCTTAGGAAATGCATTTTAAAGAGGATGACTTTCCAGCGAACACTCTAGTTTTAATTTAACCTTCCCAGAAAATGAAGTGCTTTGTGTAGATTTTCAGTTTTATTTAAGGCATAAAAATTAGTTCTGAACTGTGATAATTGTGGGCTTAGGAATGTAATCATTCTAAGCACCACTTCTGACTTGCGTGTAAGCCCTACAAATCTTGAGTTGCTTGTTTATTGCTAATTCAAAGCTGGCAAGTTATTTAATTGTGGTGCCGAATTTGAAGTCAGAATGTGGCAGGATGGCTGAAGGTAAACTGTTTTGTTTTCAACAGGTTACCGAAAGCCCTGTATGGAGTGGTGCAAGGCAGGTTTCTGGGCATGTGTTTCTCTTCTTGTTAATTGTCTTAACTGAAATGGGAGGCTTCACATGTTCTAAGGGTGGATTGAAATGTTACATTAAACTGTACCTCCATCTATTGACACCAGTCACATACAGGATTTCAGGTTACAATTCTCCACATTTATAGTTTATGTTGTTGATGTTGTAGGATCCAACCCAGATATCATTGCTTATATTATTTTTACTGCTTAAAGGAAAATATAGGGGCCAAGATCTTGGCCATAAAAAATCTCGATGTCCATAATATAGTAGGCAGAGTATTTCTAAACATTTTAGAGTGATATGTTGAAATTAATGACAACACACCTACACATGTATAATCACCATCAACCAGAGTGCTATATGGCATCTTTCTCTTTCCTTTATAATAAGAGATCCCTTGAAACCCATTAAGATAAATAAATTCATGCTTAAGCATGGACACATCTGAGTGAGACTCCCTTAAATAAAGTTATCATTTCCACACACCACTATGCCTCAAAGTTATAGGCATTCAAGTCCTAAAATTATTGACAGATCGCTTTAATGAAAGTATGTCTGGCACGTGCTGTATTTGTTGCTGTTGCTAGGTGCCGTGGAGTCAGTTCTGACTCATAGCAACCCTATGAACAACAGAATGAGACACTGCCCGGTCCTACGCCATCCTCACAATCATTGTTATGCTTGAGCTTATTGTTGCTGCCACCGTGTCAATCCATCTCATCAACAGTCTTCCTCTTTTTCGCTGACCAAGCATGATGTCCTTCTCCAGGGACTGGCGTGATTAATATTGTTCAACAATTCAACAAAGCAGATTTAAAAATCACCCTAATCTTAACTCTCCAAAAATTTCCATTTGGAAAACAAAAATAGAAATTAGTAAGTACCTGAATATTTATAATGGGCTTCTCAGCATTTGGGATTAGAACAGACTGCACACAGTCAACCTGTGTGCAGACTCAGGTCCCAAGACGTGTTGCGTGGGAACCTTGTTTTGTAGGAACCCTTTGGTCTACGACTGCCATTCTTTATTGTTCTATTCAAAATGGGTTAGTAGTTCACTGTGTATCTCAGGCACTTTGTTATGATTTTGGGATGCATCGAGCACCTTCCAATCTCCTTCACTCCATTTCTGAATATTGTTGTAATTATATTTTCAGCATAAATGTATAGAAGACCAGAAATAACAGTTTACATCTGAACACCACTGTGCAGAGCACTCTCACCTGAATTAAATCTCATGTGACATTTATGACATAAATATTACTTTACCCATTCTGGAGATGAAGACACAGAAGCAGAAAAGGATCAAAGGGTGTACCCCACCATAAAATGTTTACATTTTTTTAAAGTCAACTTGCAAGGCTGTTCCCATAATTTTAATACCTGTGAAGGCTCTGTGCCAACTGACACCACGTGATGAAACTAACCAGTAGGTGAGCCATTGTTTTCAGGGATATACTCTGGATAAAGAGGAACATAGTTTTCTGAAGAGGAACACTTTTTGAAGGGCATAACACCTTGTAATATCAGGGAAATATTTTCAACCACTATTTGTAATATTAGTTATTGCATGTGGATTTTAATACACTGGAACGGCTAAAGATTCTGAAGGAGCACTCTATCATTAAATGTTCCTCAGCTCAGCATTATTTTCTTGTAATCTGTCATCAGCAAGAAAGCATTCTGTAGTGAGAAGTACTTCTATGAGAAGTAAATGTTCTTAATTTGATTAAGTTCTACTTTTATTAACCCTCTCCCCCCATCCCCTTTTATAGCCTGTCTGAACCACACTACAGTTCAGAAGGAAATATGAGAATCTGCTTGTTTTTTAAGACCAACCAGACAGAGTAAAGTTTGATTTAAATACAAATTAAAGGTTTACATTTACCTTTAAGAAAAGACTCTCCGTAAGAATAACAAGTCTTTCTAATGCACTTATGTTTTTATTTAGCTTACAACAATTCAATTTACTGACGTCTTTAGGTACACATTTACTAAATAAACCCAAATATGTAATATCTTTATGATAATCTTTTTAAAGATGCAGGACTCATTTAAGTTTCTTCCCTGGCTCCCTGTAATTCAGGCAGAGAAAATTCTAAATGAACAAGCAGAGGAGTGACCTCAAGCGCACAGGAGATATTCGTGTAGTTAACTTAGAGGCACTGTGGGAAAAAAATAAGGAGATACATGAAAAGTAGCCAGTTCTTTGTGGGAGGCGTATATGACTGAGTAATGTGCAAACTACTGTTTACACATTGCAACCAGCATGTGGCCAAGAAAAAAGTATAAAGATAATGGCACTGCCACTACCAAGTTTCCGTTATAAACCTCCAAATTAAGCCAAGAAAGCCAGACTAGAGAACCACATGGAAAACAATGTCAGGAACCATACATTTAGAATGCAGGGACTAAAAAGTAACAGCAACTGCAGAAGATGTGACTGCAGACTTGAGTGAACTTTCTAAGACAATAATCTACAAAACCACCTGTGTCTGGTGATGGCTCTTTATAAAAACAGATGGGCCCAAGAAATCTAAAAGGACTCTAAGCCACAGGTTAGAGACTTCAAACATTAGGGAGAATGGCATAAGGTCCCAGTTTTTATTCTCTAACTGAGGATTTTGAAAACAAGTATGATTACCATCTAGTATGGTGATCATCTCATAAAGAAAAAAAGGCAGTAATTCCAGAAGAAGTAGAAAGAACATGATTTCTCCACAATGAACAATTCCATATGGAAAAGTAAAGTAGGAAATCTACAAATGACTTGCGTGGCCCAAGAAACAGACCCTTTACATATTTAGGTTGAAGGAAGTTTTTAAAGGAGTGCTTTTGGGATCAATACCATTGGAAGGGGAAGGAGGCAAAGAAAGAAAACAGAACTGGACAGTTGGAGTAGTCCCAAGGGTAGCTTGTGAAGAACGATGAAGATGGGGTATCTTGAGTTGGGGTGAGAGGTCAGGGCCTTTATACCCTTCAATGATCAGTCACTGGAGGCAGGCCACCTCAAGATGGAAGCGTGACTTTGGAACAGGGCTATCTGTAGGCAGCAAGCCCGACAGGTGGGAAAATAAGTCAATTACTGAAGGAGGATCTGGGCAATGCATCACAGAATCCTCTACAACACTCTTGCACCAGACTGGTGAATGTATTTTTAAGCACTGGCATTTAAGGGGTCTCTGGTGTTTTTTTTTTTTTTTTTGGTGGCACAGTGGATAAACGTTTGGCTGCTAACCAAAAGGCCAGCAGCTCGAATCCACCAGCCATTCCTTGGAAATCCTATGGATCAATTCTACTCTGTCCTATGTAGGGTCACTATGAGTCAGAATTGACTTGATGGCAATGGGTTTGATTTTGGCATTTAAGAAAAGTAGCCTTTAAGATTTTACTCTTAAAGAGTCACCATAATGAAAAGACCACTTAAAAGGGCCAGACCATTAACAGGTAAAAGCTTACAGCAAGAGCACTCCTCTGTCCTTGAAATAACACCTCCAGGAAACTCAGTCTTATTGCTATTTGATACAAAACAGCTTCTTAAAAATCAGACTCACTGGGCAGCTCTGGAAAAAGATGGTGTAGGTTTACTTTTTTCTGCTCTTTCCCTCTACATACAACTAAATAACCTGGAAATTATTCAACAGAAAACTACAAAAGGAGTCTGAAAGCTGGAAAAAAAGAAGGCAAACTGATTAGGGGGCACAGAACAATGTTGCAAGTTCCCTGGGTTATCGTTTCATCTCCCATATACCCTGGACTGGGCTCTGAGAGGCCTGCAACTCAAAACCTCCAACAGGGATAGCTTTCTCCCTCTGGCCAAAGGACCAGGAAAGGGGAAGTCCAACAAAAACCTAGTGGGAGCTCCAACTCCCGTTCCACAGCCAGGGCACCTATGGGCAGTAGGGGCAACATGAAGTCCTTAGCTGTCCCAGCCATATATCTAACAAAGGAAGAGTATCTAGAATACATAAAGAATTCCCAAAACTCAAGAGCAGAAAAACACAATCCAATTAGAAAATGGGCAAAAGACATGAAGATACATTTCATCAAAGAGGATATACAGATGGCAAGCACATGAGATCATTAGCTATTAGAAAATACAACTGAAAACCACATTTGAGATGCCACTACACACCTATCAGAATGGCTAAAAAATACAGTGAGAACATTAAATGCCAGTGAGGACGCAGTAGAACTGGATCACTCCTATGTTGCAAGGGAGAATGTAAAATGGTGCAGTCATTCTGAGAGCTAGGTAGTTTATTTTAAAAACTAAAAACGGACTTACTGTCCGACCCAGCAATTGTACTTTTGAACATTTATCCCAGAGAAATAAAAACTTATTTTCACACAGTAACTCATATAAGAATGAATGCTCACAGCAGCTGTATTTGTAATAGCAAAACTGGAACCTAACCAAACACTCTGCAGTGAGTGAATGGTTAAACCAACTGTGGTATATCAATAAAGTGGAATATTACTCAGCAGTAAAAAGGAAAAAACTACTAATGCACACTTAGATGAACATCACGGAAATTATGTTGAGCTTAAAAAAAAAAGGCCAATCTTAAAAATATACATGCTGCATGATTTCTTTTATGTAACATTCATGAAATATAATTATAGAGATCAATAACAGATAAGTTGTTGCCAGGGGTTAGGGATGGGGGAAGTCATGAGCGTGGCTAGAAAGGGGCAGCATAAGGGAGTCCTGTGGTGATTGTGTAGTTAATGTCTTGATTGTGGTAGCAGTTTCACGAATTGTACCAACATCAGTATCTCAGTTTTGATATTCTATTACAGTTATGTAAGACATTAGCACTGAGGGAGGGTGAGGATAGGTGTGCAGGACCTCCCTCTACATTTCTTTGCAGCTTCTAGTAAATGCGTATTTATTTCAGAATTAGAAGTTAAGGGAAAAAAATCAGACTAATTGATTGCTTGGATAAGAATTCCTAATCCAGACATGGTTTCTTCTGAGATTTGCCCTGCATCTCCATCTATCACTGAAAGCAGATCATAAACTGTCTCAGATGCCCATTCTTTCCATAATCTCTCCATTCCCCTAGGCCCAATTCTCTCCTCCATACCCCTGCTTACAGCTGTGTGATTGGAACACCCTCAATGGCTTAGCGTTTATGGCAGTATCCGGGCTACACTTCACCCCCTTCTTGGCCCTCGCCCATCTCTGCTGTCATCCTTGTCTCCCGGGAATGATGCTCGAGGTGCTGCTGGAAGGCCCTTTGTTGTCATCTTCCCCAACAAGCATAGACCAATTTTGATTTCTTGTGGCATTGTGCAGTGATACAACAAAACGAAAGCATGGCAGAAGGGCCTCGGTTTTTTCTATAAATAAATTATCGTATATAAATTCTCCCAAGAGAAATCCGTGTCAGTCTACAGAAGTGTCGTTTTCGAGGGACCCACACTGATTATCTATAAATTCAGCACTCTGATAGCCATTTGCAATATGCAAAGGAAAAAAAAATCTACCTGAAGGGGACAATCACACTGTTACTCCTTTGTAAGATTAATTTAAAAGTTAGCTGAATTCTTACTCTTTTACAAACTACACTTTAAAACACAACCATTGCACTGACCAAGCAGTACCAATTTTTATCCTTATGATTCTTAAACATATCAAAACATTAGTGATGAAAGCCTTCATTTAAATACTCTAATAATTCTAATCTTCAACTATGATACGCACTTCACTCCCACACTGTATTTATGCTCCTTAAATGCCAAAGCTAAGACTGCTCTCATCCTGATTTTTCCAGCACTTCTCGTTAATTAAAAGGTAAAAAAAACTATTACCAGGGTACTTGCAATCAGGCTATCCAAGTAAGAAACATCAATATCCAGTAACTGAGAACATTTGGGGGCAAATTTTAATACGCAAAAGAGTCAGAGAAAAAATGTTCTGTATTTTTTCAAATTGAAACCAGATTAGTACACACTACTGAAAAGTTACAATTCCCCATGCCTGCCAGGCATCTATCCAATTTTTTCTCCTATATAAAAAAAAAAATAGCAGATGCTAATAGGAAAAATTACAGTAGGACATGTCCATTTATATACTGTTTAGACAGAACACATCAACAATATATTGTTTGGGGTTTTACAGGTGCTAACACTGTGAAGCAAAATGTGTTCTGCCAATGGACTTGTGTATGTTAGTTAATCCTTATCCTTGGGGTAAGCAAATCCATCACTAACAGCGACTGTACTGAGGGCCTAGTAAGGCAGAACAGTGTCCTTCTGTTGAGGGCCCAGAGATGAATAACATAGTCCCTGCCTTACAAAAGTATAAAACCTAGGAATGAAGCCACGTACACCAATGACAAAAGGCCTAAAGGGAGAAGGGGAGAGGACGATGACCAGAAACTGAAAGTCTGGTACAGAAGTCTACCACAAAAGAACTATGATCTTTGGTAGACAGGCACAGCCAGCCCAAGGTGACCCCCCAGGGAGGAAGCTAGGACAACTGATACCTGACCTAACTTTCCTCCCTTCTTACAATCTCTTGCTTAGTTTCCCCATGGGCCAGGGCCAACCAGAAGCCAGAAGGCGAAAGTTTCCATTGATGAAATCCATACAGGTCAGCAGGTAGAAATACATAGAGTCTTGAGTCCCTACTATTCAGAAATTCAGAAGCTACGAACAGACTACCTCAAAGAGTTATTGTGAGGTAGGCGGGGCCAAGATGGCAGACTAGGTAGACGCTACCTCGGATCCCTCTTGCAACAAAGACTCGGAAAAGCAAGTGAATCGATCACATACATAACAATCTACAAACCCTGAACAACAAACAGACTTAGAGACGGAGAACGAACAAATACGGGGAAGCAGCGACTGTTTTCGGAGCCTGGAGCCAGCGTCCCAGTCAGATAACCTTGGCGCCGGGCTTAGGTCTGGGCCCAGGGGAGCTGAACTCAAAACCTTGTGACGGCGCAAACAAGGGGCGCAGCCCTACCCCCCTGAACTGACCTCGGGAGGGGGCCCAGCCGGTCCGCACGGGCGGCATGGTGACGCAGCTGGTGGGACGAGAAGTCCTCGGGAGGCAGCGACTGATTTTGGAGCCAGGAGTGCAGTGTCCCAGCCGGGGAACATTAGCGCTGGGTTTTTGACTGGGCGCTGACATGGCGCAAGCACGGGGCGTAGCCCTACTCCCCTGAACTAACCCAGGGAGGGGGCCCAGCCGGACTTCGAAGGTGGCGCGGCGACGCGGCTGGTGGGACGAGAAGTCCCCGGGAGGCAGTGACTGATTTTGGAGCCGGGAGTGCAGCGTCCCAGCAGGGGAACCTTGTCACTGGGCTTTAGACTAGCAGTGGAGGATGTGACCGTGGCTTCAGCGGGCCAGACCCCCAGGGACAATCTCCACACAGCCAGCACACATAGGCGACACGCCCCTCAGGAATCTCAGATAAAATACTCATTCCAAGCAAGATAAGCAACTTTGGCTATATTCCGGGATGCTACTCTCCTGTTTCTCTGAACCCTCCCCACCCTTCCCAGGCGGCTTCATTAACATTGGAATTTCCTGAGCCAGAGGGAGAATGGCTCTGGCTCCGCGGCGGCTTTGCTTTTCCCTTTTTTTTTTTTTTTTTTTTTTGGTCTTTTCCTAACCCATTCTTCCGGCCTGAGAGAAGGAAACACAAAAAACCCAGGAACCAAAAATCCATCCCTAACTGGACTAAAAACACAGAAACAGCTACAGCCAAGCATATATGATCCAAATCTCGGACTTTCATCCGTACAGGGAACAAGGTGGCGGTTATAATCCAAAGGCAGTTCTGACAGGGATCTGACTGCATTTTTTTTTTAGCAGATTTTCTGGAAAAACAAGTTTCCCAGGTCTGATATCTCTGGTTATTCAACAGAGCCCCAACTGTCCCACAACAGGGAACTGAGGGCTGAAGCTTCCTCCAGACCACCTAGCCTCTTGCCTTAGGGGTCTAAGGAGGGTGACACCTACCAATCAGTAGAGGTATTTGCATTGGGGGCCGAAGGTATAGCTGCAGTGCCGTCCCACCAAGGTGCTATAGGAATAGAGACACACCTACCTCACTGACACATGGGGGAAGCCTGTCAGCATCCTGCCCCCCCGGAGGGTGACCCCAGCTAATAGAATCTGGTGCACACAACCATCACCACTACTTCTCGAGGTGGATAGGTGTTAGGGTGCGGCACACACTTGATGACCCAAAATCAGATTCGACTCAAGAATAGTGAATAGACTCAGGCATATATATCTGGCAACAGCCCAAACCAGCTGGTAATAGGTCATAAGTAAGTCAAGGGCTACAACAAACAAGACAGCACAATCTAGTAGCCCATCCACGTATACTGAAAGAAAACAAAACAAGATAAGACTCAGTGAGCAATTACAGAAAAAACCACTACTATATCTTTTTTTTTTTTTATTTCTTATATCTCATTGATGGCTAGGAGACAGCAGTCGATAGCAAACCACATAAAGAAGCAGACCATGACAGCTTCTACAACCCCCCAAACAAAAGAATCAAAATCTTTCCCAAATGAAGATACTATCCTGGAATTAACAGATACAGAATATAAAAAACTAATTTACAGAATGCTTCAAGACATCAGGGATGACCTCAGAAACGAAATAAGCCAAACTGCAGAAAAAGCCAAGGAACACACTGATAAAACAGTTGAAGAACTCAAAAAGATTATTCAAGAACATAGTGGAAAAATTAATAAGTTGCAAGAATCCATAGAGAGACAACATGTAGAAATCCAAAAGATTAACAATAAAATTACAGAATTAGACAATGCAATAGGAAGTCAGAGGAACAGACTCGAGCAATTAGAATGCAGACTGGGACATCTGGAGGACCAGGGAATCAACACCAACATAGCTGAAAAAAAAAATCAGATAAAAGAATTTAAAAAAATGAGGAAACCCTAAGAATCATGTGGGACTCTATCAAGAAGGATAACTTGTGTGTGATTGGAGTCCCAGAACAGGGAGGGAGGACAGAAAACACAGAGAAAATAGTTGAAGATCTGCTGACAGAAAACTTCCCTGACATCATGAAAGACGAAAGGATATCTATCCAAGATGCTCATCGAACCCCATTTAAGATTGATCCAAAAAGAAAAACACCAAGACATATTATCATCAAACTTGCCAAAACCAAAGATAAACAGAAAATTTTAAAAGCAGCCAGGGAGAAAAGAAAGGTCACCTTCAAGGGAGAATCAATAAGAATAAGTTCAGACTACTCAGCAGAAACCGTGCAGGCAAGAAGGCAATGGGATGACATATACAGACCACTGAAGGAGAAAAACTGCCAGCCAAGGATCATATATCCAGCAAAACTCTCTCTGAAATATGAAGGAAAAATTAAGATATTTACAGATAAACACAAGCTTAGAGAATTTGTAAAAACCGAACCAAAGCTATAAGAAATACTAAAGGAAATTGTTTGGTCAGAAAACCAATAATATCAGGTACCAGCACAACACAAGGTCAAAAAACAGAACATCCTGATATCAACTCAAATAGGGAAATCACAAAAACAAATTAAGATTAATTAAAAAAAAATGCTCATAACAGGGAATCATTGAAGTCAATACGTAAAAGATCACAATAATCAAAAAGAGGGACTAAATATAGGTGGCATAGAACTGCCATATGGAGAGGGATACAAGGCGACATAGGACAATACAAGTTAGGTTTTTACTTAGAAAAATAGCGGTAAATATTAAGGTAACCAGCCAAGAAAAACGTAACGACTCAACAAACATAAAGTCAAACACTATGAAAATGAGGATCTCGCGATTTACTAAGAAGAACGTCTCAGCACAAAAAAGTAAGTGGAAGAATGAAATGGTCAACAACACACATAAAAAGGCATCAAATGACAACACTAAACACTTATTTATCTATAATTACGCTGAATGTAAATGGACTAAATGCACCAAAAAAGAGACAGAGAGTCTCGGACTGGATAAAGAAACACGATCCGTCTATATGCTGCCTACAAGAGACACACCTTAGACTTAGAGACACAAACAAACTAAAACTCAAAGGATGGAAATAAATATATCAAGCAAACAATAAGCAAAAAAGAAGAGGAGTAGCCATATTAATTTCTGACAAAATAGACTTTAGACTTAAATCCACCACAAAGGATAAAGGACACTATATAATGATAAAAGGGACAATTGATCAGGAAGATATAACCATATTGAATATTTATGCACCCAATGACAGGGCTGCAAGATACATAAATCAAATTTTAACAGAATTGAAAAGTGAGATGGACACGTCCACAATTATAGTAGGAGACTTCAACACACCACTTTCAGAGAAGGACAGGACATCCAGTAAGAAGCTCAATAGAGACACGGAAGACCTAATTACAACAATCAACCAACTTGACCTCATTGACTTATACAGAACTCTCCACCCAACTGCTGCAAAATATACTTTTTTTTCTAGCACACATGGAACATTCTCTAGAATAGACCACATATTAGGTCATAAAACAAACCTTTGCAGAATCCAAAACATCAAAATATTACAAAGCATCTTCTCAGACCACAAGGCAATAAAACTAGAAATCAATAACAGAAAAACTAGGGAAAAGAAATGAAATACTTGGAAAATGAACAATACCCTCCTGAAAAAAGACTGGGCTATAGAAGACATCAAGGAGGGAATAAGGAAATTCATAGAATGCAACGAGAATGAAAATACTTCCTATCAAAACCTCTGGGACACAGCAAAAGCAGTGCTCAGAGGCCAATTTATATCGATAAATGCACACATACAAAAGAAAGAGCCAAAATCAGAGAACTGTCCCTACAACTTGAACAAATAGAAAGTGAGCAACAAAAGAATCCATCAGGCACCAGAAGAAAACAAATAATAAAAATTAGAGCTGAACTAAATGAATTAGAGAACAGAAAAACAATTGAAAGAATTAACAAAGCCAAAAGCTGGTTCTTTGAAAAAATTAACAAAATTGATGAACCATTGGCCAGGCTGACTAAAGAAATACAGGAAAGGAAACAAATAACCCGAATAAGAAACGAGATGGGCCACATCACAACAGACCCAATTGAAATTAAAAGAATCATATCAGATTATTACGAAAAATTGTACTCTAACAAATTTGCAAACCTAGAAGAAATGGATGAATTCCTGGAAAAACACTACCTACCTAAACTAACACATTCAGAAGTAGAACAACTAAATAGACCCATAACAAAAAAAGAGATTGAAACAGTAATCAAAAAACTCCCAACAAAAAAAAGCCCTGGCCCGGACAGCTTCACTGCAGAGTTCTACCAAACTTTCAGAGAAGAGTTAACACCACTACTACTAAAGGTATTTCAAAGCATAGAAAATGCCGGAATACTACCCAACTCATTCTATGAAGCCACCATCTCCCTGATACCAAAACCAGGTAAAGACATTACAAAAAAACAAAATTACAGACCTATATCCCTCATGAACATAGATGCAAAAATCCTCAACAAAATTCTAGCCAATAGAATTCAACAACATATCAAAAAAATAATTCACCCTGATCAAGTGGGATTTATACCAGGTATGCAAGGCTGGTTTAATATTAGAAAAACCATTAATGTAATCCACCACATAAATAAAACAAAAGACAAAAACCACATGATCTTATCAATTGATGCAGAAAAGGCATTTGACAAAGTCCAACACCCATTTATGATAAAAACTCTCACCAAAATAGGAATGGAAGGAAAATTCCTCAACATAATAAAGGGCATCTATGCAAAGCCAACAGCCAACATCACTCTAAATGGAGAGAACCTGAAAGCATTTCCCTTGAGAACGGGAACCAGACAAGGATACCCTTTATCACCACTCTTATTCAACATTGTGCTAGAAGTCCTAGCCAGAGCAATTAGGCTAGACAAAGAAATAAAGGGCATCTGGATTGGCAAAGAGGAAGTAAAATTATCTCTATTTGCAGATGACAGGATCTTATACACAGAAAACCCCAACGAATCCACCAGAAAACTACTGAAACTAATAGAAGAGTTTGGCAGAGTCTCAGGTTATAAGATAAACATACAAAAATCACTTGGACTCCTCTACATCAACAAAAAAAACATCGAAGAGGAAATAACCAAATCAATACCATTCACAGCAGCCCCCAAGAAGATAAAGTACTTAGGAATAAATCTTACCAAGGATGTAAAAGACCTGTACAAAGAAAACTACAAAGCTCTACTACAAGAAATTCAAAAGGACATACTTAAGTGGAAAAACATACCTTGCTCATGCATAAGAATACTTAACATAGTAAAAATGTCTAGTCTACCAAAAGCCATCTATACATACAATGCACTTCCGATCCAAATTCCAATGTCATTTTTTAAGGTGATAGAGAAACAAATCACCAACTTCATATGGAAGGGAAAGAAGCCCCGGATAAGCAAAGCATTACTGAAAAAGAAGAAAGTGGGAGGCCTCACTCTACCTGATTTCAGAACCTATTATACAGCCACAGTAGTCAAAACAGCCTGGTATTGGTACAACAACAGGCACATAGACCAGAGGAACAGAATTGAGAACCCAGATATAAATCCATCCACATATGAGCAGCTGATATTTGACAAAGGCCCAGTGTTAGTTAATTGGGGAAAAGATAGTCTTTTTAACAAATGGTGTTGGCATAACTGGATATCCATTTGCAAAAAAATGAAACAGGACCCATACCTCACACCGAGCACAAAAACTAACTCCAAGTGGATCAAAGACCTAAACATAAAGACTAAAACGATAAAGATCATGGAAGAAAAAATAGGGACAACCTTAGGAGCCCTAATACAAGGCATAAACAGAATACAAAACATTACCAAAAATGACGAAGAGAAACCCGATAACTGGGAGCTCCTAAAAATCAAACACCTATGCTCATCTAAAGACTTCACCAAAAGAGTAAAAAGACCACCTACAGCCTGGGAAAGAATTTTCAGCTATGACATCTCCGACCAGCGCCTGATCTCTAAAATCTATATGATTCTGTCAAAACTCAACCACAAAAAGACAAAAAACCCAATCAAGAAGTGGGCAAAGGAGATGAACACACACTTCACTAAAGAAGATATTCAGGCAGCCAACAGATACATGAGAAAATGCTCTCGATCATTAGCCATTAGAGAAATGCAAATTAAAACCACGTTGAGATTCCATCCAACAAGGCTGGCATTAATCCAAAAACACAAAATAATAAATGTTGGAGAGGCTACGGAGAGATTGGAACTCTTACACAGTGCTGGTGGGAATGTAAAATGGTACAACCACTTTGGAAATCTATCTGGCGTTATCTTAAACAGTTAGAAATAGAACTACCATACAACCCAGAAATCCCACTCCTCGGAATACACCCTAGAGAAACAAGAGCCTTCACACAAACAGATATATGCACACCCATGTTTACTGCAGCTCTGTTTACAATAGCAAAAAGCTGGAAGCAACCAAGGTGTCCATCAACGGATAAATGGCTAAATAAATTGTGGTATATTCACACAATGGAATACTACGCATCGGTAAAGAATAGTGACGATTCTATGAAACATTTCATAACATGGAGGAACCTGGAAGGCATTATGCTGAGCAAAATCAGTCAGAGGCAAAAGGACAAATATTGTATAAGACCACTATTATAAGATCTTGAGTAATAGTATAAACTGAGAAGAACACATACTTTTGTGGTTATGAGGGGGGGAGGGAGGGAGGGTGGGAGAGGGTTTTTTACTGATTAATTAGTAGATAAGAACTGCTTTAGATGAAGGGGAGGACAATACTCAATACATGGAAGGTCAGCTCAACTGGACTGGGCCAAAAGCAAAGAAGTTTCTGGGATAAAATGAATGCTTCAAAGGTCAGCAGAGCAAGGGCGGGGGTTTGGGAACCATGCTCTAAGGGGACTTCTAAGTCAATTGGCAAAATAATTCTATTATGAAAACATTCTGCATCCCACTTTGAAATGTGGCGTCTGGGGTCTTAAATGCCAACAAGAGGCCATCTAAGATGCATCAACTGGTCTCAACCCACCTGGAGCAAAGGAGAATGAAGAACACCAAGGCCACACGACAACTAAGAGCCCAAGAGACAGAAAGGGCCACATGAACCAGAGACCTACATCATCCTGAGACCAGAAGAACTAGTTGGTGCCCGGCCACAGTCGACGACTGCCCTGACAGGGAGCACGACAGAGAACCCCTGAGGGAGCAGGAGATCAGTGGAATGCAGACCCCAAATTCTCATAAAAAGACCATACTTAGTGGTCTGACTGAGACTAGAGCATCCCGGCGGTCATGGTCCCCAAACCTTCTGTTGGCACAGGACAGGAACCATCCCCGAAGACAGCTCATCAGACATGAAAGGGACTGGACAGTGGGTAGGAGAGAGATGCTGATGAAGAGTGAGCTGATTATATCAAGTGGTCCCTTGAGACTGTGCTGGCATCTCCTGTCTGGAGGGGGGATGGGAGGATAGAGAGAGTTGGAAGCTGGCAAAATTGTCACGAAAGGAGAGACTGGAAGGGCTGACTCATTAGGGGGAGAGCAAGTGGGAGTACGGAGTAAGGTGTATATAAACTTATATGTGACAGTCTGACTTGATTTGTAAACGCTCACTTAAAGCTCAATAAAAGTTAATAATAAAAAAAAGAGTTATTGTGAAAATTAAATGACATAAGGTACATTATGTAGGCAAACCAGTAAGTGAATGAGAAATATAAGTTATTAAATATATAGCAAGGTTTTTCTTCATTATACAATCCAACTTAACAGTGATGTATACCTCATGTCATTTTCTCCCCATGAGAGGAAAATAGGAGGGAGAGAGGAACCCAATCTTCTTGAGTGTCTACTATGACTGCAGTATACTGCTAAGCACTTGCTGTTTGTGCCATCTCACTGAATTCTCCCTAGAAACTACAAGATAAAGATTATTAAGCCCATGTGAAATGTGAAGAAAGTAAAGCTCAGATACATTACACAACTTGCTTACAATTATAATTAGGAACTCAGATCTGTTCAACTCCTAAGCCCGTGGTCTCTACATTGTTTTGTGTGATTAGTTGTAGATAGGCTACTTGCCCACATCAGAAGATTTTTTCCTCAAGTCGCAGGGAATTAGAGGACAAACTTGGTAAAAGGAGAGCATCCACCTTCCATCTTATGGTTTTCCATACACGAGATAGTTAACAAATGGAAGATATGATGATGATGAGGAGGAGGATAATGACGGTGGTAGTGGTGGTGATGATGATGGTGACAATGACTGATCAAGATGAAGATGAAAAACGCCTCTTATCAAAGGGCTAAAGAACTTCTATAACTAATGCCAAGATTTCCTTAAATATGATGTCAGTACGTAGTTGCAGACCAGAGAAGAATTGATGCCCTTGAATTATGGTATTGGTGAAGAATATTGAATATACCATGGGCTGCCAGAAGAAGGAACAAGTCTGTCTTGGAAGAAATATAGCCAGAAGGCTCCCTGGAAGTAAAAAAAAAAAAAAAAAAACAGTGCCGTCGAGTCGGTTCCGACTCATAGCGACCCTATAGGACAGAGTAGAACTGCCCCACAGAGTTTCCAAGGAGCGCCTGTGGGTGTGAGAATGGCAGAACTTCATATCGTGTACTTTGAACATGTTATCAGGAGGGACCAGTCCTTGGAGAAGGACATCTCTGAAAAAGAGGAAGACCCTCAACGAGATGGACTGACACAGTGGCTGCAACAATGGGCTCAAACACAGCAACGATTGTAAGGATGGCACAGGACAGGGCAGTGTTTCATTCTGCTGTGCACTGGGTCACTATGAGTTAGAACTAACAACAACATGTGGCTGAAGTAGTCAAACTGAAGGCAATTTGTTAATACTAATCTCTCGGTCACAAGAAGCAGTGACTTGACCTCTCTGAACTTCACTTTCCCTGCCTATGAAATGTCGTAATACAGTATGTATCTCTAGAGTTTATGTGAAGAATTAATGAAAGAATGTGTTTCTAGCACTTGGAACAGGGCCTGGAACACAATGAGTGCTAAGTGGAACTGTTGTTGTTAGTAGCCATTGGGTCAGTTCTGACTCACAGCAATCCCATGTGTACAGAGTAGAACTGCTCCATAACGTTTTCAAGGATGTGACCTTTAAGAAGCAGATTACCAGGCCTCACTCCTGAGGCATCTCTGTGTGGGTCTGAACCACTGACCTTTCAGTCAGTAATCCAGTGCTTAACCACCTGCACCACTCATGGACTCCTGGCCATTTATTATCGTTGGGGACGTTGGTTAAAATACAGGTGGGTTCTTAGCAGGTTTTTCTTCACATAAAGGACCAAGAAGTGGGAATAGCCCCTCTCCTTCTTACCAGCTGTGTCTGTACCCCCTGCACTCACCCACATTGTTCAGAATCCGAGGGGTGAAGGGGAAGAGCAGGCAGCAGAACTGGACAACTCTTGGACAGAGAAAGTACAAAGCAGAAAGAGAAAGTGCCACTCTGCTTATAACAGAGCTTTTTTTGTAAATAATAAAAATGGTCTAAAGTCATATTTGACAGTAAAGAGCTTGGTAAATATTCTGATGGCAAACAAGGTTTACAAGGCGATTTCACTTGAAGGAGGCCATGGTTAACAGTATCATTTCGGTTCTGAGCCTCCTTCCTGTCTCAAGATAAGGGATTGGATTTTAATGCACCAGGAGAAAAAACAGAAGGCAACCTCAAGCACTGCTTTTAGGAAAATTTTTTCTTTTATCATTTCAGCAGACAACTGAACCACAGTGTTTCAAAATTATTCTACCATGAAAACAGCACTGTCATTGACCATAACAAATGATAAACAACAAAATCCTGCACGAAGCTTAAAAAATGTTATGAACCCAAGGTTATAAATATTTTAGGGAGTGACATTTTAGATTTATGTAGTAAATTTAGATTTATACAGTGTGTAGATTGATGTAGAATGTGGTATATACAGACTTACGTACTATTTATATGGTATGCAGATTTCTGTAAGTACAAACTCTGGTATTTAAATTTTCCTTTTTGGAAAAAAAAAATTGTGTGAAAGATTCAAAGAAGGCACCAAAGAAACACCAATTGATTAGAGAAAAAAAAAAAATCCTATTTTTTTAATTACCTTTAATTGCATTTGAAGAAACACACTACAGTTTTAAGCAAGATATACACCACAAACTTCTCTTGTCTTTCAGTGACAATTCAGCAAAATTGAAGCTTTAGTAAAAATTACATGACATACAGAAGTGAATAAACGATCTTTACTCCACCCTCCAGAAAATTTCCAGGTAACCACATTTATTCATGGCTAAGTTTAGAAACCTACACAGTAGAAAAATTTAATAATTGACTTAATAAGCTACTGATACTTTTGATAAGAAAGAAGGAAGGGAAGGAGAAATAAATCTCAGAATATATTCTTTGCAATTTGAAATATAAAATGCTTTATGATTTATATTTATGTATTTAACTTTTCTATGATAAGTTTAAAAAAGATAAGACAGCAAGATAAAAGAGACAGCATTCAATATTAAAATATTATATATTTTTTTATTTATATAATATTTTAATATTGAATGCTGTCTCTTTTATCTTGCTGTCTTATCTTTTTTTAAATTTATCATAGAAAAGTTAAATGTCTATAAAATGGTTCATCCAAACATAAAAAGTTCGAATTATAATGCAGTCAACAGAAGGTTATTCTGTATCTTTTTGGTTTCTCTATGTCTTTAGTAGCCATCTTTGCAGTCTGACTCTGAGCACTGACATTTGCAAAAACGTGTTTACATCACAAAGGTAGGCCCGCCATCAGAGGTGTCACTAGGGTTGGCATCACCCAGGGCAGTAAGTCATGGTGTCACTCTTTCCCCAGGGACTTCCTCCCATACCAGACCATACAGAATCCTTAGAAATGTTTTTTGCACTAATGTTACTTGTAAATTGTAATTCTCATATATCGCTGCGTATAATGGCAGTGACAAACAACTAGCAAAATTAAAATTATACCTTTAAATTAAAATGTCATACACACAGCCTCAATGTACTGCCTTTCACATAGTTTCATGTGGTTAAAGTGGTGGAGGAGCAGGCTCAGCTCTGCACAAGGAGGGCAGGCCAGCAGGATGGCCACACCCCGCTGCAGGGGCTGGCGGAGCAGCCACACTGCCTCCTGTACCCGTGATCCAGGCCAGCGGCCAGGACATCACCCCTGCTCAGGGACGTCCTGTGTGGCCCATCCCAACTCTGGGGCTCAACAGACCTGCAGCCAGTGTCTGCTACAGCCTCGCCAGCCACCAGGAGCCGCCCTCTGGGAACTGAGCAGCCCTTGAGGCCTGATAGATCGGGAGGACTGAGGAGGTGGGTGTGGGTGGGGAAAAGCCTCACACTGGGGGCACTGATGTCACCTCCTTTGATGGTGTCACCTGGTGCAGTTCACACCCCTTAACCCCCTGCGGATGCCACTGCCTGTCATGTGATCTAACAAGAGGCTGTGCTTTGCAGCACCCAGGCACCTAAGCTGTACTTCTTTGGCATGGGAGTGCAATGATTTCTTCAGCTGTCATCTTTTATCACATTTACAGGCACTAGCAACCCATGACTAAAAATCCATGGAGAGGTGATAGGTCAAGTGAGGTTAAGAGATGTCATATTCTTTTTCTCAGGTGAAGATCTATTTGAGAAATACAACTTAATCTTTCAGAAAGCTAAAAAATACACCATTTGATCTTCATCCTTTTATTGGTTCTTCGTTTCCTGTCAAAGACTGAATCACAGCACGAAATGAACAGCTGGTAGTTACAACGCATTCTGGCTCCACCACAGAATGCTTTAACTCGGGGACAGCTTGTGTCAGCCTCCTCTTCAGACACAGGCCATTTTCCTACTGACTTCTACGTTCACTTATTCCAACTCTCAGCTTTCAGTGTGCATGCAGGTGGCCTACACCACTACGGAACGTGTTCCCTACACCTTGTAGGAGCTGCTGCCGCCCCACCAGACTCCTGGGGGGTCTCTTTTGTAGTTGTTGCTAGCTGTTCTCCAGTCAGCTCCCACTCATGGCCACCTTATGAATAACAGAGCAAAATGTTGCCTGGTCCTATGCCATCTTCATGATCGTTGGCATGTTTGAGTCCATTATTGCGGCTGGCTACTGTATCAGTCTATCCCATTGAGGGTTTCCCTTCTGTTTGCTGACCTTCTACCAACCATGGTTTCCTTTTTCTAGTAATTGGTCTTTCCTGCTGAAGTTTCCAAAAGTAAGCAAGATGAAGTTTCACCATTTTCACTTCGAAGGAACATTCTGGTTGTATTTCTTCTAAGACTGATTTGTTTGTTCTTTTGGTAGTCCAGGGTATATTCAATATTCTTCTCTAACATCACAGTTCAAACGCATCAGTTCTGTCTTCCTCTCTCACTGACTTTCAAATGCATATAAGGTAACGGAAAAGACCATGGCTTAGGTCAGACTCACTTTAGTCATTAAGGGATCCCTTTAATCAGTGAGGAGCCCTGGTGGTGCAGTGGTTAAGAGCTCAGCTGCCAACCAAAAGATCAGCAGTTTGAATCCACGAGCTGCTCCTTGGAAACCTTATGGGGCAGTTCTACTCTGTCCTATAGGGTGGCTGTGAGTTGGAGTTAACTCGAGGGCAGCGGGTTTGGTTTGGGTTTTTTTTGTTTTTTTTTTTTAATCAATTTCGTACCCTACCCCTACCCCCTCCAGGTATTATGGCCAATCTTCTCCAAAAGACCGCCCTTGGGCAACTAGAGCCATCCACCCAGAGGTGCCTGGGAGATATACCACCATATTCACCCCCCCACCCCCCAACCCCATATCTAGGGTCCAAGGCTAATGACTGACTGGAGGGAAAACCAAAAACCAAACATGTTGCCATCGAGTCAATTCCAACTCATAGCGACCCTATTAGGCAGAGTAGAACTGCCCCATAGGGTTTTCGAGGAGTGCCTGGTGGATTCGAACTGCTGACCTTTTGGTTAGCAGCCGTAGATCTTAACAACTACGCCACCAGGGTTTCCGACTGGAGGGAAGGGGAGGATTTAAAAAAAAAAAAAAAAGCCTGCTTCCTTGCCTCAAGGCAGGACTGACTCTGTGGTAAGACTTACTCTCCAGAGCTCCCCAAGTGGCCAGGCTGAGGCTAGATCTCAGTTGAAACTGTATCCTTGCTTAGCTTCTTCCCCTTCCCTATCCTAATTACCTCATTCCCTTTCCAGTTTCTCCTGAGAGCCCTCCCACACACAAATCCCCACCTCAGTCTCTGCTTCTGGGGAACCCACCCCAAAACTCAACCGAAGCAAACACTGAAGAAAGACAAGGCCTGCAAACAGGTCTTCCCATTCTCACAGAGAATCAGTGATATCTCAGTCTTTTAAAGAGGCTCTTTCCACAGTGCTTTACAAGCCCAATTTTGGGTAAAGATCACATGTCAGTTATGTAGCCATGTGAAGGGAAGTTCCTAAGATCTAAAAACTCACCTCGTTTGCAGGACTCACTAACTGGTCCCACTTCGAGGAAGGCAAGCTGCAAGGGCTGCCCTCTGTGGCAGGTGGCGGGCAAGGCCCTGCACTGTAATTCCCCAGGCAATGGGAGAACAAAGGAGGCCAGGGTTAGCAGGCGAAAATATGACAGGCTGAGCATCAAACTACAAACAGCTCTTTGAAGCCTTGCTGATAGAGGTGGTTGTGTTTGTGCCGTTGCTGCTGGGTTGCAGCTAATAACGAAAGGCCGGATCACCACTTAGTCTGTGCCAGCAGTAATGACAGCTATCAGCATTGAGCCTGCATGGGCCTCACTGTCGCCCTGTAAATCTAACGTGGATGGCTTAATGAAGGAGGGACATTATCTTTTCTCACACTCCAATTTTACTCACGTAAGAAATGTGGCCCATATTGGCAATTAACTTGAGAGATTAATTAAATCCAAGAGTAGGTTCAGCTGCTTCCATGGAGCAATAGGATAGCATATGAAGGAACCAACATGCTGTGGGCACTGACCACATGTTAAATAATAATTACTAAAGTAATCGAACTAATTTGGACTGGGTTTTGTGGGGGGGGGGGGGGGGCGTTTCATTTTTGGTTTTTTTTTTTTTTTTTTGCAGAAGATTGGCAGCTAACCTCCTAAGTAAATTAATTCCACAATCCGAAACTGCTATTCAATATTTCACACGGTCTTACTCTAAATTCGGTTTTATTACCCCTGAAATTCCCAATGAATACAATACAATGATTTTGTTTCTTCCTTCCTTCAGCAGTTTCTATCATCAGTTGTATTGAACATATTTTACTGGGCCCTCTAAAGAGTGAGGAGGCAGCCCAGCAGACAAGGTATAAACTCGGATCCAGCATAAGAACTGAGAGAGTCCCAGTGTGTCTCCTTCAAAACAGTGGCTGTTTCTGAAATGGGGAGGAGAGGGCTGCACAGCAAGCAGGCATGGCCCTCACGTGCTGTTAGAAGGCCATGTGCTCTGGGGTCTTTTTCCTATGGGGTCCCCAGATTCATCTTTTGTTCTTATTTTTGTGCTTTCTTCTCTGAAATGCTAAAATGCTTTCTTCCACTAGCATATGTAAAATTTCCTAAGAAAGAGGAGTCTTCAAATTTGACCCACTGTCAAAGCGGTATTTAAATTCTTGCCTTAGTGAAAGCCAGTGTAATTTTTTTTTAGTTTATTGTGGTAGATGTATGTGCCTATACTACAGATCAAATTAATATAATAGAATGATTACATAGGTACTATATATGAATTAAAGAACCCCTTTAGTGGTGCAGTAGTTAAAGCACTTGGCTGCTAACTAAAAGGCTGGTGGTTCAAATCCAGCAACCACTCTGCGGCAGAAAGATGTGGCAGGCTGCTTCTTTAAAGATTACAGCCTTGGAAACCCCAGGGGGCAGTTCTCCTCTGTCCCGTAGGGTCCCTATGAGTTGAAATCGATCCGATGGCAATTTTTTTTTTTTTTTTTGGTTTATATACGAATTATATAAACGGTTAACATGCTCAGCTGCGAACCGAAAGTCCACCCAGAGGTGCCTCATAAAAAAGCCTTGGTGATCTACTTCAAGAAAACCAGCCATTGAAAACCCTACGGAGCACAGTTCTACTCTGACACACACGGGGTCGCCACGAGTCAAATT
The DNA here is from genome assembly GCF_024166365.1 of Elephas maximus indicus. Classification (NCBI taxonomy): domain Eukaryota; kingdom Metazoa; phylum Chordata; class Mammalia; order Proboscidea; family Elephantidae; genus Elephas; species Elephas maximus. Next base: position 65,817,667 of record NC_064838.1, read on the forward strand.
CAACACAGTTGCGCCTGGTTTTATACACATGGGTAACAGTGCCTACTTTCCCAACCCTGTACCTAATCCACCTACCCGAAGCAGTGCTTCCTAACAATCTCACTACCGAAGACTACTTTTATTATCATTTAAGATATGTTAAATACGTTATATATCCAAGATTAGTAATTAACTAATTTCTTACTGGAAATTAACACTAAAAATAAGAAAAATACATACCTTGCTTGATTGAACTTCTAATCAACATTAAGACACAGAATTAACATAATTCTTGGCAAAGTAGGAAAATGTGACATTTGGGCAGCCTTTTCATAGTGTGGTTACTGATATCCTTTCAGAAATAATGACAAGAACTTGAAGACCTACATTCTATTTTGGGTGACATTCTATTACAAGGTGACATCCTAGACCTATCCTAATAGTCATTAGTACAGAAATTCTACATTAACAATCTTTTATACTTCAAGAAGCTTCATCTACTTACGCGGGCATCTTAAAGCTGAAAGAGATGGTGATTAACATCCAGTCCCACAGCTCCAAGAATAATCACGTCACCTGAAGCATATCTTCAATTACTTTTTAAAAAAAATACTTATAGTGTTAATATACTTAAATCAATCCTATACTTGATGACAAAAGAAAAAAGTACGTGGTAAACAAATGATTTTATTTGTTGGATTTGTTGTGATCTTAAACATGCATCTAACTGAAACATTTAATTCACCTGATCCAATATTAGCCTGTATTTTTCAGTCAGGCTATTATTTAAGGCCCACTGAATAGGGTCACTATGAGTTACTTGATGGCAATGGGTTTAATAGTCATAAAGGCCACCGAAGTGGCACAAATGGTTAAGTACTCAGCTACTAACCAAAAGGTTATATCATCAATTTAATTGCATATAAAATAAATTAATTGGTCCTAAGAGCTATCTGAATATTTCTCATGTTAGAATATCATACAGGGAGGGGTTGATAACATAGTGAGCTGAGACCTCTATGTTTTACAGAAAGTAAAAGTTGGAAAAATTATAATCTACACAATTCTACTGCACTCTGGTTACACGTAGGAGTAATGGAATAATGATATACTGTTGGAACTACAAAATAATTTTCATTCACATTCTCTAATATGATGAATTTCAGTTTACCTTAGGTGACCTTCTAATGCTTCCTTCCTTCCCACAAGGTAGGTATCTTCAACAGGCCATTTGAACAGGTGGATAATTACATGTTCTGGCTTATTTATTAGTTCTTGGATTTGTATTATCAGTCCCTTGAAATCACAGGTTTCTTGTACTAGCTTAGAGAATTTTCCAAATCCTTTACAACCATGGTTATAAAATTCCACGAAACTGATCCTGAAAGGTTCCTATTTATAACAAGGTATAAAATATTTCATCATGGGAACTAGGATTCCAAGGATTCACCCCTTTTGGTATCGAGGAATTTACCTTTATTTTTAGCTTACTCATGTTGTGTGAAAATTGACCAGAAACATCTTTTTAGAAAAAAAATTAGTCCTCATGATTAAACTGTTCCTGATGAATCCAGATCACCAGTAAGAGCATCAACTATTGAAATACTCAGGACTTATTAACCTGTTGCCGTAGAGTCGATTCCAACTCGTAGAGACCCTACAGGATGGAGTGGAACTGTTCCATAGGGTTTCCAAGGAGCAGCTGCGGGTAGATTTGAACTGCTAGCCTTTTCGTTAGCAGTCAAGCTCTTAACCACTATGCCACCATGGATCCCAGAACTTATTAGAGGGTAAAACTAATCATCCATACACTAAGTCATCCCAGGCTGGTATATATTTCCATTCTTCTGCTTTTTAAAGACTTTATAATAGTGATCTTTCAACTGAAGTTCTCAGATTCAGATATTTTTAAGAGAAATCAATGTCTAGATCCTCAACTTCTTTCCTAAAATTGATCTGAGTATGCACCTGTAGTCGTGAAGATGATAATTTCTGCTTAAAAACCTTGCCTTTTCATCTGTCAGCCATTGTGAAAGAGAACACTACTCCTGAGAAAAACTCCCATGAGAGCAAAGCAAAAAGGGAATCGGTAAGAAATACCAACAGCAGTGGTGCCTTATTTCTTCCAGACTCATTGTAAGCTTCCTTTCTACATCTAGCAATCCATTTTAGATTGAGAATTCAGAGGTGAAATGGTTGTCATGGGGAGGCCCATGAGGAAGTTTCTTTGAACAAAAAAATACAAACCAGAAGAAAGTAAGCCTGATCTGGCCGACTGGCTCAGCAAATAGGTTTTTCAAAATAGGTTATATGGTGGACATTCTCCATAAACTTAATGGGCTAAATCTGTAGCTCTGAGGTTTTGATGAAAATCTATTTAAAGCACACAATAAGATAAAATCATCTTGTCCAGAAAAAAAAATCACATTGGCAGAGATGTATTGAAATTTAGAATATTTCAATTTTCCTGTCTCTGGGTATATGAAGTTCAACATGGTGCCTCTAAGAGAAAGCAAAAGGAGTAATTAATGGACATTTAATAAGTATTGGCAAGCCTTTTGGTATACCTCCCAGGCACAGAAAAAGTCAATGTATCTCATAACTGAATAAAAAATCCTTTTGAAAGTCAGTTTTTCCTTTAACAAAACTGCAGGAAAACAAATTTAGTTGTCAGAAGATGAATCATGAAAAAATAATTTGATGAGAGATCACTATGTGATTTTTGGCATAAAACTGGCTACCATACAAACTCCTCCACTGTCATCTACTTATTTATGGGAGGAAATCTTCTCAATGCTTACAGATGTGTAAAATGTATACAAATGATAATAAGAATGCTGTTGTTGTTGTGTGCTGTCAAGTTGACTCCAACCCACAGCAACCCTACCGGACAGAGCAGAATGACTCCACAGGGTTTCACAGGCTGTAGTCTTTACGGGAGCAGAGTGTCAGGTCTTTTCTCCCTTGGAGCTGCTGGTGGATTTGAACCGCAGATCCTTTGGTTAGCAGCTGAGCACTTAACAATTGCACCACCGTGGCTCCGAAAACAGGAGTAGTCTGTGCTAAAATATTTATGTAAGGAATGAAATTTTTATGTCAGCAAATAGAAATAATTAAAAAAAAGCCTGTCCTAAATCCTGTCTCATTCCTGAAATAAATATTTGACTTTCTACAGAAACTTTTTTTTAATGAACTCATCCATCTCATTAATAGATGAAGTTCAAATAAATTTAACTTTTATATTTTATGATTGTTTATCACTATTTGTTATATATTTTTGGTTATAATCAAGTCTGTAGTGATAATAATAGAAAAAAACCTCAATAAATGTGTAATTTTTGAAATGTAGAAAACTACGGATTCAGGCATTTTTTTCTTAATTTTAATGTTCTGAAACTATAAGTATATTACGTTGATAAAATTCTGTACAGTAAATAGAATGAAAATATGAATTAAAAAAGAAAAAGGAATGTATAAGTTTCAACCAATTTTAAAACTGCTTTTGTATTTTTTTAAACTGACAATTATTTCTTGTTTTTTTTAATTTTTTTACTTTTCTTTTTTAGTGTGTGTTAGATGAAGGTTTACAGGGCAAATTAGTTTCTCATTAAACAATTAACACACGTATTGTTTTCTGACCTTGGTTGCCTGACCCACGACATGTCAACACTCTCCCCTTCTTGACCTTGGGTTCCCCATTACCATCTTTTTCGTCCCCTCCTACCTTCTCATCCTTGCCCCTGGGCTGTTGTGCCCATTTAGTCTTGTTTTGTTTTATGGGCCTGTCTAATCTTTGGCTGAAGGGCGAACCTCAGGAGTGACTTCAGTACTGAGCTAAAAGAGTATCTGGAGACCATACTCTTGGGGTTTCTCCAGCCTCTGTCAGACCAGTAAGTCTGCTCTTTTTTTGTGAGTTTGAATTTTGTTCCACATTTTTCTCCAACTCTGTCTGAGACCCTCTATTGTGATCCTTGTCAGAGCATTCGGTTGTGGTAGCCAGGCACCATCTAGTTGGCTGGACTAAGTCTGGTGGAGGCTGTAGAACTTGTGGTCCACTTAATCGTTTGGACTAATCCTTCCCTTGTATCTTTGGTTTTCTTCATTCTCCCTTTCTCCAGACAGGACGACCCCAGTGGAGTACCTTAGATGGCCACTCACAAGCTTTTAAGACCCTAAACACTACTCACCACCAAAGTAGGATGTAGAACATTTTCTTTATAAACTATGTTATGCCAATTGAGCTAGATATCCCCAGATACCATGGTCCCCAGCCTTCGGCCCAGTAATTCAGTCCCTCAGGGAGTCTGAAGGTGTTTATGACGCTTCCATGACCTTGCCTTGGTCAAGCTGTGCTGGCTTCCCCAGTAATGTATACTGTCTTACCCTTCACCAAAGTTACCACTTATCTATTGTCTAGTTAGTACATTTCCCTCCCCACCCCTCCCCTCCATTGTAACCTTCAAAGATTGTTTCTTTCTCTGTGTAAATCTTTTCATGACTTTTTATAATAGGGGTCTCATACAATATTGTCCTTTTGTGACTGACTCATTTCATTCAGCATAATGCCCTCCAGGCTCATCCATGTTGTGACATATTTCACAGATTCATCATTATTCTTCATCATTGTGTAGTATTCCATGGTGTGTATATACCACAGTTTCTTTATCCATTCATCTGTTGATGGGCTCTCAGGTTGTTTCCATCTTTTCGCTATTGGGAATAATGCTGCAATGAACATGGGTGTGCACATGTCTCTTCGTGTGATGGCTCTTATTTCTCTAGAATATATTACTAGGAGTGGAACAGCAGGATAGTATGGTATTTCTATTTCTAGCTTTTTAAGGAAGCACCATACCATTTTCCAAAATGGTTGTACCATTTTGCATTCCCACCAGTAGTGCATAAGAGTTCCAATCTCCTCCCAGGGTCTCCAACATTTGTTTTTTGTTTTTGATTCATGCCAGTAATGTCAGGGTGAGGTGGTAGCTCATTGTAGTTTTGATTTATAATTTTCTAACGGCTAGTGATCATGAGCATTTCCTCATGTGTTTGTTAGCCATTTGAATGTCTTATTTGGTAAAGTGTCTGTTCATATCTGTTGCCGATTTTTAATTGGATTTTTGTTGCAGAGGTGATGAATTTTCCTATACATTTTTGAGATTAGATCTTTGTTGGATACGTCATAGCCAAAAATTTTTTCCCAGTTTGTAGGTTCTCTTTTTACTCTTCAGGTGAAGTCTTTCGATGAGCATACGTGCTTAATTTTTAGGAGATCCCAGTTATCTAGCTCATCTTCTGGTATTTGTGTATCATTAGTTATGGTTCATATCCTATATATGCCATGCATTAGAGCCTCTAGTGTTTGCCCTATTTTTTCTTCTGTGTTAAAATAGACAATTGTTGTTAGCTGCCATCAAGTTGGCCCCTCCCTAATGGTGACCTCATGCACAATGGAAGGAAACACTGCCCAGTCCTGTGCCATCCCATTATCAGTTGCAGATCATTGTGATCCATAGGGTTTTCACTGGCTGATTTTCGGAAGTAGATCACCTGGCCTTTCTTCCTTATTGGTCTTAGTCTGGAAGCTCTGCTGAAACCTGTTCAGCACCATAGCAATATGTAAGCCTCTACCTGCGGATGAATGACGGCTGAGTATGAGGTGTATTACCTGAGAATTGAGCCCAGGTCCACTGCATGGAAGGCGAGAATTCTACCACTGAACCACTAGACCAAATCAAACCAAACCCGTTGCCATCAAGTCAATTCCGACTCATCACGACCTTATAGGACAGAACAGAACTGCTCCATAAGGTTTCCAAGGAGCAGCTGATGAATGTGAACTGCCAACCTTTTGGTGAGCAGCCATAGCTCTTAACCAACCACTGTGCCACCAGGGCTCCAGTGAACCACTACTGCCCTCTAAATAGGCGCTATTGTACCTTAAATCATTACCATATTTAGATTCTAAATGGATATACTTAAAAAAATAATTTAACTATTTTAAAATGTCAATATTCACAGTACATCAGAAATTATGCTCTTTGCTACTCTTAAAATTTATGACGGAATATTTAGGTATAGTTAGCTGTCTTCTAGTTGACTCCAAATCATGGTGACACCATGGACAACAGACCAAAATGCCGTCCAATCCTGCCTCATCCTCACAGTCACCGACATGTTCAAATCCATTGCTGTGGTCACTGCACCAATCCATATAACCAAGGGTCTCGCTTTCCCCCATTGGCCCTCTACTTCACCAAACATGATGTCCTCATCCAACAATTAATCCCTCCTGATGATGTGTCCAAAGCAAGTGAGTCAGTGTTCTGTTGTGATCCGTAAGGTTCTTATTGTCTATTTTTTTAAAGTAGATCACTAGGCCTTTCTTCCTCATCTGTCTTAGTCTATAAGCTCCACTGAAATCTGTCCACCATTGGTGACCCTGCTAGTATTTGAAATACTGATGGCTTAGCTTCCAGCATGACAGCAACACACAAGTCAGCATGGTATGATAAACTGGCAGATGGGTAATAGATCTGAGGTATAGTTTTCCAAAAGTCTTTCAAGGATAAAGGAGCAAATATCTGGAGCTTTCTGCTTAGTTTCTCCTGCCCTGCTATTTCTGGAATTAGAAGGCATGCTTCCCTGGTCCCATTTTCAGATTTGCCCTTTGATCTTCCCTTAGAAACTGAGCTTCTGAATAACTAAGGTCTCCCAATCACTAATTTGTAGATATGATGATTTTTCCAAACAAATGTAATAGTAATTCTTTGCTTTACCTTAAGACTTATTACAAGGTTCTTTCAAATAATAATCTCCTGTAGTGCTTCTGAAATGTGATTCTATGATTATAAAATCCACCCTTGCACACTATACGTAGCCTTTTTACTTTTTAAGTCCCAAATACAAATATATTGCTTTGATTCTGTAGCATATTTTCAGGAATAATCCCTCTTTAAGTGCCTTCACAATATGTTATCAGGTTCAGCATGCACAAAAAAGAAAACAGAAAAGAAAGAATGACAAAAGAGGAAGAGATGAAATGGTGTGGTGAGTCAGAGAAGGAGATGGACACCTGGAAACAGCAAGGCCTTCTCAAGTGAAAGATGGTTAAGTTTTACCACCAACTTACAATCAGATTAAAATATGAGTTATTTTTCACTGGAGAACAAAGATACCTGCTGTTTAATATTGTTCTTGTCCTAACAGCAATACCAGCCTGATTTCTTTCACAGTTTTCTTTCTGAGACAAGAAATGCCTACAAGACAAAGAGAGAGTGCCTCGAAGTTCTGGGGATCTTTACAAGTCCCTTGGCCTTTCCATGGACCTTAGTTTTCTTGTCTGTAAAATAAGGGTTGGTCTAATACAGTGATTTGACAACAGGGAGGAAAGGAGACAAAGAGATGAGAAGAATCTATAAGGCAAGGGATGGATCTGTTAACAGGACACCCACATCCAGCATCACCCTCCAAATTGTGACTTATACTCCATCACTAGCCTTCACCCCATCGACACTGAGTACTCCTGTTTTGGGAATTTGTCTTCTCTCCTTCAAAGTGGACAAAAGGCTAAGAAACATATGTATAATTTTTAAGGTCCCTTCCAGCAATGAGATTCCAGAATTCTTCAGCTATAACTAGAAAGCTTAGTGACATTCATTTGTTCCCCTTCTCTCACGTCCTCTGTTTCTGGCGAGCATAGCTCTTCACTCCTTTCTGCCTGGAAGAGGATGAGGTGTTGCCTGAGGGGTGAAATAAGGGCTGGAGGTAGGGACGGGTTCTCAGCAGCTATGACCCCTAAAGGCTGCATTAATCTGTAGCTCCCTGCTTTCATGACTTCACAACTCTCTCAGCTTAAAAAATTATGAGAAATTTAAAAAGATCTTCTTTTCTCTCATCTTGAAACCTGTTAAAGGATTTGTAAGAAAAAAAAAATCTTCAAAAGGTAAGGTTGCCAGATAGGGTACTTTTCCTGAATCAAAGAAGCTCTCAGACAAAATGCGGCCTGACTTGGTGGTCAGCTGTCAGAATGCAATTTAATTTAGCTGTAACAATAGACAAAGTATGTCAGACTGAGTGCTTCATCAAGACTCTGAAAATTTTTCAATAAAATGGCCTTGATGTCAGTTATATTCATAGTAACAATCAAAAGCAGACAAGCCCAGGTATGGAAAGACTACGCTGGCAATAAATTTAAAAAAACATCCCACAGACTCTAAGGAAAAAAAAAAAAAGTTTTATCCCTCCAACTTGCCTTTCCCTCTGTAATGGTTAGTGGTTTTTGTTTTTTTTTTCCAAGAGGTTTTCCAGCCATAATGATGGGCTTATCGAGATGTTTGTCCCTCAACCCAGTGACTTCTTGTCATGGCTCCAATGCCCACAGTCACTAATGGGCTTCCCATTTAGAAAATCTCCTATATCCTTTGGGATTACACTTGGTCTCTTCTTATCTAATCAATTACATCTTGGGAACCAAGAAGTAGTTACATTAAGAGCTTGGAGGCATGTCTTCAGGAATGTCATGACAGCTTTCTGTTTGTTTGCTTTAAAAGAAAATCAGCACTCTGAACTTGGTTCAGACTAGCAATTTGGGCATCCAGTTGTACACAACACAGTGGTTGTATGCATGCTTATTAGAACAAGAAATCAGGCAAAGGACCTAAAGGAATGTGGTGTATTCTCTCTCCTTTCTGTCCTGCTTTGGTGTAGTGATCTTAGGCTCTGGATTTGTGTTAGGGGTGTAGTGCCTACTGGCAAATGTGAGGGTCAAGTGGGATGTAAAGCAGAAACAGATGAAAACTTTCCAAGGGCTGGCACTGGTCAAATCCCAGAGGGACAACACAGATCTTCAAAGGGAGATATTCCTGTCTTTTTTTAATTTGTTTACCTTTTATTTTCTTCCTTTAAAAAAAATTGTCAGTCTAATAAATATTGAAGACTATTTGCTAAGCTGTTCAAAGACAACTGTTTTGAGACATCTCCTTAGCTGGCAGACTGTCATGGGTCCCTGTGAACATCAGTGCGTTGTGTACAGGCCTTTTTCAAATAGAAGGAAGCAAGTCCAAAGAGGATGTGTTCTCATAAAAGTTGTAAATGCATTTAAGAAATTCTCTGAAAGCTCACCAGCCATCTGATTTCCTACGCAAGGCCTCTCATCGTATTAACCATAACTTAAGGCACGTGTGGGTGGAAAAAGCCAGAGGGAGAAGGAGGACAGGAGAAGGGAAGGGAAGGTGAGGAGTGATCAGTGGAAATCGGGTGGTTAATGGAACACAGAATTAAAGAGAGAGAGCTTATCCCTAGGGTGGAAAACAAAAATAAGAACCACATTGCCAAAAACAGTCAAATGGGAGACTAGGACAAAGAAACAGAGCAGGACAAAGAAATGCAAATTTCAGCAGAAGCCCTACTGAAAAGATACAGGGGGTTTGGTAACTTACCATTCAGGACCTATTTGTTGAAACAAAAATAAATTCGTGTTGACTGGTTTCCTAAAGGAGCCCTGCTGGTGCAGTGGTTAAGAGCTATGGCTGCTAACCAAAAGCTTAGCAGTTCAAATCCACCAGGCACTCCTTGGAAACCCTATGGTGCAGTTCTACTCTGTCCTCTAGGGTCACTGTGAGCCCGAATCAACTTGAGGGCAATGGGGAGGTTTCCGAAAAGTTACTGACAATGGGTCCTGTACAGATAAGAGCCTGCAGCTATCCGGGGATTTGGAAGCCAGACTTTGTGCCTGTGCAACATTTCCTTCTCTGGGAAATCTGATTCTCAGCAACAAAGCGCACAAGAACTCTCAGTCCACAGCTCTAACACTAACGAAATGAGAGCCTAGCTCTTCATGGGTAGAGTGAACTTCCCTCCCAGGGGAATGCTAAACCACAAAAACCAAACCCATTGCCGTCGAGTCGATTCCAACTCATAGTGACCCTAAAGGACACAGTAGAACTGTCCCATAGGGTTTCCAAGGAGTGCCTGGTGGATTCGAACTGCCGGCCTTTTGGTTAGCAGCTGTAGCTTTTAACCACTATGCCACCAGGGGAATGCCATTATGTCTGAATTATCCACGTGTGTGCAAACTAAAGGCAAATTCACGCAGAACACACCTGCAGTTTACAAACACAATCCGTTCCACAAGTCTGTACACTGATAGGAGCAAACACAGAAATAATCAGTCGGGCACAGATGCCCAGGTTCTTGCACAAAAGCTGACGTAGACACATTCGAGGGCAAAGTATCACAAAACAAGGCTTTTACAATGTTAGTAATGAGACTAGGAGAGTAAAACAGAAGACGACGACTGTATGTGTGTGTGCCGATGGAAGTTAACGCTCAAAGGAAAAGACATATGATCAGAAGATGAGCTGGTAGAAACAGCCATGGAGATTTTTAAGGGAATTCCTGGGCACACTGAAGAACAGGGAAGCTGGTAACGCAGTTTTGGAAAAATTAGGCCTTATTTCCCATGAGAGTTTTGCTTTTTCTTTTTCTGTGAATCAGAGGTATCACTGGGACAACTCGTACCTCTGTTAGCCATTATTAGGTTCATATCTGAGCTCACCTCAGGCTCCGTGAGACAGGGTCTGCGATTCATTCAATTTTGTCATTTTTGTGTCTAATATGCTCCACAAAGGTCTGGAAAGTGAATGAATGAGTGAATGAATAAGTGATTTGCTAACATACCATTGTGAGGAATTTGGTGATTGGAGAGGGGAGGCAGTATTTTACATATTACATAGTATAAAATAAAAACATTTATTTACACTAGTGGTCAGAATCACAAGAAACAAGCAGGTGATACTGGAAAGAAACAATTGCCTCCTGCAGAAGTTACTGAAGAAAGAAGAATTGCCACTAAATTTGGGGGAAGATGGTAACAAAGCAAATTTTCAGAGTTGGGCAGTTCTACCAAAAAGGTAAAAAGAAGGAATAGGAGCAGCCAGGGGCAACAACTCTACCACCATTCAACAAGTCTTGAGCGCTAAGACAAATTAATAACAATAATAAAAATAACAGCATTCATTTATTGAACACTTACTATGTGCCACAGGCACAGTGGTTAAGAGCTCAACTGCTAACCAAAAGTCAGCAGTTCGAGTCCACCACCTGCTCCTTGGAAACCCTATGGGGCAGTTCTACTCTGTCTTGCAGGGTCACTATGAGCCGAAATCGACTCATGGCAAGGGGTTTTGGTTTTACTATGTGCCAGGCAATACACATGCAGCATCTGATTTAATCTTCATAACAATTCCTTTAGGTAAGTGCTTTTATCATCGTCATTTCACAGACAGTAAAACTGAGTCTGAAAAAGGGTAAGAAATTTTCCTAGTCACCCAGCAAGTGTAAGTGATGGGTCCAGGACTTAAATATAGATCTGCCTGATGCCAGAAAAGGCCATCAATACATCACTAAGACCTGTGACTAATCATGGAAAAAGAGAGGGAACTTTTTTTTCAAGTAGAGAAAAGATGGAGGATTCTAGAGCCTTTACTTGTGAGCAAATGGCAGGCTAGCGTAGGGCTGAGGAATGGAAACACCGTGTACTCTACCACTTACATTAGTTTAAGGAGAAGTAAAATGTCTTAATTTTAGTTTCCCTAAATAGTTATTTAATTCTGCTCTCCCTAAATTTATTTAATTCTGCTTGCCCTAAGTTTAGCTGCAAAGGGAATTTAACTGCGAAATAAACTTCTCTTAAGCCCCAAGAGATTTAGGGCCAGTCAGATGTACAAAAGGAACAGCCTATGAAGTCCATCAACATAACATTCCAGCAATGAAAATTCAGAGCAAAGATTTTTAAGGCTATAGTAGAATCTTTCTAATATTCTCCCCTTTGCTCTGAAGCCAAAAATGGCAAAAACTAAAAATAAATTATAAATTACAGCATGTCTAATTTAATCGCGTATCTGTAAGTTCAGCCATGGTGGCGCAGTGGTTAAAGAGCTAGGCTGCTAACCCAAAAATCGAAGGTTTGAACCCACCAGCTCCTCTGTGAGAGAAAATGTGGCAGTCTGCTTCTGTAAAGATCATGGCTTTGGAAACCCTATGAAGCAGATCTACTCTGTCCTATAGGGTCGCTATGAGTCAGAATCGTCTCAACGGCAATGGGTTAGGTTTTTCAGTTTTATCTATAAGTTTGGGGCTTTTGGGTGGGGGGGGGTAGGGGTTCTTTCGTGTTTCTCTCACACATGGGACAAATATACTTTCTCATTTAAACCTCCGTTATAACTATTTCCATTCTTCCCCAAGTCCTCATTCTTTTTCAATTTGTCTATCTTCAGTAAGACTCAAATGGGTCAGCTCCATTGCACAGCTGATAAACCTTAAAGATAATTACCTGGACAGAGCAGCACTGAGATTCTCAATTAGATAGACCAGCCGTCACCCCCACAGTGATGTAATAAATAAAGCATGAAGAATTAAACTACAATTCTTCATTTCAAGGTCAGTTTTCCCGTTTCTACACAGGAGAAGAATTAGGCTGGACTGGCCTTCCTTAGAACGAGGGTATGTGTGTACCTATTTTTCAATCTATAAAAAAAATTTTTTTTCTATTAATATCTGAAGCATTGGCTACAAAGCACCCCTATCTACCTCATAATTAGCTATCTGTATGTATTGTCTGTGTATCGTGTGTAATATGTTATAAAATATAATGGAGATAAAATCAAACGGTCAAGATTGATTACAATGAATTCTTCTTTATTAGCTGGATTTTAAACTATCTGGCAAGTCCTTGGAAACCCTGGTGGCATAGTGGTTAAATGCTAAAGCTGCTAACCTAAATATTGGCAGTTCAAATCCGCCAGGTGCTCCTTGGAAACTCTATGGGGCAGTTCTACTCTGTCCTACAGGGTCGCTATCAGTCACAATTGACTCGATGGCAATGGGTTTGGGTTTGGGTTTTGGCAAGACCCCAGTATAAAATGGTTCTGTCATCTTATTTCCCTTTTTATTTCTTTCGTGTAAGGCACTCTTCTATAGTGGGAGGGAGATGAGAATAAGGAAGCCAATAACACATCCTGAAAATAAGACCAATCAATAAGTACACTGTGGACTCTTTAACATACTGACCAGTAAGTGTATCTAATATACCATGATATGTGCAACAGAAACTGCATCTAATGAGGTTCCAAAACGTAATGACTGTAGGTTCTTTCACACTCATATCCTGTGTGGTGCGGCATTATGCAGCACATTTAGCTCTCTTTCTATCTCGGTGTTTTAATGCAAAAGGAAATTCTTTTCTGTATGGCTTTAAACATTACCCAGGAGCCAGTGCCTGTCAATCTTTTTCACATTCTACTCAGAACTCTCTGAGAAGAGCTGTCATTTCTCGTTCTACTCAAGTCAGACTACCTAGTCTCTAGGCTCCAAAGTAAAAGAAGTGTCTGAGGTAACATCTCATTTAGTCCTGTGATTTTTACCTTGGACAGGATTATAAAAGCCAATCATAAATTGGGAAAATAATGGAATAATATGACATATTTTATGAAGTGAAGTTTCTGATGCAAATAGAACAGCACTGTACATGAGGGTTGTAGCTTGTCATTTACAAGCATCTTTGCAGAATGTCCCACACAGAGTAAGTCTTCACAAATCTGCTGCTGAGGAAGAGAAAGAAGGGAGAAGACTAAACTCTGAAGGGCTAACTTCAGAAAAAAACTTGAATGTCAGGCATTTTTATATGAAATTCAATCCTGTTCTCCCTAAAAGGAAATCTAATCAAACAACAGAGAGGCAAACTTTAATAACTTTCTTCTACTCAATGCTAGAAAACTGATACGCTGAGGTCTTCAAAGAGGCTGAGCTAAGACTTCTCTTAAGCTTTAAATTCTCTGGTGAGACTGAGTTTTATTCTTGAGATAAGAGCTTCTGTTTGGCTTTTCTTTTTCAGAAAAAAAATCTACATAATTTTAGTTTTATGGTTACATTTATGGGACAAAGTATGGATAAAGCAAGGATAACAGATCATCAAGAAGCTAGTCGTCACTAAATATATAAAACTGAAATATTCTAGTACTGTCGACCGAATATTTATACACTGTAACAAAACACTAATTCAAATCAAGCTATCAAAATATTTCAAAGGAGAACAAATTTTATTTTGTCTTTAAAATGAAATATGATCATTGCTATTAACAACATGCTATAAAATAAAATATACTGGACACTGCTTCTGTTAATAACTGCTGCAGTTTGTCAGGAAACAATCCTTACGGAGCCAGTCTGATTCATGTACACGGGACAGCTTTTCTTCTTTTAGCCCTAACAAAACATATGCCATTGTTTTTGAGACAGTGCTTATAAAAGCTGCAAAGATTGTTTTAAACATCACCTTGTCATTATCCATTAATGGTCAACACAAAATATTCCTTCCTGACCTATTCACTCTCCATTTCCCATTTGGACATTATTTTTCCATCTTTATATTGCTTGGCTATCTTAAACAGAAAAATGACCAACATATTCTTAAGTACAAAATCTGAAAACACGTCTTTCATGGTAATACGACCTGTTAGACATCTGAAGATCAAGACAGGGATAAGGGCTTATTAGGCCAAACCACACAGGACTTATATATCACGGGCTGCACAATAAAGCTGATTAAATGATTTCACTGGTCATATAACTGGATGTAAAAGAAGAAGTCTTCCACTGACTGTGGTCTAATAGGATTGTTGCTGCGATAGATTAAAGGCCCCAGAAGCGCGCTTAGTGAGGTTAGCAACAAAATGCCACTCTATATGATTTTGTTCTTCGTATGCATTGTCTCCAAAACACTAGATGTGTGAAACTCGAGCTTGAAACCAGGTACAAACTTTAGTTTGCTTCCCCCTTTTGCAGGGACAAAAGTTTTCAACATGAAAATCTGATCTTTCTTCCTTATCAACAAGGAACTATCTGAATTCAGATTAAGCGTTGAAATATGGAAAGTGTTCTAAATGTCAGATCAAATATCAAATTATTCAGGAAGTGAATACTGAGTTTATGGATTAGCTGAATTTTGATTTCTCTTCTACTACCCATCTACCAAAGCCAGAGAAAAGTCAGAAATGGAATTAAAGCTCAAATAACGCACGTAATGCTTGTCAATACATCTGGTGACTATCTCACCTGGCAAAAAAAAAAAAAAAAAGGCAAAAGATTGCCAGAAATAGGTAGACAAGGTATGGTGATTATACGTAGCTTCTGTATCCATAGTTCCAAACCAAAACCAACCAAACCTGTTGCCACTGATTCAATTCCAACTCATGGGAACCCCATGTGTTACAGAGGAGAACTGCCCCATAGGGTATTCTTGGCTGTAATCTTTATGGAAGCAGGTTGCCAGGCCTTTCTCCCATGGCACCACTGAGTGGGTTTGAACCACCAACTTTTAGGTTAGTAGTTGAGTGCAAACTGGGTGCATCACCCAGGGACCTTCTGTCCCAAGTTTTACTTGGTAGGAAGGAGAAATCCTTTCCAAAGAGCTGAGGACTGCGGAAACTCTCTGGTGGAGTAGTGGGTAAGAGCTATGTCTGCTGACCAAAAGGCTGGCACTTCAAATCCGCCAGGCGCTCCTTGGAAACCCTACGGGGCAGCTCTACTCTGTCCTGTGGGGTCACTATGAGTCAGGATCAAATCAGCAGCAACAGGTTTGGTGCATCTCAAAAGAGTTACCCTTTCCATACCAGGAAGTAACAACGGAAGGAAAAAAATTTTGTTAAATAAATAAAAGTATATGTCCATATTTAACATATTATATATTATTTATATTTTATATGTTACATACACAAAAACTTACAGGCCCCTAATGTAAAATCTTGGTTAACTCTGGATGAAAGGATCACAAGTCGTCTTTATTTTCCCCTCTCTTCGTCTGTGAGTTTTCTGTCGTTCTGTAACACGCACGCGATGATCTTATACTTGCGGTGGGCTGGGAGGCAGGGTGTTCTCCCACTACCACACCCGCCTCAAGGAGAAGAACAAGGAAGAAGAGAAAAGAGAAGCGTGATAAAGGACCTGCTTCAGACTCTTCAACTGCCATTTTTCACTTCCTACCATCTCTGCTTTCTTCAGCAGAAGCCACCAATGTTTCTGGTGTCTGAATCTGAGTCCCAGCTCCACCCCTAACCAGTGTGCCTCCAATCCTCTCCAAGCCTTGGTTTCTCTCTCTGTAGAATGCGGGCGAAAATAGCACTTATTTCACGAGAAGTCTAGATGAGAAGAGACAACTCATGTGAAGTATTTAGCGTAGGGCCTGGCTCAAAGAGCACGCCCAACAGTGATAGTTGCACATCTTTCACCGGTGTTGCCAATCTAGGAGATCCTGAGACTTAAAAAATACATTACAGCTTACAGTATGCTTTCACAAACGTTAGACAGGTGGATGGGTCAATGGATGAATGGACGAGTGGATAGATGGATAGATACACAGATACATAGCAGCCATTGAGTTGACTCTGACTCATGGTGACCTTATGTACAACAGAATGAAATGTTGCTCTGTCCTGTGTCAGCCATCCTCACGATCGCTGGCAGGTCTGAGTCGATCATTGTGGCTGGAAGTCAAGCCTCATGGCTTCCTCCAGTCTGACAACCAGATACCACTTTTGATTTGGACTCGACCAGTGGTGTGCTACAGCTGTTTCTTACAGGCTTATGAGAGCCAGTTGTTAAATTTCAGAAATTTTGCAAGTTAGATGTTAAACACAACAATTATTAAAAACTAAATTTTATAATTAATTTGTGTACATTATAAATCTAAAACTTAAAACTAAATGTATTTTTAAAAGTTAATAAACACTCAAAACTCATCACTTCCTAAACCAGCTGCTCCTTGGAAATCCTACGGGACAGTTCTGCTCTGTCCTATAAGATTGCTATGAGTTGGAATCAACTTGATGGCATACAACAACAAATGCCCTTGAGGTTAATGACATCTGTTGTAGCTATATGGTACCCATAAAAAAACCAAACCCATTGCCTTCGAGTCGATTCCGACTCATAGCGACCCTATAGGACAGAGTAGAACTGCTCCATAGAGTACACTATATAAGGATGTGTCACTGTGCATCTCTTCTTAATTCCACTTTCTGTGAAGTCATGTCGATAGCTTGAAATCTGCCAAATCAGAAAGTGCTAGAAACCAAGATTCGGTATTATTTTGATGACGTACGAAGGCGATAGAGAATATGTATCTTAAACTTAAACTGTGCTATGTCCAAAGCTATTATATTGTGAATAGCACAAAAAAAAAAAAACTGAGGAGATACTCTTCCAGTACTCCAAACTATTAGATAACAGTTATGTCAGAGCTGCACTTGTTCATCAATTGCAAACATGGACTAGCTACGACATAAGAGTTTGGCAAAATCAACAAAAGCATTCTGTGAGAATCCACTGGCTACATGGAATTTACAGGAGAGTAGTATATGCTATTTGTAAATTATGTGCTAAAAAGTCCTCTATATCAGAAAAGTTTATAATAAACATATACACCCACGCACACACATATACACACACACATTTTTCCCCTGGAGAGGGAGTTGTTAAACATTTGCCAGGACACCACTAGACCAAGCATTGTTTTAAACCAGGAAGTCTAGAAGCTCTCAGCAGAGCCCCCGGCTCATCTTGAAAGCACTAAAGGCTGGGCTGTAAAAGGTTTTACCTGCAGTCAAGTCTACCCAATTGGATTATTACATTCAAATATTATATACTGGATGTTCTCCTCCTGCATGCTGATGAAGTAAGCTCGTGGCTTTGAGCTCTGTCATTATTACAGAAAATGTATTATATAGAAATACAAGTAAGGGAAAGTGAAGATAGCTCTCTACAATTAGTGAAAACACTGAGGACACAAAGATAAGTAAGATGACCTCTCCCTTCCTCCAAGCCAGCTGAACAGGGAGGACAGTCACATAAGCCCACAACACAAAGGGAACAGTGGGTGCAAAGTGCTATGTAAAGACTGGGGAGAGGAAGGAGCTCCAACTCAAGGCCCCGTTTATGACACCAGTGTCATTTGCCCCAAAGCAAACAAGAGAAAGGAGGAAGGTTCCAAGAAGATGGAGGAATCTGAGCAGCGGCATTAGTTTAAAACTAGACAGCCTGGGACCACACTCAGGCTTCCCCAGTCATGGGCTATGTGAGCCTGGAGAATTGCTTGGCCTCTCTGAGCCTCTGTTTCCTAATCTGTAGAAGGAGGATAACAACTGCTGGCCCCGAGCATTGTAGTAAGGATGAAATGAGATGACATATGTAAAGTGCTTAGCATCAAACCCAAAAAAACCCACTGCTGTCAAGTCAATTTCTACTCATAGTGACCCTACAGGATGGATTAGAACTGTCCCACAGGGTTTCCAAGGAGTGCCTGGTGGATTTGAACTGCCGACCCTTTGGTTAGCAGCCATAGCTCTTAGCCACTGTGCCACCAGGGTTTCCTTAGCATTGAAAGTGCTCAATAAATGTTAGCTACTACTACTACTACAACTGTTGTTAGCCTTGAATGCTGAAAAGGTTATCACTAGGGGACAGGGCTAGGGAACAGGGTACAACAATAGGCTACAGGACCTTCCAGCCAAGGGAAGAGAATAAATAAAACCACAGAGGCCCAAGTGTACAAGATATGCTGGAGGCTGGTTAGTAGCCCTGAAGTACCAGAACATTCACCAGGCAGGCCCAGCCTGGACCCAGATGCAGCAGATAGCGCTGGACTAGACCAGAGCCCAGCCAGGAAGGGTTCTCATGCATGCCCATTACTCATTCTCTTCTGAGACAGCAAAACAAAACAGAGTTTTTACAATGATCTTATCCTTTTTCCTCTGGCAGGAACTGTAAATTGTGCCTCTGATATATTTGTGAAAAGCCTATAAGGGAATGATAAATCAAGCAATATTATATATATTCATCAGTGCCTTCACTGTTGTTAAATACTAACAACACCTAAAATGGATCTGCACCACGATTTAGCACTCTGACAAAAATCCACTTGGAAAAGAGTACTTGATAATTAAGAAGAACGACCACAGATTTGCAGCAATGCAAGGCATAGAGACAAGATTTAAACTCCACCCGGAGGGAATAACTGGGTGATGTTTATTCTGGAGGTAAACAATGTGATTATAACAGTGGAAGAGACTGATGAGATTTTTTACTGTGGGAGTTTGACTTCGCCAGCTATCTCAGATAATAGAAGGATGAAGAGCTAAATAGTCCAACTCCACTCAAAAATCCTCCGGACAGATATATGCACACCCATGTTTATTGCAGCTCTGTTTACAATAGCAAAAAGTTGGAAGCAACCAAGGTGTCCATCAACGGATGAATGGGTAAATAAATTGTGGTATATTCACACAATGGAATACTACGCATCGATAAAGAACAGTGACGAATCTCTGAAACATTTCATAACATGGAGGAACCTGGAAGGCATTATGCTGAGCGAAATTAGTCAGAGGCAAAAGGACAAATATTGTATAAGACCACTATTATAAGATCTTGAGAAATAGTAAACCTGAGAAGAACACATACTTTTGTGGTTACGAGGCAGGGAGGGAGGGAGGGTGGGAGAGGGTTTTTTATTGATTAATCAGTAGATAAGAACTGCTTTAGGTGAAGGGAAAGACAACACTCAATACATGGAAGGTCAGCTCAATTGGACTGGACCAAAAGCAAAGAAGTTTCCGGGATAAAATGAATGCTTCAAAGGTCAGCGGAGCAAGCGCGGTGGTCTGGGGAACATGGTTTGCAGGGACTTCTAAATCAATTGGCAAAATAATTCTATTATGAAATCATTCTGCATCCCACTTTGAAATGTGGCGTCTGGGGTCTTAAATGCTAACAAGCGGCCATCTAAGATGCAGCAATTGGTCTCAACCCACCTGGAGCAAAGGAAAATGAAGAACACCAAGGTCACACGACAACTAAGAGCCCAAGAGACAGAAAGGGCCACATGAACCAGAGACCTACATCATCCTGAGACCAGAAGAACTAGTTGGTGCCCGGCCACAATCGATGACTGCCCTGACAGGGAGCACAGCAGAGGACCCCTGAGGGAGCAGGAGATCAGTGGGATGCAGACCCAAAATTCTCATAAAAAGACCAAACTTAATGGTCTGACTGAGACTGGAGGAATCCCGGCGGCCATGCTCTCCAGACCTTCTGTTGACACAGGACAGGAACCATCCCCGAAGACAACTCATCAGAAATGAAAGGGACTGGTCAGCGGGTGGGAGAGAGACGCTGATGAAGAGTGAGCTAATTATATCAGGTGGACACTTGAGATTGTGTTGGCAACTCTTGTCTGGAGGGGGGATGGGAGGATAGAGAGAGAGGGAAGCCGGCAAAATTGTCAAGAAAGGAGAGACTGAAAGGGCTGACTCAAGACGGGGAGAGTAAGTGGGAGTAGGGAGTGAGATGTATGTAAACTTATATGTAACAGACTGATTGGATTTGTAAACGTTCACTTGAAGCTTAATAAAAGTTATTTAAAAAAATAAATAAATAAGATGTGCTAAAGAAAAAAAAAAAAAAAAAATCCTCCGGGACGGATAACTAGCACACATCTTCCCTGACCTGGAAAAATGGATTGCAAGTCAAGCAGGGCCAGTAGATGGCTTCAAACTGGCATATAAACAACCAAAATGGAACCCCCCCCCAAAAAAAAAATTTTTTTTTTTTTAATTAGCAACTGAATTCAACCAAATTAGAGAGAAAACGTACAGAGAAAATCATGTTCTCCTTTTTTAGTCTTTTGGGTCCATGGGCTGTTATTTGGGCTTAACAGGCAGATAAACTTTAGTCATCTTTCTTGTCTAGGAAACAAAGTATCACTTGAGCTGCCTCAGTAAGCACACAAGCTACTAGAAAGGCAGTATTAGTCTTCTAGAACCTTGCTACTTACAGTGTAAGAAGGTCTCACCTAGGTACTTGTTAGAAACACAGAAACTGGGCTCCACCATGGACCTCCTGAACCAAAACCTGCATTTATAACAAGATCCCCAGCTGATTCCTTTGCATATAAAGTTTATGAAGCACTGCTCTAGAGAGATATTCATTCATTAATGCATTCAACAAATAAACTTCCTAGGTCTGCATTAAAATTTAAATAATCACATGGGGCTAATACAGTAGCCATTAGCCCCATGTGATTATTTAAATTTTAACTGATGAAATTTTAAAATAAAATTCAGGTCCTCATTCACACTAACCACATTTTACCTGCTCAGTTACTGCATTTGGCTCCTGTCATCACAGAAAGGCCTTTTGACAGTGCTGGTCTAGATGCTGGGCCACATCACTAACAATGGAGACTCATGAAGCTTAGCTCCTAGGGGCAGGGGGCAGATAATAATACGTTGGATGGTCAAATGCTAAGGGCAAAAACAAAAAAGAGCAGCCTTACAGGGATCAGCAAGATGGAGGGACAGTTGGAATCTTAAATAGGGTGGTTCTAATGGGCTTTAAGGAGCTCTGGCGACACAGTGGTTAAGAGTTCGGCTGCTAACCAAAAGAAACCAAAAGGTTGGCAGTTCAAATCCACCAGCCTCTCCTTGGAAACCCTACGGGGGCAGCTCTACTCTGTCCTATAGGTCCCTGTGAGTCAGAATCGACTGGACAATGGCAATGGGTTTTTGCATTTGGAATGGGCTTTAAGGAGCCCTGGTGATGAAGCGGTTAAGCACTAGGCTGCTGACCTTAAGGTCGGCAGTTTGAAACACCAGCCACTCTGAGGGCGAGGGCGGGAGAAAGGTGTGGCAATCTGCTGCTGTAGATCACAGCCTTTGGGGCAGTTCTACTCTGTCCTACAGGGTTGCTATGAGATGGCTCAGAATCGACTAGATGGCAACAGGTAATGGGCTTTACCGAGAAGGTTATATTAAGGAAGAGGTGGGACTGTGAGCCAGAAGGGTATCTGTGGGAAGAATGTTCCAGAATAAGGGAAAAGTCTGTGCGAAGGCCCTAGGGTAGGTGTGTCTGAGGAATAATAAGGAGGTTATCTGTGGTTGGAGCAGAGTGAGAGAGGGGAATGAGTAAAAGGGCAGGAGAGAAGAGGGGTTGAGAGAAGGGCCTCATTGTCCATCGTAAAGGACTTGGGCTTTGACTTAGAGTGAATGGGGAGCCTTTCAAGGTTTTGAGATGTGACATGTTCTGATACCATCTCTAAGTAATTTCAGTTCAGCAGAAAAGGACTATAAGTTATTTTTTCTTTTTTTCATTTTAATTCAAGGTCATGTTTGGGTGCAGAAAGACGTTATCTGCACTAGTAAGATGATTTTACTTATTATTTTGGTAACCACCTGAAGCTTGTTAATGATACACAAACAGAAGTCATTAAAAGTTATCACTGTTAATGTCAGACTCCTTTTCAGTCTTTGTTACTATGCAGAGTCACAAAGTCTTACAGGTTGCCACCCAGAAATTGTTATAAACATTTTTAGCAACTCTTAAGGAATGCAAATCAGAGTTGCCCAACTGCCCCAAAGGTGGACTCCGCCTAAGTGTTTCATTCTCAAAACTTGTTGATTACCTTGTTATAAATTTACATATATGTCTTGAAGACAGGGAAATCTGTTATACAGTTTTAAATTTTTCTTTCTCGGTAACCTCATGTAAATTCATTCCACCTACTCAATTTACCATCCCAGCTAAATGCCAAAGTTTGGAAATCAGGCTATGGGGTTTGGTTTAGGTTTGATTTTCCAGAATTCCCAGATACAGTGATACACTTTACCCACAACTAAAATATTGTTATCTTGCAGGTAATCCAACTACCGTTTCAGGAACTCAAGGTCACTGTACCCCATCTACAAAATGCCATTACCAGCCTCAAGGCCCATGTTCACTAAAATAGCCACATGAAAGTTACATTGAACAGCAGTCCTAATATGACTGAGAGCCATTGCCTGCAATTTATTCCCTGGGACCACCACCAACCATCATCCAGCCAGAGCTCTGGCAGGAAAACGGGGAAGATCACCTTCAGTAAACTAAATCAAATGAACAATAAATCAAGGCATGCCGAGCCATTGGGAACTAACTGGTCAGATGCTCATGGTGGCTGAGTGAATCACAGAGTACCATTTTTATGTATCTGGGCATTGCACTTTTGAGCTACAAAACATAAGAGGAGATTTTAGCACCCAAATTATTACCACTATGAGTGATAGGAATCCAGAACTGGAGATCCTTCTGTATTATTTCGTTCATTCAACAAATAGATATTAAGGACTCCATGCAGGCAAGGACTATACTAAGTGCTGAAGGTACACAGCGTACATGCTACAGCCCCTTATCCACATGGACGTTAGACTTTCATAGTGAAAAGAAGTGTCATTCTTTGAGCTTTAACCTCTTTGTGGCACAATGGTTAAGCACTCAGCTGCTAATCGAAAGCTTGGCAATTTGAACCCACCCAGTGGCTCTGAGGGAGAAAAGACCTGGCGACCTACCTGCTCCAGTAAAGATTATAGCCTAGAAAACCCTATGGGGCAGTTTTACTCTGTCCCATGGGGTTGCTATGAGTTGGAGTTGACGTGACAGCCCCTATCAACAATAACATGGCATTTGTAAGCATCTAGTTTTTTTTTTTTTAGTTGCTAGTCTTTGACGTGCAATGGTCTAGAACAGGGGTCAGGAAATTGCAACCTACTGGCCAAATATGTTCTGCTACCTATTTTTGTAAATAAAGTTTTATTGAAACACTGCCACACCCATTGGCTTACATATTGTCTATGGTTGTTTTTGCTCCAAAAGCAGAGTTGAGTGATTAGTTGCTATAGAGATTCCATGGCTCACAAGCAGAAAATATTTACTCTCTGGACCTTTGCTATTCCTGGCCTAAGAGGGCTGTGGTGGTTCAGTGGTAGAAGTTTTGCTTCCCATGTGGGAGACTCAGGTTTGGTTCACAGCCAAAGCGCCTCATGGGCTGCCACCCCTGTCTGTCGGTGCAGGCTTTTGTGCTGCTAGGGGGCTGGACAGGTTTCACGGGCGCCTCCAGACCAAGATGAGCTAGTAAGGGAGGCCCGGCAACCCACTTCTGAAAATCAGCCACTGAAAACCCTATGGTGGTGATCATAATAGTTCAATTCACAACCGATCACGGGGATGGAACAGGACCAGGCAGCATTTGTTCCATTGAGCATGGGGTCACCATGAATCAGAGGTCAACTGGACAGCAGCTAACAAAAACAACAACATCCTGATCTAGAGCTACTGTCCTACATAGTAGCCACTAGTCTCACGTGGCTACTGAGTACTTGAAGTGCGACTAGTCCATATAGACTAGCCCAAAAATACTATAGTAAAATTAACACTATATTTTTTGTAAGCTACCCAAATCCATTTTATATGCCACTCTTCCACTCTTTAGTCAGAATCACTTTCTGTTCCTTACAACCACAGAACCCTGATGGACATACCTTAGTGTGTCAGTGAGGAACTCTGAGCTCTAATCCAGGTCTGCCACTAATTAACTTAATCTTGGGAGATTATTCAAACCAGGTGGGCTTCAGTTTTCTCATTTTTAAAATGAAGGGGTTAGACTAAATTATTCCAAAGGTTTTAAAATTTCATGAGTGACATAAAACAACTAACATATGTCCATCTCCTTTCTCAGTATTATCCAGGAAGAGGTCATTGCTATATATTTTCCCAGTAAAAAGTAAATCTGCAAGGTAGTTTCTTCTTTTGCTCCAACTGGTGCCCCATCTTACTCCTCTGACTCCTCAGTAATAGACAAAATCCCTCCAAGGTCTTCAGTGTAAAGATTTATTTTTTTTTATTGTGATATGGATATACATATACACACACACACATACATATACACACACACACATACATATATATACACACATACACATATCAAAACATTTGCCAATTCAATTTTTACATGTATAATTCAAGGGCATTTTGATTATGTTCATCATGTTGAACAGCCATTACCATTCAGTGTGAACCTTTTGGTTTCACTGATATGAAAAGGCAAATCAAATAAATGATCAGCAACAATTCTCAAAACTTAAAGTTGCCTCTAATTTTCCCAGTCAAATGTTAGGATTGTGGTATAGAGACTGCTCAAAGGTACTTCAAAAGTTCCTCTTGTGACTCAAAGAGCTAGGCAATAACATGCCTGAAGAAAGCTTAGCTTTCTGCCTTGCCTAGGATGGTTTGTGCAATAGCTCTAAAAAAATAGTAATAAAAATTGTTTCTGTCTGTTGTATTATAAAGATGTTTTAAATTATTAAAAATAATAGACAAAAAAAGAAATTTAATGCTGATGCTACAATAGCATTGTGTTGGGTAAATTTGAGGGGTTTATTAGGTCAATCCAGGCTCTAATATACTCAGGTTATTGATCTAAATCTGTACACCCAACAAATCACACTGCTCATGGAGGGGGCACCAGCTGAACATGAGAACATAGATCAATTATCTGAGAGTTCTGGGCTTTCTCACTGGCTTGCTCTTATGAGATCACTTTCTTGGTATCATCTCAAAAATCAGTATAGATAGATGATAGACAGACAGATAGACAGACAGACAGATGGACAGAGACAGACAGTGTATACAATGTCTTGACCACCCAGAAAGTGCTATGAGACCTCAGCTCAGGCTCTGGTGTCAGAGGACTTCTGTTCTAGCCCAAGTTCCACCCAAGGAATGATATTTGGCCTCACTATGCCTCAGATTCCTTATCTGTAAAGCAGAGAAGATAACAGTGTTTCCCAAAGCTTGCCACAAATACAAGATGAAATTAAATGGTACATGAGTGGTTTTCCTTTTTTGTTCCTTTATTTATTTATTTATTTGTATTTACAATTTACAGTTTTAGTATGCAAAAAGGATACAAATGAAGAGACACATAGGGTAAGGTCTGGGAGGTCCCCAGTGAGAGTTTCTATGTCCCAAAGGCCGTCCTACCCTCCCAAGGCACCGATAGCTTTCACCACCCAAGAAGTTCCAGTTAATACTTAGTGTTTAATGCAAACATTTTAAAACAGACGTAACTAGCACGTCAAGGTAGCAATATCAATAAAAACATTATTGCTTAGGAAAAATGCTAAGCTAAGGAAAAGAAAAAGTGAGCCCCAAAGAGTCATAATTGATGAGGGAAAGTTCTTTAGAGAAAAAGTCTGGTTAGGGAACTAACAGAACATGAAAATCACGATTTTTTACAAGCACTTAGTGAAATAATCAACTTAAGTAACAACCATCAACAGAGAGGTCAGTACATTAAAAATTACTGGGGAGCTTCATAATGGAATGATCCGGCTGTCACCTGTCAAACCCACGGACAAGTCACAGCATCACTAAAAGTGCTTCAGACAGGGCTGCCTCCCAGTGAACGCGATACGAAGCACAAGCACCACCTCTGGGGCATTCCTGCTGAGAACACTCACATTACCTCAAACCTAGAGCTCACTGCCATTACAGGAAATAGGAGACATGGAGGAACATACTGAACCATACGGTAAGAATCCAGAATGTGGGACCTTCTACAGGACAACTGACCCACTTACCTTGACAAGTCCACAGCATGCTCAGAGGCAGGATTTCTCTAGATTAAGAGATTTAAGGAACATGGGTAATGTACTGTACTGACCTTGTTTGAATCGGGAAGAAAAGAAAAACAGTAAAACGACGTTTTTAAGTCAATTGAGGAAGTTTGATTATAAAGCGGGGTTAGATAATACCAAATAATCACTATTTATTTTCTTAGACATGATAATAGCATCATGGTTAAGTACAAAATGTCCATACTTTCTAGAGCTGCTTACTGAAGTCTATCACAGTAAAGTAAAGCAATATCTGGGACATACTTTAAAATACTTCAGAAGAAAAAAGCATGAGACAGAAAGGGGCAAAAAGAGGAAAAGAAAAAGGGGACAAATGAAGCAAATGTAGCAAACACCCTGATAACTATTGAATTCAGCACAAGAAAAACCACTTAATTTGCAGAGCCCAAAGCAAAGTAAAAACTTAAGGCCTCATTTGTAAATTACAGTCAAACCTGGGAAAGCCAGAACCTGTGTAGGGCGGAAATCTGTCAGAGAAGTGAAACTCAAATATCCTCCACTGAAATGAACATTAGAAAAGTGTAAGACTGCGCCCGGTCAAAGGTGGAAAACTTACAAGACCTGGAAAAAACAAGGCAGTCCCATCAAGTTCC
Organism: Elephas maximus indicus; assembly: GCF_024166365.1. NCBI lineage: Eukaryota > Metazoa > Chordata > Mammalia > Proboscidea > Elephantidae > Elephas > Elephas maximus. Next base: position 65,844,800 of record NC_064838.1, read on the forward strand.
AGCATGCACAGGTTTCACTGTATTTGAGAATTCCTTCTCTGACAGTTTTCCACCTTACACAGGTTCCTGCTTCTAAAGGTTTAACTGTAATTTTAAAGGAGTTCATTTAAAGAAAAAAGATTAAGTAACAGTAAAGACCATATGGGAAAATCGCAAAAATCATAGATGTGGGGTTGCGATTTCTAAAACACTGAGGTTAATGTGAAAAGCCATTAGCCTGGTACCTAGCACACAGCAATCACTCAGTGTAGCTCCTGCTGCTGGTGCTACTCCTTGCAGTACTGTTTACAAAGACTACACTTGTACTTAAGAATCCCTGGTGGACCAATAGTTAAGCACGTGGCTGCTAACGGAAAGGTCAGCAGTTCAAACCCACCAGCAGGTCCACTGGAGAAAGACCTGGTGATCCCCTGTAAAGATTACAGCCCTGAAAACCCTATGCGGCAGTTCTATTCTGTCACATAGGGTGGCTATGAGTTGGAATAGACTCCATGGCACACAACAGCAGCAAGAGCGCCCCTGCAGCTGAATTTCTAACATTTTAGGGAAAGATTATTTCAAACACATAGTGAACTCTTACTGGGAGAGCTACCTATATACGGAAACCAGTCAAGTCTCGAACTTAATTCTTACCGATTTTTCTTATCATATTTTGCTCCCTTGGAGCATACACTCTAAAATTTGTTGGGAGGGATTTTTGATTGTGTGTTTGTATGGCACTTAAAAGAAAATATTATCAAGCTGAAGGCTCTTCTGAAAGCCAGGAACATGAGAGTGAAAGGCATCCCTTGTAGGGTGGAATCTTGGTGAATAACACTTTGGTATTTCTTAGAAAAGCCATTTGCAAACCTCAAAGGTGTATATTGGAGCCTGACTCTTCCCTTTAAGTACTCAAATAAAGCCCTTTTTTTTATGACCAGACATAAAACCCATCGCTGTCAAGTCGATTTCAACTCATAGCAACCCTATGGGACAAAGTAGAAGTGCCTCAAAGGGCTTCCAAGGCTGTAATCTTTATGGAAGCAGACTGTCACCTCTTTCTCCTGCAAAGAGGCTGGTGGGTTTGAACCACCGACCTTTCAGTTAGCAGCTCAGCGCTAAACCACTGTGCCACCAGGGTTCCTTTAGGACAGTACTTCATATTTATTATAAAGAATCAATGCAAGAAGATCTCAAAAATGGGATGTAATAGAAAAGGTAGTTTTCTGCTTTGGATTAGAACCTTCTCAAAAGAAGTAAAATGTAAAAGACTATTCTGTATGACCTAAAACATACATTGAATCACAATAAAAACATTCATCACCTCACAAAGCTCAGAGACATAATGACTTTGCCAGCGTTTACCACGGCTTGTTACCTAGATCAAGTTTCACAGGCCCAGGCAATTTCTTAGCCTTTTTTTTTTTTTTTTTTTAACTTTGGGCTAGAAGTACTCTTGATGATCAGCAGGTCAGTGCAAACCTTATTTCGCAGAAAGAGCAATTTAGGAAAAATGTAAAAGTTTATGAACTACCAATTTTTGTCCATTCAAAATGATAATCGTTTATCAAGTCCCATAGGGAAAGGTATATTCTTATAAGTTAGACTATCCACTTTGTTAAATAGCACATCAACGAGAAAATCCTCACTGCTTTTTGGAGCTCTGGTGGCACAGTGGTTAATAGCCTGGCTGCTAACCAAAAGGTCAGCAGTTCGAGTCCACCAGCCGCTCCTTGGAAACCCAGTAGGGCAGTTCTACTCTGTCCTATAGGGTCGCTATGAGTCAGAATCAACTCAATGGTAACAGGTTTTTTTGTTTGTAGTAATGTTCCCATCTTCGTACGTTTCAAATGAAGCATCACAGAGGCAGTTTTTCAATAGTTAATCTTTAACTAGATTAAGGGGTTTAATGAGAAGCTCAGTAGACTCCCTGTGGCCCAAGGGCAAGGGGTAGTGGAGATGTGTGTGGCATCAGTTACGTCTCTTAAATATTCATTCATGAAGTATGGGTACCTACTATCAGAAGGACAGTTTCATAGGCAGCCCATTCCTCTTCAACAATCTTCTGCAAAATCAGATGGCAACAACACAGAAGCTACTCATACTTCATTCCTCCTGGAGAAAGAGTCTCTACCTCTCCAGAGCCCATAATCAGCTGCAGCCTGGTGCAAGTGCTGCTTGGTAGCACAGTGGGGAGGGATCATATAGATAAATCTGTGACAGAATGCAGAGATATGGTTTCCTCTCCTGGCCAGCCTTTCCCTGCTTCTACTCCCTCCCCCCAGGGCTTCCCTTATCTGCCCCAGCATGTGTCCTGGTGATTGAATGCCATAAATCAGTTTAAAATTTACTAAAATAAGCCTCAATACCCTCATGTAAAAATCGAAGGAACATCCAGAATCTTCACCTCCCAAAAGATGAGGATGGAGCCTGCGAAGTCAGCATTCCTCCTATGTCTCTTGACTTATTACCAACAAGCAACATTATTGGACCCTCTTCTACCTATATGTGACCAAGGATATTCATCAGCCCTGTTTATTCTTGGTATAATTTCCTGGTCTTTCTGATATCTGACAAACTCAAAATTGCTGGTATCTATTCTTCCTCCTTAAAAGGATACAAACACCTATTTATAATGCATAGACCAATATGACCCCATAATAAGAAAAACAAAAAACAAAAGAAACCAATCAATCCAAGGATCACTGATCATTTATCTCCTCAATACCTTTGTTTGGAAAACATTAGTTCTTTTGAGCCAGTAAAATATATTTCATGAGCTAGAACAATACTTAACAGATAAAAGAAAGGTAATTATGATGATGGTGAAGACAAAAACGAGAATTTTAGAAATATTTGTGGATTTCTTGAATGTATAGTGCAATGTCAGAGGAACTGAGAGCTATTCACTAAGACCATATATTCTTCTCCCTGGACACTGATTCTTACTCTCGGGACGACATTGCTCAGGCCCACTTGGTGGCCATGTGACTGAGCTCTAACCAACGGAATGTTCCAATTCTGGGTTAAAATTTTTCTTGTCCTTTCTTCCTGTCCCACTGTCTGGATGCAGACAGCACCATAGCCCTAGAGGAACGCAGAAATGCAAATATGGCAGACGCATAGATTCCTGAATCATCCCTGGAGGAAAACTCCTTCATCAGGAACACCAACGCCAGACTGTCATGTGAGTGAAAAATAAACTTCCATTTTGATTAAGCAGTTGGAGTCTATGTGTTAAAGCAGCTGTTGTCACCCTAATTAATGAATGCAGTAAGTCATTAAAAGTACATGTTCTATTTGGGACATCTTGTTGCGACAGAAAGATGAAAATTAACAAAAGCTAATGGAATTGTGTTGATACTAAAATATTTAAAGATAAAACCATATAAGAAATATGGAAGTGAAGGCAGAAACACAAACTGAAACCTGTACACTACAGCAATTTTTACAATAGCCAAAAGGCGAAAACAACCAAAGTGTCCTCCAACAGATGAATGGATCAACAAATGTGGTATACACACACAAGGGAATATTACTCAACCATAAAGAGAAAAGAAGTCCTGATGCATACCACAACATGGATGAACCTTGAAAACACCATGCTGAGCAAAATGTGTCAGTTATAAAAGGACAAATACTACATGCTTTCAATTATATGATATAAGCAAAAACATAGAAGTCAAAGAGTATTAGGAATATGAAGGAGGAAGAAAGAGGGAGTTTTTGCTTAGGGGGCATTGAGCTTATGTTAATGGTGCCGGAAAGATTTAGAAAAGGGTACCCAGAATGGTTGTACAACTGAAAGAATGTAATCAATGTCAGTGAATTTTCCATGCAGAAATTGTTGGGTTAGCATGTTTTGTTATGTGTATTTCCACCACAATTAAAAAAAAAAGATCTACCACAAGAGAAAAAGAAATATGGGAGGGGAAGATGAGTTGGGGTATGAAAGAAACAATACTAGCCACGTGTTGATTACTTTACACTAGTCTGTCTAGTTTTGTACATATTTGACACTAACCACAATGAAAAAGTTAAACAACTAAAAACAAAACAGTAAGAAGGACACTTGAAAACAGTAGAAAGGAGACGTTGGAGTTGTTGCCATTGGCCTAGGGTGGGAAATTTTTTTTTTAAAAGATAATAACTAAAATGAATTGAAACACACAAAAGATATTTAAATAACCCAAAAGTTCATAATGACAATAAAAAAAATCATCGATTTTCAATTAGAGGTAACCAGAATTCATTCATTATTCTAAGAATTGAAATACTATAAAGAAATAAGTATTTTCCTGACTATATGAACTGTATTTCTGGGTAAGCAAATGGTCGATGAGAAAAAGTTCTTTCTAGAAGAATTCCATGAAATAAATCCAGGCGGAATGATATAATTTAAAAGTTGCCATTTTAAAACTTTTTTTTTTTTTTTTTTTTTGAAGTAAGGCCTATATCCACATAGAAGCAGTTATAATCAGTGGACACTAAAACTACAGGGTGAAAGCATGATGGGGAACTTGGTAACAGAGGAACAGGCTGACCAGCCCTGAACCCCCTGGTCCATCTTGGCTTTACTAAAAGAAGGACGATCCGTCATCATGTAGCTCACACTGTGATGCCACAGGACACACACTGCACCATTGATGAGGAACTCTTGCCAGAAGGAATTTGCCTGAATCTAATCAAGACTCTAGAAGAAGTAACAGGTATAGAGGAATAAGTTAAACACCATCACAAGGAATCAATCAACCAGGTTCATAAAATGGGACTCTATAGAGCAAATGACCCAGTTTTTCCAACAAATCAAGGACACTGGGGGAGAAGGGGAAGAAATAAGAGGATGTAAGAAACCCTGATGGTATAGTGGTTAAGTGCTACGGCTGCTAACCTTAAGGGTCAGCAGTTCGAATCCGCCAGGCGCTCCTTGGAAACTCTATGGGGCAGTTCTACTCTGTCCTATAGGGTCGCTATGAGTCAGAATCAACTCGACGGCACTGGGGGTAAGAATCATAACAACTCAATACAGTATGGGGACCTCATTTGGATTCTGATTCTAACAAAAGCAACTACAAACGGAAAATGAGGGAAAATGGATATTCAAAGACACTAAGGAATTAATTGTCAGTTTCATTGTGTATGATGATGGCATGACATTTAAGCAAAGGAGGAAATGTCCTTATCATTTAGAGACACACACTGAAGAAATTTTGGGTAAAATGATGCGACATCCAGGAAGTGCTTTAAAATACTCAAGGGAAAAAGAAAAAAGTAGAGAAAAAGAAAATGGAGGCCAATGAAATAAAACTAGCAGAATGTTGATAATTACTGAAGCTGGGTGATGAGTACACGGGTGTACATTATGGTATTAGTTCTACTTTTATGTATTTTTGCAATTTTCCACAATAAAAAAGTTTTTAAGGCTTGAAATCAGGAAATGTTGGTTGACCCAGCCCTGCCACTTCCAGCTGCAAGGACTTGGGGCAATCATTAGAGCCTGCAAAGCCTTGTTTTTGTCATTTGTATCTTGAGGATGAAGAGATGGTGACATTGACAAAAGCTGAATCCCACACGGCACCTACCTTATGCCATGTATTTTAAGATATGACCTTATTTTTTTTTTAACTCCTAAGAAAGGAAGAAATTGCTAATTAAAATATGACATAATGTTTTCTTTCACTTACAATTTTATATTATACTTACTGAGAGCTCTTTTAGACTTACTTAAATGTATACGTTTATCATCTATCACTCTTGTGAATATGTAAAAAATAAAAGCAGAATGACATAACTTGGTTAAGGTGTTGCTAAAAATAACTTCCAGTTCCAAGTCTGGCTCCTTTAATCCATTCTCCACTGGGGTCAGCGACGCCCTGTGCTTGCCCACACACTGCCATCCTCTGTGCCATCGAGGGCCCAGGCATTTCTCCCAACAGTGCTCCAACATGGTTTCAGGAATTTTCTCCCAATCCACCGACACCATTCGGAGAGTTCTGAGACAGACTTCTTCAGTGTTCACGTGCGGAGACCACAACAATGACACCCCAACTAGCACCCACCTGGAGCCCTGGTGGCGCAACGGGTAAGCAGTCAGCTGCTAACTGAGAGGCTGGTGGTTCAAACCCATCTAGCAGCTCCATGAGAAAAAGAGTTGGCCATCTGCTCCTGTAAAGATTATAGCCTAGAAAACCCTAAGGGGGAGCCCTGTTCTGTCACATGGGGTCACTATGAGTCAAAAATCAACTCAACAGCGCCTACCAACAACAACAGCACCTACCTAGAGTGATTATCAATTGTCATCAACTGGGAGATATATACCGATTTCAGAGATTAAAATGTGGGGAAAAAATGGTGTGCATTAAAAATTCTATGAAATATGGTGCAGGCGAGGAAAAAGACATGGAGATGTTATGATAATAAAAACTCTGAGAACAATGACATCTTGTAAATGCCTACAAGGATCCCCTTCTTTGACTTCAAAAGTACCTTTACTCTATCTCCTGTTATTCTTGCATCATTTTTAGTTTATACGTCTGTCTAAAACAACTCCATTTTTCTATAAACTGTAGCAGCCACCTCTGAGTTACCAAATGGCAGGCCCTCAAAATATTTTTGATGGATGTTTGTTGGATGATAATAAATATTCAAATTTTAGTTAAAAAAATATAACAAATGCAAAAAGGTGGAGGAGGGGAGCCTAACGCTCTTCTGAACAAAGTTCTGGAAGCTAATTTGAGAAGATCTATCAAGGAGTTGTGTGTGAGCATCTTTGCCAAGTAGAGTCAAGATTTATGAGGCAGAGTGAAAGTTACACTGCTTCTAATGGTGAGTAATAATGACCATCTGCTCTATGGAGACGCTCACCACACACAAGTTCCAGTAATTTCCGTATACCATCAGAGCACTTGAGATGAGCAGACCAGTAAGGACGTAATCTTTGAGAAAAGACTAAGACTTCTGTTAGAACGCAGGTATAAGGTTTCTGTCAAGTCCACGTCTTGAGAGAACTTTGTAAATATGTGGCCTACAAATGAGGATATTATCATATTTACTTCCTAATACACTTCAGATGGAGTCCCAATGGTACAGTGGTTAAGAGCTCAGCTGCTAACCAAAAGGTCAGCAGTTCGAATCCACCAGCTGTGCCCTGGAAACACTACGGGGCAGTTCTACTGTGTCCTTTAGGGTTGCTATGAGCTGAAATCGACTTGACGGCAATGGGCTGCTCTTCAGATAGGATACAAGACATATATAAATTCTCTTAATAACTCATGATAAAAAATATACACATATATTTATTGAGTTTTACCATGGAATGAGCACTGCATTCGAGTTCTTTGCAGGGCTGCTGATGTGGACTATACCCTGGCATGCAGTGGCCCTAGAGTTTTTACCTATATTACCTCAATATATCCTAACAACAACCCGGCCAGACAAGGGCAATCTCACTGTACCCATGTTTTAAGAATGATGCATACAGGCTTAAAGATATTGGTCATGGGCTCAAGTCCAACAGCCCCGTAAATAGTATATCCAAGCCTCGCACTCATATTTTTCTTCTGTCCTAAAAACAGTCATCCATGTACCAGGTACCTATGAAAGAGCAATGCTTGTGATTTTAACCTAAATACACCATTGTTTCACAAATGATCTGTGATGAAGTATTGGGTTTTCTTTCAATCTGACATAGATAAATACTTGCATAAAATACAATGAAAATGAATTATCAGAAAAGCGAATTGAAAGATAAAGGCATTTGAAATAAAAGCACAAATTTTTTGTTATTAGATTCAGCAGACAAATTTACTGTGTTAAATAGCATACAAGTTTCTAAATTCTTCCCAATTTCTATGCCTAATTTGTCAAAAAAATGATAAGCTTGTGGACTAGTAGAACAAGGATCGCCATTTAAGTAATGCTGCACTGTACAAGATTGTTATACCTATGTGTAGACAGAACACTGTTCATATAATAAGGTTCCAGGCTTCTTCCAGAGCTCCAGGGTGCTACAAGTGGTTAATGCGCTCAGCTGCTAAACAAAAGGTTGAATCTTCAAGTCCACCCACAGGCACCTGGGAAGAAATGCCTTGGCAATCTACTTCTAAAAAATCAGCCATTGAAAACCCAGTGGAGTACAGTTCTACTCTGACATAAATGGGGTCATCGTAAGTCAACATTGATTCAATTAAAAAAATAAAAACAACCAAGCCCGTTGTCATAAAGTTGATTCCAACTAATGGCAATCCTATAGCATAGAGTAGAACTTCCCCATAGCGTTTCCAAGGAGTAATCTTTACAGAAGTAGACTTCCACAACGTTTCTCCTGTGAAGCAGCTGGTGAGTTCAAACCACCAACCTCTCGATTAGCAGCCAAGTGCTTAATCACTACACTACCAGGGCTCCTTCTCAACTCAACAGCAAATTTTTTTATATGTTTCCTCCATCTCTTGAGAAGCTGATAATTCCCTTGGATGCTAATTAATTTAATTTTTTTTTTAATTTGAAATGATTGTGAGCTTTTTCTTCTATGCTAAAAATATTTGTCCAAGTACCAAATTTAGAATACCAGGTAAACAAAAATAGAGAACTTTTTTGAAATTTTGTGCTGCTTTATGATATAACTGCCAGGGTATTCTGATGAATGTAAAAGGGAGAATGTGAAAATATGAAATACATTTCCTTGCTAAGAGAACACTGAATTACAGTGAAGACAGACAGAGAAAGAGGATCAAAAGAACCAGATGCTTCCCTCCCATCCTCCACAGAGAAGGACTCTCTTTAAAATCCATCCTGAAAAGTGAGTGGCTGTTGGGAACCTGAAAGCTAAGTACAAGGTTGCCGATGACTGCCCTGACAGGGAACACAACAGAGAATCCCTGATGGAGCAGGAGAGCAGTGGGATGCAAATTCTCAAATTCTCGTAAAAAGACCAGGCTTAATGGTCTGACTGAGACTAGAAGGACCCTGGAGGTCATGGTCCCCAGACCATCTGTTAGCCCAAGACAGGAACAATTCCCAAAGCCAACTCTTCAGACAGGGAGTGGACTGGACTATAAGATAGAAAATGATACTGGCGAGGAGTGAGCTTCTTGGCTCAAGTAGACACGTGAGACTAGGTGTGCAGCTCCTGTGTGGAGGGGAGATGAGAAGGCAGAGGGGGACAGAAGCTGGCTGAATGGACACGGGAACACAGGGTGGAGATGAGGAGTTTGCTGAAACATACCGATTGTGCAGATGGCAAAGGACTGGTCAGTGTTTTGTTCTATCATACATAGGGTCGCTATGAGTCACAGCCAACTTGACAGCACCTAACAACAACAACAAGAGATCTCAAATACAAGATGATACAAAATCCTGCACCTGCCAGGCCTCTTGTGCAGTTTTCAGTTAAATAAGAAGAATGACACCCACAATATGGTCATACGCGAAAATATTTCCTGGGAGAAAAAAAGGGGATGTGGGAAGAAGCCAAAGCTTCTTGGAATTTTTTCTAAAGTTCCAAGTTAAAAAAAAAAAAAAAAAGGTACCATAGATTGTGTGGCCCTGGTATGAGTCAACAGGTTGAATCCACAGCTTCTCTGGCTACTAAAGGAATTAGAGAGGGAGGGCAAGGACGGGCACATTAGGGAGGAGAGAAATTACTACACAAGAGTCAGCAATCCAGAGCAAACCCAATCTGAAGGAAACAATTAGAAACTGGCACAGGTCCCAAATCAGTAAGCAGAGGTGGCTGTGGACAGTGAGCAAAACGGCTGGTAATGAAAACAAAACCGCGGGTAGCCCAGCGCTGGGAATGGAGCAGCTCTTCCGTGTCTCTCTGGCTGAGAAAAGGGTCGTCATCTATTCAGAGGCTGGAAAAGACATGTCTGAACAGGTTCTCAGGGCAGGCTGGTCCCTGATGTCACAGCTGGTGTAAACAAACGGTATTGCCAGGCTTTCTCCAAACCTCTGGAGAAGTGTTCTCACAGCTCACCTTGTCAAGCCCCAGGGACAGTCCCTAGAGGAAAAATACCTCTTACGGAAAATTCAGAGAGCTGGGAACTGTGTTTCCCGTTAGCTTTAATGGAGGCTGTGCTAATAAATTCCCCAGCTCTGGGCTGAACAGGTGTAAGTCAGTAATGTAGCTATAATTGAGTGATGTCAACTCAATGCAATTTGTAGTGTTTTTCTAACAAATTATCTCATTTTGGGGGGCGGGGGGGACATCTGTGATTCCATGTGATAAGCTGCTTTAAAGGCTGACACAGTGCTAATGATAAAGATCTTTAATTGGTGGAAATGTTAATAGTCCCATGGGCTAAGAATGATCTTAGCTGATTCTTTATACACGGCTAACCTTATTGTGGTTAAAAGGTTTTTTTTTTTTTTTTTTTTTAAAAAAAACCTTTTAACCACAATAAGCTTTATTTTTCAACAGACACATGTTTTGGATTTGTGACTCATGGTCCACAGGTATTTCGGCATTTCATCGCTGTGATTGTTCTACCAGAGAGGGTCTTTATAAAGCCTGTACTTTAGCCAATGCTTTCTCTGCACACTTCCCCAAGTTTGACCTACACATTGCGGCCTCTGTTCCTGTGATAAGGCTAGTCTCTGCGTGGGGGCCGCCCGCCCCTCCCCTGCCACGTTCTGTACAATAGTCTGCTGATGCTGCTTGGTCACACAGCAAAGTCGGCTGGCCACCGAGGCAGCAATGTCGTGTGCTTTATGAGGTCCCAGGTGTGTGTCCAGCATTGTGCCATTTTACACTTCATGCTACACCTGGTTTTTCTAAAGGCAGTGTGTGGAATCGACTCGACGGCAACAGTTTTTTTTTTTTTTTTAGTGTGTGGAGATGGCGGGGTGGCCCTGCCGTGGACCTCCATGGTGGGTGATCAGAGATATGGGGCTGGCCCGAGCAGCTTTAAGCCCAGAGTGCTATTTCTGGGGCATGGCAGCCTCACCACCACCAAGAACTTGTTCCTCCTCTAAAAATCAAGGTGAAAGCCTAAGCCCAGTGGGGCTGTGGTGGTTTGGGGTGAGCCCAGGTGGGTGCTGTTGTGTGCCACTCCCCCTGGCCTTTCTGTGGGTCCCACCCTGCTCCTGCTGCCGCTTATTTAACAGTGCTGCTCGCAGCCTCCTGTACCTCCCCACGCCCCACCCCGGGCTTACACGTGAAGGCAGTTAATCACTGGGCCTCCTTCTCCCTCCTTCTTCAGGGAGCTTTCCAGAACTACAGTCAGAATTGAACTGTGGAGCCCCACACTCCTAGAACATTCTGGGGTCTCCAGGTGACAGAAATCATTAAGCACTCAACTACTATCCAAAAGACAGTTCAAATCCACCCAGAGGCACTTTGGAAGAAAGGCCTGGCAATCTACTTCTGAAAGATCAAAGCCATTGAAAACCTTATGGAGCACAATTCCACTCTGAAACACACAAAGTCTCCATGAGTCTAAATCAACTCAATGGCAACTGGTTAGATTGTGGATTTCCAATACAGTCTTCCATTTCAGATCCCACCGCTCCTGCTATTCTCCTGCTACTGTCTCTGGGTGAAAAAAAAAAAAGAAAGAAAAAACTAGTGCCATCGTAAGACCCATTAATTCTTGGGGTTTCAGTTCAATGTTTTGTCTCAAAGAGAAGCTTCCAGACTCAGATTAGGGCACATTACACATGTACTTTCATACCACTGCACTAAGCCACAGCTGTCATTTGCATTATTTGTTTCTCTCTCTTCCTTGGGTTATAGACAGGGCCTATATCAAGTTTTTCTTCAACCTAGAAGCAAGCACACAGCACTCCACAACTGAAGAAAGAATGAATGATTGGATGGACGAATGAAAACACATTCTCTGTGCCTTTCTCTCCTTCTGTCTTCTCCACCAGATTGTGAACCAAAGCTAATGCATTCCTCACTGTTGTTTGTTGTTGTTAGGTGCCATCAAGTTGGTTCTGACTCACAGCGGCCCATGAACAACAGAACGAAACACTGCCTGGTCCCACACCATCCTCAAAACTGTTGCAATGTTTGAGCCCATTGTTTCAGCCACTGCGTCAATCCATCTTGTTGAAGGTCTTCCTCTTTTTCACTGGCCCTCTGCTTTACCAAGCATGATAAACCAAAAAACCAAATCCAGTGCCATCGAGCCAATTCCAACTCATAGTGACCCTATAGGACAGAGTAGAACTGCCCCACAGTTTCCAAGGAGTGCCTGGTGGATTTGAACTGCCAACCCTTTGGTTAGCAGCCGTAGCACTTAACCACTATGCTACCAGGGTTTCCCCAAGCATGATATAGCTACCACGATATCTAACTGGGGTCTTACACATAACGGAGCTTAGCAAAACCCAATCAAACTAAACCGAATTTCTTCTATTGTAGTAATAACATCAGGCTTGCCACAGAGAATTTAGTCCCTAAAGCTTATACCGCCTACTATCCATTGACCCTCATGAAGCTCCTACCATGGGCCTGCCACTCCACAGGACGCTGTGGACACCGAAGTGAATGATATTTAGAACCAAATACTCTACAAGTTCAAGGATGTGATTCCTATCTGTAAAAACATTTCTGCATTCATGTCAGATATTGTGAGAATTATAGAGGCCACTCAAACAGACACTGCCTTCAAGAAGGTCAGGATCTTGTAGGGGAGATAAAAATGAAGGAAAAAATATCGGGAGGTAAAACTTGGGTTCCAGTAAAAACTCTCGGTGTCCCAACAAAGGTCGCGGAGCAGACAGGCTTAAGTGGGAGTGATTTTTAAAATGAGTCTTACCCATATGAAGATTGCGATTGGAGATGCAGGAAAAAAAAAACAAAAACAGAGAGCAAGATGGCTGATTCCTGGGTTCAACAGATCTTTATTGAGCACCTGCTGTGTTCCAGGCACTATTTGAGGCATTAGAAATACAGTGGCAAGTAAACCAAAGTCAATTCTCTCATAAAGCTTACACTCTAACTGGGGAGACATATAAAATGCAGACAAACAACACGGACAAATGATAGTGAATGCTCTGAAGAGAGACAAGGCAGAGTAAGGGGCAGAGCTGAGGAGGGTATGCTTTAGGGGGCTGTCAGGGAAGGCCTTCCCAAGGAAGTGACACTGAACAAAGACCTGAATGAAGTGAGGGAGTGACCCATGCACTTTTTGAAGGGGAAAGAATGCCCCCCAAAGGGAACAGCACTCCTGTCCATAGAGGAAAGAGCACTGAATGACATTTTTTTCAGACTAGGGTCTTTGGAAATGTTCTTGGTGGTCTGAGTATTCTTGGTGAAAATAAAAAATAAAATAAACTTTTTTTTTTTAGTTTAGATAATACTCATTTAGAATGTTCCAGATGTATCAGCTACATGACACCTAAAATAGGGGTACTAGCACAAAATGTCTGCCTGAGTTAGCATTTGTGTTTATACTTGTGGTGGTATCAGGGAGCACTATTTTAATTGTCACAGGCCAAAAATAAAAGAGGCTGACTTAGTGCTTAAATAATGTGTGCCCTAGGAGTTCGGAGTGGGGATACGAAGGAGTTCAGAGTGGGGATACGAAAGAGTTCTCTCGGTTGCAGAAGCTGAGAGCGTTAGGGAATTGAGTCCTCACACAATGCTGGCTAATACAGGCATGACAAGCTGTGTAGAACCTTTGACATTACAGACATCTCATGTTGATATTTCCAGAGATGATTCTGTTTAAATAAAACAACATAATCCACTACGTTAAATTAATGTTGCTAATTTGGCTTGCTGTTGTCATTTCGATGGCATTTAGTTTGTAAACTTGTTGATTTCACATTTGTATAAGAACTATACACATAGAAGTTTATACCTATGTGTGAACTACAGAAGTGTAGAAGTTTGATATTGCTACATAATAAATAAATTAAAAAATATTTAGTCAACCTTGAGGTTTCATAAGACTTTTTCATGGCATCCATATATTAAGTCGAGTTTGGCGACAGTGAAAGACAGTTAAAAACAATCTGTCTTTCACAACCACGAGGTAAGAGTTCCTGGTGGTTTCCAAGGAATCAAAGTAAGGGCATGAAAGAAAGGAGGTGAATATGTTTGATAGGAAAAAAATACCACAAATCAGATACACCTAACTACTGTAACTCTTCTTCTCTGTATGCCAACGAGCACAGAGACCATAATTTATGTATCATATAAAAAAAAAAAAAAAAAAAAAAATTTTTTTTTTTTTTTATAGGGTAAGCCTCCTTCAGAACACCCAGCCCATTGGAACATTAAATGGGCAAAAGCACGTGGGGGGAAGAGAAAGGGTGAAGAAGCTATAATTAAAGGTTCACTGCTCTCCGGTGGCAGACTAAAGGTAGAGACAGATGAAGAGTCAAGTGTCACGAAAAATGCAAAATAAATCCAGCTGAACATATTGCACCTACAAGGAAAAGACTTCCTCACCACACAAGACTACTGTGTGCCAAGAAAAGTGAGCGAGAGCTAAGACAACTGCATAGAATGCTCCTTGGGTCACAGAAGCTTATAATTACAACAGCTAAGAGCTGGCACCTGAAATCAGGTTGACCAGAATTCAAACATCACCTGCAGCAGACATGAGCTCTGAGACTTGTGCAAGTTCTTTAACATTGCAGAAAAAATAAAGATAAAAATAATATCCACCTTACAAGGTTGTTGAAAGGATTCAATGAGATAATCCACACAGGCCACTTAGAATGCTGCCTGCCATATAGGGCATGCGCCATAAATGTGAGCCATAATTTTTATAATGATATGTTTTTGTTGTTAGGTGCCATTGCGTAGGTTCCAACTCATACTGGCCCTATGTACAATGGAACGAAACACTGCCTAGTCCTGCACCATGCCCACAATCGTTCCTATGCTTGAGTCCACTGTTGCAGCCACTGTGTCAATCCATCTCCTTGAGGGTCTTCCTCTTTTTCGTTGACCCTGTACTCCACCAAGCATGATGTCGTTCTCCAGGGACTGATCTCTCCTGACAACATGTCCAAAGTATGTAAGATGCAGTCTTGCCATCCTTGCTTCTAAGGAGCATTCTGGTTGTACTTCTTCCAAGACAGATTTGTTCATTCTTTTGGCAATCTATGGTATATTCAATGCTCTTCGCCAGCACCACAATTCAAAGGCGTCAATTCTTCCTCCATCTTCCTTATTCATTGCCTAGCTTTCGCATGCATATGATGTGATTGAAAATACCATGGCTTCAGTGAGGCGCACTTTAGTCTTCAGGATGACATCTTTGCTTATCAACACTTTAAAGAGGCTTTTTGCAGCAAATTTGCCCAATGCAATGTGTCTTTTGATTTCTTGACTGCTGCTTACATGCCTGTTAACTGTAGATCCAAGTAAAATGAAATCCTTGACAACTTCAATCTTTTCTCTATTTATCATGATGTTGCTACTGGTCTAGTCGTGAGGGTTTTCTTTTCTTTATATTGAGGTGCAATCCATACTGAAGGCTGTAGTCTTTGATCTTCATCAGTAAGTGCTTCAAGTCCTCTTCACTTTCAGCAAGCAAGATTGTGTCACCTGCATAACACAGGTTGTTAGTGAGTCTTCCACCAATCCTGATGCCCTGTTCTTCTTCATATAGTCCAGCTTCCCAGGTTATTTGCTCAGGATACAGATTGAATAGGTATAGTGTAAGGATACAACCCTGGTGCACACCTTTCCTGACTTTAAAGCATGTAGTATCCCTTTGTTCTGTTGGAACAACTGCCTCTTGATCCATGTACAGACTCCTCATGAGCACAATTAAGTGTTCTTAATTGTGATTTCAAGATCTATCCTGAAGTACAATGTTGTCAGTGATAGGATAATATCCATACCACTATTATTCAAATTTATGCACCAACCACTGAGGCCAAAGACGAAGAAATTGAAGATTTTCACCAACTTCTACAGTCTGCAATTGATCAAACATGCAGTCAGGATGCACTGATAATGACTGGTGATTGGAATGTGAAATCTGGAAACAAAGAAAAAGGATCAGTAGTTGGAAAATAAGGCCTTGGTGATAGAAACAATGCTGGAGATCGCATGACAGAATTTTGCAAGATCAACGACTTCATTGCAAAATACCTTTTTTCACCAACATAAACAGCAACTATACACATGGGCCTTGCCAGATGGAATGAACAGGAATCAAATCAACTACATCTATGGAAAGAGACAATGGAAAAGCTCAATATCATCAGTCAGAACAAGGCCAGGAGCTGACTGCAGAACAGACCATCAATTACCTACATGCAAGTTCAAGTTGAAACTGAAGAAAATTAGGACAAATCCATGAGAGCCAAAGTATGACCTTGAGTATATCCCATGTGAATTTAGAGACCATCTCAACAACAGATTTGACCTGTTGAACACCAATGACCAAAGACCAGACAAGCTGTGGAATGACATCAAGGACATCATCCATGAATAAAGCAAGAGGTCATTATAAAAGAAAGAAAAGACCAAAATGGATGTCAGAAGAGACTCTGAAACTTGCTCTTGAATGTTGACCAGTTAAAGCAAAAGGAAGAAATGATGAAGTGAAAGAGCTGAACAGAAGATTTCAAAGGGCAGCTCAAGAAGACAAAGTATTACAATAACATGCGCAAAGAGCTGTAGATAGAAAACCAAAAGAAAAGAACACAATCAGCATTTCTCAAGCTGAAAGAGCTGAAGAAAAAATTCAAGTGGCAAGTGGCAATAGCGAAGGATTCTATGGGGAAAATATTAAACAATGCCAGAAGAAATATTAAACGACCCAGGAACCATCAAAAGAAGATGGAAGAAGTACACAGAATTGGTTGACATTCAACCATTTCAAGAGGCAGCATATGATCAGGAACCAATGGTACTGAAGGAAGGAGTTCAAGCTGCACGGAAAGCACTGGCAAAAAACAAGGTTCCAGGAATTGACAGACTATCAATTGAGATGTTTCCACAAACGGCTGCAGCACTGGAAGTGCTCACTTGTCTACGCCAAGAAATTTGGGAGACAGCTACCTGGCCAACCAACTGGAACAGATCCATATTTATGCCTATTCCCAAGAAAGGTGATCCAACCAAATGCAGAAATTATCGAACAATATCATTAATATCCTATGCAAGTAAAATTTTGCTGAAGATCATTCAAAAGTGGCCACAGCAGTATATTGGCAGAGAACTGCCAGAAAATTGGCTGAATTGAGAAGCGGACGTGGAACCAGGGATATCATTGCTGATGCCAGATGGATCTTGGCTGAAAGCAAAGAATACCAGGAAGATGTTTACCTATGTTTTATTGACTATGCAAAGTTATGCGACTATGTGGATCATAACAAATTATGGATAACTCATGATAATATAGGTCTGTGATTATATAAAGTAGACATCTCCAGTGATGACCCAACCAGTCTGCTTTACGCAACTTTACAGCCTTGGAGCAATGTTTCCATACTTTACACACTCCATGATAGCTGCCGATGATCAATCGTATCTATACATGTAAAGCAGATGTAAGATTATCCTTAAAATAACATGGTTCTCACTCCCCTCCCCCACACAGTTCCTCAGGTGGAAAGATACAGGCGGGTCTATAGAAAAAGCAAAACCCAACAACCTCTATTATTGCTGTCGAGTCAGCTCCAACTCGTGGTGACCCCATATACACAGAATGAATCATTGCCCAGTCCTGTGCCATCTTCACCATCTTGGTATGCTCAAGTCCATCATTTTGGCTACTGGGTATTTTCAGTTCCCCCAACCTAAGCAGCTCATCTTCCAGCACTGTATCAGACAAAATTCTGTGGTAATCCAGAGGGTTTTCATTGGTTAATTTTCAGAAGTAGAACACCAGGTCTTTCTTGCTAGTTTTTTCGTCCGGAAGCACTGCTGAAATCTGTCCACCATGAGTGCTCTACTGGTATTCGAAATACCAGTGGCATACTTCCATGCACAACAACGTGCAAGCCACCAGTGAGACAAACTGACAGCAGGTGGTGGCTGTACAGAGTAGGTATCATTATTATCCTTCTTTTTCAGGTAAACAACCAAGGTCCTGAGAAGAGGACGCACTTGTTCTAGGACATCCAAACCAACCCAGTGCCATAGAGCGATTCCAGCTCATATGAGTTCAAGGACATAGAGTTCATAAATGGCGCAGCCAGCATTTGAATCCAGGCAGCTTGGTTCCAGAATCCATGTTCTTAATCACCATACGATGCTCTTCCTCTAAGTGTGTGTCTGTCCTGAGTTCAGTAAAGAGAAACATGGGAACTGCTGGTCACAGAGACATAACAGCTTATTCATCTGGATTCTCTGAGGTCTAGCCCTGGAAAGCTACGGTGTCTCATTCCCCAACTAAGCATTTCTCTACAATTTGTTGTTTTGCTGTTAGCTAATAAGAGAGTCGATTTAAAAAAGGGGGGGGGGCATCCATTTGAACAGGGCTGCAGTAACTTTTGTGAATGAAACTGAATTTGAAAATACTGTCCAACATTTTATATAATGTTCCATGGACCACAGCTAAGAAAATTAATTCACGCTTGAGGTTAGTTCCAAAAAAAGAGGATGCTTTGCATTTGTGACAAAATGAAAGTCATTCAATTTAACATGGTATTTTTGTTTCTTTTTTCTTTTTTTTTTTTGGCCAGAAAGTACTGAGACAAAATGCGCAAACAAGATAATCAGTTAATTCTGGGCACCTGGTTCCACCACTTCCTGTGCTTTCTGTTAAGACAGCCGTTGTTGTAGTTTATCCTTTTCTCAACTTACCCTATTTTCTGAGTAATATGTTCATGTGTAAACAGCCACACATTCTCTTTGAAGTAGGGGCAAACAGAGACCCTATGTGTTTCAAGGAAACTTTAGGTCTCCTAAACCTACTTCAAATGAAATAACTGATGATTATCTCTTGGAAGCATCTAGAAACCAGCCATCAGAGCACTGGAGGCAGGAATAACTGTGCAGCCCTGTAATATCACTGGACAGGTGCCACCCGACACCTTCATGAGCTGCAGTGGAGGTGGTTAATCAGAAGACATAGCTGTGGCTCAGAAAAGCCAGCGGCAGAGGGAAGGCTGCCTTAAACTGGGGCTGTTCCCAGCAGCAACCCTATCATCTGTGTGTGCTCCTCAGAAACTACATTATGGGCCACCGTATTTTCTCCAGCTGCAAGCAAAGGTGGCACCCTAGAACTGCCCTGTGGCCCGGATGTGTGACTGGTGCCTAGATCTCTGGCTTCTTGTCTGATTCTTGGCCTTCAGAATTACAGAAACCTGCTCTGAAAGACACACCACTGTCCCAGATGCATGGGGACATATAAAGCTCCAGACGGAAGCCTGTCAATGTCAATCAGCCAGTTCTTACAGCACGGCTGGCTTTTCATCTCAGCAACAACAGAGATGATTTCAACACTCAGTTCTTTAGCTCAGTTAAGTCTCAGGACTGCAGGTCAGGATACCCTGGCTTCCTAAGCAGTCTCTGCCGGATGCTTGTTTTTGCACCACCCCTGCTAATTCATTTACAGGAGCTTCCTTTATAGCCTTCACCCTTGAGCGTGTTTTTCCATTTCCACGTGACTGTTTCACTATCCTGCAGAACGATCCAGCTCTTCAACAAACTATACATTGTTGTCTCATCCCACAAAGAGGTGAAATCTGGATCAAATACAGGACTTGTTGTGGGGGAGAAAAGATAAGGTGAAGAATTAGTAGGATAGCTGGAAAGAAGAGCGAGATGATGGAAGTTTACGGAACATTTAGGAGGCTAATGAACACCTTCTCCTTCTCTTTTATTATCTCCTTTGATTTTCTGGATCTGCCAGTTTCAGCAGGTTTGTTTTATGTTCACATTGTGATAAATGCTTAGTTCAAGGTTGTTGACTTGGCTGCTCCTTGGTTACAGGTAAGGGCCTCTCTGTTTTCCAGCCTTCTCTATCCAGTCACATGACTTCTCTCACAGCTTCAACTTTCAAAAATACATATAAAATGTTATTTCATATAAAAGGATTTTCAATACATTTCATCAATTTCTAAAATGGATTCTAGGTGCATTGTTGTTGTTGTTGTTGTTGTTGAAGTCAACCCCGACTCATGAAGACCTATTGTATAACAGAACGAAACGTTGCCTGATCCTGCACCATCCTCACCATCGCTGGTATATTTGAGTCCATTGTTGCAGCCACTGTCATGGAGGGTTTCCCTCCTTTTCACTGACCTTCCATTTTACCAAACATGATTTTCTAGGGTAAATTTTTAATTCATTTCAGCTATTTCTATACTTTTGCTTTAAACTTACAGTAATAATAATAATAGCTAACACTTTTCTAAATTTTGTTATTGTGTGCTGTTGAGTGGATTCTGACTCATAGCAATCCTATATGACAGAGGAGAACTGCCCCATAGGGTTTCCCAGACTGTAATCTTTATGTGGGCAGATTGCCAGGTCTTTTCTTCTGTGGAGCCTCCAGTGGGTTCAAACTGCTGACCTTTTGGTTAGCAGCCAAGCGCTAACCATTGCACAACCAGGGCTCCTTTCTAAATGCTGTGCATATATTAATTCATTTCATCTTCACAACAACCTTCTCTTCCACAGATGAAACCACCCAGGCCCACAGACGTTCGTGGCCTTGCTTGAGGACACACAGTACACCAATGATGCAGCCAGGATTCAGGTCCAGGCGGACTGGCTCTAGAGCCCATGATCTTAGCCTCCACACAAGACTGTCCCTCAGAAGGAGCATCACCACTCCTTAAGTCCCCATTCTAAACTCTCTGATGTAAAATACTAATTATAAACATTGTTGTTATTGTTGTTATGTGCCATGGAGTCAATATTTGACTCACAACGACCCCCCGTGACAGAGCAGAACTGCCCCAAAAGGTTTTCTAGGCTATAATCTTTATGGAAAAAGATCAACAAGTCTTTTCTCTTGTGAAGCCTCTGGGTGGGTTCAAACTGCCAACTTTTTTAGTTAGCAGCCGGACACTTAACCACTGTGCCACCAGGGCATGTGACATGTGATTGCAAAAATATTTATGATTGTTATTTGTCGTTATTTGCCATTGAGTCGATTCCGATTCATGGCGACCCCATATGTGCCGAGTAGAACTGCTCCATAGGGTTTTTAAGGCTGCGACTTTTCGAAAGCAGATGATTAGGCCTGTCTCCCAAGGCTCCTCTGGGTGGGCGTGAACCACCAACCTTTCAGCTAGTAGTCAAGCGCTTAATCATTTGCACCATCCAGGGACTACCCCTCCCCCGAAAAAGAAAGTATCCTGTTAAAAACCCACTGCCGTTGAGTTGATTCCAACTCAAAGGGACCGTATAGGACAGAGTAGAACTGCCCCATAGAGTTTTCAAGGAGCGCCCGGTGAATTCAAACTGCTGGCCTTTTTGTTAGCAGCTGTAGCTCTTTACAACTATGCCACTGGGGTTCTGGGGTTTAGAGGTACATAAATTAAGAATTAAACTTGGCCCCCTCCTCTCCCTCTTGCCCCCCTGCCCTTGTATCCTCACAGTTTCCTTTCCAAGAGGGAGCCAATATTAAGTTTGGCGTGCGTCTCTGTTTTTGCACGCAGACATGCATTTTTTACACATATTTATATAATACATACTGTTCTGCCACGTTCTTGGCTTCTTTTCATGTCAACTATAGAGATCTAATCCATGCTTTTTTTTAACGGATACAGAATAATTTCAGTACTGTATTTAACAAATCCCCCTTGATGGCTATTTAGTTTGTTTTCAAATTTTCACTATTATTAATAATGCTGCAAAGATCTTCTCTGTATACTCTGTCAAATACCTATAGAGCACATTGCTAGAAATTTTAAAGGATTTCAAGGTTAAAACAACTCAAATTATGGCTGATGCTTCCAAACTTCCAGTCCCAAAGCTTACTCTATTGATTTATACCCACAGGGGGTACATGTGCCTATATACTCCACATTTTTGCCAACAGTGGTTATTATCCCACCAAGTGACTTTAATCCAGTTACGAAAAATTGGGGTTATAACGAGATTCATAAGATTCCGTTTTGGATTCCTAATTTACCAGGACCTAGTTAGCCTGTCTTCAGGATGAGATAAAGCAACTACCCGACCTCAAAACACCCTGTCTGCCTCCCCACACAACTGTTCTAGGCTGACCTCGTTTACATGGCAACCTCTAATTCTTTCCAGACTGAGTTACAGATGAACAAATCTCATGGAAACCAGACCAAAAAATAACAATGGAATAAAAAGGGGAAAATTACTCTCCAAGGTCACTAGAGAAGCAGGGTAGCCAGAATTGTCTCCCATGCCCCCAGGCACCAACTAAAATATCCTCTGCTTTTTGACAGCATAAATGCACAGTGTGCCCTGTCTGAATAGAAATGAACAAAGCTTGAACGCAAAATTGAATTTCTGGGAGCTATGCAGGTTACCTGGAGGCATGTATTAGGTGGATCTGATTCTATCTTGAAAAGAGTTTTAAAAAATTACTCCAGGTGGCTATTGCCCCTCAAGCATGGTCACTCCAAGAACCCTCTTCCAGCTTCTCAGGACATACAGTTGCCATCCGTCAGCTCCACGCACTGAAGATGCTCTGCTTTGCTTCCCAAAGCGGCACCTGGAAGGACTGACTGGTAACAATGAACTTACAGGGACATCATCATCTTCTTTGTAATTATCTTCATCATAATTAGCACTGTTTGAGCTGAGTACAGCACTAACTCTGAAGTAAACCACATGAGGTAGGTAGCATTATTATCTGATCTTCCAGGCACATACGTGAGGTCACAAATGGATAAGTGATATTGGCAGGGCTCAAACGTACATCTATATTATGTCAAAACCCATGCTCTTGATCATTAGACTATACTCCTTGCCATAGGCATAAAACAAACAAACGTACACCAGAAGAGTAAGAGAACCCCAAACATGGGAAGGATGAAATAGAATGGTGACAACTGGTATGTTGGGTGTACCGTGCGTGTACTGGTGTTGAACCAGTCTGAGTGAAAGTCTTTTGTTTCAAAATGGCTGCACGTAACTGAAAAAAATCTAGACCAAGGTTCACAGACACAAATGCCTATGGGAGCCATGAAGGTAACCTGCACGAGTGAAGAGGGGAAAGGAGTGGTGAAGACAGCAGAGAACCAAAGCACATGCCCCATCTGAAGAGCGCAGTCCCTTGACCTAATTGCTTCCATGTAAGTATGCAACTTGAATGTTGCCACATCATTTGATTTTTTTAAGAGAAGTGGAAAATTCGACTAATGTAAAATGTCCCTATTTCTAAGATGGTGGCAACTAATTTCAATGTTATAAAACATTTTGAGGGTGAGTTTGCAACCTCTGACCTCGACACACAAGCAGTGTCATGGAAGGAGTTTGTGAGACTCGGCCCTGTAAGATGCTTTCCTAGCAGCCATCTCTCCTTGTTCCTTACTAACACAATTTGGTAGTTATTGTGTCAACTTGGCTAGGCCATGACTCTCAGTATTATGCAATTACCGTCCATTTTGTGATCTGCTGTAATTGTCCTTCATTTTGTGATATAATGTAATCACCTCCATGATGTGATCTGATGTGTGATCAGCCAATCAGCTGAAAGGGGAGTTTCTTTGAGGGTGTGGCCTGCACCTAATATATACATGGAGGTTCTGGCAAAGCCCACTTGCTTGCTCTGGATCCTGTTTCCAGCTCATCATCATCTGACCTCTGGTTTTTGGGACTTCAGCCAGAGGCTTGTCATCTGACCTGCCAACTTTGGGATTCGCCAGCTCTGCAGCCTTGTGAACTAGCAGCCTGCCTTCTGACCTGCTGATTCTGGGTTCATCAGCCCCTGCAACCACGAGAGTCAGGAAAAGCCTCCAGCCAATGTCTGACTCCATGGACTTTGGGACGTACCAGCCTTCACAACCACATGTGCCATTTCCTTGAGCTAACTCTCTCTCTCTCTCTCTGCATATATATATATACACACACACACACACACACACACACGCAGAGTACACATATACAGAGAGAGAGAAACAATATATATATATACACACTTCACTAGTTTTGGTTCTCTAGAGAACCTAAGACACACACCTTGATCTTTCTCAAGCATCCGGAAGGTGGTAATGTACTCAGGGAAGATGGGCCCCACTGCCAGCCCAAGAAGCTGAATTGTGATTGTCCTAAGCCAGTGAAGGTAACTGAATTCCCCTTTGCCATGGACTAGTCTGAGTGGGCATACATGTGTGACCAGTGCTAGCTAAAGAGAAATTAGAAGACATCTGCTAAAAGACTCTAAGGAAACCTGGAACTGAAGCCACTCCCGGAGGTCACCTTTCAGCCAAATAATAGATCAGCTTATAAAATAAACAATAACACCCATGAGGAATGTGCTCCTTTAAACAGTTAACTATAGGAGATCAAACGGTCAACATTTACCCAAAAGCAAGGGTGAGAAGACAAGGAGAGGCAGGGAAACTGGATGATGGAAACGGGGCAGGCAGGGCAGAATGGTAAGAGTACTAACACATTACAGGGAATGAAACCAATGTCACGGAAAAATTTGTGTATGAATTGTTGAGTGGGAGTCTAATTTGCTATGGAAGCATTCACCTAACACAAAAAAATACTAAAATTAAAAGAAAAGACTCTAAGGAAAGATTTTCTTCCCTAAAGGGAAACAAAGAGAAGCCTACCAATAAGAAGCCTTTTTTGCCCCTTTCCCTCCTATACTGTGTTGAATGCTAATGTGGGACACTGTGGCATTGAAAGCTCTGGCAGCCATCTTGTGAATATGAGGCAACAAGCCTTAGGATGCAGGCCAACCCAGCACTGATGGTGGATGGAGGCCTGGAAGGGGCTTGAGTCCTTGTTGAGCAGCTAAATGCACCAGAAGGCTGTTCATCTTGAGGCTTCTTGTTCAGGTAACAGTAAATGTCCTCGTGTTTTAGGCCACTATCAGGTAGATGTTCTGTTACTTGTTACTAAATACATTGCAATGGAGGATCTCACTTTCAACCTCACTTCAGAGTTCCAGCCTTTTGTTTACAACATCCCCAGTGCAGGAAAACTCCAGCAACATCAAGTTTATGCAGTTAGAGTCTGCAACTAGATGCGAGAGAAGGCTCTGCCACTTGAGAACACCTACACCCTGCTTTGAAAATTAAAATTATGCTGTTAGCTTTTCAAGATGGATGAAATCCTTTACAGCATCATATAGCAAGGATTTAACTGTTCTCATGGTTGCCAAGCAACTGCATATATGCTGCCTAGAAACCAAATTCATGACCCCAACGGAGGGTCTTTATCCACAACTGATACGTATGCGCCCAAGTCTGACACCTTCCATCTAGCAAAGGTCATGGTGTGCGATCCAACAATCCCAAGCTCATTATGCTGCCAACTTATATCATTCTTGATCGCATCATAAATTGTGGTTTCTGCATGCAAAGCCAAACGACAGAGCCAAAGACTGTCCTGGGGCATAATTCCCTGTCCTTTGGCCTGTCTCATTAGATAGACTGATTGGGTACCATTCAGTCAAAGAGAAAGAACGTGTGAAGGTTCCCATCAGCCTGAAGAATCACTGTCAGGTGAACAGAGTTTTGTAAATATCTTCCACCATCCAAGGAAAGTTTGAGTCTTCACAGTGAATGATGTGATCAACTTTAATAATGCCTCAGGGGGCTTCTAACTTATGACTGATTTTTAAGAACATGCAGGCTAAGATGTGCTCATCATTCTGTTAGTACGGAAATCTCGAAATACAAATATAAATGGTGTCCCTGCATTTACATTTCATAATGACTCAAGTGTTTTGTTTCTGCAAGCAAATTTTCTAAAACTTTAAATTTATAGAATCACAGTATGTAAAAACTGTGAGAGACCCTGAGATCGAGTGGTTCAACCCAGGAGAATTTAATATGCATGGCTCCTTTGGGGTAAAGATGGAACCCAAGCTGCCTGACTCCTAGTCCACTGCTCTTTCTCAGACACAACGTGCTTGGCCCGCACGCAATCCACCCGTAATCACTGTGATGATGAAGGTCAGCGACAATTTAATTTCAGACCGACCATAACCAAAGTCTCCATTTAGACATTATTTGGGGTATTATGAGTTGTAATCGACTTGATGGCAACGGATTTTTGTTTGTTTGTTTTGGTGGGGTATTAGTCAGAATTAAACTATGTTGCATATGAGCTCCTGCCACCCCAAAAAACATTAACAATGTCTTAAACACACAAGCCTTTTTTCTCTCATTTAACAAATTTGGAGGTCAACAGCCCAGGGATGGTATGGCAGTTCTACAAATTCATTAGGAACCCAGATGTCGTCTAACTTATCACTTCTCCATTCCTAGCGTATGGCATCATGGATTGAATTGTGTCCCCCCAAAATATATGTCAACTTGGTTAGGCCATGATTCCCAGTATTGTGTGGTTGTCCTCCATTTTGTGATTTGGATTTCTAGCCTACGAGACTGTGAGAAAATAAATTTCTCTTTGTTAAAGCCATCCACTTGTGGTTTTCTGTTATAGCAGCACTAGACAACTAAGACAAACAGCCTTCCTTAACATGGTCTGAAGTGGTTAATGAAACTCTAGCCTTTATGTCTGCATCCCAGCTGATACTTTGTCTCTTTAAGGACTCTCTTAATTCGGTTCCCCTGAAAGCAGAGCCTGAGACAAGAACCAAGGGCAGGGGTTCAGGTAGGTGAATTTGGAAGGTGATCTCAGGAAACTGAAATGAGAGACAGGAAAGTAAGAATAGGAAGGCAGGGGAAACAGCCAACGAAGTATATATTATCAAACTTGTAATACAACCATTGCCGTCGAGTCGATGCCAACTCATAGTGACCCTAAGGACAGAATACAACTGCTCCATAGGATTTCCAAGGCTGTAATCTTTATGGAAGCAGACTGCCATGTTTTCCTCCCACAGAGCAGCTGGTAGGTTGAAACCACCAACCTTTCAGTTAACAGGTGAGCACTTAACCACTCACTGTGTCACCAGGGCTCTTAAACTGGTTGTAGCTGTGGGCAAATGAAGTGCAGTGCCTCTGGGGAACATATGATGAACTGTATAGAATGTACCTAACAACTGTCCACCTAACTGATGGGATGCTGCATAATTATCTACCAACTCCTATTCCTGTTGGTTGAGGGTTACCCCTGGAGGCATTACTTCCCTGGCCACACCTGTGCATACAGTGGGCAACCTTTTTCAACTTCAGAGTAAGACCTGAAACAGAAAAGTAAAGACAACACAGGACTTGAGGACCCTAGCGGCACACAGCGCTGTCTGCCACAGCTGCATTGAAATTAGCAGGGATATGGCATGGACGAACAAATCTGTCTTGGAAGAAGTACAGCCAGAGTGCTCCTTGGAAGGAACAATGCCGAGACTTCATCTCACGCACTGTGGACATGTTATCAGGACAGACCAGTCCCTGGAGAAAGACATCATGCTCGGTAGAGGGCCAGTGAAAAAGAGAAAGACCCATAACGAGATGGACTGACACAGCAGAATGAAATGCTTCCTGTCCTGCACCATCACCATGATCATTTGAGCATCAGACCATTACGATCCATAGGGTTTTCATTTGCTGAATTTTGGAAGTCAATTCCCAGGCCTTTCTCCCTAGTCTATCTTAGCAGGAAGCTCAGCTATTCAGAATCACAGCAACAAGCAAGCCTCCCCTGGCAAAACAGGAGGTGGCTACACATTAGATGTATTATCCAGGAATTGAACCCAGGTCTCCCCCTTCTCTCCCCCTCCATGGAAGGCAAGAATTCTGTCACTGAACTCCCACCTCCTCCTATGTGGACATCTTTGTGGGGGGGGCATTATTCTGTATACCACACCAATTCACGCTGATGCCGCTGGTTTGGGGACCACCCTTTGAGAAGAACCACTAGAGAAAAGGGGAGAACTGCCAGTCTCTTCCACAGCACAGCCTTATTTTACAGTGTTTGAAAGAGTCGATAAAAGTTTGTAATAAACTGACTGCAGTTTTACCTCTTCATTGGGCCCACGCATACTCAGGAAATAAGAAGAGGGCACAAAAAGGGATGCAAAACCAGAAAAAAGGAACCAAAATCATCCCCAGGCTAGATAATCAGCTCTTGCATAATTAGCCATTTCCCTGAATATACTCAATGAAACTCTTAATTGATTAAAAGAAGAGAGAGAGAAGGGGACAGAGAATGCAAGCAAGCCAACCCTGGATCAAAAATCACAGGGAACTCCACTAAAATTCAACAGGCTTCTTTACGGCAAGACTGTGCAGGGCCTTTAAAATGCCAGTGTATATCATGACTCTCCAAGAAGGAAGACAGAGTTCCTCAAGACGATCTGACCACGGACCTTTTTTTCATGGCGCATATCATGGAACTGGGCTCCCTGGAAAAATAATGCCATGAAGGTTGCTCCACAAGGTGAAGGGTGGTAACTCAATGCACCTTCACATCTAAACTTTGGCTAAATGTTGGAATCATCCCAGGAGCTTTAAAAAAAAACTCTGATTCTTGGTCAGAACCCCCAGTGATTTGGATGTAATTGGCCTGGAGTGTGGCATGGGCACCACAACTTTTTGTTCAAACTCACCAGGTGATTCTAAGGGGCAGCTAGATTAAGGACCACTGCTATACAGGCAAGGACTCTGTTTTCCCAAGTTCTTTAGGGTGCATGGAGCCCGGGGATGCAGTGGTTAAGAGCTCAGGCTGCTAACCAAAAGGTCAGCAGCTCGAATCGATGAGCCACTCCTTGGAAACCCTAGAGGGCAGTTCTACTCTGTCCTATAAAAAAAAAAAAAAAAGTCCTACAGGGTCGCTATAAGTCAGAATCGACTCAACGGCAACAGGTTTTTGTTTTTGTTTTTTTTTGTTTGTTTTTAGGGTGCGCAGTACTAAATAGGGTGGGAAAACCATTATTATTCTGTATCTTTTAACTTCTGCCCAACCAAATTAAGGGAGTGGTTTCTAGGATTAAAGAAGGGCCTAGCCTGGAATAGTAGGGCATACTAAACAACTCCACACTCAACAGTACCACCCCTTTCTACCACCTTCCAAGCCCAGATGACTTTAATCTCTTTGTATCCCCAGAATTTAGCACCATGTCCTACACTTAGTAAGATGTTCAGTAAGTGACATGGTAAATGATGAAGAAGTATGAACAAAAGTCCTCATTCAAAATGCAGGTCCTAGAAGAATCAGGCTTCAGCCCACCCAAGTGCACAGGACTCCAGTCAGATGAGGGATGAGATGAGAAATGCAGGGACTGGGTATTATGATCTCGTGCCACTAGGAACACAGCTCTCAGTCAATAAATATTTGATGTGCAAGTAAATAAACGGATGAATTTTGGCATAAAAGGGCAGAATTAAGCATGTCAAAGCATGAGGTAATTGGGTGAAGACTGGAGGTCAAAGCCCTGAATAGGAAGTGAAACTCAGAGAGGAGGTACCTATTCAGCGTACTGTGTTTCCTCCTCCAGGTTCTGTATGGGTCACGGCCAGCATCTGCACACCAGTGAAAATCACTCTAAGAACCCCACTAAAATGTAAAGGCTTCTTGGGAAGTTTGCAAATCTCAGCTGCCTCTAATTCATCTCTGTCTCCCTAACTTATTATGATCCAGTGCGGTCTCTCCAGCTCTGCCCAGGCAGATAGGAGAAGGGCGTGCATACCAGCCCCTTGCCTTCTCCTGCTCCTTCCCTTGTTATCAAAGTGGTGCTGTGTGGCACTTCCAATTCCACCTTTCCTGGATTTGTTTTGAGAACACCTCCGCTTGGAATACCCAGAGTACATGGTACCAAGTCTTTGTCACGTCTGATGGTACAGGACACTTAGTGGTGCCCAGTTCTCAGATGATTCAGTCTGTCACCCAAGGTTCACTCATTTAATTCATGGTGCTGTTTATCTTGGCTGTAAGGGAAAGAATTACTGGCATATTCAGAAAGTCTCATACCACCTTTCTTCCCTCTCTATTATCATAAAAATTAAAATTATTTATTTATAAACAAAATAATTTATCTGAACATTTTAACAATCCACTTGCTCTTATGCAGGTTTTTGTTTCAAATTTGGTAGAGAAACAAAGTCAAATATCACTTCGGTATAAGTTGTTATAGTTTTTCTCAATAACATAATATATGGGGTTCTATTTTGGGCTCATACAATTAATACAAAAAGAAAGTAACAAATGAGTGTCAGTAATAGTTCACCTTTCGGATACAAGGTCTTGATAAAGGATTCCGAAAACTACTCTAAAGAGAGAGAGAGGGAAAAAGAGTTGGGGGCAGGGAGGAAGGGAGGGAAGGGAGGGAATGGAGGGAAGAAGGGAAGGAGGGAAGGAAGGATGGAGGGAAGGAGGGAAGGAGGGAAAGAAGAAAGGAAATCCTTAACCAAGAGCCATCAAGAAAGAGCCAAAACCGTCTCACACACTGCCGCTGGAAATGCAGACAGCACAGCGTTTCAGGACTGCAACCTGGCAACATAGATCAAGTGTTCACAGATTTAAAATGCTCACCCTTTGACCCATTATCTCAAGGACTGTATCCTGAGGACATAATAAAAGATGTACCCAAAGAACTATAAGGAAACTCATGTGTAGCGTTACTTCCCATGAAAAGAAATAGAGAGAAACTGAAAAGTCCAACTTAAGGAAATAGTTTAATATATTTCATTATCTATAAAATTGGTGGAAACCCTGGTGGCACAGTGGTTAAGCACTACAGCTGCTAGCCAAAAGGTCAGCAGTTTGAATACACCAGGCACTCCTTGGAAACCCTATGGGGCAGTTGTACTCTGTTCTGTCAGGTTGCTGTGAGTCGGAATTAACTCAACGGCAACAAGTATACGGGTATAAAATGAAACACTATGCAGCCATAAAAATGATGTTCTTGACAATGCGGAGGCAGAGCCAAGATGGCGGAATAGACACTTCCGTCAAGCCCTCTTTACAACAAAGACCCGAAAAAACAAGTGAAACGAGTATATTGGTGACAAGCGGGGAGCCCTGAGCATCAATGGCAAGCTTAGACAACGAACTGAGGGGCAGGGGAAGGAAGAGGCTGTTCAGAAGTGGAGAGGAGTTACCGGACCTGAATTGCGGGGAGCTCTCAGGCACCATTCCCGAAGGGGCAGGGAGCCAGTGGGCTGGCACTAGCATTCGGCCACAGTTTCCTCAGGAAGAAGCAGCCAGCCACACAGCCTACTCACACCTCCGGAACCTGAGGAGAACGGCGCTCTCGGGAAAAGCTAAGTACTTGCGTATGTTTTACCGTGCTCCCCCCCCCACCCCGAAGCCGGCTTCAGCGGCTGAATCCCTGGGCCTGAGATAGACCCTGGTAAGCACCTAGACCCATCCTCCCGGCCTTGGGGAAGGAAAAAATTTGCAACTGGGGGGAAAAGAAAATTTGCTAGCTCCATTAACTGGGGGAGCTCAGAACACAAGCAGCTCCTGTCCAGACATAAACTGTCCGTGGACCTTGAACACCTTTCCCTTCTGCATGGACATGTGAGGCCATTTCAGCTATATGGTCGAGAGGTGGGTGTTTGACATTTGACATTGCTTTGCCTATTAAACAAGGTCCTCACCTACCCACATCAGGGACCTAAGGACTCATACCTCCACTCAGGTCACCCACCCACCTGCAAGAGAAGTACAAAGATAACTGCTACCTCCCAGTCCTTACAACCAAAAACTTTGGGTACCCATGGTCCCTCTGAAGAACCCCACCAACCAGCACGCTCTAGGGAACAGAGACACGTTTTCCTCAGAGACACTTGGGGGTCGGTTCTCAGCCCCCTGCCTTGTTCAGAGCGTGACCTCCTGCTGAAATCAGATACCGGTACATAAACCAATCACCCCTGCCCCTCTAAGACTGTAGGACAGAGCCTGTACCACACACTTCATATCAGCTACCTGGAAACCTGACCTGAATTCATACAAGAAAACTGAATGAACTCCTAGGCTAACATACCTGATGACAGCT
Organism: Elephas maximus indicus; assembly: GCF_024166365.1. Lineage (NCBI taxonomy): Eukaryota > Metazoa > Chordata > Mammalia > Proboscidea > Elephantidae > Elephas > Elephas maximus. The sequence continues at coordinate 65,876,716 of NC_064838.1, forward strand.
CTAGCCAGCTAGAGACAGGACACCAGAGCTCCAAAGGTGAAAATAATCAAGATACCACACTCAAGCAACCCATAGGGGTATACCAAAACAAAACAAAGCAAGAAGCTACGACACAGTAAGCAAGCATAAACTAATACAATAACTTATACATGGCTCGGAGAAAACAGTCAATATCAAGTCACATTAAGAAACAAACCAGCACCACCTCAACAGACTCTCAGAACAAAGAATCCAGGAATCTTCTAGATGAAAGTGCATTCCTGGAATTACCAGATGCAGAATACAAAAGTTTAATATACAGAACCCTTCAAGACATCAGGAAGCAAATGAGGCAATACGCAGAACAAGCCAAGGAACACACAGATAAAGCAACTGAAGAAATTAGAAAGATTATTCAGGAACATAAAGAAAAGTTTAATAAGTTGGAAAAATCCATAGACTGCAATCAGAAATTCAGAAGATTAACAATAAAATAACACAATTAGATAACTCAAAAGAAAGTCAGAGGAACAGAATTCACCAAGTAGAAGCTAAAATTTCTGAACTCGAAGATAAATCACTTAGCACTAATATACTTGAAGAAAAATCAGATAAAAGAACTTTAAAAAATGAAGAAACCTTAAGAATCATGTGAGACTCTATGAAGAGAAATAACCTATGAGTGATTAGAGTACCAGAACAGGGAGGGATAACGGAAAATACAGAGAAAATTCTTGAAGATTTGTTGGCAGAAAACTTCCCTGATACTGTGAAAGATGAGAAGATATCTGTGCAAGATGCTCAACAACCTCCACATAAGGTAGGTGTTAAAAGAAAGTCACCAAGACATATTATAATCAAGCTTGCCAAAACCTAAGATAAAGAGAAATTAAGAACAGCGAGGGATAAACGAAAAGTCACCTACAAAGAAGAGCCAATAAAAATAAGCTCGGACTACTCGGCAGAAACCATTCAGGCAAAAAGGCAACGGGATGACATATTTAAAAAATTGAAGGAAAAAAACTGCCTGCCGAGAATCATATATCCAGCAAAACTGTTTGTTAAATATGAAGGTGAAATAAAGACATTTCCAGAAAAACAAAGGTGAGGGAATTCGTAACAACCAAACCAAAACTACAAGAAATACTAAAGGGAGTTCTTTGGTTAGAAAAACAATAATATCAGGTATCAACCCAAGACTAGAACACTGGGCAGAGCAACCAGAAGTCAACCCACACAGGGAAATCCAAAAAAAGGAAGCAAGGTTTTTACAAAAAAAAAAAAAAAAGCCCAAAACAGGGTAACAGTGACGATATTATATAAAAGAAGACAATATTAAAATAATAAAGAGGGACTAACAAAGGTAATTATACACCTTCCATATGGAGAGGAAGATATGGCAATACAAAGAAATAAAAGTTAGTTATAAATTTAGAAAAATAGGGGTAAATAATAAGGTAACTACAAAGGGGACAAACTATTCTAATCATCAAAATAAAATACAAGGGAAAAATACACTCAGCAGAAACAAAATCAACAACAACAAATATGAGGAAAGGACAATACATAAAAAAAATCTACTCAGCACATAAAATCAAGTGGGAAAAAGAAACGGTCAACAACACACAAAAAAAGACATCAAAATGATAACACTAAATTCAAAAAAAAAAAAATTCATACCTATCCATAATTACCCTGAATGTAAATGGACTAAATGCACCAGTAAAGAGACAGAAAGTGGCAGAACGGATTAAAAAACAAGATCCGTCTATGTGCTGCCGACATGAGACACACCTTAGATTTAGAAACACAAACAAAAACTCAAAGGATGGAAAAAAATACACCAAGCAAACAACAATCAAAAAAGAGCAGGAGTGGCAATATTAATTCCTGACAAAATAGACTTAAAAGTTAAATCCATCAAAACGGATGAGGAAGGACACTATATAATTCTTAAAGGGAAAATACACCAAGAAGATATAACCATATTAAATATTTATGCACCCAGTGACAGGGATGCAAGATACATAAAACAAACTCTATCAGCATTGAAAAGTGAGATAGACAGCTCCACAATAACAGTAGGAGGCTTCAAAACACCACTTGCGATGAAGGACAGGACATCTAGAAAGAAGCTCAATAAAGAAACGGAAGATCTAAATGCCACAATCAACCAACTTGACCTTGTAGACATATACAGAACACTCTACCCAACAGCAACCAAGTATATTTTCTTTTCTAGTGCACATGGAACATTCCCTAGAATAGGCCACAGATTAGGTCATAAAGCAAGCCTTAGCAGAATCCAAAACACTGAAATATTACAAAACATCTTCTTTGACCATAAGGCCATAAAGGTGGAAATCAGTAACAGGAAATCCAGGGAAAAGAAATCAAACACTTGGAAACTGAAAATACCCTGCTCAAAAAAGACTCGATTATAGACGACATTAAGGATGGAATAAAGAAATTCAGAGAATCCAATGAGAATGAAAACACTTCCTATCAGAACCTTTGGGACACAGCAAAAGTGGTGCTCAGAGGCCAATTTGTATCAATAAATGCACACATCCAAAAAGAAGAAAGGGCCAAAATCAAAGAATTATCCGTACAACTTGAGCAAATAGAAAGAGAGCAACAAAGAGACCCACAGGCACCAGAAGAAAACAAATAATAAAAGTTAGAGCTGAACTAAATGAGATAGAAAACAGAAAAACAACTGAAAGAATTAACAAGACCAAAAGCTGGTTTTTTGAAAAAATCAACAAAATTGATAAACCACTGGCCAAACTGACAAAAGAAAAACAGGAGAGGACGCAAATAACCCGAAGAAGAAATGAGAGGGGAAATATTACAACAGACCCAACGGAAATGAAAAGAATCGTATCAGATTACTATGAAAAACTATACTCGAACAAATTTGAAAACCTAGAAGAAATGGATGAATTCCTAGAAACAACTACCTACCTAAACTAATACAAACAGAGGTAGAACAACTAAATAGAGCCATAACAAAAGAAGAGATCGAAACGGTAATCAAAAAACTCCCAACAAAAAAAAAGCCCTGGTCCGGATGGCTTCTTTGAAGAGTTCTACAAAACGTTCAGAGAAGAGTTAACACCACTACTACTAAAGGTATTTCAGAGTATAGAAAAGGCAGGAATACTACCAAACTCATTCTATGAAGCCACCATATCCCTGATACCAAAAGCAGGTAAACACACCACAAGAAAAGAAAATTATAGACCTATATCCCTCATGAATGTAGATGCAAAAATCCTCAACAAAATTCTAGCCAAAAGAATTCAACAACATATCCAAAAAATAATTCACCATCACCAAGTGGGATTCATAACAAGTATGCAGGGATGGTTCAACATTAGAAAAACAATTAATGTAATCCACTACATAAATAAAACAAAAGACAAGAATCACAAGATTTTATCAATTGATGCAGAAAAGGCATTTGACAATATTCAAGATTCATTCGTGACAAAAACTCTCAGTAAGATAGGAAAAGAAGGAAAATTCCTCAACAGAATAAAGGGCATTTATACAAAGCCAACAGCCAACATCACCCTAAATGGACAGAGCCTGAAAACATTCCCACTGAGATCCGGAACCAGACAAGGATGCCCTTTATCACCACTCTTACTCAACATTGTGCTGGAAGTCCTAGCCAGACCAATTAGGCTAGATAAAGAAATAAAGGGCATCCAGATTGGCAAGGAAGAAGTAAAAGTATCTCTATTTGCAGACAACATGATCTTATACACAGAAAAGCCTAAGGAATCCGCCAGAAAACTATTGAAACTAATAGAAGAGTTTAGCAGAGTATCTCCATACAAGATAAACATATAAAAATCAGTTGGGGGGGGCGAAGGCAAGATGGCGGACTAGGCAGACGCTACCTCGGATCCCTCTTACAACAAAGACACGGAAAAACAAGTGAATCGATCACATACATAACAATCTACGAACCCTGAACAACAAACACAGATTTAGAGACGGAGAACGAATTAATACGGGGAAGCAGCGATTGTTTCCAGAGCCTGAAGCCAGCGTACCAGTCAGGTACGGCACAAGCACAGAGAGCTGTTCCACCCCCCTGAACTAACCCCGGGAGGGGGACCAGCCGGTTCCGCAGGAGGCGTGGGACCCAGCCGGTGGGAGAAGTCCCCGGGAGGCAGTGCCTGGTCTTGGAGCAGGAAGAGCAGCGTCCCAACTGGGGAACCGTCCCGCCGGGATTTGGACTGGACTCAGCAGATTTTCTGGAAAAACTAGTTTCCCAGTGATGGCTCGGAGACAACAATCCATATCAAACCACTTAAAGAAGCAGACCATGACAGCTTCTCCAACCCCCCAAACAAAAGAATCAAAATCTTTCCCAAATGAAGATACAATCCTGGAATTATCAGATACAGAATATAAAAAACTAATTTACAGAATGCTTCAAGACATCACAAATGAAATAAGGCAAACTGCAGAACAAGCCAAGGAACACACTGATAAAACTGTTGAAGAACTCAAAAAGATTATTCAAGAACATAGTGGAAAAATTAATAAGTTGCAAGAATCCATACAGAGACAACATGTAGAAATCCAAAAGATTAACAATAAAATTACAGAATTAGACAATGCAATAGGAAGTCAGAGGAGCAGACTCGAGCAATTAGAATGCAGACTGGGACATCTGGAGAACCAGGGAATCAACACCAACATAGCTGAAAAAAAATCAGATAAAAGAATTTAAAAAAATGAAGAAACCCTAAGAATCATGTGGGACTCTATCAAGAAGGATAACGTGCGAGTGATTGGAGTCCCAGAACAGGGAGGGGGGACAGAAAACACAGAGAAAATAGTTGAAGAACTCCTGACAGAAAACTTCCCTGACATCATGAAAGACGAAAGGGTATCTATCCAAGATGCTCATTGAACCCCATTTAAGATTGATCCAAAAAGAAAAACACCAAGACATATTATCATCAAACTCGCCAAAACCAAAGATAAACAGAAAATTTTAAAAGCAGCCAGGGAGAAAAGAAAGGTTTCCTTCAACGGACAATCAATAAGAATAAGTTCAGACTACTCAGCAGAAACCATGCAGGCAAGAAGGGAATGGGACGACATATACAGAACACTGAAGGAGAAAAACTGCCAGCCAAGGATCATATATCCAGCAAAACTCTCTCTGAAATATGAAGGCGAAATTAAGATATTTACAGACAAACACAAGTTTAGAGAATTTGCAAAAACCAAACCAAAGCTACAACAAATACTAAAGGATATTGTTTAGTCAGAGAACCAATAATATCAGATATCAGCACAACACAAGGTCACAGAAGAGAACGTCCTAATATCAACTCAAACAGGGAAATCACAAAAACAAAAAAATTAAGAGTAATTAAAAAAAAAATACACATAACAGGGAATCATGGAAGTCAATAGGTAAAAGATCTCAATAATCAAAAAGAGGGACTAAATACAGGAGGCATTGAACTGCCATATGGAGAGTGATACAAGGCGATATAGAACAATACAAGTTAGGTTTTTACTTAGAAAAATAGGGGTAAATAATAAGATAACCACAAAAAGGTATAACAACTCTATAACTCAAGATAAAAGCCAAGAAAAACGTAACGACTCAACTAACATAAAGTCAAACACTATGAAAATGAGGATCTCACAATTTACTAAGAAAAACGCCTCAGCACAAAAAAGTATGTGGAAAAATGAAATTGTCAACAACACACATAAAAAGGCATCAAAATGACAGCACTAAAAACTTATTTATCTATAATTACCCTGAATGTAAATGGACTAAATGCACCAATAAAGAGACAGAGAGTCACAGACTGGATAAAGAAACATGATCCATCTATATGCTGCCTACAAGAGACACACCTCAGACTTAGAGACACAAACAAACTAAAACTCAAAGGATGGAAAAAAATATATCAAGCAAACAATAAGCAAAAAAGAAGAGGAGTAGCAATATTAATTTCTGACAAAATAGACTTTAGACTTAAATCCACCACAAAGGATAAAGAAGGACACTATATAATGATAAAAGGGACAATTGATCAGGAAGACATAACCATATTAAATACTTATACACCCAATGACAGGGCTGCAAGATACATAAATCAAATTTTAACAGAATTGAAAAGTGAGATAGATACCTCCACAATTATAGTAGACTTCAACACACCACTTTCAGAGAAGGACAAGACATCCAGTAAGAAGCTCAATAGAGACACGGAAGATCTAATTACAACAATCAACCAACTTGACCTCATTGACTTATACAGAACTCTCCACCCAACTGCTGCAAAATACACTTTTTTTTCTAGTGCACATGGAACATTCTCTAGAATAGACCACATATTAGGTCATAAAACAAACCTTTGCAGAGTCCAAAACATCGAAATATTACAAAGCATCTTCTCAGACCACAAGGCAATAAAACTAGAGATCAATAACAGAAAAACTAGGGAAAAGAAATCAAATACTTGGAAAATGAACAATACCCTCCTGAAAAAAGACTGGGTTATAGAAGACATCAAGGAGGGAATAAGCAAATTCATAGAAAGCAACGAGAATGAAAATACTTCCTATCAAAACCTCTGGGACACAGCAAAAGCAGTGCTCCGAGGCCAATTTATATCAATAAAATCACACATACAAAAAGAAGAAAGAGTCAAAATCAGAGAACTGTCCCTACAACTTGAACAAATAGAAAGTGAGCAACAAAAGAATCCATCAGGCACTAGAAGAAAACAAATAATAAAAATGAGAGCTGAACTAAATGAATTAGAGAACAGAAAAACAATCGAAAGAATTAACAAAGCCAAAAGCTGGTTCTTTGAAAAAATTAACAAAATTGATAAACCATTGGCTAGACTGACTAAAGAAATACAGGAAAGGAAACAAATAACCCGAATAAGAAATGAGAAGGACCACATCACAACAGAACCAAATGAAATTAAAAGAATCATTTCAGATTATTATGAAAAATTGTACTCTAACAAATTTGAAAACCTAAAAGAAATGGATGAATTCCTGGAAAAACACTACCTACCTAAACTAACACATTCAGAAGTAGAACAACTAAATAGACCCATAACAAAAAAAGAGATTGAAACGGTAATCAAAAAACTCCCAACAAAAAAAAGCCCTGGCCCGGACGGCTTCACTGCAGAGTTCTACCAAACTTTCAGAGAAGACTTAACACCACTACTACTAAAGGTATTCCAAAGCATAGAAAATGACGGAATACTACCCGACTCATTCTATGAAGCCACCATCTCCCTGATACCAAAACCAGGTAAAGACATTACAAAAAAAGAAAATTATAGACCTATATCCCTCATGAACATTGATGCAAAAATCCTCAACAAAATTCTAGCCAATAGAATCCAACAACACATCAAAAAAATAATTCACCATGATCAAGTGGGATTTATACCAGGTATGCAAGGCTGGTTTAATATCAGAAAAACCATTAATGTAATCCATCACATAAATAAAACAAAAGACAAAAACCACATGATCTTATCAATTGATGCAGAAAAGGCATTTGACAAAGTCCAACAACCATTTATGATAAAAACTCTTACCAAAATAGGAATTGAAGGAAAATTCCTCAACATAATAAAGGGCATCTATGCAAAGCCAACAGCCAATATCACTCTAAATGGAGAGAACCTGAAAGCATTTCCCTTGAGAACGGGAACCAGACAAGGATGCCCTTTATCACTGCTCTTATTCAACATCGTGCTGGAAGTCTTAGCCAGGGCAATTAGGCTAGACAAAGAAATAAAAGGTATCCGGATTGGCAAGGAAGAAGTAAAGTTATCACTATTTGCAGATGACATGATTATATACACAGAAAACCCTAAGGAATCCTCCAGAAAACTACTGAAACTAATAGAAGAGTTTGGCAGAGTCTCAGGTTATAAAATAAACATACAAAAATCGCCTGGGTTCCTCTACATCAACAAAAAGAACACCGAAGAGGAAATAACCAAATCGATACCATTCACAGTAGCCCCCAAGAAGATAAGATACTTAGGAATAAATCTTACCAAGGATGTAAAAGACCTATACAAAGAAACCTACAAAGCTCTACTACAAGAAATTCAAAAGGACATACTAAAGTGGAAACACATACCTTGCTCATGGATAGGAAGACTTAACATAGTAAAAATGTCTATTCTACCAAAAGCCATCTACACATTTAACGCACTTCCGATCCAAATTCCAATGTCATATTTTAAGGGGATAGAGAAACAAATCACCAATTTCATATGGAAGGGAAAGAAGCCCCGGATAAGCAAAGCACTACTGAAAAAGAAGAAGAAAGTGGGAGGCCTCACCTTACCTGACTTCAGAACCTATTATATAGCCACAGTAGTCAAAACAGCCTGGTACTGGTACAACAACAGGCACATAGACCAATGGAACAGAATTGAGAACCCAGACATAGATCCATCCATGTATGAGCAGCTGATATTTGACAAAGGACCAGTATCAATTAATTGGGGAAAAGATAGCCTTTTTAACAAATGGTGCTGGCATAACTGGATATCCGTTTGCAAAAAAATGAAACAGGACCCATACCTCACACCATGCACAAAAACTAACTCCAAGTGGATCAAAGACCTAAACATAAAGACTAAAACGATAAAGATCATGGAAGAAAAAATTGGGACAACCCTAGGAGCCCTAATACAAGGTATAAACAGAATACAAAACATTACCAGAAATGATGAAGAGAAACCAGATAACTGGGAGCTCCTAAAAATCAAACACCTATGCTCATCTAAAGACTTCACCAAAAGAGTAAAAAGACCACCTACAGATTGGGAAAGAATTTTCAGCTATGACATCTCCGACCAGCGCCTGATCTCTAAAATCTACATGATTCTGTCAAAACTCAACCACAAAAAGACAAACAACCCAATCAAGAAGTGGGCAAAGGATATGAACACACATTTCACTAAAGAAGATATTCAGGCAGCCAACAGATACATGAGAAAATGCTCTCGATCATTAGCCATTAGAGAAATGCAAATTAAAACTACGATGAGATTCCATCCCACACCAGCAAGGCTGGCATTAATCCAAAAAACACAAAATAATAAATGTTGGAGAGGCTGCGGAGAGATTGGAACTCTCATACACTGCTGGTGGGAATGTAAAATGGTACAACCACTTTGGAAATCTATCTGGCGTTATCTTAAACAGTTAGAAATAGAACTACCATACAACCCAGAAATCCCACTCCTAGGAATATACCCTAGAGATACAAGAGCCTTCATACAAACAGATATATGCACACCCATGTTTACTGCAGCTCTGTTTACAATAGCAAAAAGTTGGAAGCAACCAAGGTGTCCATCAACGGATGAATGGCTAAATAAATTGTGGTATATTCACACAATGGAATACCACGCATCGATAGAGAACAGTGACAAATCTGTGAAACATTTCATAACATGGAGGAACCTGGAAGGCATTATGCTGAGCGAAATCAGTCAGAGGCAAAAGGACAAATATTGTATAAGACCACTATTATAAGATCTTGAGAAATAGTAAACCTGAGAAGAACACATACTTTTGTGGTTACGAGGGGGGGAGGGAGGGAGGGTGGGAGAGGGTTTTTTATTGATTAATCTGTAGATAAGAAATGCTTTAGGTGAAGGGAAAGACAACACTCAATACATGGAAGGTCAGCTCAATTGGACTGGACCAAAAGCAAAGAAGTTTCCGGGATAAAATGAATGCTTCAAAGGTCAGCGGAGCAAGCGCGGTGGTCTGGGGAACATGGTTTCAGGGGACTTCTAAGTCAATTGGCAAAATAATTCTATTATGAAACCATTCTGCATCCCACTTTGAAATGTGGCGTCTGGGGTCTTAAATGCTAACAAGCGGCCATCTAAGATGCATCAATTGGTCTCAACCCACCTGGAGCAAAGGAAAATGAAGAACACCAAGGCCACACGACAACTAAGAGCCCAAGAGACAGAAAGGGCCACATGAACCAGAGACCTACATCATCCTGAGACCAGAAGAACTAGTTGGTGCCCGGCCACAATCGATGACTGCCCTGACAGGGAGCACAGCAGAGGACCCCTGAGGGAGCAGGAGATCAGTGGGATGCAGACCCAAAATTCTCATAAAAAGACCAAACTTAATGGTCTGACTGAGACTGGAGGAATCCCGGCGGCCATGCTCCCCAGATCTTCTGTTGACACAGGACAGGAACCATCCCCGAAGAGAACTCATCAAAAATGAAAGGGACTGGTCAGCGGGTGGGAGAGAGACGCTGATGAAGAGTGAGCTAATTATATCAGGTGGACACTTGAGATTGTGTTGGCAACTCTTGTCTGGAGGGGGGATGGGAGGATAGAGAGAGAGGGAAGCAGGCAAAATTGTCACGAAAGGAGAGACTGAAAGGGCTGACTCAAGAAGGGGAGAGCAAGTGGGAGTAGGGAGTGAGATGTATGTAAACATATTTGTGACAGACTGATTGGATTTGTAAACGTTCACTTGAAGCTTAATAAAAGTTAATAAAAAAAAAAAAAATCAGTTGGATTCCTCTACACCAACAAAAAGAAGATCGAAGAGGAAATCACCAAATCGATGCCATTTAGGGTAGCCCCCAAGATGATGAAATACTTAGGAATGAATCTTACCAGACATGTAGAAAAGTTATACAAAGAAAACTACAGTACACTTCTGCAAGAAACCAAAAGAGACTTACGTAAGTGAAAGAGCATACCTAGCTCGTGGATAGGAAGACTTAACATTATAAAAATGTCTATCCTGCCAAAAGCGATCTATACTCTTAATGCAATTCCGATCCAAATCCCCACGACATTATTTAATGAGATGGAGAAACAAATCACCAACTTCATATGGAAGGGAAGGAGGTCCCGGATAAATAAGGCGTTACTGAAAAAGAAGAACAAAGTGGGAGGCCTTACTTTACCTGATTTTAGAACCTATTATACCGCCACAGTAGTCAAAACAGCCTGGTACTGGTACAACAACAGATACATGGACCAATGCAACAGAATTGAGAATCCAGACAGAAATCCATCCACGTATGAGCAGTTGACATTTGACAAAGGCCCCAAAACGGTTAAATGCGGAAAAGACAGCCTTTTTAACAAATGGTCCTGACATAACTGGATATCCATCTGCAAAAAAATGAAACAAGACCCATACCTCACTCCATGCACAAAAACTAACTCAAAATGCATCAAAGACCTAAATATAAAATATAAAACAATAAAGGTTATGGAAGAAAAAATAGGGACAATGTTAGGAGCCCTACTACAGGGCATAAACAGTAAACAAAAGAATGCAGAAGAAAAACTAGATAACTGGGAGCTCCTAAAAATCAAACACCTATGCTCATCCAAAGACTTCACCAAAAGAGTAAAAAGACTACCTACAGACTGGGAAAATGTTTTTAGCTATGATGTTTGTGATCAGCGCCTGATCTCTAAAATCTACATGATACTGCAAAAACTCAACTGCAAAAAGACAAATAACCCAATTAAAAAATGGGCAAAAGATATGAATAGACACTTCACTAAAGAAGACATTCAGGTAGCTAACAGATACATGAGGAAATGTTCACGATCATTAGCCATTAGAGAAATGCAGATCAAAACTACAATGAGATTTCATCTCAGTCCAACAAGGCTGGCATTAATCCAAAAAACACAAAAGAATAAATGTTGGAGAGGCTGTGGAGAGATTGGAACACTTCTACACTGCTGGTGGGAATGTCAAATAGTACAACCACTTTGGAAAACGATTTGGCGCTTCCTTCAAAAGCTAGAAATAGAACTACCATACGATCCAGCAATCCCACTCCTTGGAATATATCTTAGAGAAATAAGAGCCTTTACATGAACAGATATATGCACACCCATGTTTACTGCAGCACTGTTTACAGTAGCAAAAAGATGGAAGCAACCAAGGTGCCCATCAATGGATGAATGGGTAAATAACTTATGGTATATTCACACAATGGAATACTACGCATCGATAAAGAACAGTGACAAATCCGTGAAACGTTTCATAACATGGAGGAAACTGGAAGGCATTATGCTGAGTGAAATGAGTCAGTTGTAAAAGGACAAATATCGTATAAGACAACTATTATAAGAACTTGAGAAATCGTTTAAACTGAGAGGAAAATATTCTTTTGTGGTTACGAGAAGGGGAGGGAGGGAGGGTGGGAGAGGGGCATTCACTAATTAGATAGTAGATAAGAACTACTTTAGGTAAAGGGAAAGACAGCACACAATACAGGGGAGGTCAGCACAATTGGACTAAACCAAAAGCAGTTTCCTGAATAAACTGAATGCTTCGAAGGCCAGTGTAGCAGGGGCAGGGGTCTGGAGACCATGGTTTCAGGGGACATCTACGTTAATATGTGTAATAAAATCTATTAAGAAAACATTCTGCATCCCATTTTGAAGAGTGGCGTCTGGGGTATTAAACGATAGCAAGCAGCCATCTAAGATGCATCAATTGGTCTCAACCCACGTGGATCAAAGGAGAATAAAGAACACCAAGGACATAATGCAATTACGAGCCCAAAAGCCAGAAAGGGCCACATGAACCAGGACTACATCATCCTGAGCCCAGAAGAACTAGATGGTGCCCAGCTACAACCGATGACTGCCCTGACAGGGAACACAACAGAGAACCCCTGAGGGAGCAGGAGAGCAGTGGGATGCAGATCCCAAATTCTCATAAAAAGACCAGACTTGATGGTCTGACTGAGACTGGAAGGACCCCGGTGGTCATGGCCCTCAGACCTTCTGTTGGCCCAGGGCAGGAACCATTCCTGAAGCCAACTCTTCAGACAGGGATTGTACTGGACAATGGGTTGGAGAGGGATGCTGGTGAGGAGTGAGCTTCTTGAATCAGGTGGACACTTCAGACTATGCTGGCATCTCCTACCTGGACAGGAGATGAGAGCGTGGAGGGGGTTAGAAGCTGGTGAAATGGACACAAAAAGAGAGAGTGGAGGGAGGGAATGGGCTGTCTCATTAGGGGGAGAGTAACTGGGAGTGGGTAGCAAGGTGTATATGGGGTTTTTTTGTGAGAGACTGACTTGATTTGTAAACTTTCACTTAAAGCACAATAAAAATTATAAAAAAAAAAAAAGAGCACAAAAAATGATGTTCTTGAAGAATTATATTTTATAGGAAAATATACAAAAATATAAAAGATTGAAAGTTAAATGGAGCAGCACACTTTCAATATGGTTATAATGTCTATACAGTGACTTTTTTTCACATTTTCATATTATACAACAGGAGAAGTAATTAATATTTTGGGCTTTGTAAATGGTGTGTGTGTATGTGTGAGTGTATATAAAAAGACAAAGATGATATACCACAAAATGATAATACTGGTTATGCTGGATAGTGGAATTACAGAAGGATGTTTATTTTCTTCCTTATACTCTTCTGTGCTTTTTTAAAATTGCCGAAATGTACATGTTACTTTTATAATCCAAAAATTGCACGTTATTACTGATTTGTGGGCTAAAGAAACCCTCTGCCATTCTCCCTGGAGTATTCTAGTCAGTAGAACACTTCTTTGGTTTCTTTCAAGATCCAGGGCTTTGAAGCCAGATTCGTTTGCATTCAAATCCCTGCTCTCTACGTTCCATGTCTATGACCTTGGGGAAGATCATTCACCCCTCTGGACGTTCTGTTCTGGTATACAATTGTTGGGAGAATTAAATGAGATGTGTGAAGTGCCAATCCAACAGTCCTTTCTCCCTCCTTGTCCTTTCTACAGAACCTGAGTTTCTGGTTTTGTTCTGGAATTGGCTGCCCATACCCCATAACTGAGGACAGGAGGCTTGAAGTTTGACTGGACTTGGATGATCCTGGTAACTTCATCTCTATTGCAAGGGATTGTTTTAGGGCTGTGATGGTTGAGACTGTGTGCCAACTTGGCTTGGCCTTGATTCTCAGTGGTTTGGCAGTTGTATGACGTTGTGATCACTTCCATGGTGAGATTTAATATAACGTGATCACCTCCATGATGGGATCTGCTGTGAGTAGCCAATCATTGAAAGGGAGTTTCCTTGGGGGTGTGGCCTGTATCCAATACAGGTGGACTTTCTGGCAGGGCACCAATCCTTTTGGTTGCTCTAGATCCTGCAGCTGGGTCCTATTCTTCTGACCTCTGGTTCTTGGGATTTGAGCTAGCAGCTTACTTGCTGTCTTGCCTGCCGATCTTGGGATTCATGGGTCTTCAAAGCCTGTGAACAAGAACCCTGCTCTCTGACCTGCTGATCTTGAGTTCACCAGCCCCTGTGGCTACATGAATCAGGAGACACCTCTATCTTGACCCAAGGACTTGAGACATTCCAGCCTCTACAATACAACCACATGAGCCATTTCCTTGATATAAATCTCTCTCTATATATATTTATACACTTTACTGGTTTTGGTTCTCTAGAGAAGCCAGCCTAAGACAAGGACATAGTATGAAATGCCGGCCAATCAGCTGAGAGGAAGAAGTGTTGGAGGACGCCGGGGAAAGTTTTCCTCACTGCTAAGAAAACAAGGGACATACGGAGGGGTGAGTTTTCTTTCCCATTTCTGGCCTTCAGACACCAAGGATGTGATGTCTGGAAGCATTGCAGCTAGCCTGGGAAGACAGAGGACACGCCATTAGGAAGAGTAACACACACAAGAGGGCAGAAATTAAAAATAGATAATGTTGTTGCTGCTTCTGGAAATGCTGTTTTTAAATCTGAATTTCAACACTTTTAAGTCAGTTGAACTGGGATTTCTATTACTTACATCTGAAAGTATTTTAAGGGACACAGTAAGCAAAAGCACGAAACCCAGGACAGAGAGCAGAGGTCAACAAATATAAGTTTTCCCATCTTTCTCTCCTCCTCCAAAAACATATACAATATGTAAAATATACAGTCATTTATGGTTTGTACATGTAGTTTATAGGGAAAGTGACAACAACGAAAGGAGTAAATAAACCTGCTCCTCCCTCCCCTAAAATACACACAGGATTCGATTACTTTTATTTTAATATAAAGTCCACAAGAAATGTTGGACAAAGTTTTCCAAGGAAAGACATGTGCCACAATAAAACCAAAACCCACTGCTGTCAAGCTGATTCCAACCCATAGCGACCCTACAGGACAGAGGCGAACACCCCCATAGAGTTTCCAAGGAGCATGTGGTGGATTCGAACTGCCAACCCTTTGGTTAGCAGCCATAGCTCTTAACCATTATGCCACCAGCGTTTCCAACTGTTACAACAGATTGCTAAAAAAAACAAAAACCCCTTGCATTTTAGTTGATTCTGACTCATAGCGACCCTATAGGGCAGAGTGAACTGCCCCACAGGGTTTCCAAAGCTGTAATCTTTACGGAAGCTGACCGCCACATCTTTCTACCTTGGAGCAGCTGGTGGGTTTGAACCACCCACCTTTCAGCTAGCAGCCAAGCACTTAATCACTGCACCACTAGGGCTCTTGCTACAAGAGATTATATCCTGCTAAAAGGGGACTGTGTGTCTTCTCAAAAAATCTTGAACAACCAAGACCTCCTTCCATCCCTCTTTCCTTGTAGGTCTTGGACAACTGGCCAGAGACCGTGCTTTGGTAAGAGGCTCCCTAGATAGGTCAGGATGAATGCGGTGAATCTATCAGATCAAAAGAAAGCGTTTTCTATTTGAATATTCATGGACTGCGTTAACAGGGAGTCTTAATCAAGTAATGAAGACTGACAGGCTCCCTGGCCTGTGAGGGCTCTATAGTAATAAAGTATGCACTTTTCTAAAAACGACATTGATAAGAATCAAGTGACTGCACAATTACTCTATTCAGTTCCAGGGCCCACTAAACAACCTCCTTTTTCTCGTATCATTTGCATCTGATCCTGATGAGAAAGAATAAACCCGCCTGAGAGACTCTTTTAAAAAATGTTGCTTTCCAGCCGATTCCAGTTCATGGTGACCCCATATGTGTCAGAGTAGACCTGTTCTCCACACAGTTTCCAATTACTGATTTTTCAGAAGTGGATCACCAAGGCTTCCTCCCAAGGCACCTCTGGGCAGACTCAAACCGCCAAACTTTCAGTTAGTAGCCAAGCGTGTTAACCATTTGCACCACCTAGGGACTCTGAAATATGCTTACTTTCGATGTTAGTGAAAAATATTCAATTTGTAAAGCCTGGAACATCATCTGTGGTTTTGGCCCAATGTCCAAAAACTGTGTACATCTGGGAATCAAAGTCCCCCGGCCAACACTGCAAAGAATTCACGAGCGTTCAAGTCGTGGGAGGCTGGTTAGCGTGCTTCCTCTTTACAATTATTGCTCCCCATCCCAGAATGTGGAGCTCAATGAGCAGGACTAACAGTGTCTTGCTGGCCCTGTTCCTATGTGTCATCTTGCTGCTGTTCCTATGTGTCATCTTGCTGCACTTCCAGTTAATGGCACGACTGTAATGACTAGCAATTTAAATAATGGAGGCTGAAGCAGAGGCAGCAATAAGGACACAATGCAGAAATTGCCACAGTTAATCAACATCACTGGCACCCAGCTCTTCATTATCTCCTTGAATAGGGTCAAAGTAGTTAAAGTGATGCTGTAAATACTGACTAAAACAAAGCAGCTGTTTCTTCTTGATTTGGCATTGGGTATTCACACAAACATGTTGCATTTCCCGGGCACAGCTTATTAGACACAAGAATGTAATTGATATTAACCAACTTTCAAGCTCCAGTAACTTTTTCTCACTGCACGTCAGTTTCATTTTTTTAAGCATAAGTAGTGCATGTCAAATGGAAAACAAGAGGAAGAACACACAAAACCCCTTAAGCCTCCAGTACTAAGTGAAAAACAACTAACCCATTTATTTATCTCACAGGATCCTTCAAAGGTTTGCTATAAACTCGGAAGAGCATACCATAGAGGTCTTCTATTCCTGAAAAAGTTTTCAAGTGACTTTGGGAAATAAAACAGTTCTAGCTGTAACCTTGTGTTTGTTCAGAATCAGATCAGTATGGAGAGAGGGTCTGAATACATTAATTGTGTAGCTACCATCTCACAGCAGAGGCTGAACATTTGTGGCCCAGAGGCCCAATCTGGCCCATTGCTTGGTTTTGTTTGAACCACACAGCGATGTCTGACTTAGTGTTTTAACATCATCAAGTTTTCAACATTTGTAAAATAGATTTCAGGTAAAATGCTAGAAGCTCCGATTCCATGGGCACCACTCATGACAACACACCACTGTGCCAAGCTGAGCTGCTTCCTTTGGAGGGGACAACCCACGCTGCAGTCTACCTCAATCCCACCACCCCTCCTGGCTCCCCATCACTGAGGCCACAGGTCAGTTACCGCCCTTCTTTTTAATTGTAGTGGTATTCTCCTTACAGGAAAGAGCAAGACAAATATTTCATGTTGGTGTGTCTCAATCACAAGTGCGAAATATAAAGGTGGTGTAAGAGGACCAGGTTTTTCAAGAAAAATGAAGACACAATAGATGTAAAGAATTTCGGACCTAAGCTCCTTTGCTCTATAACCGAATCTCCCCAGCTCGCCCCCAAGGCCATCTGAGTGGATGACCGCCTGTGAAAAGCATCCAGCTAGAAGTCCTACAGAAGGGAAAGCAGACATATGGAAGAGCTAGTTCAGTCTCTGCCAGGCCGAGAAAAAGAAAAGCAAGCTCTTCGCTTGTAAGAAACATGGAGCAAATAGCAAGCATGGTATCGAGGGCTAGGAAGGGCAAAGCACGTCCCAATGTTCTACCAAAAATGTCTTAGCTGGCTAAACTCCTTTCAGGGAATGGCATAGGCACAAGAGGAACCTGCCTTCACTCTGTGAAGTCATCAGGACGTCCTTGGTGTGAGCTGCTACATCCGTCAGCTGCGGGAGCTCTGAACTCTTGCTGCTGTCCACTGGTTTTATGATCTCTCACTACCTGCAGGAAACCCTGGTGGTGTAGTGGTTAAGGGCTACAGCTGTGAACTGAAACATTGGCAGTTCAAATCCACCAAGTGCTCCTTGGAAACTCTATGGGGCAGTTCTACTTGACGGCAGGGGGTTTGGTTTTCTGGGTTTTTCACTACCTGTAAGGAAGGGGAAGGGTGCTGTAAGGAATATTTGTTTTTAATAAAAGGAATTCATACACATACTCAGAACACATTATTTCATGGCATCCACGCCCACAGGAAATTCCATTCAGAAACAATTTTCTAGTAACCCAAATACTTAAAAGCCTTTGTTACTGTTGCCATTGTAAGGTGTCATTGAGTTGGTTCTGACTCAAAGTGACCCCATACACAACAGAACTGAACACTGCCCAATCTTGCACCACCTACACAATCATTGTTATGCTTGAGCCCACTGTCGCAGCCACTGTGTCAGTCCATCTTGTTGAGGGTCTTTTTCTTTTTTCGCTGACCTTCTAGTTTACCTGGAAACACTGGTGACCTAGCAGAAGAGAGCTACGGCTGCTAACCAAAAGGTCAGCAGTTCGAATCCCCCAGGTGCTCTTTGGAAATGCTATGGGGCAGTGCTACTCTGTCTTACAGGAAGGCTTTGAGTAGGAATAGACTCAACAGCAGTGGTTTTGTTTTTTTTTTTTTTTTTTCCTACTTTACCAAGCATGATGTCCTCTCCAGGGACCAATCCCTCCTGATAACATGCCCAAAGTATGTGAGACACAGTCTCACCATCCTTGCTTCGAAGGAGCATTCTGGTCATACTTCTTCCAACACAGACTTGTTCGTTCTTTTGGCAGTACGTGGTATATTCAATATTTTTCGCCAACACCACAGTTTAGAGGCCTCAATTCTTCTTGGGTCTTCCTTATTCAGCGTACAGCTTTCAGATGCATGTACAGCTTTCAGATGCATATGAGGCAACTGAAAATACCAGGGCTTGGGTCAGGCACACCTTAGTCTGCAAGGTGACATCTTTGCTTTTAAACACTTTAAAGAGGTCTTTTGCAGCAGATTTGCCCAATACAATGCATCTTTTGATTTCTCAACTGCTGTTTCCATGGGTGTTGATTGTGGATCCAAGTAAAATGAAATCCTTGACAACTTCAATCTTTTCTCCATTTGTTACTATGTTGTTTACTGGTCCAGTTGTGAGGATTTTTCTTTTATGTTGAAGTGTAATCCATACTGAAGGCTGTGGTCTTTGTCTTCAAAAGTAAGTGCTTCAGGTCCTCTTCACTTTCAGCAAGCAAGGTAGTGTCATCTGCATAATGCAGGTTATTAATGCACCTTCCTCCAATCTTGATGCCCTGCCCTTCTTCATATAGTCCAGCTTCTCGGATGATTTGTTCAGCATACAGATTGAATAGGTATGGTGAAAGGATACAACCCTGACGCACGCCTTTCCTGACTTTAAACCACAAAGTGTGCCCTTGTCTTCTTCGAACAACTGCTTCTTGATCTATGTACAGGTTCCTCATGAGCACAATTAAGTGTTCTGTAAGTCCCATTCTTCGAAATGTTATCCATAACTTGTTATGATCCACACAGTCAAATGCCTTTGCATTGTCAATAAAACAAAGGTAAACATCTTTCTGGTATTCTCTGCTTTTAGCCAGGATTCATCTGACATCAGTAATGTTATCCCTTGTTTCACATCCTCTTCTGAATCTGGCTTGAATTTGTGGCAGTTCCTTGTCAATATACTGCTGCAGCCGCTTTTGAATGATCTTCAGCAAAATTTTGCTTGTGTGTGACATTAATGATAATCATTTGATAATTTCCTCATTCAGTGGGATCACCTTTCTTGAGACTAGGCATAAACATGGATCTCTTCCAGTTGGATGGCCAAGTAGCTGTCTTCCAAATTTCTTGGCATAGGTGAGTGAGCACTTCCAGCACTGCATTGGTTTGTTGAAACATTCTCAGTTGGCATTCCGTCAATTCCTGGAGCCTTGATATAGGGTCGCTATGAGTCAGAATTGACTCGAGGGCAATGGGTTTGGGGTTTTTTGGTTTGGATTTTCTCCAATGCCTTCATGGCAGCTTCGACTTCTTCCTTCAGTACCATCAGTTCCTGATGATATGCTACCTCTTGAAATGGTTGAACATCTACCAATTCATTTTGGTATAATGACTCTGTGTATCCTCCCATCTTCTTTTGATGCTTCCTGCATTGATTAATATTTTTCCCATAGAATCCTCCACTATTGCAACTAGAAGCTTGAATTTTTTCTTCAGTTCTTTCAGCTTGAGAAATATCAAGCATGTTCTTCCCTTTTAGTTTTCTATCTCCAGCTCTTTGCACATGTCATTATAATACTTCGTCTTCTCGAGCCCCCTTTGAAATCTTCTGTTCAGTTCTTTTACTTCAGCATTTCTTCCTTTTGCTTTAGCTACTTGACCTTCAAGAGCAAGTTTCAGAGTCTCTTCTGACATTCATTTTGGTCTTTTCTTTCTTTCCTGTCTTTTTAATGACCTCTTGCTTTCTTCATACATGATGTCCTTGGTGCCATTCCACAACTCGTCTGGCTTTTTGTCATTAGTGTTTAACACATCAAATCTATTCTTGAGATGGTCTCTAAATCCAGGTGGGATATACTGAAGGTCATACTTTGGCCCCTGTGGACTTTGTCTAATTTTCTTCAGTTTCACCTTGAACTTGCACATAAGCAATTGATGGTCTATCACCAAGGCCATATTTTCCAACTACTGATCCTTCTTCTTTGTTTCCAACTTTTGCATTCCAATGACCACTAATTATCAGTGCATCCTGATAGCATGTTCAGTCAATTTTAGACTGCAGAGGTTGGTAAAAATCTTCAATTTCTTCATCTTTGGCCTTAGTGGTTGGTACACAAATTTGAATAATGGTCATATTAACTGGTCTTCCTTGTAGATGTATGGATATTATGCTATCACTAACGGTGTTGTACTTCAGGATAGATCTTGAAATATTCTTTTGGATGATGAATGCAACACCATTCCTCTTCAAGCTGTCATTCCCAGCTGTCTTAGTCCTCTAGTGCTGCTATAACAGAAATAGCAAAAGCGGATGGCTTTAACAAAGAGAAATTTATTTCTTCACAGTCTAGTAAGCTAGAAACCCATATTTAGGGTGTCAACTCCAGGGGAAGGCTTTCTCTCCCTGTCGCCTCTGGAGGAAGATCCTTCTTGTCAATCTTCCCCTGGACTAGGAGCTTCTCTGCACAGGAACCCCAGGTCTAAAGGATGTGCTCTGCTCCTGGTGCTTCTTTCTCGGTGGTATGATATCCTCAACTCTCTGCTTGCTTCCCTTTCTTTTAATCTCTTGTAGGATAAAAGGTGGTGCAGGCCATACCTGACGGAAACTCCCTTTACATTCAATCAAGGATGTGACCTGAACAAGGGTGTTATATCCCACCCTAATCCTCTTTAACCACAGGCAGAGATTGATTTATAACACACAGGAAAATCACAAAATGGAGGACAACCACACAATACTTTAAATCATGGCCTAACCAAGTTGACACATATTTTTGGGGGGCACGATTCAATCCATGACACTGGCATAGTAGACCATATGATTACCTGTCAAAGTGCCCAATACCAGTCCATTTCAGCTCATTAATGCCTACAATATTTATATTTATGCATTCCATTTCATTTTTGATAATTTCCAATTTTCCTAGATTCATACTTTGTATATTCCACATTCCAGTTATTAATGTATGTTTGCAACTGCTTATTCTCATTTTGAGTCATGCCACATCAGCAAATGAAGGTCCCGAAACCTTGACTCCATCCAAGTCATCAAGGTTGACTCTACTTTGAGGAGGCAGCTCTTAACCAGTCTTTCGAGTGCCTTCCAGCCTGGGGGGCTCATCTTTCAGCACTATATCAGACAATGTTCCACTGCTATTCATAAGGTTTTCACTGGCTAATTCTTTTCAGAAGTAGACTGCCGGGTCCTTCTTCCTAGTCTGTCTTAGTCTGGAAGCTCAGCTGAAACCTGTCCTCCAGGGGTGACCCTGCTGGTATCTGAATACCGGTGGCATAGCTTCCAGCATCACAGCAACACACAAGCCCCCACAGTACAACAAACTGACAGACACATGGGGGTCTTTGGACCTAACAAATCTGAAATGATGAAATGCCAGGATGATCACTTCATAGAACCATGCTAAAAAAGATTAAACCTTCAGAGAATCAGAAAAGGTGAGGAAGATACAGTCCTATTCACTGAATCCCACAGTGAAGAACCCAAGGAAAACTTTTCAGTTTAAGTGCGGAAAGTTAAGAGTCGGGTAAGGAACAAGTATGTATTAATTTCCTACTATGTACCAAGCGGAAACCCTGGTGGCGTAGTGGTTAAGTGCTACGGCTGCTAACCAAGAGGTCGGCAGTTCGAATCCAGCAGGCGCTCCTCAGAAACTCTATGGGGCAGTTCTACTCTGTCCTATAGGGTTGCTATGAGCCTGGTGGCGCAGTGGTTAAAGCACTAGACTGCTAACCAAAAGGTTGGTGGTTCAAAACCACCTTCGGCTCCACAGGAGAAAGATGTGACAATCTGCCTCCATAGAGATTTATACACTTGAAAGCCCTATGGGGTCACTTTGAGTTGAAATCGACTTGACAGAAGTGGGTTTGGTTTGGGATATGTACCAAGCACTGTATATGTGTTTTAGCACATTTTGGTAATAAATTATACTTTTTGTTCGCTTGTTCATTTAATAAGTATTTATTCACTGCCTTCTATGTGCCAAGCACCTCTAGGGATATAGAAATTTAAAGACACAGTTTTCCTGTGCTCAAGCTTTAAGTCTAACAAGAAAACAGACACGCTGATGAAAATAATAATGATCATAAAAAAGATAGCAATGACACAAAGAGTTCATATTTGCTGTCATGTATTGACTGCTTACCGTGTAACAGGGTCTAACGGAGTCCCTGGGTGGTGCAAACAGTTAATGCATTCCGCTACTAACCTAAAGGTTGAAAGTTCAAGTCCACCCAGAGACATCTTGGAAGAAACG
Organism: Elephas maximus indicus; assembly: GCF_024166365.1. NCBI lineage: Eukaryota > Metazoa > Chordata > Mammalia > Proboscidea > Elephantidae > Elephas > Elephas maximus. The sequence continues at coordinate 65,899,734 of NC_064838.1, forward strand.
GCTGATGATCTGCTTCTGAAAAATCAGCCACTGAAAACCCCATGGAACGCAGTTATACTCTGATACGCATGGGGTCACCATGAGTCAAAGTCAACTCAACAGCAAGTGGTTATTTTTACTATGTGACAGGCGTTGAGCTGACCACTGTACATTACTTTTCATTCAGTCCCCCATAACTGCCCTATGACCAGATACTAACATCACCTTTATTTTACAAAGGAGGAAAGGGAGCCATAAAGAGGCTAAGTATCTCACCTCGAGTGATACTGTTAACAAGTGAAAAATCTTATATCTAAACACATCCTGTTCTCTACACTGGACCAACATAAAATCTGCTATGTCAACCCAAAACTGACTACAATGCAGGCATGGCGGGGAGAAAGACAGGAGGGGAGAAAGCCTTACGTGCTTTATAATTCAAAAGCACTTTTCCTTACACACAGTTAATAAGCTTCCAAAATTCATTAGCCCCAAGAAACGGTACTGGTAGAAAATACAATAGGCTTTCAAAAGGGCTTAGGCCAAGGTGTGAATGGCAGAGCTATAAATGGCTGGTAAGAGACCTGGCATGAAACAAGCCTTTTAGATCTACAGGCAAAATGAAAAGTGAGCTACCCCCATGACATGGTTCTTTGGAGCTCTTTTGGGACCAGGATGGACCACGAATAATTCAGCTTGCCAAACCCTATGTTTTTAAGGTCTAAGAGGCTACAAAACTTTTGCTCCTGTTTTGTACCTGAAGAAATGTCTGTTGGAAATAATATGATGTATAAAAGACTGATGACTTACTGAGTGTTTAATACTTGCCTGGCACAACACTAGACATCTTTCGTATATTGTTTCTAATCTTCACAACACCTTACAGAATACTGGGTTCAGAGAATAGAAGTTTTTTATCCAGGCCACACAGCTAATAAGTGATGGGGGCATGATCTGAACCCAGAACAATGTGACTCCAGAGCCGGTACTCTCTTCTTTACACCGAAGTACAAATTATCAGGCCAAATCTCTCTGCAAACACTCACCATGGTTCTTTTAATTATTCATTCAAAACCAATTTATTTTTCATGTACAGAGAACATAGTATCCATCCTCATATAAGCAAATCAGGGAGACAGGTGTATAAAATACTTAACCACTCTTACAGGCAGGGCAAATGAGGCTAAATGTGTTATTGTTTAAAGAAACTCCATAAAGGCAGGTGCTTTGGTTTGTTGATCTCTGTCACATGACTGGCAATAGCCTGGAACCAATAAGTATTCATTTAATGGAAGAATAAATAAATATAACCACACTTAAGGAAGTACAAACTTAAGGCAGGATTTATTTTGACTGGGGTAAATCAAAGAAAGTCTCCCAGAGAGGTGGCATTGAATTGGAACTGGGAGAATGTATGAGGTATGAACAAACAAGAAATGAGGTGACTGGAACTGGAGGTCGATGGCACAGGGTGAACACAGGTTCAGAAACATAGAAGTCCAAGAAACATTTGAGTAATGACGTTCAGGCATGCCAAGAGCACAGGAAAGGCAAGGAGCGAGAATGAGAACTAAGGTCAAAAAAACAATATGCCACCATTTTTCACAGAGCCTTAAAGTCCGTGATAATAAACATGGGCAGCCAGCACAGATGGAATACAGAGATGGGGTGCTTTTGGCAACAGTGGGAAGGACAGCTCCCTCAATTCAATCCCTCAATGGCTGCCAATGCCCTTAGAGAACCCTAAGTATTTAACCTGGTTTGCAAGGCCCTGCTTAATTCTCCAGTCCCATCACTCACCACCTGCTCCCTCACAAACTCTACAGAGAACCTAGTTCTTTCACCTCCTGGCCTCTGCATGGGCCGTTCCCTTTGCCCAGAAGACTGTCCATCAATCCTCACCTCCTTTCAGTGGGCAAAACCCTACCACTCAATTCACAAGTCTCAATTCAGAAGATACTGACCCCTGGGATGCCTTCCTCAAGGCCCTTCATCTGAGTTCCTTACATCCTATACTTCATCCACCTCATAATGCATAATTTTTTTTTTTTAAATCTCTCTTCCCCATTACTGCCTTCTGCAAGAGTAGGTACCATCTCTGCTAGATTCCCCGCACCTTTCAAACGGCCTGACACATAGCAAAAACCAAAAGCCAAACCCACAGTGCTGTCGAGTCGATTCTGACTCCTAGCGACCCTGTAGGACAGAGCAGAACTGCCCCGTAGAGTTTCCAAGGAGCGCCTGGCGGATTTGAACTGCCGACCTTTTGGTTAGCAGCGTAGTACTTAATCACTACATGACCAGGGTTTCTGACACACAGCAGATACCCAATAAATATCTTGGAAGTAATTGGTAGGTTGCTGAATTGAGTGATTGATGAACTCATTGATTATTGTTGAGAAAATAGAGTCAAGGAGAGTCACAAGAGGCTGCTGCCATCGTCCAGGGGAAAATGCCTCCTCTTTAAAGTGCCCAGAAGCATTTATTAAAGTAGGCTCTTTGCTAAGTGTGGATCATGGAAAAACTAGTTGGTCAGGGCTGACAGTAAGTCAGAGAAGAGCAGAGCCAGCGGGCAGTTGCTGGGGAGACCACAATTCCATGGGACTGTGAGCCATTAGCATGCAACACCGGGTAATCTGATTTTCATGACAGACAGATTTATTATGACTTCTAAATATATAAATCCCAGGTTATGCTTTACAGCTAACCTAACAACTTGATATATGTGTCTGACATCCCATCTTAAAATCAGATTCCAGCATCTAATTAATTTTTATTCACCCATAGCTAAAACAAGAGAGGCAGAAAATCTCAGTGGGATAAACAATAGACAGGGTATTAGTTGTTCATACTTTGTCACGCATTTCCCATCGAAACACTGAGATTCCTCTTTCTTAGCTACAAAAAAAGGGGCAATACTCAATTCTCCCTATGGTTTCTGTGAGGGAGGAGTGGGGAACATCATGCAGAAACCCGATGGTTATTATTTCCATTAAATGACAAACCTCCCCTCTTCTCTGCCACCCCCACCCCAAAAGAGTGACATCATGGTTTGGCTCTAGTCACTTTACACTGTATTTCTCTAAGACTTATCACTGCCCCACTTTCACCAATAATAATCGTTTTTATCAAATAACTCTTGAAGCTGAGTTGCAAATCCCACAAATGCCTGACTTTAAACCAATAATGATGTTAATAAAAGCTGAAAATGCCATCAACAGCTTTTTATGTAATCTCAACAACTGATTCATAATTCACTCCCATCCAGATGTTTTGTTCACGGTGCAGCGGTGCAACAGGAGCTGGGAAAGTTTTGTAATCTGCTGATTTCTTCCAAATGAGCCTTCTACAGTAAGTCTGCATTTTTTATATATAAACCATGGTGGCACAAGAATTAAGTACTTGGCTGCTGACCGAAAGGTTGGTGGTTTGAACCCCTCCCCCCCAGAGGCTTCACAGGAGGAATGTCCTGGCGATCTGCTCCCATAAGGATTACAGCCTAGAAAACCCTGTGCATCATTTCTACTCTGTCCCATGGGGTCGCTATGAGTTGACTTTGATTGGACACCACCCAACAAAAACATAAAAATAGATGCATGAAATTTTTAAAATGGTTTCTCCCATCTTCTTTCCTCCAAATAAGAAATTCAATGTGGCCACCACAGACCAGGTTAGAAATAAAAAACAGGTCCTTGAAGTTGATTAGTGGTTACCAGAGGCAGGCAGGAGGGAGTAGGAAAAAGTGCTTAGCCCACACTGAGCTTCTGTTAAGGGTGATGGAAAAATCTGGAAACAGATAGTAGTTGAACAACATAGTGAACATAACTAATGTCACTAAATTGTACATGTGAAAAATGCTGTGTTAGACATATATTTACCAAAAGTTAAAAAAAAAAAGCAGGTCACATGGAATTTTTCTCATCTTTTAATTCTGAGTTCTTACTACGTGCCAAACGCTGTTCTGTGTATTTTAAACGCATTGAATCCTCACAACAGCTCTGTCAGGGAAGTGCAATAACACCGAGGTTAAGTTGCCTTTGGTTACAAAAACGAGTAAGTGGTAGAGCTAAAATTTCAACAGAAGCGGACAGATTCTTCCACCTTGATCTTCACCAATACATTATGTTGCCTCAGGGACTTAAGGAAGACCTTAACAAATATATAATATTATAAACAGCCAGTTGTGTTTGCCAACACGATAAACCCAAACTACACAAGCAACCTCACACTGAGAAGGCTACAGTGTTTCTGGATTTTGCAAACAGACTTAAATAAATTTGAATACCAGACCACTCTCTTGTCACAGCTGGAAATCTGGACTAGCAGGAGGAACACACTCAGCAGAGAATTTTGCCTGATGGATATCCGGAATCACACAAGCTGCCACGGTTTTGTTCACAATAAATAACGAAAATAGGAGAATACAAAAAAAAATCTGAAAAGCTTCTCTTCCCTTTTTTGTTACAAGTTTTATGGTTTCTAAACCTCTAGTGAGTGCCTACCTAATGCATTTGCTAGTGTGAAAGATACGTTTTTCTAAATGTGCACACACAAGCACGCACACACACCAGGATTACCCTGTGGCTGATGGGTCTTCAGCTGAGCTCTGAAATCATTAAAAAAAAAAAAAAAATGGATTCACAAGTTGGCAAAAAGAAGTTCATTTACTTGTCCACCGGATGTGCAATACTCTATTTACATAAACAAAATAGTATATTCTCCCCACAGAACCTCTTAAAATCACTTGTAAAACATGTATGCTGTACTGAATTTAAAAATTTAAATATGCAAACTTTTTGTCTCAAAAAAAGGTTTTATTTGTGAAGATATAATGTGCCCTAAACAAAAACAAAAACCTGTTGCCTTTGAGTCAATTTCGACTCATAGCAACCCTATAGGACAGAGTAGAACTGCCCCATAGAGTTTCCAAGGAGCGCCTAGTGGATTCGAACTGCCTACCTTTTGGTTAGCAGCCGTAGCTCTTAATCACTATGCCACCAGGGTTTCCAAACATGTGTCCTATATACCAGTAAATACCATAATCATTTGAAATACTTTTTAATTAAAATCATCATAAAAATCTTAATGTATTTTCTTTATTTCTTAAATGAACGCACACTGGAGCATAAATCAAACATTTAAGACAACACAGAAAGCATTCACATTACAACTAATCTATATGGGTGATTTGTAAGTTCTGGAGCCTTTTAATAAAACCATATTTTGACTCCAGCACTATTTATTTAGTGCTTTATTAAAACATTTTATTATGAAATAAGATCTATGATGTTCAGATGAATCCATACACAATATAATCAAATCCCTAGCATGAAGCCATTCAATTTGTCATTCTGAGGTCTGTCTTCTGGGCCCACTCTGGCTTAAAATAACATCTCCAGTATGACCACATCTGCCCTTCCTCCCCTTTGCCCTCAGAATTATTACAGCACAAGGCAATTCTTTCACAAGCCTTAGGAAAATATTGCTGGAGTCCCTGGGCAAAACGCAGAGATGAAACGGAACTGGAAAAAAAAAAATCCAAGTTTTTAAGAAATGGAAAACCAATTACGGTTTTTAATAAGTAGTAATAGCTTTTGTGCTAAGAAAAGAAAAACTGCCCAGAGACAAAATAGATGTTCGATATTGCAGTGTACTAATGAGTACATATGCATATAATTTTCTGAAATTAATGTCCGAGGCTAACTGCAAGTAGAATTCAGTATCAGTAAGAGTTTACAAAATCCATTCATTTTTCCTCTAACCATATTGAATATTTAAGGTGGTTGATTAGACTCAATTATTTTTCTTCTGGAGCCAACAAAGAGCCCTGGCAGCTTTGAACATGATGGAGTAGGGGGCATTTCAAACCGATGGGGAAACATCCCTGGTTGTCACAACAGGAAGAAAAACAATGAGAAAGTTTGTTCAAATTCACATGAGTGCAACTGAATGAAATCCACAGAGAACATGGAGAAGGCCAGCCTTGTCAAAGGGCCACTGGAAGAGGAAGAAAGCAGAGACCCCAACCAAGTAAGACCTTGCTGGCTCCCAGTTCACAGGCCTGCCTCTTCATTCAACTCGGCCTGGAGAGAAATGTCTGACAGAGATCCATCGCCCACTGCCCCAGAAAAGATGAAGAGTGCAGACCCTAGCAATCTCCTTGTACTCTGAATTGAAAAATAGAAAGGGAAATAGAGCCAACTGGTAGTAACCCTGCTCTTTGGACTACACACAGCAGAATAAAACAGGGAAGCTCTGTCTCCAGAGCTCCACTTCCAGCTGTGCCTCCACAAGGTGAGAAAAACAAGAAGGGGCACCCTAACTACTCTCACCAACCTGCCCCTCCTGCTGCCACCCTTCCAAATAATTCAAAGCAGGGCATGAGACGGTCTCTGAAATTCCTTAAGAATAAGATATATTCTTGACTGGTCAAGGAGATGTGGGTGAATTCCTGGCTGAAAGCAGAATGAGGCACAAAATGCTCTCGCGAGGTACCCAGTGCTTGGCGCATTATGTCCTACGTCTGCTAAAAGCATCATCTTACCCATAATTAAGTGTTCAAATTCTGGCTTGATGGTCCACATAAACTTCAGTGTGGTCAGCACGGTGCACCATCCATCCAGGTATTGAAAACTGATAGTCACCCTTACCTATGTCCTCACTATATTGCCCACATTGAAAAAATTACCAAGTCATTCACCTCCACACGACCTCCTAACTACCTCTCAAATCTATTCACTTCTTTCTGTTCCCACAGCTACCCTGAATCCAGCCACCTTCATCCTACCTGGATATTGTAAAGACTAAAAATCCATCTCTCATTTTTGTACTGCTTCAATATGTTTCACAAAACATACTTACTGAAGTATAACGTACATACAGAAAAGCCCATCAAACATAATGCATTTTCAGAGTGAATGTACCCATGTAACCACCACCCAAATCATGAAATACAATATTACCAGGACCCCAGAATCACACTTTATACTGCCTCCTAATTAATTCCCTCCTCCTCGACTCGAGGGCACTGGGGGTTTTTTTCTACTCAAAGGTAACTATTATTCTAACCTCTAACAGCATGGATTAGTTTTACATGGTTTTGGATTTTGTGTGAATGGTATCACATAGTATATACTCTTTCGTATCTGGCGTCTTCTATTTGTAAGACTCATCCTTGATATTGCAACTAGGAGAGGGTTGACTTTCATTGCTCTACAAATATTTTAGTGTATATGAATATACCATTTATTCATTCTACTGTTGATGACCATTTAGATGGATTTCTACTTTGGGGGCTAAAAATAATGAAGCTATGAATATTCCAATGGTTTTGGGCATCTATCTATTGGTGGAATTGTAAGGTCAAAAAAAAAAAGGTCATAGGGCATATAATTATTCATTGTAAGTAGATATTGCCAGTTTTCCAAAGTGACTGTATTAATTTTCAGCCCCATAGCAGTGTGTGAGAGTTCCAGTTCCATATCCTTGTCAACCCTTGGTATTATCAGTTTTTTTTTTTTTTCCTTTTCATTTTAGTCATTTTGGTGGGTATCTTGTTATCCTTTAATTTTATATTAACATGAGGACTAATTATGATAAGCACATTTTCATATGCTTATTAGCCATATGGAGCCCTGGTGGTGTAATGGTTAAGTACTCAGCTACTAACCAAAAGGTCTGCAGTTCAAATCCACCAGGCGCTCCTTGGAAGCCCTATGGGGCAGTTCTACTCTATCCTATAGGGTCACTAAGAGTTGTAATCAACTCGTCGGCAATGGTTTTGTTTTTGTTTATTTATTTATTTTGTTTGTTGTTTATTAGCCATATGATATGTTCTTTCATGAAGAGCTTGTTCATATTCTTTGCCCATTTTTCTATTAGATTATCTGTTTTTCTCTTATTGCTTTGTAGAAGATATTTATATAGCCTGGGTACTAGTCCTTTGCCAGGAGTTCAGTCAATTGAGTATCCATGTGGGAAAAAACTGAAATTATTATCATCTCCCATCCTGTGGCTTGCCTTTTCTCTCCCTTAGTAGTGCTTTTGTTACAAAAATTGTAATTTTAATGTAGTCTAATATATTATCTTTCCTTTTTGGGTTACTGATTTTTAACAGTTTTACTGAAATATAATTCACATACCATACAACTAGCTTGTGATGGATAAGACTGTGCGTCAACTTGGTTGGGCCATGATTCTCAGTGTTTTGGCAGTTGTATAATGTTGTAATCACTTTTCTGTTGAAATTTGATATGTGATCACCCCCATGATGGAATCTGCTGAGTGGTACCGGCGGGGGTGGGGCCTGTGGTGGCTCACCACCCCCTAAGCCTTCATCTGTCCACCTTCCTTTTCCTGCTTGCTTTGCAAAGGTTGTTGGCTTGTTCCGGATCCAGCAGCTTTCTCTTGTCTGACCTCTGGTTCTTGGGACTTGAGCTAGCAGCTTACCTGTCCATCTTGGGATTCGCTGATCTTCACGGCCTGCGAGCAAGAGTCCTGCTCCCCAGCCTGCCTATCCTGGCTTCACCAGCCCCTGCTGCTGACTCAGGTTAAAACTTGCAGTCTTGCCTGCCAACCTTGGGGATTCCTCAACTGTCACAACCTGTGAGCGGTATCCCTGCTCTCCAACCTGCTCATCTTGAGTTCACCAGCTTCTGCGGCTCTGTGAATTGGGAAAGGACTCTATCCTGATCCAAGGACTTGGGAAGTTCCGACCCCTACAATTGTGTCAGCTGCTTCCTTACTATAAATCTCTATGTATATATTTATACACATTACTGATTTTGCTTCTCTAGAGAGCCCAGCCTAAAATATCACTCATTTAAAATGTACAATTGAAAGTTTTTTAGTATATTCACAGGATTGTGTAGCAATCACCATAATCTTATTTTAGAATATTCTAATACCTCCAAAAAGGAACCCCAGACTCACCAATTGTCACTCCCCATTCCTTCACCCTCATGCTGACCAAGCCCTAAAAAAAAAGCCCTATTAATTCACTTTCTGTCTCCACTAATTTGCCACTACGAACATTTCATATGGTATTTCATGAAGTATTCCACTATGTTATCTTGTTGTTTTACCTCTCACATTCAGATCAACAATTCAATTGGAATTTAGTTTTGCTTATGGTGTGAGAAAGGGGTATAGTTTCATTTTTTTCCTACATGGATACTCAACTGACTCAGCACCATGTAATGAAAAGATCATCCTTTCCTTACTGCTCTGCAGGGTCATTTTTCTCAAAAATCAAATGTCCCTATATAAGTGGCTCTATTTTTGTAGTCTCTATTCTGTTCCACTGATCTACCTGTTTATCTTTGTAGCAATACCACACTATCCTAATTACTATAGCTTTTTTTTTTTTTTTTTTTTTTACTAAGACTGGGTATCTGATAATCTAAGTCTTCCATCTTTGTTCTGGTTCTTTTTTAGAATTGTCTTTCCTGCTCTTGGCCATTTGCATTCTGGCATTTTGATTGGGATTGCAACGAATTGGGCAATCAATTTGGAGAGAACCAATCTATACTGAATTGTCCAATCCATGAATATATTATGTCCTTCCATTTATTTAGGTTATGCAACCTTTCATTCCTGTAACAAATACAACTTGCTCATGATGCATTATCTTTTTTATATGTTGCTTGGTCTGCTATTACTTTCTTTAGGGTTTCTGCGTCCTAGGACCAACAAAATATCTGCTCAACTTTCCTGCCTCATAGATGATGCTTTCTATTGGGTTTTTTAACCCCTTAGGACTTTATCAGTTACAAACAAGCAAATGATGCAAAGAGAAAAAGAGTAAGAATATCAAGTTCAATTCAGTGCACTTTCTTCTCTCCAGGATTCTGGTCCCTCAAGTCCTGGTAGCTTTGGTAGCTCAATGCCTTCAAACAAATATTTTCTTATTATTCTGCCTCACTTTTCCAGCTGATCTGTGGAAGGACTGTTGGCTATCCTCTATTACCAGAAGCAGGCTCTATCTTTTATAATATAAAACAAGTCATATTACTCCTCTCCTTTGAATTTTCTACTGGCTTCCCACTGCATTTATAGTAAAATTCATATTCCTTCCTGTGGCCTAAATAATCCAGCCCCTGCCTTCCTCTCCATCATCTCTTACCACTCACTCCCTTGATCTCTCCTCTGCAGCCACATGTATCTACTTTCCATTCCTTGAACACACCATGTTCATCTCTAAACCAGTACTTCTGCATTCATTCTTCCCTCTTCCTGGAACACCCTCTTCCTGGCCTTTGTATGACTGCCTCATTTTTGTTATTCCGTCTCAGTTTCAATGTCACCTACTCAAAGAGGCCTTATGAGGACACTTTATCTAATGTTGTGCCTACTTGTCTGACCCCACCCTCCTCAAACAATATAATCTGCATAAAAGGGAGGATAATGAAATTAAGACAACAAAAATAGAGTACTAAATTTCCAAAAAGTACAATGTTATCTCCATTCCATTTCCACATTTAACATGAAGAAAACAATAAACTCAGAAGATAGCATTCTCGGGGTAGAACCATATCTATATATCACAATGCAGACATTAAGAGTAAAGTGTTTCTTTGAAGTTGTCAAGGATTTCACTTTACTTGGATCCACAATCAACACCCATGGAAGCAGCAGTCAAGAAACCAAATGAAGCACTGCATTGGGAAAAGCTGCTGCAAAAGACCTCTTTAAAGTATTCAAAGATAAACATGTCACTTTGAGGACTGAGATGCACCTGACCCAAGCCATGAGGTTTTCAATTGCCTCATGTGCATGTGAAAGCTGGACAATGAATAAGGAAGACCAAAGAAGAATCGATGCCTTTGAGTTGTGGTGTTGGCGAAGAATACTGAACATACCATGGACTGCCAAAAAAAATAAACAAGTCTGTCTTGGAAGACGTACAGCCAGAATGCTCCTTAGAAGTGAGGATGACCAGAGTTCATCTCACATACTTTGGACATGTTATCAGGAGGGACCAGTCCCTGTAGAAAGGATATCATGCTTGGTAAAGTAGAGGGTCAGTGACAAAGAGGAAGACCCTCAACGACATGGACTGACACAGTGGCTGCAACAATGGGCTCAAGCATAATGATCGTGAGGATGGGCAGTGTTTCCTTCTGTTGTACATAGGGTAGCTATGAGTCGGAACCAATTCACTGGCACCTAACAACAACAACATTTTTTTGGAGTATGACAAATATGGGCCCGAATCATTGCTACCTCTCTTTCTAGAACCTGTGAGCAAGGTTCTCAGCCTCTGCTTCCCAAACTATAAGATGGGAATAGTAATAGTATCTACTTAATAGTACTATTATAGTCACGTTATAAATGTTATTTTGTATGCAAAGTGCTTAATACAGTGGCTGGGTCTAGAACATTCTTCATAAACAAGAGCTATTAAGATGATAACGATGCTCATGATGATAACGCTGACAAAAATAATAAGTCTCTATAACATCTGGGTAAATACTAAATCATTCAATCACACGCAGACATACATACACACACCCAAAATTAAATATAATAAGAATTTCAGCCATGTGAATGTAGCCTTTTATCACATGCGTCAACAAATCTGGCAAAGTCTTCATTTCTTTTATTTCTTTATTAGGTAAGTTTGGTGGCAAGAAATATAGACTAATCCTTGCAAGTCTACTCAAAAACAACTTCCTGGAAGATTACTGCAGTATGTCACAAAATTTGGGAGAAGAATTGAATAACTAAGCTTGTAGAACAGGAGTTAAGGAAGCTCCACAGAGCTGGGAGGCAGGAACTTAGAATCCCTAGAGCACTGCCATTTAAGTGACTCGGATACCGTAAATACCTACCTTTTGCTCTCAGTTCAAAATTCCAAATTTTAAGAAAGAAAATCTGATTGGCATGAACCACGTCAGATGCCTACCCTTAGACCGATCAGCTTTATCCTGAGTAGCAGACTCAAACATTATAGACGTAGCTGCTGGGGCCCCATTTCTATGGATCAGGGGCAGTTCCCAGAGAAGGGTTTTGTTTTGGAGTCAGAAAGCCACCTCAATCCCAGGGACATTATTTAAAACAAGCTTTCTCTAAAAGGAGCCATTTTGTTCTACTCTTTACCCATCCAGAACAGTAGTGTCCAAGTTATGCACCATTAGCTGCTTGGGAGGGAGTTAATTACAGATTAAATATAATTGAATAGTTGAATCTGCTTTCAAGTCCTCTAAATAGAATAACAACATGCTACCTTGTAAAGCCAATTTTGCAAATCAAATCTGAGTCCCTTGCTTCCAGTGATGACAGAAAGCCTTTATGAACCTTATCAAAGTGTAGAGGTACTGGAGTCCATTTCTCAGCTCACCTACTTACTACGTGACCTTTGGAGGTTCCTTAGTCTTTTTAGGCTTCAATTTCCTCGTCTGAAATGGGGGTAGTATCTTTATCTACACCTCCTTTAGGTTGTTGTGAGGATAAAATAAGCTAACAACCGTAATAGGCATATTAGCATGGTGCTGCTTCAGAGTAAGCACTTTATGAATATGTGTTATTGTAGCTACTCCCCTTCATTTATTCTTTAACAGGTATTTGCTAAACTCATGGTTTCTAGCCTTTTTATTTTACACACCAGGAAAATTACATTAAAAACACGGGGCGGGGGTGGGTGGTGGGAAGGTTTTAATTTAAAATTTTTTAAAAAAAAGAACAGACATCAACATGAGTTACCAGGTTATTATTTTGCCAGTTAGGACATTAAAACCAAACAAAACTATCATCTATTATCCTCATCCTTCTAAAGTAAGGTAAGGCCATTTCTATCACCCCAAAGAGAGAATGCATGTAATCTCAGGCTAAGGGAGAGTCCACTGTGCTACGGACAGGTGGAGACAGCAGAGGCCTGTGGATAGGCACCGAGGCACCATTACACTAAATAACCTATTTTATCAGTTGCCTTCCAGTTGGCTCTGACTCATGGCAACCCATGAACAACAAAACAAAACCCCACCCAGTCCCATGCCATTTTCATAATCACTGGTATATTCGAGTCCATTGCGGCAGCCATTGTGTATTTTGAGTGTCTTCCAAACTAGGGAGAACAGCTTCCAGTACTATATTGAACAATATTCTGTTGTGATCCATTGGATTTTCATTGACTAATTTTCAGAAGTAGATCACCAGACTTTTCTTCCTAAAACAACATATATGGCAGCCTAAAGCCAATAAATAGGGCGACAATGTAGAACATGCCCCTCACCTTCATGCTCTGCTCTTCGGCTCACATTGTTTTCTCCATCAGGAATGCTTTCCCTGCATTTTTATATGTCCACTCTAGTTTTCTGAGGTCCCACGCCAGAACCTCCAGGATTGCTACCTGATCCTCTCAAAGGAAGCATTCAGTGTTTCCTGTCAATCCGAATATCAAGTCTGTCTCTGGTTCTCTGATGGTGCACTTCACTGTCTACTGTGCAATCTAGAAATGTGGGTTTTATTCATCTGCTAAAGTTGAGGATTAAACTGAGGGCTAGATCCAGAGCTGACTCATTTTAGTGGCTCTCACAGGGCCTAGTGGAGCTGTACACATAATAGGCAACTGACACAGGCCTGCAGAATGATTCTAAATGTAAGATTTGCTGCCTTGAGTCTAGGAACCACCCCTGCAACGGTGTGTACAGCTCTAAGCCCAGCACTATGAAATGGATTTTGACAGGATGAGTGTGCATATTCAAATGCCCATAATTAGGTAAACTTAGAAGGAACAGGTATGTTAAGACTATTTAGAGAAGACTTGAGCTTTAGAACAACAAGAAAGATGAGAAGGGGGACTATGAAGGCAATCATAAATTCAAAGAGCCATTGTGCATGAAGAGGCTCAGTCTTCATCTATTCAGCCCCAAATTATCCCCCATCTAAACAACGAGTAGCAGCTACAAGAGCTGAGATTTCAATTTGACATAAGAAAGAACTTTCTAAGAGCACTGTCCAAAGATACAATTTGTTGTTTACATAAAAAATGAGTTCCCCTTCACTGGAAGTATTCAAGCATAAACGGAATATTCCCTTTGCAGAAATCTTTAGAGAAGAAGCAAGCATCAGATAAAGGTTGGACTAAATCAGGGGCTCCTAAAAGCCAGTTAAAAGGCTGACGCCAATCCACAAAGAAGTCTTCATTCGTTGTCGGTGAAATGACACAAAGACAAAACTGCCAGCTGTTCATAAAGCCTAATATATTCCATCATTTGAATTCTAAGATTATGCCTTCTATTCTTTCAGTGTTTAAATGGCCAATCTCTTTTGAAAAAAATAGTGAACGATAGTTTTTTCATCCATGTCCTATTTTCATGGCAAAACTAAAAGTTGACAAAGTTAAGTCGGCCCTTAATTTTAATGGAAAAAATTTTACTTGTTGTAAAAACAGCATGGGAGCACTGTATGACCTCTTCTCACTTCACAAGGGGGAAGGAGAATCAAGATCAACAGGCGAGGGCTGATTCCCATGAAGCAGAGGTCAGACAGGCCTCCTCTCTCCACCATCTCTATCAATTCTGACACTAACCGCCCCTCCCATGATACTCTCTACTTCTCTGCTGGGTTCAATAATTCCTTACAATGGCCACACAGAACTCACAGACCAGAATCACAATTACGGGGTTTATTAGGAAGCTAACGGTGCAATTCGGGTTCACAGGCTCAGGAACACTCATGATACAGTTCTTCTTTCAGGACAGTCCCTTCCTAGACATGCTGGCAGGCATGCCCCTACCTGGCGCTAGGCCTCTGCCTAAAAGGCACTCAGCTTCCTCTCCATTGGCCAGGAAGCCCACAGCGCCATCTCCTGCTGCCGGGTCTCTGCTGCCGCTTCTTGCTGCCTTTAGCGTTACAGTTCTCTCTCTGTCTCCTGGTTCCAGGAGCTTCTCAGCTCAGGGATCCAAGGTTCAAAGGACATGCTGGCTCTTCTTCTTTGGTGGTAGTGGTATCTTCTCTCCCCTGCCTCTGGGATGGTTCACTTCAAGCCTAGCAGAATGGCAAAACTGACCAATTCCTTTGGTAGGTCACAATTACCACATCACACAGTCCTGCCCAACTACTTAGGCGGGAGTTACAAGACCATGGCTAGAAAGGCCACACAAAAGCAATCCATGGTGCCACACTGGTCTAAAAGTCTAAGAACTTCTTGGACAGGTGACTCTTAACACCCTTTCAAAATTCTAAGAATCCATGTTTATGACCAAGGATTGTTATCAAAGCTGCTTTCACTGTTCATTTTAACTACATTTCAACTCTCTATGGAAGGAGTGAGGCCTCTGTGGGGGGGGGGGGGGGGGGGGTCCCACGGTTTGTGTTTCCTTATGTTGGCCTGCAATGATATAAACAAAAGGGACAGACAGAGAGAAGAGCCCCAGCGTCTCAGGGATCTCTATCACATGAAAAAAGAGAGATTTGCTTTAGAGATGATTATCCAAATTCACCAGAGTCATTGGGCCAAATACCAAACGGCACTGGCCTTTCCCTGGACAAGTAAATTTTACTGTGCAGGTGTGCTCAGAAAAGTATGTGCACATGTTTGGGTGTGAGTGTGTATGTGCAAAGAGATAAAGACGGGGAATGTGAATGAATGGATGCGGCACCAATAATCAAAAGATAGAAGAGAATGATATACATTTAATATTACATCCAAGAACTATCTATTTAATGATAAAAATAGGGTTTGGAGGCCATTACTATTGGTATCTACCATCACTAATAATGGTTGGTTTGTGTATTTATTTCTTTTTTCTTTTCTTCTTTTGTGTGTGTGTGTGTGTGTGTGTGAGAGAGAGAGAGAGAGAGAGAGACGTATTTTAAAATCCACAGGCAAGTGTGGAAGTACCAACTTATTTTATTGTCAGGATGCAAAAGAGTAAAGGATGCATTGATGTCATCACTCTCCATCAAGCCGCCAGAGCTTTTTATTCCCCTGTTTATGCTTTCTCCTGCAATATCTCCATTTGGATCCTGCTGAAAACAAACTTCTCTTTGTGTCACTCACAGTCTGTCAAGAGCATTATCGTCTGTGGCTTAAAAACAGAGACTCCATTTAACTTGGTGGTTGATAAAGACATCTCATTCATATCCCTTAACTAACAATAATTATTGTAATTTACCACATGAAGACAAGAAAAAGCCGCTTACATTCTGCAGCTTGCTTTGCATCATGAAAAATATGGAAGAGAAACAGTCCCACTCTTGAGATAAAAAAATCACTTGATAAGTCAAAAATGGAGCTAAAATAAACGTACACTTTTGATACATCCTCTCTACATTTTTAATCAGTGTAATGGTTAGGAGTTTGGGCTCCCAAATTACACTTGGGTTCAAGTCTTGGCTTTACCACTTGTATCACTATGGGCAAGACATGTAACTTCTTTAAGTCTCAGATTCTTCATTTGTCAAATGGAGACATGTATCAATATCTACCCATAAGGCTGTTGTGCAGATTTAATTAGATAACCAATAAACATTAGCTGCCGGGTCTATTACTACTACTGTCATCGTCATTGGATTACCCAGTGTATCAGGTAGGGTTCTTTGGTGACAAGCAATACAAAGCTACCCTGTCTAACATTAGGAGAATAGAAAAGAAAATCACATGAAGTGCATACAATAGCTCCCAGAATCAAAGTAAAACTAAATCAGGATTAGAAACAATAGGAACCAAGACCCCAGGAACTAATGGGCAGCTCTTCATGGCACAGTCATCAGAAGGAATTGCAGACACATGACCATCCCTTGGCTAGGGGAGGGCAAGATGCTTTGACTGACAGCCCCAGTAACACTGTATACAAGGCGGAAGGCTTTATTCCCCAAGGGAAAATCCAAGTGTTATAGCCCAAAGAGGAGAGTGATGACACTAACAGGTCCAAATACCAAATATCCACCTCATCCCAAGAACCTACTAAGACAAAATCAATTAAGGCTGCACTCGCTTCTCTCTTTATCATCCTCTCTATGTGGTAATTATTCTTTTAATACATAAGCTATTAATTTTAAAGTTGTTGTTGAAACTCATTTTGAGATAAAAATTCTCCAGAGTTCTAAAGGCTACATCTTCCTTTTTTTTTTTTTTTTTTAGTACATTGCTTGCTGAAAGAAATTATTTTTTTGAAAAGTTTCCTATTAGAATTTCCAGGAATTCATTGCCTCCCTGGTCAAGTTATTTAGCAATAATTTGTGTTGTTAAGAAGCACATAAGGCACCCATTGAAAAACATCCAAAGTTGACTTAGAGTTGTTCTCTGACACAGAAATCTATTTTATACTTTATGTTCAATAAAATGAGATTTATGCTTGAAGATTAGGGTCAGAAGCCAGGTTTTTGTTTTGATAACGTTTCTGTCGACGATGGCATTTTAGTGGGGGAGGATTAATACTAAAAAGCAATGGTGTAAACATAATAATAAAATAACAATAAAATGTGTGGCCTACAATTCCATTAAAATTTTCTTCCAGCTTACTAGCTGAACAAATCCCAAGCAATGAAAATACAGACAGTCTGATTAATTTGGAGCCCATAACAACTATGTTGTTTAGTGAAAACATTTCTCATAAAGCCAAAGGCACTGGAGGCATACAGGATTGAGAAAAATTCCAGCTCCACCCTTGGAAAATGTGTGACTGAGCGAGTTACTAATTCCTTGAAACTTCTGGGCCTTGTCTCTCCTCTAAAATGAAGTCAGTAGGATGATGGGGATGTTCCGACGACCTGCTGAGATGACACATGGAAGGTGCCAGTCACTTTATCTGGCACAGAGTAAGCACTCAATGTAAAACATTAATATATATGCACAGATAAATGTGTGTATGCGTATACAGAGAGACAGAGACAGTGTGTGGGAGTCAGCAATGGTTCTCAACAGGGAGCAATTCTGCTACCCAAAGGACATTTAGAAACGTGTGGAGACATTTCTGGTTGTCACAACTGGGAGAAAGGACCACCCAGTGGATAGAAGCCAGGGATGCTGCTAACCATCCAATAATACATAGGACAGACCACTAAAACAGAAATAAAACCAGCTGCCATTGAGTCAACTCTGACTCATGGCGACCCTGTGCGTGTCAAAGTAAAACTGTGCTCCACAGGGTTTTTAATGGATGATTTTTCAGGAGTCAGTTGCCAGGACTTTCTTGAAGTGCCTCTGGATATATTCAAACTCTCAACCTTTAGCAGTCGAGCATGCTAACCATTTACACCATTGAGGGACTCCATAAAAGGAATACCTGGGCCAAAATGTCAATAGTGACGACATTGAGGAGCAGGGGCAGAGAACAATGTGACACAACACAGAACCTGTAATAGATGTGGAAGAGGAGGAACATTCAGAGATAGAATAGTAGGTTTCGAAGGAGACTGACCTGGCTTCTCCCACAGGTAAGTGGACTGATCCCCAGTAAGTAAACCACTCTGAGCCTCAGGCTCCTTGTGTGTAAAATGCGCATGATACCACCTACAACAAAAGGTTGTTAGCAGGTATGATACTCACCCCTGACCAAATCATCATGGATTCCTACTACATATAATCAGTAGGATTGTACCAGTGTGTATACCCACTGACTATGAACCCTAATTGTGAAGTTGTTGTGTGCCGCTAGTCAATTCCAACTCGTAGTGGCTTTATAGGGCAGAGTAGAACTTCCCCACAGGGTTTCCTAGGCTGTAATCTTTACGGGAGCAGATCATCAGGTTTTTTCATCCGCAGAGCCCCTGGTGGGTTCAAACCACTGATCTTTTGGTTAGTAGCTGAGCTCTTAACCATTGGACTACCAAGGATTCTTGTTAGGTACTTAAAAAAAAAAAAGAAAGTGATGCTTATTCTTGTTGTATGTTAGATCAACAAACAGGTGTGAAGTTTGAATCTGCTATGTCAGAAATACTTGGAAAGGCTTGCTAACCTCGGCAAGGCTTAGTTCTCTCCTATAAGAAAGCCATCAACACAATGGCAGAACCCAAATGAGTCTTTCCTTCAGGTCAGGTGTTCTTGACCTGGGATCCTCAGAGCCTCTGAAATATATATGAGATAAAGACAGAGTGTGTGTGTGTTTCCCTAAAGAGGGTCCAAAACTAGTTAAGGACTATTGGGTTAGGGCGTATATTTTTTAATGTAATATAAGCAGGATTCAGTAGAATTTCCCAAGAGATAATCACAAGGTGAAAGGGACAGCATCTCAAAGTATTTAAACTCTGATATATAGGAGTTTGAATTCCGCCACTTACTGGCTGTGCAAACTCGAATAACTCACTTAACTATAACCTCTCTGAATGTCACATGTAAAATTAAAGTAATGATAGTATTTATCTGTCTTAGTTATCTAGTGTTGCTATAACAGGAATACTACAAGTAAGTGGCTTTCACATACAGAAATTTATTTTCTCACAGTTTAGGAGGCTAGAAGTCTGAATTCAGGGTGCTGGCTCTAGGGGAAGGCTCTCTCTCTGTCCATTTAGTGGAAGGTCCTTATCTCTTTGAGCTTCTGCTCCTGAATGATCTTCATATGATTTGATATTTCTCTTTCTCCATCTCTGCTTCTCTCACGTGCTTGTTTAATCTCTTTTACATCTGAAAAGAGACTGCCTCAAGAAAGACCCTAATCCTGCCTCATTAACATAAAAAATCCAACCTATTCACAAATGGGATTATAATCACAGATAAACATTAGAATTTATAATTTACGATGATAAAATGGAGGATAATTACATCAGATCACAAAATGGAGGACAACTACACAATAGTGGAAACCATGGCTAGCCAAGTTGACACATATTTTAGGGGGACACAATTCAATCCATTGTATTCCTCCCTTTGGCCCCAAAATTTCACGTCCTTGGCACATATAATACATATTCATCCCATCACATCATCCCAAAAGTCTTAAATCCATTCCAAGCCCAAAATCTCATCTTCTGATTCATCTAAATCAAATATGGGTGAGACTTCAGGCATATTCCATCCCAGGACAAAATTTCTCTTCATCTGTAAACCTGTGAAATCTAGACTTCAAGTTATCTGTTTCCAAAGTACTATAGCAGAACAGGAACGAGGTAAACATTTCCATTACAAATGGGAGAAATTGGAGGGAAGAAAGGGATAACAGGCCGTAAGCAAGTCCAAAACCCAGTAGAACAATTTACATTAGCTTTGGCCTTGCCTTCAGAATCTGGGTGTTAGCCATGCTCTCTGAATTTTGGATGGAGGCCCCTCGGTCCTGGGCTTCAGTTTCGCCTTCCAGGGCCACTGTGACAGCAGCTCTGCTTCTTTGGTGTTGGGCGGCCCCATTCTCCTAGTTCATCTGAGTGGCGAGCCCACACCCTCAACAACAGCAGGTCCCATTCTTCTGCCCCTTGGGTATGGCAGCCCTGCCCCCTTTGCTTTTGGCAGCAGCTCCATCCCCCCGGCACTCCTTAATGGCAGCCCCACACTCCAGAACCAAGGTGGCAAAGATCCCACCATTTGAAGCCTAGGAGGCTGTGGCCCTATCTTTGAGATCCTGGAGACCATGGACCCACATTTTGAAGCCCGAGAGGCCATGGCCCCACCATTTGAGACCAAGGCAATGCTGCTTTCCATGCTACTTCCAGCAGTTCTACTGATCTCTGAGCTGCTCCAGGGACAGTTGTTTTCTTTTCTTGGAGGATAAAAGATGCAGCTCTTTGGCCTGTTTCCTGCACGTAGAACTCCAAGACGCAGATAGCATTCTCTCTTTTTCTTCTTTCTCTGTTCCCTTCTGTCTCACCTGATGGGTTTTCTGCTGTGGTAGTTGGCTAAATCCATCAGTCACAGGTTTAATTTCTTTAACAAAAGGTTGTGTAGCCATGTGCTTGGTGAACATTCTTGGATGCATGTCCTTAGTTTGTCCAACAGAATTTTCCAAATCTTTCAGTTTGTTTTCATTTTGCACAGTTCAATTTTAAGTCCATCTCTTTCCTCTCACATTTTACTGTACATGGCAAGGAGAAACCATGCGGACCTTTTAAGATCTTGCTTAGAAATACCCTCAGCTACAAATCCAAGTTCATCACTTACAAGTTCTACCATCAACCAAATATTTGAAAATAATTCAGACAAGTTCTTTGCCACTACATAAAATGCATCGCCCTTCTTCCATTGCCCAATATTTACCATTTTCTATCAAAGCCTTATCAGAAGCACATTTAATATCTACACTTCTAGCAACATTCTGTTGCTGGTGTCAAATGTATTCTGTAAAACAATAGAGACTTTCTCTATAGTTCTCCTCAATTCCTTCTGAGCCCTCATCAGAATTGACTTTGATGTCCATAATTCTACCAATAGTCTCTTCAAGGCAATCTAGGCTTTTACTGTTAGGCACCTTAAAACTCTTCCGGCATCTACCCATTACTAATTCCAAAGCTGCTTCCACATCTCAATATCTGTTAGAGCAGCACCCCACTTCTAGTACCAAATGTCTGAGGCCCAGGTCTCTCGAGAAGTAAAACCAATAAAGCTATATATATGTATAAACACACACACACCCCTAACAAAAACAAAGTGTGTGTGTATATGTGTGTGCATGTGTGTGTGTGCAGACATATGAATAAGTACGATGAAAAGATACAACCCTGATGCACAACTTCCCTGACTTTAACCCACAAAGTACCCCCTTGTTCTGATAAAACTACTGCCTCTTGATCTATGTAAAGGTTCCTCATGAGCACAATTAAGTGTTCTGGAATTTCCATTCTTTGAAATGCTATCCATAATCTGTTATGATCGACACAGTCGAATGCCTTTGCATAGTCAATAAAACACAGGTAAACATCTTTCTGGTATTTTCTGTGTTCAGCCAGGAGTCATCTGACATCAGTAATGACATCCCTGGTTCCACGTCCTCTTCTGAATCTGCCTTGAATTTCTGGCACTTCCCCGTCAATGCACTATTACAGTTGCTTTAGAATGATCGTAGCAAAATTTTACTTGTGTGTGATATTAATGATATTGTTCCGTAATTTCCACATTTGGTTGGATCACCTTTCGTGGGAATAGGCGTAAATGTGGATCTCTTTCAGTCGGTAAGCCAAACAGCTGTCTTCAGAATTTCTTGGCATAGATGAGTGAGCACTTCCAGTGCTGCATCCATTTGTTGAAACACCTCAACTGGTATTCCATCAATTCCTGGAGACTTCTTTCTCGCCAATGCCTTCAGTGTAGCTTGGACCTCTTCCTTCTGTACCATCAGTTCCTGATCATATGCTACCCCCTGAAATGGCTGAACATTGACCAATTCTTTTTTGGTATAACGACTCTGTGTATTCCTTCCATCTTCTTTTGATGCATCCTGCATAATTTTTAATATTTTCCTCTTAAAATTCTTCAGTATTGCAACTCAAGGCTTGAATCTTTCTTCAGTTCTTTCAGCTTGAGAAATACCGAGCGAGTTCTTCCCTTTTGTTTTTCTACCTCCAGGCCTTTGGACATGTCATTATAATACTTTACTTTGTCTTCTCAAGCTGTACTTTGAAATCTTCTATTTGGTTCTTTTACTTCATCATTTCTTCCATTTGCTTTAGCTACTCGATGTTCAAGAGCAAGTTTCAGAGTCTCTTCTGACAACCACCTTGGTCTTTTCTTTCTTTCCTGTCTTTTTAAAGACCTCTTGCTTTCTTCATATATGATATCCTTGATGTCATTTCACAACTCATCTGGTCTTTGGTCATTAGTGCTCACTGCACCACATCTATTCTTGAGATGGTCTCTAAATTCAAGTGGGATATACTCAAGTCGTACTTTGGCTCTTGTGGACTTGTTCTAATTTTCTTCAGCTTCAAATTGAACTTGTATATGAGCAATTGATGTTCTATTCCAGAGCTGCCCTCTGGCCCTGTTCTGACTGATGATATTGAGGTTTTCCACCCTTTCTTTCCACTGATGTAGTCAATTTGATTCCTGTGTATACCATTTGGTGAGGTCCACTCATACAGTCGCCATTTATGTTGTTGAAAAAAGGTATTTTTTTCATTTCTTGATTTGTCAAATATATGTGTATGTGAGTGTGTGTGTGTGTGTGTGTGTGTGTGTGTATATGCATACATAAAGATTAATCTTAAGGAAATGGCTCACACAGTGGTGGAGGCCCAAATCCATGGGTTAGGCAGTAGGCTGGAGGCTTCTTCTGACTCACGTTTTTGCAGGGTATGATGAATCTCAAATCAGCAGGTCAGATGACAGGCTGCTGGTCCACAGGCCAGCAGAACCTGGCAAATCACAGGATCTACAGGTTAGACAACAGGCTGCTGGCTCTCAGGGCTATGGAAGGTGATGAATCCCAAAATCTACAGGTCAGATGACTGGCTGCTGGCCCACAGGGCTTCAGAAACTGGCAAATCAGCTAGCAGTCAGAGACTGCTAGGTCAAGTCCCAAGAACCAGATGTCACATGACGGCAAGCCAGATGCAGGAGCCAGAGTGAGAGAGAGAGCTTTGTCATAGTGTCTACATGTATTGAATGCAGGCCACACCCTCAAACTCCCCTTAATAGAGCAAAGGCTGTGACTTAAATGAGGTGTGCCTCAAGTGAGGCAGGGATGTGAATCAAGTCCTTTAGTAAGGACATGATTCAAGATACACCCCACACGAATCCTGCCTCATTAGAAGTTTAGGATGTGCAAGACATGATTACACAATACCACAAAATGAAGAACACTTACATCAGAACGAAAAATGGAGGATGACCACATCATTATATAACCGCCAAACTACACCATTACATAACTGCCGAAGTACACGGTTACATAACTGCCAAACTGCTAAGAATCATGGCCTAGACAAGCTGACATATAGCCTTAACTATCACATGATCTAACATAGATATTGTGAGAAATACAATGAGACATTCTCTGTAAGGTATTTAGTACAGTGCCCAGTACATACTTACTAAAAATTAACTATCTGGAAGGGAGGAGGTGGGGCCAAGATAGCAGAATGATTATATTTATGACAACCTAGGAGCACTGAACATTAAATGCAAAGTTAGAAAATGGACTGAGCAGCATAGGGAGGGGGAGACAGTTCAGAAGCAGAGAGGACTTACCGGACCTGAATCATCAGGATCCCTCAGACACCTTTCCTGGGAGCGGCTGTGGTAGGCTGGTGGTGGCATTCAGCTGCAGTTTCCTCAGGGAGAAGCAGCCAGCTGCACAGCCTACTCACACCTCCGGAACCAGAGAAGACCGGTGCTCACCAAAAGCTAAGTACTTGCATGTATTTTACCATGCCCTCTACCCCCAAGCCAGCTTCAGAGGCTGTTGATTTCCCTGAGCCTAAGATAGGACCTGCTGAGTACCCGGAGCCATCCTTCCAGCATTGGAGTAGGAAAACACTCACAATTGGGGGAAAACGTAATTTACCAGCTCCACTAACTGGAGTAGCTCAGAACAGAAGCGGCTCCTGCCCAGGCAAAAATGGTCCATGGACTTTGAATACCTTTCCCCCCTACATGGACCTGTGTGGCCTTTTTCAAGAGAATAGCCCCTTGTTGGCACACTGCAACCATTTCAGCTGTGCGGTGAAGAGGTGGGACTTTGATATTAGATGCCGCTTTTTCTATTAAACAGGGACCTCACCTACCCACATCATGGGCATAAGGACTGGTGGCTCCACTCAGGTCACCCAGCTACCTGCAACAGGGATCCAAGGATAACTGGTAACTCACAGTCCTTACAACCAAAATCATTGGGTGCCCATGGTCTGTCTCCAAAACCTACACACCTGTACGTTCTAGGGAAGAGAGACACACTTTCCTCACAGTCACTTGGGGAACGATTCTTAGCCCCCTGCCTTGTTCAGAGCGTGACCCCTTACTGCAATCAGATACCGGTACCCACACCAATCACCCATACCCCTCTGAGACTGTAGGACACAGCCTGTACCACACACTTGATGATCAGCTACCTGGACACCTGAGCTGAATTCATATAAGGAAAGTGAATGGACTCCTAGACTGATATACCTGATAGGACCTCTAGCCATCTGGTGATAGGATGTCAGAGCTTCAAAGGCGAAAATAATCAAGCTAGCTCACTCAAGAAACATATTTTGGCATATCAAAACAAAGAAATACGCCAGGATGCAGTAAGCAAAAATAAAATAAACTAATATATTAACTTATAGCTGGCTCAGAGACAACAGTCAGTATGATATCACATAAACAAACAGACCATGATCATCTCAAGAAGCTCTCGAAACAAAGAAACGATGGATATCCTGGATGAAGGTGCCTTCCTGGAACTACTGGATGCATAATTCAAAATATTAATATAAAGAACTCTTAAAGGCATCAGGAACAAGATTAGGAAGGAGAACAGGCAATACGCAGAACACACTAAGGAACACACAGATAAAGTAATGGAAGAAATTAAAAGGTGACTCAAGAACATAATAAGAATTTAATAGGTGGCAACAATCCAAGGAGAAACAGCAATCAGAAATTCAGAAGATTAACAAAAAAAATTTTCAGAAGTAAAACTCAATAGAAAGTCAGAGGAGAAGAACGGAGCAAGTAGAAGGCAGAATTGGTGAGCTTGAAGATAACGCACTTGGCATCAATATATTTGAAGAAAAACAAGATAAAAGAATTTTTAAAAATGAAGAAAACTTAAGAATCATGTGAGACTCTAAAAAGAGAAATAACCTATGAGTGATTGGAGTACCAGAACAGGGAGGGATAACAGAAAATACAGAGAATTGTTGAAGATTTGTTGGCAGAAAACTTCCCTGATATCGTGAAAGATAAGAAGATTAACTATCCAAGATGTTCCTCAAACTCCACATAAGGTAGATTTTAAATCAAAGTCACGAAGACATAAAAAAAACTTGCCAAAACCAAAGATAAAGAGAGAATTGTAAGAGCACCTAGGGATAAACAAAAAATCACCTACAAAGGAGAGCCAATAAGAATAAGCTCAGACTACTCGGCAGAAACCATGCAGGCAAGAAGGCAATGGGATGACTTATATAAAGCACTAAAGGAAAAAAATTACCAGCCAAGAGTCACATATCCAGCAAAACTGTCTCTCAAATTTGGAGGTGAAATTAGGACATTTCCAGATTAACCGAAGGTTAGGGAATTCGTAAAAACAAAACCAAAACTACAAGAAATACTAAAGGGAGTTCTTTAGTTAGAAGATCAATAATATCAGGTATCCACCCAAGATTAGAACACTAGACAAAGCAATCAGAGGTCAACCAACACAGGAAAATCACAAAAACATATCAAGATGAAAAAAATGCTGAAAACACAAAAACAGCTATGTTATTATGTAAAAGAAGACAACATTGAAACAATAAAGAGGGACTACAAAATATAGTCATAGTATCTTTCATATGGAGAGGAAGACAAGGGGATATAAAGAAATAAAAGTTAGGTATAAACTTAAAAATATAGGGGTAAATATTAAGGCAACCAAAAAAGAGACTAACTATCCTACTCATCAAAATAAAATGCAAGAAAAAAATAGAGACTCAGCAGAAACAAAATCAATGACAACAAATAAGACAAAAAACAATATATAAACTACTCACCACAAAAAATTAAGTGTGAAGAAGAAACTGTCAACAATACAAAATAAAAAGACATCAAAATGACAGCACTAAATTCATACCTATCTATAATTACGTTGAATATAAATGGACTAAATGCACCAATAAAGAGGCTGAGATTGGCAGAATGAAAAAAAAAACACGATCCATCTATATGCTGCCTACAAGACACATCTTAGACATAAAGACACAAACAAAAAAAGGATGGAAAAACATATACCAAGCAAACAAAAATGAAAAAAAAAGGAGTGGCAGTGATAATTTCTGACAAGATAGACTTTAAAATTAAATCCACCGCAAAGGACAAGAAGGGACACTACATACAAATTAAAGGGACAAAAGACCAGGAGGATATAACCATATTAAATGCTTATGCACCCAATGACACGGGCTGCAAGATACATAAAACAAACTCTAACAGCATTTAAAAGTGAGATAAACAGTTTCACAGTTATACTAGGAGACATCAACACCCCACTTTCAGTGAAGGACAGGACATCCAGAAAGAAGCTCAATAAAGACACGGAAGATCTATATGCCACAATCAACAAACTCGATCTCATAGACATATACAGAACACTCGACCCAACAGCAGCCATGTATACTTTCGTTTCTAGTGCACATGTAACATTCTCCAGAATAGACCACATACTAAGTCACAAAGCAAGCCTTAGCAGAATTGAAAACATCGAAATATTACAAAGCATCTTCTCTGACCATAAGGCCATAAAAGTAGAAATCAATGAGAGAAAAAGCAGGGAAAAGGAATCAAATACTTGGAAACTGAACAATACCCTGCTCAAAAACAACTGGGTCATACAAGACCTTAAGGATGGAATAAAGATATTCATAGAATCCAAAGAGAATGAAAATGCTTCCTATCAGAACCTTTGGGACACAGCAAAAGCAGTGCTCAGAGGTCAATTTATATCAATAAATGCACACATACAAAAAAAAGAAAGGGCAAAAATCAAAGAACTTGATTTTTGCCCTTTCTTTTTTTTGTATGTGTGCATTTATTGATATAAATATAAATCCCTATATCTTGAACAAACAGAGAGCAACAAAAGAAACCTTCAGGCACCAGAAGAAAGGAAATAATAAAAACTAGAGCACAATTAATGAAATACAAAACAGAAAAACAATTGAAATAGTTAACAAGACCAAAAGCTGGTTCACGGAAAAAATTACCAAAATTGATAAACCATGGCCAGACTGACAATAGAAAAACAGGAGAGGAAACAAATAGCCTGAATAAGAAATGAGATAGGTGATATTACAATACACCCAACTGAAATTAAAAGAATCATATCAGATTACTACAAAAAACTGTACTCTAAAAAATTTGAAAACCTAGATGAAATGGATGAATTCCTAGAAAAACACTACCTACCTAAACTAACACAAACAGAGGTAGAACAACTAAATAGACCCATAACAATAGAAGAGACTGAAAAAGGAATCAAAAGACTCCCAACAAAGAAAAGCCCTGGCCGGGATGGCTTCACTGCAGAGTTCCACCAAACTTTCAGAGAAGAGTTAACACCACTACTATTAAAGGTATTTCAGAGGCTCGAAAGGGCAGAATACTCTTAAACCCATTCTAATAACCCAGCATATCCCTGATACCAAAACCAGGTAAAGACTCCACAAAAAAAGAAAATTACAAATCTATATCCCTCATGAACTTAGATGCCAAAATCATCAACAAAATTCTAGCCAGTAGAATTCAACAACATATCCAAAAACTAATGCACCATGACCAAGTGGGATTCATACCCGGTATGCAGGGATGGTTCAACACTAGAAAAACAATTTAATCCATCAAATAAAAAAAAAAAAAAGATGGGGGCGGGGCCAAGATGGTGGATTAAACAGATGCTTCCTTCGAGCCCTATTTACAACAAAGACCCGGAAAAACAAGTGAAACTAGTGTATTTGTGACAAGCTGGGAGCCCTGAGCATCAAAGGCAAGCTTAGGACAATGAACTGAGGGGCAGGGGGAGGAAAAGGCTGTTCAGAAGTGGAGGGGAGTTACCGGAATGGAATCGTGGGGAGCTCTCAGGCACAATTCCCGGAGCGGCGGTGGCAGCAGCGGCAGCAATGGCCTGGCACTAGCATTCAGCCAGAGTTTCCTCAGGGAGAAGCAGCCTGCCACACAGCTTACTCACACCTCTGGAACCTGAGAACGGCGCTCTAGGCAAAAGCTAAGTACGTGCGTATATTTTACCACGCCCCCCACACCCCCAAGCCAGCCTCAGCGGTTGAATCCCTGGGCCGGAGATAGGCCCTGATGAGCACCTAGAGCCATCCTCCCAGCCTTGGAGAAGGAAAAAGTTTGCAGTCTGGGGGACAAGATAATTTGCTAGCTCCATTAACCAGGGGAGCGGCTCCATTAACAGAAGCGGCTCCTGTCCAGGCAGAAATGGTCCGAAGACGTTGAGCACCTTTCCCTTCTGCATGGACTTGTGTGGGCATATATCAGAAGAAAAGGCCCTTCTTGGCAAACTCCAACCATTTCAGCTGTGTGGTGGAGAGGTGGGTGTTTGATGTTTGACATTGCTTTCCCTATTAGACAAGGTCCTCACCCACCCACAACAGGGACCTAAGGACTCGTACCTCTACTCAGGTCACCCAGCCACATGAGACAGGGGTCCAAAGATAACTGGTAACTTCCAGTCCTTACAACCAAAAACTTTGGGTGCCCATGGTCCCTCTGAAGAACACCCCCCAACCAGCACGCTCTACGGAACAGAGACACATTTTCCTTAGAGACACTTCGGGGTCGGTTCTCAGCCCCCTGCCTTGTTCAGAGCGTGACCCTCTGCTGCAATCAGATACCAGTATATATGCCAATCACCCCTGCCCCTCTAAGACTGTAGGACAGAGCCTGTACCACACACCTGATATCAGCTACCTGGAAACCTCTGAATTCATACAAGAAAACTGACTGGACTCCTAGACTGATATACCTGATAACAGCTCTAGCCAGCTGGAGACAGGACACCAGAGCTCCAAAGGCAAAAATAATCAAGCTACCTCACTCAAGCAACCCATAGGGGTATAACAAAACAAAACACAACAAGCAGCTATGACACAGAAAGCAAGCATAAACTAATACAATAACTTCTAGATGGCTCGGAAACAACAGTCAACAGTTACTATCAAGTCACATAAAGAAATAGGCCATGGTCACCTCAACAGGCTCTCAAAATAAAGAATTCAGGGATCTTCTAGATAAAAGTGCATTCTTGGAATTACCAGATGCAGAATACAAAAGTTTAATATACAGAACCCTTCAAGACATCAGGAAGGAAATGAGGCAATATGCAGAACAAGCCAAGGAACACACAGATAAAGCAACTGAAGAAATTAGAAAGATTATTCAGGTACGTAATGGAAAGTTTAATAAGCTGGAAAAATCCATAGACAGACAGCAATCAGAAATTCAGGAGACTAACAAAATTACAGAATTACATAATTCAGTATAAAGTCAGAGGAGCAGAATTGAGCAAGTGGCAGCTAGAATTTCTGAACTCAAAGATAAATCACTTGGCACTAATATATTTGAAGAAAAATCAGAGAAAGGAATTTAAAAAGATGAAGTAAACTTAAGAATCACATGGGACTCTATCAAGAGAAATAACCTACGAGTGATTGGAGTACCAGAACAGGGAGGGATAACAGAAAATTGTTGAAGATTTGTTGGCAGAAAACTTCCCTGATATTATGAAAGATGAGAAGATATCTATCCAAGATTCTCATCACACTACACATAAGGTAGATTTTTTTAAAAAGTCACCAAGACATATTATAATCAAGCTTCCCAAAACCAAAGACAAAGAGAGAATTATAAGAGCTGCGAGGGATAAACGAAAAGTCACCTACAAAGGACTGCAAATAAGGATAAGCTCGGACTACTTGGCAGAAACCATGCAGGCAAGAAGGCAATAGGATGACATATTTAAAAAATTGAAGGAAAAAAATTGCCTACCAAGAATCATATATCCATCAAAACTGTCTCTTAAATATGAAGGTGAAATTAAGACACTTCCAGATATAAGTTGAGGGAATTCATAAAAACGAAACCAAAACTACAAGAAATACTAAAGGGAGTTCTTTGGTTAGAAAATCAATAATATCATGTATCAACCCAAGACTAGAACACTGGGCAGAGCAACCAGAAGTCAACCCAGACAGGGAGATCCAAAACAACAAATTAAGATTATTCAAAAAAAAAAAAAAAGCCCAAAACAGGGTAACAGTAATGTTATTATATAAAAGAAGACAACATTAAAATAATAAAGAGGGGCTAAGAAATGTAATCATACACCTTCCATATGAAGAGGAAGATAGTGATACAAAGAAATAAAAGTTAGTTTTAAATTTAGAAAAATAGGGGTAAATAATAAGGTAACCACAAAGGGGACAAACTAACCTACTAATCAAAATAAAATACAAGGGAAAAACACAGACTCAGAAGAAACAAAATCAACAATAACAAATATGAAGAAAGGACAATGTATAAAGAAAATCTACTCAGCACATAAAATCAAGTGTGAAAAAGAAACTGTCGACACACAAAGACATCAAAATGATAGCCCTAAATTCATACCTATCCATAATTACCCTGAATGTAAATGGACTAAATGCACCCATAAAGAGACAGAGAGTGGCAGAATGGATTAAAAAACAAGATCCGTCTATATGCTGCCTACAAGATACACACCTTAGACTTAGTGAACACAAACAAACTAAAACTCAAAGGATGGAAAAAAATATACCAAGCAAACAATAATCAAAAAAGAGCAGGAGTGGCAACATTAATTTCTGACAAAAGAGAATTTAAAGTTTAATGCATCACAAAGGATAAGGATGGACATTATATAATGATTAAAGGGACAATACACCAAGAAGATATAACCATATTAAATATTTATGCACCCAATAACAGGGCTGCAGGATACATAAAACAAACTCTATCAGCATTGAAAAGTGAGATAGACAACTCCACAGTAATAGTGGCAGACTTCAAAACACCACTTTCAGTGAAGGACAGGACATCCAGAAAAAAAGCTCAATAAAGACATGGAATATCTAAATGCCACAACCAACTTGACCTCGTAGACATACACAGAACACTCCACCCAACAGCAACCAACTATACTTTCTTTTCTAGTGCACATGGAACATTCTCTAGAATAGACCACAGATTAGATCATAAAGCAAGCCTCAGCAGAATACAAAACACTGAAATATTACAAAGCATCTTCTTTGACCATAAGGCCATAACAGTGGAAATCAATAACAGGAAATACAGGGAAAAGAAATCAAACACTTGGAAACTGAACAATATCCTGCTCAAAAAAGACTGGATTATGGAAGACAATAAGGATGGAATAAAGAAATTCAGAGAATCCAATGAGAATGAAAATGCTTCCTATCAGAACCTTTGGGACACAGCAAAACCAGTGGTCAGAGGCCAATTTATATCAATAAATATACACATACAAAAAAAAGAAAGGATCAAAATCAAAGAATTATCCCTACAACTTGAACAAATAGAAAGAGAGCAACAAAAGAAACCCACAGGCACCAGAAAAAAACAAATAATAAAAATTTGAGCTGAACTAAATGAAAAAGAAAAACAATTGAAAGACTTAACAAGATCAAAAGCTGGTTTTTTGAAAAAAAATCAACAAAATTGATAAACCACTGCTCAAAATAACAAAAAAAAAACAGGAAGGAAGAAAATAACCTGAATAATAAATGAGATGGGCAATATTACAACAGAACCAACTGAAATTAAAACAATCATATCAGATTACTATGAAAAACCATACTCAAACAAATTTGAAAACCTAGAAGAAATGGATGAATTCCTAGAAACACACTACCTACATAAACTAACACAGATGTAAAACCCAGAAGCAAAGTAGGGCAACTAAATAAACCCATAAAAAAAGAAGAGATTGAAAAGGTAATCAAAAAACTCCCAACCAAAAAAAAAAAAAAAAAGCCCTGATCCGGACGGCTTCACTGCAGAGTTCTACCAAGCTTTCAGAGGAGAGTTAACACCACTACTACTAAAGGTATTTCAGAGCATAAAAAAGGACAGAATACTACCAAACTCATTCTATGAAGCCACCATATCCCTGATACCAAAAGCAGGTAAACACACCACAAGAAAAGAAAATTCTAGACCTATATCCCTCATGAATGTAGATGCAAAAATCCTCAACAAAATTCTATCCAATGGAATTCAACAACATATCCAAAAAATAATTCACCGTCACCAAGTGAGATTCACACCAGGCATGCAGGGATGGTTCAACATTAGAAAAACAATTAAAGTAACCCACCACATAAATAAAACAAAAGACAAGAATCACATGATTTTATCAATTGATGCAGAAAAGGCATTTGACAAAGTTCAACACTCATCCATGATAAAAACTCTCAAGCAAAATAGGAATAGAAGGAAAATTCCTCAACAGAATAAAGGGCATTTATACAAAGCCAGCTGCCAACATCACCCTAAATGAAGAGAGCCTGAAAACATTCCCATCGAGATCGGGAACCAGACAAGGATGCCCTTTATCACCACTCTTATTCGACATTGTTCAAGAAGCCCTAGCCAGAGCGATTAAGCTAGATAAAGAAATAAAGGGCATCCAGATTGGCAAGGAAGAAGTAAAAGTATCTCTATTTGTAGATGACATGATCTTATACACAGAAAACCCTAAGGTATCTTTAAGAAAACTACTGAAACTAATAAAGAGTTCAGGAGAGTATCAGGATACAAGATAAACATGCAAAAATCAGTTGGATTCCTCTACACCAATGAAAAGAACATGGAAGAGGAAATCAACAAATCAATGCAATTTACAGTAGCCCCCAAGAAGATAAAATACTTACGAATAAATCTTACCAGAGATGTAAAAGACTTATACAAAGAAAACTACAGTACACTCCTGCAAGAAACCAAAACAGACTTACATTAAGTGGAAAAGCACACCTTGCTTGTGGATAGAAAGACTGAACATTATAAAAATGTCTATTCTACCAAAAGCGATCTATACATTTAATGCAATTCTGATCCAAATCCCAATGACATTCTTTAATGAGATGGAGAAACAAATCTCCAACTTCATATGGAAGGGAAAGAGGTCCGGATAAATAAGGCATTACTGAAAAAGAAGAACAAATTGGGAGGCCTTACTTTACCTAATTTTAAAAGGTATTATACCGCCACAGTAGTCAAAACAGCCTGGTACTGGTACAACAACAGATACATGGACCAATGGAATAGAATTGAGAATCCACACAGAAATCCATCCACATATGAGCAGTTGATATTTGACAAAGGCCCCAAAACAGATAAATGGGGAAAAGACAGTCTTTTTAACAAATGGTGCTGGCATAACTGGATATCCATCTGCAAAAAAATGAAACAAGACCCATAGCTCACTCCATGCACAAAAACTAACTCAAAATGGATCAAAGACCTAAATATAAAACGATAAAGATCATGGAAGAAAAAAATAGGGACAACGTTAGGAGCCCTAATACATGGCATAAGCAATATACAAAACATCATAAAGAATGCAGAAGAAAAACTAGATAACTGGGAGCTCCTACAAATCACACACCTATGCTCATCCAAAGACTTCACCAAAAGAGTAAAAAGACTACCTACAGGCTGGGAAACAGTTTTTAGCTATGACATTTCTGATCAGTGCCTAATCTCTAAATTCTACATGATACTGCAAAAACTCAACTGCAAAAAGACAAATAACCCAATTAAAAAATGGGCAAAAGATATGAAGAGACACTTCACTGAAGAAGACATTCAGGCAGCTAACAGATACATGAGGAAATGTTCATGATCATTAGTCATTAGAGAAATGCAGATCAAAACTACAATGAGATTTCGTCTCACCCCAACAAGGCTGGCATTAATCCAAAAAACACAAAAGAATAAATGTTGGAGAGGCTGCGGAGAGATTAGAACACTTCTACACTGCTGGTGGGAATGTCAAATAGTACAACCACTTTGGAAATCAATTTGGCGCTTCCTTAAAAAGCTAAAAATAGAACTACCATATGATCCAGCAATCCCACTCCTTGGAATATATCCTAGAGAAATAAGAGCCTTTACACGAACAGATACATGCACAACCATGTTTATTGCAGCACTGCTTACAATAGCAAAAACATGGAAGCAACCAAGATGCCCATCAACAGATGAATGGATAAATAAATTATGGTATATTCACACAATGGAATACTATGCATCGATAAAGAACAGTGACGAATCTGTGAAACATTTCATAACATGGAGGAACCTGGAAGGCATTATGCTAAGTGAAATTAGTTGCAAAAGGACAAATATTCTATAAGACCACTATTATAAGAACTTGAGAAATAGTTTAAACCAAGAGGAAAATATTCTTCTGTGGTTACGAGAAGGGGAGGGAGGGAGGGTGGGAGAGGGGCATTCACTAATTAGATAGTAGATAAGAACTACTTTAGGTGAAGGGAAAGACAGCACGCAATACAGGGGAGGTTAGCACAATTGGACTAAACCAAAAACAAAGAAGTTTCCTGAATAAACTGAATGCTTCGAAGGCCAGTGTAGCAGGAGCAGGGGTCTGGGGACCACGGTTTCAGGGAACATCTAAGTCAATTGGCATAAATAATCTATTAAGAAAACATCCTGCATCCCACTTTGAAGAGTGGCGTCTGGGGTCTTAAATGCTAGCAAGCAGCCATCTAAGATGCATCAATTGGTCTCAACCCACCTGGATCAAAGGAGAATGAAGAACACCAAGGACAGAAGGCGATTACAAGCCTAAGAGACAAAAATAGCCACACGAACCAGAGACTACATCATCCTGAGACCAGAAGAACTAGATGGTGCCCAGCAACAACCAATGATTGCCCTTACAGGGAACACAGCAGAGAACCCCTGAGGGAGCAGGAGAGCAGTGGGACACAGACCCCAAATTCTAAAAAGATCAGACTTAATGGCCTGACTGAGACTAGAAGGACCATGGCCCCCAGACCTTCTGTCGGCCCAGGACAGGAAACATTCCTGAAGCCAACTCTTCAGACATGGATTGGACTGGAAAATGGGTTGGAGAGGGATGCTGGTGAGGAGTGAGCTTCTTGGATCAGGTGGACACTTGAGATTATGTTGGCATCTCCTGCCTGGAGGGGAGATGAGAGGGTGGAGGGGGTTAGAAGCTGGCGAAATGGACACGAAAGGAGAGAGTGGACGGAGAGAGCAGGCTGTCTCATTAGGGGGAAAGTAATCGGGAGTGTGTAGCAAGGTGTATATGGGTTTTTGTGTGAGAGACTGACTTGATCTGTAAACTTTCACTTAAGGCACAATAAAAATTATTTAAAAAAAAAACACAAGAACCACATGATTTTATCGATTGATACAGAAAAGGCATTTCAAAACATTCAACACGCATTCATGATAAAATCTCTCAGCAAAATAGGGACAGAGGGAAAATTCTTGAGTGTAAAAAAGGGCATTTATACAAAGACATCAACCAATATCATCCTAAATGTAGAGTCTGAAAGCATTCCCTTAAGATAGGGAACCAGATAAGGATGCCCTTTATCACCATTCTTATTCAGCATTGTGCTGGAGGTCCTAGTCAGAGCAATTAAGCTAGATAAAGAAATAAAGGGCATCCAGATCAGTAAGGATGAAGTAAAAGTATCTCTCTTTGCAGAACACATGATATTATACACAGAAAACCGGAAAGAATCCTCATGAAAACTACTGAAACTAATAGAAGAGTTCAGCAGAGTATCGGGATACAAGGTAAACATACAAAAATCAGTTGGATTCCTCTACACCAACAAAAATAACATCGAAGAGGAAATCACCAAATCAATGCCATTTACAGTAGCCCCCAAGAAGATAAAGTACTTAGGAATAAATCTTGCCAGAGATGTAAAAGAGCTATACAAAGAAAACTACAAGACACTACTGCAAGAAACCAAAGCAGACCTACATAAGTGGAAAAAACATACCTAGCTCATGGATAAGAATACTTAAAATAGAAAAAATGTCTATGCTACCAAAAGCCATCTATACATACAATGCACTTCCGATCCAAATTCCAATGTCATTTTTTAAGGTGATAGAGAAACAAATCACCAACTTCATATGGAAGGGAAAGAAGCCTCGGATAAGCAAAGCATTACTGAAAAAGAAGAAGAAAGTGGGAGGCCTCACTCCACCTGATTTCAGAACCTATTATACAGCCACAGTAGTCAAAACAGCCTGGTATTGGTACAACAACAGGCACGTAGACCAGCTGAACAGAATTGAGAACCCAGATATAAATCCATCCATATATGAGCAGCTGATATTTGACAAAGGCCCAGTGTCAGTTAATTGGGGAAAAGATAGTCTTTTTAACAAATGGTGTTGGCATAACTGGATATCCATTTGCAAAAAGATGAAACAGGACCCATACCTCACACCATGCAAAAAAACTAACTCCAAGTGGATCAAAGACCTAAACATAAAGACTAAAACGATAAAGATCATGGAAGAAAAAATAGGGACAACCTTAGGAGCCCTAATACAAGGCATAAACAGAATACAAAACATTACCAAAAATGACGAAGAGAAACCCGATAACTGGGAGCTCCTAAAAATCAAACACCTATGCTCATCTAAAGACTTCACCAAGAGTAAAAAGACCACCTACAGACTGGGAAAGAATTTTCAGCTATGACATCTCCGGCCAGCGCCTGATCTCTAAAATCTACATGATTCTGTCAAAACTCAACCACAAAAAGACAAACAACCCAATCAAGAAGTGGGCAAAGGATATGAACACACACTTCACTAAAGAAGATATTCAGACAGCTAACAGATACATGAGAAAATGCTCTCGATCATTAGCCATTAGAGAAATGCAAATTAAAACTACGATGAGATTCCATCTCACTCCAACAAGGCTGGCATTAATCCAAAAAACACAAAATAATAAATGTTGGAGAGGCTGCGGAGAGATTGGAACTCTTATACACTGCTGGTGGGAATGTAAAATGGTACAACCACTTTGGAAATCTATCTGGTGTTATCTTAAACAGTTAGAAATAGAACTACCATACAACCCAGAAATCCCACTCCTCGGAATATACCCTAGAGAAACAAGAGCCTTCACACAAACAGATATATGCACACCCATGTTTACTGCAGCTCTGTTTACAATAGCAAAAAGCTGGAGGCAACCAAGGTGTCCATCAACGAATGAATGGGTAAATAAATTGTGGTATATTCACACAATGGAATACTAAGCATCGATAAAGAACAGTGACGAATCTCTGAAACATTTCATAACATGGAGGAACCTGGAAGGCATTATGCTGAGCGAAATCAGTCAGAGGCAAAAGGACAAATATTGTATAAGACCACTATTATAAGATCTTGAAAAATAGTATAAACTGAGAAGAACACATACTTTTGTGGTTACGAGGGCGGGAGGGAGGGAGAGGGTCTTTTACTGATTAATCAGTAGATAAGAACTGCTTTAGGTGAAGGGAAAGACAACACTCAATACATGGAAGGTCAGCTCAATTGGACTGGACTAAAAGCAAAGAAGTTTCCGGGATAAAATGAATGCTTCAAAGGTCAGCGGAGCAAGGGCGGGGGTTTGGGAACCATGGTTTAAGGGGACTTCTAAGTCAATTGGCAAAATAATTCTATTATGAAATCATTCTGCATCCCATTTTGAAATGTGGCGTCTGGGGTCTTAAATGCTAACAAGCGGCCATCTAAGATGCATCAATTGGTCTCAACCCACCTGGAGCAAACGAGAATGAAGAACACCAAGGTCACACGACAACTAAGAGCCCAAGAGACAGAAAGGGCCACATGAACCAGAGACCTACATCATCCTGAGACCAGAAGAACTAGTTGGTGCCCGGCCACAGTCGATGACTGCCCTGACAGGGAGCACAATATAGAACCCCTTAGGGAGCAGGAGATCAGTGGGATGCAGACCCCAAATTCTCATAAAAAGACCATACTTAATGGTCTGACTGAGAATAGAGGAATCCCGGCGGTCACGGTCCCCAAACCTTCTGTTGGCACAGGACAGGAACCATCCCCGAAGACAACTCATCAGACATGAAAGGGACTGCACAGTGGGTAGGAGAGAGATGCTGATGAAGAGTGAGCTGATTATATCAGGTGGACACTTGAGACTGTGTTGGTATCTCCTGTCTGGAGGGTGGATGGGAGGATAGAGAGAGTTGGAAGCTGGCAAAATTGTCACGAAAGGAGAGACTGGAAGGGCTGACTCATTAGGGGGAGAGCAAGTGGGAGCATGGAGTAAGATGTGTATAAACTTATATGTGACAGACTGACTTGATTTGTAAACTTTCACTTGAAGCTCAATAAAAGTTAATTAAAAAAAAAAAAAAGTAAGATAATCAAATACATCAACACGACTTTCTTTAGCTTGTTGCCCTGCATGGGTGGATCCATTGATATCCTGTTTTTTGCAATTTGTTTCATAACACAGGGATGCCTGACAATCTCTCACTGTTCTTCAGTCACATGGACTAGTATTATATCCATTGTTTTTGCTTTGGGTAGTCAATAAAGGATTATGTAATGAAAAAAAAAAAATGTCTATTCTACCAAAAGCAATATATAGATAAAATGCAATTCCTATTCAAATTCCAGTGACATTTTTTAATGAGATGGAGAAACAAGTCACCAATTTCATATGGAAGGGAAATGGGTCCCAAATAAGTAAAGCATTACCGAAAATGAAGAACAAAGTGGGAGGCCTCACTCTACCTGATTTTGGAACCGATTATACCGCCACAGTAGTCAAAACAGCCTGGTACTGGTATAACAACAGATACACAGACCAATGCAACAGAATTGAGAATCCAGACAGAAATCCATCCACATATGAGCAGTTGATATTTGACAAAGGCCCAAATTCAATTAAATGGGGAAAAGATAGTCTCTTTAAAAAATGGTGCTTGCATAACTGGATATCCATCTGTAAAAAATGAAACAAGACCCATACCTCACACAATGCACAAAAACGAACTCAAAATGGATCAAAGACCTAAATATAACATCTATAACAATAAAGATCATGGAAGAAAAAATAGTGACAACTTTAGGAGCCCTAATACATGGCATAAACACTATACAAAACATTACTAACGATGCAAAAGAGAAACCAGATAACTGGGAGCTCCTAAAAATCAAACACCTGTGCTCATCCAAAGACTTCACCAAAAGAGTAAAAAGACTACCTACAGACTGGGAAAAAGTTTTTAGCTATGACATTTCTGATCAGCACCGGATCTCTAAAATCTACATGATACTGCAAAAACTCAACTACAAAAAGAAAAATAACCCAATTAAAAAATGGGCAAAGGATATGAATAGGCACTTCACTAAAGAAGACATTCACGTAGCTAACAGACACATGAAGAAATGTTCACGATCATTAGCCTTTAGAGAAATGCAAATCAAAACTGCAATGAGATTGCATCTCTCTCTAGCAAGGCTGGCATTAATCCAAAAACACACAAAATAATAAATGCTGGAGAGGTTGTGGCGAGACTGGAACACTTATACACTGCTGGTGGGAATGTAAAATGGTACAACTGCATTGGAATTGATCTGGCACTTCCTTAAAAAGCTAGAAATAGAATTACCATAAGATCCAGCAATCCCACTCCTTGGAATATATCCTAGAGAATTAAAAGCCTTTACACAAACAGATAAATGCACATCCATGTTCACTGCAGCACTGTTTACAACAGCAAAAAGATGGAAGCAACCAAGGGGCCCGTCGACAGATGAATGGATAAATAAATTATGGTATATTCACATAATGGAATACTACACATCGATAAAGAACAATGATGAATCCGTTGAACATTTTATGACATGGAGGAATCTGGAAGGCATTATGCTGAGTGAAATTAGTCAGTTGCAAAAGAACAAATATTATATAAGACTACTGTTCTAATAACTTCAGAAGTAGTTTAAACAGAGAAGAAAATATTCTTTGATGGTTACGAGGTGGCGGGGAGGGAGAGAGGAAGGAAGGGATAGGGGTTTTCATTAATTACATAGTAATTAAGAATTATTTTAGGTGAAGGGAAAGACAACACAATACAGGCCAGGTCAGCACAACTGGGCTAAACCAAAAGCAAAGAAGTTTCCTGGGTAAACTGATCACTTCCAAGACCAGAGTAGCTAGGGCGGGGATCTGGGGGCCATGGCTTCAGGGGACATCTAAGTCAATTGGCATAATAAAATCTATTAAGAAAATATTCTGCATCCCACTTTGGAGTGTGGCTTCCGGGGTCTCTAACATTAGCAAGTGGCCATCTAAGATGCATCAATGGGTCTCAACCCACCTGGAGCAAAGGAGAATGAAGAACACCAAAGACACAAGGTAATTATGAGACCAAAAGACAGAAAGGACCACTTAAGCCAGAGACTGCATCGGCCCAAAAGGATAACAGCTAGGTGGTGCCCAGCTACAACCGATGACTGCCCTGAGAGGGAACACAACAGAGAACTCCTGAGGGAGCAAGAGAACAGTGGGATGCAGACCTCAAATCCTCATAAAAAGACCAGACTTAATTGTCTGACTGAGACTAGAAGGACCCCGGAGGGCATGGTCCCCGGACCTTTTGTTAGCCCAAGAGAGGAGCCATTCCCAAATCCAACTTTTCAGATAGGGACTGGACTGGACTATAGTATAGAAAATGATTCTGGTGAAGAATTAGCTTCCTGGATCAAGTAGACACATGAGACTATGTTGGCATCTGGTGTCTAGAGAGGGGAGATGAGAGAGCAGAGGGGGTCAGAAGCTGTCTGGACGGACACAAAAATAGAGTTGGGGGAGAGTGTGCTGTCTCATTACTGGGAGAGCAATTAGGAGTATATACATTTTTTTACACCAAGGTGTATATAAATTTCTGTATAAGAGATTGACATGATTTGTAAACTTTCACTTAAAGCACGATAAAAATTAAAAAAAAAAAATTAGCTATCTGGATGATGGTTTTTGCATAGACCTGTACATGTCCAGATTGTGGTAGATGGCTTGAGCCCACCATAACTCCATATGATATACACTATCAGAAAAATTGCAGGAATTCTCCAGTTATACTATCCACCTACTACCAGCTCAGTGACATGATTTATTTATTCTAATGTGTCGCCTGTATAATAATATCTATATTACATCTGAAAGTCAGAAGCAGAAATAGCTATGAATCTGCAAAAAAAAACTTTTTTATATTTTAAAGCCTCATTCAACATTTCCTCCTCTGACAAGACTCCTGGGAGTCCCTCTGGGCCTTCCATAAACATGATGCCGTGATGGATCATTACTGTGGGACAATGCTAAGCCTCTGTCACGTACGTGTAGTATACACAGTCCTCAAGGACTTACTTGTATATCTTTCATTCCTCAACGTACCAGTGCAAACAAGACCTTCATGCACAGGTAACCACCATCCATCTGTCAGTGTGTCATATGGTGGTGGCTTGCATGTTGCTATGATGCTGGAAGCTATGCCACCAGTATTTCAAATACTAGCAGGGTTACCCATGGTGGACAGGTTTCAGTGGAACTTCCAGACTAAGATAGGCTAGGAAGAAAGGCCTGGCCATCTACTTCCAAACATTAGTCAATGAAAACCCTGTGGACCACAGAATATCGTCCACGACTTCAACTCACTTACTTTGGATGGGTCATGAGGAGGGACCATCAATGGAGAAGGACATCATGTTTGGTACAGTGGAGGGCCAGCAAAGGCAAGGGAAACCCTTAATAAGATGGGCTGCCACAACGGACTCAAACATACCAATGATCATGAAGATGACACAGGATTGGGCAGTGTTTCCATCAGTTGTACACGAGGTCACCACGAGTCAGAACGACTCGACAGCAACAACAACACATATCTGAATAAAGCTGAACCGCCTTGAGGCCTGCCTCTGCCCAACAGTATATCCACAAAGAATGGCTGGATACGGACTTGCCAGTGTATTACCCACCAAAAAAAAACACTCTAAAATTCTTCCTCAAATAACCATTTCCCCAAACCTTCAAACAGCTTCTTAAAAATAAAACATAAAAAAATCTCATCTATCCCACCTCTCATTCTACATCATCCCCACCCTAGAGCCCCCTCGCTCCCATCCTGCTTTCTCCCTGCTGTAACATTTACTGAGCTCAGGACACCAGACCCCTCTCTTCAGTGTATGATCCCTGCATAGCAGAGTCTGGCCTGAGTGCTTTGCTCACTTTTAAAGCAGCCCACTGGATTTCTTGTTAACAAAATTCTCCATCTTGTTCCACAGGAAGCCCACCACAAGCAATGCCTCTACCCCTGGCTCGGTGTCCACTTAAACCTCCTTCCAGCAAGAAAACCCCCCAAGCTTCTCACACTCCAGAACAGGGCTAAAGAAACAAGGACCTTATCTGCTCTCAGCCTGACTTGCAGGGCAAAGCCAGCATGAATCAGTGGTGCCCTTTTTGCTACTGACAGACAAAGTAGTTATGCTCATAACCAAGAGCCTCTCGTCAAACCCTCAGGGCTTTAAATCCTTCCCAAATAAACTGCACTTTGTAAAGAAACCTCCTAAACGATGTTGTGCAGGGAAGTTAATGCAGGCACAGAAGGATGGTGTAACATTTCACCATCTGCCTGTGACAATAATAATGCCTCTGCCTTGCAAAACGTCTAATTGATTGTGCAACAGAAGCACAATATCCTGCCAAAATCTAATGATCAAAGATTACTCCGAAATTGTACCTTTGCAGAGGAAGAGTGCCAA
This sequence comes from Elephas maximus indicus, assembly GCF_024166365.1. NCBI lineage: Eukaryota > Metazoa > Chordata > Mammalia > Proboscidea > Elephantidae > Elephas > Elephas maximus. Next base: position 65,943,148 of record NC_064838.1, read on the forward strand.
GGTCAGTGCTCCTAAGGACCAATTTTTAGGATATGAACTTGCTGGTGGCAGGATGACAGGAGTCTTGGGTCTCAGACAAGATGAAGTTGACTAACTTTATTATACTTGTCTTAGAGCACTAATGTTAAGCTTGGTCTACAAAGACAGCAGAGAGATAGGAAATCAGTTCAGGACAGTGTTTCCCATTGATGGAATGGAAAATGGCTTAAAAATTTTAGGACAGTGTTTCCCACTGATGCAATGGAAAATGGCTTAACGTGGGGTGGAAGGACATCATCTGGGATTCCTATTGAGGATCTCAAGCCAGGAGAGTTTATTCCAGAGAAGTCATGTCATGCATAGTCAGATGTCCATGTTCTGTGCTAGCAGGGCTTGGACCTTGCTGGGTGCCATTTTTTTCTACAATGGAACAGCTCAGGCCTTAACTTCAAGGGCTTAGGAAGAAAGAGCTAGAAAGGAGAGAGGCTACTTTGACTTCACAAGTTTCTTAAAACTTCCTTTTCCTGCAGGGAGGACACAGTTGAGAATTTTTGGGCTAAGTCAAATGGAAACTGGTCACTTAGCCTACTGCCTCCTGCCCAGTTCTCCATGACCAAAGGGTCACTGACCACTATTAAAAAATTAAATCACAATCTGGCTTTAAAAAACTATATATATTTTTCCTATATATACAATATATTTTATGTATATTCCCTCTATATATTTATTCAGAATGGACTTGACAGCAATGGGTGTGTGTGTTTACAACACACACACACACACACAGAGAAAGAGATTCTTGGTGCTGATTACTATTTAAACTGAAAAATCTTTTCAACTTTTTCTTTATATTAAATGTTATTGGGTGCTGTCATATCGGTTCTGAATCATAGCAACCATACGGATAACAGAACAAAATGTTGCCCCATCCTGTACCATCCTCACAATCATTGCTATGTTTGAGCTCATTGTTGTAGCCACTGTGTCAGTCCATCTCAATGAGAGTCTTGCTCTTCTTTGCTGACCCTCTACTTTACCAAGCATGATGTTCTTCTCCAGGGATTCATCCCTCCTGATGACACGTCTGTAGGATCACTGTAAGTCAAAATCGACTCAATGGCAACAGATTAAACTAAATGACAAGGAGCTAAATAGTCTTTTATTGCTAGCTGATCGTAAACAGTTCCATTCTTCTCAGAGGGAAACTTATTTTCCAGTATGTGCTTCTGTAAAATCAATTAGATTGCTACTCCATTATTTATTTTTATGTTTTAATTTTAAAACATGTAACAACATTGCTTTTTTACACTATAAATTATTACTTTCTTTTCATGGCAAATGATACTGGTTTTTCATTCATGCTGGGGGTTCACAAATTCTGTTTTAAATAAATGAGTTTAAATAAACAAACATGAGCCTTTTTAAAGACAAGTATTAAAATAGTAAAAGTGGTCTGCACACGTGGTCCAAAGCGAAGAAGTTTGTGGTCAGCTCTTCCTTAACCCAGTCCCTTCCTCTTCACCACCATCTAGTTTTCCCCCTGTGTTCAGGTGTGAAAGTTCTGAGACTCTCTTTTTCTCTTTACTCTTATACTCAGTTGGGATCTTTCACAACCACCTTGTCAACGTATTTGGGAGAAGGTTATCTATGTAGAAAGGGTCACGTTCTCTCTTACTGGATATAAGCAGGATAAACAAAACAATGAGCCAGTCAGAGGGCCTTTTGGTTTTTGGTTTTTAACAGTGGCAAAAACTTTTTGTTTTTAACAGTGGCAAAGGTAGCCAAACGTCCCATTTGGCCAGAAGCTTGTTCTTTCTGCTTTTTTCCAATGGTCTTGAATGGCTCTATGAGACAACGAGCCAACTTAGCAGGTAGAAGGCTAGGTTTTTTATATCAGGAAGTCTCACTTTTTAGCTTTGCAGCCCTATCTTTATTAGCATCGTATTCTTGGACAAATCACCCCCGAGGCCTGAATTTCTTCACCTAACAAATGAAGATCAATTTCACAAAGGAGCTAACAAACAACAGGCACTTAGCCTAGGGTCAGGCACACAGAAGTGCTCAACAAGAACTACTATTACTATTATTCTAATTATTGATAAAGGAGCCCTGGTTGAGCACTTGACTGCTAACTGAAAGGCTGGTGATTCAAACCCACCCGCTGGCTCCATGGGAGAAAGGCCTGGCCATCTCCTGCCATAAAGATTGCAGCCAAGAAAACCCTATGGGGCAGTTCTACCTGGGGTTGCCATGAGTCAAAACTGACGTTATGGCACATAACAACAACAACAATTATTAAGAATGTTCATTAAACCACATAGCTACAGTGATTTTCATTATGACAGGAGCTTTCTGCTTTCAAAAAAGTGCTGTTGTCTTACTAATTGTCTACTTAATTCTGGCTACAACCTAAAGCCTCTTCAAGCATCTCTTGACACTTGTTCAAGACATACTAGAGCCTACCATGCAACCAGCCCTATTGTGGGCACTGAGGGAACAGCACCAAACAAAGCAGACCAAAGTTCTTGCCATACAGCCTCACATTTTAGCACAGAGAGAGGCAGTATACACAATAAACAAATGTTATGTTCGGCAGTATGAATGCTAGAGAAAAAACAAAGCCAGGATGTATCTATCTCTCTCCAAATGTCAAAGGCCTTGACCATTAAGATAAAGGATCTATCTCCTGGAACACTTGAGTTTTTAATCATGTAACTCATCAAGGCCTTTAGATGTTACAACCTGATTTTTGAACCAATTATCTCCTTGGTGCGATTTCAGAAATAAGGGAAACCCACAACTATTGGTCTCTACTCATCTGGAGCAAAAGAGAAAGAAGGAAACCAAAGACTCAAAGAAGAAACTAGTCTACAGTACTAATAGTTCACATGAACCATGGTCTCATCTATGCTTAGACCAGAAGAACTAGATGGTGCCCAGCTACCACTACCTACCATTCTAACCAAGGACAAAATAGATGGTCCTGGATAGAATGGGAGAAAATTGTAGAACAAAACACAAATTCTTAAAAAATAGCCATACTTACTGGACTGGTAGAAACTAGAAGAACCACTGAGACAAACATCCTAAGATACCCTTTAAACTTTGAAACCATTCCTAGAGGCTACCAGGAGCTACAGGGACAAGGAAGAATCTTCCCCTAGAGCCTGTGGATTGGCTTATAAAATAAACAATATCACTGATGAGTACTGTATTCCTTTAATAATAATAATAAAAAAAATTATCTATACAGGACTAAAAGGTAAACATTTACCCTAAAGCAAAGATGAGAAAGGGGGTAGGGGAGTTAGACAGGGAAGTAGAACAACCAGAACAGAAAAAAATGAGAATATTGACACAATGTGGAAAATATAGCCAATGTCACTGAGCAATATGTATAGAAATTGTTAAATGGGAACCTAATTTGCTTTGTAAACTTTCACCAAAAACACAATAAAATATTTTAAAAAGAACAAAAGAAATAAGAGGACCTCAAAAAGCTAAAAAGAAAAATATTCCCCCTGCCTATGTGCTCACACCTAAAATCCATTCCAGAGGTAAGGGGTGGAACAAAAAGGTTTTTTGTGTGTGTGGTAGCCAAGGCCAGGCTATCAAATATTGGGCACATATGGTATAGCACTCCCAGTCGCTGTTGTGGCAGGTATTATCAAGTTTTCCTCTTTCTTGCTAAGCTCAGAACTAGCTTCCCCGTACTACCCTCTAGACAAAGTCTGCTAGTGATTACAGTTAGCATAAGAGATGGTATCTATGGGTCATCATAGGGTTTGAAATAAAGTTTAAATGTAAACACATCTAGGAAAGGTATCATATTGATTTAAAATCGCACTAGTCCTAAAAGTACATTGTTATCAGCAGAGGAGAACAGCTAAGAAGAAATGCCGTAAGTACGTGGGGGGGCGGGGAGAAGGAGAGTGAACATAGGGAAGGGTAGGGACATATTTGCAATTCCACCCACACTCACATCTCAACATGCGTCATAGCACCTTCCGCACTCCCTCTGATTCAAAGGAACCAGCTCCATTAGTGTCTCTTATGTCTTTTACACAGACACATCGTTGAGCCCACAAATTATAGTGCCCACAAATGGCAACTCTATTCTTCCACTTGCTCGGGCCAAACACCTTTTGAGACCATCAGCAAATCCTTTCAGCCCAAGCATCAAAAGATTAAAAGAATCCAACCATTTCTCATTCCCGCCACCACTACCTCCCAAACACAGCCATTGCCATGTCTTGCCTATATGAATGCAAGAATTCCTTAACAACCTCAGCTTCTGTCCTTGCTCACATACTTACTATATGTTATGGGTTGAATTGCATCCCCCAAAAATACATGTTGAGGTTCTAAATCCCGGTACCTGTGAATGTGGCCTTATTTAGGAATAACATCTTTGCATATGTAACCAGATAATGTGAGGTCATACTGAAGTGAGTGGGCCCGAATCCAATATGATGGATGTCCTCATGAAAAGAGACAAGACAAAGACACACAAAAACAGAGGAAGCCCATGTGAAGACAGAGGTGGAGACTGAAGTCAGCTGCCACAAGTCTAGGAATGCCTGGGGCTACCATGAGCTACAGGGACAAGGAAGAATCTTCCCCTAGAGCCTGTGGAGACAGCAAGGCCGTGTGGACACCCTGAATTGGGATATCTAGACACTAAAGGTATGAGAGAATAAATTTCTGAAGTTTTAAGCCCCACCCCCCAGTTTGTGGTAGTTTCTTAAGGCAGCCGGAGGAAACCAAAACACTCTCTATTCTCATTCAAAAATCTTCTAAAATCTCAATCAGGCCAAGTCCCTCCTCTGGCCAAAAACCTCCAGGATCTTCCCATCTCATTCAGAGTAAAATCCTACAAGGTCCTGGGGGCTTTTGTCCTCAGCCATCTAGCTGAACTCTTCTCCTTCGCGTATACTCTGTTCTCCAGCCACACAGGCCTTCTTGCTTTCCTCCAACACTCCTGACGTGCTTCGGCCTCAACACCTTTGAATGTGCCTGGGATACCTTTCTTCCAGGGAGCAATATGGCTGCTTCCTCATTCCAATCAGGTCTCTGACCAAATGCCCCCTTTTCTGAGAGGTACTCCTACATCGCCCAACTTAAAACAGCACACACATAAGCCCTCACCTCCACCCTTCATGTTATTTCACCTTACCCTGCTGGATAATTCATCACGACACTTATCACTACCTGAAATAATAGTCCTTCCTCCTGTCCTTCCTTCCTTCCATCATTATCTGTTACCCAATAGAATGTAAGGTCCATCAGAATAAGGGCAAAGTGTGTTCTGCTTATTCTTATGCCTAGAATAGTATCTGGCCCAGAGCAGACTTATAAACTGCTGTTGATTAAACCTCACCCCACAGAGAAATGGTGCCATAACACAGAAGGAAGAAACCGCTACATCAACAAACACAGCTGCTTTGCTTGAGTGGCTTCTGCTTGATCTCCCGTAACAGTGGATGATCAAGGTCTAAACACATAATGATAGTGCTGGAGTGACAGGAAGTGAAAGTTCTTTACTCTTGAAGGAAAGCTAGATGCTATCTGTGGCATTTAGATTTTGAAATGTCGGTGGTATAGCTTCCAGCGTCACAGCAACTCATAAGCCACCATGGTACAGCAAACTAACAGACAAGTGGCGGTACCAGCAGGGTCACCCATGGTGGACAGGTTTCAGTGAAGCTTCCAGACTAAGACAGGTTAGGAAGAAGGACCTGGCAGTCTGCTTCTGAAAAAGACTTGCCAGTGAAAAGCTTATAGAAAGCAATGGAACACTGTCTAATACAGAGCCAGAAGACGAGCACCTCAGGTTGGAAGGTACTCAAAATAAAACTGAGGAGGAAATGCCTCCTCAAAGTAGAGTAGACCTTAATGACATGGATGGAGTAAAACTTCTGGGGCCTTCATTTGCTGATGTGGCATGACTCAAAATGAGAATAAACAGCTACAAACATTCATTGATAGTATGAGTGTAAGATGTACAAAGTATGAATCTAGGAAAATTGGAAGTCATCAAAAAAGAAATGGAACACATAAAGATCAATATCCTAGGCATTAGGGAGCTGAAATAGACTCGAATTAGCCATTCTGAATCAGAAAATCACATGGTCTACTACACCAGGAATGACTAATTGAAGTGGAACGGAGTTGCATTCATGGTCAAAAAGAACATTTCAAGATCTGTCCTGAAGTAAAAGCTGTCAATGATAGGAAAATATTCATATGATTACAAGGAACACCCATTAATACAACTATTATTCAAATTTACCCACCAACCACTAAGGTCAAAGATGAAGAAACTGAGGATTTTTACCAACTTCTGTAGTCTGGAACTGATGGAACATGCAATCAAGATGCACTGGTAATTACTGGTGATTGAAATGTGAAAGTTGGGAACAAAGAAGAAGGAACAGTAGTTGTAAAATATGGCCTTAGTGACAGAAACGATCCCAGGGATCGCATTGTAGAATTTTGCAAGACAACCAACTTATTCATTGGAAATACCAATTTCAACAACATAAACAACAACTACAAACATGGACCGCGCTGGATGGAATACACAGGAATCAGATCAACTACATCTGTGGAAAAAGACAATGGAGAAGCTCAGTATCATCAGTCGAACAAGGCCAGGGGCCAACTGCAGAACAGACCATCAATTGCTCATATGCAAGTTCAAGTTGAAATGGAAGAAAATTAAAACAAGTCCACGAGAGCCAAAATATGACCTTGCGTATATCCCACCTGAATTTACAGACCGTCTCAGGAAGAGATTTGACATATTGAACACTAATGACCAAAGACCAGACAATTTGTGGGATGACATCAAGGACAACATACGTGAAAAAAAGGGAAAGGTCATTAAAAAGACAGGAAAGAGATAAAAGACCAAAACAGATGTCAGAAGGCACTCTGAAACTTGTTCTTGAACACAGAGCAGCTAAAGCTAAAGGGAGAAATAATGAAGTAAAAGAGCTAAACAGAAGATCTCAAAGGGTGGCTCAAGAAGACAAACCGAGGTATTATAATAAAATGTGTGAAGACCTGGAGACAGAAAACCAAAAGGGAAGAATTCACTCAACATTTCTCAAGCTGTAAGAATTAAAGGAGAAATTGAAGGATTCTATGGGTTAAAAATTGAATGATGCAGGAAGCATTAAAAGAAGATGGAAAGAATACACTGGGTCACAGTACCAAAAAGAACTGGTTGACACGCGACCATTTCAGGAAATAGCATATTATCAAGAACTGACAGTGCTGAAGGAAGAAGTCTAAGCTGCACTGATGGCACTGGCAAAAAACAGGGCTACAGGAATTGTCAAAATACCAACTGAGATGCTGCAACAAACGGATGCAGCGCTGGAAGTGCTCACTCGTCTATGCCAAAAAATTTGGAAGATGACTACCTGACCAATCAACTGGAAGAGATCCACATTTATGCCTATTCCAAAGAAAAGTGATCCAACAGAATGCCAAAATTACCGAAGAATATCATTACTATCACACACAAGTAAAATTTTACTGAGGATAATTAAAAAATGGTTACAGCAGTGCACAGACAGGGAACTGCCATAAATTCAAGCAGTGAATTCAGAAGAGGATGTGGAAGGTGGGTTATCACTGCTGCCATCAAATGGATCTTGGCTAAAAGCAGAGAATACCTGAGAGATGTTTGCCTGTGTTTCATTGACTATGTAAAAGAATTAGACTGTATGGATCATAACAAATTATGGACTACATAAGATGTCACTGTGAATAAGGAAGACCGAAGAAGACTTGACACCTTTGAATTGTGGTGTTGGCAACGAATATTGAATATACCGTGGACTGCCAAAAGAACGAAAAAATCTGTCTTGGAAGAAGCACAACCAGAATGCTCCTTAGAAGCAAGGATGGCGAGGCTGCTTCTTACACACTTTGGACATGTTGTCAGGAGGGATCAGTCCCTGGAAAAGAACATCATGCTTGGTAAAGTACAGGGTCAGCAGAAAAGAAGATGACCCTCAACGAGATGGATTGACACAGTGGCCACAACAATGGGTTCAAGCATAACAATGACTGTAAGGGTGGTGCAGGACTGGGCAGTGTTTCGTTCTGTTGTTTATAGGGTCATTATAAGTCAGAATCGACTCAACGGCACCTAACAACAACAGCCAAAATCTAACATGGTGTCAAAAGGTTTCTTCATTGGAACTGATAGTTACTTCTAAAGTAGAAGATGGTTTTGAGAATGTCACTTACCCACTTTAAGGCACCTTTAATCCCTAAAATGAATGGCCACACCAGGAACGAAGCAGGCAGTAGGATCCAGTGGAAAGGACTTGGGATTTGGAGTTTGAGATACGGCTCTGCCACTTATCAGCCCTGAATGAATCTCAGTTTTTTCATCTGTTAAGCATAAGCGTCCAAACCCATCGCCATCGAGTCGATTCTGACTCATAGTGACCCTACATGATAGAGTAGAACTGCTCTATACAGTTTCCAAGGAGCAGCTGGTGGATTTGAACTGCCGACCTTTTGGTTAGCAGCTGAGCTCTTAACTACGGTGCCAGCAGGGTTACATAAAGCATCGATCACTGGACATACCTATCTTGCCTATTTAACTCTTCAGTATTCTAAGATGTACATTTTGAGTATCATCCAACACAAGGCTATGTGGACAGCGATCTCATCTATCTGGTTCACCAGGGTGACCAGAGTGCCAGATACATCACAGACACAGATATATGCTTGTTGAATGAAGGAAAGAATACATAGACAAAGAAATAAAAAATACTTCCCTACCTCCCAATTAAAAACAATAATGGATTTTGTAAGGACTTACTAAAGCAATGTATGTTGAAAGCTTTTAAAATTCTAAAGTAATATAAATGTTGATTATTACCATCTTGGATCTACTTTATATTTGCCTAGTTCTGCCTTGGTTGTCCTATTAATCTAATGCCAATGTGAGGGAACTGGAAAGAAATTATTATTTACTGAGGCCTTACTATGTCCTGTTGTTAGTTGTCATCAAGTCAATTCCACCTCATGGCAACTCCAAGTGTGCAGAGTAGAACTGCTCCATAGGGCTTTATAGGCTGTAATCTTTTGGGAGCAGATAGCTATGCTGGTCTTCCAAGGCACCTCTGGATGAGTTCCATCCACCAACCTTTTAGCTAGTAATCGAGAGTTTAACAATTTGGCCACTCATGGACTCCTTACTATGTGCTAGGGATAGGCACAGAACTTGAGTCTTCAACCTTTGAACCAACCCTAATATGTAAATTTAGTCTTAACTTCCAGACAGCAAAAATCTCAGTCAAGAACTGAAATCACAAATTAGGCAACAGTCACAGAGCATTTAGTGCTCACCAGCCCTTATAAACGGTGATTTGCAGGCATAGCTCACTTCATTTTCCAATAGCCTTCGAGGTAGCTACTGCTCTCTCACTCTCTCATTTTACAGAGGAGGGAATAGAGACTCAGAGAAGTAAACTTGCTTCAAGTCCATACTTAGCAGGAGGCAAGATTCGGCTGTCTGACTTCAAAGTCCACGCTCTTAACTAGTATATAATATGCAGTACATTCGTGTAAACTTATCACTGAATGTGCATTTTGAGTAATTTTGGTGCTTTTACTTTTATTGTAGGAAGAGCTGCTTTAGCACTCCATCAGCCCTGCCTTAATATTTTATTTTCCCCAAAGTGCAATTCTGTGCCTGGGAGTACAGGAAAGACTAACAAGGAGATAAGTGGAGGTAGGCAGACCCAGATTCCAGTTTTCCTCCTCACATTGCCCTTCCTGGGGTGTCCCCACTGTGTTGTCACAACCTCTAAGGCAGTTCTGTAATCAGCAAGGCCAGTGAAAACACTTGCCACCCTCAGCCTCTGGCCTCTTTCTTACTTACCCAGAGACTACTGAAATTTCATTTCTCTGCCGTTTCAGGCAAACGGGCCCACTTGGGTCATTATGACCATCAGCTGGCCTGATTCACAAGCAGTTCCTAATTAAGTAGGACTATTGAACGCTGTGAGATATGAAATCTTGCTGCTAAATTGCACACAGGCTGAAAGCAATGAGAGTCTGTTTAGCTATGCATAGTACTTTATATTTGAGGACCAGCAGTTGCTGAGACGCTGAAACCAATCATCATTAAGACAACCCCGTCTTGGCTGAAAGAGAACAAAGCTCCCCACACAGAGCTATCTGCCCAGACTAATGGACAAGAGGCTGATGAGGCATTAATGAGACCATGAATCAAAATTTAGCAAACAAACAATGCTCCCAAAGGCCATGGCTTCCTACCTATTTCTGTTTGACTTTATCTTGTAACTTAGTATGGAACACGATGACGGTGTTTAGATGTCTTCATTAGTAGCCTATCCCTGAATAACTCCCAAGCAGCCATCCCGATCTCTTTTTTTTCTAGGAAAATAGAGGGTCAAAGGATTATATTATAAAACATAAAATACAGATGCTGACAGGGGTCAACAAAACTTGTCAGTTTCCACTAAATATATTTGTGTTTATGGTCCTTTCTCTGGGATAATTAACGAAACATTAAACTATGAGTCAGAATTGGCTTGACGGCACACACCACCACCACCACACCATTGACTGAGCACATATTAGGCTTGTTATGTACTAAGCATTGTGCTGGAGGGTAGTGGTGGTTCAGTGGTAAAATTCTTGCCTTCCATGAGGGAGACCCGGATTCAATTCTCACTAATGGACGTCATTGGAAGCCACCACCCATCTGTCAGCAGAGGCTTGTGTGTTTTTGCTATGATGCTGAAAAGGCTTCAGTGGAACTTCCAAACTTGGACGAACTAGAAAGAAAGGTCTGGTGATCTACTTCTGAAAAAAATCAGCCAGTGAAAACACTATGGATCACAATGGTCCGATTCCATTGTTCACCGTGTCTCCATGAGGCAGGGGCTGACTCAACAGCAGCAAATAACAGGCACCACACTGAGAGCTTTGCAAGCATCAAGACAGTTAATGTAGCCTGAGAAAGCCTTTCCTGCCCAGGTCATTTCCTTGTTCTACATTCTCACAGCACCAAGTACCCTCCCTGTCATAAAGCTGACCACAAACTCATTTGTGTGATTATTTGACATCTCTCTCTTGAGCTGGGCTAGCAACTCCACTAGAGCCAGGACCATGTCTATTTTTTTCCACATTGTGATCCCAGCTTCTAACACAGCATCTGACATACAATAAGTGCTCAATAAACATTTGACCAATTAATGAAGGAAGCACATATAAAGGTTAAAAAATGTTCCCAAGGTTGGTATACCTGGCAAGTAGCAGAGTTGGGATTTGAAAACAGACTCCAAAGCCTGGGCTCCTAACTGGAAGCACGCTGTCTCTGAGCAGGGCAGTCGTTTGCATCAAAATATGTCAAACAAGGAACCAAAACGAGCAATCATTATCACCACAGTCCTGTACAAACATTAGAAAGCAAAAGGGATTTCTCTGTGGTTACTGAGGTATATTAAAGACTCACTGAAGAATAAACACTCGTGGTAACAAAAGTGTATCAGAGAAAATTTTAGGAGTACAATGAGATCATGCCTGATCTTTCTTCAGAATCACTCTCCATTCTCTATTCATATTGTTTCAGGTTGATTTTTGTAACTCAACATTTAGGACTGAAGAGATGCTGGCTGTGGAATATACAAACGCCTCAGTCCTCCAAGAAACCTATCAATAAATATTTTCTTACCTTCTCGCTGAAGTAAAATGAGATAAAAAATGTGTATCACTGAGCTGGTGCCCGGTATATAATAAATATATTACTATTAATAATAACATTTATTCTCATTAATATTTGTCCTCCTGTAATGGCATCCAGAAGCATGCATTTTGGAGTCAGTCACACCTGGATTCTAATCCCAGCTTGGTCTCCTAGTTTCTGTGAGGAGCTGGCCAAATTGTATATACTTAACCTGTCTCCTCACCTCTTAAAATAGGGATAATACTAAGTACCTACTTCACAAAAGTGCTTTACCTAGAATCTAGCAGAGGGAAAAAATCAATCAATACTGCCTGTCTTAGCTATCCAATGCTGCTATAAGAGAAATACAACAAGTGGATTCTTTAACAAAGTCTAGGAGGCTACAAGTCCAAACTCAGGGTGCCAGCTCTAGGTGAATGCTTTCTCTCTCTGTCGGCTCTGGAGGAAGATCCCTGTCTCTTCTGTTTCCTGGTTCCTTGGAGATCGCCATGTGGCCTGGCATCAATCGCCCCCATCTTTCTTCTGCTACCTTGTTTAATCTCTTTTATATCTCAAAGAGATTGACTCAAGATACACCCTACACTAATCCTGCCTCATTAACATAACAAAGGCAACCCATTCCCAAATGAGATTATAACCACAGGCACAGAGGTTAGGACGTACAACATATATTGGGGGGGGGGGCCACAATTCAATGCATAGCAGTGCTTATTACCACCATCTTCCTCATTATCATTATTTAGTCATCTGAGAGTGGAAAGAGTTTTGTCTTGGAAGCTCGGAAGCCAGCCATGCCAAGGTGTGAGGTGTGAGTTTTGTTTTCAGGTGTTTCCTACTCCCCAGCAGTCCTGCCACGTCTCAAGAAGACAGTGATCTCTCTGGTCTCAGGGCAGCAGTGAACACATACTGACGTCTACACTGACAGGGCAAGACCCGGTTTGAGACCATTAGGCCAGCGACTCCCCATCGACAGTAGATTCCCAATGCTTACATAATACAAAGTCTAAACTCCTTAGCCTGCCATTCAAGGCCAACATCATTTGGTCCAAACAACTTTATGCTTTTTCCCTTAAAGAACGGAATTACAGTCCAGTAGACTCATGGGGGAATACGTCAATATACCCTTTCCATTCCCACCCATGTGTGGAATTGCCGAGGACGTAGTGTGTCAATTCAGCTCGTTCATTCACAAATATGCATTTAGTCCTTGTTCTAGGTGCTGGGGATACAACTGTGAAAAAAGAATGTTTGACTTCATGTAACCCACAGCCTAGTGGGAGAGATCATATTATTATTATTATATATATTATTATTGTGTATAATAATACATAATCACATCAGAAATAAGTTGAAAACAAGATAACCATATTTAGGCTGGGAGAGAGGAAGCTGAATCTTAGAGGATGACTCAGATTGGACCCGGTAAAGGGGAGGTACTGCATCTGGAGAGAGCCTGGCACACTGGTAGAACTGAAAGCCTGACAGGGAGGCTGGAGTGCAGAGTAAAGAGGAGAACGGTGTACAGTGAAGTTGGTGAAGTAGGCAGAGGCAAAGAGGGGAAACAGTAGACAGGAAGGAAAATGAAAGGATTCCAGAGATATTCAGAAGATAAAACAGAAACAATTTGATGATAGAATGGATTGGGGTGCTGGTGGGCAGCATGGGAAGGGTGAGACAGGTATCCAAGAAGACTCCTGGGTTTGTGGTATGTGCAAATAGGAGGTAAAAAAGAAAAAAGAGATTTTTTAACTCACAAATTCATTGAAAATGGCTTGAGACAGCTGCTATAGATGGAATTATATCCTCTAAAAATATATATAGTGAAGTCTTAACCCCTGTACCTGTAAACATAACTCTGGAAATAGTTTTCTTCTATTAAGCTAATCACGTCATACCACAATAGGATGGGTCCTAAACCTAATCACTTCTAAGTGATGTCTTATGAAAAGAACAGAATGAACACACACACACACAGGAAAAAGATAAAGGCCAAGGAATGCCAAAGAACTTCCAAGGCTACCAACAGGGAAGGACCCTCCCCTAGAGTCAATGCCTTGATTTGGACTTCTGGTCTCCAAAACCATAAGACAATAGATTTCTGTTCTTTAAAGTCACCTACTTGTAGTACTGGTGTTACAGCGGCACTAAGAAACTAAGACAACAGCCAAGAGGAGATGCTGAGGAGGCAACTACATGTAAGGGTCTACAGTTCAGAGAAAAGCTCTGAGCTGGCCATTGCAGAGAGTGAAAGAGCATAGGGCCTGGTAAGAAGAGGGCCTGGGAGCACTGAATAAAGAGAAAGGCAATGTGTTATTAATGTGAGAAACACATAAGCAAGAGCAGAATTCCTCTAGCCAGAAGTCAGGCATTTTTTCTCCAGGACCAAGATGGCCTCCGGAGCCGTCAAATGACCCTGCCCCTCAAACCAAATGGAAGTCACTTTGTAGAATTATATCTGCTGAACAAAACGAGTTTAGTAATATCATTAACTCCCCCCATTAGCAAAGATAAAAAAAGATAACTGAGGAACATATCCTGGAATTTCCTTACAAAAACAAGATTTACAACAGGTAAATGGCCCATCAATTTTTATAGTGTTTTCTCAAACATTTCCACTGAAGTCCTCAGCATAACAGAAGAAAACGATCCTAGATGCCTTTGTATGGACTCTAATCTCCAACCTCTTGTTTAGCAGCCAAGTCGTTAACCATTTCCACCACCTAGAAACTCCTAACAGATATACACACACTTTTAATTCTCCCAAATATTGAAGCAAAAATTATGTGCCAAAAATGTGCCTCAATTAGCCTGTGACTTTGAGGATACCCTTATCCATGCAGCGTGGAATTCATTATTTAACTTGAGAAGCATGAAATTAATCAGAGATGGACTGGGGGGACTTTCCCAGAGAGCAGGGGACTAGAGTCATGATGTCTGGAAGCCACTCTTTGTTCTAAATTTTATAACAGTAATATCATACTAAGTAATTTTTAAATTCGTTCTCTCACATAAAACTATGTCACCGTTTTAAAGATGAGGAAACTGAGATACAGAGAGGTGAAACACCTTTCCCAAAGGCCAAGGGTCCATGAGTGCTGGGAACCCAGACAGTCCTGAAACCACTTGTTGTAGGGTCAGTTCTGACTCATAGTGACCTCATGTGTGTTAGTGCAGAACTGTGCTCCACAAGGTGTTCAATGACTGATTTTTTTCAGAAGTGAATCACCAGACCTTTCTTCGAAGGTGCCTCTGGCTGAGCCTGAACCTCCAACCTTTCAGTTAGCAGCCAGGCACATCAAACCATTAACCGTTTTCATCACCCATTGACGCCCAGATAGTCCCAGTCATACCAAACTACTAATGTCTCCTCTGCTATACATTAAGCAGCATTCTTGGCTTCCTTCTCCCACAGGTGGGTTAGATTTGGTGCTAATCAAGACCAAAAACTAGGAGGTATGTTTCAAAAATAGAAAAAAGCTTTATCTTCCCAAAACATAATTTTATTTAACTGAAAAAATATCAGTGTGCAAATTGGACATTTTTGGTACATAAAGTCAAGTGCTACTCATTAAGCAAAAGAGTGATGAATTAAAATATCAACAGTAGTCTTTAAACAAAATTGCATTTAAATTAGATTTACCAGTTAGTTTACAGTACAGAAAATATAATGAGACAACTTTAAAGAAAGCTTCCGATACTTTCGTTCTTAAAGCCTACATTATAAAAGATTCTCTTGTGTCATTTTAAAACAGGAACAAAAATAGAAAACGGGAGAGTAAGCTCCACAATGCTTTTCTGTCCTGCTCAACATTTCTCCAGAGCCAGGGCATCTTTTAAGCCACAGGAGACATGATTTAATTCACCCAAGAGAGGTCCTTGCTTGGGGGTCAGGTGCCTTCCACTGAAATTCAGTTTACTCAAACAAATGTACCACGGAACGGAAAACGGGACATATTCCTGTCCTGAAATTCTTCTTCTGTTAACTAAAATCACCTTACTTGTGTAGCAAATGAGCCATCAGATCCAATGCTAGAAACTGATTTGGAAGAGTGAGTACATAGTTCTGAAAAAGAGTGTCTGTATATTTTGTAATAAAACGTCCCTGGATGGCCCTAGATACCACAGAGAGGATGCCAGAGGACAAAGGAAGATAGGCCTATACAAACAGCCTGAATACATCACCACTAAAGGAGACACTTCACCCTTCTACAAACACAGACATTAACTGATTGTTAATTTTGCTAGAGGGGTGTAGTTGAGGTGTCCTCAGGGAAATGCCATCTCCCCTGGCCCTGCGTCCCTGATATAACTAGAGTAGGTGATTCTCCTTGACAACAAGTCTACTCTGACTCACCGCGACCCCATGAGTGTCACGGCAGAACTGTGCTCCACAGGGTTTTCAATGGCTGCTATTTCATTTCATAATTGTCTGTCACCTCTTTGTCATGTTCTTCCCAGTACTGCCAGCGCTTCACTGGGCACCTGGCTCCTGGTAGAACATGCTAAAAATTATTTGTTAAATGAATGAACAAAGTTATAGGTAAACAGGATGCAGCACTCCTCTGAGTTCCTTTTTACATATCAGATTCTATACTTTTACTTACTGGCTGTCTCTTGAAATTACTCTAGGTTCTCATTAATACGGGGAAACTGATTCTATCTTCAGGGAGGAGACAGGGGAAAAAAAAACTTTCAATCACTCATTCCAAAGGTCTTTCAAAATAATGCTGTAGTATAATTTGGTTTGGAGGCAAGGGCCAACATTTTATTACCTCCAAATTTATTCAGAAAAGCTGAAGGCCCGTGATAAGGCTCATTAAGTGGCTGAAAGGCCTATCTTCACATGCCTTTCACACAAAAGGCTTCAACTTAATGCCAGGTAATTACTGTTCATTTTCCCCTGGTTATTTCTATTTCCTGAAGATTCCCAGGGAAGGTAGCCTCAGTGGACACTACCTGCAGTCTGAGATATGAACACACCAAGAAAGGCCCATGTTTGCTGAAGGATCTTGTTGAGCTGCAGCTAAGGAAAGACAACTCTGACTCTGGGGCCTAAGATTTCAACTTAGACTTTCTGCCAGCCACCACCTGTCCAGAGTCAGGGCCAAGAGAGAAAAGTTTCTGGCATACAAACTGGTTGCCACCTACCTCTTAAATACATCATTTTTCATGTCCCCTGATGCCTGCTCCATACCTGTGGGGTTACAGATGTGGACTCAGGCTCCAGATCACCTAGACTCATTCCTCACCTTCCAGTTTGTGACTCTGGGCAAGTAAATTATCTGTGTCTCAGTTTCCCTATTCACAAAATAGGAGTAATACTCCATAAGATTGTTGTGAGATTTAAATGTACAGTACATGGATCTGTATCTTGTACAAAGTAAGTGCTCAATCATTACAGTTTATCACTATTAACTGTTATCATCACCATCATGTTGTTGTTGTTAGGTGCCATTGAGTCGGTTCTGACCCATAGCAACCCTGTGCACAACAGAAAGAAACACTGCCTGGTCCTGCGCCATCCTGATGATCGTTGTTATGCTTGAGCCCATTGTTATAGCCACTGTATCAATGCACCTTGTTGAGGGTCTTCCTCTTTTCTGCTGACACTGTACTCTGCCAAGCATGATGTCCTTCTCCAGGGACTGATCCCTCCTGACAACATGTCCAAATTATATAAGATGCAGTCTCCCATCCTTTCTTCTAAGGAGCGTTCTGGTTGTACTTTTTCTAAGACAGATTTGTTTGTTCTTTTGGCAGTCCATGGGATATTCAATATTCTTCACCAACACCACAATTCAAAGGTGTCAACTCTTCTTCAATCTTCCTTATTCATCATCCAGCTTTCACATGCATATGATGCAACTGAAAATATCATGGCTTAGGTCAGGTGCACCTTAGTCTTCAAGGTGACATTCCTGCTTTTCAACACTTTAAAGAGGTCCTCTGTAGCAGATTTGCCCAATGCGATGTGTCTTTTGATTTCTTGACTGCTGCTTCCACGGCTCTTGATTGTGGATCCAAGTAAAATGAAATCCTTGACAACTTCAATCTTTTCTCCGTTTATCATGATGTTGCTCATTGGTCCAGCTGTGAGGATTTTTGTTTTCTTTATGTTGAGGTGTAATCCATAATGAAGGCTGTGGTCTTTGATCTTCACTAATAAGTGTTTCAAGTCCTCTTCACTTTCAGGAAGCAAAGTTGTGTCATCTGCATAACACAGGCTGTTAATCAGTCTTCCTTCAATCTAGATGCCCAGTTCTTCTTCATACAGTCCGTTCTTCTTCATACAGTTCAGCTTCTCAGATTATCTGCTCAGCATACAGATTGGATAGGTACGGTGAAAGGCTATAACCCTGACGCACACCTTTCTGACTTTAAACCACTCAGTATCCCATTGTTCTGTCTGAACAACTGCCTCTTGATCTAAGTACAGGTTCCTCATGAGCACAGTTAAGTCTTCTGGAATTCCATTCTTCATGATATCCATAATTTGTTATGATCCACAGAGTTGAACGCCTTTGCATAGTTAATAAAATGCAGGCAAGCATCTTTCTGGTATTCTCTGCTTTCAGCCAGGATCCATCTGACATCAGCAATGATATCCTTGGTTCCACATCCTCTTCTGAAGACAGACAGGGTTTATCCCTACTTTCTGTGATAAATTTTATCCTAGTCCCACCAGGTACTTCCATCTAACTCGATCCCTGGAGGTACAAACAGTTAACACACTCGGCTGCTAACCAAAACGTTGAAGGCTCAGTCTACCCAAAGATGCCTTGGGAGAAGGGCCTGGTGACCTACTCTCAAAAATGCAGCCATTGAAAACCCAGTGGAGCACAGTTCTACCCTGAAGTGCACGGGATCACCACGAGTCAGAATCCACCAGGCAGCAACTGGTTTTAAGTAATGTGCATACCCAGAGGTGTGCTGCCGGAAGTTTCACAGCTGGCCTAAGGAGAGGTAGCGGTTCTCTCCTGTGTGGTTTTACCAATGGCCACGGTGTAAATGCTCTTGCCACGGCTGGTTTCAAGCTACCAACATGGTATCTCTGAAAAGAGAGTTGAAAAGAGACGCTCACAATCAGCCCTTGGAAGCCAGCATGGGCCAGCTCCAGCAATGCCTAAGACGTATTTTCAGGCAATGAAAAACTCACTGACAAATATCCTTCCAAGGTATACGTGGCTGATGTAAAAGTAGTTTTTATATGTCTAATTGTAAGAGTTCAAATATCACTTCTTTTTAAGTACCAGACACACAAATACAGTTTTTAATCCACTTTCCATCTGAATGAAATGTTAACTTCTATCATCCATCTGTGCAGTTCTTCTTCTAGTAAATGTGATTTTTAAAACTTTGTTTTCCCTTTTCAGTCCTACATCTGCTAGTGTTTTCCATTTGCAAGCTCCCAACATGTCACCAATTACTTCTTTTTTATTTTGTAGCCTACACGCTGATGTTTCATCAGCTACAATGCTGGGTTCCACTGAGAGTCCCCAGTCCGCAGTGCCTCGAGGAAGGTACGTTATTCACTAAGCACACCAAACCTTTTCTTCTCCAACGAATATCTTTTCATAGAAAGACAGTGTGAGGTTAATGTTGTACAAAGGAAAGGTTTTTCCCTTGGAATCATCAAAAAACTGGAAAAAAAAAAAAAAACAAGATTCACAAAGACTGGCTTTTACATGGGAACAAGAACTCAGTTATATTTAAGAAGTATTCTTTCAACTGGCATCTTTTTTTCCAAATACAAAGCAAAAAATTAACACATTTGAGTATGAACGAGTTTGCATGGTAGCCTATTCAATCAAAAAGGTTTTTACATTTAAAAAGCAGGACGCTGAAACTACTTTAGGTTAGGCACACAAACGCTTGAAAACTTATAAGACACAATACCAAAACCAAACCAAACCCAGTGCCATTGAGTCGATAAGACACAATAAACCCACTGCCCTCCAAAATTATTTGTCAAAAACAAAGTAAAAGTTTCAAGAAAAGAGTGTTTTGCTTGTTTTTGAATCAACTTGTCTTATAAATACATCATTATCCTCCATAAAGAGTTCCTGAGCAGCCTGATGGATAAGCTCTAAATTCCTGAGCAGGCAGGAAGTACCCAGAAACAAACGCACCAAAAACACTGAAAATTAAACCACTGAACTTAAAGCGGTGCCTTAAAACCAAGTACTGTTTTCCAAAGTTTTATAAAACTCAACCTAGCAAACAATCTTTTTCTAAGACGTGAACAATGAAACAAGCATGTTTAAACTGCTTAAAACGTTCAAATGTTCCCTGCTTTAGACCAGAGCTGTGTGTGAAGCGGAAGGATGGCAGAGTGAAAAGTTTCCTGACATGGAGCAGAGGTGGGAGGTAAAAAAGGAGGGGAAAAGGGGAGTAACCTTTAAAGAAACTTTTTAAACAATGGTCCATAAAACCAAACCCCATGCCATCAAGTGGATTCCAACTCAGTGACCCTATAGGGCAGCACAGAACAGTCCCATAGGGTTTCCAAGGCTGTAATCTTTACAGAAGCAGATTTCCACATCTTTCCCCTGCAGAGCAGCTGGTGGGCTCCAACCACTGACCTTTCAGTTAGCAGCCAAGTGCTTTAACCACTGTGCCACCAGGGATCCTTTAAAACAGCAGGAATATCTAATATTTTTGGAGTATCAACCTTAAAGGTAAACCCTCAGCATACATAATCCTCTCCAGACTTCACGACACTGTGGAGTAGGTATTCTGATTTTACAGGTAAGGTAACTGGATTGAGAGCCGCTACTCAGAGCACAGCCAGCCCTCTGTATCTGTGGGTTCTGAATCTGTGGATTCAATGGCAGATGGAAAATATTAAGGAAAAAAAAGGGACGTGCGTGCACCCCCTACTGTAGCCTCCCACTCTCTCACAGATCCTCAGTTTCTCCAGCACTCATTGTTTAAGATTGTTCAGCTGGCATCTTGTCATTATTCCCTAAGCAGTGCTACATAACAACTATTTACACAGTATTTACACTGTATTAGGCATTATAAGTAATCTAGAGACGACTTAAAGTATACAGGAGGGTGCGCATAGGTTAGGTGCACATTTTATGTAAGGAACTTGAGCATCTGCAGGTCTTGATACCCATGGTGCGGGAGGGAGCCCTGGAAGCAGTATCCCTCTGATACCAAGGGACAGCTGCACTATGTAATGACTGAGATCCAGATGCTTAGCCAAGTCTCGCCTGCAGTGGGGTAGAGCTGGGGCCTGTGTGGCTGAAGGCACCCACCATTTGCTTTCACGGTGCAGCTTCCAATTTCTAACCATCTTCTTAAAAACCGCCATGTCTATAAACAGTGAAACCTGCAAAAGTCAGAACCTGTGCAAGGCAGAAACCTGTCAGAAGGAAAACTCAAATATTTTCCACTAAAACGAGTGATAGAAAAGTGGTAAGGCTGTACCCTGTCAAAGTCAGAAAACTTGGAGACCTGGAAAAACACAGCAGTCCCGTCAAGTTCCGGCTCTCAAAGTTTTCACAGTATCACTTTTTAAAACGTTGAAAAGGTGCCACTTGCACAACATAGGTTCCACAGCAGAACTCCTGCTCCCTGGCCCCAGTTCACCCCTAGCTGTCCTTCTGCTGCAGATCCACGAAGCGTAAGTGGCAGGGCTAGAATTCCAACACAGCTGTGTCTAACTCCAGAGGAGCAAAAATCTTAATGCTGTGGGCCAAAAGTGTTTTGCCTCTCACAAGGAAAACAACAGTAATGATTATATCAAGCTTTCACAACCATGGATGTACCCGGAGAAAAAATAAAGGCATTACCTCCAGTCCTTTCTATGCCTGAAAACATATTCAGCAAATACAACTAATGCCAAGTGCCTTCCAGGTGGCCCTTTCTCCCAGATCAGAAGACTTCCTGGAGCCTTGCCTCAGAATAAATCTCCTCGTTTTGGGTGTGGTCATGCCAGACCCATCCAAAAATCCAGTGATTCTCGAAATGTGGTCCCCAGTCCAGTAGCATCAGTATCAGCTCAGAGCTTACTAGAAATGCACAAGCTCAGGTCCCACTCCAGACCTGCTGAATCAGAAACTCTAGAAAGGAGACCCAGAAATTTATGTTTTAGCAAGCCTTCCATGTGATTCTGATGCCACTCAAGTCGGAAACCAAAGCGGCTTGAGAAAGCTATGCCGAAGTTTCCCTGAGCCTGCAAAAATATCAGCCTGGCAGTTTCACCTTCACCCCCTGCTCACGGCTAAGCTCACAAAGCACGACTGGACAGGTATTCTTTGGGGATGCCTCCCTGCTCCCAACCCCAGACTAAGTCAGGTATCCTTGCTCCCTGAGTTCAAGTGTAGCCAAAACAAAAACCAAACCCCCTGCCATCCAGTCAATTCCAACTTATAGCAACCCCAAAGGACAGAGTACAACTGCCCCCCATACAATTTCCGAGGAGCAGCTGATGGATTTGAACTGCTGAACTTCTGGCTAGCAGCCAAGCTCTTAACCACTGTGCCACCAAGACTTCTGAGTTCAAGTGTTGCACTGCATAACTATACTTTTATCTGGGTTGAATGTCAGCCTCTCTAACTGAACAGTAAGATCCAAGAGGGCAGGACATGTTTCTGCTCACCATTGTTATCTTCAAGCACAGCTTGTTGTCTGGCATACAGTGAGTGCTCAGTAAGTATTTGCTGAAGTTCATGATCCTCAAAGAGTTGGATGTGGCCTCTACAACATGCCTGAGTCTCACAGCTACATTCTAACTCACTCTTCAGTCAAATATTTATCAAGCATCTACCACAGCAGATACC
This sequence comes from Elephas maximus indicus, assembly GCF_024166365.1. Taxonomy (NCBI): domain Eukaryota; kingdom Metazoa; phylum Chordata; class Mammalia; order Proboscidea; family Elephantidae; genus Elephas; species Elephas maximus. Next base: position 65,965,663 of record NC_064838.1, read on the forward strand.
ATTGTAGGCACTAGAGTCCAGTAGTGAACAAAGCAGAAAACAACCCTCCTCCGCCACCCAAAAAAAAAAAATTGTATTCATGTCTTCTGAATCTTATTTTCTACTTGAGGGAGACAGACAATAAATGAAAACAAACTAGTAAAAAAAAAAAAAAAAAAGGCAAGTTAGACGATGAAGTACGGTAGAGAAAAGCAAAGCTGGAAAGGGGCGTGGGGAGTCCCAGGGTGGGCAGTGGTGAAGGTACAACTTGAACAGGGTAGTCAGTGTAGACCTCAGACTCTATGAGCAAAGATTTAAGCACGTGAAGAAGCAATTCATACAAATACCTGGGAACAAGGCATACTAGGCTGAGGAAGCACAAGGACAAAGCTCACGGGGAAGGCTAGAAGGCCAATGCAGAGGCTGGAGAGGCTGGAGGGGGTGACCAAGAACAAAGTAGGAGCAGATGAGCTCAGAGAAGCACAAGGGTGGGGACAGATCACATAGGACCTTGCAGCCTGCTGTCATGACTGCAGTGTCTTCTCAGAGTAAAATGAGAGGGCTGTGAGCAGAGGAGTGAATTTATCCAACTTCCACTGTAAACCAATCACTTGGCTTCTGTGTTAAGAATAAAGTGAAGGGGGCAAGGGAGGGAACAGGAAGACTAGTTAGGAGCCTATCACAATCATCTAAGCAAGAGGTGCTGGTGCTTGGCCTTGAGTAGTAGCAGCTGAGGGCTGAGGAGTGGTTGGATGCTGGCTATAAGACTAGACACCATATGCTATGGCCTTGTATATTTTGTTCTGTCATTTAACTCTGCTCAGCATGACAAAATTTAACTCCCAGAAAGAAAATTTTATATGCGATATCTGTATAGACAACATAAAAAAAAGCCATCTCAAATTCTTAAGTAGCAAATATAGAAAGTTAATAGGCAAATGACATGCCAAGAAAATATACTTGCAATAATCATGATAGGCAAAGGATTGGTTACCTATAAATATGAAAAAAAAAGACAAATCCTCTAACAGAAAAAAAAAAAAGGCACAAGCATGAAGATATATGGATGGCAAATAAGTACACGAAAAAATAGTCAACATCATTCATCACTACAGAAATGTAAATTGAAACCACAATAAGCTACTAGTATATGCCTATTAAAATGGCTAAAATAAAAAACACTGACAAATCCAAGTGCTGACAAGAATGCAGAGCGGGGGGGGGGCGAAGCCAAGATGGCAGACTAGGCAGACGCTACCTCGGATCCCTCTTACAACAAAGACACGGAAAAACAAGTGAATCGATCACATACATAACAATCTACGAACCCTGAACAACAAACACAGATTTAGAGATGGAGAACGAACTAATACCGGGAAGCAGCGATTGTTTCCAGAGCCTGGAGCCAGCGTACCAGTCAGGTACGGCACAAGCACAGAGAGCTGCTCCACCCCCCTGAACTAACCCCGGGAAGGGGCCCAGCCGGGTCGCGCGGGCGGCGTGGGACACAGCCAATAGGAGAAGTCCCCGGGAGGCAGTGACTGGTATTGGAGCGGGGAGTAGAGTGTCCCAGCCGGGACACTCGGTCACGGCACAAGCACGGGGAGCTGCTCCACCCATCTGAACTAACCCCGGGAGGGGGCCCACCTGGTTCGCTGAGGCGGCACGGCCACGCGGCTGGAGGGACGAGAAGTCCCCGGGAGGCAGCGACTGATTTTGGAGTCGAGAGTGCACCGTCCCAGTAGGGGAGCCTTGACGCTGGGCGCGGGGCTGGAAGCGGAGGATCTGACCGTGACTCCAGCAGGCCAGACCCCCCGGGGGCAATCTCCACACAGCCAGCACACATAGGCGACGCGCCCACGGGAATCTCAAATATAATAGTCATTCCAAGCAAGACAAGCAACTCTGGCTATATTCTGAGGTGCTACTCTCCTATCTCTCTGTTCCCTCCCCCACCCTCCCCAGGCGGCTTCATTAACATCCGAATAGCCTGAGCCAGAGGGAGAACTCTGATAGGGGTCTGACTGCATTTTTTTTTTTAGCGGATTTTCTGGAAAAACTAGTTTCCCAGTGATGGCTTGGAGACAACAATCCATATCAAACCACTTAAAGAAGCAGACCATGACAGCTTCTCCAACCCCCCAAACAAAAGAATCAAAATCTTTCCCAAATGAAGATACAATCCTGGAATTATCACATACAGAATATAAAAAACTAATTTACAGAATGCTTAAAGATATCACAAACGAAATTAGGATAACTGCAGAAAAAGCCAAGGAACATACTGATAAAACTGTTGAAGAACTCAAAAAGATTATTCAAGAACATAGTGGAAAAATTAATAAGTTGCAAGAATCCATAGAGAGACAACATGTAGAAATCCAAAAGATTAACAATAAAATTACAGAATTAAACAACGCAATAGGAAGTCAGAGGAGCAGACTCGAGCAATTAGAATGCAGACTGGGACATCTGGAGGACCAGGGAATCAACACCAACATACCTGGAAAAAAATCAGATAAAAGAATTAAAAAAAATGAAGAAACCCTAAGAATCATGTGGGACTCTATCAAGAAGGATAACCTGCGGGTGATTGGAGTCCCAGAACAGGGAGGGGGGACAGAAAACACAGAGAGAATAGTTGAAGAACTCCTGACAGAAAACTTCCCTGACATCATGAAAGACGAAAGGATATCTATCCAAGACGCTCATCGAACCCCATTTAAGATTGATCCAAAAAGAAAAACACCAAGACATATTATCATCAAACTCGCCAAAACCAAAGATAAACAGAAAATTTTAAAAGCAGCCAGGGAGTAAAGAAAGGTTTCCTTCAAGGGAGAATCAATAAGAATAAGTTCAGACTACTCAGCAGAAACCATGCAGGCAAGAAGGGAATGGGACGACATATACAGAACACTGAAGGAGAAAAACTGCCAGCCAAGGATCATATATCCAGCAAAACTCTCTCTGAAAGCAAAATTAAGATATTTACAGACAAACACAAGTTTAGAGAATTTGCAAAAACCAAACCAAAGCTACAAGAAATACTAAAGGATATTGTTTGGTCAGAGAACCAATAATATCAGATATCAGCACAACACAAGGTCACAAAACAGAACGTCCTGATATCAACTCAAATCAGGAAATCACAAAAACAAACAAATTAAGATTAATTAAAAAAAAAAAATACACATAACAGGGAATCATGGAAGTCAATAGGTAAAAGATCACAATAATCAAAAAGAGGGACTAAATACAGGAGGCATTGAACTGCCATATGGAGAGTGATACAAGGCGATATAGAACAATATAAGTTAGGTTTTTACTTAGAAAAATAGGGGTAAATAATAAGGTAACCACAAAAAGGTATAACAACTCTATAACTCAAGATAAAAGCCAAGAAAAACGTAACGACTCAACTAACATAAAGTCAAACACTATGAAAATGAGGATCTCACAATTTACTAAGAAAAACACCTCAGCACAAAAAAAGTATGCAGAAAAATGAAATTGTCAACAACACACATAAAAAGGCATCAAAATGACAGCACTAAAAACTTATTTATCTATAATTACCCTGAATGTAAATGGACTAAATGCACCAATAAAGAGACAGAGAGTCACAGACTGGATAAAGAAACACGATCCATCTATATGCTGCCTACAAGAGACACACCTTAGACTTAGAGACACAAACAAACTAAAACTCAAAGGATGGAAAAAAGTATATCAAGCAAACAATAAGCAAAAAAGAAGAGGAGTAGCAATATTAATTTCTGACAAAATAGACTTTAGACTTAAATCCACCACAAAGGATAAAGAAGGACACTATATAATGATAAAAGGGACAATTGATCAGGAAGACATAACCATATTAAATATTTATGCACTCAATGACAGGGCTGCAAGATACATAAATCAAATTTAACAGAATTGAAAAGTGAGATAGATACCTCCACAATTATAGTAGGAGACTTCAACACACCACTTTCAGAGAAGGACAGGACATCCACTAAGAAGCTCAATAGAGACACGAAAGATCTAATTACAACAATCAACCAACTTGACCTCATTGACTTATACAGAACTCTCCACCCAACTGCTGCAAAATATACTTTTTTTTCTAGTGCACATGAAACATTCTCTAGAATAGACCACATATTAGGTCATAAAAAAAACCTTTGCAGAGTCCAAAACATCGAAATATTACAAAGCATCTTCTCAGACCACAAGGCGATAAAACTAGAGATCAATAACAGAAAAACTAGGGAAAAGAAATCAAATACTTGGAAAATGAACAATACCCTCCTGAAAGAAGACTGGGCTATAGAAGACATCAAGGAGGGAATAAGGAAATTCATAGAAAGCAACGAGAATGAAAATACTTCCTATCAAAACCTCTGGGACACAGCAAAAGCAGTGCTCAGAGGCCAATTTATATCAATAAATGCACACATACAAAAAGAAGAAAGAGCCAAAATCAGAGAACTGTCCCGACAACTTGAACAAATAGAAAGTGAGCAACAAAAGAATCCATCAGGCACCAGAAGAAAACAAATAATAAAAATTAGAGCTGAACTAAATGAATTAGAGAACAGAAAAACAATTGAAAGAATTAACAAAGCCAAAAGCTGGTTTTTTGAAAAAATTAACAAAATTGATAAACCATTGGCTAGACTGACTAAAGAAATACAGGAAAGGAAACAAATAACCCGAATAAGAAACGAGAAGGACCACATCACAACAGAACCAAATGAAATTAAAAGAATCATTTCAGATTACTCGAAAAATTGTACTCTAACAAATTTGAAAACCTAGAAGAAATAGATGAATTCCTGGAAAAACACTACCTACCTAAACTAACACATTCAGAAGTAGAACAACTAAATAGACCCATAACAAAAAAAGAGATTGAAACGGTAATCAAAAAACTCCCAACAAAAAAAAGCCCTGGCCCGGACGGCTTCACTGCAGAGTTCTACCAAACTTTCAGAGAAGACTTAACACCACTACTTCTGAAGGTATTCCAAAGCATAGAAAATGACGGAATACTACCCAACTCATTCTATGAAGCCACCATCTCCCTGATACCAAAACCAGGTAAAGACATTACAAAAAAAGAAAATTATAGACCTATATCCCTCATGAACATTGATGCAAAAATCCTCAACAAAATTCTAGCCAATAGAATCCAACAACACATCAAAAAAATAATTCACCCTGATCAAGTGGGATTTATACCAGGTATGCAAGGCTGGTTTAATATCAGAAAAACCATTAATGTAATCCATCACATAAATAAAACAAAAGACAAAAACCACATGATCTTATCAATTGATGCAGAAAAGGCATTTGACAAAGTCCAACACCCATTCATGATGCAAGGCTGGTTTAATATCAGAAAAACCATTAATGTAATCCATCACATAAATAAAACAAAAGACAAAAACCACATGATCTTATCAATTGATGCAGAAAAGGCATTTGACAAAGTCCAACACCCATTCATGATAAAAACTCTTACCAAAATAGGAATTGAAGGAAAATTCCTCAACATAATAAAGGGCATCTATGCAAAGCCAACAGCCAATATCACTCTAAATGGAGAGAACCTGAAAGCATTTCCCTTGAGAACGGGAACCAGACAAGGATGCCCTTTATCACCGCTCTTATTCAACATCGTGCTAGAAGTCCTAGCCAGGGCAATTAGGCTAGACAAAGAAATAAAAGGTATCCGGATTGGCAAGGAAGAAGTAAAGTTATCACTATTTGCAGATGACAGGATTATATACACAGAAAACCCTAAGGAATCCTCCAGAAAACTACTGAAACTAATAGAAGAGTTTGGCAGAGTCTCAGGTTATAAAATAAACATACAAAAATCACTTGGATTCCTCTACATCAACAAAAAAGAACACCGAAGAGGAAATAACCAAATCAATACCATTCACAGTAGCCCCCAAGAAGATAAGATACTTAGGAATAAATCTTACCAAGGATGTAAAAGACCTATACAAAGAAAACTACAAAGCTCTACTACAAGAAATTCAAAAGGACATACTTAAGTGGAAAAACATACCTTGCTCATGGATAGGAAGAGTTAACATAGTAAAAATGTCTATTCTACCAAAAGCCATCTATACATACAATGCACTTCCGATCCAAATTCCAATGTCATATTTTAATGGGATAGAGAAACAAATCACCAATTTCATATGGAAGGGAAAGAAGCCCCGGATAAGCAAAGCACTACTGAAAAAGAAGAAGAAAGTGGGAGGCCTCACTTTACCTGACTTCAGAACCTATTATACAGCCACAGTAGTCAAAACAGCCTGGTACTGGTACAACAACAGGCACATAGACCAATGGAACAGAATTGAGAACCCAGACATAGATCCATCCATGTATGAGCAGCTGATATTTGACAAAGGACTAGTGTCAATTAATTGGGGAAAAGATAGCCTTTTTAACAAATGGTGCTGGCATAACTGGACATCCATTTGCAAAAAAATGAAACAGGACCCATACCTCACACCATGCACAAAAACTAACTCCAAGTGGATCAAAGACCTAAACATAAAGACTAAAACGATAAAGATCATGGAAGAAAAAATTGGGACAACCCTAGGAGCCCTAATACAAGGTATAAACAGAATACAAAACATTACCAAAAATGATGAAGAGAAACCCGATAACTGGGAGATCCTAAAAATCAAACACCTATGCTCATCTAAAGACTTCTCCAAAAGAGTAAAAAGACCACCTACAGATTGGGAAAGAATTTTCAGCTATGACATCTCCGACCAGCGCCTGACCTCTAAAATCTACATGACTCTGTCAAAACTCAACCACAAAAAGACAAACAACCCAATCAAGAAGTGGGCAAAGGATATGAACACACATTTCACTAAAGAAGATATTCAGGCAGCCAACAGATACATGAGAAAATGCTCTCGATCATTAGCCATTAGAGAAATGCAAATTAAAACTACGATGAGATTCCATCTCACTCCAACAAGGCTGGCATTAATCCAAAAAACACAAAATAATAAATGTTGGAGAGGCTGCGGAGAGATTGGAACTCTCATACACTGCTGGTGGGAATGTAAAATGGTAAAACCACTTTGGAAATCTATCTGGCGTTATCTTAAACAGTTAGAAATAGATCTACCATACAACCCAGAAATCCCACTCCTCGGAATATACCCTAGAGATACAAGAGCCTTCATACAAACAGATATATGCACACCCATGTTTATTGCAGCTCTGTTTACAATAGCAAAAAGTTGGAAGCAACCAAGGTGTCCATCAACGGATGAATGGCTAAATAAATTGTGGTATATTCACACAATGGAATACTACGCATCGATAAAAAACAGTGACGAATCTCTGAAACATTTCATAACATGGAGAAACCTGGAAGGCATTATGCTGAGCGAAATTAGTCAGAGGCAAAAGGACAAATATTGTATAAGACCACTATTGTAAGATCTTGAGAAACAGTAAACCTGAGAAGAACACATACTTTTGTGGTTACGAGGGGGGGAGAGAGGGAGGGTGGGAGAGGGTTTTTTTATTGATTAATCAGTAGATAAGAACTGCTTTAGGTGAAGGGAAAGACAACACTCAATACATGGAAGGTCAGCTCAATTGGACTGGACTAAAAGCAAAGAAGTTTCCGGGATAAAATGAATGCTTCAAAGGTCAGCGGAGCAAGCGCGGGGGTCTGGGGAACATGGTTTCAGGGGACTTCTAAGTCAATTGGCAAAATAATTCTATTATGAAATCATTCTGCATCCCACTTTGAAATGTGGCATCTGGGGTCTTAAATGCTAACAAGCGGCCATCTAAGATGCATCAATTGGTCTCAACCCACCTGGAGCAAAGGAAAATGAAGAACACCAAGGCCACACGACAACTAAGAGCCCAAGAGACAGAAAGGGCCACATGAACCAGAGACCTACATCATTCTGAGACCAGAAGAACTAGTTGGTGCCCGGCCACAATCGATGACTGCCCTGACAGGGAGCACAGCAGAGGACCCCTGAGGAGCAGGAGATCAGTGGGATACAGACCCAAAATTCTCATAAAAAGACCAAACTTAATGGTCTGACTGAGACTAGAGGAATCCCGGCGGCCATGCTCCCCAGACCTTCTGTTGGCACAGGACAGGAACCATCCCCGAAGACAACTCATCAGACATGGAAGGGACTGGTCAGCGGGTGGGAGAGAGACGCTGATGAAGAGTGAGCTAATTATATCAGGTAGACACTTGAGATTGTGTTGGCAACTCTTGTCTGGAGAGGGGATAGGAGGATAGAGAGAGAGGGAAGCCGGCAAAATTGTCAAGAAAGGAGAGACTCAAAGGGCTGACTCAAGAGGGGGAGAGCAAGTGGGAGTAGGGAGTGAGATGTATGTAAACTTATATGTGACAGACTGATTGGGTTTGTAAACGTTCACTTGAAGCTTAATAAAAGTTATTAAAAAAAAAAAAAAGAATGCAGAGCAGCTAGAACTCTCATGCATTGCTTATGAGAATGCAAAATGATACAGCCATTTTGGTAAACAAATGTGGCTGTTTCTTTAAAAAGTTAAACACACAGTTACCATACAGTCCAGTGATGCCATCCCTAGGTACTTATCCATGTGAATTCAAAACCTATATTTACATGAAAACTTATACTTGAATGTTTACAGTAACTTTACTCATAATTGTCAAAAACTGGAAACAATCCTTAATTGGGAACGGGTAAACAAACTATGTTGTTGTTGTTGTTGTTGCTGTTCCAACTCATAGCGACCCTGTGCACAACAGAACGAAACACTGCCCAGTCCTGCGCCATCCTTACAATCGTTGTTATGCTTGAGCTCATTGTTGCGGCCACTGTGTCAATCCATCTCGTTGAAGGTCTTCCTTTTTTCCGCTGACCCTGTACTCTGCCAAGCATGATGTCCTTCTCCAGGCACTGATCCCTCCTGACATGCCCAAAGTATGTAAGACGCAGTCTCGCCATCCTTCCTTCTAAAGAGCATTCTGGTTGTACTTCTTCTAAGACAGATTTGTTCTGTCTTTTGGCAGTCCATGGTATATTCAATATTCTTCGCCAACACCACAATTCAAAGGCATCAATTCTTCTTCGGTCTTCCTTATTCATTGTCCAGCTTTCACATGCATATAATACGACTGAAAATATCATGGCTTGGGTCAGGTACACCTTAGTCTTCAAGGTGACATCTTTGCTCTTCAACACTTTAAAGAGGTCCTTTGTAGCAGATTTACCCAATGCAATATGTCTTTTGATTTCTTGACTGCTGCTTCCATGGCTGTTGATTGTGGATCCAAGTAAAATGAAATCCTTGACAACTTCAATCTTTTCTGCATTTATCACAATGTTGCTCACTGGTCCAGTTGTGAGATATGGCCCATCTATATAATGGAATATTACTAAGAAATAAAAGGGGTCAAATTATTGATACACTCAACAAATGGATGAATCTCAAATACATTATGCTAAGTTTAAAAAGCCAGATGCAAAAAGCTACTTTCCATATGATTCATTTATATGAGTTAAGGAAGGAGGGAAGTTTTGCCTAAAAACAGTAACATGAGGAAATTTTTAGCAGATTGATGGAACTGTTCTGGATCTTAACTGTGGTGATAGTTGTACTACTCTATCACTTTTTCAAAACACCAAAAAAAAGGAAAGTTACCGTATATAATTGAAAAAATAAAATTAATAATTTTTTAAAAGACAGGATTGGGGTTATCTGATTTTAAAATCTCTAAGCCCCCTTAACTGGTTGTCACTTCACAGAAATCCCTCTAAATTAAATACCTGCAAAAAACAGAAAGAAAAAAAAAATTGAATTCCCACTCAATCCCCTTGCCTTGACTGTTTTCCTTTAGCTATTTACATTCTTCTCAAGGTCACCTCCTCTAAAAAGTTTGCTCTGATTGCCTCAGATTTATGGATTATTGCTTTCTTTGAATTCCTACCCCACACAAACAAGCTCTTAATGATAAGTTATGTTGGGGGTAGGGCAACGACAGTTATAATAAAAAAAAAAAAAAAAGAAAGAAAGCAGCTCTCTTCTTTCCTCTCCTAAATTCTGAACCAGTTTAAGAAAAGTGGCAAAGATTCAGAATGATGGGTATCAAGATAGACAATGTGGCTAAACTACGCAGCTACAGACATTTTAATTATCCAACCTCCGTGTCTAGACCTTACTCGGTAGGTCTGCAGAATGGGGACGCTTAGCCAAATCATTGCATGTGGGTGATAATCCACTGGGGACAGTGGAAAAGAGAATGCAACAGACAAACCCCAAAGAGAGGGCCCAAAGGCAGTGGCCACACATGCTCAGCTGCCCCTCATCTCATCAGTCAGACAAGGGGGCAGAGCCTCTTCTCTTCTAGAGGGCAGAGTAGGTGTTTCCTAATGTATAAGCCAAAGAAGAATGCTAGGGGAAGCAGACAATAGACCCCCCTGACAACTTTCCCTCTCACAGTTAAATGTTAAGCTATCTGAGGAATAACTCTCTCTGTCTCCTCCTTTGGTGTAGGAATAACTCTGTCTCCTCCTTTGGTGTACACATAGAAGGAATTCTAAATGCCGATGGTTGGTGCATTTTAAAAGAGACTCTGTTAACAAGAAAGTATTAAAAATGTGTAAAACATGGAACATAAAGTTTGTATGACCATATACAGTATTTTAATTCATTTATTCAAGTATATATTGAGTACTTACTATGGACAAGGTGCTATAGCAAACATTAGGGATTTGTAAAGGTTCACATGATTTTTTTTTTAATCTAATTTTTTTTTAAAGAAAAAGTTAGTAAACAAAATTATTTAACACAAGGACATTATGGGGAAATCAGCAAAATAAACAATAAAGAAAAAAGAATAAATTCCAGCTGAAAAAAAATGAACCGCGTATGGTACCTGGAAATCCTGGTGGTATAGTGCTTAAGTGCTATGGCTGCTAACCAAAAGGTCGGCAGTTTGAATCCACCAGGCGCTCCTTGGAAACCCTATGGGAGAGTTCTACTCTGTCTTATAGGGTCACTATGAGTCAGAACTGACTCAATGGCAATGGGTTTGGTGTTTGGGTATATGGTACCTATTTGTTAAACAAATATTCACAGAAAACTGTGTGACGCCAGGAAAAAAAAAAAAAAACCTACAGTTTTGAAGTGAAACAGTCATGGGTTCTAATTCTGACTCCACCAATTACTTGCCGTATGACTAGGCACGTTACTTCACGTCCTCAAACCTCAATTTCCTCAATTATAATGAAAGATAAAAGTAGATCTCTCTTAAACTGGTCAGAATGATTGAATTACATAATTTAGTATAATTCAAGGCAAATAGTAGAGATTCAATAAATGTTAGCATTCTTCCCTGATTTTTTTTTTTTTTTTTAATCTAACTGCAATTGTATTTAGGTGATATTTCTCAGGGCTAGAAGGCCCTTCTAATTATTCCATCAGCTACACATGCTTTGAGATACTGTCCCATTCACGTGGGTTATATGTAGGCCTGTGCTAGTTGGGTGTGCTCTTTGTGTACCAAAAAAAGGGTTATCCCAAAACAGCAGCAGCCCCCATTTGAGACCTCTTCAGTTTGCTGATTTCAAAGCTCTGTACTACTGGGATTTTAACCAACATTTGAAGACTGAAAAGAATAAAAATTCTGCAATCTCTCAAAAGGGTAACACTTACCTTGTGAAAGACTAGTTTTGTTTTGTTTTTTAATTGTCTGTTTATTTGAGAGATTCAAGGTTACTTATGACCTGTTTTTCTTCCTCTCCAATGCTCACCTTGAAAGTCATTCAAAATCACTACTACATTGTGTACATCGCACTACAGAAGCTAATCTGCAATTCCCTCCAAGCCTCACGGTCCTCAAGGATTGTGAACACACAATGTCCTTGAATCCAAAAAGACTATGACACCTACATTCAAAGTATGATCCTGCCTCTTCTGCATTTTCTAGAAATGTTCTGTGTGTTCATCGATAACATGGCAGCACCCATCTAACACACAGACATGGGGACAGACATTCAGACGATGTGATCCTTGCATAAGAGGCTGCCAGTAATGAATTCATTCTAATTGTTGACGAGGAAATTAGAAGGTGACTTTTGGCATCTAGGCTTAGGCATGTTATCTCTAGGCTGGTTTTTGTTCTGGTCCTGGGCAACGTGGAATCACAAGAACATGTGGCTGCTTGGTGATGAGACTGCATGGAGACGAGGGACCTTGAAGAGCTGAGAACACACTTTAGAGTGTGTTTGAGCCCAGGAATGAATGAGCCAGATTCCCCCAATGGCCTGGCTCCTCTCAGGAGATGGAGCCAAGAGAAATGCCGCATTTACTTTCTTATACGACAGAGATCAAATTGGTTAATAACCTCTCCACTGTCTTAAAATCCTTTGAGAATACAGGAGCAAAAAAAAAAAAAACTAAAAAGTACAGGCTTGGGAGCATAGAAAAGACTGCACCGAGCCAGGATATGAAAGTTTCGAACTTTGGGTATCCCAGCTACTATGCAATTATGCCCCTCCACTTCACCAAGATGCTATAGAAGTAATTAGGGTAATAGGCATGAAAAATCTTATACCGCTTCGAAAACCAGTGCTTTAGATGTTCAGTAAATGGTACCTTCCTTCTGAATCTCCTTAGCAGCCTTGAATTCTTAATCATTCACTTATCCATTTAATCAATCAAAAAAATTTTATCTCTTCACTTTTTTCTTCTGGTTGTAGGGTAAGACATGTTTACTGTAAAATATTCAAATGAAACAGCACTGCATAAAGGAGAAAGTTCAAGTCCCTGGAAATCTCAGCAAATGTGAATTTATTTGTTAATCACTTTATTCTAGGCTCTGTGGTGGAGGTGCCATGGAGTTATCCATGGAAATCAGAAAACACTACTATCCACAGAAAGACTGTGGCCTCGTAAGAGAGGTAACTATTAAAATAACTAAAATACAAGATAAGAAGCAATGCAAACTGTGAGGACGATATAAGTAACTGCTACAGGAATTCGGAAAACAGAGAAATTGTTTCTGGCTCAGTGTGGCCAGGGAAAATGTCTTCCTCTGCAAAAAAGAGCCCCTGTTTCTATCACTTGTGTGGTCATAGGACACCACGTGTCATGTCACTCGGGGTTGGAAACGCTTCCCTAAACTAAGATCTAGGGGTTCATATAAAATCCTCAATTCCAATTTTCTTACCATTTCCCGAAATATTCAGCAGTTCTGAATCCACAGCACACCTCCAAACAAGGCAAACATGAAAGAAAGAAATCATTTGAATACAGAAATGGGGGGAAATACAAAAACAGTAAGACAGAAGAAAGGACAAATGCTAAGTTTTCCCTGTGCCCCTCAGAAAAGAAAACTCAGGCAAAATAAAGGAAGTCTAAAATGAAAAGAAGGAGCCTTATGGCTCAGTAGTGAACAGCTTAGCTGCTAACTGGAAGGCTGACAGTTCAAACCCACCCAGAGGCTCCATGGGAGAAAGATGTGGCAGTCTGCTCTGTAAAGATTACAGCCTTGGAAACCCTATGGAGCAATTCTATTCTGTCCTGAGTCAGAACCCACTCAACGGAACACAACAACAACAAGTTAACATGTGGAGTCCCTGGGGAGCAGAAGCAGTTAACGTGCTCAGCTACTAACCAAAAAGCTGGAGGTTCAAGTCCACCCAGAGGCACCTCAGAAGAAACGCCTGGTGATCTACTTCTGAAAAATCAGCCATTGAAAATCCTATGGAGCACAGTTGCACTCTGATACATATGGGGTCACCATGAGTCAGAGTCAACATCAACTTTTTTTTCAAGTTTGAAAAAGGGTAAGAGGCACACAAAGACACGGGAGCACTCCACACATACTGAACATTTAATACATGAGAGCTAGCTAGAGGAATGGGTAGGATAAAAGCGAGCTTGAAATACCTAAAAGCTGCTGTTTTGCAGAAACTCAAATTTATGACAGATCCTGTAGACAGGGAAGTGGTTGAGTAAAGAGGGAAAGAATCGGAAGAGCAAGATTCACAGACAGCTCTGTCTCTGACAAGCTGGGAGGTCTAGAATAAGACAATGAGCCCTTGAGTCTCATGCTCCTTATCATTAACATAAAGGTAATGATCCTAGTCCTGTGCGAAGTTCAAATGTGCTAATCACTGGAGAGTATTTTACAAAACACTATATAAACACATAAACCAAACCTACTGCTGTCAAGTCGATTTCGACACATAGTGATCCCATAGGACACAGTAGAACTGTCCCACAGGATTTCCAAGGAGTGGCTGGTGGATTCAAACTGCCAATCTTTTGGTTAGCGGTTGAGCTATTAACCACTGCACCACTAGGGCTCCATATAAACACATGTTGTTGTTAGGTACCATCGAGTCAATTCTGGCACATAGAGATCATATGTACAACGGAACGAAACATTGCCCAGTCCTGTGCCATCCTTATAAACACATAAGGCTAACTAAGGTAATCGGCCAAAGTTCCAATGAAAAGATTTGTAGATTCAGGATATAAATCTGGATTTTTTTCAAATGACCAATCCCAAAGTGCCACCTCCATTGACCCTAGGAAGTAGGAAGGATTTAAATCAGATAATAAATAAAAATAACACCTCCTCAAGGGCAGGACCATAATGAATCCAGCTTCGTTCCTGCGCATGTACACAGTGCTGGGCACAGAGTGTACACTCAGTCCTCAGTAGAGCTAGACTGATCTTTCTCCTACTGCACGTTCCTGTCCCTCAGCAACTACTAATTGTCTGCTGCCTGTTTAGCGGTATATCAGCATTGAGCGAGCTACCATCCAAGGGACAACGTCAGATTCGCAAAAAAGTACTCCCTTAGCATCTATCTTTGGTCATTATTTACAGACTCCCCTTCCTGGGTCAACACAAGCAAAGACCTCAGCTGAAAGGCCCCATGTGTTGGTATCACTAAACCAACCCTCCTAGCAGCCTTACTCAGGAGAAGATTGCACAGGTGGGCAGCAAACCTGTGGGGTGGCCCAGGCACCGAGCAGCCTTGGCAAGCTTGGAGGGTAGCAGACCACCCTTGGCCGTAGGCCACTGCCATTTGCCTGTCATTTCTAAGTGCACACAACAGAACGCAACCCCCCCTCTGCCACACACTTCAACAGCAACATCCTGACAATTTTGAAATAGAAAAGAGATTTCTCTATTAAATAGGTACAAAACAAGGCTGAAAAGGAATTCTTTGTAGGCTCGTGGTGTCATATTGGAAAAGAGCTTTGCACAATCTGGTCTTCTCTCCTTGGTATCCAAGCAGGATTAACAGAAGGCCTGGCCAGCAGTTGTCCATGGTACCCATCTAGATGAGGTACTAAAGTATGCCCAGAAATGTTAACATGGAACACAGTCAAGAAAACAGCATTTATGGTAACTTGCTTCCAGAAAGGAATGTGCTTAATTTTAAGAAACACTTTCATAAAATGATTGAGGTGGGAATAGGAATGACAAGAAGACCCCCAAAGGGTATGCTCCAAAACAAAACAAGGCCAATAAAATGCCTTCATATGGGGTGAGCCCAACAGCTGGAGGACTTCCCTTTTGTGAAGTTGGGTACGGAGGCCAGGGCACATCACTCTTCGATCAACCTTCTCCACAAGTGGCACTGCTCCAATCTGTTATTTCGTTTGGTTGCTGAAGGGGCACCAAACTATTGGTCTCCTTGGGCCTCCTACATGTCTTGGTCAAGCCCTGCTTGGAATCGCCAGCTCTTGAAATTAGAAAAGGTCCTGATTTTTTTCTTTCAGCTCTCCCCTAACCCACCCAAATGTATCTGCCTCCCTTACTCTGTTCATACAGACAATTCAGTTACAAATATTTACTGGAACACCTGCTATACTTCAAGCACTAGGAATGGAGAGGAGAACGTAACACAGTCTTGGTCCTAGAGGAATGCATGTTCTAGACAAACAACTAAGTTAATATAAGGCAAACTGACAGGAGCTCTAAGACAGAACCATGCAAATACAACTTTGGGGACACAGATAAGGGGCCAAGGAAGGTCTCATGGAGGATGTGGCATTTACGTAGGGCCTAACAGTGCTGGTAACGGCTAGAAATGAGGCTAGAAATAAAGGTCAGAGCTAAAACTTGGAAAGTCCTAATGCCAAGCCAGAGGCTTGATGTTTTATCCTGGAGGCACTCAGGAATTACCAGTAGTGTTGAGCTGGAAGTAGGAAAAGACACACGGTCATATTTGTGTTCAGTGAAAGCACTCTGGCAGCAATGTGAAAATTAAAGACTAGGAGTGGTCAGGATAAGGACAGACAGAAAGAAAAAAGGAGGCATCTCGCAGTTAGAATCAATGGAGCTTGATGGCTACAGTGGGCAGTGATAAAGAGGAAGAAGAGTTCCTCTCACCTAACTGACTCCTACCCATCCTTTAGATCTCAGATCAAATGCCACTTCCCACAGGCAGCTGTCTCAAGCCCCAGGAATAGGTTAGGTCTCTCTGGGACACGCTCTCAAGCACACTGGACTTATCTCAGTTTGTAAGGACATGTTTGTATGATAAATTGGATTAATATCTGTATCTGCTACCAGACTATGAGCCTCATGAGGGTACAACCACATCAATTTTGTTGTCCATGTAGCCCCAGCATTTAGCACAGGGCCTGGCTCACGGTAGGAACTCAGTAAATATTCCTTAAACGGAAAACGTAGGGAAATGGAAGAAACTGAGACTCAGAGAGTTTTCTAAAGGCTTTAAGGTGTATGGGGTAAAATCCTTTTTTCATTTTAACCATGTCGTTAGGTGCTATCAAGTCAGTTCCGACTCATAGTGACCCTATGTACAACAGAACGAAACACTGCCTGGTCCTGTGCCACCCTCATGATCACTGTTATGCTTGAGGCCATTGTTGCAGCCACTGTGTCAATCTATCTTATTGAGGGTCTTCTTTTTAACTGATCCTCTACTTCACCAAGCATGATGTCCTTCTCTAGGGACTGATAACATGTCCAAAGTAGGTGAGACAAAGTCTCGCCATCCTTGCTTCTAAGGAGCACTCTGTCTGCACTTTGTCCAAGACAGATTTGTTCAACATTCTTTGCCAACACCATAACTCAAAGGCGTCAATTCTTCTTTGGTCTTCCTTATTCACTGTCGTTATTCATTTTACGCATGGATGCCAAATAACCCACACTTACACACTTGTGTCTGAACACACACATACACATACACAGTAAAAGCAGACGTGAGGATTTCCAGATACTACAGTTTATTTAGCTTCCCTGTCCGTTTCTCCATTATCTAGATAATCAAGCACTCATTAAAGAGTCTAGAATGAACTCCTTTAAATTTTTATTTATTTCTTTGGATCAGTGTCTTTTCTGCAAATATGCAAGACTACAAATGAAGAAAATAAGGTCTTTCAGATATGGGTACTGGAGCAAAATACAACAACAAAATACCACCAAAGCCAAGGAGCTAAATTAAGTCAACACAAAACACCATAAAAAGGAAAGCTAAAGCATTTAAAGACCTAAAACTCATTACAGACCAAAATGTAAATCTGATTGCAAAATTATCTACATCTTTAATTTAGAGGTTCATATTCATGCTGGAGGTAGGAGACAAAATTTAATTTAAGGAGCAATTTTGGCCAATCGTCTGTATTTTCTTTAATAGAAGAGCAGGCAGGGAGAGAGAATGACGCAGACAATATCCACAGGGGGCCAGTAGAAGGAAAAGCAGAGACGTGATCACATCTCCAAGACACTCGGGTCAGGGCTGGGGAGGTTGGTGAAGCAATGCCGCCCTCCCTGGAATCGAGCTGGTTTGTAATTCGTTTAGGCTGTGGAAGCCTGTTTCATTAAAAAGATGATGACTGGATACTTGCCATGATCAAGACAATGCTTCATAATCAAATTAACTCAGTTCAAGAGCTTGATTTGGAGCCTGCTTATAGTTAGACATCTAATGGCTCTCAGGGTTTTTGGAGCATAAGATGTGAGAAAGACACTAGGTAAGCAGCACAGAAAAACATGAAGATAGGGCTACAGGGTATTTAGCTACACAGCATTTGTGAGGGAGCGGGGTTTGCAGGGGCAGGACAGTGAGTACAGAAAGAAGGGATTAGAAATTGATCCTCAAAGAACTGAATACAGTTTTTACAAAATATTAATATTAAACCCACATGCTTTAAAAGGTGTGTGGCTTAATACTTCAGCGGAGACCATGATACTGAGTTTCTCAAAGGCAGGGGGCTCCAGGTCATACATCTTTGCCATCCCTAAACCTAGCGCGTTGCCTGGAGCAGTATGGGTACTCAGAAAAGCCT
Source organism: Elephas maximus indicus (assembly GCF_024166365.1). Taxonomy (NCBI): domain Eukaryota; kingdom Metazoa; phylum Chordata; class Mammalia; order Proboscidea; family Elephantidae; genus Elephas; species Elephas maximus. The sequence goes on from NC_064838.1 coordinate 65,983,993, forward strand.
CTGGCAAATGAACACTGTCGTGCTATCACAATACTTATGAGAGAACAAAGGAGAAACAAGGAAAAACTTCTTGATCTACTGGGAAGTGAAAATGATATGTAGGTGGACTGCATTCATGTACAAAAATAGGCATGTCTGAATCAAGGAATACCAAGGATTGCCAGGAGACACCAGAAGCAAGGGAGAGGCAAGGAAGAATTCTTCCCTACAGCCTTCAGAGAGAGGACTGACCTACCAATACTTTGATTTCGCACTTCCAAACTCTCAAACTGTGAGCAAACAAATTTCTGTTGTTCTGAGCCACCCAATTTGTGATTATTTATAATGGCAGCCCTGGGAAGCTAACATACAACTCAATGTCACTCAACTGGCAAATTGATAAACTGACGTACATCTATACAATGGAATACTATTCAGCAATTAAGAAAAAGGGCAAACTACTGATACAAGCACAACATGGAAAAATCTCAAATGCATTGTGCTAAGTAAACACCAGGCTCAAAAGCCTATATCCTGTATGATTCCATTTATATGACTCTCTGGGAAAGGCACAATGATAGGAATAGAATACAGATCAGTGGGTGCCAAAAGCTGGGGTTGGAGAGAGGAGGTTGCGGAGGGAATGGAAATGTTCTGTATGTTTATTGTGGTGGCGGTTACACAACATAAACCCCCCCCCAAAAAAAATACGCGTGTTTGAAGACAACTAGAAGATAAGATGCAAAAACGAAAACAGCGATCCTAGGTGTTGGGATTACGCATGTCTTTTCACTTTTTTTTTTCCTAAAACCATCTTTCATGTTGTCAAAATGTCACCTTTTCCATTTCACAATCTACAAACATTTTCATATTGGAAGAGGCAGGGGAAGAAACTGGGCAGTGAAGGAACTGCTAGCTTGCAGGCTAAGGTTCTAACTCCCTAGCTTTGCACTCGGTACCCTTTGTGATCTGGTCCAGCTAGAAACTCCAAGACATGCAGTTCCTATCCTATTCCTCTTCCTTTCTTCACCTCCATCACAATGAATTCCTTGCCCTTTCCACAATTTATTGTAAAGTTTCGCTCCCCCCCCCCGCCCACATACACACTGTTCCGTCTACCTGGAACACCCTTCCTACCATCCATTCTTCATAAGGCTAAATCCTACTCACTCTTCAGGCACAAAGATCACCTACTCTGAGAAGCCATCCCTGATTCCCCAAGCTCCTTGCGATGCCTCTGCGTTTCCATAGCAACTTGTCTCAGAGCACTTGTCACACTACGCTCCAATCACTCGCTTTTTTTTTCCCCCCTCCACTATTCTGGACACTAACTACAGCTAATGTAAAGACACCTGGGGCTACAAAGGCCAATGATGACCCACAGTCTGCTTTACTGAACTGTGACAGAGTGGTAAGAAACAGACATCCATTGAAACTCTTTTGAGTAAAAAATGGGAATTTATTATAAAGACACAGAGGCACTTCTCAGAGCCCAGGGGGAGAAAGTGCAGACACTGAGGTCTGGACCCAGGAGCTGGAAAACCCACTGAATCCAGGAGCCACTCTCAGCCTCACTCTCTCCCTCGCCCTCCCTCCCTCTCTCCCTGCAGCCTCAGTCCACTAACCAGCACCTCTCCACAGGCCAGCTGTATTCCTGTTTCAGAAAGATGGCTGTAGAGTGGCTAAAAGCATGAACCCAGGCCCCCTCGGTTCATATCATGGCTCTGGCATTAACCAACTACGTGACCTTGGGCAAATCACTCAACCTCTCTGACAGTTTCTTCACCTGTAAAATGGGAATAAGAAAAGGACCTATCTCTCAGGGCTGTTAGGAGGATTACTTAATTAATCTAAGGTACACCCGCCCACAGCAACCACGTTTACCCATCCAGCCAGTCTGAGTATCTACAAAGCATGTCTTAGGCCCAAATCCAACATCTGGAAAGCCTGGCCCAGCTTGAATCAGCTGTGCATCCTTGATCCATTCACTTGGCCACGGAACCAAGTCACACTGCACAAACATGACCACCAGGGCCCACCCTTGAGGGTGAGAGCTGGGGGCAGTTCTCAGAGAAATGGGCCACGGGCTGGGCAAACACAAACCAACCAACAAAAGCCCTACTACAGCCAGCAAGCATCCTCTCCTCGGCCCAAGCAGCCACAAGGCTGAAAGCTGGGCCTTTTCACCTCACGGTCCTGGGCAAGGCTCTTATTTAAAACACACAGCTGCCTGGCTGCCTGCAATGGCACCTAAGGGAGCACCACACGCCAGCACTTAATAAAGGCTTAATGGTGATGATGGAAACAATGACAAGAACGACAGTGACTCAACAGGCCACACCACAGGCTGCTCTTTCTTCCCAGCAGTTCACTGCTGGGCCGCATGGCTTCAAGGCGGAGTCAGCATATCCTTATAACTGGCTAACATGGCTCAGCTCTGGGGCCGACCCTCATCAGCCCCATCCAGCTGCTAGTTAGGCAGATTTATACCCCATGAAACCCGCTGTCACACAAGGGCTTCTTCCTCACTTCCAGGGCTTAAAGAACACAGGCACAGCACCTGATGACACAAAGATGAAAGGCCTCCAAAGAAAACTAACCACTTGCCTTCAAAAGTGCTAAGCTGCTGTGCTAGAATTCCAGGTAAATGTGATCAGCTGGGAGAATTGCATTTTTTAAATAAAGTCAACACAGCCTTGGGTTCTAAGCTACCCCATAAATAAAATCTCAATTACAACTCTATGTCAAACTAACTTTACACTAGTATAACCTCTTTAACCAAAACCAAGATTTGTAGAATAGTATATTGGGTTCTGGGATATCTTCAAAGTCCACTCATAACAAGGACTTCGAACCGGTTCCTTCTAGTTGGAACGCCTGCTGAGAATTTGCATTTCTACCCCACATATATTGAATCAGAATCTATAGTTTAACAAGATCCTCAGGTGATTCTCATGTATAATAAATTTTGAGAACCACTCTCTACTAGTGGTTTTCAGAGCTGGTCCCAAACCAGCAGCATTAGCATCTCCTGGGAACTTGTTAGTAATGCAAATTCTCAGGAGAGGGTCAAACCGGAAGAAACCAGTTTGAAGCCCTGCTCATATTACCTCACTCAGTCCTCAAAACAGTGCTGAGCAGGTGGGTATTGCTACCCGCATTTCATGGAAGGAGAAACTGAGGCTCAAAAAGGTTAAGGTAGATGCCTACAATCACGTAAACTGAAAACAGCAGAGCTCTAATTCAAATCCAAGTTTACTAGTGTCTTGCCCCCAGTGTTTTCTCTGCCCTGCCTGCTGTCACTTACTTTCCCTAATTTCAAACCAAGAATCGTCTGCTCTGAACTATTTGTGCAGACACAGTTGAGCTGTGGTGTTCAGTGGCAGTGTTGGGTAAGTTAAGCTCTACACGCACTGTCTTGATTATCTAGTGCTGCTGTAACAGAAATACCACAAGGGGGTGGCTTCGATAAAGAGAAGTTTATTCTTTCACAGTCCAGTAGCCTAGAAGTCAGAATGCAGGGTGCCAGCTCCAGGGGAACGCTTTCTTTCTCTGTCGGCTCTGGAGGAAGGTCCTCGTCATCAGCCTTCCCTTGGTCTGGGAGCATCACAGCACAGGAACCTCAGGTCCAAAGGACATGCTCTGCTTCCAGCACTGCCCTCTTGGTGGTATGAGGTTCCCATGTCTCTCCACTCGCTTCTCTCTTTTATATCTCAAAAGGCATTGGCTCAAGACGCTATCCAATCTTGTAGATCTCATCAACATAACTGCCACTAATCCATCTCAATTATAACATAGTGATAAAATTTATAACATATAGGGAAATCACATCAGATGACAAAATGGTAGACAACCATATAATACTGGGAATTATGACCCAGTCAAGTTGACAGATATTTTGGGGGGGACACAATTTAATCCATGACACCTACCCAGCCAGAACAGCTAATCAGATTAATGTATTCAGTTTCCACATAAGATTTTATTTGAATAAATAATACAGTGTGCTGTGTTTCTACTTTCATCACCACAATCATCTCCATCTCTGTCACCATCACATTTATTTAACACCTCCTGGGTACCAGTCAGAAACTCTGAGGGGTGAAAAGGTTAATGTGCTTGGCTGCTAAGGGAAAGGTTGGAGGCTTGACTATACCCAGAGGTGCCTCAGAATAAAAGCCTGGCAACCTACTCGAAAAAAAATCAGTCATTGATGTAAAAACTCATCAAAAAGTTTACACAGAGAAAGAAACAATCTTCAGTGGGTATGAGAGAAGGAGGGCTGGGGATAGAAAATACTAAATAGACAAGTGGTAATTCTGGTGAAGGGTAAGACAGTACACAGTACTGGGGAAGCCAGCACAACTTGACCAAGGCAAGGTCATGGAAGCTTCACAGACACATCCAAACTCCCTGAGGGACCAAATCGCTGGGCTAAGGGCTGTGGGGACCATCTAAGATACTCCACTGGTCTCACCCCTTCGGGAACAAGGGAGAATGGAGAAAACTAAAGATATAGGGAAAGATTAGTCCAAAAGACTAATGGACCACATCTACCATGGCCTCCACCAGACTGAGTCTAGTGCAACTAGATAGTGCCCAGCTACCACCACTGACTGCTCTGATACAGATCACAATAGAGGGTCCTAGACAGAGCTGGAGAAAAATATAAAACAAAATTCTGACTCACAAAAAAGACCAGACTTACTGGCTGGACAGAGACTGAGGAAACCCCGAGCATATGGCCCCTGGACACCCTTTTAGCTCAGTAACGAAGTCACTCCTGAGGTTCACCCTTCAGCCAAAGATTAGACAGGCCCATTTAAAAAAAAAAAAAAAAGAGAGTCCAACCCAGGGGCAAGGACTAGAAGGCAGGAGACTGGAAAGCTGGTAATAGGAAGCCAAGGTCAAGAAGGGAGAGTGCTGACGTTGTGGGGTTGTTAACCAATGTCATAAAATAATACGTGTACTAACTATTTAATGAGAAACTAGTTTGTTCTGTAAACCTTCATCTAAAGTACGATTAAAAAAAAAAAAAAATCAGTCATTGAAAACCGTGTGGAGCCAAGTCTATTCTGACGCACATGGGGTCACCACAAGTTAAAGTCAACTTGACTACAACTGTTTGTTTTTTTTTTTGGTGGAGGTGGTGGTAACAGATACTGTAATAAGCGCTTTAAACATTATTGCAGATAACCTTCACAGTAATGAAGTACTTTTATTACCCTCATTTTACAAATAAGGAAACTGAGGCCCAAAGCAATAAGCCTTGCCCAAGGCCATATAGCAAGTAGAGATTCAAATCCAGAACCATCAGATTCCAGGCTCTAAATTGCTATTACTGATGTTTGATGTTTAGAGAAATCAATTTCAAGACTAGTCTGATTGTTAAGGTTGGGTGTCAGCATGGCTGGACCATGATTCTCAGTGGTTTGGCAGTTATATATAATGTAGTTTGGCAGTCATACGATGATGTGATCACTTCCATGATGAGATGTGATATAATGTGATGACCTCCATGATGGGATCTGCTGTGAGCAGCCAATTAGTTAAAAGGGAGCTTCCCTGGGGGTGTGGACTGCATCCAATACAGGCGGGCTCTTTGACAAGGCTCACGGACTTTTGCTCACTCTGGATCCTGCAGCTGGCTCCTGTTCATCTGACCTCCGGTTCTTGGGCCCTGAGCTAGCAGCTGACCTTCTGTCTTTCCTGACCATCTTGGGATTTCTTGCTTTTCACACTTGTGAGCAAGAGCCCTACTGTCTGACCTGATCTTGGGTTTGCCAGCCCCTATGGCTACATGAATCAGGAGAAACCGCCATCCTGACCTATGGATTTGGGATGTGCTGGCCTCTATAACTGTGTGAGCCATTTCCTTAACATAAATCTTCTCATGTAGATATTTATATGCTTTACTGGTTTTGCTTCTCTAGAGAACCCAGCCTAAGACAACTGGTATGAAGACCTCATCACTTCTGTCTTTGATAAGAATATTCTGCCTCTGAATTTTTAGCTCTCAGTGATAAATAAAACATACTAGTAACTAAAAAAAAAAAAAAAAATTAACTACCTAGTATAAAATGGGATTTTATTTATGGGAGAAAATACTGAAGTTGTCAAGGATTTCATTTTACTTGGATCTACAATCAATGCCCATGGAAGCAGCAGTCAAGAAATCAAATGATCTATGGTATTGGGCAAATCTGCTGCAAAAGACCTCTTTAAAGTATTGAAAAGCAGAGATATCACTCTGAGGACTAACGTGCACCTAACCCAAGACATGATATTTTCAGTCACCTCATACGCATGCGAAAGGTAGACTATGAATAAGGAAGACGGAGAATTGACGCGTTTGAATTATGGTGCTGGCGAAGAATACTGAGTATACCACGGTCTGCCAGAAAAACGAACAGGTTTGTCGTGGAGGAAGTACAGCCAGAGTGCTCCTTGGAAGCAAGGATGGCAAGACTTCATCTCACGTACTTTGGACATGTTCTCAGGAGGGACCAGTCTCTGGAAAAGGACATCATGATTGGTAGGGAGTCAGTGAAAAAGAATACCCCGACTCGCGATGAGATGGATTGACACAGGGGCTGCAACGACAGGTTCAAACGGGACTGGGCAGCGTTTCATTCCATGGTACATGGGGTCACTGTGAGTCAGAACCGACTTGATGGCACCTAACAACAACAAACACCAAGTGCTTTCTACAAGTGGGTAGGAAGATAAGTATACAGGATTTCTTTGAAGATTCTGAATAGCAGAGTATGTTTACAATAGACACTTCACTACGTTTTGCTGTAGCATGAAGAGCAATCTCTTCCTCAAAGGGAGAACCCTGACTTACATGTGTGGGGAATTATAATAACCCGGTGGGGTTTATGGCATATGGAATGCTGGCACTTTAGGTGGATTCGAATAACAGGAGCCATCTACAGTCGGTCACCAGCACTGGGCACAATCATCTGAAGACCCAGAATTCTCTCTCAGAAAATTCATCTGAAAAAAAGACGCAGGAAATGGCAACATTCACTCACAGACAACAGACAACCTGAATATTTAACTCATCACCATCTTTGAGAATAAGGACACTTAACAGCTGTTTGTACAGGAAAGAATTTTAAAAGGAAAAAAAGACAATGAGAGGTGGTAGACAGAGTGCAGTGGTTAAGAGCACTTTGAAGGCAGCCAGGCCCAGGTGGGAGTCCTGGCTGTGTTGTCATTTGTCAGCTCTGTGGCTTTGGACAAGTCACGTAAAAACTTTTAACTTGTTGGGTTAAACAGCTCTTACGATGATGACAGAGTCCTGGTGGTGCCAATGGTTAATACGCTTGGCTGCTAACTAAATGTTGGTGGTTTGAGTCCACCTAGAGGCACCTTGGAAGAAAGGCCTGGCAATCTACTTCTGAAAACTCAGCCATTGAAAACCCTACAGATCACAGTTCTGCTCCGATACACATGGGGTCACTGTAAGTTAGTGCCGATGCGACAGCAACTGGTGGTGCCTGGTATGGTGCTGGTGCTGGTGCTGGTGCTGGTGCTGGTGCTGATCTGCTTTTACTACCAGAAAAACAGGTAGATGGGATATACACAAGTTTAAGAGGTTTAAAAAAAGTATCCTCTCTTTCTCCCTCTTACTTCTTCTAACTCCCACCTTGAAAACTCTGTGCATGGCTCATCTCTGTTAAAGTGCTGATCCTCCGGAGAGCCCCCTATATAGCCTCCACTAATAGAGGGGGGACATGCCTCTTCCCTGCCCCAGTGAGGGCTGAGGATCTTGCTGCCTCTTGGCTACCTCTGAGGCTAAAACAATAAGCTTGATGTAAAGGGATTCCTTTCCCTGTATATGAAGGTAGTGAGTGACAGCTGGCTTGGTTTGCAAACTTTCACAACAAGGTCCAGAATACATTGGAGCCTTTGTGTTCAGTCCAGTTACTATTGGGGGGGATAGTCATTTAGAAAGTGTCAACGATATACCAGGCAGAGAACTGGGGCATAGAATTAGACACAGTTGTAGGTCACTACATTTATAATTAATATTTAGCTGACAAACCAGACACAGATATGAAGAAAACATATAAAATAATTAAGGAGACACTTCCTTTAGCTAACCCTATCAACTAAAAACATCTGAGGGGCTGCAATAGCAAGTGAGGGCATATAGCAAACCTCATTTCTGTAGAGTCGATTCTGACTCATAGCAACCCTACAGGACAGAGTAGAACTGCCCCATAGAGTTTCCAAGGAGCACCTAGTGGGTTCGAACTGCCTACCTTTTGGTTAGCAGCTGTAGCTCTTAATCACTGTGCCACAAGGGCTCCCATACATGTATGTAACCAGCATGGACCACATCATCCTTTTTGCCACTACTGATGATTGAAATGGAGAAACTAAAAGAACAACTTTGGTCGCAAAGAGAGAGGACAAGCTCTTTGAGGGCGGGGACTCTGTGTGTTCTAGTACCCAGTGTACCCCAGCATCTAGAACAGGACTCAAACGTAGCAGGCATGCAATCAAAGTGCTGAATGAACACAAGAGTGTGTGGGCGTGCCCTGGACACCTTTTGAAGGTTTGCCTGGTTTTCTGCCTTATTCACCCAGAAGAATGTCCTACACCTTGCTGGTCGTTATTTTCATCAGCAGCATATAAAATAATGAAAACACAAGTTCATGACAAAATAATATTTTAGACATACATGGCATGCCAGTTCATTAAAAACAGACCAGGGAGTATTTCACATTGGGACACGAGGGAGCATCATTACTTTGAAATGTCACTTTCCGCTTTAAATAGTACACTCTAATGATTAAAAAAAAAAAAAAAATTTTTTTAAATGATAAGTTTTTTTTTTTTTAATGATAAGTATGTGTCATTCTTATCTAATGAAAAGTCTGAATGCATATGGAATCTGGGTCACAGCCCTCTCTGAGAGGTACAGGGATGTACAAAGAACAAACAGAATGCATGTGCTGATGGCAACCAGCTTACTTATCTTTGTAATATAATTGCCAAAGTTTTGAGTTCTAAAATTTGTGAATAAATTTGTCCAACGCACCCAGCACACTCAGCATAGTAATATGATCTCCTTTCCTATTTCTCAAGGCGGCCTAAGTTGTTTCAGAGACACGGGAAGTTTCAAATGATTTCTTTCAGGCAGACTCTCAGAGGTATCCCTCAGAACAGGACCACCTGCTAGGAGGCATATTCTTAAGTAAAGACAACAATAGGTCTGCTTGCTCAGAGGGAAATTTGTAAGGCGGTTTTTGCTTGCTTCCACCTATTGTGGCGCTTTATCCAAGTAGAACATAGTCAATCTTTGGCGCTTCAAAGATGCCGATAATGGACTTCTCCCTTTCAGCCGAGAGGTCTCAGTCATCTACTCCTTTCATTCACAGCCAGAATATAAAAGGACCAGAGTGATACAGACAAATACCTGTGAGCTGCTTGTTGTGGGAATATCAGATAAAGAAATTCTATAGCCCGGAGAGATATCTGATATGTTCATTTGAATGTCAATACCAAGCATCCCCTTCCATCCACTCCAGGGAAGCAAGGAGAATGAATGTATCTCAGAAGCAGAACACAGAAGCAATCGCTTGGATGTGACTTCAAGTTTCTTTTCACAGTTTCACACACATACACTTAGACACACACAAATAAAAGACTGCTGTTCTCTGCCTTGTGTCCTCCGTTCAGTCAAGAATGGAGGTCACTGAGAACCTCACCAGTGGACTGACCCGGAGAAGAATGTCACTTCTCAAATGCAATCAAGCAAGTTGCCTGGCTTTTCATCAGCTCACAGCACTGGCTTGCTTGGTTACCCAGGGCTTCATTCCTTGGCAAATCTGCACCACCATGATGGCTGTAGTCAAACCCAGTTCCTACAGTGGGCTCCCATTTACTATTCAGAGGTTTCCTGCAGATCAGCTCATTCTCGCCCTCCTCCCCCACCAAATGACCAGTCCACCTCCCAGAGCCCGGCTCTCTCAGCACTTACACAATTGCAAAGTAATTTCACAGAGGGAGTCAAAGCTTCACTCCTTTTCACGGAAATGGCTCATTGAGATATTATCTTAAAATGCTTTCTCTTAAAAAAAAAAAAAACTTTTTTGAACTGAGAATTACATGCTGTGCTGAAATAGGATGGTGGTGGGTTCTGATTATATCTTTTTTCCCATTTTGGCTTCACTCTTAAGTAAAGAAAATACCAGGCTGCGCTCTCCTTCAACTCCCTTTTCTTCCTGATACTAAAAGTTCAGTCGGCTGAGTCAAAGGCAGCCTTAGTACTAAACTTCTATCTTTTACCCTTTTTCCCCCAACATCTAAGAACGATGTGATTATGCATCACTTCATGCTACAAATGTGTTCCCGAGAACCACGTGCAAAATGAGTCACCTCAAGGGTGTATTTGAACGTGACTCTAACAACTGAAGTACAGAAAAGACACCCAGGTTCCAGTCCGACCTCTAAGCTGCTGTGATCCCGTCTCATTCTCCCTTAAGTAAGAGGGCTGGAAGGGCTTCTGTTCATCTCTAAGGTGTTTTTTATCGTGTTTCAGTGCCTCGTGGGGCAACAATAGGATGGAGAATCATACAACCATTAAAAAAATGATCATTTTGAAAATGAAACTGAAAAAGTTAAAACAGTATTTATGATACACATTTCAATCTCTTTAAAATGAAAAATTATTTCACAAGTTTTCTGTAAATTAACATTTTTACATGTGAATTTTCTTAGAACTTATAGCACATCAAAAGGGGTGCTTCAAACATACCAATGCAATTTGTTAACATTGATCTGAAGAGTGGGGACCCCTAAATCTTACAGGGCTTGGCCATCGTAAGGAAAACTAGGATAAGGTCTGATTTAGAAAATAATATTGGAATGACTATTGCCTGTCCTTGAGCAAAGAGAATATGGCCCAGCTGAAGCTGGGCCCACAAAGACTCACAAGGGTACATCAACTGGGCCCTGAGATAAAGACAATAGATGGGACGATCTTAGAAATTATCTTTTAGGAAGAAAAATATTGTTACGGAACTTTTCACATAAAGCCAATCAAACAGGACACAAGAGACTTTTTCACTCCTATCTTTTTCTATTAATATTTAGTGAATAGAAATTTGTTAGACCGATAAAGACCCTCCTGACTGTCAAGGTTACTGAAACTTGTACCAATGATTGTTAAGAAAGGCAATTCAAAGTATAAGGCCACAGTTTCTAGCCAGTCTGAAAAGGGGAAGCTTTTACCCATTTTTGTGATGTTAATATACACTGATGATTCTGTAACCTCCCTCGGATTCCGGCAGACATTAGCTCTGGCAGCATGCTTGTCCACTTCCCACTTTTGTCTTTTGGAATATATGACAAATTTCTTCGACGGCAGTGGGGTTTTTTTTGTTTTGTTTTGGTTTTGGTTTTACTAAACTTTGTGATGTTTTTTTCCCCTACAACAGGTCCAATTTCCTTTTCCCCTAGTTATGGGGTAGAAAAACTGGCACAACAGGTTTCCCGTTAATTAGTAAGTGTGCCCATGTCATCCTTCCCCCACTTCTGGAGTCCCACCTAGGACAATGAGGAATTGACCTGCTGCCAGTCATGACCTTGTGGTGGCTTTCTTTGTCCTCTATAGTATGTAACAGACACCATGACTGTGATTCATCAGATTGCTTTGGCCTCTGTAAAAGGGACATAATTCATGATCTCCCTCATTCCAATGATCGTCTTTGTCTTGGCTTAACAAAAATCTCTTTTGATTAAATTTGAGTCTGGGGTCTTTTACTCCTACAAAACATTTAAAGTTAAGCTGTTAGCCTTTCAAGACTGTATTTTAGAAAAACGAAATTTGTTGTTAGGTGCCCTCAAGTGGATTCCAACTCATAGCGATCCCACGTGACAGAGAAGAACTGCCTCTTGGGGTTTTGTAGGCTATAATCTTTACAGGAACAGTTGCCAGGTTAGGAAAAAGAAGTAATATCTCTCTAAAATACAGCCAACAAGGAAAAAAAAAGGGGCGGAAGAAGAAAATATTAACTTCCTAAAAACTTCAAAAAATGTGGACTTAAGCTTTGTTGTTTTTTTTCTTTAACCGCCTTACTTAAGATCAATAAGATATGCCTTACAGTGTGTTTAAAATTGCATCTCTTTGCCCAACCCAGAAAAAATTTTTTTAACTTCAGTATATTTCATATTTGTTTCTCAACTGCATTGACAGCTGTCCTTCACTTCCCACAAGATGACAAAATTAATAACAGCGTAACCAATCACAAAGACACAGGTTTGAGAGAAAAGACCCCAACTGGTTCGTAAATTACAGTAAGTAATACATTACTTCAACAGTTCTTCCTATAGAAAAGAAATATTTTGCTGACAGAAGTCATCCAACAAATTCACAAAGAAAAATAAGATGGTAATGTAATCCTTGGGAAGAACTACCGGGAAGAAAGCAGCAGTCAAAAGCCCAGTTTGGTACAAGTTTCTAAGGTTTATACCTAATGTGTGCATGTATTTATGTATAATGTATTAATAAAATGCACATACTCAAACCCAAACCCACTGCTGTCGAGTCGATTCCGGCTCATATAACATGTAACGTGCTTTTATATTACATATGTTACGTGTACTATTTTTGAGAGGTAGACTCTTACATAATAAGAACAGTACTAGTTGTTTGGTGGAAACCTTGGAGGCTCAATAGATAAGAGGTTGACTGCTAACCAAAAGGTCAGCAGTTCAAATCCACCAAGCTTTCCTTGGAAACGCTATGGGGCAGTTCTACTCTGTCCTATAGGGTTGCTATGAGTCAGTATCTACTCTACAACAATGAGTGGGTAGCTGTTTGGTATTTCTAAACAGCTACAGTGCCCTGAAAAAAAAAAAAAAAAAGAGGATCTTAAAATCTTAGACCAGTCTTGGTCTTGTCATTATTTAGCATTCAGATGTGGCAAGAAAACTATTACATAAAACAAATTTTCTGCACATCTGCTTTTGGAAGTTTTCAAATCAAAAACTGCATTATCTCTTTCTTTAAATAATGCAGTGTACTTACCTACTACCCATTGTTGTCAAGTCGATTCCAACTCATAGTGACCCTGTAAGACAGAGTAGAACTGACCCATTGGGTTTCCAAGGTTGTAAATCTTTATGGAAGCAGACTGCCACATCTTTTTCCCAAGGAGCAGCTGGTAGGTTCGAACTGCTGACCTTTCAGTTAGCTGTTGATTTATATTGCCGATGTGCCTTTTTTCATTCACAGCTTTACTAAGATATAATTCACATACCATAAAACTCACCCATTTACAATGTACAATTCAGTGGTTTTTAGTGTATTCATGGTTGTGCAACCATCACCACAATCAATTTTAGTACCTTTTCATCACCTCCAAAAGAAACTCCTTACCTGTTACATGCCATTCCCATTTCCTTTCAATCCCCACCCCCAGCCCCTGGCAACCACTAATCTATTTTCTGTCCCTATGAATCTGCCTAGAAGCCCTGGTGACACAATGGTTAAACCTCGGCTGCTAACCAAAAGGTCGGTGGTTGGAACCCACCAGCCACTCTGCAGAAGAAAAGACCTGGTGATCTACTCCCATGAAGACATCAGCCTAGGAAGCCCCACAGGGCTGTCCTACTCTGTCCTATAGGGTTGCTGTGCGTCAGAATCGACTCCATGACACGTAACAATAACAACGTGAATTTGCCTATTCTGGACATTTTACATAGATGGAATCATATAGTATGTGGCCTTTTGTGATTGGTTTCTCTCGCTGAGCATAATCTTTTCAAGGCTCTTCCATGTTGTAGCATATATCAGTACTTATTTCTTTTTATGGCTGAAAAAAATTCTATTGTATGATATGAATATGCAACATTTTGTTTATTCATCAGTTGATGGATGTTTGAGTTGGTTCTGCTTTTTAGCTATTACGAAAAATGCTGTTACGAACATTCATGTACACATTTTTGTGTGAACATAAGTATATATTTCTCTTGAATATATACCTAGGAGTGGAATTGCTGGATCATATGGTAATTCTGTTTAGCATTTTTAAGAACTGCTAAACTGTTTTGCAAAGCAGCTGCACCATTTTACACTGCCACTAGCAATGTATGAGGGTTCCAGTTTCTCCACATCTTCTCTAACACGTTATTGTCTGTCTTTTTATTACAGACATCCTAGTGAGTGTGAAGTTGTATCTCATTGTGGTTTCGATTTGCATTTCCCTAAAGACTACTGATGTCTAGCATATTTTAATGTGCTTATTAGTCATTTCTTTATCTTCTTTGAAAAGAGATATCTTTTGAGGTCCTTGCCCATCTTTCAACTGGCTTGTCCTTTTATTGTTGAGTTGTAAGGGTTCTTTATATATACTGGATATAAATTCCTAATCAGATGTATAATTTGCAAATATTTGGTAGGTTTCCATTCCATTTTCTTCATGGTGTCCTTTGACACACACAAGTTTATAATTTTGAAGAAGTCCAAAATACCCATTTTTTATTTTGTTTTTGTCATGTCTAAGAACGTATCTAAGAAATATATTTTGTTAGTGCCATACCTAAGAAAACTTACTCAAGTCCACAAATACTTAATTCTCTACTTCTAGGAGTTCTATAGTGTTACTTCTTACATTTAGGTCTATGATCCAGTTTGAATTAATTTTTTGTGTATGGTGTGAGGTAGGGGTCCAAATTCATTCTTTTGCATGTGAATATCCAGTTGTCCCAGTATCACTTGTTGAAAAGATTATTGTTTTCTCCATTAAATTACCTTGGGACTCTTGTCAAAAATCAATTGGCCACAATGTGAAGGTTTGTTTCCGTACTCTCAATTCATTTTTATTGATCTATCCTTATGTTAGGACTACACCGCATTGACTATTGTTGCTTTGTAGTAACTTTTGGAATCAGTAAGTGTGAGTCCTCCAACTTTGTTCTTCTTTTTCAAGATTATGTTGGCTACTCTGGGTCCCTTGCATTTCCATATGAATTTTGGGATTAGCTTGTCAATTTCTGAGAATACACACACACGTGTAGCTGGGATTTTGAAAAGGATTGTATTGAACATTGTTGTTTTTTGGTGCCATCAAGTCAATTCTGACTCATAATGACCACACGTAACAGAGTAGAATTGACCCATATAGTTTTCAAGCCTGTAATCAGATCACCAGGTCTCTCTTCCACGGAGCTGCTGGGTGGGTTCAAACTGTGAACCTTTAGGTTAGCAGCCACACACTTAACTGTTGGGCCACCAGGGCTCCTATGGTATTGAATAAGTGGATCAATTTGAGGATTGCTGCCATTTTTACGATGTTAAGTCTTCTGATCCATAAACGTGGGCTGTCTTTTCCTTTATTTATTCTTAGTATCTTTAAACAATGTTTTACAGTTTTCAGTGCACAAGCCTTGTTAGGTTTTGTTAGGTTTATTTCCAGGGGTTTTGTTCCTTTTGCTGCTATTATAAAGGGGATTGTTTCTTAATTTTTGTATTGCTCATTGCTGGTATGTAGCAATAGAATTGATTTTTGTATATTGATCTTCTATCTTGCCATGTTGCTAAACTCATTTATTAGTTCTAATATTTTTTAGTGGATTTGACAATATACTTTTACTTAAACTTTTAAATGTTTTTGATGCCCACCATCCTTCTGAACATCAGTGTATGCTACTATCTTACTACAATGATCTTCAACATGAAGCAATTAAATTCTATCCACTCCCAGCACTCCCCCAGCCCATTCAACTAACTCCTCAGACTGATGACCACTCTCCACAGGAAAGGGGAAGGCACAGCATAAACAAGAAGAAATTACTTCTGCCGAATCCTTTTCATTTCTAGCGGTTAGTAAAACCATTAAAAGTAGTAAAATGAAGCATATGCTAAGCTACTGAAACTCTTCTGCCTAGCATTACCTTGCTAAAATGAAGTCAAGCAAAATCGTAACCAAAAGTGCATTTTGACATTTTGTATTTTGTTGAATACCGTTAGGGCGCTGGCAATCACTGTCTCTTACATACAAATTAACAGCCTACCATCTGTCAAGTGTTGGGATAATCGCAGGGTTTAGTGCACAATATGGTTATTAGAATATGACCTGACAAAAAAGAAAAGAACACAACCTAATTTGGACTGTAAAATCTATGATCTCACTTTGCAAATGACAGTTTGACAAGCTATTATTCTGCATTTTGGCTTCTGCAGTAAAAGCAGTTTTATGCATCTGTAATTCTATTAGTTATACAGGCAACAGCCTGTGGAAGATTGCTTTAAACTGCAAAATCTGCTTGGTCATACAGTATTTTTTTTTTTTTTTACAAATTCTTAGACAAATATTTGTGTCACAAGTAACTGGGAATGTAAAGGTCTGGGCTTGCCTTCACATCTCCAACTGAAGCTCCAATCATTAGGCAAAAATGTCTTTGTGATATTGCTGCCAGCAATTCCACAGGATTCTTCAGGGTATATGCCAAGAAAAAGCTATCGGAACTTACTAAAACTATTTACATGGACATACATCAAAGTCAAAAAGTTGACAGTTTTGAAAAGTATAATATATGAAACACTTCGGCGTGGAATTTACTTCATCCCCAACAGTGACATCTGCTAATGAGCGTCATTAATATTGCCTACTTTTATTTATCCTAATGCCTCATGGCTGCTATCTTTATGTACATTCCTCTATAATGCCTTTTGTTTTCATCCAGGGGAAAAAAAAACTCATACTGACAGCTGCCTCTAATAAAGATGATTCCAACAAAATTCTTCTCTTCTGGTCACAGACAGAACATAGAGCACCAAGTTCTTTTTGTTGTTTTCTGCCTCTTGAAATAGCACAGAAATGCATGGTGTTCCTGAAGGTTATTTAAGGGTACAACCATTGTGTCTAAAACACATGCTTAAGAGAGAAATGCATTAATTAAGTCTCAAGGCAAAACGTTCTGTTGAGGTGACAAAACAAAACAGATTTTTAAATATTAGCAATTATATTACCTGGGGAGCTTAAGTGAGAATAATAACTACATAATGCATTAAGCAGCTCACACTGCAAATTACGTAGCTTTGTTTTAGACTACACCTCTTTTCCATTATTTTCACACTTGTTTCCTTTCACAGTAAGAGAAATGATGTATTTTTCTGTCATGTTGGCTCAATATAAGGTGAGTCGGAGTGCCAAGGCTCTTCCACAAAGAATCTTGGGATCCAGTTTTAATATGCTGCAGTATGAATTTTAAGAAGAGTGTGTGATGAATTGTGAGGCTACACAATGCCCTTAAAATTTCCCAATACTAAAACCTTCATGGCTATTACTCTTATAGGTAATGAAAAATCTGCAAGATTTGTAGACGGTCTTTAAATGTGTAAAAATACACAAAACACGCTTTCCATGCCTGGGTTTAAGAATGCCTCCTCTACAACAGCAACGCTGCATACAAGGACAATATGCGCTCAGGGAACAGAAAAAAAGGAAGGGAAAAGCATGAGAACTTAACATTCATTTACAAGAACACAAGTTCCTGTCTTCCCTCGGAAAAAAAATTATAAACAATTACCAAGTTCTCTCTAACTACATTTGCCTTCAGTATTTGGCTGTTACATCCTTTTTTTTTTTTTTTTTTAAATGTGAAGGCTATCTGTCATAGATGAATCTTCACAGACGAACAGAAGGATTTCCTCTGGGAATCCTTATTCCTCTGAAAGAATTATTCCCAGATTCTGAAGTCCACTTAAATACAAGCATGAAAGGTCAAAAAGACAGAGACAGTGAGGCTAGGAGGTGAAGAAGGATAGTGGGAAGAAGACGGAAAAAATCAAAGTCCAGACAAGAGAGTGGGAAAAAATGAAGCTAATTATTAATGTGTTAAGACTATGGGTATTTTTTCTTTCAATTTGTATTAATTTTCTAAGTGATCACACATTATTTTATAATAAAAATTAAACTTTATGATATATATTTTTTTTCTCCTCTATGCATTACTGACAGGGATAATTCACATAAAATACGCAAACCTTAAGTGTATAGCACCATGACTTCTTCACACATATAAACCAAAAGAACCTCTACCCAAAACAAGACCTAGACCTCATGACCATTTCCAGGCAAAAGCCTCCCATCCCACCCTTTTTTGACTTCTACAACCAGGATTCATTTTGTTGGTTCTTGAATTTCCTAAGTGGAATTGCAGGGTGTATACTTTCCTGTGTGCACCTTTTACTCAACATAATGTCTCGGAGACCCATCCATGCTGTTGTCTATCAATTGTTCGTTCATGTTCATGGCTCAGTAGTATTCCACTGCACGAATAGATGACAGTTTGCTTGCTCACTGATGCAGTGATGAAGAGTGGGATTTTCTGAAGTTTTTGGCTATTATGAATAAAGCTGCTGTGAACATTCTTATACACATCTTTTTTGTGGTCATATGCACTGCTCTCTCTTGGGTCAATATTTAGGAAGGAAATACAAGAGATATAACTTTTCATTTTAAGGTAAGGCGTAGTAGTATTTGGAAGGGGCATTGTATTTAAAGGTAAACAAAAATATTAAAACTTCTGATCTTATTGGTTTCAAATTAAGGGAAGGGGAACATAGAAAATCCAAATAGAAACTGACAAATTCTCATGCTTCCGAGTGAAGAGTTCACACAAAGGTAAAGGGGTTATAAACCTTGTAGGAATCCCCCCAAAAACTGCTTACTACTCCTTTTCCTGACTTTTAATTTAGCCTCCAACGGAAAGATTTCCAAAGGAGTTTTTCATAAGATCATTATTCAGTCCTTCCATTTTAACAACTAAATATTCCTGTTAGCTGAAAGCATAAAGGAGAAAGAAAAGCAATCCAAAAAGTTGAAAGTAAACCTATCAAATAGTTAAGAGGCAAATATTTCGGGCCTGAAAGGCCACCACCAGCCACAGAGACTTTCCAGAAAATTTAGAAACCATCAAAATGGAACAAGTGGGTGGTAGAAACAGTAGACAGCATCCCCACGGCATCTACCCCTGCGCCGGGGGGAAGGAGGAGGGTTTTGTTTGCGAATGATGACAAGTACGACCTTGCAATTGTGTTGCTAAGGATCATGTGTAGGGTGACTATAAATAATTTATCATCTGAACTAGGACACTTTTTAAACTGAAGGGTGAGCTACAAATAAATACACATATTTACTTTTTTAAATAGTCACTCGTTGGCTGACGTATTTGTTTTATTATCCTGGTAGACATAAAAAGTAGTTCTATTCCAAAATGATTTCCAAAAATAAAAACTATTTTTATTTTTTAAAAAAGATATATATATAGGACAAATGCTAAAGTGGACAAGACACAGAGACAACTGGGATAAACTAGGGCTATCCTGAGCAAACCAGGATGTGGGAGTACGCCAGGTGAATGTCACCTCCAACCCTCTCCAATAGACATTCCAAGGTAACGATACAAACGGAACCTACGGCACTGCCTCTGTCCTTTAATTCACTCAACAAGTAATTTTTGAAAGTCTTGGGTAAGTCTGCCATTGTCCCAGGCATGGGGGATACAATGGTAAATGAGTCTGACCATCCCTGGCATCACGGAACTTTTAATCTGCCAGAGAGCCAAGGAACAAGTTACTGCAAGTGTGCTAAGTGTGAGCAAGGAAAACGCAGAGCCCTTTGAGAGGCTTCTACAGGGTCATTCTCAATGGGGCTCATACTGAGCCCCGGTGGTGTAATTGTTAACTGCTCGGCTGCTAACCAAAAGGTTGGTGGTTCAAACCCACTCAGCAACTCTGCCAGAGAAAAGATCTGGCAACCTGCTCCCCTAAAGATTACAGCCTAGAACATCCTATGGGGCAGTTCTACTCTGATACATGGGGTTGCTAGGAGTCAGAATTGACTCCACGGCATACAATAAGGGGATATTTTCGAAATGGGAGGGGCTGTCTCATTGATGAGGAATGGAACTAGCATTTTCTGAAGAGCACCAGGGATGCTAGATGATGCAAAGTGCAGCATAGGCACATCCAATGAAAAATTGTACCTTGTAAATTTCAAATGTCCCACCAGATATTCATGCAGGTGAAAAAAAAAATTGTGATTATCTGTTTTACATCAACCCAAGTAGTATTTGTACACTTTTAAATTTTCATTGATTTTTTTTAAAGGAATGCAACTACTATTTAAACTGAAAGAAGACTATACTTTGTTTTATTCAACAATTTAACAACTGTTTACTATTTCAGAAAACCACATTACCAACAGCAATGGGGCCCGTGCTACTCAGTCTACCAATACAACTCTACTGTATTAGTCTAAAGGAGGCCTAGTGGTACAATGGTTAACCACTAGGCTACTAACCCAAACACTGGTGGTTCGAACCCACCCAGCAGCTGCCTTAAAGATTAAAGCCAAGATAACCCTTTGGGGCAGTTAGTTCTTCTCTGTCACATAGGGTCACTATGAGTGAAAATCGAATCAGTGGCACCTAATACTACCAAAGTATTAGTCTGCATTCGTATGCAAACATGTAAGAGAGAAACAGGCTTAGGACCAAACATTATTAATTGGCTATGCCACAGACACTCGGGGGTATCACCAAATTGCATTCATGAAGAGTGTTTTTAAACTATTTTATTTTATTGCCATATTATATACCTTTAAAAAATTCCATAGGACAATGATGAAAAATCTGTTATAAAAATTACTGATTAAAAATATTTACTTATTTTGGATTTGCCTCTTGTTTTTCAGTCTCACACTGAAAGCATCCAGAGAGGTCTCCCACACAAATTCTTCAAGGCTTTGGACATTACTGTTTCCTTTTCCAATCCAGTCCTTACTCCTCACTGCCTGCAGAAGGGCTTTCTAAGAACTAGAAACCAAATGTATGCCCCAACCTGAGGAGGTTCTCAAGATTTGCGGTATCCTTCTTGTGACTCTTTGATTCCACTCAGTCCTTTCTCATAACATAGCGGATTTTTTTGCAGCTACCCTTATAAATAAGTCTAGCTCATTTCCAGGAATGGCAATTGCTTATGTTCTCTACCTCAGAACAGCGTAATTTATCTTAGCACATTAGCCCTACCTCAACTAAGGTTATCTCCCTCTTTCTCTTATCATATACGCTATTATTTATCCCAGACTAGCTGTCATTCCAGTGCCCCCATACCTTTCCACTTCCACTTCCTGTACTCCTTGCACACAATGGCTTCTGATCTTCTCCTCTTAAATCCAACTGTGCTGATATCAAGTAGATACAAGCACCTGACTACTACATTATGTCAAGTGTAGTTGTGTCCCAGCAGTCACACAGAAATACCTAGTTTAGTGAAGTATATCACTTCCCTTTTCTTTCTCCTTTAGCTCGTCAATTCCAACAGAGTAGAACTGCCCCATAGGGCTCCCAAGGCTGTAATCTTTACGGAAGCAGACCGCCACATCTTTCTGCTGCAGAGTGGATGAGGGGTTAGGACCACTCTGGAGGGGTTGCCAAGAGTCCAAAATGACTTGGCAACTGACAACAATAAAAGGGGATATAACAAATATTTTGTATAAAATGATGGGATTAAATAGTTGACTCTAATCTAATTTGAAGTGAGGACTGTTTCAACAGAAACTTAAAGGATTGGGTAAGAGTTCAGTAAAGGATTGGGTAAGAGTTCAGTAAAGGAAGGGGAAAGGGACCAGGGGAGACAGAAAGAGAGGAGCCCTCTGAGCCAGAACCCCAGTATTATGAAAACCTTGAGGTAAGACAGAGGAGACAGCTTTACCGGGAGAACTGTTGCCAAAGGTGGTAAATGAGCCACTGAAGACATAGCTTGCTTTTCTTAGTAAGAAGGCCAACTTTTTAATTTTGTCAAATAAAAAGCAAATCCAGACCTAGATCGGGAAATATTTTATTCATAAAGAAAAGAGGGAAGGGAAAGAGACTACGTCCATGGGGGCAGGTGGGTATCACAGCAGGCAGAACATTCCAACCATAGGATCAGAAAGCATCTCAAGAGTTAGGGAAAAAGGGCTTGTCTTATACAGAGATAAAAGTAGACAAGGCTAGAAGAAACCAGGTGTGGAGAAACGGGATCACTGAAGCTGAATTCAGACTCTTCTCCAGGAGGAGCCCTCAAGGAGGGGTTGTATACTTACTCAGGCTAAGACTGGGCCAAACTTGAGGGATTTTGAGGAAGGAAAGAAGCTTGACCAAAGTTTGGTTAACAAGCATTTTGTTTCTGATGGGTCAGTGGGGACAAGCAATTCAGTTACTCATTTAGGGGCAAGGAATGGGAATTTGGAGGGTCTGTGTCTGGCCTGGTCATAGATGAACAAGGGGGCATCTGTGAGTCTTATCTAAGTCAGATGGGGAAGGGTGGTTCTTTGCAGTCAGCTATTTTCCTGAACACAGGGGTGGGGGGGTGAGGATATCCTTAACCATGACTGTTTTCCAGGATCACAGGGTTCAGGTAAAATTAAACATTGCCAATTTTAATTTTAATAGATATGTTTTGAAATACGTATTAGGAGAATACTAGTTTCCACTTAAAGTGGTAAAACAAAATTTCCTTTTAGAATAAATTTAAGCATAAAAAAAAGTAAGTGAATTTTGTTTAATAAGTAATGGTTCAGTTGAGGGGAGAGAGGGTGAGAGAAGATGGATGAAGGAAGTAAGGGCCTGGTCATGTAAAATCCTTGGGGCCAATGTAATAATTTGGGTCTTTACTGTAGAAACTGTGGAAGGCCACTCAAGGGCTTCAAGCAGAAGAGTAAAAGATCATATTTGTGCATTTATTTGTGCAGTATGGCATCAACATGGCAAAAAGGTTGGAGGCAAGTAAGATGGCTGTGGGCAGACCAGTTAGATAGCTATTGCAGTTCTCTACATAAGAGATAGTGGTGGCCTAAATTGAGAGAGAAAGAAAGAAGAGGAACTGGAGAGATAAGATATTTCCTGGAATCTAAGATACCATAAATTGAAGAACCACTGGCTTAATGATAGCTTTTCAGACATGAAGAAATATGATATTCAATGAGCACATCAGCTGGAAGATCTTGCTTCAGAAACATTAAAATACAGAGAACCCATGCTTCTTAGGATGAAAGAAATTCAATTTTTAGAGGGTAGAAAATAGGGCTTGGAGACTAATCAAGTGACTGATGATTGTGAACAGCCAGTTAGAAAATGTTAAAATCGCCAGGGCCCATCTAAGATGTATCAACTGGTCTCAACCCACCTGGATCAAAGGAGAATGAAGAACACCAAGGACACAAGGTGATTATGAGCCCAAGGGACACAAAGGGCCACATGAACCAGCGACTACATCATCCTGAGACCAGAAGAACTAAATGGTGCCTGGCTATAACCGATGACTGCCCTGACAGGGAACACAACAGAGAAACCCTGAGGGAGCAGGAGAGCAGTGGGATGCAGACCCCAAATTCCAGTAAAAAGACCAGACTTAACGGTCTGACTCAGACTAGAAGGACCCCGGTGGTCATGGCCCCCAGACCCTCTGTTGGGCCTGGGCAGGAACCATTCCCAAAGCCAACTCTTCAGACAAGGATTGGACTGGACAATGGGTTGGAGAGGGATGCTGATGAGGAGTGAGCTTCTTGGATCAGGTGGACACTGGAGACTATGTTGGCATCTCCTGCCTGGAGGGGAGATGTGAGGGTGGAGGGTGTTAGAAGCTGGCGAAATGGACACGAAAAGAAAGAGTGGAGGGAGAGCCTGGGCTGTCTCATTAGGGGGAGAGTAATTGGGAGTGTGTCGCAGGGTGTATATGGGTTTTTGTGTGAGAGACTGATTTGTTTTGTAAACTTTCACTTAAAGCACAATAAAAATTATTAAAGAAAAAAAAAAATTGCCAGGGCCCTCTGTCTCCAAAATTCCACACATCTAGTGACTCGGGCCTTTTTTCTTTGGCTGACATGACAGATAATTTAGGTGGTACATAGAAGGAGCCTAGAATTAAGAAGGTCACTGATAGGAAAAAAAGTGACAACCTCCTCTCAGGTAAAGACGTACCGATTAAGGAATGCTGGACCTCTAATATCAGAGGCTAAAACTTGCAAGCTGGAGTTTGCTTCTGGGAAACAATGGTCACACCACTTTAAAGTCATGGCTGGTTGTTACTGTGACCACGAAGATGATGATTTATAACCGATGCCCAAGGCCTAGGCCTCAAGGTATGTTTACAATTTACAGTAAGAAGAGCCCTGACTTGAATTATTATTAGCAAGGCTTGTGCTTTAGAAAAAAGAACTATGTATATAAACATAGGTGTGTGTGTGTGTGCACGTGTACAGGTATAATACGTATATATGTGTGTGTGTGAATATAGGTATCTTTTAATTTTATTGCTTAGAGGAGGACAGGAGAGAAAACACATCTCACAACTCTGTCCATCCCCTCTGATCAAAGTGTAACTTCTCACGATAAATATATTCTTTACCCTGCTCCCATCTTTAGGAAATCTCAATTACTTTATTCCTTTCACGACTGTCCTGTCTCTTAAAAATCCCAAATCAGCCGACATTTAAAAAATTAAATGTAGTACATTAGGGAAAAAAAAAAAAAAAACCGAAACACCAGGCACACACATGGCAGTTCCCTCCAGCCAAGCAGGCCTGGTGACTCATGAGCGCCATTTCTCACTGGGCCCAAGGAAACCTCCCAGAATGATAGGCCCGCTCACACTAAATGAACCAAACATCTTACTGGAGTAACAACTGACGTTAAGAAGTATACTACAGCTGCCAGGGCAGTATCAGGGAGAATCCCAGGAAGACAGTGGGCATGATAATACAGAAGGCATGAACCTTCAGAATAAGGGAGGGGAAAAAAAACCTTCATATCACAATTTTCAAAAATAAGGGGAAATCATATTTAAAGAAAACCTTTGGAGAGCAGAGAAATTCTGTTCTTTTTTCCTCTGCCTGCGGTAGCCTTCTGGTATTCGTGCTGCAATGCATTTGCGTCCCCGTAATATTCTCCACACTAACAAGATCAGAGGAAGTGATTTATTCCACCCCCGCTCCCGCTCCTTCTGAACGGTAGCGGGTGTCCCCAAGGATGCAGGATTTCTGGATTGCTCTGGGCCATCTGATATTGCAGCTCTGCAGCCCTCCCTAGAATAAGCCAGAAAAATCAAAATAATTACATTAATGCCGGGAATCAAAGTTTATTGACTCTCCCTTGAGGTGGGAAACCAAAAGCTGGTTACAGAAGTTGCCAGCTTATTTAATGATACCGCTGCCTCCTCCCCGTTCTTATCAAAGCAGCTTTTGAAAGCCTTTTCAAATAAAGCCACCTCTGATGTGCTCCGTCTGATTCCATAGCTTATCTATTCCCTTTTAAATAAAAGCTTGTGCCCAGCATCTCGCCTTCCAAGTACAGAGCTCCTCAAAGGGAGCACCCAACAGGCCCTCTTCCCCTGCCAAACCACTGCCAAAGGCAATCCTCCTGAGCAGTATCCCTGTCATCATTTCCACTCCCCTCAGGAAGGCTCTGCCTCACTGAATATGCTTCTAAACCAATGAGAGAATCACGTGCCTCCGGGAGGTAGCAATCTGTGTTTATCACAACATTCGGGGCTGCTAAGGAAACTTAAACAGCTGGTTTCTTTCACTTTCCAACAATTCCTTGCAACACCCAAGTGAAGGGGGCTTTAGGAGCACACCCATGTCACAGATAAGCCCACAGACACCAAAGATTCCATGTATTATTGATCTCTGTACCTTTCACAGGACCTGGCACAGCCCTGGTAAATAAATACAAGACTTATTTCATTGAGTGAACTAAACTGAAATAGGTACTAATTTTTTTTTTTTTTAATTCAATTGAATTAAGCAAAATCTAGCCCCTCTATGTTTGGCCAACACCTACCATTCCAATTCTTTTTCTTTCCGCAGGTACTTACTTGAATCTTTTTTAGCTTTTCATTATGAAAGTTTCAAAAAAATGAGAGACAAGTATAATGAACCTCCAAGTACTCATTTACCCAGATCCAACAATTACCAAGATTTTCTCACATTTGGTTCATTTATCCCCTACTGTTTTTTCCTTGTTGAAATATTCTAAAACCAGTCCCATACATCATATCATTTCACATCTACTTCCTTCAGCCACATGCTATGCAGAAAAGAGTTAACATAGCGGGCCTGAGAGTGCTCTCCTTGGAAGGATTGCTTGCAAGGTTGGCCCTTGGCTGGCATCCGGGAACTTGGATCTCAGAAGGGTTCCTACCAGTTCCACACCTGGTAAGAGTGGCTCACTGTGCCTAAACTGTTCGTACAAACAATGTGGTCTATGCTGAACACCTGCTTTTCTTCTGGGAGTCTGGAATTTTGGTACATGCTAGGCAGAGGGTACCTACGTGACCAGCCCCCAGTGAAAACCTTAGGCACAGAGTCTCTGGTACACAGCATTTCACATGAGTTGTCACAACTCGTTGCTGAATTAAGCACGTCTTGGTCGTGTTTCTTTTCCCTTTGTTGATTCTCCTTTGTATCCTTTTTCTGTAGTAAATCATAGCCATGAGTATGGCTGTATGCCAAGTCCTATGAACCCTCCTGGGGATCATCAGACCTGGGAGAGGACCTGGGGATCCCAACACAAACATCTATCATTCTTTAAGTCTCAACTTAAACCTCACTTTCTCAAAGAAACACTGCTGACCTCCCAAATCAGGGGAAGCCCCGGTAGGTACCCACACTTGCAGCACCCTTAACTTCTCCTACACACCATTTATCAAGACTGTCCCCAGATAACGCTGAAATTACTTGTTTACGGTCTGTCTCCTTGCCCAGAATCTAAGGTCCTTAAAGGCAGGAACAGTATCTGTTTGGTTCACTATGCATCCCAAACAATGAGTACTGAATGTATGAATTTTAAAAAGATCCAAAAGAATACCATACCCCTCCTCCAAGTGTTATTTAAGAGTATAGTCTGATTCCCTCTGCGTTCCACTCATTCATTCACCAAACATCACACACTTACTGTGAACTCCTCACTATGTCCCATCTCAGCTTGGCATCTACTTCATTATTATCATTTTATAATTAGCAAGGTCATCCCAATGCTTCATCTTCTAGGAGGAGAGGCATGAATCTGCACGGGGGCTCTCTTCTTGGCACTAGTGTCTAATACATCTATTTGCAGCACGTTGTGGGACCTTACAATCCTCTGGATCTGCCTGTTAAAATGCAGACTGCCAGGATGACTCTTACATGCCCAGTACAGTGTGGGAATCACTGCTCTGGGTAGCTCTCAAAACTGGAAGGGCCTTGCAGTGGATTAATTACTTTTGTGTGTGGCCTTTCTAGCCATGGTCTTGTAACTCCCACCCAGGTGATTGGGTGACTGCGTAATTGTGGCCTACCAAGGGGATTGGCCAGTTTTGCCTTAAGAGAGCCAATTCCAGAGTGGGGAAGGAGAGACCCAACAGGAGAGATGGGGCAGCAGGAGACTGCATTGTAGGCTTCCTGGTCCAGAGAGAGAAAGCTGAGTGCCTTTGGGCAGAGACTGAGGGTCAGGGAGAGGCTGTCCTGATGGAAGAACTATATCCTGAGTGTTCCTGAGCCTGAATTGTAACTGTTACTTCCCTAATAAACCCCATAAATGTAAGTGTGGTCTGTGAGTTCTGTGTGGCCATGGCAATGAATTATTGAACCCAGTAGAGAGTGCGATGGAAGGGACAGTTGGTGTCAGAATTAGTAGCGGTAGCTGAGAGAGGAGGCGTCTGACCTCTACCTCATAGTAATCAGCCTTGGGCTATTGACCTTGGTTCTCCTTCTCCCTCGAGGAGTTGGAGGAGGTCAGACATCTCCCCCATGTCATTTTTCACAGGCACTAAAAGAGATACTTTTATACCAGTGTTAATTGCACCATTATTCACAATAGCCAATAGGTGGAAACAACCCAAGTATCCACCAACTGAGGAATAAATAAAATGTGGTGAATACTGCTGGTGGGAATGTAAAATGGTACAACCACTTTAGAAATCTATCTGGTGTTTTCTTAAAAAGTTAGAAATAGAACTACCATACAACCCAGAAATCCCACTCCTTGGAATATATCCTAGAGAAATAAGAGCCTTTACACGAACAGATATATGCACACCCATGTTTATTGCAGCACTGTTTACAATAGCAAAAACATGGAAGTAACCAAGGTGCCCATCAATGGATGAATGGTTAAATAAACTGTGGTATGTTCACACAATGGAATACTACGCATCGATAAAGAACAGTGAGGAATCTGTGAAACATTTCATAACATGGAGGAACCTGGAAGGCATTATGCTGAGTGAAATTAGTCAGAGGCAAAAGGACAAATATTGTATAAGACCACTATTGTAAGATCTTGAGAAACAGTATAAACTGAGAAGAACACATACTTTTGTGGTTACAAGGTGGGGAGGGAGGGAGGGAGGGTGGGAGAGGGTTATTTACTGATTAGTTAGTAGATAAGAACTACTTTAGGTAAAGGGAAGGACAATACTCA
The DNA here is from genome assembly GCF_024166365.1 of Elephas maximus indicus. Classification (NCBI taxonomy): domain Eukaryota; kingdom Metazoa; phylum Chordata; class Mammalia; order Proboscidea; family Elephantidae; genus Elephas; species Elephas maximus. Next base: position 66,012,442 of record NC_064838.1, read on the forward strand.
ATACACGGAAGGTCAGCTCATATGGACTGGACCAAAAGCAAAGAAGTTTCCCGGATAAACTGAATGCTTCAAAGGTCAGCGGAGCAAGGGCGGGGGTTTGGGGACTACGGCTTAAGGGGACTTCTAAGTCAATTGGCAAAATAATTCTATTATGAAAACATTCTGCATCCCACTTTGAAATGTGGCGTCTGGGGTCTTAAACGCTAACAAGCGGCCATCTAAGATGCATCAATTGGTCTCAACCCACCTGGAGCAAAGGAGAATGTAGAACACCAAGGTCACATGATAGTTATGAGCCCAAGAGACAGAAAGGGCCACATGAACCAGAGACTTACATCATCCTGAGACCAGAAGAACTAGATGGTGCCCAGCCACAACCGATGACTGCCCTGACAGGGAGCACAACAGAGAACCCCTGAGGGAGCAGGAGAACAGTGGGATGCAGACCCCAAATTCTCATAAAAAGACCAGACTTAATGGTCTGACTGAGACTAGAGGAATCCCGGCAGTCATGGTCCCCAAACCTTCTGTTGACCCAGGACAGGAACCATTCCCAAAGACAACTCATCAGACATGGAAGGGACTGGACAATGGGGCTGGAGAGAGATGCTGACGAAGAGTGAGCTACTTGTATCAGGTGGACACTTGAGACTGTGTTGGCATCTCCTGTCTGGAGGGGAGAAAGGAGGGTAGAGAGAGGGTTAGAAACTGGCAAAATTGTCACGAAAGGAGAGACTGAAAGGAGGGAGCGGGCTGACTCATTAGGGGGAAAGTAAGTGGGAGTATGGAGTAAGGTGTATATAAGCTTGTATGTGACAGACTGCTTGATTTGTAAACTTTCACTTAAAGCACAATAAAAATTATTAAAAAAAAATTTTTAAATGTGAATACACGCAATGGGAAATTATTTTTCTATAGAGAGAAATGAAGTTCTGATACATGCCACAACACAGATGAACCTTGAAAATATTATGCTAAATGAAATACGTCAGTCAAAAAAGGATGAATATTGCAAGAACCCGCTTATATGAAATATCCAGAATAGGCAAACGTATAGAGACCAAAGATTAGTAGTAGTTACCAGGAGCGAGTGGGAGGGGAAACAGGGAGTTACTATTTAAGTAGTACTGGGTTTCTGACAAGGGTGATGAAATTTGAAAACAGATAGTGGTGATAGGTGTACAACATGGTGAGTGTAATTAATGTTACTGAATAGTACATGAAAAAATGGCTGAAATGGCAAATGTTATATATATAGCTCACCACAATAAAAAGTAAAAACTGGAAGAGCAAGTAGAGTATAAGAAAACCACAGGGATCTGACCCTTGAGTTGAATTTTTTAAAAGATGACTTTACCACTGGCTAGAACGTAAAAGGAATTATGCTAAGCATATTCCACTATGGAAACGCCATGTGACAACAGATAAACAGATATTCCTTTATAGGAAGGAAATGAGCTGCCGGTATGCTGTACGGGATACATCTACATATACATAGACTGTCTTGCACATTTAATTTGTGCACTGAAATGGGTCAAGTAGAATTTTTTTGCATGGTGGCTGAAAATAAAATGTGACGGGACACACTGGGATGAAAATTGAAGAGATTTTTTAAAATTGTAAATTTGAACATTCACATACACTATCACCCAGCAAATTCACTCCTAGAGAAACTTTAAAAATTTTAAACCAAGAGAAGCTTTAGCACATGTGTCAAAGTCCATCAGCAAAGGACCACCAGGAACACACTAGCAGTCAAAGTTCAATGTGTCAGCTGGCTGTAGCAAAAGAGAACATACCCCCGAATAGCCTTTGGATCATCTCAGTAAGGAGTTACCAGGAGAGTCTTCTAGTACTTCAGGGATCAAAGCAGACTGGAGCTGGCCCAGAAGCAGCAATAACTCAGAGAAAGGCAATAACAGTTGGAAGAGTGGGATGTTTAGTCATTTGTGGGAGCACAGGATGGCCTTGTTTGTCTTGTTCTGAGCATTGTGTATGTTCTGTTGAGTACATCATGATTTGTTTGCCGGCAGGGCCATGCTTTACTTTTTCACATGTGTGCCAGGAAATGTGTATAAGAACTTTCACAGTAGCATGTCTTAGTCATCTAGGGCTGCTATAACAGAAAAGCCACAAGTGGATGGCCTTAACAAACAGAAGTTTATTCTCTCACAGGTTGGGAGGCTGGAAGTCTAAATTCAGGGTGTCAGCTCCAGGAGAAGGAAGATCCTTGTCATCAATCTCCCCTGGTCGAGGAGCTTCTCAGCGCAGGGACCCTGGGTCCAAAGGATGTGCTCTGCTGCTGGCTCTTCTTTCTTGGTGGTATGAGGTCCCTCTCCTCTCTGTTCTATTCTCTTTTATATCTCAAAAGAGATTGACTCAAGATACAACCTAATCCTGTAGATTGAGTCCTAGTTCAATAACACAACTACCTAAAATCCTACCTCATTAACATCACAGAGGTTAGAATTTACAAGACGTGGGATAAGCACATCATGTTACAAAATGGTAAACAACCACACAATACTGGCAATCATGGCTTAGCCAAGTTGACACATTTTGAGGGGACACAATTTAATCTCTAACATGGTACCATTCATAGCAGAAGAAAAGATAGGAAAAAGAGAAAGAAAAGAAACAAATCAAATGACCATTGACAGGAAAGTATATAAAATTTAAAATTTAACAACAGCAAAAAAAAAAACAGGACAGGGAATGATAACATGAGTTTAATAGTTACCTCTGAGGAAGACACAGTGATAGGATTAAAATGAAGTACACAGTTAGATATGAATTATTGATACTATTTAGTTCTTGCATTTGTGATTTTACTATATTATAAAATAAGTAAAGCAGAATGGGAGTCATGAATGAACCAAGGATGACAGTCTTCATGAACTGAAAATTATAATTAATCTATCTCTATGACCTGAGGTCTAAATTGTTTCAAAAAGAAAAATAATCATCATCATCCTTACGACGTTTCCTTCTAAGCCACACATTCTCCACTTAGCATTTTCAGCCATGACACACTAGGCTCCAGTTGTGTTTACTCAGCAGCTACAATAAACATGACTTTTTAGTAAATGCAAATGTCACCACGAAGTAGAATCAACTATTGACTTTGTGCAGCCTCTCATCAGCAGAACCATCAATATCCCAAGCAAGACAGGGGACTTACTATCTATGCACACCATTCAGAGGGCTTCCTGAAACACAACTAGTTTCCATAATTGGTAACCAAATAAAACCATGGCAGCCCCAAGAACACGACTCTTTTCAGGAAACTGTAAATTAAAGGGGGATGTCTAATAAAAAGTGGAGGGCTACACTCACACGAGTGTTCTGTCTCATTATTTAATGACAGCAATCTTTGCTAGCTATTCCACATTACAAACCATGGCTTTGTCTCCGACATAAAGGCCTGAACACCACATACAGTCCTCATGGGCTCACTCTTTTCGCCCTTCAGATATTATTAATTTCTTTAGAAATATCTTTATGGGCAACAACATTTGATGTTGAGGATTTTTGCTTTTAAATAACTTGAGGTCCAAGCTCACTGCAGCAACAGTATCTGTAAGAACCAAAGGAAGGGATGCTTCTTAGTAAACGAGAACACAAAATAAAATGATCCTTGTTTTTTAAAAGCTCTATAAACTATGTCAGGGAAGGGTATCACATTGCCAGACACCGTAAAACAGCATATAATTAAACTCTGGCAGTCCTTTAGAAGACCCAGTGACAAGCCTTTCTTACTGGCTGCAATAAGAAGTAGACTGGGAAAATTCCCACAATAGTGGGCCAAGACCTAGCACTGCTGCTCATTTTTTTGGACCCAAGTGTGATCACCCTATACTATTACACTTTAAGGGGAAAAAAATACCGGCTCTTCCAACAAATGCCTGATATCTCTCTAGCTTTTATCGAGTCCCCCGTTGTAATTTATTTTAATGAATATTTCAAATACAGTGCTGTATTCCTAGATACCCACATGTAAAAAACAATGAAGTGGGACCCCCTATGTCACACTATATACAAAAATTAACTGAAAATGGGTCAATGACCTAAATACACAAGCTAAAGCTATAAAACTCTTAGAAGAAAAACAGTGGTTAATCTTTATGACCTTGATTTGGCAGTGGATTCCGAAATATAACACCAAAAGCACAGGCAACAACAACAAAAAAAATTGATTAATTGGACTTCACCAAAATTAAAACATTTGCGCATGAAATGACATTATCAAGAAAGTGAAAAGACAAGCTACAGAATGGGACAGAATATTGGCAAATCATATGTCTAATAAGAGTCTAGTACCCAGAATATATAAAGAACTCTTACAACTCAACGAGAAAAAGGCAAAGCACCCAATTAAAAAATGGGCAAAGATATTAACAGAATAGGCATTTCACCAAAGATACACACATGGCCAACAAGCACATAAGAAGATACTTGACATCGTTAGCTGCTAGAGAAATGCAAATCAAAACCACAATGAGATACCACTTCATACCCACTAGGATGGCTACTATCAAAAAGACAATAACCAGGGTTGGAGAGGATGTGGACAAGTTGGAACTCTGGTACATAAGCTGTGTGAATGTAAAATGATTCGGCCTCTGAGGAAAACAGGTTCCTCAAAAAGTTAAACATAAAGTTATCATACAACTCTACAATTCCACTCCTAGGTATATGCTCAAAATAACTGAAAACAGGTATTCAAATAACTGTACACACAAGTTCATAGCAGCACTATTCACCACAGTAAAAAGGTGGAAACAAGCCAAGTGTTCATCAACAGATGGATAAACAAAATATGGCATATACATACAATGGAATATTAAACCAGCTGCCATGAAGTTGATGTCAAGTCATAAGACCCCATGTTTGTCAGAGTAGAACAGTGCTCCATACAATTTTCAATGGCTGATTTTTTGGAAGTAGATCACCAGGACTCTCTTTCAAAAGGATGAATTTCCACCTCCGGATGGACTCGAACCTCTGTCTTTCGGTTAGCAGACAAACATGTTAACCATTCCCACCATCCAATGGAATATTATGTAGCCATAAAAAGGGATGAAGTACTGCATGAATAAACCTCGAAAACATCATGCTACGTGTAAGAAGCCAGGCATAAAGGGTCATATATTATACGATTCCATTTATATGAAATACACAGAATAGGTACCATAGCAACAGAAAGCAGATTGATGGTTGCCAGAGGCTAGGGAGAGGGAGGAATGGGGGGTAATGGCCTAATGGGCACAGGATGGTATTTCGGAGTGATAAAAAATTTTTGGAACTAGATAGAGGTGGTGGTTACACAACACTGTGAATTTACTAAATGCAAATGAAATTGTTCACTTTACAATGGTTAATTTTATGTTACGTAAATTTCACTTAAAAAAAATTGGATCTCTTGTGATGTGAACTGAGGTAATGCTAACTGAGATAAACAGGACTATCTTCTATTTGGTCTTCATGGAGCTTTGATTGGATGGAAGGGACACTCAGGAAGTTCGCCTGGCTCATTGATGAAAACAGGTGGGATGTGTTAGGCTTGTGTGTGATGAGCAAAGTATAACGAGGTTCCCTGCAGAGACAAAGACCCACCCCAGGACACAGGAGTTGGCCAGAGGGACTTAAGCTGCATTTCGACCCACGCACACCTTCAGAGGGGTACCTTTGTTCAGTGCACAAAACACTCAATTGTCGGCGTGGCCTGGGGACATAGGCCATGTTTCTTCCTTATTCATTTGGTATTTTTACTTTCCTTTTCCCCTCAAAATAATCCTATTAAATGAAGGGTTCCTGGGATACAAGGAGCATCCATCAATATCCATGGATAGGCTTCAAGGGACTCATCAACCTCCCAAAACTGTACTCAAGATTTGATGTCCACTGCTCTAAGGGGAGGCTTCAAAGAACTCTGGTGCGCAGTTGAGACGGCTGTGCCTGGCGCTTTCAGCATCAGGGGACGAAGGCAGGAGCAGGATACAGCGTACACAACTGCCCTAACCACTGCATGTTTTCTTCCCAAATTACATTCAACAGTTCATTCTAATCAGAAGCCTTTTCATTCCCACAAAGCAATGTTCAGACTTTGTGCAAAACCTTCACCTCAAGAACTTGAGAGAACTACACATTCCTGCCCTCATCCCGCCCTGGCCCCGAAATTCCGATTTGGTAAGTTCAGGATCCAAACCAGTTGCTGTCAAGTCAACTCCAACTCATGGTGACCTCCAGTGTGTTAGAGCAGAACTGTGCTCCACAGGGCTCTCAATGGCCGAGTTCCAGGAGGTCACCACGCCTTTCTTCCGAGGCACCTCCGGGTGGACTGAAACCTCCAACCTTTTGGTTAGCAGCCAAGCACGTTAACTGTACCACCCAGGGACTGCAGTCCAGGACGGAGCCCAGGAATCTGCACTTTTTGCAAGTGCCTCAAGTGATTCTGAGGCGGCCAGACAGAGACCCAAGTTTTGGGAAATGTGCCATGAGTCACCCATCAAGGAGGAATCACGCTCACGGATTCGTCTGCTGAAGGAGAAAAAGAAATACACTTGTTTCTTTGTGAAGACAAAACTTTGGAAATTCCGACTTAGATTACTCAGAGACACGAAGAAATTATAAAGTACACATTGGCAGTAATTACTGCAACTTGACAGTCCCTGCGGCATGTTAAGATTGCTGTTATTGATGAGTCTTATTATGTTTTCCTGCGCAGTAAAATACAGGAACATACGGTTAGAGGGATGACTATATTTTAAAACAATAGAGAAAAGAGAAATATTGTTAGTCACGTCCTCTGGTTATTCCTGTGGACTGACTACCACAGGGAGCCATGAAATGTCTTTTAAAAAGTTACACTGTGGCTTTAAACTGGGTTGAGTCTCTGAATGTAGCCACGAAACGGGTGGCAATCGAGATATAAAGGATGGGACATTTCTCCACATTTCTCTTTTGCCTTTTATTTTCCCTCTGGTCTTTAGTGCTTTTCCCTTTGGAATGGATGAAGTTATAGCTGCCTTACATAACAGCTATGCTTGAAAGATTGGTAATCGTGTGTTTCGCAACTGAATTGTCCAGTCTATTCAATCTGAAAAAGGCTCTCCTGCTTTGTTCAGTCCAGGTTATCTCCTTTGCAGAGTATAACAGAAATAACTTGGTATAAAACTGAGAAATTGTTCATAAATATTATGGAAGGCTGTTTGAGCTGTTTACTATTAGAGGTCTGATTTAGGAAACAGTAATTCTGCTTTTGCTGGCATGGGGATTTTTCACTTTTTTTCTTTTAGTTAAATCACCCACAGTTCAAAAAAAAAAAGATACAGATTTCAGAGCACTTTCACCCATGATTAGGGCAAAAGGAAACAAACAGCTGTTTTTAAGAGACAGTTTTAATATCATTTACTACATCTAAGGAAGAAAAAAAAAAAATCTGCAGTGCTCTCTCCTGTAGGTAACTTACTTATCTTGGGGCCATCTCTTTATTTAAAGTCTTTGTGTTGAATCAGCCGATGAAATGCATGACTCCTCTGGCAAAAGTTTTCTCTCAGAAATCAAACTAGGGACAGCATGCGTTACGGAGAGGCTGGACATTGACACTTATTAACAACAAACTCTAGCTAGAGGCTAATAACACAACTCAATCTAATCAGTGGCATTCTTTACCATACATTTGTGAAATTGCTATAAACTGAGTTAAAAGGTGTCATTCTAATTCTGTCTCCTTGTACAATAGGGCGTTGTTATAAAGCAGCAGGCCCACACTGAACACATCCAGTTTACAACAGAAAAGGTGGGGTGATTCTCTCACTCTCTTCAACAGTGGGGAAATTTTTAACATGTGGCTCCTGGGCAGGGTTGCCAATTAAAGAGTTGCAGAGCCTGTCAGTGCTGGTTTAACGTTTCAACAAGGCATCAATTAAAATTCGCCAGCACCAGTCAGGCTGTAAATCGACCAAACAATTATTCCTCTCCTAGTTAAGAGTCCACCTGTCACACTTGAAGAGGTTCTTTTTCTTTGCTGCAAGCCCTCTGGAGGCTGTGCCAAACTTCAACTTGGCAAAACCACTCCGGTTTTCAGGTTCACTGGGAAGGTGTCCCCCTTTGTTCTCAGAGGGGCTCCAGAATGGAGGCCAAGTTCCACTCGTGCTTTCCGACTGCCTCCTCTCAAAGATTTTCTTTTTCTTTATGCCATGAGAAGGAAGGCCCTAGTCATAGGCCACCATTACACTTGGTTAAAGGCTTTTAGCAAGGGATGGCCAGATGGCCATATTACTCATCATGGTGGGTTATACCCAAGGGGGTATATAGACGGTCCAGCAGTAAACTCTATCCCACACTTCTTTGGAGTATCTAAAATTTGAGCTATGGCCACTTAAGATCAAATCCAACCAGCTCTAAACCACAGAACTATAATCATGACCTAAGCACCAGTTACCAGTCCTTGGGTGGTACAAACGGCTGACATGCTCAGCTGCTAACCAGAAGGCTGGAGGTTTGAGTCTGGAAAATGGCCTGGCAGTCTGCTTCTGAAAAATCAGCCACTGAAAACCCTATTGAGAGCAGTTATGCTCAGACACACATGGGGTCTGCCTGAGTAGAAAGGACTCAAGGGCAACTGGTTAAGCCCCTGTTTAAAAAAAAAAAAAAAAAAATGCACTTCAGTGGAAAAGTATGCATTGTCTAGACTGTAAAGGAGACCCCCTGCCCCTCCTGGATATCAGGTTATCAGATTCTGACTCTGTGGGAGTGATTTTACATGTCTGTAAATTGTAGATACCTGATAGCAATGCAAAACAATTCTGGTCTGTAAGCATGAAAATTCTGTCCTTTCTTTTAGAGGTTCAATTGACTCCTCGCCCACACCCCCACGAACCAGTTTTGCCTCCATTTGTAACATTCATTTCAATATGCCTGATCCATAAATGTGTCTGTTCTTTGAATTCTCTTTTGAATAGTTGTAACATCTGCCTGGTTCTCTCATTATGAGTTGATTAAAGGCTTTAACACCTATTCATTTTATATCTGTAGGAGAATCATGATTTTACCGTTTTTTGAAAATTATCCTTTAATACATGTATAGGTATCGTACTACAAATATTCAGGTTAGTCCATAAGGCAGATTCTTAAGTTGTATGACTACACCAGTCTCCACACATGCCATTCCCCGCCTGAACTGCTCTTCCCTCCTCACCATGCCATCCTCTGGACCTAGCTAATTCCCAATGTTCCTTCAGTTTGGCTCAATCAATACTTCCGTAAACGGGCTTTCCCTGACCACCCCTCCTCTCCACCCAATCTCCCTGTTACATGCTCTCACTATGCCATGTACCTCTATTTTGTAGCACTTAACACCACTGACATGTATCTATTTGACTTTTCTGACTCATGTCTATTATTTTCTACTAGAATAAATGCTACCTGATGACAGGGACCATATCTGGTTTTCCTCACCTTTGTACCCCCAGCCAGGTGCCTGGCATGCAGAGGGCTCAAATAATAGTTCTTGCGTATATCACTGAAGCCATCAATCAATCCACGGGGCAATGAATGGAACAAGCTGTGAAGACTCAGATGCAAAGTCAGAAGAATAAACCTGGACTAAAGCTGACCAGGAAACCCTGGTGGCATAGTGGTTAAGTTCTACGGCTGCTAACCAAAAGGTGGGCAGTTCGAATCCACCAGGTGCTCCTTGGAAACTCTGTGGAGCAGTTCTACTCAGTCCTATAGGGTCACGATGAGTTGGAATCGACTCAATGGCAATGGGTTTGGTTTTTCTGGTTTAAAGCTGACCAACGGGCAAGGAAAAGACTATACTTCAACGTTAAGTGCCAAGCATCACCTGTTATAAGGCCTAATAATGGCAATCCTGACTTTAGAAGGGTCTAGATCAAAATGAAACTTCCTGAAATTTCCTCCCCCCTCCTCCAAAGAGTTCTAAAATCCAAGAGAGCCTGGAAATTCCTCCTGGTTACTTTGAATCAGAACAAAGGCAAAACACAGAAAGAATACAGCTTGAGTCTTTTATGGAGCAGGAGCAAAATGGTATAGGGGAATGGTTCCCAAAATGTGGTCCCCAGGCCAGCAGGATCACCAGGAAATTCTCAGTTCTCACCCCAGACCAACTGATTCAGAAACTCTAAAAGTGGGGCCCAACAACCTGGGTTTTAACAAGCCCTACAGTGAATCTGATGCTTGTTAAAGCTAGAAAACCACCGGCAGTGAATAAAGATGGAGCTCAGAGTCACCTAATATATAAAGCTGGGAGGCTCTGAGTAAGTTACTTAAACCCTCTAAGCTTGAGGGTTCATCAGGAAAACAGGGATAATAATAACAAAACCCCTCTCATAGGATTTTATCAGACTTTCTTCTTAAAAGTAATATATATACATATTGCCTAGAAAAGCAACTGACAAAGGATATATAAGAATTAAATTATAGCTACTATTTTCATATTAAACCCTGGTGGTACAGTGGTTAAGAGCTATGGCTGCTAGCCAAAAGGCTGGCAGTTCGAATCCGCCAGGCGTTCCTTGGAAACCTCATGGGCAGTTCTACTCTGTCCTTTAAGGTTGCTACGAGTCGGAATCGACTCTATGACAACGGTTTAGTAGGCTTTTTGGGAGTGTTGAATTTGGAGCCCTGGTGGTGCAGTAATTAAGAGTTCAGCTGCTAACCAAAAGGTTGGCAGTTTGAATTCACCAGCTGCCCCTTGGAAACCCTATGGGGCAGTTCTACTCTGTCTTATAGGATCAGTATAAGTCAGAATTGACTTGATGGCAGTGAGTTTTGCTATTGCTGTATGTATCATTAATTTCATCACCACTATCATCATCACAACTTTGCCCAGACTCTAAAGCCTGAAAACCCACCACAGGAAAAGGCTGCGTAGTGCTCTCGCCTAAGAGAATCAACAGAACATCATAGGGCTGGCTCTTAGAGGGGCTGGGGACGAGGGGATTCAAAACTGTGTACCATTGCTGCCTTCTAGCTAATGCCACCACTTTTTTTTGCCAATGATTTATAATAAAATTAAGGTATGCTGCCACTGAGAATTGTCATTTCAGTCAGAAGAGTTAGTGGACTTCCCCCAGGGCACACTGCCAGCCCGCCCTGGTCATCTCCTGATCCAGGTGAGTCCAGTGCTTTTCCCTCCACTCCTCACAGCTGACACTTCTGCTTTCACTGTATCACTCGTGCAAGGAACACAGACACTCACCAGACCTGCTGTGGGCTAAAATAAGCTGGACATTCTTCAGAGCACTTCTTGGGCCCTGGCATTTGGTTCTCCTGATTGTCTTTACTTATAAACCTCACATATAAAGGAGCTTCCATATTTTTAGACTCCTTATTAGCAATAATTGGTCCCTTCTACGGCATGTTTGTTTTATTTTTAATACAGATTCTTATTTCACGTTGAACTAGAATCTGTGTTTGACACCAGCCTTTTTAAAAACCAATTTTCTAAATATCCACTTATAATAGAGAAAGCTAGAGAGCATCTTTGCTGCTCCTAAAATAAGTCACTTTCATAAATGTTGTTCAGTCATTCTGGCAACAAGTATTCATAAAGCACCTACTCCTTGCTGGACACTGTATGAATTAGTCAGATACAGCTCCTGCCATCCTGAAAGAGAAAAGGGGCCAGACAATAATCCAATCAAATCAACAAATTAAAAAAAAAAAAATAGCCACAGACTGTGGTGAGTGCCATTTCAGAGCACCAAGAGGTAAAATGGTAAAGAAGAAGGAGCCATCCACACGGCAGCATGCTGTGATGATGGAGAAACCCAGGGGAGGGGTCTAGACAGGATGGACAGGGACAGCCTCTCTTTGGAGGAAACACAAAAGCATTTCTTGACACAGAAGGTCTAATATCAAAATCAAACCCGTGGAAATATGAGCTTACAGAATGGGTGGGTTAGGAGCCAATTATCTGCTTTAACAAGAGGATTCAATCCAGTATTTTTCTTAAGCAGAATCTCCTAATATGTATATATAACCTACTCTTTTTTTACTAAATATAATGGAAGCCCTGGTGGCACAGTGGTTAAGCGCCTGACTGCCAGCCATAAGGTCAGTGGTTTGAACCTACCAGCTGACTCCCTGGGGAAAGATGTGGCAGTCTGCTTCTGAAAAGACTTACAGCCTTGGAAAGCCTGTGGGGCAGTGCTACTCTGTCCAGCTGCCTCAGTTCGATGCCCTTCTTATTTGTGGCACCTTGGAACGTCACTTCAGAATCTCACTCTGCGCCTTGTCTGAATCAACTTGATGGCAACAGGTTTTTTGATATTAAACATAATATATTTATATTATATTTAATATTAAATACAATGTACTGTGGGAGCCCTGGTGGCGCAGTGGCTTAGTGATATGACCGCTAACCAAAAGGTCAGCAGTTCAAATGCACCAACCACTCCTTGGAAACCCTATGGGACCGTTCTGCTCTGTCCTATAGGGTCGCTATAGGTCAGAATCGACTCCACAGCAACAGGTATAATGTACTATAATGTATTTGGAGCCCTGGTAGCTCAGTGGTTAAGAGCTCGGTTGCTAACCAAAAGGTCGGGAGTTCGAATCTACCTGCCACTCCTTGGAAACCCTATGAGGTAGTTCTATGCTGTCCTGTAGGGTCGCTATGAGTCAGAATCGACTCAATGACAGTGAGTTTGGTTTTGGATTTGGTTTTATCTCACAGTGCCAATGTTAGTCAACCTCATAACAGCGATTTATTAAGTCTCAACCTGAGCAATGCCGTGTTCCAACTGGCACCCTCTGAACGAAGACAACACAGTGTCTCCACTTCTGCATCTGTTGGCTCAACCTGGCTCCTAAACAATACGAGTTTAGTTCCAGGCATGCTTTCAAACTGTTTTTGCTGATTTCCAACTATACTGTCTTTTCTAAATATTTTTTGGTTCAAGGGAGTATGCTCAATTATGAAAATGAATTCTCGTAAACAACTCCATCTGGGTGTACAGTCAATTCATACCATGAAGTTCAACTTTTCCATTACAGGGAAAAACACCTTTTTCCTGTCTTTTCAGTCTTTAGGTTATAAAGTTGAAGGATATAGGCTGTGTGCTATAAAACGTCTTCAGCTTTTCCAGTGTTCTGTGGCAATACATAACATGTTGATCTCCACGAGTTCTTTGATCTCCATGTCTTCTTTATCATTTGCTTGTGTATGCTCATCCTCAAATACTGGGTCCGTTTGTACTTGCCAAAGGTAAACTGCAAATCAATATTTGGGGTATACACCTAAGTCAATGATGGTATTTACCTTGTAGGAAAAAAAAAATTATTGTATTTCAATGGGAAACTATGACGTGTCTATAATATACCCTTCCTGGCTGTCAGATTCTAGCCCTGTTCGTTTTCTTTGAGCTATTCCCACCACTTTCTAAATTGTAGGTAACTGATAGATACACAGATTTTGTCCTGTCAGGCAGTGATTTCAGTTGACTTCCTCCCCATTTGCAACTCATTCCAACATTCCTTTACACCACAAAATTCGTGCTGTTTTGACTTTTCCTTTGAGCCAGTTATAATATCTCCCTGATTCCCTCACATAAGGAAAATAAAATCTATAACACATGTTCATTTTTATACCTGTATGAGAGTCATGATTTTACATTTTTCTGAAAATTATTTTTTAAAAACCTGAAAGGTTGGTTTAAGAAGTCAGACTTAATTGGCATAATACTATTTTTAGAGTTTCTGTTCTACATCCTGAATCGGTGAGTAGTGCCTAGGGTCCTAAAAGCTGCAAGATGGACTACAGGACTAATTGCATCCATGAAGTACTGCTCCCTCTGTCAAGAGACCAGAAGAACTAGATAGTGCCTGGCTACCATTAGAGACCATTTTGACCACATCCATGATTGATGGATCCTTTTCAAAAGAGATAAAAATGTGGAACAGAACTTCAAATTCTTAAAGATACCAGACTTAATGGACCCACTGAGACTAGAAGAACCCAGGAAACTATCACTGTGAGATATTCTTTAAACCTTTAATCAAAACTATCCCCTGTAGTCACCTTTGGACTAAACAACAGTTTAGCTCAATTAGTAAGGAACGTATGCCTCTAGTATTGCACTCTCCTAAAAGATTATATATATAAGATCAAATTGATAACAGTAAATCTACAGTACAGGTGAGAAGACTCAGGGAGCAGTGAATTTAAGTTAAGGGTGGTGAAACAATTTGAGTAGAAATACTGAGATTGTTGACACAAAGTGAAGAATGTAACTAATGTCACTGAACTGTACCTGTGGAAACTGTTGAATGGATTCATGTTTTGCTCTATACATTTTCACCAGAAATAAAGTAAATATTATTTTAGAAAAAGAATTCAAACTTATTTCAAATACTATTTTTAAAAAACTTTAAATTTTAAGTGATAGTCACTTTAATATGAATTTAGTTGTAAGCAATATTAAATTAGTTTAAACCATACAGAAAAATAAAATGTGATGAGAAGTAAATATGTTTTTGGGTCCCCTTTTAAAAAATGCTTTTGAATAGATGGAAAACAAAAAGTGTGCAAAGGGGCAAAAAACTGACAAGTTTACAAGTGGCAGAGGGGTCGTGAAGGTAACGAGCTCCCAGGGCAATCTCTAAGTTCTGCACACTCCCCCATTTCAAGGTGGACAGACACTGATGCTGGAGACACAGCAGAAACGCCTTCCCCCCCATCCAGCTGCCTCAGTCAGACGCCTTTCACATTTGGGGCACCTCATTACGCCACTCTGCGCCTCGTCTGGCACACCCTGGGGCTTGCACACAGGGGCAAGTGCTCCCTTCCACCCTACCCCCCCCCCCACACCTTTGATAAGAGGACAAACAATTCCATTCAACAATTCTCATCCTCAGGAAATTTACAGTCTAGCGAAAGGAGATAAATAAGTCACCACAACTTGGTTTTAATTTGTAATTAAATTTTTCTACCCTTTATCCCCAGAAGGAATATGTAAATAACCTCTTCAGAGATGGGGGGAAAAAAGAGATGTTAAAAGTTGTTTTATTCTCTATAATCTCAGTTTCTATACTAAAATAATTTGACAGTATGCCAACTGAAGCACATCGTATGCCTAAATCAAGGATTTTACTAAATTTACTGGCAGAGAAACTAAGCATACCCTATTGATCCTACTTTCACATAGGTAAAAGATACAACTACTGGCCACCAAATTCACCTCCCCAGCCTGCAGAACAGAGTGATTATGGGTTTTTGTCAACTCTAAACAACACTGTTTTTGAGAAATCTAAGCAACGCTGCTCTATATTACATTAAACAATACTCAACACTGATTGCTTTCAATCGCCTCCTATGCTTGTGAAAGCTGGACACTGCATAAAGAAGACCAAAGAAGAATTGACACCTTTGAATTGTGGTGTTGGAGAAGAATATTGAATATACCATGGACTGCCAGAAGAATGAATAAATGTACACAGGGTTGCTATGAGTCAGAACCGACTTGATGGCACCTAACAATAACAACTACTACTCAGCATTATTCTCCAGTAATGCAGAATGGCAACAAAGTCTTGCTAAGCCAAGTATGATTTTCCAATCAGCAGCCTGGGCATCACCTGAGCACTTGTTAAAAATGCAGAATTCCAGGCCCTACCCCAGACCTGTTGAATCAGAATCTGCGCTGCTAACAAGATCCCCGGATAATTCCTATGTACACTGAAGTCTGAGAAGCACTGATTAGAAGTGTGGAATAGCATAACCACCCTTGGAATAGTCAGCACATTCCCTCAATTATCCTTTTATAATGCAATTTAGTGGTTCCTTCTGAGAGAGGGCAAGAGACAGAGATTGCTGATTGATTGATATTATTGTGACCCAAGAAGCCTGCATTTGCAGCCTAGGGTGGATAAAGAGTTTCTTGCTGATTATTTGGTCTTGTCAGTAAAATCAAAGTCATGGGGGAGAAGGAAAGCGAACGGAAACAGGAAGATTGTGGAGCCACAGAATTTTATCACTGGAAGGTTGAAAACAATTTCAATTATACATCAATACAGTAACGGTTAAATAAATTATGACACATCTATACCAGAGAACACGCATTAAAAAGATCAAGGCCGCCCTTCGTGTACCGACATGAAGATAAATTTAGCTTTAAAAAAACAGAAGGCCAGCAGAGCATGTGTAGCCAGTCATCATTTATATGAGGAAAAACACATATGTGTGCGTAACGTAGAACATCTCTGGAAAGACACAGGAACTGGTAAGGAAGATTTCCTCTGGGAGAAGACCTAGAGTGTCGGGGACAGAAGTGGAAGGAGGTTCACTTTCCACTGGGCACCTTTCAGCACTTTCTGAATTATGTAACTATATTATGCAGTTGAATATTTTTTTTTAATCTGAGCACTGAAGAATTTCTTGAAGGGGATAGAGTGCAGTTGCTAAGGTAATGGAGGAACTCCATCTTCATTTTCTCTGATAGATGGTCATCTGAGTGTGTCCAGACACTTCCTGTGACAGGCTCAGGGCTGAGAAGTCGAGTAACTACGATTCATTCCATCACTGAGCCCAAGTCCCTGTTTCCTGAGATCCACTCCCTTGGCCCCACTGGTGGTAGTTCTCCATCTGCAGCACACAGGAAGCTTCTCTTCGCTTATAAAGCAGGTGCAGAAGGCTGCTACTGTGGTTTCCCTTAGTTGAGTCACAAACAAATGCAGGCAGGTAATGTAAATGAGTCAAGCAGGCCTCTAAAAACCAAACGTGTTATCATTGATTCGATTCCAACTCATAGCAACCCTAGAGGACAGAGTAGAACTGTCCAATAGGGTTTCCAAGGCTGTAATCTTTATAGAAGCAGACTGCCACATCTTTCTCCCACAGAGCAGCTAGTAGATTTGAACTGCCAACCTCTCAGTTAGCTGAGAGCTCTTAACCACTGCGCCACCAGGGCTCCTTCAAGCAGGCCCACCCAAGACAAAATAAACAGTGCAGAGCCTCACCTCTCTGCCTCAAGACAAGGATATGATGAGGAGTGGCCAGGACTGTGGCTACTGGGAGACGAACACAGGCAGCTCCCAGGAAACGCCACCATGGAGCAAAGTGGGCTGGACGCTGCCATCTCCCCAGGGACGTTCAAAACTAAAAACTTCATTTTAAATAACTCAGTTTTAAAGTGTTGACAACTAAATTAATGCTTTTTAAGTGCTGGGAAGACCAAAACAAAAAAATACATCTACAGCTGGATGTGGCCTGTAGGCTACTAGTTTACAACCTGTCCTGTCATCTTGTCTCTAGGGTATAATGTCAATTTCTCCTTGTGCTGTGTTCTGGCTGGAGCTGCTGGTAAGAAAAATATTTTAAATATTTCTTTAAAAAAAAAAAAATTCAGTTATATTTTGATTTGGCTTGACAATTTGCTTATCCATCTATCAGTCTAAAAGGTGCTGGGTAATTTATTTGCCAGTAACCGTGTCTACACAAGGACTAAAAACAACCAGTCTCTCTCTCTTTTTTTCCTTTCTCTCTCTGTGTCTGTGTTGTTTCTTAAGACCTTTGTCATTTATTATTATTAGAAAGTCTTGGTGGAAGTATCTCTGATGGACAGCATTTCACAGGAGAATATATGTAAACATAGTCCATTTTATCTCTAATGCTTATTTGCAAAACATAGTTCTTATTTTCCAACAAGCTTTTAGTAGAAAAGAGTTTCACAGAAAAAATACAAATTTATCACCACTCTACCCTGTGAGAACCTAAACCTAAAAAGACTACTAGGCTATAAAAAAAGAAATTGAGGGATAAATTTAACAGTTAAAAGTGACTACTTGGCAGGAGGTTTGGGCACACCCAGCCAGGCTGAGGCGAGGGAGCTTCACACACATTTTAACAGCAGCCTTAATCTCCAGTCTTCACCACTCCTCGCTCACAACCTAGTTCCCACTGAGTCATCACAGCCGGCGTGTCTCTTCTAACTTGTCACCCTGTTTGTTATTACCTGTGTCTTCTGTAGCACTCTGGACTCTGACTGTGCATCGGCTAAAGCAAAAAGCAATTGAAGGAGAACTCTTCTGGTCGAATCGCGACCTGCAGTAGTTGAGAACTTATGTGAGGACCCCGCACAGAAGGCTGATGGGGTGGGGGTCCCCCTACTAATGCTGGATGTAAAAGAGCAGCTAAAGGAAACCGCGGCTGCTGGAAAAGGTACTAACATTTATCTTGCCCCCTTTGACACGTGGACTCAGTTTTTGCATTTACTTATGCTTCCCATCCTGCTTAAGAAACACGAAAACAGAGTAGGAAACTCAAGATCTTGTGGCGCCTACAAAACGTGGATGTATTCATTACTACCGACTCTAAAGCGAATACAACTGACAATGTGTACAGAGCCTCAAAATCAGGAACCACCATGATAAAACAATTATACTGCAAGGCTGAGGAAAGAGACATTTAATTAGAGTTGTAATTTAGGTGAGTAAATATAATCATTTTGAATTTCTAAATGAATAGGCGTGTCATTAAATACAGAGCATCCAGAAATGATTTAGAGACTTGTAGGATCCATCTACATTGGCAAATTTGATATATTCAGAGAATTTACTCTGGAGGAAAACAAAAAATCACCATACTATCTTTACAGCCCAACTGTTGGTTAACTTCCAAGTGAAAACACTTGATTTGGCAGATATCTGTGTAGGAAGTGAATTTTTTACTTGCTCTAGCCACGCCAAACTTTGTTTTCAGTTGTTAAGACACTGTATATCTTTACATCTTTTCTACTCATTAATTTCAGGAGATTATTTGCACACATGTCTTAGGCTATTCTGATTTTTTTAAACACCTTGAAAACATTGTATCTATGTAAATTAGATGGGTATCTACGATGTCAACATGCAGTTATATGTACCTACGTGCAGTGGGATGCTGGTGAGGGCACCATTACCCAAACTGGCCTGTTGATCAGTCTTTCTAGAGCATTCACGGTAGGAGTCAGGCAGATGGGCTCCAGAGCTGAGGGAGAGCATTTATAATGCTGGGGAACCCACAAAAGCACAACTTCCTATGTTTGCATATCCTCATCTGTTAAATGAAGGGAGAAAACCTGGATTCTAATGAAACTGCTGTGAAACCTCCATCAAAGAATGAGAAAACAGTAGCCAACATGACTAAAGTAAGGTCTAAGAACACTTTGTCGCTGAGTCGATTCTGACTCATTTATGGCAACCCTATAAGACAGAGTAGAACTGCCCCATAGGGTTTTCAAGGCTATAATCTTTACAGGAGCAGACTACCACATCTTTCTCCTGCCAAGTGGTCAGTGAGTTCAAACCACCGACCTTTCAGTTATCAGCTGAGTGCTTTAACTACTGAGCCACCAGGGCTCCTAAGTAAGGTTACCTACTCTTATTGTGGAAGGAAGAGAAGAAGGAAGACAAAGTAGTGATGTGTAACTCATAAAAAGTACAGTCTGTCACACAAAGCACATTATTAAAAAAAAGTTGTGCAACCAAGGAGTAATTAAAAGTAGTTCAAGTAATTTAAACCTTTATCTCTCTTGAAGAAATGCCAGAGAGGTAAAATACATTCCTAAATCCACTACAGAATCTCCTAAAGCCCATTTCTGTCCATCTCTGCCACTCTCACCACCCTTTACCCAAATGACAGCTTGACACCACCATCAAAGTCACCAAGCTGAGCCCTGGAAAATCTTTCACTAGACAACGCACACACGACAGGTACTGCAGACTCAGTTTGACTTTACAACATTGGTGGTAACGAACCTAAGTCCCCAAACCAGTGAGTGTTTTGCCATCCCTCGGAATGGCATAGATGAGGCAGTAGCCAAGATCTCTGCTCTCCTTTGTATAAGCCAGTTACAGTTGACGGATACCAGAATCTCTGAATGTTACACAAAGTCATGGGCCATAAGTATTTAGATAAGTGCCTAATATACAAAACCAAAAGGCTGACCCGGGTTTTAAGCTTTTTGTGGGTTATAGGGCACCCCAGGGCCAAAGACAGAAACTCTTACCTGAACAGCTCTCTCCAGAGTTTGGGCCACTGAAGCAAGAAGGGTGACAAAGACAAGAAGTATTCTTGGATTGTGCAAATAACAGATCAGCAACTCATGCCTCCCTGACAGTAGGAAGTGCTGTGATCATCTTATTCCAAAGACAGCATAAAGATGTACATGAGAGGTCAAGGTCAGATATCTCTCTGCCCCAGGAAGCTTACATGTGAATCATCCACAGAAATCCATACCTTTGGAAAACATCAATACCTCTTCTTTTTATTAATACTCTTTCTAATAGTTTTTCACTAGAATGATTTATTCATAGAAGCTATATATTCTGAAATTATTCTACTTTTCAGTACTACCTTTAAAGCTTTATACTTTGTGTAAAGTTTTTTTTTTTTCCTAGTTGACTTAAGAATCTACAATGTCGACCTCTAGGTTTGAAACTCAATTTCACAGCTCTTACTCCAACTAAATATCTTCTTCAGCTTTCTAGATGCCATCTCAGCTTCATATCTCCACTGACTCAGTAGCATGTTCCCATAGCCAGAGAAGGATTGATACAATGCTAAAGAAGCTTAAGCTTCAGGACCCCTACTTCTGTGGGTCTCTGTGAGTGTGAGAGTCACAGGAATCAGTGTTCCAGGTAGGAGGGGACACCAAGAAGCCCTTCTGATAAAGAGATCTCGGAAGAAAGGGAACCAAGTCACTGAATGGAATCACCACCTCTGTACCTAATTTTGGATTCATAATTTTGGATTCCTTTTCTTAAAGGGACCTCACAAATTGCATGAGCTTCCAACTCAACAAAAACTGAATCTGCTCTGATACAGGGGAAGATATGTAAAACTACTTCTTTTAGTTTGTATTCTCCATTGTTCAGGTTTTCAATCTATAAGGTAACTCTTGATCTTAAAAGTGAAAAAAAAAAGGAGAGGATGAAAAGTGATTTTTAAATGCACACTTTTAAGAATGCTGATTTCATCATGTGTTTTCCAATACTGAAATCAAATAAATAAAATAAAATAAAACCTGCAGAACTTTCGACTCTTACACATTTCTCCACAACTTAAAACTTTCAGATGGATGGGACATCTGGGCTCTGAGAAGGACTGTATGTTATTACTGCTACCCACAATATCAGATCTAAGTGGATTTTTCATGTTTAGACTAGTGAACATAAAAAACAAACATTTCTCACATGACGGATACATTTGCCTTTAACAAAACAACTCCGGCCAAAAATTATTAGAAAACAGATCAGCGGCCCCAGTGGACTCTGAAGTAATGTAATTAGGTAGTCTGACACTACATTTTGTCAAAAAATTCTGACAACCTAATAACCAGATTGTCATCAGGAAGACATTGAAAAATGATACTGCATTTTTTCCAGCATTAAAATACCACCATTTTCTGAGTTTTGTGGGTTTTTTTTTTTTTTTTTCCTGTAAAAATAAAAAATTCTATCAAGCTTGCAGCCCATTGGTCTGGATAGAGTTTAAATGAGTCTGTTCCACTGGAGGAATGGTGTAAAGAAATGTGTTTTTATTTACAATTTAAGCAGGAATTCTTCTTAGTACCGCCTGCTTGATTTTAACTATTAAAACCCTATGTCTTAAGGCGAAAAATATAAAAGAAAATGCTAGTAACAATACCAGCTAACATTCACTGAGCATGTAGCTCATGCCAGGCACTGCATTAAGTTCTCTGTTAGTGGGCACCACCCAACAACCATCAGTAAGAGATGCTCTTGTTATCCTCATTTTAAGAGGAGAGAAGAAGGCTTACTTAGCACAGCTAAGGAGCCTACTTCCACACCCAACAGACTCAATCCATATTCTTAGGCACTGTGATGTGCTGATGAGAAGATGGGGTTTAGCTTGGTTTTGATGAGGGGGTTTTGGGGGTCTTGGGTGTGTGAGGTGCTCTTTTCCAAAAACCTTTACATATTTGGCCTTGCAGAAAAGGATAATGCAATGTGCAGTCCAACCCATAGGGCAAATCCCTATGTATACTGTGACACTGACAGTGGCAATGTTATAGATTCTTCACCCAGACATGCAATTAAATACAAAAAGATAGAAATATTAAGATATAGCCCTAGGTTTAAAAATACTTCAGCTTCCATTTAATTAGTCAATTATAAGTAGCTATCCACTAGCATGTACAAGAATAAACCTCAGGGAGTACATTCCTAAAATGACCTTTGGAACCCTAATAACGTCAAAATCTTAGTTTTATCTATTAGGATGTAAATGAGTTATCCTACGTAAATTCCTGTCAAATTTGCACAAGCAAATTGTGTGACTAAACTAGTAATAATTAAATGTCAATTTTTTTTCCAAAACACTTAAAAGTACCTGAGACTATTTAAATACCCAGTCAGCCAACCCATCGTTATATTTGCAAGGCACTTTAGAGTTTCCAAAGTATTTTCCCACCTTATTTCATTTGATACCCATGAGCCTGCATTATTCACACACAAAAAAAAAAAATCCAAATTTCGCAAATATAATATTGACAAAAAGAAGCCATACACAGCTCGCAGATCAGCAGAACTATTGGAAGGAACACGGGAACCAAGGCCTTCTTGGTTTCAAATAGTGGGGCCACGGTTTCCTAGATCTCAAAGGGTGGGGCTGCAGCCTCCTAGGTTTCAAAGAGACAGATCTTTGCCAACTTGGTTCCAGAGTGTGGGGCTGCCATTAAGATGTGCCAGGAGGATGGGGATGCCACCCAAAGCTTAGGGGGAGAGGCTGCCATGCCCAAGAAGTAAAAGAATAAGACCCGCCAGGGCTGAGGGGGTAGGGGGCCCACTGAGAAGGACTAGGAGAACGAGGCCACTTAAAGCCAAGGGAGCAGAGTTACCATCACAGAGGGCCTGGAAAGCGGAGTTGAAGCCCAAGGTCAAGGGGCCTCCACCCAGAATCCAAGGAGCATAGCCAACACCCAGAGTCTGGAGGACAGCCATTGCCCAGGTGGTCTCAGAGAACAGAGAATAATTTTTAAGAAAACTTGAGAGCTAATGTCATTTGTTCTGCCAAGTTCTGCACTTGCTTAGTCCCTGTTATCCCTTCTTTTCCTCCAATTTCTCCCATTTGTAATGGAAATGTCTACCCTGTGCCTGTTCCATCACTGCACTTGGGAAGCAGATAACTTGTATCCTAGATTTTACAGGTTCACAGATGAAGAAGAATTTTGTCCCAGAACAGAATACGCCTTAAGTCTTACCCATATTTGATTTAAATGATGCAAAAGATAAGATTTTGGACTTGGAGTGGATTTAAGACTTTGGGGATGATGTGATGGGGTGAATGTGTTTTGCATATAGGAAGGACACGAATTTTGGGGACCAAAGGGTAGAATACTATGGATTGAATTGTGTACCCCCCAAATATGTGTAGTAAATCCTAAGGACTATGACTGGGGTTATAATCCCATTTGGAAATGTGTTCTTTGTTATGTTAATGAGGCAGGAATAGCGTAGGGTGTATCTTGAATCAATCTCTTTTGAGATATAAAAAAGATTAAAAGCAAGCTAGCAAGAAGAGAAGGGGTAAGACAGATGCAAGACACTTGGAGGTCTCCAAGGAGCCAGGAAGGAGAAGGGGAAGAGACAAGAACCTTACTCCAGAGCCGACAGAAAGAGCCTTTCCCTAGAGCCAGCTCTTTGTACTTGGACTTCTAGCCTCCTGAACTGTGAGAAAATAAATTTCTCGTTGTTAAAGCCAAAAAAAAAAAGACACACACAAAGAAGCCCATCCAGTGTGATTCCATTTATATAAAATTCAAAAACTTGGCAAAACCAGTCTATGAGGGTGGCCCAGGCTAGGAGCAGGTAGTGCCTAGAAGACAGTATGATCACTTGGCGAAAATCCATCAAGCTATATACTTACCCACTGCTGCCAGTCAATTCCGACTCACAGCGGCCCTGTAGGACAGAGTAGAACTGTCCCTTAGGGTTTCCAAGGCTGTAAATCTTTATGGAAGCCAACTGCCACATCTTTCTCCTGAGGAACAGCCGGTGGGTTGGAATCGCTGATGTTCTGGTTAGCAACTAAGCACTTTAACCACTGGGCAACCAGAGCTCCTTGTCATCTATACACTTAAGACTTGCAAATGTATAAAGCCTGTGAGTATGTTATACTTCTATAAGAAGTTGACATAAACTGAGCGAAACAAGTCAGACACTAAAGAATGAATTTGGTAGGATCCCAGTTATATGAAATACCTAGAATAGGCAAACACAGAAGAATAACCGTTTATCAGGGGTTACCAGGGGTTATGGAGGGGGGGATACGGGGGATTACTGCTGGGGTACTGAGTTTCCATTTGGCCAATGAAAACTTTCGGAAATTGATAGTGGTGGTAGCACAAGATGGCAAATGTTATTAATGTCACTGAATTGTACACTTAGAAATGTTTAAAGAGGCCAACTTTTTGGTATATATGCCACAAAAAAAAAAAAAAAGACATAAAACAATCATTTCCTCCCTTCAGCAGCTGGCTGGCTAGGCCAATAAGAAAACATATGCTACCCAAATGGTTGGGCAGTCTGAAAACACAAGTTTGACTTTGCAAACTATAGAGCTGCTGAAGGTCTTGTTAGCATTCCTTTCCCCCACACGGTCAAGCAATGTATACAGCAATTCACTATATTAATGCCTGTAATGAAAGTGTAAGGAAGGGGGTTTGCAGTCAATCATAATTGTGGCCTACAAATTCCAGAAAGTGTTTGCTGGGATTTGGCACTCAAACAAGATAAAAACCCAACCAAGTAATGACTCAGCATAGCAATGATAGCAACACTCTTCACTTTTTTTTTTTTTTCTGTATCTTGTTCAATCATCTCTTTGCATCAATTATCAAGAGGCTACAACAAATAAGGAAACAAATACATACTGTGGAAATACCAATGTCTGTATCTACAAGAAGGATGAAAAATTATTTTGTGTAGTAATAACATTGTCTTTGTCATCTAGTGCTGCTGTAACAGAAATACCCCAACTGGATGGCTATAACAAAGAGAAATTTACTCTCTGACAGGTTAGGAGGCTAGAAGTCCAAATTCAGGGCATCAGTTCCAGGGGAAAGGCTTTCTGTCTCCGTCTGCTCTGGAGGCAGGTCCTTGTCATCGATTTTCCCTGGTTGAGGAGCTTGTCAGCGCAGGAACTCCAAGTCCAAATGACTCGCTATGCTCCCGGCTCTGCTTTCTAGGTGGTATGAGGTCCCCATGTCCCTCTGCTCTCTTTTATATCTCAAAAGAGATTGACTTAAGACACAACCTAATGTTGTAGATTGAGTCCCGCCTCCTTAACGTAACTGTCTCTAATCCTGCCTCATTAACACTATTAAAAAAAAAAACAACAACAACACTATAGAGGTAGAATTTACAACATATAGGAAAATCACAACAGATGACAAAATGGTGGATAATCACGTAATACTGGGAATCATGGCCTAGCCAAGTTGACACACATTTTGGGAGGACACAATTCAATCCGTGGCAAATGTCTTCACTGCATTTAGGAAAAGATGTTACCACAGATCTTTAGGAACGAGCATCCTTCTGTTACTCCCAGGAAGCACCCAACAAGACAAACACATTGTGGGGCTAAGAAAAAATCATTCAGGATCAGAGACCTGAAGGGACCCCAAGATGTCACCTATACTGTCATGTACACATTACCAGCAAGTTCATTTAATTCTGCCATCACGGGCTGCTCTTACAGTCCCTGTGTTCCCTCGCTTGCTCTGCCTCAAGACAGACCCACTCAAGGACCAAAAACTCTACCAAGTATTCTAGTTAGCAAGCCCCAGAATCTTGCCAAATCAGGCCCACTTAAAACTGCAGTTACTTGTTCTATTTTCTTCCTTAATTACTATTTTTAGAAAAAAAAACCTCTCTTTGACAACTTTTCCTGTCCCTTAGAGAAAAATGGTTCAGTCAGGAACAGATTCAGGTGCCACATTTGGTACATGAAATAAATATTCCATTACATTTCTGTTCTGTAACCGTATGGTTAGATAGCTGCGCCTACTCGTTCCGGCTGCTTTAGGCCCCATGTCTACTTTATATACACCAGCATCAGTCGATGCCCACAGGAGCATTTAAGGAAGAAGAACCCTATGACTACACGCCACATTGTGACACGAAATTGGATACTAGGAAGGCACAGTCCCTTTCTGTGAAGTGTAACCTTTAACTGGAAAAGAGAAGCCTCTCATCTACAGAAAAACCAGATGAATCACAGCCCTTCAGGGTGAAGTAGGTGGCTGCCTATGGAGTGAGATTTCAGGGCTATTCTCCTCAGCCTGATCAATTAAATTCTCTTCCTGTGAGACCAAACACATTATTCCAAAATTAAAGATAAGGTTTGAAATGCACATACAGCCAGATAAAGCAATATAATTGTTCCAAAACTTCAATTCACATACCCCTTTCGTGATTTTTGTAATATCTGCCAGCGAATGATCTATCATTGATACAGTATTTTTCTGTAAATCAACTCAATTTTGCAAACCTAAGTTAATTTTTTGAAAAAGATAATTTTATATCACCAATGAGTATCATTTGCCATAAAGAGAACTGAAAAAAAATTCATGTGAATAACCAAAAAAAAAAGTGTTCGTTCACATACCATATAAAAATCATCTCATGTGCCATATGAAATACTGTAATAAATCACTGGTTTAAATTCATGTTAAAGAGTAAATGATATTAGAATCCTCAACACCCCTCTGTCCTCTGATTAAAGGGTAAAAACCAGTTGACCCCCAACTCATGGCAGCCCCACATGTGAGCAGGACTGTGCTCCACAGATCTTCCAAAACCTGATTTTTCTGAACTAGATCACCAAGCCTTTTGTCCCAGGCGCCTCTGGTTAACAGCCAAGTGCACATGTTAACTGTTTGCGCCACCCAGGAACTCTGTTTAAAGGATAAGCGCCAACCAAAAAGAGGCAGGCAGGGCACAGAGAACCCGCAGGAACCTGCATGAAGAGGGGGTGCTTGGAGGAGGGGTGTGGATGGCATAGCTCTGGGAAGTAGAGGCACAAAAGAGCAGGCTGTGTTCTACTTCACAGCTACTTACATCTGGGGCTGTCTCCAAATACGTGTCCCAGAGGGAACTGCGCTCTGTGAGCTGAGGGTTCTTCCTCCACATCTATGCGCCCCCTCTCTTAGACATACACTTCTGAGCTCACGAATTACCCATCAGAAAGAAATCGTGTTCTGTTAACAGGTCTCTTCATTGTGCCTGATGGTGCAGGACAAATACTAGTCCCTGGGCTGAGACCAAATTTCTGGAATACTAGCTGGGGTTCCCAATGGGAGGAGACACATTACCTGGAGGTCACCTCAACAACTTCTGGAGCAAGCTCGGGATTTCTGCTACTTCTTGCTACACTCACCACAAAGTGCCGGATATTCTAGCTTTCCCTGGATACGCTTCTCTTCAATAAGATTCTCAATTAGCTGATGATCTTTGTATTGCTCTTAACACCTAGCTCTCAACAAAACACCAGCAAGTGCCCAATATATAGAAAAATTAACTGAGTGAAACTGAATTAATCAACTGCGAATGAATGAATGGATGGAAAAAAAAAAAAAAGATCAGCTTTGTGGAAAGAAGCACCTACATGCCTAAGGCAAGCGGCTACCCACCCTCAAATATCCTAACCTTGTGCAGAGGTGTCAGAGAACACAGCACAAATCCCATCAGTTTCTCTCGGCCTCTTCAGAGAAGTAATAGGTCCTCTTTCCCATGACCTAACTAGACAAACATTTCCTCTGCACTCTCCCTTAAAGTGCCGCCTTCTTACAAGCTGTGTAGTCTTGGCCAAGTTGCTTAACCTCTCTGAACTTCAATGCCCTCATCTGTTAAATACTGAAGAAGAACATCTGTCCCACGGCCTATGGGAAAGATTAAATAAAATAATCCAAGAAAAATGGTTACCACATTGCCTGGATTATATCATAATCTCAAAATCCTGGCTACATTTTTGGACCAGATTACACTGTCATAACAAATATCAATGGAATAATGATTCTGTGGTGTTACAATGTAACACCCGCACGTTTTCATTCTGCTGTCCTCATATCTTCCTGTGTGCCGGTATCAGAATTTTTCATCTTTACAGAGAAAGTGGGGAGTCCCTGGGTGTACAAACGGTTAATACACTTGGCTGCTAACCTAGCATTTGTGTCCACCCAGAGACACCTCAAAAAAAAAAAAAAGAAAAAGGCCTGGTGATCTACTTCTGAAAAATCAGCCATTGAAAACCCTATGCAGCACAGCTCTACTCTGACACACACGGGGTGGCCACGAGTCAGAGTCTACTTGAGGCCAACTGGGCTGGTAGTAAGAAAGGAGCCAGTTACCAGGTCCCAGTGACATCAACTGGCACAGCATCATGTGTGACCGGATTCTTCATAAACACGTCTTCACAGATGCATCCTGGGCTCCCACTTTGAAGCCCCCTATGTTTTTAGTTCTTCCTCCCTCTGAATCTGGTACACTTGTAATACCAATAGTACTTCTTCCCTCTTTCTAAATCAGAAGGATCAGCACCTGCAGCCAGGGGAGGGACGTCTGCAGTCTGGTGTCTGCAATATTTACTGAAACAGAAAACACTCTCCCAGTGCCTCTGCCCAGGAGATGGTAAACTTCTCCGACATCTCAGCTGTTGCCCCTCCAAGCAGATTCACACACGTCTCAGCTAACACCCCCTTTGGGCAGGCATCTAATCATGTTTACAGTTATTCATTATGACTGGCTGTACACAAACAGTGCCTTTGGTGTCAAACCGAATGGCCCTGTAGACCCCTAGTCCAAGACAGCCGGAAGGTACAGACACACATTAAATAAGACACAGGCAGGAAATTTGCATTTACTTCTTTGAGATGAAGGGACTGAAGCAGACCTGCTAGAGAGTCCTCCAGAACCCCAGGGTGGGATGGCCCACAGCAAGGAGAGTGGGATCAAAAATCTGAGGGCTTCGGGGTCGGCAAACCTGCCAGAACAGCTTCTGCAGATGTCTGCAAGCAAATACACCAGCAAGGAAAAATATGGCCTGTTTTGCAGGAGAATTGCCTTGAACCAGAAGGGCCAGCATGCACAGAAGTGCCAGGGCAAGTTGGTGAGCCTCTGAGCTAGTGCAAGGCTGCTGTGATCCGTGCACCTCTTAGTGGAAGGTTCTCTCCAAGAGTTTCTAGCTGCCAGCTACGCTCACCTCCCTGTGGAGTCATACTGGGGCGGTGGGGGCGGGGGGGAGGCGGGGAACTCAAGCCATGGCCTCCAGCCCTCAGAATGCACTATAACGAACATTCTGTGTTTAAACAATGGCAAATTACTTTTCCTCAGAATGCACTTAGACACACCACTTCATTGGAAGTGAATTCAGGAACTCTGGAAAGAGCGGCACGTTTCCCCACTGACACAGCTCTACTGAAAAATGAACCCTGGCTCTGGCAGAAAGGAGAAAGCACAACTGGTGATTTCTAGCATGGCATCCAATCTTCATTTGTGCAATCCCTCTGTTCTCAGGTCAAGTAGAAACAGATTCCCCATCCCCCAAGTGAAGCAGGAAAAGGATTAAGCAGGCTGGGGGTTTTCTGAGTTCCGTGTAGGGAATGTTCATCACTTTGCTTTTGTAGCATTTATGGGTTCACTCTGGAGAAGGGATAAGATGGAGCAAAGCAATTTGGCTTGCTTGCATTTGTTTGCCTTTATCAGGGGAGGCAAGTGCAGTCTGGAGCGGCCACCATTGACCTGAGCAGCAAAGAAGCTTCCTGGACCGCCTGAGGGGAGGCTGACTGTTCGCCTTATAGGAATGCTCAAGCTGAGCCCTCCTCCTTGCAAAGCAGTGAATCAGCTTCATTCAAATTATCCTCAGGACAATGGTGGTCAAGGGGACAAGGTGGCCATTACCACACACACTAAATTTCTCAGCACCTTCAACTAGCATGTCAGTCTTCCCCAGGTCAGTCAGTCAGTATCTACAGGGCTACACAGACCTCAGGGTCAGGATTCAAGTCCACCTCAGCCTAAGGATCACATCCAACAGCAGATGTGCTTCACAGAGCTTTACGTCTACTTCCATAGGCCACGGCCACACCATGGAACACACACAGCCCTCCATGGTGACGTGGGAAAGGGTGCTCAATGTTCACAATACAATGTGGAGTGAAAAAGCAGTATGTACCTCTTTTCTAAAACATATCTGAACAGAGAACCACCTGGAAAGAAACACCCCAAAATGCCATCAGTAGTCATCTCTGGGTAGTAGGATTATAGGCAATTTCTGTTCTCTCCTCCTTGGCTGATATTTCCTTCTAAATATTTAGGAATGCAAATACATTACTTTTGTAACAGGAATCAAGTAATTATAAAGTGATTTAAAGATGCAGACTGGCATTTACAAAGGGTTTTTCATCTGCAAAACTGTGAGGCATTTCCATTAAAAGAATTTAATTGACCTGCACCACTGAGAAAAACCATGGCATAGCTCACATTCAACTTTGTTATTATCAGCATCAGTAGCTACTTCTTAAATACCAGTTGTAGTCATCAAAAAAAAAAGACCTAAACCCATTGCCACTGAGTCAATTCTGACTCATAAGGACCCTACAGGCATCATATTCAACTAAATAACCCAAAGGGTAACTAAGTTCCTTACATCATTGGGACCCTAGTAGTGTTGTAGTTGGAGAAACTGAAAAGCAGGTTTTACCAGGGGTGTAAATCCATCTGCCTGCCCTGTACTCCACCTTCCTGGATTATAGAAGAGTCTCTCCCAATCCTGGGAGTAGGAGTAACTAGGCAGCCAGCAATGTGGATGCTGTGCCCTGGCCACAGCTGGCTCCAGCAAGAGTGGGCCCAGGAATTCCAGTTAGTCTCTATCAGCCTCCTGAATGGGGCACAGGGAGTTCCTGGGAGCCAAGTTGGACCCAGACGCCTAGAGAAGCAGAGAAGCCAGCCTACAGAAAGAGCAGGGAGAGACTGCAGGGCTCTGGGAGAGTGAACTGCTCTTCAGGATGGAGACAGTGTGTGGCGGACATGCTGATCCATTTACCTGTCCCACACCAGTTAAATCAGGAGGGTCAACCACTTCCTGGTCCAAGTGTTCAGCCTGCCCTCAAACCTGTAAGCTGTCCTGTGGTCTTGTAGCAAAAAACCCATCTTTTGTTGTTTCGATTTCTGTTTGTTCTGTTTCATTTCTACAAAACAAACTGATCCCTAGCTAAGACGTAGTGGCAAGGTTCAAAACTACAAAACCATCTCAAGAACTCTCTTCCCTCACTCTTTGCTTGTCTAATTCCTTCTTCTGATCCTTTCTTCATATCTCAGTTGAGATGTTATTAATTCAGTGAAACCTTCCCTAACCACCCCCTATGAGGTGGACTGCCCTGTTTTGCCCCCTGCTGTTTCCCAAATAGGAATGAACGTAACCTTTCATTCTACAGGCATTGTTTGTCTCCGTCCCTAGGGTGTAAATTCTCTGCAAGGCCCACCTCATAGCCTATTCCTGGAGCATTACAGGAGGTCAGTGCTGTGGGAAGGCATCAGACGGTCAAGCACACAGGCACACGTCCAGCCGTTTAATATACAAATTACTGAGCACGTCACATTTGCAAGACTCAGGACTTTCTCCCTAAGGCGCTAATGATTCAAAGAAAGAGATCAGAAACACACACAAGAGACTGAAAAGACAAACAGACCTTGGCCAGACCATATATGAAAATCTGCAGCCACCAGTCTAGGAAGCCAATCCACAAACTCAGTAATGATCAGCCCAACCAGGACTTGATCAATAACTGACAGTTTTCCTAATCCCACCATTCCACTTTCAATTTAGGTCCAAATGGAGAAAAGCCAAATATGCTGTCTTAACTATTGGCATTGGATGCCCTGTTTCTCTCTGGCCCGCCTCCAGCGTCACCATGCCACAGCCTCCAATGAGGACATGCCTGGAACCTCCCCTTCTTCCACGGCAAAGCTTCCCCAGGCTCCTGCTTGCCTTTTGAGTTGCTGCCAAACCCAAGTGATGGTGGCTGACTCCCTTGTTACAGCAAGCTCTGGGTAAACAGCCTTCGCCTATTCTCTTCTGGGAGGTCATCATTTATTTCAATGTATCCAAAGACAAAAAACGGACACACAGCAGTCCCTGCTGAGGATCTATCCAACAGCCATCTTCTCTTACAAGTAAAGCTTCAATGTAATTGAGGAGTTCTCAGTCCATAAAGCCACTTCCCCATGGAAGGTGAGGTTATCCCAGCTCAGGAGTAAATTCTGAGCAGTTTAACCTGAGAACGGGTTACAGCTACTCAGAGATCTATCCCTTTAGCCACTGAGGCAGCCAGGCAGGAGCAGGGCAGCCAGAGTCTTCTCCGCAACCCATCCCTTCCACTCACACACATACATATATCAGCCACCTCAAGCTGTGAGCAGTCCCTTCTGCTTACTCAATGTGCATGCCAAATGTTACCATTTTCTATGGGTGCCATGACAAGAACAAGACTGGGAAAAGCCAATCAGTCTGAGCCAATTGGGATAATCCCACTCTGTGTGCCAGTGTCTGATTCAGGAAGGGACATGTAACTGCAACCCATCCGTCAGCTTGTTGTACTGTGGTGACATGCATGTTGCAATGATTCTGGAAGCTATGCCACCAGGATTTCAAATACCAGGTGGGGGTCGCCCATGGTGGACAGGTTTCAGTGGAGCTTCCAGACTAGGACAGACTACGAAGAAAGGCCTGGCAATCTTCTTCCAAAAATTAACCACCAAAAACCTTATAGATCACAACAGAACATAGTCCTACATGCTTGCTTTGGACGTGTCATCAGAAGGGGTCAATCGCTAGAGAAGGACATCATGTTCGATTGAAGCAGAGGGCCAGCGAAGGTAAGGGAAACCATCAGTGAGATGGAATGGTACAACAGCCACAAAGATAAACGTGAACACGCCAGCAATCATGAGGATGACGAAGATCTGGCAACGTTTTCATTCTGCTGTACATAAGGTTGCCATGAGTCAGAGTCAACTTTACGGCAGCTGTCTATCTATCATGCAACTGCAATTGGCCAAACAAGACCTGAGGGAAAGTCTGCTGTGGGGTTGTGGGAAACATATGGATACCCTCTTTAAAGTATCGAAGAGCAAAGATGTCACCCTGAAGACTAGGGTGCACCTGACCCAAGCCATGGTATTTTCAATTGCATCATATGCATGTGAAAGCCGGACAATGAATAAGGAAGACCGAAGAAGACTCGACGCCTTTGAACTGTGCTGCTGGCAAAGAATACTGAATATCCCATGGACTGCCAAAAGAACAGACAAATCTGTCTTCGAAGAAGTACAACCAGAATGCTCCTCAGAAGCAAGGATGGCGAGACTGCGTCTTACATACTTTGGACATGTTGGCAGGAGGGATCAGTCCCTGGAGAAGGTCATCATGTTTGGCAAAGTACAGGGTCAGCAGAAAAGAGGAAGACCCTCAAGGAGGTGGATTGGCACAGTGGCTGCAACAATGAGCTCAAGTATAACAACGATTGTTAAGGATGGCACAGGACTGGGCAGTGTTTCGCTCTGTTGTGCATAGGGTCGCTATGAGTCGGAACCAACTCTACGGCACCTAACAACAACATGGATACCCAGGCCAAGACTTACTTTTCAAAAGGGACACAAAAGCACAGCTTTTGCCAATGCAAGGACTCCCAAAATTGAAGTAGCCATTCTAGAACTATACAGGCAAGCAAGCCTGGGAACTAAGTCAGCACACTGAAGATTGCAAAGTAATTAAAGCAAGAAACAGAGACTTTGATGACATTGTTGAACCACTGAATTAACAAACCCTGGAGCTGCCCCCCTCAGGAGGTCTCGCTCCATGAGCCAATTCATTTGCCTTATTCTGGTGGGTTTTATCTTACGGATTTCAAAACGTAAGTTGGTAGAGCAATTCACAAAATAATTGACAGTACTTAGCAATCTGTCAACAGCTTAATGCTCAAAATCCTCTCCCTGCTGCACAGTGACAACCATCAAAGGCACCCTGGTGTGTCCCTGGCTGCTTGGCACCAGGGAAAAGGGGATTGAGCATGGATTCCAGATACTCAGCACCAGGATTCTATAATGCCTTCCCATCAATCATGACTTCCATGGAGCTCAGTAGGTAGACATGGAGAGGGTGGGAAGCATTTTTTCTTTTAATCCCCTTATTGTTTAAGCCATTTTGAGTTGGCTTTTTTGGTTATTTGGAGCCAAAAGCATCTTCACTGATAGATCCATCTTTTCATAATTAGCAGCAAATTCCTGTGGCTCCCTTTGAGCAAAGACTCTGGAGAAAATGGTGCAAAGATGCATAATTCCACCCACACTCCCGAAAATCTGCAGATGATGGGTCTTCAGAGAATTTTTCCTCCAGAAAAGATGACAACTGAGATGCAGGAAAAGGATTAACCACGTGATCATCTGACACTCCCTCCATCATAAGGGTCAGAAAGCACTCATGGGTGGTGACAAAGCACTCATAGGTGGTGACAAAGCACTCATGAGTGGTAACAAAGCACTCATGGGTGGTGACAAAGCACCCATGGGTGGTGACGCATTACCCATCTCAGTGTTGAATTTGGGAAGCATAATTTATTGAGATACTTTTTTGTTCTCCTTGTTTCTCTTCTTCGTATCAAGAGCCTTGACAGAATTTGTGTTCCGTTTATCTCAGGGGCATGCCCCAAAGTAGAAGATCCCTGAAGGCAATTCTAAGCACCTCCTAATGCCAGGCTCCATCAAGTTTTTTTTTTGTTGTTGTTTTCAAAAGCCTAAATTCAGTGAAGGGAATGTGCTGTATGTCAGCAGAAAGGAACGGGGGAAGACAAGCTGGTTTGTTCTGTTTTTGTTTAGAACAGCTTTGTTTCCTTTGATCTGGAATGCTGTAAGAATTGCTGGACTTTCTTGATACTGGAGGGAGGCTGGAGGTTTTCCCTCAGTAGCCGAGGCTGCACCTTGCTCCCTGGCAGGACTCTAGGAAGGTAACCGGGCTGTTGATGGGGATGGAGAGGGAATACTACGAAAATAAGTACCGGAGTCTAGGAGCCACAGCTAAAGATCCCAACCTCCTCTGTAGAGACACAGCAGGGCCACCCAGCACTGCATGGAAACAAGGAGCCTCCCAGAGTGACAGGCTGGACTGCAGATCAGAGGTCTTTTTCCGAATGATCTGGGCTCTGCAGACCTGCAGCACTTTGCATCATAGACCCTAACTGAGTATGAACCCCAAACACCACAGCGATGGACGTTTCCAACACGTGTTCAGGAAAAAAAGGAACCCAAGCGTGCATGCAGGATTAAAATTCACACATGCAACATTCTATACACTTCCCATCAAAACGGAAACTCAAAATTTAGTTTGCTTGATACGTCATGAGAGTAACCACAACTACCCAGGCCGAGTCCCCACTGTTATTCAGTATGTTCCAGTGAGTGTGCTGCCTTATAAGGGACAACTAACTGCAAAATAGACAGTTCCACAGTTGATGAGCAGTATTCAGTATTTTCAAAATACCCAAATAAAAAACAAAAACAGACTGCTTTTACTTTAATTCTCGCTATAGAACGCTACACCCATTCATGAGAAACTCTATTTCCCACAGCCTGCTTGGAATTGATGGAGAATGACTATAAAGAAGTGCTGTATATGTATGGCACTTTAACTGGCTGAGATTCCCAAATAATACAAAAGTATTCTCAAGTCACATATGGGATCTGACGTGAAAATGCTCTTGGAGGAAAACTACCTACCTATTTCAGAGGGTGCTGGGAAGCTCCATTAACACCAGCTGAACACTTTTAGATCTTCAAATAAAAGGACTATAGAAATGCAAAGTATTATTATTATAGCTCTGAAATAATTTCACACCTAGGGATGAGAAAACCCCAGGCCAAATTTTACTGCTTCTCTCCTGCCTGATAAACAAGAAATGCCACAAGCGTTGGGGGAATGAAAATCGAACAGAACAAAGACATCAAAGTTCCTCTTTTACTTGGTCTTTGTACTCCCCTAGATATCATTTTAGGGAGCTTTCAGGGGAAAAAAAGATGAGTCCCTTAAAGGTCAGGGTTAAGTACAGGGACAATGATCTTGTTGCTTTTATACCAGATAAAGCAACAACCAGCTGAGCTGAAAAAAATGACCTTGTCCACCTATCTGGGGCATCATTCCTCCCCAAGCACTTGCCAAACATACAAATGGCCAGATAGATCACTACCTGAGTCACCCACCAGTGCAACCTCACCTATGAGGTCAAAGAGCAGCTGCTTTAACTGGCACCAGGATTTCCACTCAGCTGCTGAGAGCAGGGCAGGAGACTGCGGTTTGCTCCTGCTGATGGAGGTGGTGATGGTGATAGTGAGGATGATGATGATGATGACAGTAATCATGGTAACAATGGGCTATATAACAGTAGTTCCAAAACCTTGCCTGATCAATGGAATCCCCTGTGGGATTTTTTAAATTACAGATTTCAGGTCTCCATCTCAGACCTACTGAATTGGCAACTCAGGATAGAACCAAGGTTTTTTCTTTTGTTTTGTTCTGTTTTAATGTAGCAACTGAAGTGACCGCGTTTGAAAATGATGTCATAATTAAGAATGCAAACTTTGCTGACAGACTGGTTGGCATCTAATATTTACTAGCTGTGTGATCCTGGGCAAAATACTTAGCCTTAAGCCTCAATACCCACACTGATAAAATGGAAATAATAATGCAACCCATCTATAAGAGTGGGATGCTATCACTGCCTACCTCATAATGTACATGCCTAGAAAAGTAAACAAAATTCTTAAAAGCAAATATTATATTAATTCCAAGAAAGACAAAAAGTTATATGTCAAAGAAAGCATAACCAGCCACAGTGCGCTACGTGGCTCAGCAACGGGGAAAAAATCACATAATCAAGATAACATAAATTTTCTTTATTGATTTAAACAAAAATTGTGATTACAACTATGTTAGGAGGCCATGGGGAATGGAAGTGGTAAGACTGGGGAGAGTCAGAGAGCTATTGCTAAAACTGATACATCAGAAAAGCACAGCATTAGCATGTTATTTAGAAATGGAGAAGAAAACATCAGAAACATCAGAATTTATAGTTGCTGATTCCACAAAGGGGGTCTGGCTGGAGGCAGAAGGATGGGGCAGGTGTTGCAGGTTATCAATATTTGCTTTTTTGTGCTGTTTTATATAAACAACGTAGATACGTTGCTTTGACAAAAATGAATTTTGAAAGATAATTCATATCATGTGCAGAACAGGTACAACACTGTATTTCTTTATACGCTTGGGTTAATACAAAGTTTTTCAATTGGCCAAAAGCTTGCTTTTTTAAAAAACTGGTATAATCCCTCCAACTATCACCGAAATGTCCAGTTTTTGGAAGTGTACCATGAATTCCTACTAGGTCCCTGGCACATCATATATAAGTCCTCAAAG
Source organism: Elephas maximus indicus (assembly GCF_024166365.1). Classification (NCBI taxonomy): domain Eukaryota; kingdom Metazoa; phylum Chordata; class Mammalia; order Proboscidea; family Elephantidae; genus Elephas; species Elephas maximus. The sequence continues at coordinate 66,049,934 of NC_064838.1, forward strand.
ACACCTGTTAGACTGAATTGAGAGCATGACAGCAGAAAAAACAGAAAAAGGAAGAAGTTCCTTTGTAGAACCAAGGCCCCGACAGGAAGCAGATGGCACCTTCACCTGGGGTAACTGAGGTGAACTCCATGAAGGGCATGGGCAGGGTTGCTGCTGTGTGCCATCCGTTGATCCTGTTAGCAGCCAAGCTCTTAACCATCGTGCCACCAGGGCTCCTAGCTGGCAGAGTTAAAGGAAACCAATTCTGGATGGCCCAGTGTCCTGGGACTACCCAAAATGGGACGCCCAGACTTAAAGGGGTATAGGGGCGGAACAGTTACCAGATGGTGGAAAGAGCTATTACTTGCAGCTACAGCTGTAGATGCAGAAGTAAGACCCCCAACAGGAACTGCGGCCTTCCTTAGAGGACTACAGCCATACAGCCACTGCCAACCCATCTCAAGCTAGATCTTTGCCCAGTGCCTCCCCCTGGCTAACCCAACCAGAAGCCAGAGAGCAAGGGAGCCTGGGGAATGCTCACAGTAGAGGTAGCCTCCTGGGGCACAGAGTGGTTTCCAGGAGAAAGGAGCAGAGGCACAGACGGAGAACATCCAGCATAAGTTGTAGGCAGGTTTTCTTTTTTAAAATTTACCTCCGTTTCCTACTCAGCCTCATAAAGCAAGCCCCCGATTTTTTAATCTGTTTAATAAATAAATATGACTCAACAATAATAAAACCCTGATGTTACGTAACACTTTACAAAGCGTTTTCATATACGTTATCTTTACCCGATCCTAAAAACAGCCCTACAGCAGTAGACAGGGCAAGCATTATCCTGGCCTCACAGGTGTGCTGAGACCTTAAGAGAAGCTAGGTATCCTGTCCAGAGTCCTAGAGCCAGCGACCCACAGAGCCCAGACTAGAAAGCATGCCACCTAACGCTTCCATGAAGGCTCTTTTCGCCATACGGTGCTGTCACGCTATGTATTCATAGGAGTGCAAAACTGATAGCCCTGTGGAAAAAAATCATAAACCAGCTTTGTTCTAGGCCCTGCACTGAACACAGAAGTAGTCAACAAACGAGCCACGAGGGGAAAGACAGAAAACCTGCCCATTCCATTCTTGGGAAAGCACAAGCAATGCCAGAGACTGAAGTAATTGAGCTTTCGATCACATTTTACACATCATCGAAAAGAAGGTGTTCAGTAGCGCAAGAAAAGTGTTCAGAAAAGAAAAAAAATGTCAGGAAAAAGGAGAAAAATATTTAAAGTGTATACCTGGTTTGTTTGGGGATGCCGTGGTAAGTAGAAGGGAAGCATAGTTCCTTCAGGATCCCCATGCCGCAAAGAGCCCAGGGCCCAGAAATGGGGAGGGGTGACCTCTCTGCTCCCCTTCTCTCTTCCGACCCCACCTCCACACACATACATTCTTTGAGGGCTTACAGGAGCAGCTAAAAACGACCTCTTTTTACCAAAAAAAGGAGTACTCTGGGGTCTGGCAAATAGCCCGTTTTTGAGTAACAATTTGAGAACTCTGCAGGTTCTATAATCTACTGCAAAACGTTCAGCTACTCATAGATGATGAAAGTAAGTAATGAATGGTATTTTAATTATAAACCTCCAAATACACGTCATTCATTCCAAATCTAGCTCCCTAACACATAAGTCACTCTATCAGGTAGGCAACAAAAACCAATTGGCTAATTTAAGAAGGAAATGAATTAGAAAGATAATGGAAGCTCACAAAATCCATGGCAGGTTGGAAAATAAGGCTTGGAAACCATCGGTAGTCAAGACTGACCTGGAAGTTGGGAAATAATAACTGCTACGGTGGTCTCATAGCAGTATTCTCAGGTCAGGACACCCACCTGGGAGAAAGTAGAACCTCTTAGCTCAACATTCAAATTCCAAAGAAGGAGCAACCACTTGACTGAGCTTGCAGTCATTCAACCATCCCTTGGCTGGGGAAGGGTAGGGCCCCTGGAAGCATCCCTCTAAAGTTATAGTTGCCTAAGGGCTTCCTTTGAAAACTCCTTAAGAATCCAACTAGCAGTAGATCACTAATTTAAGACTACACTAGTTAGTAGTTAACCACACAGCCAAAGAGAGTACTTTCCCTGACGCCGCCAAAACTTCAACTTGACAACTTTTCACTCCCAGAGGTCTCACCTACCAGATTACCTGAGAGCTCCCTTTGCATTTGATTCCTAAGAACAAAGCAGAATTTACACTTCTTTGGTAACAACATGTTCATCTTCAAAACATTATCCCGAAGCTTCTAAGAAGAATATACTTCTCAAGATATCTAACTGATAAACTCAAAAGGATGCTAATGTTGACGATGGTCATGACATTGACAATAAAACCAACAAGCGCAGTAGCACAGACCTCTCCAGCACTCACTCACCAGGGGGCCAGGAACCATTTTAGGCCCTCAACACACGATAACTCATGAAATCCGCACAACAACCCCAAAACAAATATTCAAAACAGGTGTTTCCATAGCCCAAGTTTTCATTGTTCAAAAGGGGCTTTCTCTGATTTCCCTGTAAAATTCTTCTTCACTCTCAAAATAAACATTGAAAATTCAGCACCAGAAGTCAACTTGTCATAAAGTTAGGAATACCTTAAAGTATAAAGTAAACCAAAATGGCTTTTCAACTTTAACTGAAGTGGCCATGGTCATGAGTGCTGTAATAAAAACGAACCAGAAAACCCTAAAATCGTCAAAAACATAACTGATTATGAAAACAAATACAAAATTATGGCATATTTCACCCTGGCCACCAAAGGCTCTTGATGTAACTGCAGCCCTGTAATTCCCCAGAATGAATCTTTAAATTAAAATACCTCATGCAGAACAGAAATTAAACGATGAATCAAAGAACAATGCTGTACAACCAGCCTTGCTTATAAATATACCTAGCTAAAAGGAAACAATTACATTTTTCCATGTAAAAGCCAACCCCTTTGCAGTGTTTCACAGGAGGCTAAGCAGGTTCTTTTCTCATTGCTTCCAGCTTGGAAGTTCATTTCCCGTAACTCAGTTAGGGTCCACAGTAACTGGGTCAGATGAAATTAGCTACACCAAACTGGCTGGCTTTCTCCCTTTCTACAAAGTAGCTCTTCCGCGCAACAGCACGACTGACTTTCACCATACATTTCACCCAACCCAACTGAAATGCCACTCTGCATCTTATTTTAAATGCTTTATCTGGCCAGCTGGTTTAACTATTCACCAGAAGCGGTACAAATGCATTTTTTTTTCCACCTGGCATTAATCTTGGTAAACTTAGCTCCATTGGAACGTCTTAACTGCTGAGAAGAAAGCAGAAGTCAGCAAGCACACAACTGCATTTGGCGACCCTCAGCACATCATTTTATTTCCTCCTGCTCTCTGCTAACTATTGCTCAGCACTTTTGCCTATGAAAGAGGACAAGCAGGTGGTTAAGGAAGTTGTCCTGTCAGCTATATCTTTAATCCAAGTGTTTAAATCTCTGAATAAAAGAAAAATCAATGTTGTAAAGGCAATGTTTGTCAAGGCCACGTAATAAATACACTTACCTTTACAGGCTGCTCTCACTGGATTTCCCTTTGCTCAGCTTCAAAGCTACAAGGAGATAAAAACGAAAAGCACTGAGTTGTCTTGAGTAAAGCACTGAACATTTTCTCTCCGTGTCTGTAAGCGGAATTTCCACATGTCATGATACGTACCGCTAGCCACTATGTCACTGCTGGTAAAACTTGCACCCACAAAAGGCCAATCGAAGAGACAGTCATCCACTGAACGGGGTGCCCACATCTACCCAGGACTGAGTCAAGCAAACCCAGCCAAATCTATAGGCAAATCCTTCGGGGCATGAACTCCTCAACAGAATGGGAACAACTTATAAAGTGTAAAGACGAAAACCAAATTAAACTTTAGCGTGACACATTCCATCTGACAGAGCATTTCATTTTCTTATTTCTTTTACTGTCATCTGTCTTGCACATACTATTCCCTGAGACAGTTTTATCTAGGGTAGCCTACGCCACTTACATGAGTTGTCTGGTCCTCCGGATCCAAACCCTACCACTTACCCCATAAGTGTACATGTGAATGCTTACAGATACATGCCCTCTCTCTCTAGGCGGAGTGCTGCCTTCCCTCAGCAGAAACTCACAAAAGAGAGGAAGAAGCAACTTGACATTTCCAATCAAACCTTGACTTTTTAAATTCAGCTCAAGATGACCAAACATACTATGCACTGATCACATAAAAGTCAACATGACATGAGATCTGGAAAATTAGAATTCTTAAGGAATAGCAATATTTTAAGGTTTAAAAGGGCTAGTTAATCTAATCATAATCATATGGTGACTCTACAGTAAAAAAAAAAAAAATCAGAATATATCTCTTTCCTCATTCATGGCTAATTCCTAACCTTTCCTCAAGATAGAGTGGTTGGAAGTGTCCGTGATTTTCCCATGGTTCTCTCTCTCTCTCCCCATCTCTCTCTTTCCTCCTATGTCCTAAGTGCTTGTTTTAGCCCTCATTGGGCTTTTTCACTCCATATCTTCCAACTCACCAAAGAATCCATTGCCACTATTGAGTAACTGTCAAAGAACAAGGCCAGGCTTATACCATGTGATAGAAATCTTAGAATATTGACACAGAAGATAAGGCCCCTTGGTGAGAGAGCATCAAAAATTTCTCCTTCTCCCTGTGCTTTGTGGATTGCAAGAGGTCAGGATAAGCACAATTTGGGGAACAGTAGATAGAATATTATACATTATATTGCATACTGTAAAATCTAAGATATGTATGGTTCTGGCAATATGGAGATTACTTCAATCACTGTTCCACTTCAAACACAGTGATTAAAAAAGAAAAGAAAAACATAGCCAAGCTCAAAAGAAAGGGAGAAGTCCTATATGAAGAGATGATGGATGTATGTTTACCAGAATGAAAGACTTAAGTCCTCTTGAAAAACCACGCCAGGACCTCAACAAGATTAATAAAAGCAAATCCACGCTTAGACACATCAGAGTGAAGGTACAGAACACCAGAGTCTGAAAAAAAGTCTTAAAATCAACCAGAGAGAAAAAAGAGACTTCCTGCAAAAGAACTCGTCAGCAGCAGAAATAAAAGCAAAACAGTAATGGAATAACATGTTCAAAGTACTAAGGGAAAAAAGTTCAACTAAAATTCTATACCCATGCTAAACCTATCATTCAAGAGTGACAGAAGAAATAATGACATTTTTACAGAAAAAAAAGGGAATGTTTACTATTGACACAGTTTACTCTCACTGAAAGAAATACTGAAGGGTATACTTGAATAAGAAGGAACTAATTAATTCCATAAGGCAGAAGTGGGGAACAATATGCAGTGATGAACAAAGAATTAGGAAGCGCGATGATGAATCTTGTAATTTAATAAGTAATGAGCAGTTAGGAATAATTACTAAGGCCTGATTGGGTAGTGGTTGGTGGGATTGTAAAAAAAAAAACAGTAATAAACAATGTTTAGGGTTTGCAAATAGGGTGAAACTAAAGTGGTTGACAAAGATCATACAGAATAAGGGAGGGAGACTTAATGGTTTAGAAGGAAGACAGACATACTGAGTAACTTGTTAAGGGCAACCAGCATTTCTTCCTTAGGTATATAACCAAAGAGACCCTTAAACGTATGTTCACAAAGACGTGTACAAGAATGTTTATAGCAGCATTGCCTGAAGAGTGAAAAAAACTAGAAACAACTCAAACATCTATCAACAGTAAAATGAATAAATATATTTTTATAGATTCTTACAATGAAATATTATATAAAAAAAGAAAATTTTTTTATATAATTATATTATACAGCATTGAAATATTCACTAAACCAGTTACATGCATCAACATGGGTGCCTCTCAAAATTACGACATAGAACAAAAAAAGCAAGTCACAGAAGACTATATATAAAACTATTCCATTTACATGAAGTGCAAAAGACCAAAATAACTACTGCCTTCTTTTGGAATATAGTACATAGGTAGGAAAACTACACAAAAAAGCAGGGGAATGTTTTTTAGGGAATTCAGGCTAGTATTTACCTTGAATGTGGGGAAGGAGACACAATTGAGGAGAAGCATATGAAGGAGATACTGGAGAATGGTTAATACTTTATTTCCTGAACGAGGAAGATGTATCTTGGATGTTAATTTTATTATTTTCTTTAAACTATACATATACACCCTCAAAAATTATTTTGTATATATATTCTATTTCACAACTTTGAAACACTTGAGAGTAAAAACCAAATGAATAGAAACAAAATGTATAATTTCAAAACCAGTGGAGGTAACAAAAAGAAATAAAGAAATTCAATTAATTCTATGGAAGAATGAAATGGAAAAAAGAAAAAAATAAATAAAATAAAGGCAAGCACAGTGACTAGAAAACACCAAAAAATATTTGAAATAGATTCAAATACATCAGTAGTCATAGTAAATGGATTAAATGCATCTATCAAAAAAAATTTTATTGAATGCATTTTTTTTTAAACCTTGTTCTGTGATGTTTATATGTAAAAAGCACATCTAAAATACACCAATTTGAAAGTAAAGGCATGGAAAACCACACACCAAACAAACAGTAACCAAAAGAAAGCTCGTGAAAATAAGTTACTATTAGGTAAAATAGACTAAGAATGATAGAACAATAAAACCAAAACCAAACTCGTTGCTGTTGAGTCGATTCCAACACATAAGAACCCTATAAAAAACCTGTTGCCATCGAGTCGATACCAACTCATAGTGACCCTACAGGGCAGAGCAGAACTGCCCCATAGGGTTTCCAAGGAGCACCTGGTAAATCTGGACTGCCAACCTTCCGGTTAGCAGCTGTAGCTCTTAACCACGATGCCACCAGGGTTTCCATAAGGAAATCCACCAGGAACAACTGGTGGATTTGAACTACCCAGCTTTGAGTAAGCAGCCATAGCTCACCGTATCTCTTAACCACTGCACTACTGGGGCTCCAACAGGACAATAGGTATTTGTATTAGTTATCTCCCATGTCTGTCACCTCGTCGTACTGTGGTGGCTTCTGTGTTGCTGTGATGCTAGAAACCGCGCCACTGGTATCTCAGATACTGGCAGGTCAGCCATGGTAGACAGGTTTCAGCTGAGCTTCCAGACTAAGACAGACTAAGAAGGAGGACCTAGAAGTCTACTTCTGAAAAAATTAGCCAGTGAAAACCTTATGAATATCAGCGGAACACTATCCAACACAGTGCCAGAAGATGAGCACCTCAGGTAGGAAGGTATTTAAAATAAGACTGGGGTAGAGCTGCCTCCTCAAAGTAGAGTCTATGTTAATGACGTGGATGGAGTCAAGTTTTCAGGGCCTTCATTTGCTGTTGTGGCAAAACTCAAAATGAGAAGAAACAACTGCAAACATCCATTAATAATCAGAACCTAGAATGTCCAAAGTATGAATCTAGGAAAATTGGAAATCATCAAAAATGAAATGGAATGCATAAACATCAATATCCTAGGCATTAGTGACCTGAAATGGACTGGTGTTGACCATTCTGAATCAGACAATCATATGGTCTACTTAGCCGGGAATGACAAAGTGAAGAGGAATGGTGTTGCATTCATCGTCAAAAAGAACATTTCAAGATCTATCCTGAAGTACAACACTGCCAGTGATAGGCTAATATTCAAATGCCTACAAGGAAGACTAGTTAATACGACTATTATTCAAAAGTACACACCAGCCACTAACGCCAATGATGAGGAAATTGAAGATTTCTACCAACTTATGCAGTCTGAAATTGATCAAACATGCAATCAAGATGCATTGATAATTACTGGTACTTGAAATGAGGAAGTTGGAAACAAAGAAGAAGGACTGGTAGTTAGAAAATGTGCCCTTGGTGACAGAAATGACACTGAAGATAGCGTGACAGAATTTTGCAAGACCAAGGACTTCTTCACTGCAAATACCTTTTTTCAACAACATAAACAGTGACTAGACACGTGGACATCGCCAGATGGTTTATACGGAAATCAAACTGACTACATCTGTGGGAAGAGACAATGAAAAAGCTCAATATCATCGGTCATAACAAGGCCAAGGACCAACTGTGGAACAGACCATCAATTGCTCATATGCAAATTCAAGCTGGATCTGAAGAAAATTAGAACAAGCCCAAAAGAGTCAAAGTACGAACTTGAGTATATTCTATCTGAATTTAGAGACCATTCTCAAGAATAGATTTGATGCATTGAACACTAATAACTGAAAACCAGACAAGTTGTAGAATGACATCAAGGATATCAGACATGAAGAAAGCAAGAGGTCACTAAAAAGACAGCAAGAAAAACCAAAATGGATGTCAGAAGAGACTCTGAAACTTGCTCCTGAACGTCGAGTAGCTAAAGCGAAAGGAAGAAGTGATGAAATAAAAGAGCTGAACAGAAGATTTCAAAGGGTGGCTTGAGAAGACAGAGTAAAGCATTATAATGAAATGTGCAAAGACCTGGGATTAAAAAACCAAAAGGGAAGAACATGCTTGGCATTTCTCAAGCAGAAAGAATTGAAGAGAAAATTCAAGACTCAAGTTGCAATATTGAAGAATTCTATGGGAAAATATTAAATGACACAGGAAGCATCAAAAGAAGATGCAAGGAATACACAGAGTCATTGTACCAAAAATAATTGGTCAAAGTTCAACCATTTCAGGAGGCAGCATATGATCAGGAACTGATGGTACTGAGGGAAGACCAAGCTGTACTGAAGGTATTGGCAAAAAACAGGACTCTCGGTATTAAAAGAATACCAGTTGAGATGTTTCAACAAGCTGATGCATTGCTGGAAGTGCTCACTTGTCAAGAAAGTTGGAAGACAGCTACTTGGCCAACTGAGTGGAAAAATTCATATTTGTGCCCATTCCAAAGAAAGGTGATTCAACAGAATGCAGAAATTATCTAACAATATCACTAATATCACATACAAGTAAAATTTTGCTGAAAATCATTCAAAAGCAGTTGCAGCAATATATCAACAGGGAACTGCCGGAAATTCAAGCTGGATTCAAATGAGGCTGTGGAAAGAGGGACATCATTGCTGATGTCAGGTGGATCTTGGCTAAATGCAGAGAATACCAGAAGGATGTTTACCTGTGTTTCATTGACTATGCAAAGGCATGTGACTGTGTGGATCATAACAAATTATGGATAACATTATGAAGAATGGGAATCCCAGAACACATAACTGGGCTCATGAGGAACCTGAACATAGACCAAGAGACTGGTTCAAACAGAACAAGGGGATACTGAGTGGTTTAAAATCAGGAAAGGTGTGCATCAGGGTTGCATCCTTTTACCAGACTTATTCAATCTGTATGTCAAGCATACAATCTGAGAAGCTGGACTATACAAAGAAGAACAGGGGGCATCAGGATTAGACGAAGACTCATTAACAACTTGTGATATGCAGATGACACAGCCTTGCTTGCTGAAACTGAAGAGAACTTGAAGTACTTATTGATGAAGATCAATGACTACAGTCTTCAGTATGGGTTATACATAAACATAAGGAAAACAAAAATCCTCACAACTGGACCAATAAGCAACATCATGATAAAGAGAGAAAAGATTTAAGTTATCAAAGATTTCATTTTATTTGGATCCATAACCAATACCCATGGAAGCAAATCTGCTGCAAAAGACCTCTTTCAAGTGTTATGAAGCAAAGATACCACTTTAAGGACTAAAGTGCTCCTGACCCAAGCCATGGTGTTTTCAATCGCCTCATATGCATGGAAAAGCTAGAGAATGAATAAAGAAAACCAAAGAAGAATTGGTGCCTTTGAAATATGTTGACAAAGAATACTGAATATTTCACGGACTGCCAGAAGAACAAATCTACCTCGGAAGAAGTATAGTCAGAATGTTTCTTAGAAGCGAGGATGGCAAGACATCATCTCACATAGTTTGGACATGTTATTAGGAGGGATCAGTCCTTGTAGAAGGACATCATACTTGGAAAAGTGGAGGGTCAGTGAAAAAGAGGAAGACCCTTGAAGAGACAGATGGACACAGTGGCTTCGACATTGGACTCATGCATAACAATTGTGAGGATGGTGCAGGACCAGGCAGTGTTCTGTTGGACATAGCGTCGCTACCTATCGACAACAATTAGTTATCTATTGCTACATAAAATATTACCTAAAACTTAGTGGCTCTTAAAAAAAAAAACAAAAAACCCACTGCCATTGAGTCTATTCCAACTCATAGTGACCCTAAAGGACAGAGCAGAATGGCCCCACAGGGTTTCCAAGGAGTGCCTGGCAGATTTGAACTACCGACCTTTTGGTCAGCAGCTGTAGCTCTTAACTACTATGCCACCAGAGTTTCCAGTGGCTTGAAACATAATAATTTATTCATCTCTCATGTGGATCAGGAATTCAGACAGGGTATTGCAGAATGGCATTTTCTGTACGCCACTACTTTGGAAACCTCAGCTGGAAAACTTGAAAGTTAGGGCTAGAATCATCTAAAGAGTCATTCCCTCACATATCTGCCAAAAGTTGTTGAGTGTCAACTGCGACCTTAGCTGGTTCTCTGAGCTGAAAGACCTTTATGTGACCTCTCCATGTTGAGTTTCTTCACAACAGGTTGGCTGGGTTCCAACAGCAAGAGTCCCAGAAGAGAGCTAAGCAGAAGCTGTATTCTTTTATGACCTAGCCTCAGACATTATATAGTACCACTTACACTGTACACCATTGGTCACAAACCCTCATCCAGATTCTGGGGAGAAAACAAAGACCCCACCTCTCAGGGGAAAAAAGCATATGGGACTGGATATATGTTGGTGCAACTACCTTTAAAAATGCAATCTGCGGCAGCATTCTTTACAAGCACACATAGAATGCCCACACAAATTAACAGTCTATTAGGCCACAAAGGTAAACTCAACAAATATAAAAAAATAGATATTAATCTTCCTTCATTCTCTGATCACAATGCAATAAAGTTGGAAATCAATTATGAAATGAAATTTTTTTAAACATATTTGAAAATTAAAATCTTTATGACAGTTTTCCTTTTTGAGTTGGAGCTAGACAAAGACGTTGAATCCTACGCATCAGGGACCATATCTGGAGTTAAAGGAGATCACCAGTTTGCTTGTGGACATACTGAATTTGAGGGGCCTGAGTGACATCTAAAAGAAGATGTCCAGATAGGTGGCTGGGTTCAGAGGGGAGGTCTGGGAGTGATGAGTTGTCTGTAAGTCGGTAGTAACCGCAGTTGTGAATGTGGATGTGATTTCCAGGACAGAGTACAGAGTAGGAAGAAAAGAGAATCTAGGACTGATCCTTGAGAAAGTTCCACATTTACAGCTGTGTTAAGGAGGATGAATCCTACACAAGACAGAAAAGAGTTTCCAAAAAGCAGGACAAAAACCTTAATTGTCACAGAAAAGGAAAGTAAGATAAGTAACTAAAAATATCCATTCAACAGGAAGGTCACTGAAGAACTCAAGAGTTATTTTGTGGACTGATGGGGAGAGAATTCAATTTGGAGTTGGTTAAGAAATAAGTGTAAAAAATTAAAATGGAGAGGACGAGTAATGACAACTCTTAGATAAGCTTGGCTGTGAAGTGGAGGAAAGAGAGTAGCAACTGGAGGATAACAAAAGACTGAAAGAGGGTTTGTGTAGTTTTTAAACAGAAAAAAAAACTGAACATGTGTCAAGATGTTGGGAAGATCCATCTGAGACAAAAGGCTGAATGTAGAAGAGTGAGAAAGGGTAACCAGTTCCGAAGGCTCCAAAAAAAGCTGGAAGGGACAAGTGGTGAGACTGGTCTTACATAGAGCTTTCGTCTCCTCACCTCGATCATATAATGCCTTGTGATAGGCATTCTTACTATTGCCTTAAATTATTACCTCCTCATGTGTGTTTTTTTTAATCACCTTAAGTACTGTCTAAGCTCTTTAAAACCTATGACTTTTGCTGTTCAAATCCACCTCACCCTGCCCATGCATCTCCAGCCCCAGATTCTATCCCAGAATCCAACAGCCATTCAATAAACACTTGTTAAATAAATGAGTACAACAAAATTCTACAATCTTTCTACACATCTTTAGTGCCTGAAAATTTGTGCTCATGTGTGTGACAAATTATTCAATGTCAGAGCAGGCCAGGACCAGATGGCTCTTGTTCCACCATCCAAAATACAAATTTCTGGACAAAAGTCAGGAATAGCCTCTCAAACTAGCCCTCTCTTTCTCATGTTTCCTTTGACCCCAAATCTAAAGACCTAGACTTCTACAAGACATGAAAACATTTTCATCTATGGCTGCAATATGTTAACACCACTTCCCAGTTTCTTTAAACCGAACTCATCCACATTTTGCTTTAGAGCAGATTTGGATATCCTTCGTATGACTGGCTGCAGGACATAAATTAGACTGAAATGAATCCAAATAAGCTCAGGCTTCAGCTGCTCTTAAAAGACAAAAACATGGAAGAAGAGCAACACATGCTAACAACATGCTGCTTTATCTTGGTGGGATTTCAGAGAATTTGTTGTTGTTGTTGCCATCAAGTCAGCACTGACTCACAGTGACCTTACATGTAGCAGAACAAAATGCTCCCCAGTCCTGTGCCATCTGCATGACCATTGGTATGTTTAAGAGTTGAAGCATTTACTGATGAAGGTCAAAGACTACAGCCTTCAGTATGGATTATGTCTGACCATGAAGAAAACAGGGTTTTGAACGAGTCTGGAACGGTTCAGTAATTGCCTACATAAATGAGGACAATGTATGTTTTGCGCAGCAATCAAAACTGCTGCCCTTAAGATTTTGACCCAAGATGGATCTTGGTTGAAAGCAGAGAATACCAGAAAGATGTTCACCTGTATTTTATTGACTGTGCAGAGGAATTCAACTGTGTGGATCATAACAAATTATAGATAACATTTCGAAGAATGGGAATTCTAAAACACTTAATTGTGCTCATGAAGAACCCATACATAGATCAAGTGGCAGCTGTTCAAACAGAACAGGGGACAATGCATGGTTTACAGTCAGGAAATGTGTGCATCAGGGCTGTATCCTTTCACCATACTTATTCAATCTGTATGCTAAGTAATCCGAGAAGCTGGACTATACAAAGAACATGGCATCAGGAAGACTTACTAATAACCTGTGATATGCAGATGACATAACCTTGCTTGCTGAAAGAGAAGAGGACTTGAAGCACTTACTGATGAAGATCAAAGACCGCAGCCTTCAGTATGGATTATACCTTAACATAAAGAAAACAAAAATCCTCACAACTGAACCAATAAGCAACATCGTGATAAACAGAGAAAAGATTTAAGTTGTCAAAGATTTCATTTTACTTGAATCCACAATCAATACCCATGGAAGCAGTGGTCAAGAAATCAAACAACGCATTGCATTGGGCAAATCTGCTACAAAAGACCTCTTTTAAGTGTTAAAAAAGCAAAGGTATCACTTTAAGGACTAAGGTCTGCTTGACTCAAGCCAAGGTGTTTTGAATTGTCTCATATGCATGCAAAAGCTGGGCAATGAATAAGGAAGACCAAAGAAGAACTGATGTCTTTGAATTATGATGTTGGCAAAGAATATTGAATATTCCATGGACTGCCAGAAGAACGAACAAACCTGTCTTAGAAGAAATACAGCCAGAATGTTCCTTAGAAATGAGGATGGGGAGACTTCTTCTCCTGTACTTTGGACATGTTATTAGGAGGGATCAGTCCCTGGAGAAGGACATCATGCTTGGTAAAGTAGATGGTTGGTGCAAAAGAGGAAGACCCTCAACAAGATGGACTGACACAGTGGCTTCAAAAACGGGCTCAAGCAGTTGTGAGGATGGCACAAGTCCAGGCAGTATTTCATTCTATTGTGCACAGGGTTGCTAAGAGTTGGAACCAACTCAATGGCACCTAACAACAACATGAAGCAAACAGTGGTGTCCCACTCTAAAATGGTGGCTGACTGCGCCCCTCTGAATATGTGTCGGACTCCAAAGCCCTGCCAATAATCTAATCTCCAGCATCAGGCTCCTGAAACTTTCAGGATCCATTCGAGAGATTGGAGTTTTGGCAGGACTGTGTAGAGCCACACACATTCGTGGCAGCAAGGTCGGCTGCCATCTTTGAATGGAGTACCACTGTTTGTCTCCTACTTGGGTCAAAATCCAAAGGGCAGCAGATTTGATTGCTGTGCAGTGTACACATCACGCTCCTTTATGTTGGCAATTACTGAGTCATTCTGAAGCAGTTCAAAACCCTGGAAGAAAATTAAAATCCTCACCATTGGACCAATACACAACATCATGATAAATGGAGTAAAAATTGAAGTCGTCAACAATTTCATTCAACTTGGATCAACAATCAACGTCCATGGAAGCGTCAGTCACGAATCAAACAATGTATTGCATTGGGCAAACCTGCTGCAAAAAATTAAAAAAAAAAAAACCCTTGAAAGTAATTTAGAGGACAGTCTCCTAGAAAATTTTTATCGCCCCCAGGCCCTTCGATTTAACCCTCAGCCCCTTTAAAAATACTGGTCTGAGTTCAACAGCTTTCCCAAGCATAGAAGACTGCTTCGATTGTGATTCATCTTCTCCCAACTGAAGCCTGGCTCTAGGAACCATACACCTGCACCTGCCTTAGGGCAACACTTGACAGAGCTGAGGGATTTTCCTCCATTGTTGCATTAAGCGGCCCTCACCTGACCTGACTGCCATGTCAAGGGATTGGCTATCGACCTTTAAGACTTTAACAATTATCTACGTACCTATGAAAAAGGTCTGTTCACTCAAGTACGAGAATGAAGATACTGAATAAATTCAGCTCTCCTTTTCGCTTTTATGCTACCTTCAGTGAGCTGTTACTGCAGACAAATTATTGCAACACACTTTCAAATGATAGCCAATTTTCAACTAAGAGAAGACTCTTAAACCTTTTTCTAAAACCTTTTTCTACATACTGGTGAAAACCAGGCAGCTGGAAAACACAGTCCCAGATAAAATACCTGATGATAAATGAAGGCTTTAAACACATGGAATTCTTTGAGAATTTGCATACTGATCTAAACCCTCAAAAGAAACAGTGGCAAAGACCCCCAAAACCTAACACTCCTAAGATATATTCGAGACGTTTTATTTCAATTTATATGTATTTCTTGTACTGCAGTTTCAGAATCTGCGCAACTCTGATATATTTAGGGTTCAGGGGTGATCAGAATAATTCTTAGTATTGTTATTCACCTTAACAGTTGATCACTGTTGTCAAAATGTAGGCAAAACTTTTTTCACTAAGCCAGAAGTTCCATGAAAACATGGATCATGTCTATCTTGTTGCATATGAAATCTACAGAACTTGAGACAGTGTCAGCACATAGCATAGACATAGACTCAATAAAATTTTCTGTATAGAGGAATAATATAAATTTTCATTAATATTAAATTGAAAATGGATTGAGAATACTTAAGCTGGAGTTACCTTTGGTGTGGTTTCAACTTTTTGTTTTTTTGTTCTTCCTGATTTGTACTCTAGGCTTTCAAAAGATAAAAAGATTTATTTTTACTGGTCTATGCTTCTATGGCCTAACACACACACACACACGCCCATGCACACACACACACACACACACAAACACACTACCCCCTTGCCACACCTGTTCAATGCTGGCCTATTTGCCAGACATTAGAAAAGTAAATTTACCAAGTAGCGTGAGCTCTGAGACAATCGTTAGGTGACATGTGAGGAGCAGAATACCAATCAGCCAATAATTAGCATCTGCACATTCACAGAGCTACAGACAAATCAAATTCCATAAAATCTCGGGGAGCTCGACCCTGGCTGGGTTGGTGCCCTGGCTTCGGGGAGTCGGTGGCTTTACTTCTCCACCCAGATAGGGTTGGAGAGCCCCATGGACAGTTGAATGCTAGGGGGAGACAATGACAATGTGACATTTACACAGGGATTCCCTAGCATGGCCTCAGCATGTTTTCTCAGAATGGGGTGACATTTCAAGTTAAACAGCTGGGCTCCCAACAGCACCCCACCCCAACTCTAATAACCTGAGTTTGAGGAAAAGAGATTCCTCTTAGAGAAACTGAGGTTGTGTTGAAGCAATACTAAAATAATCCATTTTCAAAGAGTCAAACCAAATGTTCAGTGTTTAACCTCATTCATTACCTTTCCATTATTACGTAGACATTAAGCAGCCTTAGCCTAAAAAACAGCTCTCGTTTGAGCAAAATCCTATTCCTGGAGCCTCCACTCTGAATGCTTTTCAATGAACGCTGAAATCAGTTACAAAGCTGCGCTACCAAGAGGCGTGGAGAGTGGCTGTCAGTGCACTGTGTCATTGCTAAACTCCTGCTGCCTGGAACTGCTGTCCACATGCAAGTCAGTCCAAGGACACAGGGATGCCGCTGCTCCTGCTGCCGCTAGCCCATCTAAGGTCACCTTTATTGCACGGCTGCCTCATCCCAAGGGAAGGAAACACAGAGGTCGGACCACACCAACTCCCCACTTGGTTTGTGCAGCTGCCAACTAACCCCCATGTGTCTGGCAAAGCAACCATACGAGGAGGAGACGGGGATGAGCAGCCCAACCGCCAGCCAGGCTGACTCAGCCCTCTGGGTAAAGGCTCTGCCTCCACACAGGCCTGCGCGCCTGGTCTGAATCTGCTCCCACCCCGAGCCAAGGGTGCCTGGCTGTGTTCTGCACTCCTTCTGGCTCCAGGCCCAATGCTCCGAAGGCCCTGCCATGTCACCGCAGAGAGGGGGTCTGGTTGTGCCCTCCTCTGAACTCTCCATCTGGAAGATTCTCTGGCTTCCTTCCCTCTCATTTTTAATCTGACAGACACTGCTGGACAGGGAAACTCAGAGCAGACCAAAGTTCATCTTCCCTTCCCCGTTTCTCGGCTGGCATAATTGCAGGGGCAGAATGAGGTTGGCATGGACCAGGATGCCAGGAATTAAATGAGGGTCCCTGACCACTGGACCACATTAGTCCTGCCTTCCAAAGTCTTAATTAGTCTCCTCTGCCTGGCACATCCACCAGGGAGGTTCCGGGGAAGACGCCATGCTCACAGCAAGTGTTCAACAAAATATTGGCCAGGAATGGCGGTCACAAATGCCTACTGGCTCACAGCTTTGCAACAACAGTCAGCTTTGAGGTCTGGGCACCAGTGGCCAGAGTTCTCCCCCCCCCCCCTTTCTAGTGCAGACAGTTCTAGCAGCATTATTCTGAGTAGATACCTAGCCACCAGCTCAACTTGGAAAGAAAATGATCTTAACAGTGACAGACTTGACAGACAGGCTGCGGAGACTGTGAACCAAAACAAAGGAGGAAAAGAAAAGGAAAGGAAGGGATGACAGCAAATGGAAGACAGGAAAATGAACACCGCAAAGAACGATGAGGACATTTATGGGACTAGATGCCTCAACTCTAAAAGTCTGAAACGAGCTTTGAAAGTAACAACAGGCTCCAGGATGGAAGCAATGGGGGAAAATCCAGGAAAGGGTCAGGGCAGCATCTGACAGGAATTCTGACACTGGGATAGACTCAGAATTAGTGGCTGAATGGGTTCCACAGTAACTTTTTAGAGGTTTCCAAAGACAGTGAGTCTTAATTCTACCCTGTTTGCACCCCTTGAACTACAGTGGCACACCGAAATTTGCTATTTTTCTAAGAGGACATTGACAGATAAAATGGAAACTCTGAATACATTTTTTTCCCTCTGCATTCATTATCTCTGGCCCTTATCCACAGACCTACTGCAGACTAAATTGGATTCTGGATCACTGGTACTGAGGCACTGCAATTAATTAGCAATAGAAACATAATATTTATATACAGGCCTAACAACAACTGACATTCAAACTATTCTGCCAGTCAGGCAAATTCCATCCGACAAATTTTCATTTTTATGAACATGACAGGCCACAGTTTACATGATAGGCCAAGAAGCAGAACAGAGTTGATCTCTTGGTGTGTGCTCTCAAGGCCTGGCCACGCTGCAGGGGAAACAAGCTGAGGAGCTGTCAGAACAACGGAAGTACCTGATCCCTAGCTCCACCCACAGACCAAGGACACACTGCTCCCTCATCCCACAATAAGGACCCTGGTGTGAAACTGGCTTTGTTTCCTGCTCAAGCTCAGAATTAAATACCTACTGCCCCTTACGACCCGCTGGGTAATTTTTAATTTTTCTATCTTTGGGCTGCTGACATTTTCTTAAGGGTACTAAAATCCCTTAGTCCTTCCCAATTAAAAAGTGATAAACGTTTTGCAAGGCATCCAATAAAGTGCAAAGTACACAAGAGTTGGAACTGATGCAGCTTTTTCAGTTGGCACAAGACTGGCCTTCCATATTTTGCCAGATGGTATATCTCAGTAAGTCCCCAATCCCTGAGTCAAGTGAGAGGCATTGTTAATACAATGCTGAAGCAGAGGCTGTCTTTAAGTGCTATCTTATTTTGTACTGTACTAACACCATGGGCTGAACATGTCTTCTTGCTGAAAGTTCCAGAGCTAAAAGTTTTCCTTTTACTGTGACTCATTAATCCAAGTCAATAGAAGATGGGACAAAGAAGGAGAAAAACTCCATCCCCATAAGAACCATGTAAATTTGCTAGAAACCAATGTCAGAGGCCTGATCTTGCTCTCAGCCTGACTTCCTGTTGCCCCTCTATGGGCTATTGGGCTAAAGAACACTGAGACAGTGTGTGTTACAGACTGAACTGCATCCTCCAAAAGTGTGTTGTAAATCCTAACCCCTACACCCGTGATTATAATCCCATTTGGGAATGGGCTCTCTCTATGTTAATGAGGCCGTATTAGTGTAGAATGTATCTCTTTTGAGATAGAAAAGAGCAGATTAAGCAAGCACAGAAAGGAAAACACAACCCACATGATCACCAAGGAACCTAGGAAAAGGAGCTGAAAAGAGACAAGGACCTTCCCCCAGAGGCAACAGAACCAAACACCGCCCAGCCCTGTGCCATCCTCACGATCACCGCTGTTCTTGAGACTACTGTTGCAGCTACTGTGTCAATCCATCTCATGCAGGGTATTCTTTCTCACTGACCCTCTACTTTACCAATCATCATGTCCTTCTCCAGAGATTGGTCCTTCCCAATAACAGGTCCAAAGTATATGAGACGAAGTCTCGCCATACTCACTTCTAAGGAACATTTTGGCTGTACTCCTCCCAAGATGGACTTTTTCATTCTTCTGGCAGTCTACACACAGTATAATGAATATTCTTCACCAACACCATAATTCAAAGGCATCAATTCTTCTTTGGCCTTCCCTATTTACTGTCCAGCTTTTGCATGCATATGAGGCGACTGAAAGTACCATGGCTTGGGTCAGATGCATCTTAGTCTTCTAAGTGACAGCTTTCCTTTTTAACACTGTAAAGAGGTCTTCTGAAGATTCGCCCAGTGCAATACGTTCTTTGATTTCTTTTTTTTTTTTAATTGTGCTTTAAGTGGTAGTTTACAATTCACGTCAGTCTCAAACACAAAAACTTATAAATTGTTATGTGACCCCAGCTGCTCTCCCTGTAATGTGTCAGCACACTCCTCCTCTTCACCCTGTATTTCCTGTGCCCATTCAACCAGCTCCTGTCCCCCTCTGCCTTCTCATCTCACCTCCGAACAGAAGCTGCCCACTTAGTCTCATGTGTCTACTTGAGCCAAGAGGCACACACCTCACCAGTATCATTTTATGTCTCACAGTCCAGTCTAATCTTTGTCTCAAGGGTTGGCTTTGGGAATGGTTTTAGTTTTGGGCTAACAGAGAGTCCAGGGGCCATGTCCTCTGGGGTCCCTTCAGTCTCAGTCAGACCATTAAATCTGGACTTTTCACTAGAATTGAGTTCTGCACCCACTTTTCTCCTACTCCTTCAGGGACTCTCTATTGTGTTCCCTGTCAGGGCAGTCATTGGTGGCAGCCGGGCACCATCTAGTTCTTCCAGTCTCAGACTGATGGAGTCCCTGGTTTATGTGGCCCTTTCTGTGCCTCGGGCTCATGTTTTTCTTGTGTCTTTGGTGTTCTTCATTCTGCTTTGGTCCAGGTGGGTTGGGACCAATTGACGCATCTCAGAGGGCCACTTGCTAGCTTTTAAAGACCCCAGACGCCTCTCACCAAAGTCAGATGCAGAACATTTTCTGAATAAACTTTGTTATGCCAATTGACCTAGATGTCCCCTGAAACCATGGCCCCCAGACCCCCGCCCCTGTTACTGTGTCCCTGGAAGTGTTTGGTTGTATTCAGGAAACTTCTTAGCTTTTGGTTTTGTTTGATTTCTTGACTGTTGCTTCCATGGGTGTTGATTGTGGATCCGAGTAAAACGAAATCCTTGACAACTTGAATATTTTTCTGTTTAACACGGTTTATCTGATGAAGAAGCTTAACAGACATGGCAAAAAGATAAAGTCAGTGAAAAAGTAACAATGAATTATTGGCAGCGTCCCTTGTTCCAAAATGCTCCTTATCATTATCCTAGCTTTTACATCAATTAAAAAAATTTTTTTTTCTAACTGAAATAAAGTTCCATTTTAAAAATACTTCTATGGGTTATGGATTTGGTTAACAGGTTCCAATCTTAGCAGCCGAAATAGTCACCTCCATGGTGATTCATCTTCAAGCTATGGCTCTGAATAAGTCACGTTTGATAACTGTGCCCCATATTACTTTTAGATGCAGCCATGATACCAGAACATTAAGTCCTGAAAGGCTGATGACATTTCCACTATTATAATCTAATTTAGAATCAGTGAGTTTTCAGCCAAATCAATGCCATTTACATATAGAATGTGGACATAAACACACACACAATAATAACAATTGTTACATGTTTGATGTTTTCACATGCAATATACTTCATGTATAACACTGTGAGATAAGTATTATTATGAACTCTATTACACATGAAAGGGCAGTTAGAGTTAACCTCCCAACCCCCCACCAGGAGGTGAGGTCCCTTGCCCAAGGTCACAGGCAAGGTAAGTGGCAGAGGCAAGTTGCAAATCCTAGCCTGCCTCCCTCAGAGGCTGTGTTCAACACAACACAGTGGCATATGACGGCATCCACAAGGAAGACAGCATGGGGGAATTGGTTTCTCTTGGCAACAGTCAAAATATCTTTTAAATATCAGGTATAAAACATTTTCAGACCAACAGATGCTTATTTAATTTTGAAAAATCAATTTTTATGGAGTTGCTTTGAGAAGTAGTTTCATACGTTTGTTAATGCTTGGTTAAATTCTTGAAAAAGTAGAGGCCTTATGGAGAGAAAGATGTTATTTCTGGAAGTGGGCGGGGGGGAACAAAACCCTAATCAAACTGAATTAAAACTTTTGACAGAACACAAATTAATAGAATCTGTAACTTTAACGTGTTTTTGTAAGAGGGATGTCCTAAACCTGTCATATCAAATTCAGAACACAAAAGACTTAACATGCTTATTGTTGTAAATAAAGGCATTCGGTTAAGTGAAAGTTCCATCAAAGCTTAATAACCAAATTCAAGTGAACACAAACTAAAGGGTTATATACTTTCTGCGGTTTCAGTAATAGGTAATCTAATAATGGTCAATGGAGGGTTATTGTTGATTCCTTTGCCTCTGTTTCATAAATTAGATAAAGCAACCTGGCAGTTACAGTGCTTTAGAGTTTTATTCGACTAAGTGATTTTAAGGCTATCTCAAAATGTAACAAAGTCATGACTTGAATGACTGCTGAATTGTACCCTGTTTTCCACCCCCACATTTATACTTGTGACCAATGTTAAGTAAAAATCTTCCTGTTAACTAAAGCAATTATATAAGGCATCGTTTATATCTACAAAATCAAACCACTTGGAAGGTAACGTGCCACTGATACAGTATGATCTGATATCCCGTTTCAACAGGGCCAAGCTTGTAAAATATAAAACATAAGAGCAGTTGAGTGTTATTTATTTCTTCTGATCCTAAACTCGGGAACAGCAGAATTTCTCTGCTTAATGATTTTTCATAGCACATTTTCAGCTTTTCTCCTACAGTGTATTGATCTAGAACACTAAACAGTTTTCTTTGCTGGCTAAAGAACACACCAAGCCCACGCCCAGGGTCCTGTGGGATGCCTCCAAAGACAGTGGCGGTGGTATCTCACGAGGCAGCTGAGGGGCGGTGGCACAAACCACGGCATTCTCCTTACAGAAAGAACGTGCTGGTCGCATCTCACCTTGTGGTAACGGGAAGCACTTCCAGAGCCCTTGCACTTGGAGATGAGGCCCAATGCCTGCAATTCTGAGAGTCGATGACTTGCCCTTCATAAAGGCAGTCTATTTTCCTGCTTTTCCCCTTGCGCCCTGATATGGTTACTTTCAATTACCCTGATAGCCCAGGAAGAAAGATATCCCTCTTTCCGTATTTCATTCACATAATAAGAATCTGCAAGCTGTTCTGTATGACAGACGAGGGCTGGGTACTGAAGAAACCTGTTCCGCCTGTCAGCCTTCGAGAACCCACAGCAATGAGATACAATAGTGATGACATTACTAGAGAAGAAGTGGGTCAAATACATGGTCACCTGAAAACAGAACATCAACTATTCTTTCTACTTCAGTGATTTGATACAGTGGTACTCTAAAAAATACTAAGAAAAGAAAGTGAAGAAGGGGAGTTCACCGCCATTCGCTCAGTGTACACACACACATACACACACCCAAAACACCAATTCAAGGGTCGTTGAATTATTGTTCCCCTAAACCCCTAAATGACTTTTCTAGCTTCTGGTCAATCAGTCAACAAAAGTTTATTAAAGCATCTTCAAGCATCTACTGTGAAGCAGACACTGCACTAGGTGCTAGTGGCAGAGTGCTGAAAACAGACACAACCTGGCCTCAGAGGGTTTACAGTCGGGGTTAAAGGAGAAACATGGACCAGCGACTGAGATTAATGCAGTGAAGTACAAGACACCAAGGAACATCACAACACAGGAACCGACCAGTCTTACAGTTCTGGAGAAGTTCCCCAGTGAAAGAGACGGTTCAGCTAAGGCTTCAAGTATAGTTAGAGTTAGCCAGGTAAGAGGCGAGGGGGAGAGAAGTGAGGCGGAAGAACTCCCAACAGAAGGCCTTTCTCCTGAAACATTTGGTTTCAAAGAAATGGTTAGGACGACAGCCTCCAGGTGCGGCAGGAGATACAATGGGGTAGATGAGGCCGCCAAGTTCACTGCTGGGAGTTACCATCTTTTCCATATTTTGGCCTCTAGTTTAAGAAATTAATTAATTTTTCAAAAATTTCAGTGATATTTCTAGAACTCTGTCACATCTTGCCACAGAAGGATGAAAGCTAATCATAACCACGTCTTCCTGCAGATCTAAATATTAAGGTAGATTTTACTTTAAAAAAAAAAAAAACTCTAATTTATCTTGACTGTAGTTTTTTTTTTTATATAGTGGTTAAAACTCACGGGCTATTTTCAAAAACATGTTTTGACGGCAGTGAAAGCTGCAGCACATACGACACCAAGAGCGCAAATTCGTTCCAGGTAAAAGTACGTGAAAAAAAACTAACACAAGCAGCTGGTAAACGTGATTTCCAAAAAAGAAACCACACTCTACCGACTTAACTACACGCCAAAAAGAGTGGAATTAAGAAGAAAAACGTTCTCTTCTCTAACATTTGGTCATGGAAATCCTGAACTGTTCTTGCAGAAAAGTGTTTTGGATCATCATTCGTCTCTCTTACAGCACACAGCTTTTCTCCACGGGTTCAACAAACTGGAACGGAGAGAGGAAACTGGACTTATTCACGAGTATGCTTGGCCTTTCTACTAAACCCCAGAGTGTGATGTTTGGACTAGTTTCTTTCCAAATTCAAAATCCATCCCCAGAATCCAAAATCAATACAAATTGCATTAGTGTAACTGAGGGCTGAATTTGGCCCTAAAAATTCAATGACTGAGTAGGGCTACCAGTATGGAGAGATTATTTTTAATGTCTTTTTCTATTAATTACCAGCAATGACTTTAGCAGCTGTTCTAAAACACAGTCTAGACCTACTTTAAAGAAATATGGTGTAGAGATCATGACAATTAACAGCCCCATTCTACCTTGTTCCTCAGATATTATCTACTGTTCAATCTAGAAGGCATATTTTAAAAAGAATATTGGCCAAACTAGTGTCTACAGGAAGGCAAACAGAATGTTGGGAGGTTCTGAACTTCACATAAAGAACAGTGATGTACCCGGAGATATTCAGCCTAGAAAAAAATAATGAGACATGAAAACAGCTTTCATATATGCTATATAACATTCGTTGATAAAGCCATTCCATTTTATTGAACACTTCCATTATGCAAGGCACCAGGGGTACAGCCCTAAGAAAGATAGCCCAAATTACCATATGGAAGAGAAAATGGACTTTTCCCGAGGCACAATGGAGCAGAGATTCTGGAGTCAGAGCACTAGAGTCAAAGCCCCTGCCCCTGACTAGCTGTGTGACCTAGTGCTAGTAACCCTAACCCTCTGAGAACCAGGTGCCTCAACAGGAAACTGAAGATAATATGAACGCCCATCTCACAGGTCAGAGATTAGGTAGATACACAGGATTGCTATGAGTTGGAATCAATTCGATAGCAATATTTTCTTTTTGTTTTTTTTTAAATGTCAAATATACAGCACAGGACCTAGAATAGTGTGAGCTCTCAGTATACATTATTATTACTATTGATAAGTTCAGAGATTAGTGGGAAGCAGTTTTAGGCATTAAAAGTACATAAAATAATAGGTGTAATAAAGGCTAAGTTCCATAGTAAGGATCGCTCCACCATTATACATAAGTAAAAAAAATAAAGACTAAAGAAATTACCCTTCAGAAATGCTGGAGAAGGAATGCTCGCTTTATGTGGGAGCCTGACCTAATATCCTCTAGACTTCCTTCTACATCAACCCAGTAGTCATTTCTCCTTGGTATACTGGGCCAAGATCCCTAGACAGAGTAACCCTGCAGGGAACCACAAGGCATCTACACAGAGTTTTCTTGCCACCTTGAAGAGGTCCTTCCCCTCCCTGGGCCGTGTTGTCTTCAGCTGCAAGATGAGGGAAAGGTTCTAGTCATCCCTTGGGCATTTCCAACCTAAAAATGCTGTAATACAATGAAAAAATACTTGGACCACACACTTACAAACTCCTGGTCCTCAGAAATGAAGCAATTAGACAATATCAAGGGCTCCTAAGGACCTGTGGACAAGCATATATATATATATATATATGTACATACACACACACACACATGCATACACATATATCTATGTAAACAGAGAGGCGTTTATCTCAAGGAAATGGCTCATGCAGTTGTAGAGGCTAGCAAGTTCCAAGACCATGGACCAGGTGTAAGGCTACAGTCTTTTCCTGACTCACACAGCTGTAGGGGCTGACGAACCCAAGATCACCAGGTCAGACGGCACGCCGCTGGCTCACAAGCTGTGGAGGCTAATGAATCCCAAGATCAGCAGGTAATATGCCAGCCTGCTGGCTCACAGGTTGCAGAGGCTGACAAATCCCAAGGCCGGCAGCCAATATGGCAGGCAGTTGGCTCAAGTCCCAGAGCCAGAGGTCAGATAATAACAAGCCAGATGCAGGATGTAAAGTGAGGAAATGAGCTTTGCCAGAATGTCCATATATATATATATATATATATATATTCGATGCAGGTGATACCATCAAAGAAAGTCCCCTTACAACCAATTGGCTGACCACAACAGAGCACCTCATGGAGGATGACTACATCACTGCATTACTGACAAACTACATCATCATATAACCACCAAACCACTAACAATCACAGCCCAGCCAAGTTGACACACAACCTTAACCATCACAGTCCAACTCTTGTCAACTTAGCATTTATACACATCTCAAGTCATACACAATCTCTAAATAAAGACAATTATAAAATCATACTTGTACCTAACAAGATACAACTAACATGCATACAACCAAAAATGCACTAGCCCCATTTACATCTTATATTCTATAAGTGAAGAAAACAAAGTATTTTGTTTTTGATGCACACATACATGGAAAAAATACTCATAACAATTACAGTCCTCCTTTCAGCAGCTGGTCATATGGTCATAACTGGTATTTGGAACTACCTTCTTCTATCACCCATTTCGTATTCCCTTTACCTTCAGCAAGCACCCCAGGTGGTCGTGGTTCTTTGCCCAGTGAGGTGACCCAAACCTTCATTTCTGAAAGATCTGGGCCATTAGTAGTCATGTTGGAATTGGGATGCTGTAGTTTTCCATTGACTTTAATCACAAGGCATGGTAGTATTAAGAGATGCCCTAAGGGGATCCCCTGGATTCCCAACAAACTCTTTTTTACCTCCATTATGCAACATCAATCTGATTTCGCCTTGGTAATCCGGGCCATTTATGCCTACTCCCAAGAAAGGTGATCCAACCGAATATGGAAATTATAGAACAATATCATTAATATCACACACAAGCAAAATTTTGCTGAAGATCATTCAAAAATGGCTGCAGCAGTATATCGACAGGGAACTGCCAGAAATTCAGGCTGGTTTCAGAAGAGGACATGGAACCAGGGATATCAATGCTGATGTCAGATGGATCCTGGCTGAAAGCAGAGAATACCAGAAGGATGTTTACCTGTGTTTTATTGACTATGCAAAGGCATTTGACTGTGTGGATCATAACAAATTATGGATAACATTGTGAAGAATGGGAATTCCAGAACACTTAATTGTGCTCATGAGGAACTTTTACATAGATCAAGAGGCAGTTGTTCCGACAGAACAGGGGGATACTGAGTGGTTTAAAGTCAGGAAAGGTGTGCATCAGGACTGTATTCTTTCACCATACCTATTCAATCTGTAAGCTGAGCAAATAATATGAGAAGCTGGACTATATGAAGAAGCACAGGGCATCAGGGTTGGAGGAAGACTCATTAACAACCTGCATTATGCAGATGACACAACCTTGCTTGCTGAAAGTGAAGAGGACTTGAAGCACTTGCTAATGAAGATCAAAGACCACAGCCTTCAGTATGGATTACACCTCAATGTAAAGAAAACAAAAATCCTCACAACTGGACCGATGAACATCATGATAAATGGAGAAAAGACTGAAGTTGTCAAGGATTTCATTTTACTTTTATCCACAATCAACAGCCATGGAAGCAGCAGTCAAGAAATCAAAAGACACATTGCACTGGGTAAATCTGCTGCAAAGGACCTCTTTAAAGTGTTGAAGAGCAAAGATGTCACCTTGATGACTAAGGTACGCCTGACCCAAGCCATAGTATTTTCAGTCGCATCATATGCATGTGAAAGCTGGACAATGAATAAGGAAGACCGAAGAAGAATTGATGCCTCTGAATTGTGGCATTGGTGAAGAATATTGAATACACCATGGACTGCCAAAAGAACGAACAAAACTGTCTTGGAAGAAGTACAACCAGGATGCTCCTTAGAAGCAAGGATGGTGAGACTGCATCTTACATACTTTGGACATGTTGTCAGGAGGGATCAGTCCCTGGAGAAGGACCTCATGCTTGGCAGGGTACAGGGTCAGTGGAAAAGAGGAAGACCCTCAACGAGGTGGACTGACACAATGGCTGCAACAATGGGCTCAAGCATAACAACGATTGTAAGGATGGCTCAGGACCAGGCAGTGTTTCGTTCTGTTGTGCATAGGGTCACTGTGAGTTGGAACTGATTCGACGGCACCTAACAACAACAACAAATAATCAGGGCTAATCACACCAGCCAATATGATAACTCCCTCCCTTGCCTGTTAATCCAGAGGTTTGAGGAGCCCAAAGTAGCTAAGTGGTATTTTTAACTTCCAGTTCAATGGAATCCAGGTTGTGTCTCCAGGTGAGATTATTCCTACTTTTTAGAACTAAGACCTCTAGACCAATAGGACATAGGGCCGCAAGGAAAGGAAGTAAAAATTTTGTGAGGTCGTCACTAGGGGTAATAGTGAGTGGTGCCACTCCCATTTCTACCCCTTGATTTCCAGAACTGTCAATCCTGGCTATGGGAGAAACAGCACCATGTATCGGATACTGGTTTAGAGTTTATGCAGCCTCCTAGAAAACACTGTCCAACCCTGCCGAGTGTAGCAACCTGGCTGGCACCAAAATTGTGTCTTCAGAAAGCCATTCCAACATTCTATCAAGCCAGCTACTTCAGGATGATGAGGAACATGGTAAGACCAGTAAATTCTACGAGCACAGGTCCACTGCCATACTTCATTTGCTGTGAAATAAGTCCCTTGATCCGAGGCAACACTCTGTGGAATACGATGATGGTGGATAAGGCAGTCCATGAATCCACAGATGGTAGTTTTGACAGAGGTATTGTGTGCAAGGGAGGCAAATCCGTATCCAGAGTGTCTATCCTAGTAAGAATGAAAAGGTGCCCTTTCCATGACAGAAGTGGTCCAGTGTAATCAATCTGCCACCAGGCTGCTGTCTGATCGCCTCTAGAAATGGCATCATATCAGGGACTCAGTATTGATCTCTGCTGCTAGAAGATATGGCACTCAGCAGTGGTTGTAGCCAAGACAGCCTTGGTGAGTGGAAGTCCATGTTGCTGAGCCCATGCATAACCTGAATCCCTGCCACCATGACCACTTTGTTCATGAGCCTACTGGGCAATGACAGGAGTGGCTGGGAAAGAAGATGACTGGTTTACAAACAACGCGTCATCCTATCCACTTGATTATTAAACTCCTCCTCTGCCGAGGTCACCATTTGGTGAGCATTCACATGAGATACAAATATCTTCACTTCTTTGGCCCATTTAGAGAGGTCTATCCACATCTCTTCTACATACCTCCTTGTCACCAATTTTCCAGTCATACTTCTTCCAAGTCCCTGACCATGTAGCCAAACCATTGGAAAACAGCCCATGAATCAGTACATAGTTGCACATCTGGTCACTTCTCCTTCTAAGCAAAGTGAACAACCAGGTACACTGCTCAAAGTTCTGCTGTTTGCGAGGATTTTCCTTCACCACTGTCCTTCAGGGAGGTCCCAGAAAGAGGCTGCAGTGCTACCACTGTCCATTTTTGAGTGGTGCTTGTATATTGCACAGAACCATCTGTAAACTGGATGCAATTTTTCTCTTCCTCAGTCAAATTATCATAAAGAATTCCCCATGAGGCCATGGGTGCAGATTGGGAGAGGGCAGGTAATGTGACAAGAGTCGAGACCACGGTCATTGGGCCACTTCTTCATACAACTTACTTGTGCTTTCAGGTCCTGCTCAGGCCCGACCTTGTATATACCACTTCCATTTAATGATGGAGTGCTGTTGTGCATGTCCGACTTTATGACTCTTTGTGTCAGACAAAACTCAGTTCATGATGGGCAGCTCAGACCTCATGATGACTTGGTGGCCCATGGTTAATTTTCAGTCTCTATTTTTTTTTTTTTTATTAAGGCCTGCTAACAAGTCAAAAGCTGTTTCTCAAAAGAAGAACAGTTATCTGCAGAAGGTGGCAGGGCCTTAAAATCATAAAGGTCTGCACTTTAATTCATCACTAGGGGCCTGCCAAAGTTTCCAAATGGCATCTCTATCTGCCACTGACACTTCAACCACCACTGGATCAGCCAGATGATATGGCTCAGTGGCAGAGCGGCTTCCAAAGCAGCCTGAACCCGTTGCAGGGCCTCCTCTTGTTGTGGGCCCCACTCAAAACTAGCAGTTTTTCGAGTCACTTGATAGTGTCAGCTCAGAGCCAGTATCCAGTAATCTTCAAAAAGTCTATTTCCTTTTCCTTTTCTCCAGTGAACGGTCACTTTCATAAAAGGCCGTAAATCCCTTTGGGGAAGGCTAGGAGAAAAATTAACAGTCTGAATTGTCAGCAATGTAGTGGGGATCCAAATTCAAGGGATTGTGGTTCTGTAAACTGGCTCTAGCCTGGGAATTGATTGAGGTGCCTTGACTGTCTATTATAGCAATTTGAGTTAGACTGCCATTCACTTGAACTAGAATTCTTTTGCTTGTACAGATATATTAAATATTTAGTAGATTTTCCATTTATTTCACTCCTAGGGATACCACAACTAAGTGGCTAATGCCATAAGTCCATACGAGTCAGACTATTCTGATTACTGCTTTGACTTTGCTGTTCATTAGGGTAACCACGCCCACCAGGTCTTTCTTGACTGAGTGCTGCCACTTGGCCCCTATCACCACGACGTCCAAGCAGCCCCATTGCAGTTAGGCGTCTTAATCCAGTTAGGGCAGTTCCCACTGTCAAATCTGACTTACACAGAATGGTAATCACAGCATTCTTCAATGCCGCTGGGGTTCCCTTCACAAATTTGTTCCTCAGCACTGTGGTAAAAGGCGTGTCATCTGGGCACTCCATGTGTGGGTCTGTGGGTCTAACCTGATAAATCCACTCTAGCATGCCAATTTCCCTAAACCTTTGGATACCTTCTTCTACAGTATACCAAGGCAGGTCTGACACTTCAACTCGATTTAGCGTATGCCACTGCATAATCCATGCTTCAGCAAAACAACCAAATCAACTCCTAGATCCTTTTTTATCATATGAAGGTGAAATACTGAATGAGCAATCTGTGCTTAGTGGGCTCAGATCAATAAACTCAGACTCATCCATCGTTATGTTCCTTGAGCCATTATCCCACACCCTTAATAGCCATTCCTGTACATATTCCCCAGGTTTCTCTTCTACATATTAGAAAAGTCAAGCAATTATTTTGCGGTGTAGCGTATCTCCTCCTGGGTCACACTTTGTACTTCATCTTTTGGGGTTCATTGGGACTTAAGTCTAGGTATAGATGTAGAAGCAGAAAACAGGTGGTGTAAATGGGTCCTGGGAACATTCAGCAAGGTCTTGTAGGGCATCTACCCCAGGCAATGACTCATGCTGCCCCAGGCAATGACTCAGACACCAGCTATGGCAATATCTCATAGGTAGGCTCTTCAGACATAGCTGGGTTAATCTAATCAGGTGGGGGTGGAGGGGCTAATGATTTTCCGGGGGGAGGGGGGAAGGCGGTGGCTTAACAGACAAAGATGGAGAATTCTCTTCAGATGGGAGTTAGAGGGCTGGTTCTGTTGGCACGAGTGGTTAAATGAAATTTAGGGACTCAATGCCCCCAGCTTTTTTATTATCTGCTCATATATCCCTATCACAATTTTCAGGATCCCATTTCTTCCCAATCAACGCCATCACTTTAACTTCAGACACCCTTCAAGGTTGGGAATTCAGTTGGTGTTGTAATTTAGCCAAGTCTTATCTTTAGATAAGACTTTGTGCTTTGTTTTCAGAAATATCAGCTCTGTTACTACGAGAAATGAGGCTTTCTTTCAGGGCACAAGTGACAACTTTGAGGCTTTTTTATGCAGCCCTTGAGCTGTGACTCTTAAGTCCTGAGCTTATCTCTTTCATTTACCACTTTGTCTAGCAAAAGTAGGACCAACCAGCCAGCTTTCTTATACTTCTTATTCTGACAAAATTGTAGAAAAGTATGAAACATGTGATTACCCAGAGCCTCACTTTTTACCAACGCTTGTCTATTGGTAGTGATATTTTGTATATTACTATTGCCATCTCATGTCATTGATTGGAAGTACCCACTGGAGGTAGAGTCATCAGTGCCTTTAAGACTAGTCAGACTTGAGAACCAATTTAGAAAACTTATCCTTATGATTTTGTTTCTCTAGATCCACTCTGTTACCAAAGGTCTTAGAAAGTATGCGCTGTGACTACTGCTAGTTGTTGTTAGCTGCCAAGTCTGTTCCAACTGATAGCAGCCTTGTGTACAACGGAATGAAACACTGAGCCATCCTCACAACCATTGCTACGTTTGAGCCCACTGTTGCAGCCACTGTGTCAATCCATCTTGTTCAGGGTCCTCCTCTTTTTCACTGACCCTCTACTTTATCAAGCATGATGTTCTTCTGCAGGGACTGGTCCCTCCTGATAACATGTCCAAAGTACATGAAACAAAGTCTCACCATCCTTGCTCCTAAGGAGCACTCTGGCTATATTTTTCCAAGACAGATTCATTTTTGTTGTTGTTTTTCTGGCAATCCACGGTATAGTCAATATTCTTCACCAACACCATAATTCAAAGGCATCAGTTCTTCTCTGGTCTTCCTTATTCATTATCTAGCTTCTGTGTGCATATGAGGTGATTGAAAATACCATGGCTTAGGCCAGGTGCGCCTTAGTCCTCAATGTGACACCTTTGCTTTATAACACTTTAAAGAGGTCTTTTGCAGCGGATTTGTCCAATGCAATACGTCACTGGATTTCCTGACTGCCGCTTCCATGGGCATTGATTGTGGACCCAAGTAAAATGAAATCCTTGACAATTTCAATAGTTACTCTATTCGTTTTGATGTTGCTGAATAGAAATTTCAATTAAACAAAAATATTCACTGAGCTCTAAAAGTTCTTGGCTGTGTTTAGCAATCTGGTCGGATGTAAAGCTCAATAAATGCAATCAAGCATCTTATATTCACATCTTATTAACAGGGTTGTTATAAACAAGTCATTCAGCAAATGTTTGCTGACTGCCTCTGTGCGTGGGGTACTATGTGAGGCACTGGGATGCAAAGGCAAACTTAACCCCTCCCTTCAGAGAATATGCACTCTAGTTGGGGAGCAAACAGACAAATAAGTCCAAGTTTTAATATGTGCTACGAAAAAAGGAGCTGAGGTTGAAAACACAGAGAGGGGTTAGTTAGGTAAGGTGATTAAGGAAGGCTTCCCTCAAAAGGTGACTTTTAAGCCTTTTATAAAGACAAACATACTGGTCGTGTGTATTTAGCTCCAGGGAACTGCATGGACCACAGGAATGGAAAAACAAATTGCCATTTGGGGACATGCCCTTATCTTTTCTATTCTTTCTTATATTCTTGATCTAGTACAAATTCTGAACAACGGATGAACATATTTGGGGTTGAGGCTGTGGTGTACTCTTAGGATGAGGCTCTGCTATTCGGCACCAATCCAAAGACACAAGAACAAAAAGCAAGACTGACATTTGCATTTGACAAAGGAGGTAATGCAGGATTGTCTATAGGTAAAAGTTAGTACACAATGGGCCTGGCGCTCTCTGAGATTAAATTCTTGAAAAGATACCTAGTACATAACTTCCTATAAGAGCTCATTTTCTTTTGGATGAGAAAGGAAGGCTGTTCTTTATTCACATTAGAACATAAAAGTATCTCCCAATCAAAGCGGAAGGAAAAGGACAAGTCAGTGGGTCTTCAAAGAGGACAAATACACCTGTGCAATTCTCTCCCTTCTTGGGGGACTCAGAATATTTCAGAGATTGTCAACTATGAATGCCCTGTGTGGCAAATACACCCTGTATGGAAAAGTCAAAATGTGCAGCAGGACAGGCAGTAGGATAAGGAAACTGAGATACAGCTGCCTACCCCTATTAGTGGTATAACTGCAGGGCCAGGATATTATGGTTCACCTATATCCACTCTGGCTGAAAAGACACAAGTTTCAAATAAGGCTAGACAAGAAAATAGATTAAAAAGAAAAGAAAAAACTATGGAATATTCACATAATGAAACATTATACAGCAGTCAAACCAAATAAAGGGGCAGAACAGTATATACTGTATGTTACTTTTTGTGTAACAAAGGGAGGAAAATAATAATTTGTATACATATTTGCCAGTGTGCATTAAAGGACACTGAAAAGGGATAAAAGAAACTAATAAAAAGAACTGCCTAAGGCAGGGTGGAGATGGGATTTACGGGGACAGAATCAAGGAGAAAACTTTACTTTATACCTTTTTGTATTGTTGGATTTCTGAAACATATGAATGCATTATCTATTAAAAAAGTTAAGTCTATAACATAGTAAAAATGTCTATTCTACCAAAAGCCATCTATACATTTAACGCACTTCCGATCCAAATTCCAATGTCATATTTTAAGGGGATAGAGAAACAAATCACCAATTTCATATGGAAGGGAAAGAACCCCCGGATAAGCAAAGCACTACTGAAAAAGAAGAAGAAAGTGGGAGGCCTCACTTTACCTGACTTCAGAACCTATTATACAGCCACAGTAGTCAAAACAGCCTGGTACTGGTACAACAACAGGCACATAGACCAATGGAACAGAATTGAGAACCAGACATAGATCCATCCACGTATGAGCAGCTGATATTTGACAAAGGACTAGTGTCAATTAATTGGGGAAAAGAAAGCCTTTTTAACAAATGGTACTGGCATAACTGGATATTCATTTGCAAAAAAATGAAACAGGACCCATACCTTACACCATGCACAAAAACTAACTCCAAGTGGATCAAAGACCTAAACATAAAGACTAAAACGATAAAGATCATGGAAGAAAAAATTGGGACAACCCTAGGAGCCCTAATACAAGGCATAAACAGAATACAAAACATTACCGAAAATGATGAAGAGAAACCCGATAATTGGGAACTCCTAAAAATCAAACACCTATGCTCATCTAAAGACTTCACCAAAAGAGTAAAAAGACCACCTACAGACTGGGAAAGAATTTTCAGCTATGACATCTCAGACCAGTGCCTGATCTCTAAAATCTACATGATTCTGTCAAAACTCAACCACAAAAAGACAAACAACCCAATCAAAAAGTGGGCAAAGGATATGAACACACATTTCACTAAAGACGATATTCAGGCAGCCAACAGATACATGAGAAAATGCTCACGATCATTAGCCATTAGAGAAATGCAAATTAAAACTACGATGAGATTCCATCTCACACCAGCAAGGCTGGCATTAATCCAAAAAACACAAAATAATAAATGTTGGAGAGGCTGCGGAGAGATTGGAACTCTTATACACTGCTGGTGGGAATGTAAAATGGTACAACCACTTTGGAAATGTATCTGGTGTTATCTTAAACAGTTAGAAATAGAACTACCATACAACCCAGAAATCCCACTCCTGGGAATATACCCTAGAGATACAAGAGCCTTCATACAAACAGATATATGCACACCCATGTTTATTGCAGCTCTGTTTACAATAGCAAAAAGTTGGAAGCAACCAAGGTGTCCATCAACGGATGAATGGGTAAATAAATTGTGGTATATTCACACAATGGAATACTATGCATCGATAAAGAATAGTGACGAATCTGTGAAACATTTCATAACATGGAGGAACCTGGAAGGCATTATGCTGAGCGAAATTAGTCAGAGGCAAAAGGACAAATATTGTATAAGACCACTATTATAAGATCTTGAGTAATAGTAAACCTGAGAAGAACACATACTTTTGTGGTTACGAGGGGGGGAGGGAGAGAGGGTGGGAGAGGGTTTTTTATTGATTAATCAGTAGATAAGAAATGCTTTAGGTGAAGGGAAAGATGACACTCAATACATGGAAGGTCAGCTCAATTGGACTGGACCAAAAGCAAAGAAGTTTCCGGGATAAAATGAAGGCTTCAAAGGTCAGCGGAGCAAGGGCGGGGGTCTGGGGAACATGGTTTGCGTGGAATTCTAAGTCAATTGGCAAAATAATTCTATTATGAAAACATTCTGCATCCCACTTAGAAATGTGGCATCTGGGGTCTTAAATGCTAACAAGCGGCCATCTAAGATGCATCAATTGGTATCAACCCACCTGGAGCAAAGGAAAATGAAGAACACCAAGGCCACACGACAACTTAGAGCCCAAGAGACAGAAAGGGCCACATGAACCAGAGACCTACATCACCCTGAGACCAGAAGAACTAGTTGGTGCCCGACCACAATCGATGACTGCCCTGACAGGGAGCACAATAGAGAACCCCTGAGGGAGCAGGAGATCAGTGGGATGCAGACCCCAAATTCTTATAAAAAGACCAAACTTAATGGTCTGACTGAGACTAGAGGAATCCCGGCGGCCATGGTCCCCAGACCTTCTGTTGGCACAGGACAGGAACCATCCCCGAAGACAACTCATCAGGCATGAAAGGGACTGGTCAGCGGGTGGGAGAGAGACGCTGATGAAGAGTGAACTAATTATATCAGGTGGACACTGGAGATTGTGTTGGCATCTCTTGTCTGGAGGGGGGAAGGGAGGATAGAGAGAGAGAGAAGCCGGCAAAATTGTCACGAAAGGAGAGACTGAAAGGGCTGACTCAAGAAGGGGAGAGCAAGTGGGAGTAGGGAGTGAGATGTATGTAAACATATTTGTGACAGACTGATTGGATTTGTAAATGTTCACTTGAAGCTTAATAAAAGTTAATAATAAAAAAAAAAAAGTTAAGTCTATTAAAAATTAAAAAACTGAAACAAGGCTATAAGAACTGTTATTGCTTGTAAAGTGGTACATTTCAAGAAGGCAATTTGGTGATGTACATTAGAGGCCTCAAAACTGTCTCTACCCCCGGGCCCAGTGATTCCATTTCTGAAAGGAATTTGAGGATACCAGATTTGTGTACACGCTCACACACACTTGAAGAAGTTCACTGCAAGAATTATCTGTGAGAGTTAAAATTTTGAAAGAATTCTACAGGTAAAATAGATAACTAGTGAAATAAATTATGGAACATCCAAACAACTGAGCAGTATGCACCATAGAAGAGTACTCACAGATACAGGAAAAAATATTTGCAGTGTACTTTTAAAAATCATTCATTGATTTTTAAGTAATTTTTTAAATCCTCTACCAAGTGTAGGCACTGAGCTAGATGCTGATTAAAAAGGCCACTTACAAAGAAACCAGTCCACAGAGCTACCAGTCTACACAAACAACAGCCTCACCTCCCTTGAGAACAGAAGTACTAGATGGTGCCCAGCTACCACTACTAAACCTTCTAATCAGAGACTCAATAAATGGTCCCAGATAGAATGGGAGAAAAGTGTAGAACAAAATTCAAATTCCTAAAAAAAAGGCCAGACTTAATGGACCACTAGAGACCAGATGAAAGCCTGAGATTATTGCCCTGGGATACCCTTTAAACTTGGAACTCAAACCATTCCCAGAGGTCACTTTTCAGCCAAATGACAGATTGGCCCATAAAATAAATAACATAACTCACAAGTACTGTGCTTCTCTAAATAATCATCTAAATGAAACCAAACAGTAAACATTTTCCCTAGACCAAACACTGAAGCTAGATTAAGGGAAATGGAACAACCAGAATGGGGAATGCTGATATGTTGTGAAAAATGTAACTAATGTCACTGACCGATATGTATACCAAAAAACCAAACCCATTGTCATCAGTTCAGACTCATAGCGACCAATATGTACAGAAATTGTAAAATGAGAACCTAATTTGCTGTGTAAGCTTTCACCAAAAACACAATAAAATATCACATACACACAAAAAAAGACAGGTACAAGACAGTACGTTTTTGGATAATTGTACATTTTTGTGCATTTCCAACTAGACTAGAAAGATAAACACCAAACCACAGCAGTGATTACCTCTGGGTAGTGAGATTATGTGTGAAATATATTTTTTCCTATTTAAATTTTCTATAACGAACATATATTACTTCCGCAATAAGAGGAAAAAAAAGACTTTTTTTTTTTTTTTAATCAGGCTAATAACTCTTAGGATCAAGAACATGTCTCATTCTTCTCTGTTTTCTCACCACTTTCTGATTCCCCTAATACAAACATGATGCCTGCTTCAGGTCATTCTGTGACCACTGGGGAAAAGCCGAGAACGTCTAGCCATGCTCTCCTTGACATCTCTAAAGCCACAGACACCTGTTTCTAGATTTCTTGTTATGTGAGAGAAATAAACCTCTATTTTTTTTAAGCCACCGTGTTGGGTTTTCTGTTACTTCTAGCTGAAAGCTCTCTTGCTGACATACTAAATAATACATGGCATGTTAAGGCTGGTACAGACAACCCAATAGGTTTGTTTTGACCAACCAGTAGAGCCTGAAGACCAATGTGGTTAATCGCCCCACCAGCTTCCGGTTCTATATTCTCTTCTCTGAAGCTCATGGGAGGCAGAGCTTAGGAGAAGCTGTGTGTGGGAACTCCAGGTCCAAAGAGGAGAACCACCTAAAGGGAAGAAAATCTAAGTAGCTACTCCTATAACTGACAATATAGCACAGAATTTTCACTTCTGAGAATGTTTCCTAAGAGCCGTGGATGTGATTGTGCATATATGCAAATACTTTTTAATTCATACATATTGAGAGAAAGCTAAATATTAAACAATTGAATATGTTTAAAAAGTAATGGTATGCTTTAATAGTAGAGTACACTGCAGTAATAGTGATATAAGAAATTGCACAGGATGCAGTGATGAGTGAAAAATAGTTAACAACCTATAAGGCCTGATCCTGATTTTTAGAAAAATAACAGAACACATACGTGAAAAAAGAGAAAAGTATGCTCTGAAATACTGACAGTGCTCTCACGAGGGAGTGAAATGGGAATGTTATTACATTCTTTGAGCATTTGTATATTTTTAAAATATAAAATGAACTTATTTTCATATGTAATCAGTGAAAAAACTTTTTTAAATAGCACCTTCTCCTAGAATAATCTGGGCCTCCTGACCAAAATGTTGGCCTCATCGACACCAACTTGCTCTGATATCTGCCTGCAGATCCAATGGAGTTAACAAGAAACAATTTATTTTTGTGCTTTAAAAAAAGACTGATGCCAACAGCTGCAAGCTAAGCTACAGAAAAAGATTAAAAAAAAAAAAAATTGTGTTTCCAAGTGAATTTGCATTATATAAAAGCAGTATGTTTTCTTTAATTTTATAAATATAGTTTTGATGCTGGTGATTTGAGGAAAATATTGATGTTTCCTTAAATAAGTCTAATCTGATTGGATTTTTTGGGTATATTGAAATTCATCCCCTTGCATGAAATCGAATGATCTTGGAAACAATGAAAACAAATCCATTGCAGGAAGTCCATTCTGACTCATAGGGGCCCTACAGGACAGAGTGGAGCTGCCCCATAGGGTTTCCAAGGCTGTGAATCTTTAGGGAAGCCACTGCCACATCTTTCTCCTGTTTATTTGCTATTATCATTGATAAAATCAAATCCATTTACATCCTTGTCTTGATCCAGTAGACTTCATTATGCAGAAAAGCAGCTAGGAGACACATCTGACCTTTCTACCATCTGGGGACATCAGCTCGTAGAGCTCAAAAGCCTGAACTGGACAGCCTGCGTCCATATCCCAGTCCCTCCGCTCACTCTGAGCTCAGTGTCCAGACCTACATTATTTAAGCCTCTCTGAGCCTCAGTGTTCTCGCATGTAGAACAGAGAATACAAGTGTCTACCTCATAGGGTTGCTGTGAGGATAAAATGAGAGAATCCAAGAAAAGGTCTTAGTGTAGTGACTGGCTCATAGTCATCTGATAAAATACAAGGTCTCTTCTCACTTGGTTTTAACTCATATGCAGAGTCAGATGATGAACCTTGAACATCAGATTCTAGAGAGGCCCCAGCATCCTGAATTACGATCCCACACTGGATAAAGATACTTGACTTTTAAGTACAAGACCCAACACCATTTATTTAATGTCGTCATGAGTAGAATCCACTTAATAGCAACTAGCAACAACAGCAACAATGAAAAATGAGATGTGATTTGGGAAATAACATTGGCGTCATCATTCCCTATCTTTGGGCATAGAGAATATGACCCAGCTGGAGCTGGACCCACAAGGTCTTACAAGGATAAATCAACTGGGCCCTGAGGTATAAAGACAATAGCTAGGACAATCTTAGAAAATATCTTTTAGGGAAACTTTCACATAAGCCAATCAAACAGAGCACAAAAGACTTTCCACTCTTATTTTTTTCTATCAGGACTTAGTGAATAGAAAACTCGTTGGACCAATGAAGACCCTCTTCACTATCGGTTACTGAAACTTGTACCAGTGATCGTTAAGAAAGACAATTCAAAATGTAGGATCACGGTTTCTAGCCAATCTGTGAAAAGGTGAAGCTTTCGATGGTTTTGCCCATTTGTAATGTCACTATATACTAATAGAACTGGTGGTCACTGGGGAGGGTTAGTACAGGCACATGGGGGTCTTTTTTGCAGACTTAAAACACAACACAGCCTCAATTTTTGAGAACATTATCTGAATCAGCAGAACACCTGAACTTTTTCTGATGAAATGTATGTTGTCTTAGTTTGTGAGCTGGTTGAAAAAAATTAAATCGCCTCATAGAGAAATTCAAAAAAAAAAAAAAAAGATTTTCGGGGGTATCAAATTGAAAATGCATTCAGTACTATGTAATTCTTAGAATACGATGATTGTTTGCTCTGCTTTGATTTCTAAGCTTTCCTTTGATGACAAATATTAATATTTATCATTTTTCTGATGTTGGGCTAATGAGAATCTTAAGTGTTTATGCGAAGACATTTAAATATTACAGAACTGTGGATGTGTTTGTTTTCTGATTTATATTCCTCTCTTTCACATCAACTAGGATTTATTTTTTTGTGCTAAATCTTGGGCTGTTGTTCGTGGACATTTCCAGGAAAGTTTATATAGCCAGAACCGATGGCCTCTACATTTATTTGCTGACCAAAGTAAATACGAGGCTCCACTAAATAACAAAGTATTCAGGGCTAGCTATGATTTTCAAAGTGAAAACTGACAAAACCAAAAACCAAACCCATTGCTGTCAAGTCGATTCCGACTCATAGCGACCCTATAGGACAGAGTAGAACTGCCCCATAGAGTTTCCAAGGAGCACCTGGTGGATTTGAACTCTCAACTTTCTGGTTAGCAGCTGTAGCACTTAACCAGTAAGCCGCCAGCGTCTCCTGAAAACTGAGACACACGCATAAACTACTCGCCCGAGGCACCAGATGAAGTATCGCTCCAGGTTTAAGGATACCAATCGACGGTAGTATTTACTGAGTGCCAGGCACCGCATGCTTCCCATCAGCGATTTCACTTAATCCTCACAACTCCAACAGCTAAGCAGTATAGTAAAACCTGCGAGAACCAGGACCTGTGTAAGGTGAAGTCCTGTCAGAGAAGGAAAACACAAATATTTTCCACTAAAATGAGCAACAGAAGAGTGGTAAGATTGCACCCTGTCAAAAGCGGAACACTTGTGAGACCTGGAAAAACAGGGATAGAGCAATGAACAGGCTCAACAAGGTCCTGCCCTCATGAGGCCTGCTTTCTAGAGAGGGAAAAGAGACAGTATTAACTCAGTAACACAAAAACTAAACCTGCTGCCATCGACTTGATTCCAACTCATGGCGACCCTATAGCACAGAGTGGAACTGTCCCATAGGGTTCCCAAGGTTGTAATCTTTACAGAAGCAGACTGACACATCTTTCTCCATCAGGGTGCCTTCTGGATTCAAACCACCAATCTCTTGGTAAGCAGCTGAGTGTGTAACCGCTGCACCACCAGGACTCCTTATTAACTCAATAAACAAGGCATTATTCCCATTAATTCTATTATTCCCATTATAGAGAAGAAATGGGAAGGAAAACTGGTAATCAGAGGCTATTTTCCTATGAGGAAAATAGGGCTGATGTCTCAGATTTCTGTAGATTCCACATACACACACTCCCCCCACCATCATCCCCACCTAGCCAAGACTCCGCTAAGCAGAGAAATGGCTCATAGCCTGTACTGGAGGATAGTCCAGAAGTAGTGTGGTGCCATGGGTCATTTACCCTAAGCAAGGCACTGTGCAGGTGCTGGGGACACAAGGCCCGCACAACAGCTGCTACTCCTGCCTTCATAGAGCTTACAGGTAGGAGGCAGAGAGGTGTTGATGAAGTATTAGAGGTGAATAAAGCTGTAAAGGAGTAGTAAAAGCCAAGGAAGTCAGAGACATGTAATAAGACCCAAGACATTAGTAATTGGTCAAACATTGTACAGGGAAGAAGGGGTATCAGAGAATGCTCTGTGTTTTCTGCACGATTTTCCCGTACACTTAAAACTGCTCTAAAAGTAAAGTCTATATATTAAAAATAAAAGCTAAGGAAGCAAAATCAGGAGGCCTAACCTATAGGAGACTAAGAAAGACGGTCACCATTCTTCCACTGATCCCACGACACCATCTGGGAGCAAGTCATTTCCCCTCTTTATACCCAGCTTTCCAAATATGCAATTAAAGGAGACTAGAGTACATGAACTCATCACTTGTTCCTTCAAGTTCTATAAAAAAAATTCTGGGAGCTTGTGATTTCAGCATATGAATGTTGATTGGTATCGCTTCCTCCAATCAGTAATTCTAAACTGCTCTTCTTCCCTCCTTGGTCCCCTTCATTCTGTTCTTGGCACCTGTACAGCAAGGTCTTTATTCTTGATTTTCACTGCCACATGACAGAGAGACAGGTCAGGAAGGATATGGGCCTGACACCCCACCAAGGTCAGAAGTGGGGGAGTAGCAGAACCCAGATGAAAAAAACGGTAAGAAATTGGGTAATAGGAGCCTGGTCTCCAGAGAGCATAGTATTGGGTAATGGAGGAGCCTATGGAGATGGCAGGCATTAGGGAGGCATCAACCAGGGCCGCAGCTGATATTCTGGCAAGAGGCAAGGATGAAGGAGTCTGAAAGCAGGTGCCTTAACTTGCCTACTTGCCTTAACTTCCAGGCCCTCCTGGCCCACTTTCCACTTACCTGTCACTAAACCTATCAGGGGCTGTGGGCTATACCTTCCACTCATCAACAGAGTCTACTGCAGAGCACTCACAAAAACCTAGCCAGGCCCAAGTAACAGACTGCTTACGCAGACCCCTCAAATCCAGTGGTTACGACTCATAATAATGAGAACAGCTAATGCATGTCAAGGGCTTTAAACATACAATCTCATTCAGCCCTCACAACAGCTGTATTAGGTAGTTACCATTATAATCCCCATTGTAAAGATGAGGATACTGAGACGTAGCCTAGAAACGTGTCCCAACTCACACACGTAGGAAGTGGTAAAGCCACACACTCTGGGCCTATGGATCTGGATCTCTGAGCCCACAAATAAGAAAAATGTAAAATACAATAACATTAATAAAAATTATAGCTAATATTTGCTGAGCACTTACTATATGAAAGATACAGTGCTAATATTTTATATAGATTAATGCATTTAATTCATACCTATGTATGAAATAGGTACTATTATGGCCATTTTACAGAGGAAAATAAAACTCTGCAAAACAAAATAACTTGCCCAAGGTCACCCTTGGCCCATAATAGAATGACATATGTATATGAAATCTAAATAACAGTATTAGTTACATTAAAACAAAATGGCAGAGAACAAAACTCAAATTCCTAAAAAAGGACAGACTTGTTAATCCATGGACTAGAGGAACCCCAAGACTATCACCTTAAGACATCCCTTTGAACTTGGAACTGAAGTCACTCCTGGAGGTCACCTTTCAACCAAATAATAGATTAGCTCATAAAATAAATATCAGTTATGAGTACTATGCTTCCTTAAATAATCACATAATCAACTATGAGAGACCAGATGGTCAACATTTACCCTAAAGCAAAGATGAGAAGATGAGGGGAAGCAGGGAGACTAGATAAATGGAAACAGAATGAACAGAATGGAAATAACGAGAATGCTAACACATTGTGAAAAATGGAACGACAATGTCATGGAATATAAAAACTGTTAAATGGGAATCTAATTTGCTGTGTAAATGTTCACCTAAAACACAATAAAATATTATTAAAACAAACAAACCAACCAGAATGACAACACAGAAGCTATAAAAATCTAGAACCTTGCTATTCAAAGTGCAGTTCATGGGCCAGCAGCATCTTCATCGCCTGGGAGCTTGTTAGAAATGCAGAAGCTTCTGGCCTCACCAGGACTCTCACATACAGTTCCAGCCAATCTCTGACCCCTAGGACTTAGGCCCAGCTGTTCTATCTGCACTAGAAAGCCAGACACAGCTAATTTCTGTAAGCCAAGGAAACCTTGGCCTGTTGCCTCTTGGAAGTTCAAGAGGCTAGAGGAAGCTTTATTCCCTGCTCAGATGAGCCAAGAGAGGGCC
This sequence comes from Elephas maximus indicus, assembly GCF_024166365.1. Lineage (NCBI taxonomy): Eukaryota > Metazoa > Chordata > Mammalia > Proboscidea > Elephantidae > Elephas > Elephas maximus. The sequence goes on from NC_064838.1 coordinate 66,093,951, forward strand.
TCAGCTGCAGATTTATCTGTGGCCACTGGCTGCTGAAGCTTCTGGGCCTTGCTTTTCCCCCAAGTCTGCAGAACCCAGCAACTGGGAGTTCAGACTGCAGTGGCCACCTGTTGTTTTGTACCTTCACTATCACTTCTCTCTTCTGAAGGTACCAGCACCTCCCACTAACTGTGACTCCCCATCTCTATAAGGTGCCCCGAAGTGAATTCTAAGTATCCCATATGCTCTATACGTCAAGGCAGACCATCCAAAATGGTAAAACAAATCCAGTGAAAATTAGACCTGCCACTTTCATGTGATGAGGGAATTGGTAAACAGAGACTTATTTTTATTTACATAATATAGATGATATAAAAACAAAATTCCCTTCCCCTACCCCCAGCCACCTTTTTTGTTGTTATAACTCTTCCATGCCCTCTGTGTATCTGTTTTTCTCTCTCTTGCTGTTCCCTGCTCTCCCTCGGATCACTACCGCTACCCTCACCTTGCTCAAAATTCCTGGGAGAGGCTGAACAGGAATAGCCAGTGCTCCAGGGTTGAGAGAAACAACCTTATTCTGGCAGATTCCAGGCCCTGTCTCTGCCTGTCCTCAGGGCTCCAAGCACATATATCAACTCCTGCTCATGGGTACAATGTGAACATCTCCTGACACAACCAAGCAGGCACTGGCCTTCAGTTAATGTGGAGGCTTAGGACCGCCACAAGTTGTTTTGTCGTTGCTTTTCTTTTTCCAAAACTGAAAACAAAGAAGGCTTCAAGTCTTACAGAAAATTGAAAACCTGTTTTTACCACCTACCACAAACTCCAGTGATGAAACAATTGCAGACCACACTCTCCTCCAGCCTGTGCCCAATCACAATGTGCACGCACTAGGCCTAACGCGGGAGGGCGGAGCCTTCAACATTCTCAGGATGTTTTTAGCTCGATAGCTGTGAGTCTGAGAAACTGCAAAATATACTGAATTTTAATGGAAAATCTGACTGTTAATAAACAGAGGTAAATCCATAATGAGCAACACTAACAAACACATGTAAAAAAGACTCAGAGCCTTCAAGTTCCAGAATAGTGTCAGCGTGTGCCTTTTGCAAACCTCTTAACCAGTTTCTCAATTTTCTCCTCCATTCTTATTTACTTGTCATTAAAAGAAAACCCTGGCATTCATACAAAATGCCTCTAAAATATGTAATTTTTAAAAACTATATTAAACCCTTTAGCAAAAACCCTCTGTTTTTCTCTCCATGGAGTCCACACGCTAGAAAAATGAAGCTACTGCACTGTGAAGTAACCTCCTGGCGAATGGAGAAGCTCAGGAAACGCTGAAACATGAAATTATGGCATAGGGTAATATAAACCCAGGCCGAGAACACTCCTGGACACGGGTATACGGTTTTAAATATAAGTACAGATACAACAAACATAAATATACACATTTCCTATGAGAAAGAAAATAAGCTTTTAAAACGAAAGGGTTCCAAAATATTATGGATAATCCAGAATATTAAAGGTATTTAATCGAATTAGCTTAATTATTCTGCCCTGAAATGGAGGGGAGGAGAATGACTACTACCAAAATCTTTAAAACAGGCAGCCTCTCTGGAAGTGGTTCATTCCAAGCGACTGAATTAGGATATGAGAATGTTATTTAACTAGCAAAAAAGGGTTCCATTTTATCTGAACAATAGTTTAAACCTTTTCGATAATGCTGCATGGCTCATCAAAGCACGCAGCTTGGTTTCTTTTGAACACAGTTTTAATGGGTTTATCCTTTTTTCTTTTTTTTAGCTATCAGGAATGGAACAAACTAAACACCAGGAGGGGAAACACAACCTGAAACTCAACATCAGGAGAATGCTGACTCAGGTAAGCACAGCTAGAGATGCAACAGGGCGGGAGTGTGCCTGGTAGCTAACCTCAAAAATAACCCAGGACGCAACCTACAGTAAAATCATCAAATTCCACGAGGGCTCTGTGATAAGGTTTATCATCTCTTTCACTCTGAAATCCTTCAAAATGCTACCTTCTAGATATTTCATCCCCCACCCACACTGTTAACCTGTTAAGTTGTAGCTGATTAATTTCATGATGTTCTGGTGTTAGAGTCAGTGGGTCTTAATCCTAAATGCACTTTAGAATCACCTGAGAAACATTAAAAGCAAACAAGAAAGCACAAAGGCTGCCCCTAATCCATTCCCTCCCCTCCGCTCTGATTCAGCTAATCTAGATGGCACCCAAGGAGCTCTGGTGGCACAACAATTAAGTGCTGGACTGCTAACAAAAAGGCTGGCAGTTCAAACCTATCTTGCAGTTCTGCGGGAGAAAAGACCTGGCCATCTGCTCCCATAAAGACTACAGCCTAGGAAAGCCAATGGGGCAGTTCTACTCTGTCCTATGGGGTTGCTGTGAATTGGAATAGACTTGATGGCAGACAACAACAACAACAGATGGGACCCCACCCATGTGATTCTAACCTGCAGCCATAACCAGGAACTAATGGCTGGAAAGCAATCCAAACAGGTTTAAATCACATTAAGAAGGAGGCACTATAATTGGGTTAAATAAATTTCCATTAGGAGGCAAGGTGACTCAAATGCCCATCCTAATAATCACACCTTCCCTTAAGGATCTTAGAATTTTTTGTATAAAATTAGAGGAAGTCAATTGTACAAGCTGAGATATATCTATGCCCATATACCCAAAATTTTATAATGGACGAAAGAAGTGCTAGACGTCATATGTTACAGATAAAGAAAAACAGCAGAACTGAAGGCAATCTATTATACCTTGTATTTAAAATTTGATAAACAGGAAACATGGAGCAGGGTTCATAAAGTTGTGATTTTGATTAATAACAATGAGTACAGTCAAAGTTACCATTTATTTAGTGCTTATCACATGGCTGGTACTGTGTGAGTTACCTCAGTGAAATCCTAAAGCACCCCTCTGAAACAGGAATTATCACCCCTATTTCACCAATGAAGAAACTGAGGCTCTAAAAGGTTAAGCCATTTTCCCAGAGTCACACAGCTAGTAAGTGGTAGGGCCAAAATTAAAATTCAGGTCCTTTGCTCTCTAGAGTCCATTTTCTTAACCACCCTCATCTCCTGCTTGGACCACAGCCAGAGTCTCCTAAGTCCTCGCTGCTCAGAATTTACTCCATGGACCAGCAGCATCAGCCTGTTGGAAATGCTGAATCTCTAGTCCCTTAAAAAAAAAATTACCACCTACGAAATCAGAATACGCATCTTACGATCAGCAAGAGATTCGTACGCAGTGTGAGAAACTGCATATGAACTTTGAGAAGCACTCACCTCACTGGTCTTCCCACATGGACTGGTGCCTTTTGCAAATTCACTACTACATCTGGAAGTGTCTTTTAAACACACACACACACAAATCCGATCCTTTCATTCCCCCACTTAAGACTGTTCCAGTTTCCCAATGCTCCTGACATAAAGTGCAAAACTCCTTTCCAGCACAAGTAAACGGACTCTGCACAGTATCACCCACACCTGCCTCCACAGCCTCGCCTCCCCCTCCATTGCCTCGTATACCCCATGCACCCAGGCCTTCTTTCTGATCATCACATTTCACTCCCCTTTCCCTTCCTTCCTTCCTTGTCTCCCTCTTCCCTTCTGACTGACCCCTTCTGCAGCCTGGAACACACCACCTCCACAACAGCCACACTCACTGCTGTACGGCCGGTGTGCAGTGCAGCCTAGGCGCTGGAGAAATCTGCTGCGTGAACACGTGCTTAGCACACTGAGGGCCTCGGCTTTTCCTTCTTTCATCCCCTGTGATCCTCACTCCTGTTTCTCTTTCTCTGTCCCCTGCATCGCCCCTTTTCTGTAACTCACCTCCTTATCAGTAACCTCATGGCTGCTGAAGTTGTCAGCTTTAGGAGGAAACATTGTCGAGTCCGCATGGCCATCGCTCAGGGCGTACTCAGCAGCTGGATGACAGCAGCTGGATGACAGCGGCTTCACTTCGACCTGGAGGCTCCTGGGATAGATGGGCCCAGTCCTGTCTAGCAGTGGACAGACTGCAGCACGGACAGATGCAGGCCACTTTTCAATCCACAATCTAATCCACAGATGGAACCATAGAGCAGCAGGCCAAGGGCGTTGCCATCTCTCTGCCCACACAGGAGAGCATCACTGAGCTGACAAGATGAGTTACCTGAAGAGTTGTGGGTAACTTCCTATTTTAAATGCTACTTTAAGAAAACAAATGGGAAATCCTTTCTTAAAATAGCTATCTGCCTCCAGTTTAAATCTAGAGTGAATGAATTCTCATATGTCAAGTTTTTATTAATCATAACAAAATGAAGTTAATATTAATTTATTGAATGCAGGCTACCAAGTGCCTGACAACATGCTCATAGTTTTAAACATGCCCTCTTATTTCATCCTCATCATCACTATGTGCGATAGAAATGCTTATTATCCCTGTTTCACAGAAGAGGAAACCAAGGGCTAAGTGACCCACCCAGGAAGAAAGGCTCGGATTGCAACCATGGGCCTCCAGACCACTACCTTCCATTGCTTCTCTGCCTTTTTTTTTTTTTTTGCCATTTGGATCACTTTCTCATCTGAGAAGTCACAGACATGGACATTCCCAGAGAGAATGCCCCCTGGAGAATGACCTCAAAGGCTGAGATTTTTCTCTGCAATGTAGATGTTGAAAGGAAAGTCACCTGCTACATCTTATATTTCAAAGCAGCATTTCCACATTAAAAGAGAAAACAGATTCAGTGAAAACAGCTCGGGGTGCCTGTGAATGCAATTCCACAAATACTACTTCAGTATCTAGTGATGGCCAGGCACCGTGCAGGATGCTGAATGATCAGACTGTCATTTGGGAGAGTGCTGGGGGAGGGAAGGGGACAGTGAGAACTCCTCCCACAGTGACTGCTTCCAGGAATGTTTAGCCAGTAGTGTACAAAGCTGTTACTTTATTATCCAATTGTGTAAAAATCATCTATCACGCAGAGGAGGTGAGTGTCACCTGCTTTCTTCTCTGTGAATACACAATTGAAAGGGTCAGTGCGTGTTCTACAACAAAAATTTTGTATAATTCAAACAACCGTGTGCTCGTTTCTGATACCTTACAGAGAATTAGATTTTCACGTCTGCGAATTCAAACTCAGTGTTAGATTTTGTTTTCAAGTGTCTGAAAGAACAAAAGAGTACTGGGAGCCAAGAGAAAAATTCCCAAAATAGAAATGGAGAAAATTGAAGCTGCACGTACATACACGTAACGATGGGAACACAGAAACACTTCCTAAGGCCTTCCACCACTCATTTACAGGATGAGGCTAGGAGGAGGGCACCAAGGTGAAGAAACCATGAGCCTGAAAAGGTCACACACAGTACTATGAAGCCTCCAGAAACCTGGATCCTTGCAGAAACTCTTGACACAAGGGCATGAGATGAGCACTGTGGACCACCACTTTGTACTTCACTCTCCTCATTTATAAAGTGAAACAGTTAAAGTACATTTATAACCCATTTCCGTGTGGCCTTTGAACCTAACAAGAGAGAAACATATAAAGATGCTCAAAAAAAACAATGGTTGACTTAATGAAGTATTACGACTTTCCCAATAATAAGATCAAACCCACTCGTCTGTCAGTTTGTCATACCATGGTGGGTCACAGGTTGCTATGATGCTGGAAGCCATGCTACCAGTATTTCAAATACCAGCAGGGCCACCTACGGTGGAAAGGTTTCAGCAGAGCTTCCAGTCTAAGATAGACTAGGAAGAAGGACCCGGAGCTCTACTTCTGAAAAAATTAGCCAGTGCAAATCTTATGAACAGCAGCAGAACATTGATATAGTACTGGAAGATGAGCCCCTAAGGTGGAAGGCACTCAAAATACAACTGGGGAAGAGCTGCCTTCTAAAAGTAGAGTCAATTTCAATGATGTGGATGGAGTAAAGCTTTCAGGACCTTCATTTGCTGAGGTGGCACGACTCAAAGTGAGAAGAAACAGCTGCAAACATCTATTAATAATTGGAATGTGGAATGTACAAAGTATGAATCTAGGAAGATTGCAAGCCATCAAAAATAAAACACAATACATAAAGATAAATATCTGAAATGGACTATTGATGGACAAATGAAATATTGGCCATTTTGAATCAGATAATCGTATGGTCTACTGTGATGGAGATGACAAGCTGAAGAAGAATGCTGTCATGTTCATCATCAAAAAGAACATTTCAAGATCTATCCTGAAGTACAACGCTCTCTGTGACAGGATAATATCCACATGCCTACAAGGAAGACCAGCTAATACTATTATTACTCAAATTTTTGCACCAACCACTACGGCCAAAGAAGAGGAAACTGAAGATTTTTACCAACTTGTACAGTCTGAAAACAACCAAACATGCAATCAAGATGCATTGATAATTACAGGTGATTGGAATGCAAAAGTTAGAAACAAAGAAGAAGGATCAGTAGTTGGAAAATATGTCCTTGGTGATAGAAATTATGCTGGAGATAGCATTGCAAGACCAATGACTTCTTCATTGCAAGAACTTTTCTTCAACAACACGAATGGCGACTATACACGTGGATCTCGCTGGCTGGAATACACAGGAATCAAATCAACTACATCTGTGTAAAGAGACTATGGAGCAGCTCAATATCATCAGTCAGTACAAGGCCAGTATGACAATTGGTCCTGGTTTGTGCCCTAGAAAGGACAAAGTTGGGGAGAAACCATTATCTAAACTGCTACACATCTGGTACTACTGCTAGTTGACTGCTGGTGAAATAAAGAAAAACCTCAGCTTGGAAATAAGATGCTTAGGTCTAGTCTGATCTCTAATGCAAACAAACTGTATGACCTTGGGCAAGCTGCTTTGCCATCCTTGGCCAGTTTCCTCAGCTCTAAAATAAAGGTTTTATAAAGCAATATATAACTAACATTTGTGGAACCTTTACTATATGCCTGGAACTGCTCTAAGCCTTAGAGCTGAATGATCTCAAATGTATTTTCAGCTCTAACATTTAGGCCTAACTACACAGGTAACATTGCAGGATGGAAAGATTACAAAATTGGTAGCGTGAAAGACTGGGTCCCCTCTCAGCTCAGTAAGGTGGGCTCTTTTTTCTAAACATAGACTGTCAAGCAGGCTGGATTATAACCTCAGTATTTCTATTTCTATTCACTAGCTGAGTTACTTTGAACAAGCTGCTTAACTTCTGTAGCCTTCCTTTTCTAATCTGTAAAATGGATATAAAAATGGTTCTCTCTCTCACATACACACAGCTTTTGAGAAAATTAAGCACTAATAACAAGATATATATGCATAATATATATATACTATATCTTATATATTATTTACATAATAAACCACCCACTCGTAATATATATTAATATTTCTTTACGTTTTAGTACTAGCTGTGTGACCACTGACAAATTTTCTCATGTACAAAATGGGAGATTCAAAGATGTGAACACGCTCTGTAAACTGTGTTAGCTTTGTCTGAAAGCACGTATCCTCCCTTATTTGGGACGGCGTATACAATCAACAAAGGAACCCAAGACATCTTTACTAAACATCTGTTTTTGGGTCCAGTTTGCAGTAGATGGACTCAGAGGCTGTCAGCCCACAGCGCTGGGCCATATGGGAGTTGTAGTTCCGAATAGGATGGGTGCACCGGAAAACGGCGAACTGAGACTTCATCTCCCAGCAGACACCTCGGTGGGCCAGAGGGAATCCTGGGAGCTGGAGTACCAGCCTGCCGAGAAGGGAGAAACAGGACTCCAGTTCCCAGAAGTCTCCGCTGCCCAGGCTGCGGGCCCAGCGATGGAGAAGCAGAGGATTTATGGCGACTCTTCTAGGTTACTGGGGCGGGGGGAGTCGGCGCGGCCCTCGGGAGCACCCGTCCCGGGCGACCACAGCCTTAATGAAACACCCCTAGCGAGTATTTTCTGCTAGTCCCCAGTACATTTCTAAGTGGCCCAAAATAATAATACCCGTAAGTTTGCAGATGGCAAACTTTCCCAAGCACAACCTCGTTAGTATCTGGGCTTCACACTGAGTTCTTGGGGCCGCTAGGGGAGGGAGTGTTAGGCTCGTTTTTTTGTTTTTTTTTTTCCCCAGAAAAGCGCCAGGAGGCTCCGAGAGGCACGTGGCTAGTCCAAGGTCACCCGGCGGTGCCAGAACTGGAACCTTAGGGAGGAGGCCGCAAATAGAGCTCAAATCCTACTCCTCTGCCTCTTTTCCTACGCAAAACCCCAAAAAACGCGTTGGCTTCGAGTCCGTTCCGACTCATAGCGACCCTATAGGACAGAGGAGAACTGCCCCTTAGGGTTTCCAAGGAGCGGCTGGTGGATTCCAAGGGCCGACCTTTTGGTTAGCAGCTGAGCTCTTAGCCGCTGCGCCACCAGGGCTCCTTCCGACACATGGATACCCTGAAAAAGTTCCTGCGTCTGGAAGTAAAAACAGCACTAAGCCTTACGCCGTGTCGGGAAGTCGCACAGGGGACTGAGGAGAAGCCACCGCGACGAACTCGCGCTCTTTGTCGCCCTTCAAATCACCACCACCACGTCTGTCGTCGCCCTGCGCGGCGGCGGTCCCGGGCGCGCGTCCAGCCTGCCCCTCGGGGACAGACCTTTCGCGACAGAAGCCCTACTACCGGCTGGTGGAGGTGGCAAGCCATCCCAGAGCGGCCAGCGCCGACTGCACCGCGAGCACGCGAACTGGGGTCCCTAGCCCTGAAGGCCTGGTCCCGTGCCTCAGTTTCCCCACTCTCAAAATGCAGTGAGGGAGGGTCGGGTTAGGGCTAGGGTCAGCGCCCTTGGTCGCCTTGGAGCCCTGGTGGTGCAGTGGTTAAGACGCTCGGCTGCTAGCCGAAAGGTGGGCGGTCACCCACCGGCGGTTCGGCAGGAGACGCGGCAGCCTACTCCAGTAACCCTACAGGCAGCTCCACTCTGCCCCGCAGGGTCGCTGTGAGTCGGCATCCTCTCACGGCACTGGGCTGGGTTTTGGGTTTTGGGTCCCAGCCCTGAGAAGGCCGGGGACGGGGGAAGAGGGGAGGGTGGAGAGTTGGGAGGGTCCTCCGAACAGACAGTCCTACGAGCGGCGCGGGCGGCGCCAGCCCCATCCCCGCCCAACGGGGCTGCCGGGGCAATGACCCGACGCGTGTGGAAACCCAGACCCGCGCCCCAGAAACACTCTTCCACTTGGGCTAGCTCCCCGCCCCTACCTTCCGAGATCTTGGCTGCTGGGAAGTGAAAGGCAGAGGGAGGGAGCGCGGGGCAGGAGCGCCGCCTGGGCCTTGCCCACTGGGGTGACCACCTAAGGGAACCCGGAGCTGAGCGCCAAAAGTCCCGCAACTGGACCGAGGGGAGCGCGGGACTACAACTCCCAGAGGGCGCTGCAGGAGGCGCGGGACCCAAGATGGCCGCTAGTCTACGGGCCGGCGCGGAGACCAATAGGCGCAGCGCACGCGCCTACACCAAGCCAATCAGAAGCCGTAGTGGCAGTGACCCTGATGGAGGGGCGGGAAAGACGGTCCCTGGCCGGAGAGAGCTCTAGCGTGGCTTTCTCTGGAAAGGGATTTTTCTGAAAAATCGCACAATCGTTGCCTTTTGCCAAGTGGAAAAGAAACATGATTCGTTTCAAGTGAAGTTAAAGGGTGTCCTGCATTCTTGCTCCTTTCTTTCCTCCCCTAACGTGCTTCACTTCCCGTTCCTCGCTGCACCCCACAGACCGAGTTTGCATTCGTTTCCTCTCCCCATTCTGGATTTTTCTAAATTTTTTTTTTTTGACAATATAAATACTGTTTTTTTAACTGTGCTTTAGGTGAAAGTGTACAGCGCAAATTAGTTTTTTGTTCAAAAAAATGTATTCTTTATTTCTTAGCCTGCCTTTATGTTTCTTTCAGATGGGCTCACTCGGTGTTACCTGGCGCCCTAAATAAAATTGCACCGCTAAATATCCGTCCCCTTCCTTTCTCCCTTTTCTGTTATTTTTCTCCTGCATATCCTTGTCATTACCTGGCATTGTGTACCATTTACTTATTTACCTTGTTAATCGTTTTCCTTGCCCACTAGAATGCAAGATCTCTGAGGATGACATTTTTATTTTGGTCACCGCAGAATTCTTAATACCTAGAGAAGTGCCTGGCACGTAGCAAACGCTTAGTAAATACATTCTGAATAATTGCATGAAATCTAAAATGACCTTTTCTCTCTCTTTTCCCTTCCTACAATACCTCAGTTGAACTCTGACCACCATGGACCTCCTGTGTTCTCTCTCCTTTTAAATTCAAAATTATATTCTTAATATATTTTGTGCCAGATGACCACTGGGCCACAGTGGGTGGTGTGGGTGCTGGAGAAATCATTTAATCGGACCCAGTTCCTAACCTCAAGATGCTCTTGGTCTAGGAGAGTATGAGAGGTAAACTTAATTTTGCAATAAATGCAATTGCAAATACAGGGTGGCTAAATGATTTACACAAGGTCACACAGCCCACAAGCAGAGACTAGAATCCTGGCCTGATAATTCTTGATAGTGCTGTTTCTCATGAAGACCTCTTTTCTTCCACCCTTCCTTCAAATCCTAGGTCTGAGGAATGAGAGATATTTGCTGTAATCTTCTACATTTGCAAAGCAAGAAACAAAGAGTGATTTCACTTCAATAAACACTGAGATAAGTCTCTACTTTCTCTGGCACCATTTCCTTTTTTTTTAACTCACATTTTTCTTTGACCTGTTTCATTACATGCAGCTGATTGCACCAAGTCTTAGATCTTTTATCCTTTCTGATGTTTGAACTCCACGGAGAGTAGTAAGGTGTCCTGCAGAGCATCCTGGTGTGAAATACTGATGTCCTTGGAAGCTTGACTCTCAGAGAATATCACACTGGATCATGGTCAGTTTACAGATCACCACACAAACACTGTGAGCACATAAAACATTAGAGAATTGTGAATAACAAGCTGAGACTAAAAACAATCACAGATAAAACAACAAGAATGTGATCAATATGTGATACACACTAATTTTGTGCCTAGGGATTAAAAATCCCTGTTCAGGCCTTCTAGCCTAATCTTCTGTCAATTTGATGTTGTTTCCTGTAACACAACCATTTTTTTCCAGCTTTTATAAACACAGACTCAGCACAGCAGTCCCAGCTTTTCTCAAGCTGATCGGCGTGAGAGATTTCAACACATGTGTCAGCAGCCAGACTAAATGTGGAAGAAATCACTGAACTGTATAAAACTGGAAAGCTCAACTAGACTCTCCTTCTGAGAAAGTATCAGCCTATAATCATTACATCTTCCACTTAGCAATCAAAACGCAAATGTCATGAATGTACTCAGGATCTAAACAGTGGTATCTCATGATTATTACGCACCATTCTTGGGAAGCCTGGTAGGAGGGTATAGGTGTTGCTTCAGTTGTGGATGCTACTGACTGCTAGGCTAAAGGATAGACATGACCATCAGCAACACATACATTGGCAGACAGCATTAAGACATGATGGTGCTTGCCTTGGTCCAGGACATCAAAGTGCCAAGATAAGCGGTGGGGAGCTGACTATCTGACTTGACTGCATTAATACTCACCTGGAGATGGTGTCTTAGTTTGGGTTTGCCCAGGTATTCAAGTTGCAAGAAGTTTATTTGGGAGGTAATCGCAGGGAGCACCAGCTGGAGAGCAGGAAAGTCAGATGGGGAAGGGAAGACAGATTAAAAAAAGGTACACTACAAGTATGTTAACACCATGGGCAACTGGAGGTTAATCTTTCTGGGGAACTCTGGTAAACAATATGGAACACATGCCTTGGAGTAAGTTATCCCTCAATGGGACAAGAGAAATGGGTTATTTAAATACCAACTCCCATCAGTCAATGATTGAGGACTGCTTTCAGGGGCTATTAAGTCTCCGGCTCTTTTAGCTGCACAAATGGACAAGTTGCCTCAGCGACCAAAGAAAGCCCGAAATATTGATGCTGGAAGTCAGGCTGCTATGCCCTGAAATGCCAAGGGCATGGAGAGTACTCGGGGCACTGATACTGTCAGCTTTACATGGCTTTGGTTCACCACAAGCTTATGTGACTGAGACTAGCGGAATGAGAAATTACTCAAAAATAGTGTAGATACATACAAAAAATCAAGCATTGTACCATATTGTATCCCTTATCATGTGAAGAAGATACTGTTGTTAGGGGCCATTGAGTCAATTTTGGCTCATAGCAACCCCATGTGATACAGTAGAACCCCACAGAGTTTTCTAGGCTGTAATTTTTACAGGAGCAGATCTCTAGGTCTTTCTCCTGCGGAGCCACTGGTGAGTTCAAACCGCCAACCTTTTGGTTAGCAGCTAAATAAATAAGATAGTACTTTCTAAATCCTCCCTAAGACATATAAACCAAACAAAAACAATAACAAGAAAAGCCACATTTACACTGTGAAATATGAACTCTTTGAAAACCTGAGGAGAGGCTTCAGGCTGGCTGGGGTAGGGCAGGGAGAGAGGAAGGCAATCAAGTAAAGAGCATTTGAAGAACTATTGCTGTAGACAAGGTGTGATTCATTTCACAGTGTTTAAGAAACACAAGTAAAAGGCTTAGATTTTTTTGAAAATCAACATTAAGTGTACAGACTGTGATCTTTAGCCCTAGAAGATAATTTTGTGAAAGCCCTATGTGGGTTGTGCTGTTATAGTGCTTCTTCATAGCCTATAGCTTTACTGAAAATTACAGTCACTATTTATTCGCCTTTCTGTGTATGATCTGTCTCCTCCAAATAAAATATTAGTTCAATGAAGGCAAAAACTTTGTTTCTGTCCAATTCAGTGTTGTACTCCTGAACATTGCTAGCACGTAGTAGATACAGACAGCTGCCATTTAATCCCCTCCAACTCATGGTGACCTTATGTACAACAGAATGAAACATTACCCAGTGCTGCACCATCCTCACAACTGCCAGCATGTTTGTGTCCATTGTTGTGACAATTGTGCCAATCTATTTCACTGAGGGTCTCCCCCATCCTCACTGGCCCTCTACTTCACTAAAACATGATGGCTTCCTCCAGCGATTAGTCCTCATTGGTGATGGGTCCAAAGCAACTGAGTCAGACAGTGTTCTGTTGTGATCCATAAGATTTTCATGAAGTAGATTTCCAGGCCTGTCTCTCGGGTGTTAGTCTGGAAGCTCTGCTGAAACCTCTCTACCAGGGGTGATCCTGATGGTATTTGAAATACCACTGGCGTGGCTTCTAGCGTTACAGCAACACGCAAACCGTCACAGTACAACAAAATGACAGACTGGTGGTGGAGCATATACTGTTTTTTTTTTTTGTTAGGTGCTGTTGAGTTGGTTCTGACTCATATGAACCCTATGTACAACAGAACAAAACACTGCCTGGTTCTGCACCATCCTCACAATCGTTGTTATGTTTAAGCCCGTTGTTGCAGCCACGGTGTCAATCCATCTCATTGAGGGTCTTCCTCTTTTCCACTGGCCCTGTACTTTACCAATCATGATGTCCTTCTCCAGGGACTGATCCCTCCTGACAACATGTCCAAAGTATATAAGATGTAGTCTCGCCATTCTTGCTTCTAAGGAGCGTTCTGATTGTACTTCTTCCAAGACAGATTTGTTCTTTTGGCAGTCCATGGTATATTCAATATTCTTTGTCAACACCACAATTCAAAGGAGTCAATTCTTCTTGTCTTCCTTATTCATTGTCCAGGTTTCATACCCATACGAGATGATTGGAAACACCAAGGCTTGGGTCAGGAGCACCTTAGTCTTCAAGGTGACATCTTTGGTTTTTAACACTTGAAAGAGGTCTTTTGCAGCAGATTTGCCCAATGGAGTGTGAGGTTTGATTTCTTGAGTGCTGCTTCAATAAGTGTTGATTGTGGATCCAAATAAAATGAAACCCTTGACAACTTCAATCTGTTTGAGCATATAGCAGGCACCCAGTAAATACATGGTCAATGGATAAATGCGTCATGGCCACAAAAAACAAATAGGGTAAATAATAGAAGGGCCTGGCATCTGCACCACTCATAACATTCAGCTAAGTCATAAAGCAAAGAGGCAAGGGTGACCCTGAAATGACTTGCCATTATCACAAAGCTTGGGACCATCCTGATGTGTACAAAGCCTAGTGGTCACATACCATTCTTCTGCTTTAGTCAAACACTCCCAATAGTATTTTCTTTGAGAGCACAGGACCTACAAGGAAATCTTTGCCATGGAAACAGAATTTCAAAACTAGAAAGGGTCTTAGAGGCCAAATAGTTGGATCCTCTGCAAAATTCATCTCGGCCATATGTTACAGATCATAATCCAATCTTTCAGACAAGACTCTTGGGGGGGGGGTTTATTTAATTGCAGAAATCATAACCAATTTGCAAATATTATATTAGAAAAGTGATGCTTTTTTTGTAACACAAAGTATAGAAATGTTGGGAAACTCAGCTACACTCAAATGTTCCAGTCTCCTTCACAAATTCCTCAACCTATAATCATTCAGTTTTTTGGCTGCTGTTGGAGAATTCTGGTTGCTACTAAGAGCCGTCTCACGATATGCTGAAAATTCTCTAAATTTTTCCTTTATCTTTTTATTCTCTCATCATATTCATTTCTTTGTTGTTAAATATATTCCTTGGATAGATTTGTTCATCAGATATTTAGAGATCAGTCTATTCCCTATAGTTAGTGAACATATGCATGCTGTCTCTTTTTAACTATGCCTCATAAATAATCATGCTTAATCCTTCTTACTGCCGTTTTTTGCAATCATCTTCCAGTTACCTAAAACATAAGGTGCATAAAACTAAGCTCAGTGTCCAAGCTGTGATCTCACTAGGGTGGCCCAGACATAAGCTATTATTTTTCATCACTCTGTTTCAAGAAATTGTGCCTCTAAATGCATTGCCCTTGTTTCATCGAAGTGTTGAAGGCATTTTCATCATTCTAGAGGGGAAAACCATTAAAAAGTATTTCCTAAAAATTAAAAAATGTGTTTCTTTACTGGAGGACTTAGTGCAAATTGGTATGCAATTTCAATTCAGTCTCTTGATGGCTTGAGGCTTACTCTGCGCTTGTTGTTGTTGTTGTTGTTGTTAGGTGCCGTCGAGTCGGTTCCGACTTATAGCGACCCTATGCACAACAGAACGAAACACTGCCTGATCTTGCGCCATCCTTACAATCGTTGTTATGCTTGAGTCCATTGTTGCAGCCACTGTGTCAATCCACCTTGTTGAGGGTCTTCCTCTTTTCCGTTGACCCTGTACTCTGCCAAGCATGATGTCCTCCTCCAGGGACTGATCCCTCCTGACAACATGTCCAAAGTATGTAAGACGCAGTCTCACCATCCTTGCCTCTAAGGAGCATTCTGGCCACACTTCTTCCAAGATGGATGTGTTCATTCTTTTGGCCAAAAACCCAGTCCGTGGTGTATTCGATATTCTTCACCAACACCACAATTCAAAGGTGTCAATTCTTCTTTGGTCTTCCTTATTCATTGTGCAGCTTTCACATGCATATCATGTGATTGAAAATACCATGGTTTGGGTCAGGCGCACCTTAGTTCTCAGGGTGACATCTTTGCTCTTCATCTTTGAAGAGGTCCTTTGCAGCAGATTTACCCAATGCAATGCGTCTTTTGATTTCTTGACTGCTGCTTCCACGGCTGTTGATTGTGGATCCAAATAAAATGAAATCCTTGACAACTTCAATCTTTTCTCCATTTATCATGATGTTGCTCACTGGTCCAGTTGTGGGGATTTTTGTTTTCTTTATGTTGAGGTGTAATCCGTACTGAAGGCCATGGTCATTGATCTTCATTAGCAAGTGCTTCAAGTCCTCTTCACTTTCAGCAAGCAAGGTTGTGTCATCTACAAAACGCAGGTTGTTAATGAGTCTTCCTCTAATCCTGATGCCCCATTCTTCTTCATATAGTCCAGCTTCTCGGATTATTTGTTCAGCATACAGATTAAATAGGTATGGTGAAAGAATACAACCCTGACACACACCTTTCCTGACTTTAAAGCAATCAGTATCCCCTTGTTCTGTCCGAACAACTGCCTCTTGATCCATGTAAAGGTTCCTCATGAGCACAATTAAGTGTTCTGGAATTCCCATTCTTCGCAGTGTTATCCATAGTTTGTTATGATCCACACAGTCGAATGCCTTTGCATAGTCAATAAAACACAGGTAAACATCCTTCTGGTATTCTCTGCTTTCAGCCAGGATCCACCTGACATCAGCAATGATATCCCTGGTTCCACATCCTCTTCTGAAACCAGCCTGAATTTCTGCCAGTTCCCTGTCGATATACTGCTGCAGCCGCTTTTGAATGATCTTCAGCAAAATTTTGCTTGCCTGTGGTATTAACGATACAATGATACTGTTCTATAATTTACACATTCGGTTGGATCACCTTTCTCGGGAATAGAACATAAATATGTATCTCTTCCAGTCAGTTGGCCAGGAAGCTGTCTTCCATATTTCTTGGCATAGACGAGTGAGCACCTCCAGCGCTGCATCTGTTTGTTGAAACATCTCAATTGATATTCCATCAATTCCTGGAGCCTTGTTTTTTGCCAATGCCTTCAGAACAGCTTGGACTTCTTCCTTCAGTAGCATCAGTTCCTGATCATATGCCACCTCTTGAAATGGTTGAATATCAACTAATTCTTTTTGGTATAATGACTCTGTGTATTCCTTCCATCTTCTTTTGATGCTTCCTGCGTCATGTAATATTTTCCCCATGGAATTCTTCACTATAGCAACTCGAGACTTGAATTTTTCCTTCAGTTCTTTCAGCTTGAGAAACGCTGAACGTGTTCTTCCCTTTTGGTTTTCCATCTCCAGCTCTGTGCACATGTCATTATAATACTTTACTTTGTCTTCTCGAGAGGCCCTTTGAAATCTTCTGTTCAGTTCTTTTACTTCATCAATTCTTCCTTTTGCTTTAGCTGCTCGACGCTCAAGAGCAAGTTTCAGAGTCTCCTCTGACATCCATCTTGGTCTTTTCTTTCTTTCCTGTCTTTTCAATGACCTCTTGCTTTCTTCATGGATGATGTCCTTCATGTCAATCCACAACTCGTCTGGTCTGCGGTCACTAGTGTTCAATGTGTCAAATCTATTCTTGAGATGGTCTCTAAATTCAGGTGGGATATACTCAAGGTCATATTTTGGCTCTCGTGGACTTGCCCTGATTTTCTTCAGTTTCGGCTTGAACTTGCATATGAGCAATTGATGGTCTGTTCCACAGTCGGCCCCTGGCCTTGTTCTAACTGATCATATTGAGCTTTTCTATCGTCTCTTTCCACGGATGTAGTCAATTTGATTTCTGCGTGTTCCATCTGGCAAGGTCTATGTGTATGTGTATAGTCGCTGTTTATGTTGGTGAAAGAAGGTATTTGCAACGAAGAAGTCGTTGGTCTTGCAAAATTCTATTATTCGATCTCCGGCATTGTTTCTATCACCAAGGCCATATTTTCCAACTATTGATCCTTCTTCTTTGTTTCCAACTTTTGCATTGCAATCGTCAGTAATTATCAGTGCATCTTGATTGCATGTTCGATCAATTTCAGACTGCAGTAGCTGATAAAAATCTTCTATTTCTTCATCTTTGGCCCTATGGTTGGTGCGTAAATTTGAATAACAGTCGTATTAACTGGTCTTCCTTGTAGGCGTATGGATATTATCCTATCACTGACAGCATTGTACTTCAGCATAGATTTTGAAATGTTCTTTTTGACGATGAATGCAACACCATTCCTCTTCGAGTTGTCATTCCCATCACAGTAGACTATATGATTGTCTGATTCAAAATGGCCAATACCAGTCCATTTCAGCTCACTAATGCCTAGGATATCGATGTTTATCTGTTCCATTTCATTTTTGATGATTTCTAATTTTCCTAGATTCATACTTTTTACATTCCAGGTTCTGATTATTAATGGATGTTTGCAGCTGTTTCTTCACATTTTGAGTCGTGCCACATCAGCAAATGAAGGTCCCAGAAGCTTTTCTCCATCCACGTCATTAAGGTCAACTCTACTTTGAGGAGGCAGCTCTTCCCCAGTTATCTTTTGAGTGCCTTCCAACCTGGGGGGCTCTTCTTCCAGCACTATATCTGACAATGTTCTGCTGCTATTCATAGGGTTTTCACTGGCTAATGCTTTTCAGAAGTAGACTGCCGGGTCCTTCTTCCTAGTCTGTCTTAGTCTGGAAGCTCAGCTGAAACCTGTCCTCCATGGGTGACCCTGCTGGTATCTGAATACCAGTGGCATAGCTTCCAGCATCACAGCAACACATAAGCCCCCCCAGTACAACAAATTGTCAGTTTGTTGTACTCTGTGCTAGGGACTGGGAATTCACCAAGGGACAAGACTCAGTCCCTGGAGCTTATACTGTAATGGAGACCATATAAGTAAACCGGCTGTTCAATTCATTGTGATGCCATATAAACTGCTACCTACAGTGGAGGAGAGCGGGGTTCCAGGCAGAGGCAACTGCACATGCCAAGCACCAGGAGTCAGGATAGACTCATCTGTCTGCAACCCAGAGCAGAGGGCGGACAGTGGTGAAGGAGGCTAAAGAGTCCTCAGGGTCAACTTCTGAGCTTCTCATGAGCATTCTTCTTAGTCCACTCTAGAAGCAGTTGGCGACTTGTATCTAAAAAATGAATTAATGTTGAGGCAAAAGGGAAAATTCAATAAATATTTATTAAATACCTACTTAATGCCTGGCTTTGTTCTAGGTATTGTATATGTAGCAGTGCATAAGTGCATAGGTGATAATAAATCTCTTGCCTCATAGAACTTACTTCTACCAGAGAAGACAGACCATACACTACCATACAAATTTATAATATATCAGAGGTGTTGATGAATGTTATTATACATACATATAATAGCATAATATGTAATGGATAGCACATATATAATGAAGCGAGGGGGCCAGCCATGAGAAAATTTGGGGAAGAATGTTCCAGAGGGAACAGTAAATACAAAGACCTTGAGATAGCAACAAACTTGACATGGTGGAAGAATACCAAGGAGGCCCATGTGGCTACAGACAAACAAATAAGAGGAAAAGTAGTGGGAGATGAGGTAGAAGGAAACCAGAGGCCAGATTACGTAGGGCTGTGTAGTTACCCATCACCAGTCTGTCCGTTTGTCATACTGTGGGGGCTTGCTTGTTGCTGTGATGCTAGAAGCTATGCTACCAGTACTTCAAATACCAGCAGGATCACCCACTGAGAACAGGTTTCAGTGGAGTTCCCAGACTATGACAAACTAGGAAGAAAGGCTTGGTGATCTATTTCCAAAAAGTAGTCAATGAAAACCTTATGGATCACAACAGAACATGTCCAACATTGGTCACATCATCAGGAAGGATCAATCACTAGAGAAGGACATCATGTTTGGTGAAGTAGAGGGTCAACGAGGGCAAAGGAGGCCCTCAGTGAAATGGATTGGCACAATAGCTGAAACGATGGACTCGAATATGCTGGTGACTGTGAGGACGACACGACACGGAAATGCTTTGTCTGTTATACATAAGGTCACCATGAGTTGGAGTCAACTTGATGGCAGCTGACAACAGCGTGTAGTTAGTTACCAGACAATATGTATAGTACGGAAACCCTGGTGGTGTAGGTGTTAAGTGCTACAGCTGCTAACCAAGAGGTCGGCAGTTCGAATCCACCAGGTGCTCCTTGGAAACTCTATTGGGTGGTTCTACTCTGTCCTGTAGGGTCAGTCCTATAGAGTCACTATGAGTTGGAATCTACTTGATGGCAGTGGGTTTTTTATATATATATGTATAATATGATCCATTCATGTAAATATAAAGGTTGTATGTTACACACATGTGCACATAAGTACCAAGGTCCACAACTACTCATCTAAAACCTTTGGGACTGATGTGTTTTGGAAATCAATAATTACTTTTTCAGCTTCCAGAAAGGTAATATATGTATATACCATCTAGTACATAGTATATGGAGCCCTGGTGGCTCAGTGGTTAAGAGCTTGGCTGCTAACCAATAGGTTGGCAGTTCAAATCCACCAGCCACTACTTAGAAATCCTATGGGGCAGTTCTACTCTGTCATATAGGGTCACTATGAGTCGGAATCAACTCAATGGCAATGGGTGGTATTTAACACTCCTAGAGAAGTCTGGGGACAACATCTTGCCATCAAACATATTAACATTTCTGCAACAAAAAATATATGTGATAAACAAACACTATGCGTAGCTCCATATCAAGTCAGACTTTTGTATCTGGATTTCAGAACTGCAGATACAGAATTATGGACCCGTAACTGCACCTGTGTAGAAAACTTCTGGAAGCATCCCAAGTGACTGTGAACAATGGTTGGATGAGTGAGACTGGGGATTGGTGGCAGTAGTGTCTTTTATTCTACTTTGTACTGTTCTGAATGTCTGAACTTTTTTTTTAACCACGTACTGTTTGTCATTGAAATTGTACCAGTTCAAAAACAAAAAATAAAATGCGGTTTCTAACGTTTTTATTCACGTAGCCTTTGTGTATTCAATAATATAGATGGTGCAAAGGGAAAGTATTTAAACCAAAAAAAAAAAAAAAGTGATAGAAAAGATTTTTAATGTGCATTACAAAATTGCTTCTAAATTTGAGTGCTTTTGGTCCTGACATTCAACGTTAACTGTGTCCTCTGTATGCATCTCAGATTATTTTTCTTTTAAATGTGCTTGTGGACTGGAGAGAGTCATAGTATCAAAATGATTCTGTAAGGAATAGGAAAGTTGATTTCTACAATTTTCAATATAAAACATATTCTTCAGATTTATGGTAAACCACGTATCCTAATGTTCCAAGAAGTTCCTTCTGTTTCCTTATTGAATGTGGCCCACTCTCAGGACTCGTGCTTGTTTCTGTTTTGTTTTGTTTAAGGCAGATCTGTGGGGTTTTTTTTTTTTTTCTGTTTTGATAACAGGATGTCATGCTTGTGATAAATACTTGCCTGAAAGAGATTTATAATGTACAAGCCCCTAAAATATTTAGACATTTTAAAATTGCAATTTGCAACCTCTCCATTTCCTACCACTCTACCCCAACAGAAATTCAGAGAGATGTATTTAGCAGACGCCACGTGTCATGGTGAACGTTACTGGCCGTGTGGCTGGAAACTGTAATTAGCCATGCCTCACTGATTCACACGTAAGTCGTCCTGAGGTTTATTATCCCACTGGAATGTTAATGAATACAAAATACTCTGAGAGATTTTCTTTTTATCTTGCTAAAGTACATATGGTAAGGGGGAAAAAAGACCTTTAAAGTAATTAATGACAAAATGCTTCGTATATATAGCTAGACTTTTGATTTTTTGAGCAGCGATTAGACTGTATAATTTATTGCAGTCTCTTCTCTATGAAGCACACAGTGATTACACAAACATTAATTAATAAAGCTTCAGGACCCCTGCCAGGTAAATGTTAATAAACCCCTGGAGTCTCACCTTCTCTGACCTTTGCTTCAGTTTCCAAGTAAGAAACTAGCTGACTCAGATGCTTCCATGCCATGGAAAACAAAACGGGCATTTAAGCAACATTCAGAGTCCAGGTGTCATTTACGAGTAACGTTTTCTCATGAGCCTAGTTGAAAATAAAAGCGATTTAAGGAAAACAATTTTTTTTTTTTTTTTTCATCTAGCAGGGATTTTCCTCGTGAGGAAACTAAACCAAACACAAACTGAAAGTATGACTTAACTGGGCCTGCTCCTGCATTTAGGGTCACCAAAGCATACTGTAAATGGAAATCAGATTGCTTTAGAATCCAAGAACAAACTCTACTTTTGACCTTTAGAAAGCTCATGATGTATATGACCACAAAATAAACAAAATAATTTCAAAGCAAATTCGTTGAGTGCACCTGACCTTTGAAACAGAACAGATGATGGTAATCAGATTTGTACAACGTTAATCTAGCTGAGCCTCCTTCTCTCCACGTATTCTTTTAAATATCATAAAAAAGAGTCTCACAACAGGAGAGCTTTCAAATAGACATAGATTTAGAAAGGGAACCGAATGTGTGGCCTTGCTTCAAACAATGAAGAGTAGCTCAGATGTGTAAGCAAGTGAGCGTTAGGACTGTAAACCGACATACTGTGCTCCTAAAGAAAAGAGACTCTTTAAAATATTAACCCAAGCACATGCAGGCTGCTTCTCAACATGACAATAAAACATGGCTTGAGTCCTGATACTATGTAAGGTACCTCCGGGGCAACTTTGAGTTGAAGATGGCCTGTAAATAAAAATATAGAGACCAAAGATTATTAGTGATTACCAGAGGTGGGAGAGACGGAAAAAAGGTGTCATTGTTTAGAAGGCCTTGAGTTTCTATTTACGGTGATAAAAAAATTTGGTAACGGATATTGGTGATGCTTTCACAACACGATTTATGTATTTGATGCTACTAAGTTATATAAGTGAAACAGACTGAATTGGCCAATTCGGTGTTATAGATATTTTTACAACAAAGAGAGACAAAGGCCTGCAAATTATAAAAAGGCATTCCATCTAAGCGCTTCTTCTGCTTTTGTCCAGCCACAGCACTCCTGAATCTTGGGCTTTGAATATTTGAGCTATGACCTTTCTAGAATAGCCTGTTAAGTGATTTGATATTGATGTGCTTGTCTGCCCAACATGCTCTCAGCTATCACTTCCTTTTGGAGAACCAACTGGACCCCATCCCAGATTAATCCTGCTCAATCCGAGTGGTTTTGATGGAACTCACCAGTTTGTTCCAGCCCAAAGTGGGAAAAAAGGAGACAGGTCACAGAAAACAAGCTTGACCAAAGCACTCTATGCTACTTGGCCATAGTGGTTAGTTCAGGGATGGACCTGTGATCCAGAGTGAGCCAATCTCCTCAAGTGTTTTGCCAGGGAAATAAAGAAACATGGCGCCTCTTTCGCCAGGATCGTAAACTGTAATAATAATACAGGCCTGGGACTCCTGACTATCTGGCCCACCCAGGAATCAAGTCAAACAGGGGCAAGCAGAGCTGAGAGATGGAGAGAGGAATGGGGCCCAGCTGGCACTGCACCTCAGAATCCCATTGTGCCTGAAGACTCAGCATATGCTGGTCACAGTAGCACTCCCATTTCCAGGAATGGAACACACCATCCATCTCCCGCCTTGTCTCTAAGCTTTGTGAGAGCTACAAACTGAGGGGGGAAATGCATTCAAAACAGAGGGAACAGTGTGTGAAAGGCAAATAGCTATAAAACAAGGTGGTTTAATGTTACTGGAGAGGAGACTACGGGAGAGAGGTTAAAGATGAGACTGGAGCCGCCAGCAAAAGTCAAATTATAAAAAAGGAGATAAAACACTCTGTTGAACCTAAGGCAAGGCTTGGTCTGATAAGCAACGGGAAGCAAATGAGATGATCACTTGCAGGTGATGTGATCAACACTGAGTTTTAGAGAAAAAAAATCTTTCTGGCAGCATTGTGGAGGTTTGGTAGGAGTGCGATATGACTCCAGGCAGGAGATCAGTGAAGAGGTCGCTATTAACAATAAGACCCCCCCCCCTTTTTTTTTTTTGGCTTATCAAATGACCAAGGAATTAAAAAAAATAAAAAAGCAAAACATGATACACTGATGGTAAGGGAATAAAATGGCAAATTCCTAAAAAGCTATTGGCAATATGCAAATCAGGTAAGAACTTTTAAATGTTAATGCAAAAAAAGTTTAAGTCCTTTGACCCAATTATTCTATTTCTAGGAATCTGCATTAAGACAGTAGAAATGCAGACGAAAGTGTATATGCTCAGTAACGTTCCCTGTAGCATCCTCATTTCTGAAAATTTTAGACACTATTTTAATGTTCAGCAAAAACTGTAATGGTTAAATAAATGAAGTATGTTACTGTCATTTAAAATGTTTTTAAAAAATACTCAATGACATAGAAAATTGCCCAAGGAATAATGTTAAATTAAAAAGCAAAACCCATAAATACATATATGGTATGAGTCCAGTCTTCAGAAAGGTAGATGCATTTAAAATCTGGAAAATACATAAAAATGTAATTGCTACTTATCTCCAGGTGGTGGGATTGTGGGTATTTTTTTCACCTTTTTCTTTTTTTAATATCACTATCCTATCATGAACAGGCATTACTTTTGCCAACAAGTGTTAGGCTGAACCATTTGAAATTGCTAAAACTGACTCCAAAAATGGTAATTCTTTATGATTCAACCCACTTTGAAAATACATAAAGTCAAATAAGAGACAGTCATTAAAAATGCCCTTGCATTTGATGCCAAGTAACAGAACTAAAATAATAACAATAACTTAAAAAGAGAAAAGGCATAAAGGATATTTCAATGATATGTAACTTGATGATTGACAAAATTATGGAATAGGACAGATGAATAAGGAAGAGTGTCTAGGAAATAGGAGCTAAATTTTTACACTAAGAACATAGGTGAAGGCAGTGGTGACGAAGAATATTCAAAACACCTGTTTGGTAGCTAGCCTCTAGGATAGTTGCCTCCTGGTATTCACACCCAGGGGTAGTCCTCTTCCTCACTGTATGAGGTTGGTGTCAATGTGACCAATACTGCAGAAGTGACGGCATTCCACTTTAGAGACTGCATTGTATAAGACCCAGCAGCTTCCATCTTGCTGTCTCTCTCATCACTTGCTCTCAGAGGTGCCATGTTGCCATGAGCAGTCTGTGGAGATGCCCACAAGTTGAGGAACTCAGGTATCCGGCCAGCAGCCAGCCAGGGACTGAGGTCTGACAAGAACCACATGAGTGAGCCAGGAATCGCATCCTCAGCCCCAAACTTTCAGAGAAATGTGGCCCTAGCTGACAACATGACTGTGCTCTCTTGAGAGACCCTGAGCAAGAAGCACCTAGCTAAGCTGTGCCTGGGTTCCACCCCACAAAAACTATGAGATAATAAATGTTTGTTGTTTTAAGCTACTAAGTTTTGGGGTAATTTTTTATACAATAAATCATTAATTCAACCAATTTTGAGTAATTTGCTGGTCTGAAAGGAATATTCTGTGAGGGCAGGAGTCATGTCTTTACAGGGCTCTACTGCATGTGGCACGTGGGTGATATTCGATACATACACATTGCAAGCTGGAAAGGTAGAAAGGAGGCTGGAAAAGCTGGCAAAATAGTACACTTCTATTGGGGACCCACTTAAGGGTCATAAGATATAACTGTTCAGAATAAAGATTTATTTGAAAAGAAATGTGGTGAATGACTATACGGCTTGATATTACTTTACGGATTCATATTGCTTATAAGCAGACTTTAATAATCTTATGTGCTTTAGAAGCCCATAAATCCCAAAAAAACTCCCAGATTGTATAGTTCTAAACCTGCAGCTTATTTTCTTTCATAGAACAAATTTGGAAAAGCATGGACCAAAAAATTTTAAATTACAGACAGGTTTAGCAAGACATTTTTCTCCAAATTCATGTCAGTACTTTAGGTAATTGGTAGCTAGCAATTTTCCACCAGTTTTTCTTGTTCCTTTGTACTATTGTTGACCTTGGTTTGAAGCCTAGAGTTGGAGAAATTCAAGTTTTTATAAGACTTTTTACCAATTATATGATGCAATAGTCAATCTAGTAAAATTCTACCTTCTGAGCTAAATTCTTAACATCCTTTATCGCTCTATAAACAACTGATCGAGCCCAATAATGCTTGGATACATGTTAGAGCCAAGGAGGAGTGTGCCACGTAAAAAGATCAGCCCATTGAAACCTTCATGTACCTCAGCAAGCCTCAGGTTTAAATGGACTGATTTTCTTTATTACAATGATGCCTGGTCTCTAACTGGTTTGTTACTGAGCTAATCTTATAAATACATACAACTCCCCCTCCCCTAGGTTTTACAAAATCAACTCATATTCTTTTCATCACAATGGGCTCAAAGAAAAATACAGGCAATTTGTGAGTCTCTAGAAACACACCACATGCCTGGTGAGAATGAAATCAGAAAGTCTGAGGTGTCTTCAGAGTTCCTTTCATTAAAAAGTAATAAAGCAAAATCTTGCATTCTAGCCAAATGTAAACAAAGTTCACATGAAACATTTGTCTCTGGGTAGAATTTTTATTTTATTATTATTTTTTTTTATTAGAATCACAAAGGCTGAGAAAAAGGCAAGAAGGTTAAGGAGTTAATCCATTGTTCACCTAAGGAGGGACTGGATCATCCAAATCCTTCTCATTTACTGTAGAATCTAGTTTCATGTGACATTTCCTCAGCCACCCAAATCTCACAGCTCTTCCTTCAGAGATAACCTAAATAGGAACAGCAAATAAGAGTTTCCCCTTAAAGAATGACTGATTTTTCTTGATTGAATATAATTTCATAATTCACATTGATACTCCTTATGCTGCTTCCATACAATTTGATACTTCCAAATATTGGAATACAGTCAGCGTTACTGTCTAGACTTCATTTAACTAAACCGTATCGGATAGCTTTTACCTCCTTCCAAAAGAAACGGTAAGGGGAAAAATAAAAGAAATAGGGGGAACATCTTTGACCTTACATCTTAACTATAATTAAGATATCACCATCAGTAAATAAAATGTGCATTAACACCACAAACTCATCTACACTGAAAAGAAAATAACTGGTATTTGTGACCCCTTTATTGCAGTCAGACAGAAGGACGCCCTATTCTGTGCCCTTTGGTAAAACATTAGGCTTTCTGTGCCTAGGTTTCCTGGTCGCTAATGGTATAACAGCTCCTACCCTTAGGACTGCTGTGGGGACTAACTGAGATTATGCAACTTTGCCACTACAGCACAAGTGGTATAATTTGTAACATCTCCCAGGCGTGAATAGAATCCTTTGGACTTTCTTTTTCAAAAGGATTTTGTATTTCTTAGCTCATTTCTGCCTCATCACCTAAAAACCCAAAACTCATTGCTGTTGAGTCAATTCTGACTCATAGTGGCCCTATAAGACAAAGCAGAACTGCCCCATGGTTTCCAAGGAACAGCTGGTAGATTTGAACTGCTGACCTTTTGGATAGCAGCCAAGCTCTTAACCACTACGCCACATGGCTCCCATCACCTAAAGCAAGCATACGAAAGGGTTTTTGTTGAATTGTTTCAGATTTTGAATTATAAGCAGCTACCGAATTGCTTTAAGATGCACCAGGCAACAACCTGACACGGCTGTGTGGGTGAGTGTGTGTGAAAAGGAAAATATACATATATGTAGCTGCATATGCGTATATGAAAAACCTCAATGATACACTTGGTACAGAAGAGCAGAGGTATCAATCTCGAGACAGATTCCTTGCACATTGATACATTCTGTTTTTCTGGTTGGAAGAAGACATGAGTATTCATATACACAATCATGGCTGAGGAAAAAAACAAAAGGTGCGTTGTTAGCACTTCACCTTACCTGTGAGCTGCCCTTTCTGCCGCCAAAACAGCTAGTGCTGAGCATTTTTTCCTCTGCCCCGTCTCTTTAGAGGCTTCCTTCCTCCTTCCCTGAAAGTAAACTGGAGCAGAGTTCACATGAGGTGGAAGAGTGAACCAAAGAGCTCAGTCCCTGAAGTACCTTTGATTTGTCTTCAAATCCAAACCCTGCTACTTCCTAACTATAACTGCAGGTCAGTTACTTATCCCCTCTGGGCTCAGTTTTCCCATTAGTAAAATGGGAATAATGAGACTAGCTACCTTCATAGGCTGTGATGGGTATTAAATGAGGGGATGTATATAAAGCACAGTGCCTAGCACATAAAAGACACTCAACGAAGTGTGCTGTGGTTGATGACATTGCTTGTATGAAATAGGAGATAGGTCCCAGCAGCTGCAGTGTGTAACGAAGACCCAGATATAACAAAGGCTTAAACAAAACAGAATTTATTTCTCCTTACTCAGAACTGATATGGCAATTGTAAGGAGTCAGGGATCCAGGCTCCTTTTATCTTGTTCCCAAACCAACGAAACTGGTTGCCATCAAGTCAATTCCAACTCATAGCGACACTATAGGACAGAGTAGAACTAGCCATAGTCAGGGCCAGGTTAAGGCAAGGGAGGCCCTAAACACTGATAATTTTTGGTGCCCCTTCTCTGCTTACTCACGCATTTGAATGCAATATGAGTTATATATATATATATACGTGTGTGTGTGTATATCTTAGCTACCCATGATGTAACTTGGACACAAAAGTGGTGAATGCCATTTCAGCAGAATGAGATGAACTGGATTCTAAAATTTTTAGCAGATGCAGGGTGCTAAGATTTTTACTATATACCACATTTTTCTACAAAAAAAGAATATTCTACATATTCTACAACAAAGAAAATGAGCCAGCGAACTTAGCTGTTTCAACAGTGTAAAATTCTGTTGATTTTCCACAAAGAAAAATTGACTTTCACCAATTTTGCTTTAAACAGCTCATACTTCAGTTTTGATGTTTGTTTCATAATAAATGCTATAATTATAAATGAACAAATGAAAAGGTGTCATCCAATAAAATTTAATGATCAGAAAACAAATACTACAACAAATTACTATGTTTTATTTTTAGATAAATCTTTCATCTGTAACATATTATAATGAAAAACATTTCTATTTTCTGCTCTTACAAATTCTCAATGATTTCATCACAGTTAAGCTGTCAAACAATATCTACTTCCATGCACAATAAGGATAATGAATCGAGTCTTTCTTGAATCACTGTTGTACGCTGAGGGTTTTTGAGTCTCTTTAGGGAAGAAAACGAGCGTTCTGTTGTGCAGTTTGAGATCATTAAAGTTAGGAATATGCATAAAGCAATTTCAACATTGGGAAATACATATCGTATTTTATCTTCTAATATGGAATCATACATGCCTGTGTGAGTAAAATTTGTCTTTCCTGAATCTGTAATCTTAGCTCCCCTGTAAGAATGAAATTGTACACTTCTCCGTGAAGGTCTGTATTTAATTTATCAAGATAAGCTTGCACTAATTTCTTGGATGCCTTCATGCATTCTTCACCAGTGTGATATTTGATGCTATGTATCAACTTTTTTTTTTTTTTTTGGCTAGGTCATGGTTCTCAGTATCATGTAATTATCCTCCATTTTGTGATGTAATCATCTCCATGATGTGACCTGATGTGATCAGCCAATCAATTGTAAGGGAAGTTTCCCCAGGGGTGTGGCCTGAGGAATGTTCGGGTAAAGCTCACTTGCTTGCTCTGAATCCTGTTTTGGGCTTATCATCATCTGAACTCCAGTTCTTGGGACTTGAGGAGCAGCTTGTCATCTGACCTGCTGAGTTTGGGATTCGCTGACTTCCACAGCCCTGTAAGCCACCAGCCTGCCCTCAGACCTGCTGATTCTTGGTTTGTCAGCCTCTGCAACCATGTGACTCAGGAGAAGCCTCCAGCTGATACCTGACCCTCAGACTTTGGGACTTTCCAGCCTCCACAACCATGTGAGCCATTTTCTTGAGGTAAATCTCTCTCTCTCTCTCTACATATATATAATGTGTATATATATATATATATACACACACACACACACACACGGCAGTGGGTAGTGGGTATATATATGTATATATATAACCCTGAACTTGTTGCCATCGAGTTGATTCTGACTCATAGTAACCCTACAGGACCGAGTAGAACTGCCCTATAGGGTTTTCCAAGGTGCAGCTGGTGGATTCAAACTGCCAGCATCTTAGCCGTTTTGGTTAGCAGCTGAGCTCTTAACCACTACACCACCAGAGCTATATATATATATAATTTCATTAGTTTTGCTTCTCTAGAGGACCCAGCCTAAGACAATCAGGTATAGCCACATTCTGTAAAATGGAAAATCTATTTGAAAGAACTTCATACACTTCTGCCCTTCTTTTCATGCAAGGTTCAAGTATGATGGTGCAGTACGTGGTGCCTGAAATAGATCTCTTCACTCAATGATTCTTCTGGAACACTTGCATCATTCACTTGTTTCTTTCTAAAGCTTCTGCAACAGTGAACTGCTTGATAATCAGTATTTGGCAGTATTTGCTTTGTGGTATTTTCAAAGCCTTCTCATAAACAATGTAAATACCCTGTTAATGACTGGTAAAGATCTGTGCATGTCTTTAAAGTTACTTCTGAATCTTAGCAAGCTTGACTCATCCCATGAAAATGCTGCAATATATTATTCACATAACTAACATAAATACATACTCTAGTGTCCACATTTTGACAGCGATGTTTTCAGCTTCTTTTTGGTACCTCCTTTTCGTGTCTGGTCTTCAGCAATATTTTCTAAGGCATCCAGAACCTGAGTGGTGTACAATTCCAAGATTTTACTTGTTGCTACAGCATGCACTTTCCAACGTGTATTAGAAATACATTTTAATACTCAATCATTGCCTAAATATGTTTAAACAACTGCCCATCGGTGAATAGAGACAGGAAAAAATGTGTAGAGTAACTGAACATCAGGAAAAAAAATCAACTGCTTCTGGACAACTACCTACTGTGCTATGGCTCCTACAACATTAAATGAAGGCACAGCACATGGTGTGAAAAATTGCACATTCATTACATTCTAAAATTTTCCATTGCATACCTTTAAAACACCTTGACATATTGACAGCATTGTCATAGGACTGGCCTCTGCACTTAGAAAAATCAATTTTGCAAACTTCACACAAATGTTGAAGTACTTGATCTGCAAATTCTTCACAGGCATGACTTTTTAAGCTAGTAAATGTTGTAAATCACTCAAAAGGTTTTGCATTTGTTGGAGATATGTATCTTAAAACAATACTTAGCTAATCTGTATGAGAAAGATCAGGAGTGGAATCTACAGACAAACTGAAATATTGGGCTATATTTATTTCTTTAAAAATAGTTCAGGGCGGAGCCAAGATGGTGGAATAGGCAGACGCTTCCGGCGAGCCCTCTTTACAACAAAGACCCGAAAAAACAAGTGAAACGAGTATATTTGTGACAAGCTGGGAGCCCTGAGAATCAAGGCAAGCTTAGACAATGAACTGAGGGGCAGGGGGATGAAGAGACGGTTCAGAAGTGAAGAGGTGTTACCAGACCTGAATTGCGGGAAGCCCTCAGGCACCATTCCCAGAGTGGTGGCAATGGCGGGCTGGTATTAGCATTTGGCCGCAGTTTCCTCAGGGAGAAGGAGCCAGCCACACATTCCACTCATACCTGCGGAACCTGAGGAGAACGGCGCTTGGTAAAAGCTAAGTACTTGCGCATATTTTACCTCACCACCCCCCACCCCCAAGCTGGCTTCAGCAGCTGAATCCCTGGGCCTGAGATAGGCCCTGTTGAGCACATAGTGCCATCCTCCCAGCCTTGGGGAAGGAAAAAATTTGCAACCGGGGGGAAAAGATAATTTGCTAGCTCCATTTACCAGGAGAGCTCAGGACAGAAGCGGCTCCTGTCCAGGCATAAACCGTCTGTGGACCTTGAGCAGCTTTCCCTTCTTCATGGACATGTGTGGACCTATTTCGGGAGAATAGACCCTTGTGGACAAACTCCAACCTTTTCAGCTATGCGGAGAAAAGGTGGGTGTTTGATGTTTGACAATGCTTTGCCTATTAAACAAAGTCCCCACCGACCCACATCAGGGATCTAAGGACTGTTGGCTCCACTCAGGTCACCCAGCCACCCGTGACAGGGGCCAAAGATAACTGGTATCTCCCAGTCCTTACAACCAAAAACTTTGGGTGGCCATGGTCTGTTTGGAGAACCCACCCACCTGCATGCTCTAGGGAACAGGGACGCATTTTCCTTAGAGGCCCACTGCTGCAATCAGATACCTGTATATGCACGAATCACCCCTGCCCCTCTAAGACTGTAGGACAGAGCCTGTACCACACACTTGATGATCAGCTACCTAGAAACCTGAAATGAATTCATGAAAGAAAACTGAATGGACTCCTAGGCTGATACACCTGATAACAGCTCTAGCTATCTGGGGACAGGACATCAGAGCTCCAAAGGCAAAAATAATCAAGCTAGCTCACTCAAGCAACCCATAGGGGTATACCAAAACAAAACAAAGCAAGCAGCTACAACACAGTAAGCAAGCATAAACTAATACAATAACTTATAGATTGCTGGAGACAACAATCAATATCAAGTCACATAAAGAAACAGACCATGATCACCTCATCAGGCTCTCAAAACAAAGAATCCAGGGATCTTCTAGATGAAAGTGCATTCCTGGAATTACCAGAGCCAGCATTACAAAAGTTTAATATACAGAACCCTTCCAGACATCAAGAAGGAAATGAGGCAATACGCAGAACAACCCAAGGAACAATAAAGCAATTGAAGAAATTAGAAAGACTATTCAAGAAAATAATGAAAAGTTTAATAAGCTGGAAAAATCCATAGACAGACAGCAATCAGAAATTCAGAAGATTAACAATAAAATTACAGAATTACGCAACTCAATAGAAACTCAGAGGAGCAAAATTGAGCAAGTAGAAGCTAGAATTTCTGAACTCGAAGATAAATCACTTGGCACTAATATATTTGAAAAAAATTCAGATAAAAAGAATTTTAAAAAATGAAGAAAACTTAAGAATCATTTGGGACTCTATCAAAAGAAATAACCTAAGAGTGATTGGAGTCCCAGAACAGGGAGGGATAATAGAAACTACAGAGAAAATTGTTGAAGATTTGTTGGCAGAAAACTTCCCTGATATTGTGAAAGATGTGATGTTCATCAAACTCCACATAAGGTAGATGTTAAAAGAAAGTCACCAAGACATATTATGATCAGTCTTGCCAAAACCAAAGATAAAGAGAGAATTATAAGAGCAGCAAGTGATAAACGAAAAGTCACCTACAAAGCAGAGCCAATAAGAATAAGCTCAGACTACTCGGCAGAAACCATGCAGTCAAGAAGGCAAAGGGATGACATATTTAAAAAATTGAAGGAAAAAAATTGCCTGCCAAGACTCATATATCCAGCAAAACTGTCTCTTAAATATGAACGTGAAATTAAGACATTTCCAGAGAAACACAAGTTGAGGGAACTCATAAAAAACCAAACCAAAACTACAAGAAATACTAAAGGGAGTTCTTTGGTTAAAAATAAAAAAAGGTTAGAACACCAATAATATCGGGTATCAACTCAAGACTAGAACACTGGGCAGAGCAACCAGATGTCAACCCAGACAGGGAAATCCAAAAAAACAAAGCAAGATTAAAAAAAAAAAAAAAGCCCAACACAGGGTAACGGCAATGTTATTATATTAAAGAAGACAACATTAAAATAATAAAGAGGGACTAAGAAATGTAATCATACACCTTCCATATGGAGAGGAAGATATGGTGACACAAAGAAATAAAAGTTTTAAATTTAGAAAAATATGGGTAAATCATAAGATAACCACAAAGGAGAAAAACTATCCTACTCATCAAAATAAAATACAAGGGGAAAATACAGACTCAGCAGAAACAAAATCAACAACAACAAATATGAGGAAAGGACAATATATAAAGAAAATCTACTCAGCACATAAAATCAAGTGGGAAAAATAAACTGTCAACAACACACAAAAAAAGACATCAAAATGATAGCACTAAATTCATACCTATCCATAATTACCCTGAATGTAAATGGACTAAATGCACCAATAAAGAGACAGAGAGTGGCAGAATGGATTAAAAAACAAGATCCATCTATATGCTGCCTACAAGAGACACACCTTAGACTTAAAGACACAAACAAACTAAAACTCAAAGGATGGAAAAAAATGTATCAAGCAAACAACAATAAAAAAAAAAGCAGGAGTGGCAATATTAGTTTCTGACACAATAGACCTTAAAGTTAAATCCATCAGAAAGGCTAAAGAAGGACACTATATAATGATTAAAGGGACAATACACCAAGAAGATATAACCATATTAAATATTTATGCACCCAATGACAGGGCAGCAAGATACACACAACAAACTCTATCAGCATTGAAAAGTGAGATACACAGCTCCACAGTAATAGTAGGAGACTTCAACACGCCACTTTCGGTGAAGGACAGGACATCCAGAAAGAAGCTCAATAAAGACATGGAAGAGCTAAATGCCACAATAAACCAACTTGACCTCGTAGACACATACAGAACACTCCACCCAACAGCAACCAAGTATATCTTCTTTTCTAGTGCACATGGAACATTCTCTAGACTAGACCATATATTAGGTCATAAAGCAAGCCTTAGCAGAATCCAAAACATTGAAATATTACAAAGCATCTTCTCTGACCATAAGGCCATGAAGGTGGAAATCAATAACAGAAAATGCAGGGAAAAGAAATCAAACACTTGGAAACTGAACAATACCCTGCTCAAAAAAGACTGGATTATAGAAGACATTAAGGATCGAATAAAGAAATTCAGAGAATCCAGTGAGAATGAAAACACTTCCTATCAGAACCTTTGGGACACAGCAAAAGTGGTGCTCAGAGGCCAATTTATATCAATAAATGCACACATCCAAAAAGAAGAAAGAGCCAAAATCAAAGAATTTTCCCTACGACTTGAACAAATAGAAAGTGAAAAACAAAAGAAACCCACAGGCACCAGAAGAAAACAAATAACAAAAATTAGAGCTGAAGTAAATGAAAAATAAAACAGAAAAACAATTGAAAGACTTAACAAGACCAAAAGCTGGTTTTTTGAAAAAACTCAACAAAGTTGATAAACCACTGGCCAAACTGACAAAAGAAAAACAGGAGGGGAAGCAAATAACCCGAATAAGAAACGAGAGGGGTGATATTACAACAGACCCAACTGAAATTAAAAGAATCATATCAGATTACTATGAAAAACTATACTCGAACAAATTTGAAAACCTAGAAGAAATGCATGAATTCCTAGAAACACACTACCTACCTAAACTAACACAAACAGAGGTAGAACAACTAAATAGACCCATAACAAAAGAAGAGATTGAAAAGGTAATCAAAAAATTCCCAACAAAAAAAAAGCCCTGGTCCAGACGGCTTCACTGCAGAGTTCCACCAAACTTTCAGAGAAGAGTTAAAACTACTACTACTACAGGTATTTCAGAGCATAGAAAAGGACAGAATACTATCAAACACATTCAATGAAGCCACCATATCCCTGATACCAAAACCAGGTAAAGACACCACAAAAAAAGAAAATTACAGACCTATATATATCCCTCATGAACGTAGATGCAAAAATCCTCAACAGAATTCTAGCCAATAGAATTCAACAACATATCAAAAAAATAATTCACCATCACCAAGTGGGATTCCTACCAGGTATGCAGGGATGGTTCAACATTAGAAAAACAATTAATGTAGTCCACCACATAAATAAAACAAAAGACAAGAATCACATGATTTTATCAATTGATGCAGAAAAGGCATTTGAAAAAGTTCAACACTCATCCATGATAAAAACTCTCAGCAAAATAGAAGGAAAATTCCTCAGCATAATAAAGGGCATTTATACAAAGCCAACTGCCAACATCACCATAAATAGAGAGAGCCTGAAAACATTCCCACTGAGATTGGGAACCAGACAAGGATGCCCTTTATCACGACTCTTATTCAACATTGTGCTGGAGGTCCTAGCCAGAGCAATTAGGCTAGATAAAGAAATAAAGGGCATCCAGATTGGCAAGGAAGAAGTCAAAGTATCTCTATTTGCAGATGACATGATCTTATACACAGAAAAGCCTAAGGAATCCTCCAGAAAACTACTGAAACTAATAGAAGAGTTCAGCAGAGTATCGGGATACAAGATAAACATACAAAATCAGTTGGATTCCTCTACACCAACAAAAAGAAGATCGAAGAGGAAATCACCAAATCAATGCCATTTACAGTAGCCCCCAAGAAGATAAAAATAAATAAATAAAAATTTTTTTTTTTATACTTAGGAATAAATCTTACCAGAGATGCAAAAGACTTATACAAAGAAAACTACAGTACACTTCTGCAAGAAACCAAAAAAGACTTACGTATGTGAAAGAACATACCTAGCTCGTGGGTAGGGAGACTTAACATTATAAAAATGTCTATTCTGCCAAAAGCGATCTATACATTTAATGCAATTCCGATCCAAATCCCAACGACATTCTTTAATGAGATGGAGAAACAAATCTCCAACCTCATATGGAAGGGAAAGAGCCCCCAGACAAATAAGGCATTACTGAAAAAGAACAAAGTGGGAGGCCTTACTTTACCTGATTTTAGCACCTATTATACCGCTACAGTAGTCAAAACAGCCTGGTACTGGTACAACAACAGATACATGGACCAATGGAATAGAATTGAGAATCCAGACAGAAATCCATCCACATATGACCAGTTGATATTTGACAAAGTCCCCAAAACAGTTAAATGGGGAAAAGACAATCTTTTTAATAAATGGTGCTGGCATAACTGGATATCCATCTGCAAAAAAATGAAACAAGACCCATACCTCACTCCATGCACAAAAACTGATTCAAAATGGATCAAAGACCTAAATATAAAATCTAAAACGATATAGATCATGGTAGAAAAAATAAGAACAATGTTAGCAGCCCTAATACATGGCATAAAGAGTATAGAAAACATTATAAAGAATGTAGAAGAAAAATTAGATAACTGGGAGCTCCTAAAAATCAAACACCTATGCTCGTCCAAAGACTCCACCAAAAGAGTAAAAAGACTACCTACAGACTGGGAAAAAGTTTTTAGCTATGACATTTCTAATCAGCACCTGATCTCTAAAATCTACATGATACTGCAAAAACTCAACTGCAAAAAATGAATAACCCAATTAAAAAATGGGCAAAAGATATGAATAGACACTTCACTAAAGAAGACATTCAGGTAGCTAACAGATATATGAGGGAATCTTCACGATCCTTAACCATTAGAGAAATGCAGATCAAAAATACAATGAGAGATAGAGGGGGCCAAGATGGCGGACTAGGTGGACGCTACCGCGGATCCCTCTTGCAACAAAGACTCAGAAAAACAAGTGAATCGATCACATACATAACAATCTACGAACTCTGAACAACAAACACAGATTTAGAGACGGAGAACGAACAAATACGGGGAGGCAGTGATTGTTTTCAGAGCCTGGAGCCAGCGTACCAGTCAGCGGATTTTCTGGAAAAACTAGTTTCCCAGTGATGGCTCGGAGACAGCAGTCCATATCAAACCACATAAAGAAGCAGACCATGACAGCTTCTCCAACCCCCCAAACAAAAGAATCAAAATCTTTCCCAAATGAAGATACAATCCTGGAATTATCAGATACAGAATATAAAAAACTAATTTACAGAATGCTTAAAGACATCACAAATGAAATAAGGCAGACTGCAGAAAAAGCCAAGGAACACACTGATAAAACTGTTGAAGAACTCAAAAAGATTATTCAAGAACATAGTGGAAAAATTAATAAGTTGCAAGAATCCATAGAGAGACAGCATGTAGAAATCCAAAAGATTAACAATAAAATTACAGAATTAGACAACGCAATAGGAAGTCAGAGGAGCAGACTCGAGCAATTAGAATGCAGACTGGGACATCTGGAGGACCAGGGAATCAACATCAACATAGCTAAAAAAAAATCAGATAAAAGAATTTAAAAAAATGAAGAAACCCTAAGAATCATGTGGGACTCTATCAAGAAGGATAACCTGCGGGTGATTGGAGTCCCAGAACAGGGAGGGGGGACAGAAAACACAGAGAAAATAGTTGAAGAACTCCTGACACAAAACTTCCCTGACATCATGAAAGACGAAAGGATATCTATCCAGGATGCTCATCGAACCCCATTTAAGATTGATCCAAAAAGAAAAACACCAAGACATATTATCATCAAACGTGCCAAAAACAAAGATAAAGAGAAAATTTTAAAAGCAGCCAGGGAGAAAAGAAAGGTTTCCTTCAAGGGAGAATCAATAAGAATAAGTTCAGACTACTCAGCAGAAACTATGCAGGCAAGAAGGGAATGGGACGACATATACAGAGCACTGAAGGAGAAAAACTGCCAGCCAAGGATCATATATCCAGCAAAACTCTCTCTGAAATATGAAGGCGAAATTAAGATATTTACAGATAAACAAAAGTTTAGAGAATTTGCAAAAACCAAACCAAAGCTACAAGAAATGCTAAAGGAGATTGTTTGGTCAGAAAACCAATAATATCAGGTACCAGCACAATACAAGGTCACAAAACAGAACGTCTTGATATCAACTCAAATACGGTAATCACAAAAACAAACAAATTAAGATTAATTTTTAAAAATAAATAAATAAATAAAATAATACACATAACAGGGAATCATGGAAGTCAATAGGTAAAAGATGACAATAATCAAAAAGAGGGACTAAATACAGGAGGCATTGAACTGCCAGATGGAGAGTGATACAAGGCGATATAGAACGATACAAGTTAGGTTTTTACTTAGAAAAATAGGGGTAAATAATAAGGTAACCACAAAAACGAATATCAACTCCATAACTCAGGATAAAAGCCAAGAAAAACGTAACGACTCAACTAACATAAAGTCAAACACTATGAAAATGAGGATCTCACAATTTAATAAGAAAAACGTCTCAGCACAAAAAAGTATGTGGAAAACTGAAATGGCCAACAATACACATGAAAAGGCATCAAAATGGCAGCACTAGAAACTTATTTATCTATAATTACGCTGAATGTAAATGGATTAAATGCACCAATAAAGAGACAGAGAGTCACAGACTGGATAAAGAAACATGATCCATCTATATGCTGCCTACAAGAGACACACCTTAGACTTAGAGACACAAACAAACTAAAACTCAAAGGATGGAAAAAAATATATCAAGCAAACAATAAGCAAAAAAGAAGAGGAGTAGCAATATTAATTTCTGACAAAATAGACTTTAGACTTAAATCCACCACAAAGGATAAAGAAGGACACTATATAATGATAAAAGGGACAATTGATCAGGAAGACATAACCATATTAAATATTTATGCACCCAATGACAGGGCTGCAAGATACATAAATCAAATTTAACAGAACTGAAAAGTGAGATAGATACCTCCACAATTATAGTAGGAGACTTCAACACACCACTTTCAGAGAAGGACAGGACATCCAGTAAGAAGCTCAACAGAGACACGGAAGACCTACTTACAACAATCAACCAACTTGACCTCATTGACTTATACAGAACTCTCCACCCAACTGCTGCAAAATATACTTTTTTTTCTAGTGCACATGGAACATTCTCTAGAATAGACCACACATTAGGTCATAAAACAAACCTTTGCAGAGTCCAAAACATCGAAATATTACAAAGCATCTTCTCAGACCACAAGGCAATGAAACTAGAAATCAATAACAGAAAAACTAGGGAAAAGAAATGAAATACTTGGAAAATGAACAATACCCTCCTGAAAAAAGACTGGGCTATAGAAGACATCAAGGAGGGAATAAGGAAATTCATAGAATGCAACGAGAATGAAAATACTTCCTATCAAAACCTCTGGGACACAGCAAAAGCAGTGCTCAGAGGCCAATTTATATCGATAAATGCACACATACAAAAAGAAGAAAGAGCCAAAATCAGAGAACTGTCCCGACAACTTGAACAAATAGAAAGTGAGCAACAAAAGAACCCATCAGGCACCAGAAGAAAACAAATAATAAAAATTAGAGCTGAACTAAATGAATTAGAGAACAGAAAAACAATTGAAAGAATTAACAAAGCCAAAAGCTGGTTCTTTGAAAAAATTAACAAAATTGATAAACCATTGGCTAGACTGACTAAAGAAATACAGGAAAGGAAACAAATAACCCGAATAAGAAACGAGAAGGACCACATCACAACAGAACCAAATGAAATTAAAAGAATCATTTCAGATTACTTCGAAAAATTGTACTCTAACAAATTTGAAAACCTAGAAGAAATGGATGAATTCCTAGAAAAACACTACCTACCTAAACTAACACATTCAGAAGTAGAACAACTAAATAGACCCATAACAAAAAAAGAGATTGAAACGGTAATCAAAAAACTCCCAACAAAAAAAAGCCCTGGCCCGGACGGCTTCACTGCAGAGTTCTACCAAACTTTCAGAGAAGACTTAACACCACTACTACTGAAGGTATTTCAAAGCATAGAAAATGACGGAATACTACCCAACTCATTCTATGAAGCTACCATCTCCCTGATACCAAAACCAGGTAAAGACATTACAAAAAAAGAAAATTATAGACCTATATCCCTCATGAACATAGATGCAAAAATCCTCAACAAAATTCTAGCCAATAGAATCCAACAACACATCAAAAAAATAATTCACCCTGATCAAGTGGGATTTATACCAGGTATGCAAGGCTGGTTTAATATCAGAAAAACCATTAATGTAATCCATCACATAAATAAAACAAAAGATAAAAACCACATGATCTTATCAATTGATGCAGAAAA
Organism: Elephas maximus indicus; assembly: GCF_024166365.1. NCBI lineage: Eukaryota > Metazoa > Chordata > Mammalia > Proboscidea > Elephantidae > Elephas > Elephas maximus. The sequence goes on from NC_064838.1 coordinate 66,134,407, forward strand.
GGCATTTGACAAAGTTCAACACCCATTTATGATAAAAACTCTTACCAAAATAGGAATTGAAGGAAAATTCCTCAACATAATAAAAGCCAACAGCCAATATCACTCCAAATAGAGAGAACCTGAAAGCATTTCCCTTGAGAACGGGAACCAGACAAGGATGCCCTTTATCACCGCTCTTATTCAACATCGTACTCGAAGTCCTAGCCAGGCCAATTAGGCTAGACAAAGAAATAAAGGGTATCCAGATTGGCAAGGAGGAAGTAAAGTTTTCACTGTTTGCAGATGACATGATCTTATACACAGAAACCCTAAGGAATCCTCCAGAAAACTACTGAAACTAATAGAAGAGTTTGGCAGAGTCTCAGGTTATAAAATAAACATACAAAAATCACTTGGATTCCTCTACATCAACAAAAAGAACATTGAAGAGGAAATCACCAAATCAATACCATTCACAGTAGCCCCCAAGAAGATAAAATACTTAGGAATAAATCTTACCAAGGATGTAAAAGACCTATACAAAGAAAACTACAAAGCTCTACTACAAGAAATTCAAAAGGACATACTTAAGTGGAAAAACATACCTTACTCATGGATAGGAAGACTTAACATAGTAAAAATGTCTATTCTACCAAAAGCCATCTATACATATAACGCACTTCTGATCCAAATTCAAAAGTCTTATTTTAAGGGGATAGAGAAACAAATCACCAATTTCATATGGAAGGGAAAGAAGCCCCGGATAAGCAAAGCATTACTGAAAAAGAAGGAGAAAGTGGGAGGCCTCACTCTACCTGATTTCAGAATCTACTATACAGCCACAGTAGTCAAAACAGCCTGGTACTGGTACAATAACAGGCACATAGACCAATGGAACAGAATTGAGAACCCAGATATAAATCCATGCATGTATGAGCAGCTGATATTTGACAAAGGCCCAGTGTCAGTTAATTGGGGAAAAGATAGTCTTTTTAACAACTGGTGCTGGCATAACTGGATATCCATTTGCAAAAAAATGAAACAGGACCCATACCTCACACCATGCACAAAACCTAACTCCAGTGGATCAAAGACCTAAACATAAAGACTAAAACGATAAAGATCATGGAAGAGAAATAGGGACAACCCTAGGAGCCCTAATACAGGGCATAAACAGAATACAAAACATTACCAAAAATGATGAAGAGAAACCAGATAACTGGGAAATCCTAAAAATTAAACACCTATGCTCATCTAAAGACTTCACCAAAGAGTAAAAAGACCACCTACAGACTGGGAAAGAATTTTCAGCTACGACATCTCAGACCAGCGCCTGATCTCTAAAATCTACATGATTCTGTCAAAACTCAACCACAAAAAAGACAAACAACCCAATCAAGAAGTGGGCAAAGGATAAGAACACACATTTCACTAAAGATATTCACGCAGCCAACAGATACATGAGAAAATGCTCTGGATCATTAGCCATTAGAGAAATGCAAATTAAAACTACGATGAGATTCCATCTCACACCAACTAGGCTGGCATTAATCCAAAAAACACAAAATAATAAATGTTGGAGAGGCTGCGGAGAGATTGGAACTCTTATACACTGCTGGTGGGAATGTAAAATGGTACAACCACTTTGGAAATCTATCTGGCATTATCTTAAATAGTTAGAAATAGAACTACCATACAACCCAGAAATCCCACTCCTCGGAATATACCCTAGAGATACAAGAGCCTTCACACAAACAGATATACGCACACCCATGTTTATCGCAGCTCTGTTTACAATAGCAAAAAGCTGGAAGCAACCAAGGTGTCCGTCAACGGATGAATGGGTAGATAAATTGTGGTATATTCACACAATGGAATACTACGCATCGATAAAGAACAGTGACGAATCTGTGAAACATTTCATAACATGGAGGAACCTGGAAGGCATTATGCTGAGCGAAATTAGTCAGAGGCAAAAGGACAAATATTGTATAACACCACTATTATAAGATCTTGAGAAATAGTAAAAACTGAGAAGAACACATACTTTTTGTGGTTACGAGGGGGGGAGGGAGGGAGGGAGGGAGAGGGTTTTTTATTGATTAATCAGTAGATAAGAACTGCTTTAGGTGAAGGGAAAGACAACACTCAATACATGGAAGGTCAGCTCAACTGGACTGGACTAAAAGCAAAGAAGTTTCCGGGATAAAATAAATACTTCAAAGGTCAGCGGAGCAGGGGCGGGGGTCTGGGAAACATGGTTTGAGGGGACTTCTAATTTAATTGGCAAAATAATTCTATTATGAAAACATTCTGCATCCCACTTTGAAATGTGGTGCCTGGGGTCTTAAATGCTAACAAGCAGCCATCTAAGATGCATCAATTGGTCTCAACCCACCTGGAGCAAAGGAAAATGAAGAACACCAAGGTCACACGACAACTAAGAGCCCAAGAGACAGAAAGGGCCACATGAACCAGAGACCTACATCATCCTGAGACCAGAAGAACTAGTTGGTGCCCGGCCACAATCGATGACTGCCCTGTCAGGGAGCACAACAGAGAACTCCTGAGGGAGCAGGAAATCAGTGGGATGCAGACCCTAAATTCTCATAAAAAGACCATACTTAAGGGTCTGACTGCGAGTGGAGGAATCCCGGCGGCAATGCTCCCCAGACCTTCTGTTGGCACAGGACAGGAACCATTCCCGAAGACAATTCATCAGACATTAAAGGGACTGGTCAGCGGGGGGGGGGGGAGATGCTGATGAAGAGTGAGCTAATTAAATCAGGTGGACTCTTGAGAGTGTGTTGGCAACTCTTGTCTGGAGGGGGGATGGGAAGAGAGAGAGAGAGGGAAGCTGGCAAAATTGTCACGAAACGAGAGACTGAAAGGGCTGACTCAATAGGGGGAGAGCAAGTGGGAGAAGGGAGTAAGATGTGTGTAAACTTACGTGTGACAGACTGATTGGATTTGTAAATGTTCACTTGAAGCTTAATAAAAATTAATTAAAAAAAAAAAACAACTCTATAGAGCCCCGGCCACAACCGATGACTGCCCTGACAGGGAGCACAACAGAGAACCCCTGAGGGAGCAGGAGATCAGTGGGATGCAGACCCCAAATTCTCACAAAAAGACCATACTTAATGGTCTGACTGAGACTAGAGGAATCCCGGCGGTCATGGTCCCCAAACCTTCTGTTGGCCCAGGACAGGAACCATCCCCAAAGACAACTCATCAGACATGGAAGGGACTGGACAGCGGGTAGGAGAGAGATGCTGATGAAGAGTGAGCTATTTGTATCAGGTGGACACTTGAGACTGTGTTGGCATCTCCTGTCTGGAGGGGGGATGGGAGGATAGAGAGAGTTGGAAGCTGGCAAAATTGTCACGAGAGACTGGAAGGGCTGACTCATTGGGGGAGAGCAAGTGGGAGTACTGAGTAAGGTGTATATAAACTTATATGTGACAGTTTGACTTGATTTGTAAACGTTCACTTGAAGCTCAATAAATGTTAAAAAAAAAAAATACAATGAGATTTCATCTCACTCCAATAAGGCTGGCATTAATCCAAAAAACACAAAAGAATAAATGTTGGAGAGGCTGTGGAGAGATTCGAACACTTCTACACTGCTGGTGGGAATGTCAAATGGTACAACCACCTTGGAAATCTATTTGGCGCTTCCTTCAAACGCTAGAAATAGAACTACCATACGATCCAGCAAGCCCACTCCCTGGAATATATCCTAGAGAAATAAGAGCCTTTACACGAACAGATATATGCACATCCATGTTTATTGCAGCACTGTTTACAACAGCGAAAAGATGGAAGCAACCAAAGTGCCCATCAATGGATGTATGGATAAATAAATTATGGTATATTCACACAATGGAATACTATGCATCGGTAAAGAACAGCGAGGAATCTGTGAAACATTTCATAACATGGAGGAACCTGGAAGGCTTTATGCTGAGTGAAATGAGTCAGTTGCAAAAGGACAAATATTGTGTAAGACCACTATTATAAGAACTCAAGAAATAGTTTAAAACAGAGAAGAAAATATTCTTTGATGGTTATGAGAGGCGGGAGGGAGGGAGGGTGGGAGAGGGGCATTCACTAATTAGATGGTAGATAAGAACTAATTTAGTTGAAGGGAAAGACGGCACACAATACAGGGGAGGTGAGCACAATTGGACTAAACCAAAAGAAAAGAAGCTTCCTGAATAAACTGAATGCTTCGAAAGCCAGCGTAGCAGGGCAGGGGTCTGGGGACCATGGTTTCAGGGGACATCTAAGTCAATTGGCATAATAAAATCTATTAAGAAAACATTCTGCATCCCACTTTGAAGAGTGGCATCTGGGGTCTTAAATGCTAGCAAGCAGCCATCTAAGATGCATCAATTGGTCTAAACCCACCTGGAACAAAGAAGAATGAAGAACACCAAGGACACAATGTGATTACAAGCCCAAGAGATACAAAGGGCCACATGAACCAGAGACTACATCATCATGAGACCAGAAGAACTAGATGGTGCCCGGCTACAACCGATGATTGCCCTGACAGGGAACACAGCAGAGAAACCCTGAGGGAGCAGGAGAGCAGTGGGATGCAGACCCCAAATTCTCATAAGACCAGACTTAATGGTCTGACTGAGACTAGAATGGCTCCAGTGGTCATGGCCCCCAGACATTCTTTTGGCCCAGGACAGGAACCATTCCTGAACCCAAGTCTTCAGACATGGATTGGACTGGATAATGGGTTGGAGAGGGATGCTGGTGAGGAGTGAGCTTCTTGGATCAGGTGGACACTTGAGACTATGTTGGCATCTCCTGCCTGGAGGAGAGATGAGAGGGTGGAGGTGGTTAGAAGCTGGCGAAATGGACACGAAAGAGAGAGTGGAGGGAGAGAGCGGGCTGTCTCCTTAGGGGGAGAGTAATTGGGAGTGTGTAGCAAGGTGTATATGGGTTTATGTGCAAGAGAATGACTTAATTTGTAAACTTTCACTTAAAGCACAATAAAAATTTATTTAAAAAATTGTTGACCAAACTTTATCATTTATTAAGTTTGTTAATTCTTCACACATTGGTTTAGACATATGATGGGTTGCTTTTTCCTGTGTTACCATATTTTGAGATTTGACCTGCTAAAAATCAATCAAACTGGGCAATATGATCAAATCAACCCCCAAAATTTCCATTTTGTGGAGACTCAAACACTTCATTTCTTCCTCGAAATGATAGTCCATGTTCAATGATTGTTATAATGGCGGCAACAATGTGCTGCAAAACGGCTTTCCAATCTGATGTTCTTCATTAATTTGTGTTTCCATTTCATGAGTTTAGCCAAAACCATGTCTTTGGTTTAAATACGACAACATATAATCTCTGTGAATTGAACTGTTTTCATGTTTATCAATCATATTTGAGTTGTGCCAATCGTTAAATCCATCTGTAGCAAACTGAGAATTAAATGATTTAGAACTAAATAGTTTGCAAACAAAGCAATACACAGAGCCAACTGATGGAGAATACAGTAGCTACTCCCGCTTATAATTTCCATCATTAGCTTTACATCCTAGAAATATATTCTGGCTATAGAACCTTGATTGTTTACCGACAAGAAATTTCAAATGGTCTGCTGTGATGCTGACAATCACTTAGCCCTCTTTCAATCCAATAATTAAAGCTATTAGAAGAAAAGTTATTCCACAAAGCAGGATCTGTATTTCTGTTATTTATGGGGTCTGCAGACGAGACAATTTCAGATTCTCAAATAGTTTCACATTCTACACCATTTATTATTATTATTATTACTACAGCAATAAATGGATGCAGAATTTAGAACAAATTCTATTATATTTGTATTTTTAGTAATTTCAGCACTTCCGGTACTAGTACAACGATTTGCATCCATTAAACTAGAGCATTCAATAGAAGACGTCTCTTCCGATTCATTACATTTTAAAAAGGAGGTTAATTTGGAACTGTCTTTAGGGATTCACAAATTTTTTTCTCTTTATCTTTCGTTTTTGCACTCCACTTAGTTGTTGCCATTTCATTTTACCTGGATATAAAATTATGTTACTTTTTAAATTTGGTTCTACTGTAGCAAATAAATTTGAATAATTGAAAATAAATAAAATTTATAAAATTTGTAAAATAAAATTTACATTCAAATTTGGACATTAACACAAAAATTATATTTGAATTTAGTAAGTAAAAAAAAGTATTTGGAAAATGTAATTTTTTTCTTCAGGTCTGGGATAGTCAAAACAAATAGCAATAGTCAAAAGAAATAGTACTTACAAAGCAGTCAGAAATAATTTCTTTTGTTTATCATACCGTATTTGTTGGAGGGCCCTTTACAGGTCTCCACACATATTTTTTGTCTTGAAATAATACTTAAAACTTCCACATTCACTTTCTGTCTTTTGATACTGTGTCTTCACAGTTCATTTGACTACTGCTTTAATACCCAGTGGTATGAGTCAGAATTGACTTGACGGCACTGGGTTAATGCCCAGTGGGGGCGAAAGTGCCTGCAAAGAGCATAATACAAATACAAGGGTATGGTCAATCTGAAGATGCGTTTTGGTTCACTTTGTGCAAGACCAGATATGTCACGAGTCATGTGATTATGGTGCCACCAACACGTTCTTATGTGGTGACAAGAGAGAACTGAATGTGAGGTTATATCCAATTGGTTCAAAAGGAAAAAGAAAATAAAATTGTTATTGTATACAAAATTTATGAAATGGTGTCAATTTCATGTACAGCCTTGTCATTTTCCTTCTACTGTGGTGCTCGCTTTTCCTTGTGTCCTGTCTGCGAGGCATCTACAGGTCTTTGCTTTGGATAAGTGGTATCCTTGTTTTGTTGATGCCCTAAAAAGCACATGCTTATCTTGCCTATCGGTTAATCTATCTCTTTGCCTATAGGGTTTCCAGGGCTGCAATCTTTACCAAAGCAGACTGCCACATATTTCTCCCACAGAGCGGCTGGTAGGTTTGAACCACTGACTTTGGTTAACAGCACTTAACCACTGTGCCACCACGACTCTGCCATAATCAAGTGGTAGCTTTCATCTCTGAGTCCAAGATGGCTGCCCCAGTTTCCACCGCCTTACCCACATATCAGCCTAAGGGAAGCTGGAAATAGAGGGGTAGTTATTTGTTCATTTATTTCTCAGGCTATCTGTTTTTTGCATAACAAACAAACAAAAAACTTACATTGAGAAATTTATTATCGTTCACGGTTTCTGTGGAACAGGAATTCATAAAGGGCACAGCCGAGATGGGTAGTCTCTGCTCCACCATGTTAGGGACCTCAGTTGGGAAGACTTGAAGGTTTGGGGTGACTCAATGACTGTAAGCTGTGGCTATCTTTAAGGCTTCCTACTCACATGTTCAATAGCTGATGCTGGCTGTCATCTGGGACCTCTGCTGGGGCTATCAGCCAGAAGAACACTTCTCTCTAGCCTCTCCATGTGGTTATTTGGGCTTCCTATTTTTTTTTTTAACTGTATAGTGGCTGGGCTTCAGTAGTGAGCAACCCAAAGAGCACCAGGTGGAAGATGCATCAACTTTATGTGACCTAGCCTCAGAAGTCACATGGCATCACTTCTGTCTCAGTCCCAAACCCATCCAAATTCAAGAGGAGGGAACATAAACCCCACCTCTCAATGGAAGGACTATCAAAGACATAGTGTAAAAAGATCATATGGAACAGATGATTATTGTGGCCATTTTGGGAAAATACAATCTTTGATGATCAGCCTATGATCAATACAGCAACATTATGGTGTTGGGGGGCCCAACACCTTTTATCTTGTTGCTCTGCCATTATCAAGTTGTAGTTTTCTTCTCTCAGTCCAAAATCGTTACTCTAGCTTCCACCACTAGGTCAACACCCCCGCTAATGGGAAGGAGGAAAGAGGGAGAAAAGTTGTTAATTCATTCATACTTTCAACAGATATTTTTTGAGTATCCAAGATATTCTAGGCACCGTTCTAGGTTCTGAGTATACAGTGGTCCCTGCCCTTATGGAGATTATATTCTAGTGGAGAAGACAAACAGTAAACGAATATACAATTTGTCCTTGGGTCATGACAAATGCTATGAAAAAGTAAAGCAGAGTAAAGGTACAGTAAGGGTGACAGAGGGTAGATGTTATTTAGATAGGGCAGTAAGAAAAGGCCTCTCTGAGGAGGTGACATGTGAACAGAGACCTCAGTGTTTGGATGGACCAGCCATTCAAGAGCTGAGAAAAGAACACACAGAAGTGGGACTTGCCAGAACACAGGTCTGGCATAGAATAAATATGCTTGGCTTGCTCACAGTACAGCAATAAACCCACATGGCTGAAGTGTAAAGATTCTGTAAGCAAGAGTCACATCATGCCAGTAGGCACTTTGGGCCACAATAATGAGTCTGGACTTGAATCACAGTGCTTTTAAAGCAGTGAGAGTGACTAAACAGATGTATAAATTTTTAAATCTCACTCTGGCCACTGTGTGGAGAACAGATTATAAGAGGGTAAGAGCAAAAATAGAGGCTCTCGTGGTAACCCTGGCAAGGGGTGACAGTAGCTTGATAGGCAATGGGGAGAAGGAGTCAGATTTGCAAGATACTTGGAAGGTGGAGTCAATAGGAACTGTTGATGGCTGTGGGATGTGAAGAAACAGGGACGTAGAGGATGACAATTGTTTTGGCCTCTAATTTGCTTTAGGACTCTCCCTAACCCCCCCAGCCCCACCCCCACCCCGCCCCCCAGCATCCAAATGTAAAGGCAGCATAGTGCAATGGTTCCTATCCCCTGACAGAGGGTGAAGGTCAGAGCGTCAAGACCTTGAGCTCCATCTGTTCCTATCAACAAAGGGCAGAACTAGCCTCACATGCTGAGGCTTAGCTAGCAGAGGAGGGAAGGGGAAGGGAGCAGGAGTGGGCCAGGAGAAGGGAAGGTTGTTCCTGTGGCCTTAGGAAGCCTACATGGCCAGAGCAAAGTACAAAGGAGCCCTGAGGAGATCAGGCCTGATAATGCCCTCCAAATCGTGGACTCTGCTTCGTTTATGCCAGGCGCCCAGTAGGCAATCCCTCAACACCATTGACTACAAAAATGATGTCGTTGGCTGGGCTGCACTGCCACTCATTTGACCAATTATTTATGATCATTCAGCTGATTTCCCACTCTCGTAACGATCTTCAATTTTACTGCAAACGCAATTAGGGCATGCCAAGGCAAATGCTCTACCACCACAAAAATAGATCTCACCTCCCGCTGGGTGCCTCTCTGCACTAAATTTGTGGCTAACAGACTCTCTATTGAAGTCTCAGATAGGGCTACCCTCCCTGCAGATGAAGACGATTGAAGGGAAAGTCAATAGACGAGGGTCAACCCTACCAGTGTAGGACGCAGTCTGCGGTTTGTTTCTTAGCCAACATTGGGCTACCTGCTTCTTCCCCACCATTTTACTATAATTTCCCCCCTTTTTTTTTTTTTTTTCATTTCAAAAACCAAATCTCAGTTGATCCAGAGTGGCAGTCTTGATATTTTTGCACACACACTCTTTTTCTCTTTTATGTTTCACATTCAAGTCAGATTGAGAAATAAAAAGTTTGAGATTACATCCTTTTTCAGTCATACATTTGAACCTTTCTTCTTTAGAATGTCTGTTTTTCCCTTTCCAGATCTTCCCCTAGTATTTATTTCTTCAGAATAAAAATATTCAGAATAGTTGTGGAATATTGCTTCTTAATGTCAGAAGAATTTGCAGGTTAGACCCTATATTTCACTATCCTTCTGAACCAATCCAGTTAGGGGAAACAGGATAATAGCAAGTCAAATCCAAAGTGAGTATAAGGATGGGCCAGCTTCCCTCTGTATTGCACTACACCCGCTAACCTCCATCCCAAGCCAAGCCCTTTGACTCACACATAACCAAGGAAAGCAATCTATGTAATAATTCCAGAACACATTTAGAACGAGAAAAGAACTGTGAGTTCTACAAATAATATCTGGGGTCAAATGGAAAATACTCTTGATGAGTACAGTTCACCAATATTTGATTTATGTTTCTTCAGGACGTTTAAGCAATAGATTTTCTCCCTTACCTTAAAGATCTCTCAAACACAACTTTGTAAATGCATCCTACGTGTGACAGAGAATCCCAAGCCCTTCTCCTGAAGGCCATCTTTTCTAGGGCTTCACTAGTCCTCCCTTAACTATTTTTGGTTTTATTTTTAGGCCATCAATGAAGGGACATCTTGTCTCCTTAGAATTGATTTATTAAATATTTGTGAGTGAATGAATAACTTTGATAGCCATATCTTAGAGAACGAAGACTTGGTTATTTTAGGAAATTGAGAGTCTAGTCCTCAGCCCCTTCTCACTTTTCTACTACCTAAAAAATCCCTTTTCAGCTCTGCTAAACTCTCAGTGCCTTTGAAGCACTAAGTCTCTCTTTACTTATTTATTGCATGTCTAAATCACAGTAAATGGAAAGAGAAAACACACAGCATCAAATTACACCTTCCACAGGCTGACTGTGTGGTTTTAACATATGTTCGCAAATTTTTTGATATTCCTCCTTTCAGTGTGAGCTGGGCCTAGTGACTCACCTCTAACAAGTAGACTAGGTCTATGACCAAAATGTCGGCAGTTCAAATTCGCCAGCTGCTCTTTGGAAACCTTATGGGGAAGTTCTGCTTTGTCCTATAGGGTTGCTATGAGTCGGAGTCAACTTGATGGCAAGAGGTTTGGTTTGGTTTGGGTTTGTGGGCCAGGCCATAAAAGGCATTGCAGCTTCCTCTTTCATCTCTTTTGGATCACTTGCTCTAGGGGAAGCTACCTGACATGTTATGGAAACACTCAAGCAACCCTATGGAGAGGTCTATATGGTGAGGAACTCAGGCCTCCTGCCAACAACCATGTGAGTGAGCCATCTTAGAAGTGGATCTTATGGCCAAAGTCAAGCCTTCAGATGACTGCAGCCCTGGCCAATATCTTGATGGGAACCTTATGAGAGACCTGAGTTAGAGCCGCTCAGTTAAGCTGCTCTAGAATCTCTAATTTACAGAAATTGTGAGATAATAAATGTGCATTGTTTTAAGGTGCAAAGTTTTGAGATAACTTGTTCTGCAGCAATAGAATACTGAAACATGGATACATTACCCTCTTCCCTATTCGATCTTACCTTGGTAACTATACTTCACACTTCCATTTCTGTTAGCTACTCTAATCATGACGGTTTTTATTATACAGAACATCTCCGCAGCATTTAATTGGTTCAAAAGTATATGGTAGTCTTTGTAGCTTTACTATAAGGAATATATTTTAAGTGTTATCACTCTGATAGAAATTAATTATAATAATTGCAACTATCACTTTACAGAACACCCATCGTGAACCAAACACTACTAACATTATTTTATTTCAACATCACCGCAACTTTTGAAGTTGAAAAATAAGTTTTAAAGTTGAAAAATAAGCTTTGAAGTTGAAAAATAAGTTTTGGAGAAGTTCAGCAGCTCACTAATAAATGTTAAAGTTAGAGCTCGAAATCATACTTTTTTAAGAAGATTGAAAATTTCAGGGACTAAATTTTATACTCTTTCGGTGTAACCACAAAGGATTCATTTTTTCCCCAAATTTCTACCTCAAAGAATGAGCCGATTAACACATGTGAACTTTGAACTTAAACATGAATCTTGTCAGACAAGGATTCTATAACATAGTAATCAACAGCCTAAATTAATTATGTTATTGTCATCATCCATTTGGGTTATTTTTACATCCTTGTTAACACATTAGAACATATAAAACTGATGCAAAAACTGTTAATCTCAGTTGTGCCCTGAATTTTCCTCCTGTGGAGAAATTGTTTTACGTTTTAATGAATTTACTGGTACCATTGCTTACCAATTTCATTCTCTATTACTTTCACATAGGCTATAAAAATTGTAGCAAGTTGTTGGAAGAAGTTAATTCAAACATTTACATCATTAAAGGTAAAATAATGTTTCTATAAAAATCTGTCTCAAGTAATTTCTGAAATAAGCTATGTGGAAATGCATTCAGTCTCACCCTTGGTAGATGTTTTTTCACCTTTGTGATTTAGCCCTTCAAAAACCATCTTTCAGATAATTTAGGTCAAAATGATTTAAGAAAAATTGAGATGATTGTTAATTTTTTTTTCTCAACTACTATCATTTCACATATTGTTTGGTGGTGGTGTTTTTCTATCAAGACTGGCAATTAGCAATGGTTTCCTACATTGGCAGGTGAACTATTTTTCTCTAATTTCTAAAAGAAGGCACCCAAAGTTAATTATTTCCAGTAGGCTATATTACTGTGTTTATTTCTCTAACTTAACATTTTCTTAATTTAGCCAAAGACAGAAGTGATTTTTAAAACAATGTGTCTCATTATTTTAAATTCTTATTTACGATTCCTTGTAGTAACAAACTTTTTTTTTTTCACATTATTAATTTGATGCTCTAACTATTCAATTTGTTGAAAAGCAGAGGCTCAGGAAACATTATTTTGTTTTTCTAAAACTGTGAAACTCCTATAGTTTCCTCTTAAAATTCACATGTTAAAAAATTCATCTGTAGTATTTCTGGTACAAATAAAAAATATATATTTTTCCCTATGTAGCTATTAGGAAATCTACAATTTCATTACAAAAGAAATGTAATGACAATCAAACCAAGAAAACCTAATTATCACATAATTAATCCTTCTCCCCCTTTACTTGCAATGGGTCTTTGAAGGACACTCACCATCTTATATTTTGTTATGGAATTATTTATGCAAATGCCTTATTTCCTCCCCTAGGAGACTATACTCAATATAAAAGCAGAGCTGTCATTTCAAATCTCTGAATCTTCTTTAGGTCCGAACAGAATCTCTCAAATTAAAAAGGTCTTTCATGAGGCTTTCAGCCCTATAGGATTCCAGACTCAATATTAACCAAAAAAGCAATGGCTTTGTTCTCTATGAATATTTTTAAACTTATCGTTTATTCATTCTTCCAAGGTATCTATTGTAGACTAGATTTTCATCCCAATTCTTTACTCTCCTATTATAGGATTATACCTGTTATGGGATTGTAGGATTATACCTGCAATTTTGCATTTCTTTCCCATTATTTTTTGGGTTTTGTTTTCCCATTATGAGTTAAACACACTTCTCTTGTTGATATCAGACATGGTCATTGGTATAACTGCTTTGACCAATGAAATGTTAATGCACACTATTTGAGAGGAGGCCTTAAATGTACTTGAAGAGTTTGGCTTGACTCATATTTCTGCTATTCATCATGAGAGGAACATTCTGTGGGTAGCCTCTGGTCCGAACATGGATGAGGTAAATGTGAAGTACATCTGGACCCAACCCGTAGCTTGGATTCAAGCTTACCTGATGCTAGCCAAGCACAGCAGAGCCCCAGCTGAGTATACATCAATTGTTGTCATTGTTATTAGGTGCCCTCGAGTCAGTTCCAACTCATAGCGACCCTACGCACAACAGAATGAAACACTGCCCGGTCCTGAGCCATCTTTACAATCGTTGTTATGCTTGAGCCCATTGTTGCAGCCACCGGGTCAATCCACCTCGTTGAGGGTCTTCCTCTTCTCCACTGACCCTGTACTCTGCCAAGCATGATGTCCTTCTCCAGGGACTCATCCCTCCTGACAACATGTCCAAATTATGTAAGATGCAGTCTCGCCATCCTTGTTTCTAAGGAGCATTCTGGTTGTACTTCTTCCAAGACAGATTTATTCATTCTTCTGGCAGTCCATGGTATATTTAATATTCTTTGCCAACACCACAATTCAAAGGCATCAATTCTTCTTAGGTCTTCCTTATTCATTATCCAGCTTTCACATGCATATAATGTGATTGAAAATACCATGGCTTGAGTCAGGCTCACCTTAGTCTTTAAGGTGACATCTTTGCTCTTCAACACTTTAAAGAGGTCCTTTGCAGCAGATTTGCCCAATGCAATGCGTCTTTTGATTTCTTGACTGCTGCTTCCATGGCTGTTGATTGTGGATAAAAGTAAAGTGAAACCCTTGACAACTTCAATGTTTTCTCCATTTATCGTGATGTTGTTCATCGGTCCAGTTGTGAGGATTTTTGTTTTCTTTATGTTGAGGTATAATCCATACTGAAGGCTGTGGTCTTTGATCTTCATTAGTAAGTGCTTCACTTTCAACAAGCAAGGTTGTGTCATCTGCATAACGCAGGTTGTTAATGAGTCTTCCTCTAATCCTGATGCCCCGTTCTTCTTCATATAGTCCAGCTTCTCAGATTATTTCCTCAGCATACAGATTGAATAGGTATGGTGAAAGAATACAACCCTGGTGTACACCTTTCCTGACTTTAAACCACTCAGTATCCCCTTGCTCTATCTGAACAACTGCCTCTTGATTTATGTAAAGGTTCCTCATGAGCACAATTAAGTGCTTGCTATTGTAAGGCACAGAGTTTGGGTGTAGTTTGTTATACAGAATTATCGCATTGCCCCACTACACACACATACACACACACACACACACGTTAGTTCTATTGTTGTGAAGATTAAATGAGATAATACATTTCAAGCACTTAGTGCATGAAACATCATAAACACTCAGCATAAGTGCTGGTGGTGGTTGTTATTCTGCCTAGCCCTGTTTATGGATATAGACTATAAGTTGAGAGATACAGGCTATAAGTTGAGAAATACAAGGCCCCAAATGTCCAATAATATGTTGGCCACTGCTCTACACAGCAGTGCTATCCACTCCTGCCTAAAATACAGTGTTGTGCACAGCACAGTTGGTTTCAGAGACAAATGAATTTCAATTTCATTTCAGGAAAACTGGGATGCAGTATGGAAAAAATTCTGAGTCCAAGCTCATCTGCTGAGAGGTAGTTTTCTTGAAATCACAGCCAAGTACCTTTCATAGGAGCAAGAGAAGGTTAAAATGTGGGCCATCATGTGATTCCATACATGAAGGACATCATAAGTGAAGAAAGCCAAAGGTCATTAAAAAGAGGAAAAAAGACCAAAATAGCTGTGAGAAGAGACTCTGAAACTTGCTCTTAAACATCGAGTAGCTAAAGCCAATGGAAGAAACAATGAAGTAAAAGAGCTGAACAGAAGATTTCAAAAGGCAGCTCAAGAAGACAAAGTAAAATGATATATCGAAATGTGCAAAGACCTGGAGTTAGAAAACCAAAAAAGGAAGAACATGCTCAGCATTTATCAAGCTGAAAGAACTGAAGAAAAAAATTCAAACCTAAAGTTGTAATTTTGAAGGATTCTATAGGCAAAATATTGAATGATACAAGAAGTATCAAAAGCAGATGGAGTAGTCCTTCCTACACCAACCCTTAACAGGGAAAAGGCCATATTCAGTTCAAGCACAAAGACTGTGAAGCCCAATGGCGAAAAGCCAGATGAATTTGTCTGGCATTTCTCAAGTGCTGCCTGAACTGGGGATGAACTCGGACCTAAAGACTCCGTTGAGGGAGCTGAATAGAACCACAGCTAAGGAAATTGAAGTTGGTGGTGGTTGGAAAGCTATTATAATCTTTGTTCTTATTCTGAAGTCTTTCCAGAAAATCCAAGTTAGGCTAGTACGTGAACTGGAGAAAAAATTCAGTGGAAAGCACGTTGTCTTTATTGCTCAGAGAATTCTGCCTAAACCAACTAGAAAAAAGTCATACAAAAAATAAGCAGAAGCATCCCAGGAACTGTACTCAGACAGCCATGCATGATGCAGTCCTTGAAGACTTAGTCTTCCCAAATGAAATTGTAGGCAACAGAACCCCGTAACATTGGACGGCAACTGGCTTAGAAAAGTTCATTTGGACAAAGCACAGCAGAACAATGTAGAACACAAGGTTGAAACTTTTTCTGGTGTGTATAAGAAGCTCACGGGCAAGGATGTTAATTTTGAATTCCCAGGGTTTCAGTTGTAAACAAAGATGACTAAATAGCCATTCACAGTAAAAAAAAAAAAAGCAGATGGAACAAATATACAGAGTCACTGTACCAAAAGAATTGACTGACGTTCAGCCATTTCAGGAGGTAACATATGATCAAAACCGATGGTATTTTAGGTAGAAATCCAAGCCACACTGAAGGCATCGGCGAAAAACAAGGCTCCAGGAACTGATGGAGTACCAACTGAGATGTATCAACAAACAGATGCAGCCCTCGAAGCTTTCACTCATTTATGCCAAGAAATTTGGAAGACAGCTACCTGGCCAATCCACTGCAAGAGATTCATATTTGTGCCCATTCCAAAGAAAGGTGATCCAATAGAATGTAGAAATTACCAAACAATAACATTAATATCACACGCAAGTAAAATGTTACTGAAGACCATTCGAAAGTGGTTGCAGCAGTGCATTGAGAGGGAACTGCCAGAAGTTCAAGCAGAATTCAGAAAAGGACGTGGAACAAGGAATATTATTGTTAACGTCAGATGGAGCTTGGCTTAAAGCAGAGAATACCAAAAAGATATTTACCTGTGTTTTATGGACTATGCAAAGGCATTCGACTGCGTGGATCGTAACAAATTAGGGTAACGTTGCGAAGAATGGGAATTCCAGAACACTTAATTGTGCTCATGAGGAACCTCTACATAGACCAAGAGGCAGTTGTTCAAACAGAACAAGGGGATACTGCATGGTTTAAAATCAAGAAAGGTGTGCATCAGGGTTGCATCCTTTCACCATACTTACTCGATCAGTATGCTGAGCAAATAATTTGAGAAGCTGAACTATACGAAGATGAATGTGGCATCAGGATTGGTGGAAGACTTCTTGACAACCTGAGATATGCAGACGACACAACCTTCTTGCTGAAAGCTAATAGGACTTGAAGCACTTACTGATGAAGATCAACGACCACAGCCTTCAATATGGATTACACGTCAACGTAAAGAAAACAAAAATCCTCACAACTGGACCGATAAACAGCATCATAATAAACGGAGAAAAGATTGACTTGTAAAGGATTTCATTTTACTTGGATTCCTAATTAACGCCCATGGAAGCAGCAGTCAGGAAAACAAAAGACATAGTGCATTGGGCAAATCTGTTGCAAAAGACCTTTCTAAAGTGTTAAAAAGCAAAGATGTCATTTTGAGGACTAAGGTGCACCTGACCTAAGCCAGGGTATTTTCTATTGCCTCATGCACATGGGAAAGCTACACAATGAATAAGGAAGAAGACCAAAGAAGAATTGATGCCTTTGAATTATGATGTTGGCAAAGAATATTGAATATACCACGGACTGCCAGAAGAACAAACAAGTATGTCTTGGAAGAAATACAGCCCAAATGCTCCTTGAAAGCGAGGAATGTGAGACTTTGTTGTCTCACATACTTTGGACACATTAACAGGAGGGGCCAGTGCCTGGAGAAGGATATCATGCTTGGTAAAGTAGAGGGTCAGTGAAAAAGAGGAAGACCTCCAACAAGATGGACTGACATTGTGGCTACCACAGTGGGCTCAAACATAGCAATTATTGTGAGGATGGTGCAAGACCAGGCAATATTTCGTTCTGTTATACATAGTGTCGCTATGAGTCAGAACTGACTTGACAGCATCTAGCAACAACAACATGCAACTCCATCTAATTATTAATTCAGCTTCAAAAGTCTATCTGCAAAAACAAAAGGTAATTTCCATTCCAGTTGTGCACAAAAATTTATCTCTATGGTTATTCATCTCAGCATTATTTATAGAAGCAAAAATGTTGGAAACAACATAAATGTACAATGATAAGGGAATAATTAAATAAATTTTGATATAGATATACAATGGAAGGTAGTAGGAGGAAAACACTGCATAACACAGAAAGATGTCTATTAGGTTACTTAAGTGAAAAAAACATAGCTACAAAACTATGCTTGTGGTTTGATCTCACCTTTGTTTTAGAAATACTTAATAATGTGAAAAGATAATCTCACGCATCTAAGAGAAATGGAAACAAAAACTACACAAAGAGCCATTTTCATTTATGAGATTGTCAAAGACCCAAAGTTCTATAAGACATTGTATGGGGAGGATTTGAGGAAGAGAAATGCTCATTTACTGCTGGTTTTCGCTGGTAGGAGCTGTAAATTAGTGCAACTTTTATGGATGGTAATTTGGCAATATCTATCAAAACTGCAAATGCACATACCCTTTGACTCAGCATTTAAAATCTTGAAATTTATCCAAGATACACTTGATTATGAATGCAAAGTAACATACATTCAAGGTTAGTCATTGCAGAACTGTGAAAACAACTAAATGAACACTAATAGGGAACTGGTTAAGTAAATTAAAGTTATATCAATACGTTGTAATACTATACCTCATTAAAAAAAAAAAAAAAGAATGCTTTTTGCATTACATGGAAATTCTCCAAGATAGACTGTTACATGAAAAAAAAGCAAGGCACGGGATGGTTTGAACATCAAGCTAGCATTTGGGTGGAGGAAAACGGGAAAAATATATACCTAATTGTGCTTAAAATATCTCTGCCTGAAAGAGCACAGAGAACATTTCCTCTATGGAAGGAAGTCGACAGCTAAGGTTCTGAGAAGGAGGAAGACATTTCATTTTATAACCTTTTAAACTTTTGAATTTTTAACTATGAGACCACATTATTTATTCAAAAATAGTTTATATGTATGTATACACATGTATTTAGAGAAATTAATTGAAAGGACATAAATTATTATCTTAGGGTAGTGAGATAGGTTTTTTTATTTTTAATTCTTGTCTGCTTTTTGCTTAAAGCAATTAGAAAAATCACTAAATTTTTTAAAACATTGTTATTTTTAAAGTAGGAACACAGAGATAATTAGAAGAAGACCGTTTTGTTTTGCTTTGTTTTTTAGTCAACATGGTAGTAAGGATTACATTAATAGAAAGACCTTAGGGAGAATCTGTCAGATATGTTTTGGCCTGAGAACCAGAAAACAAAAGCAGTATTAAATAATATTCAGTATTCATGGTTACCTTAACTCCCAATTGTACCAAGTCAAGGAGAATTGTTTTCTTCCAACAGGTACAAATGGAACAACATAATTAAGTCGCTTGTTCAAAATGTAGAGTCCATCATTCATTAGAGTGCAGTTAAAACAAAGCCGACTTGTGTTTTTTCTGGAATTCAGTCTTCATAAAACCAAAAAAAAAACCAAAGCCAGTGCCGTCGAGTCAATTCCGACTCATAGCAACCCTATAGGACAGACTAGAACTGCCCCATAGAGTTTCCAAGGAGTACCCGGAGGATTCGAACTGCTGACCTTTTGGTTAACAGCCGTAGCACTTAACCACTATGCCAACAGGGTTTCCTCAGTCTTCATAGCGCTAGAAATAGTCCACCACCATAATTATGACTAGCAGATGCCGTACGTTCATATGTAGAATATCGTTAACAAACTGCATTATATCTGAAAGACTGTCTCTCAGAGGAGAAAAATAAAATTGAGGGCAGGTACCTGAACCCTTATCAGTTCACTAATGAACTAGCAAACTCTTCTGTGTAATGGATATCACCATAAGGCCAACTGAGCAAAAGCCAGCAGTGACACTATTATACGTGGAGAAAACAGCTCCCATTGGCACGATCTAAGATAAACCATGAAAAAGAAAGCCCTGAATAATGCAAATTTTAATGTTGACTTTGAAAAGATTTCATTTTTTCTATAAGATAATCTAGGCCAGCAATAGACCTTTACAGATTTGTTAGTATTAAAGGTCTATAGAAGGAAATTGCTTATTTAAAAAAAAAAAAAAAAGGCTGCACAATTTGTATTCTCTTGATTTCACAAAACAGACAACATATCATTCATACCCTCATATTTACCTTTAATACGTGGCTATTCAAGAACAAGGTAGTTCAAATGGGTTTTTCCTTTGCAGGGTTAAAAATAAAATCTTGTCAAACTCAGCAGAGAACTTAAAGAGCACTGGGTAAGATTGGTTTTGCATAACAGGTGGATTTAACATCCCAATTTCTTGAGTGAGATCCAAAGCCTTCACAGTTCTTATTCTCCTCCACCTACAACAGTTGGAATGAAATTCTTGCCTCTGCTTCAGAAGTGAAATAATACATTGGCATTTGATGCTGGGCCTTGATGAGGAACATGGAGGCTAATGATGTCTCTAGAACTCCAACCATTATAAAGAACGTTGAAGCATCTGGACAGTGGATACTCCTGAAAATCATCTTAGGTAACAAGAGGAAGATATTTCTAAGCCACTGCAGGCTCCTTGGGATGGTTTTAAAATATGGCTACAGGAATAATTTGGGAACAGATACTGGTGATGGTTGCACAATATGTAAAAAATGTTGAGTTGGCAAATGTTCTGTTTTATACACATTTTACCACCAAATCCAAATTCCAAAACCGTTGCTGTCAAGTGATTCCAGCTCACAGTAGTCCCATGTGTGACAGAGTAGAATTGCTCCACTGGGTTTTCTTGGCCATAATCTTTATGGAAGCAGGTCATCAGGCCTTTCTTCCATGGTGCCATTGGGTAGGTTCGAACCGTGAACCTTTAGGTTAGTTGTTGAGCACAAACTGTTTGTGCCGCCCAGAAGCCTATTTTTACCACAAAAAAACAATATCAAAAACAACCCTGAAGAACTAGATGGTGTCCAGCTACCAGCACTGACTGCTCTCACAGGGATCACAATAGACAGTACTGGACAGAGCAGGAGAAAAATGTAGAACAAAATTCAAATTCACAAAGGTGAGACTTACTGGTCTGACAGAAACTGGAGGGACCTCCAAGACTATGGCCCCCGAACACGCTGCTGAGAACTGAAGCCAGTCCCAAAGTCCACCTTTCAGCCAAAGATTAGACAGGCCTGTAAAACAAACGATAACACACGTGAGAAATGTGCTTCTTAGTTCAATCAAGTATACGAGACCAAATGGGCAACACCTGTCCAAAAGCAAAGGCGAGAAGGCAAGAAGGAACAGAAAACCTGGACAAATGGGCACGGGGAACATAGGTGTAAAGGGAACGGGAGAGAGTGCTGACACATTGTGGGGACTGCAACTAATGTCACAAAACAATTTGTGTATAAATTTTGAATGAGAAACTAACTCATGCTGTAAACTTTCACCTAAAACACAATGCAAAACAACAACAAAAACAAAAACAAAAAAAAACATGTGTACAACTTCTTTGACACTCCTTTCATAAGCAGTAGGGTTCGCGTCTCCTGCCCTTGAATCTGGGCTGGTTTTAGTGACTCGCTCGTAAC
Source organism: Elephas maximus indicus (assembly GCF_024166365.1). Lineage (NCBI taxonomy): Eukaryota > Metazoa > Chordata > Mammalia > Proboscidea > Elephantidae > Elephas > Elephas maximus. The sequence continues at coordinate 66,155,651 of NC_064838.1, forward strand.
CAAGAGAATGCAGCAGAAGTGATGTTATGTAATTCTGAGGTTACTTCAATAAAGGCCAAGCAGTGTCCACTTTGTTTTCTTGGAATGCTCACTCTGGGGAATCCCAAGCTCCATGTAAGAAATCCATCTGCCCTGAGACCATGCTGGAGATGCCATATGCAGGCACTCAGGTGAGCAACCTCATTGAGATCCCAGCTGAGAGCCAGCATCAACTGCCAGCCTTGTGAGTGGCCACCTTGGATATCCAGCTCAGTCAAGCCTCCAGATGACACCTGACTTTACCCACATGAGAGATCCCAAATGAGAACTGCCCAGCTAAACCCATCCCCGACCCACTAACTAGTAAGCAAAATAAAATGGCTATTTTAAGTTACTCAGTTTTGGGGTAATTTGTTACACAGCAATAATAATCAGAGCACACCTGTCTTAGTTATCTACTGCTACTATAACAGAAATACCACCAGTGGGTGGCTGTAACAAACAGAAATTTATTTCCTTACAGTTTAGGAGGCTAGAAGTCCAAATTCAGGGCACAGGCTCTAGGGGAAGGCTCTCTATCTCACTCTCTCTTTTCTCTCTCTTGCTCACCCTTTTCTCTCTCTCTCTCCCTCTCTCTTTCTATCCCTCTGTCTATTGGTCTGGGGGAAGGTCCTTGTCTCTTTTCAGCTTCTGCTTCTCGGTAACTTGGTGACCTTCATGTGGCTGCTAGGGCCAGATTAACAAGTAAGCAGCATATGCACCAGTTTACAGTAAGCAAGGTATGCCTGGGCTTAATTGTGCTTGAGAGAAACTCAGGTGAAATTGTGCACTATAGATTAGTAAGTAAACACAATTAAGCCCATGAATACCTTGCTGATTGGGTAATCTGGCCCTGGAAGTGGCATCTATCTTCTCCCATCTCTGCCTGCTTGCTTCCTTGCTTAATCTGCTCTTTTATATGTCAAAAGAGATTGACTAAAAATACACCCTACACTAATACTGCCTTATTAACATCACAGAGAAACCCCCATTCCCAAATGAGATTATAACCACAGGTATAGGGATTAGGATTCACAACACTTAGTTCTGGGGACATGATTCGATCCATAACAACACTATTACACAAATCATGAAAAAAGAGATATTGTTTCAATCTTTCAAATATCTCCAAAGTCTAGTATCTGCAAGCAAACTTCATTCATTAAAAAGCTTTTGGTATCTTTCCAACCTGATCTGATACTTCTGGGTTCTTTATATTCCATTGACACTCAGATCTGGGGTTAATACGTGAACACCACAGGTTATGGACCTCCGACTTATGGAAATCTCTTACTTGCCCTTTAATTTTACGTAAATTTGCCCTCACTTCGAAATGACCGAACCAACCCCTACACACAACAAATTCTTTATCACAGTTGCCTTCACTTGCTGCACATGTAGCTTTTAAATCACTGAAAAGGCTTAGAGCCTTTACTCCCAATGTTGTTGTTGTTGTAGGTACCGTTGACTCAGTTCCAACTCATTGTGACCCTATGTACCAAGGAATGAAACACTGCCCCATCCCGCACCATGCTCACAATCGTTGTTATGCTTGAGTCCATTGTTGCAGCCACTGTGTCCATCCATCTCATTGAGGGTCTTCCTCTTCCCTGATGATCCTGTACTTTGCCAAGCATGATGTCCTTCTCCAGGACTCCAGGACAACACATACAAAGTATGTAAGACACAGTCTTGCTGTCCTTCCTTCTAAGGAGCATTCTGGTTGTACTTCTGCCAAGACAGATTTGTTCATTCTTTTGGCAGTCCATGGTATATTCTATATTCTTCGCCAACACCACAATTCGAAGGCATCAGTTCTTCTTCCGTCTTCCTTATTCATTGTCCAGCTTTTGCATGCATATGATATGACTGAAAATATCATGGGTTTGGCCAGGAATGCCTTAGTTCTTCAAGGTGACATCTTTGCTTTTCATTACTTGAAATAGGTTCTTTGCAGCAAATTTGCCCAATGTAATGTGTCTTTTGATTTCTTGACTGCTGCTTCCATGGCTGTTGATTGTGGATCCAAGTAAAATGAAATCCTTGACAACTTCAATCTTTTCTCCGTTTATGATGGCCCGATTGTGAGGACTTTTGTTTTCATTATGTTGAGGTGTAATCCGTAATGAAGGCTGTGTCTGATCTTCATCAGTAAGTGCTTCAAGTCCTCTTCACTTTCAGCAAGCTAGGTTGTGTCATCTGCATAACGCAGGTTGTTAATGAGTCTTCCTCCAATCCTGATACCTGTTCTTCTTCATATAGTCCAGCTTCTCAGATTATTTGTTCAGCATACAGATTGAATAGGTTTGGTGAAAGGATACAACCTTGATGCACACCTTTCCTGACTTTAAACCACACTGTATCCCCTTGTACAGGTTCCTCATGAGCACAATTAAGTGTTCTGGAATTCCCATTCTTCACAATGTTATCCATAATTTCTTATGATCCACACAGTCGAATGCCTTTGCATAGTCAATAAAACACAGGTAAACATCCTTCTGGTATTCTCTGCTTTCAGCCAGGATCCATCTGACATCAGCAATGATATCCCTGGTTCCACGTTCTCTTCTGAAACCGGCCTGAATTTCGGGCAGTTCCCTGTCGATACACTGCTGCAGCCGCTTTTGAATGACCTTCAGCAAAATTTTGCTTCCATGTGATATTAATGATGATGTTCGATAATTTCCCCATTCAGTTGGATCAGCTTTCTTGGGAATAGGCATAAATATGGATCTTTTCCAGTCAGTTGGCCAGGTAGCTGTCTTCCAAATATCTTGGCATAGATGAGTGAGCACTTCTAGAGCTGCATCCATTTGTCGAAACATTTCAATTGATATTCCATCAATTCCAGGAGCCTTGTTTTTTGCCAATCTCTTCAGTGCAGCTTGGACATCTTCCTCTGGTACCATCGTTTCCTGATCATATGCTACCTCTTGAAATGGTTGAACATCAACCAATCCTTTCTGGTATAATGATTCTGTGTATTCCTTCCATTTTGTTTTGATGCTTCCTATGTTTTTTTTTATGTCATGTAGTATTTTCCCCATAGAATCCTTCACCATTGCAACTGGAAGCTTGAATTTTTTCTTCAGTTCTTTCAGCTTGAGAAATGCTGAGCGTGTTCTTCCATTTTGGTTTTCTATGTCCAGCTCGTTATAATACTTTACTTTGTCTTCTCGAGCTGCCTTTTGAAATCTTCTGTTCAGCTCTTTTACTTCATAATTTCTTCTTTTTTGCTTTAGCTGTTCGATGTTCAAGAGCAAGTTTCAGAGCCTCTTCTGATGTCCTTCTTGGTCTTTTCTTTCTTTCCTGTCTTTTCAATGACCTCTTGCTTTCTTCGTGTACAAAGTCCTTGATGTCATTCCACAGCTCGTCTGGTCTTCAGTCATTAGTGTTCAGTGCGTCAAATCTATTCTTGCGATGATCTCTAAATTCAGGTGGGATATACTCAAGGTCATACTTCGGCTCTTATGGACTCATTCTAACTTTCTTCTGTTTCAACTTGAACTCGTATATAAGCATTGGTGGTTTGTTCCACAGTCAGCCCCTGACCTTCTGACTAATGATATTAAGCTTTTCCTTCATCTTTTTCCACAGATATAGTCAATTTGATTCCTTTGTATTTCATCTGGCGAGGCCCATGTATACAGTCGCCATTTATGTTGGTGAAAAAGGTATTTGCAGTGAAGAAGTCATTGGTCTTGCAAAATTCTATCATGCGATTTCTGGCTTCTTTCTATCACTAAGGCCATATTTTCCAACTACCAGTCCTTCTCTGTTTCCAACTTTCACATTCCAATCACCAGTAATTACCAATGCATTCTGATTGCTTGTCCGATCAATTCCAGACTGCAGAAGCTGATAGAAATGTTCAATTTCTTCATCTTTGGCGTTACTGGTTGGTGCATAAATTTGAATAATAGTCATGTTAACTGGTCCTCCTTGTAGGCGTATAGATATTATCCTATCACTGACAGCGTTGTACTTCAGGCTACACCTTGGAATGTTCTTTCTGACGATGAATGTAACGCCATTCTTCTTCAAGTTGACATTGCTGGCATAGTAGACTATATGATTACCCGATTCAAAATGGCCAATACCAGTCCATTCTAGGATATCAATGTTTATACATTCCATTTCATTTTTGATGATATTTTCTTGTACTAAATAAGGCTAAATGAGAACTGTATGCACCTGTTCCAACCCACCTACAAATTTGACTTAAAGACTTAAAACGTAGTTAAGAATGACACTCATTCTTAAGCCGGGAACTGCTTGTGCTGCAAAAGATTGGGCTGAGATGCCAATAACTTCAAGAACAATTGTTGGTCTCATTTACCAGCCAATATAATTGATTATTCATGAAAGCTGAACAAATGCTACTTTAGTGGGAAATCAGCACAGAGGAAGCCATCATTCAGGCCATGCTCAAGGGTCTGAGAATATTGACTGTATAGAAATACTTCACTTGAGCACAACATTATGCTCTTGTCTTTTCTTATCCCTAAACATTTTCATTCTCTTTATTACTCAAGGTGAAAATAAAGTCTTGTGTTTTTTTCGTTTTTGTTTTTTCAATGAGCCCCAAAGCACAGCCATTTCTAGAGCTCGTAACACAGAGCACATCTAGCGATGGGGTTTATGATAAAACTTAGTTAATGGCCCATAGTTTGTCCACATAACTGATCATTGCAGGGCATTGAAAGCCCCAGACTTAAATTTATCCTGCATAAAAGTAGGATGATTAGGTAGATTCAATGAGCTGCATTTCTCACTTGATTTGCCAATGAAGCTAAGACGATCCTGGGATGGGTAAGCATTTTCAAATGGTAAATGACAAAGCACCTTGACTGCATCCATTTCGATAACCTCCACGTGGCATTCAGATGAACTCCAGCAAAACAGCCTGACTGCATTTTACAGTTCTGGGTCCAGTTCACTCATGACACTTGTCTCATCATAATGATAAATTCTCAGGCAGATAAGCAGGGGAGTCCTACCTGCACCTTGGCTAAGGAATGATTTTAAGATCATTCTCTTCTGAGTTGTAATACTCTATATGAATAATGCACCGCTTCAAAGAGGTTCTGTGGCAAAGGAAATTCAAATTTCTTCCTTACAGATGTTTTAATGATTTCTCAATCGTCTTCCCTCTTCCTAGACCACTTTTCTCTATATATTACATGGAATTCAAGTTACTGGTTAGAAGAGGTTATTCAAAATTATAAATTAGTTTTGATAATTGGAAACTTTCAAATAAAGAGCCCAATGTAATATCAATTACAGTGCTCCACATCCTCTGAATGCCTAATTTTATAAAATAAATTGTTTGCTGAGTGCCTACTGTATGCCCATGACGGTTCCTGTGAAGATGGGACATCTGCTGTTTTTATCTGACCAGCAGCCACTTCTCCTTACGCTGGCAACAGTACCCTTGTTTTCTTTGGGGGAAATTACCCTTTGTTCATTCTCAGACCCAGTAATTTGTGTGGAGTCCCTTGGTGGTGCAAACACTTAACATGCTTGGCTGCAAACCAAAAGGTTGGAGGTTTGAGTCCACCCAGAGGCACTTTGGAAAAAAATCCTGGCCATCTACTTAAGAAAATGAAACCATTGAAAACCCTGTGGAGCACAGCTCTACTCTGACACCCTTGGGGTCGCCATGAGTTGCAGCTGACTCAATGGCAACTGATTTTACTGATTTATATTTTGTGTGGGGGTGGACTCTACCTCCCAGGTCCAGGTGTGGATAAATCATCCAGAGCTTGCCAGTCAGTACATTCAAGAGAGGAAACCACAAGTGCTGGGTGATGAATAAGCAGTTTATTCAAAGGGCTAGACCCAGGTGAGCACGGGATGAATCCAATGGAGTGCAGAGTTCAGGAGAGGAGCTGGGAAATAGCCCTTGAACACCTCCTAAGGAATTCGGAACTCATCCTGGTCAGCCATCTGAGAGCTTTCAGCAGAGAAGATGTGGGATCACATTTGTGTTTTTATAACTCTGGCAGCATCTTGGGGAATGAGTTTTAGGGACCCAAGATGGGAATCTAGGAGACCAGAGAGGGAGATTCCTGTAGAAATCTCGCCATATGAGAACACGTCTTGAGCCAAGGTCGTGGTAATGCAGATGGAGAGTAGAAATGTTCAGGAGGTAAAAGCTGACTGGTGATTGACTTGGGAGAGGAGTAAGGTGGAGGAAGAATAAATGCAGGTTCTAAAAGCAACTTGCTTATTTGCAAATCCCCTAATCGCATTGTAACTGTCTGGTGGTAGGACCTATGTCTGACTCATTTCAGCCTTCTCTCACTTAGAAAGGCCTTGTGTGGATATAGTGTGATGGTTAAGAGCCCAGATTCCAAAGACAAATGGCCTGGGTTTGAATCCCAGCTCTGCCACTTACTAGCTGTGTGACCTAGGCAATTTGCCAGGCCCCTTTGTGCCTCAGTTTCCACATCTGCACAATGAAAGAAATAATTGTACCTAACACATAGGGTGGTACAGTGGTTAAGAGCTCAGGTGCTAACCAAAACGCCAACAGTTCAAATCCACCAGCTGCTCCTTGGAAACCTTATGGGGCAGCTCTACTCTGTCTTGTAGGGTCGCTCTGAGTTCTCTGTTTTAACACACAGGGTTGTCGTGAGTAGTAAATGAGCTAATCCATGTGTAACACGTAGAACAGTCCTGGAACACAGGAAATACTACATAAGTTTCAGCTAGTATGATTAATATAGCACATTCTCCATAAATATTATAATAAAGAATCAACTGACACTCTCACCAAAACACATACATTCTAGGGGAAAAATAAAAAGATGTCATTTGATATGATTTGTCTTGGTTACCTGCTCCTTGGTGTTGAAATTAAGAAAAGTTACAAGTTACTTTCTGTTAAAGGAGTATTATAACAATATTTCAACAAGAACAACAACAGAAAAATCAACTGGCAGAATAAAGAATAACTATCAACAGGCCAGAGTCAAATTGGGAAAAGCAGGATGCCAGCGGGCAAAAACTGAAGCACATGCTATTTAATATCTTTATTAATGATTTGAAGCACAAAGTAAATTGTACATTATTCTTATATGCAGAAAACCATAAACAGTGAAAAACAGATCAACAGTATGGAATAATCTTGAGACCTTGGAAAGGCTCACAAGTTTAAGTGTGATGAGTTCAATTTACAAGAACATAAAACAATGCTCTTTGGGAAAAAAACTATGAGGCACAGACATAAGCTGAGAATTCTTCTAAAGAGCAAAAGAGCTTAAGAGGATTTGGGGGTGATAGTCGATAACAAATTCACAAGGGCTTACAATGTGTTGCTAGTAGCAAAGAAAAGAAAAAAAGCCAAATGAGGTAAATATTCTAGAATTAGAACAGGAGCAATACAAAATTACTGATACTGACAGAGAGCAAAATAATAAATGCAGCAATCTCAGTTATTACAAGTCACCCCATAATTTTCCAATTTCTGCTTTAGAAAGTACTTAGCAATATACCCCTCGCTATGAAAATGCACATCTTCGTCTCTATGCCTCTGAAAGAGTAAGGAAATACTTGAAATGAGCCAAAGCAAATGTAAATAAACAGGACTATTGGCACCAAAGAAATGGGGCACCCAAATTAAAATAGATCATAACAGATTATGGATAACATTGGGAAGGATGCGAATTCCAGAAGAGTTCATTATGCTCATGAGGAAGCTGTACCTAGAACAAGAGGCAGTCGTTCGAACAGAACAAGGGGATGCTGCGTGGTTTAAAGTCAGGAAAGGTGTGTGCCAGGATTGTATCCTTTCACCAAACCTATTCAATCTGCACGCTGAGCAAATAATCCGAGAAGCTGGACTATATGAAGAAGAACGGGGCATCAGAATTGGAAGAAGACTCATTAACAACCTGCATTATGCACACGACACAACTTTGCTTGCTGAAAGTGAAGGGGACTTGAAGCACTTACTGATGAAGATCAAAGACCACAGCCTCAGTATGGATTACACCTTAACATAAAGAAAACAAAAATCCTCACAACTGGACCAATAAGCCATATCATGATAAATGGAGAAAAGATTGAAGTTGTCAAGGATTTCATTTTACTTGGATCCACAATCAACAGTCATGGAAACAGCAGTCAAGAAATCAAACAATGGATTGCATTGGGCAAATCAGCTGCAAAAAACCTCTTTAAAAAGTGTTAAAAAGCAAAGATGTCACTGAGTATTAATGTGCACCTGACCCAAACCATGGTGTTTTCAGTTGCATCATAAGCATGTGAAAGCTGGACAACGAATAAAGGGAGACCGAAGGAGAATTGATGCCTTTGAATTATGGTGTTGGCAAACAATGTTGAATATATCATGGACTGCTAGAAGAAGGAACAAATCTGTCTTGGAGGAAGTACAGCCAGAATGCTCCTCAGAAGCCAGGACGGCGAGACTTCATCTCATATACTTTGGACATGTGATCAGGAGGAACCAGTCCCTGGAGAAGAACATCCTGCTTGGTGAAGTAGAGGGTCAGCGTAAAACAGGAAGACCCTCAACAAGATGGATTGACATAGTGGCTGCAACAATGGGCTCATGTATAATGATTGTGAGGATGGTGCAGGACAGGGCAGTGTTTTGTTCTCTTGTACATAGGGTGGCTATGAGTTGGGACTGACTCAAAACCACCTAACAACAACAACATAGTCTGTGAGGCTGGACCATGAGGTCCAGGCTGAGAGAGTTTAGAGGTGAGGCTGGAAACGCACCATGTCCTTAAGGAGTCACTGAAGAGTGTTAAACCAGGAAGGACAGAGTCAGGCTGCAGCTTAATCGGGATCCTTCTGGTAGCTACTGCAGAAGGTGAATTTGAGGGAAACAAGCTGGGAGATAATTGGTACCTAAGAATATCCAATTGTGGGGTGATATAAACGACACTAGTGTTTGCCTGGGCTGCATCCACTAGGAGCCTCCTAACTTCGGGAAAGGCACCTGGATTTTCCCTTGAGGAAGACCCTCCCCCACCCCCTGCAGCCTTGGTGGAAAGGTGTGGCCAGGAGACCCAAGCTAGGCTCATCATAATTATCCTTTCTCTGTGCCTGGAGTTTGAATTATGAGCCAAAGGACAAACTGACTAAGAAAGGATGGAGCCATCTTACCAACAGGCCACCTTATAGCTGGATTCACAGAAGACTGCACTGTTTTTTATCATCTCCGCCCATTGAGAAGTCCCTTGGTGGTGCAAACAGAGTGCTTGGCTGTTAACTGAAAGGTTGGAGGTTCAAGTCTACTCAGATGTGCCTTAGAAGAAAGACCTGGTGATCAGCCACTGAAAACACTATGGAGCAGAGTTCTATTCTGACACACATGGGATCTGACACACATGAATTGACTCAATGGCAACTCATTATAGTCCCTGAACTCCCTTATTCTTGCCCCTCCCAAGGCCTCAGCTTTTCTCTGGATTCTGAGAACTCCATTTTTTTGTTGTTGTTGGCTTAAGTTGGCTAAAGTCCAATTATATTTCTTGTAACTAAAATAGTCAAACTAATAAACATGTGAGAAATAGGAGATGAAGTAAGCAGGAATTTAATTTGATATATCAAACCATTTTTTCTATTAAGAAGTATGTTTATGAATACAATTGTTATGAATTGTGTCCTCCAGAACATGTGTTGTAAATCTTAAACCCTATGTTTGTGTTGGAAACCCTGGTGGCGTAGTGGTTAAGTGCTATGGCTGCAGTTCGAATCCACCAGGCACTCCTTGGAAACTCTATGGGGCAGTTCTACTCTGTCCCACAGGGTCGCTATGAGTCGGAATTGACTCGACGGCACTGGGTTTTTATGTTTGTGACTGGAGCCCTGACGGTGCAGCAGTTAAGAGCGATGGTGAGCTATGGCTGCTAACCAAAAGGTTGGCAGTTTGAATCCACCAGCCACTTCTTGGAAACCCTATGGGGCAGTTCTACTCTGGTCTATAGGGTCACTACGAGTCAGAATCAATTCAACAGCAACAAGTGTATATTTGTGATTATAATCCCATTTGGGAGCCCTCGTGGCATAGGGGTTAAGCATTTGATGCTAACCAAATTGTCAGCAGTTCGAATCCACCAACCACTTCTTGGAAACCTTATGGGAAGTTCTACTCTGTTCTGTAGGTTGCTATGAGTCAGAACAGACTCCATGGCAACAGTTGTTTTTTTTAAAAAAACAAAACAAAACAAACCCATTGCCATCGAGTGGATTCCAACTCATAGCAACCCTATATGAGTTGGGTTTTTTGAGGGAGGGATTTAATCCCATTTGGGAATGGGTTTCTTTGTTGCGTTTATGAAGCCCTATCAGTCTAGGGTGTGTCTTAAGCCAGTCACCTTTGAGACACAAAACGAGCAGATTAGGCACAGAGAAGAAAGCAGAGATGGGGGAAGATAAGCCACATGAAGACTGTCAAGGAAAAGAAGCTGAAAAGAGACAAGGACCTTCCCCAGAGCTGACAGAAAGACTTCCCCTAGAGCCAGGACCCTGAATTCAGACTTCTAACCTCCTAAACTGTGAGAAAATAAATTTCTCTTTGTTAAAGCCACCCACTTGTGGAATTTCTGTTATAGCAGCACTGGGTAATTAAAACAACAATGATATTCCATTTTACATATGTATTTTGTTGTTGTGTGCCGTCAAATTGATCCTGATGCATAGCGACCCTATCTGATAAGGTAGAACTGCCCCCATACCTCTGTAATCTTTACAGGGAGTGGGGAGTAGCGCTCTGCTGCTATTGGAAATGTTTGAATGCACCAGCTGCTCCTCGGAGAAAGATGTGGCAGTCTGTTTCCATAAAGAGTACAGCCTTGCCATTATCTACCCTGAAGACCAGAATAACTGGATGATGCCCTGTTACCACAACTGACTGTTCTGATCAGGGCCATAATTAGATGGATCCTGATAGAATGGGGGAAAAAATGTGGAACAGAATCTCAAATTCCTAAAAAACAAAAACAGACTTACTAGACCAGCTGGGACTGGAGAACCCCCTGAGACTATTGCCCTATGATACTCTTTAAACCTTGAACCGAAACGTACCCCTGAGGTCGCCTTTTAGCTAAATAACAGATCAGTTACAATATAAAGAATATCACCTGTGAGTACAGTGCTCCTTTAAAAAATCACCGTATGAGACCAAACAGTCAACAATTACTTTAAAACAAAGATGAGAATGTAGGGGGACAGGGAAACCAGATTAATGGAAACAACAACCAGAATGAAAACAATGAGAATGTTCACGCATTGCGAAGAATGTAATCAATGTCACTGAACAATTTGCGTACAAATTGTTGAATAGAAACCTAAACTGTTGTGTAAACTTTCACCAAAAACACAATAAAATATTATTAAAAAAAAAAGAGTACAGCCTTGGAAACTCTATGGGGCAGTTCTACTCTGTCCTATTCTTCTCTGTCCTATAGGGCCATTATGAGTCAGAATTGAATCAACTCGACCAAAGTGAGTTTTGTTTCGGTTTGGAATCTTTATGGAAGCAGGTGGCCAGCTCTTTTCTCTTGCAGAGCCACTGGTAGGTTCAAAACCACCAACCTCTAAGTTAGTAGCCTAGCGCTTTAACCATTGTGCCACCAGGGCTCCATTTTATATAAGCATTTTTTTCTTTTCTAAAAAATTTGTACCAAATTAGAAATATTAAAAAGCCCTCAAATCAGTAAAAAAAAAACCAAGAATTTATAACTACTTCAAATGAACCATTGCAAAAGCAGTATTGGTAAGATTCCTGCTTTTAAGACACAAAGCAATTTAACTTAAAAAAAATATTAGATCTTTTCAACTAGCATTTGAAGATATTTAAAGCTCTACTTCAAATCCCTTAAAAACATATGGAAACAACTAAAGGTATTTCAGGGCATAGAAAAGGACGGAATACTACCAAACTCATTCTGTGAAGCCACCATATCCCTGATACCAAAACCAGGTAAAGACACCACAAAAAAAGAAAATTACAGACGTATGTCCCTCATGAACTTAGACGCAAAAATCCTTAACAAAATTCTAGCCAATAGAATTCAACAACATATACAAAAAATAATTTACCATGACCAAGTGGGATTCATACCAGGTATGCAGGGATGGTTCAACAATAGAAAAACAATTAATGTAATCCATCATATAAATAAAACAAAAGACGAGAACCACATGATCTTATCAACTGAAGTAGAAAAGGTGTTTGACAAAGTTCAACACCCATTCATGATAAAATCTCTCGGCAAAATAAGAATAGAAGGAAAATTCCTCAACATAATAAAGGGCATTTATACAAAGCCAACAGGCAACATCACCCTAAATGGAGACAGTCTAAAAACACTCCTCTGGAGATCGGAATGAGAGAAAGATGCCCTTTATCACCACTCTTATTCAACATTCTGCTGGAGGTCCTAGCCAGAGCAATTAGGCTAGATAAAGAAATAAAGGGCATCCAGACTGGTAAGGAAGAAGTAAAAGTATCTCTATTTGCAGAAGACATGATCTTATACACAGAAAACCCTAAAGAATCCTCAAGAAAACTCCTGAAACTAATAGGAGAGTTCAGCGTAGTATCAGGATACAAGAAAAATATACCAAAATCAGTTGGATTCCTCTACACCAACAAAAAGAACATCGAAGAGGAAATCACCAAATCAATACTATTTACAGTAGCCCCCAAGAAGATGAAATACTTAGTAATAAATCTTACCAGAGACGTAAAAGACCTATGCAAAGAAAACTACAAGACACTATTGCAAGAAACCGGAAGAGATCTACATAAATGGAAAAACACACCTTGCTCATGGATAGGAAGACTTAACATTGTAAAAATGTCTATTCTATCAAAAGCGACCTATAGATACAATGCAATTCTGATCGAAATACCAACAACATTTTTTTAATGAGATGGAGAAAAAAAATCACCAATTTCATATGGAAGGGAAAGAGGTCCTGGATAAGTAAAACATTACTGAAAAAGAAGAACAAAGTGGGAGGCCTCACTCTACCTGATTTTAGAACCTATTATACTGCCACAGTAGTCAAAACAGCCTGGTACTGGTACAACAACAGATACATGGACCAATGGAACAGAATTGAGAATCCAGATATAAATCCATCCACCTATAAGCAGCTGATATTTGACAAGGCCCAAAGTTAGTTAAAAGGGGGAAGAGACAGTCTCTTTAACAAATGGCAATGGCATAACTGGATATCCATCCGCAAAAAAATGAAACAAGACCCATACCTTACATCACGCACAAAAACGAACTCAGAATGGATCAAAGACCTAAATATAAAATCTAAAATGTTAAAGATCATGGAAGAAAAAATAGGGACAATGTTAGGAGCCCTAATACATGGCATAAACAGTATAGAAAACATTACTAACAATGCAGAAGAGAAACCAGATAACTGGGAGCTCCTAAATATCAAACACCTATGCTCATCCAAAGCCTTCACTAAAAGAATAAAACGATTACCTACAGACTGGGAAAAAGTTTTTAGCTGTGACATTTCCGATCAGCATCTGATCTCTAAAACCTATGTGATACTTGTCCAAATCTAGCTCCAGAGCCAACAAAAAGACAACCCAATTAAAAAATGGGCAAAGGATATGAACAGGCACTTCACTATAGAAGACATTCAGGTAGCTAAGACATGAGGAAATGCTCACGATCATTAACCATTAGAGAAATGCAAATTAAAACTATAATGAGATTACATCTCACTCCAACAAGGCTGGCATTAATCCAAAAAACACAAAATAATAAATGTTGGAGAGATTGGAACACTTCTACACTGCTGGTGGGAATGTCAAATGGTACAACCACTTTGGAAATCAATTTGGTGCTTCCTTAAAAAACTAGAAATAGAACTAACATATGATCCAGCAATCCCACTCCTTGGAATACATCCTAGAAAAATAAGAGCCTTTACAAGAACAGATACATGCACACCCATGTTCATTGCAGCACTGTTTACAATAGCAAAAAGATGGAAGCAACCAAGGTGCCCATCAACGGATGAATGGATAAATTATGGTATATTCACACAATGGAATACTACGCATCGATAAAGAACAATGATGAACCCATGGAACATTTCATAACATGGAGGAATCTGGAAGGCATTATGCTAAGTGAAATCAGTCAGTTGCAAAATGACAAATATTGTATCAGACCACTATTGTAAGAACTCAAGAAATAGTTTAAACAGAGAAGAAAATATTCTTTGATGGTTATGAGAGGAGGGAGGGAGGGAGGGAGAGAGGTTATCACTAATTAGATAATAGGTAAGAACTATTTTAGGTGAAGGGAAAGACAACACACAATACAAGAGAGGTCAGCACAACTGGACTAAACCAAAAGCAAAGAAGTTTCCTGAATAAACTGAAAGCTTCAAAGGCCAGCATAGCAGTGGATGGGGTCTGGGGACCATGGTTTCAGGGGACATCTAAGTCAACTGGCATGATGAAATCTATTAAGAAAACATTCTGCATCCCACTTTGGAGAGTGGTATCTGGGGTCTTAAATGTTAGCAAGCCGCCATGCAAGATGCATCAATTGGTCTCTACCCACCTGGAGCAAAGGAAAATGAAGAATACCAAAGACACAAGGCAATTATGAGCCCAAGAGACAGAAAGGGCCACATAAATCAGAGACTACATCAGCCTAAGACTAGAAGAACTAGACAGTGCCCAGCTACAATCGATGACTGCCCTGACAGGGAACACAACAGAGAACCTGTGAGGGAGCAGGAGAACAGTGGGATGCAGACCTCAAATTCTTGTAGAAAGACCAGACTTAACAGTCTGACTGAGACTGGAAGAACCCCGCAGGTCATGGTCCCCAGACCTTCTGTTAGCCCAAGATAGGAAACGTTCCCAAAGCCAACTCTTCAGAGATTGGACTGAACTATGGGGTAGAAAATGATACTGGTGAAGAGTGAGCATCTTGGATCAAGTAGATGCATGAGACTATGTGGGCATCTCCTGTCTGGAGGGGAGATGAGAGGGCGGAGGTGGTCAGAAGCTAGCGGAATGGACACGAAAATATAGAGTGGAGGGAAAGAGTGTGCTGCCTCATTAAAAAGCCTCATTAGTGGGAGAGAAATTAGGAGTATATAGCAAGGTGTGTATAAATGTTTTGTATGAGAGACTGACTTGGTTTGTAAACTATCACTTAAAGCACAATAAAAATTAAAAAAAAAAAAACCATACGGAAGAGGCACATGAAATCAAGTCATGACATGAAGACAACTATTGAACGGTGGGCTCCCCAAGCATTTTCCCTTAGGAAAAATGGGTAGGTACTTAACGTGATTTTTTCCATTAGGTGTATCAATGAATCAATATGAAATCATTGAGTGGCTGACACTGTAGCACAGAGGAGTAATGCTCTGGAAGTCTTCTGTAAATTCCTGACATCAGATGTTTGAAAATGAATGATTGTGAAATCTGCCTACAGGTAAGACACGGTGTATGCAGTTATTCTTTCAGTTTCAACTGGGGAGACATGCTTTTAAAAGCTTACAATGAAAGTTTTTTTTTTTTCTTAGTTACTTTGTCCATTGTATGTATAATTGTACAATCAGGGACGCAGGACTCTGCTGTTTCTCTAATAACTGGATATTGTAAAATGAGGGCCACCCTTACCTAGGAGTTAAGTTCAAGCAAGATACCTAACAGCTGGTTGCACACCTGCACAAAAATCTTTCTTCTCTCCATTTCTCTTGGGTAAGTCCATACCCTTTTTGTGTAGCTTTGGAAGGCATCTGTCATCAATCCACAACTTCTTTCAAATTTAGAGCTGAGCCACTAAGCAAAACCTGCTCAATCCTACTCTACTCTCTTGCCCCAGCAGGGTCCCTTTCTTATGTTCCCTTCCCTTATGGCTACCATTTCTTTCTGTCCAAATCAAGACCAAAATACCAAACCAGTTGCCATGGAGTCAATTTCAACCCATGGTGACCTCATGTATGTCAGAGGAGAACTGTGCTCCATAGGGTTTTCAATGGCTGATTTTTTGGAAGTAGATCTCCAGTCTTTTCTTCTGAGGAGCCTCTGGGAGGACTCGAACCTCCAACTTTTTGGTTAGCAGTCAAGAGAGTTAACCTTTTCCACCACATATGGACTCCTTGACCAAATCTAGCTCCAGAGCCTATCTCCTTTATGAAGAGACCACTGCAGCCAACTAATTATTCCTCTTCCAAGCTCCTGTTGAATTTACACCTACACCAGTCACTGGCACCCTACGACTATCATCTTGTTTGTTACTTTTGTTGTATGTTCACCCACCACTTCCAAGAGTAGGTCATTCATTCCTCCATCAAACATTCCCTGGGTTTCTCCTATGTACAAGCATGATCCTCAGTACAGATGATACAACAATGATCAAAGTAGGCATAAATATGGTCTAGTTGGGGGATTGATTTTTTTATTAATCAAATAATCATACAATTGAGAAATTATTGTGTCCATTAAGGTAACTCCAGCTTCAAGAAACAGAAAATCAACTCAAGTTGGCAAAATGGACATTCGCCACCTGTCATGGGAAGTTCAGCAGTAAGGTGCCTCCACTTACTTGCCGGTGGCTCAGTGCTGACCCCTCCAGGCTCATAGGAGGATGACTACAGCTGTTTTAGGCAGCTCATCCTGGTCAGCAGAGGCAGAAAACGGACTGTTTCCTTCTGGATCCTCTTCTTAACAGCAAGAAATGCTATCCCCAAAGCCACCCAGCACACATTCCTCGATGTCTCATTCGCTCAAACTGGGTTACTTGCCCACCGCTTAATGAATCCTTGAGAGTGGGTTGGGTTAAGTAACGCAATACAGTGAAATCTCTGACAGGATGCAGTCTTACCACTTTCCTATTGCCGTTTGAGTGGAAAATGTTTCTGACAGCTTTCCACCTTAAGGTCACCCCGCTTTGAGTCACCTAGGGAACGGCAGATACCTGAATAAAAGTCAGGTTCTGTTACTAAGGAAGGCGGTGGGAATGAATGTTGAGTAGGCAACTTACCACGCCTAATGCAATTACCTACGAACTTTTTACTTACTAGGTGCTATAAAAAGGAGCCCTGGTGACACAACGGTTAAGCACTCGGCTGCTAACTGAAAGGTTGGCAGTTTGAACCCACCCAGCAGCTCTGTGGGAGAAAGACCTGGTGATCTATTCCCATAAAGATTACAGCCTGGAAAACCCCGTGGGGCAATTCTTCTCTGTCACATGGGTTTGGTTTTTGAGTCCAAATCAACATAACACACCTAACAACAACAACGACAACGGGTGCTATGAAAGGAAGAAACACGATCATGAGCGTAAGTCACAAAGGAACGGGACATAGATGATGGTACAATGGAGAGAAATGGTCAGGGCTGTGAGATATTTAGAAGGTAAGCTGACAGACCTTGATAATGGATTGAATAGGGCAGGTGAGAAGAAGAGCAGGGATGACCTCCAATTTTCTGGCTTGCAGCTGCCTTGAATAAGTCAGATGGATGTTGGGGTATTTGCTGAGCTAGAAAACATTGAAAGGAGGCTGAGTTTAGAAGGAAACTAAATCATAAGCCCAGTTTAGTGCATGTGTTTCTTTTATCCTTTGAAACATCCAAGAAACAATGTCATTTAGGCAGTTGGGTATATGGATCTGGAGCTAGAGAAGAGATCCGGGCTGAAGATGTAAATTTGTGAAGCATCTGCTTATGGGAAGTAAGATGGGCATGGATGAGATAGATAGTTCACATGGAGAAAATAAATTTGAGAAAATGAGCTGGCTCGGGACTGAATCTTGTGGAACTCCAACATTTAATGGCCAGAGAGAAAAGATAAGCTGAAAAGGGGACAGAAAAGGAGTTGCCAGAAGGTAGCTTATAAACTACCTAGAGGCAGAAACCTTTTTAAGTACCACCTGCCCATCCAGTAATAGCTAGCTTATACCTGCAACATTGCAAGCACTCATATCGTATTCTTGATTGGCTATAATTATTCGTTCCATTGACACTCCATTAATTAATGATCACCACAATTAACACCTTTTTAAAAATACTATTATTCTCAAATTATCTCCAGTATACAATTTAGCACTTCATTTTACCAGTATATATTGCTGCTATAGAGAATTGCATGTCTTCTATATATTTTTGGTTTGTTTCCCCAACCACACAGTAAACTCCCAATTGGCAATGAGCAGTTCTTACATTCTCTTTGGTCTCAAGGTCATAGCACAACGCTTTGCTCTCAGTCAGGTTTGAGCAGGTGCTTCTTGAATTTAACTAAATTGATGCTAACACTTCCCAGACATTTATACCCATTACCGCATAGCTGTTGAGTCGATTCCGACTCATAGAGACCCGACAGGACAGAGTAGAACTGCCCCATAGGGTTTCTAAGATTCAAACTGCCCACTTTTTGGTTAGCAGCCGAACTCGTAACCGCTGCGCCACCAGGGTCCCTTAATTCTTGGCTACGGAATAGCCTTATGGTTCTTGTATTGAGTTTACATTGAGGCCTGCCTTATGCTGCGGTAAAAGGAGCTAAGTTGAGGAACCAACCAGTCTATTTCTAATCCATAGGCATCACATTCCCAAGGTTAGATTTATCAAAAAGCATTTTTAACTAACTGTGCCTTTGCCATTTAATCTGCAACTCCTCATTATTTTCTCTAATAGAATTGTTAATAATTTACAAAGTACAAAAATGAAGATTGTGCTCTTGAAGAAACATGCCCTCCCTTTTTTTTAACCAGATAAGAATTGCTAATAACACTCGCCCGCTGTCTACCAGACCCCACCATTCTAATTTTATGCTCCTAAAATGCACCAGTATTCATTTCTTCTCTGTCCCTTTAATGGCCAAATTTGAAATTAATTTTAGAAACATAATAGATAATCACGGAAGGCTCTCCTACTTCTAAGAAGTTGGGTACAAAATACAACCTCGGGTTTTCCAGTGGACACGTGTCCATCTTGGGATCTCCAGTAGAGACATGTCAAAAGCAGTTGTCTTATGAGCCTGGAGAATCATTTTCAGAGATCCTAACTGAGCCGTAGTCCAGCCAACCCCGTTGTATTTACTTTTTAAGTAAAAGGGCAAACAAATGACGCCTATTCAAATAACATGAAAACATCACTGCCTGCATATGAAGAGGGAAATGCTTTTTACAGCCATCTTCAGGAAAACAAAGGCACCACCTGGTCAATAATGAAAAGAGTTGGTGATCACCAATAGTAAGTTTTGCCATGAAAACAGCCTTACCAGAAATTCCAGAAAAGTTCTCTCCAAGTCTGCTGGAATTTCTTGGCAGCATCTCTGACTTTTTTAGCAGGAAAAACAAAACAAAACAAAACCTGGCACACCCTATCACCATTTGTGAGGGCCCAAATGCAAAAGAGTTGGGTGTGTTAAAAGATGCTTTGTGCCAACCTGTACAATTTACCTGCTTTGTATGCTAAAGCTTTGTGACTAACTGGCAGTCAGTTAGGCTGTCAATCAACAAAACCCATACTGAGAGCCTTCTGCAAGTCCATGTGGAGAGGAGGCGAGGCTGCGGAAGCAAGCTTTCCAATCTGGCACCTTTCATTAAATTCCAAAGTCTCTTGTCTTTGTCTCTGTATTAAAAGAAATAATTTTATGTCCAGTCCCTCCTTTAAAAAGTGACAGAGCTCAACCATGCAATATTCATTAGTTCTCTTTGGCAACCCCATTTAGCTAATGGAAAATCAGGTACATTCATGTGCAATTATTAGATATTGAAAAATTACAGAGTGTCAAACTTTTCTTTTTGCAGCGCACACATACTCCCAGGTTTTACTCCACAGTTGTGAAATAATCGTATACAGCTGCAACGTGTCAATAGACCTTCCTGTAATTGGCACGTTTTCAGTTTGCTGCATCTACGTCCACATGATAAGCAGCCAGAGGTTAGAGCTTCGTGGTCACATTAGCTGTGCTGTGCTTTTCCTGCCAACCACAAGTTTACCCAAGTAGGTGAGATCTTAGGGACATGGAGAACTGCGCACCACTTCTACATGTTCTTGACATAATCACCAAAACGACAATGACTGGGGGAAAAGTCGGCACAGGCAGGTTGATCGTGCCCACTCTGGAGTCATCTGGGATTACCTACATGACTTAGTGAAGTCTGCTTCACGTCTCTGAAGCTGGAAGATGGAGATAATACTAGTGCCATAGCGTAAAAACGCCATGGGGTTGATGTCTGACCTCCTCTAACTTCACAAGGAGGAAGGAGAACGAAGATAACAGGCCAAGGCTGAGTCCTACAAGTCGGAGGTCAGACATGCCTCCTCTCTCCACCATCTTTACCAATTCTGACACCAACCATCCCTCCCATGGCACTCTCTACTTCTCTGGTGGGTTTGATGATTCCTTGCAATGGCCACACAGAACTCACAGACCATACTCACAATTATGGGGTTTATTAGGGAAGTAAGAGGTTACAATTCAGGCTCAGGAACACATAAGGATAAAGTTCTTCCATCAGGACAGCCTCTTTCCAATCCTGTGCACAGGAACGCCTCTCCCTGGCCCTAGGCTTCCACCCAAAGGCATTCAGCTTTCTCTCTCCCTAGGCTGGGAAGCCCACCATGCCTTCTCCTGCTGCAGGACTCTGCTGCTGTTTCTCACTGCCTTTAGTGTTACAGTTCCTTCTCTCTTTCTCTGTATCCTGGTTCCAGGAGCTTCTCAGGGCAGGGAATCCGGGTCCAAAAGACACACCGGCTCTTCTTCTTTGGTGGTGGTATCTTCTCTCTCCCGCCTCTAGGGTGGCTCATTTCAAACCCAGTGGGATGTCAAAACTGATCAATCCCTTTGATGGGTCACAATTACCATATCTGCACAGTCCCACCCAATCACTTGGGTGGGAGTTATAAGATCATGGCTAGAAAGGCCATATTAAGTAATTCATTACACCGAACAGGGTCAGGACTAGGGTGTGGTGAGTGAGGCGCTTACCTCAGGAGCAAAATTTAACAAAGCACCAAAAACTCAGTGACCAAGATAAATAGTGCTTTAATTCAATATTTATAAAAAGTAATTTGACAAGGTACGAGTTTTGTAAATAAAGTTTTATTGGAACCAGGGCCAAGCTACAATTTTTGTAAATAAATAAGGTGAGTGAGGCAGGGTTGTCCAAGTGCAGGGTCAGAATCTATCTTTATTTAAAACCGTGATGTTCTGTTTATCATGGATTTTTTTTACATTAATTATGCATTTTTAAAGTATTGCATTAAAACATCGTTGCTGTTGTGCACTGTTAAGTCGATTCTGACTCATAGTGACCCTATATGACAGAGTATAACTACCCTCATAGAGTTTCCTAGGCTGTAATATTTATGGGGCCCTGGTGGCACAGTGGTTAAGAGTTATAGCAAGCTTTGGAAACCCTGGTGACGTAGTGGCTTAGTGCCACAGCTGCTAACCAAAGGGTCGGCAGTTCAAATCCGCCAGGCACTCCTCGGAAACTCTATGGGGCAGTTCTACTCCATCCTATAGTGTCGCTATGAGTTGGAGTTGACTCGACGGCACTGGGTTTGGTTTTTTTTTTTTTAATGGCTGCTAACCAGAAATCAGCAGTTTGAATCCACCAGCGACTCCTTGGAAACCCTGTGGGGCAGTTCCATTTTGTCTTATAGGGTCAATATGAGTCCAAATTGACTTGTCAACAATGGGTTAATCTTTATGGGGGCAGCACCAGGTCTTTTCTCCCTAAGAGCAGCTAGTAGGTTCAAACCACCTACCTTTTGGTTCGAAGCCAAGTGTTTTGCCATTGCACAACCAGGGCTCCTATTAAAATATTATTTATCTTGATACTGGGTCTTTTGGCTCCTACTGTCTTCACCCCAATCCTGACTCTGACTAGTACTTACCCCCATGGGATTATTGTTGTTAGTTGCCATCCAGTCAGCTCTGACTGATGGCAACTCCACGCACAACACAACAAAACGATGCCCAGTCCTATACCATCCTCACGATTGTTGGTATGCTTGATCCATTGTTGCGCCCACCGTGTGTTTTGTATGTCCTCCAACCTGAGGGCATCCTCCAGCACTGTAACAGATGATACGCTGTTGTCACCCACAGACTTTTCATTGGCTGATTTTTGGGAGTAGATCACCAAGCCTTTCTTCCTAGCCTATCTTACTCTGTAAGCTCCACTGAAACCTGTCCAACATGGGTAGCCCTCGTGTTGTTTGAAAAACTGGTAGCATAGCTTCTAGCATCACAGCAGCACTCAGGCCACCACAGACGGGTGGGTGGTGACACAGTGTTATTGGGAAGATTAACTAAGATAATGCACCTAGACACTGGCCTGCTCTGTATCTCCTCACTCAGTGTCCCCTCACTCTGTGTCCTCTCAACCGAGTTGCCATGCATGCTGACACCTTCCCACCTCAGGTCCCAGAGCCCCGCCTCCTCTGCCTGAGTTGGCTCCCACTCCAGGTGAACTTACACAACCCTTAAGAAATGCCAAGAATTTAGTGCCTCCAGGAGGAACCCTCAACCAATGAGGACAGTAGCTGGTGAATAAATATCTCCTCACAGACCTTTCTTTCCAAACGCTGTGGACAAACAGAAAAATAGCTAGCTGTAAGGCTATGGATAGGCACTATAATTGTTTGATTTGGAGAAGGTACAAGTCTAAATGCTCGGCATCATATCCTCTCAATCCTGAAACTAAGAGTTGGAAATTTAGGAAGTTTTGTAACTTACCAGAAGAAAAAGGGGCAGGGGAGGAAAAATCGGGTGGGGAAACAGTCCTGTCTGGTGTGAAATGAACAAAATGCTACAACATGCCAGGCACTCTGTTTGTTTCCATTCCCAACATCCTAACACTTTTCCCTAAAGACAGATTACTCAACAGATGTGAAAATCATGACCACAGCATTTTTGCAAAGCAGAGGACAAGGTAGTTTATTTCTTGGTCCAAAACACATTTTTTCTCCTCAGCCAAAACCATTTTTTAATTCCCTGTTAAGAGAGGAAAACAAATACAAATCTGTGAAGCAAAGAAAGGGCGTATATGTGTGTTTTAATTAATTTGTTTCTCCAATTTAACCTCGTTTTTAAAGGGAAGCCAAGCAGAGTCTGTCAAGAGCACGTATGGTATGCCTCGTTCAGTGTATGTTGGAAGAAGCCAAATCTTTTCGTGTTTATACTCAATGCTTTACAACTTAGAAAACCTAAATATATGATTTTTCTCTCCATGATCCTTCACAGCACCACAAGATGTTAATGTCTCTCTTGTCGTTGCCAGTTTTACCTCGCCCCTTCATTGAGCCAAGTGCTTGTGAAAATCAGAGCTCACTGCCAAGGGGAATTCAGGAGGCTGTCTAGAACTGAGATCCTTGGGAACTGTAGTTTGTTTTGTATTTTGCTCCAAGACTTGCATAAAAAGCATGCTGTCCTAAATTAAACAATTTAGAAGGATTGTGTTATGGCTTGACTTGTGTTGTCCCAAAACATGTGTTATAAATCCTAACCTCTATACCTGTGGATACGGAGCCCTAATGGCGTAATGGGTAAGTGCTCAACTGATAACTGAAAGGTTGGCCTCTGGAACCCACCTAGTGGCTCTGAGGTAGAAAAGACATGGTGATCTGCTCCCATAAAAATTATAGTCAGGAAAACCCTATAGGGAGTGTTCTGCTCTGTCACATGGGATCGCTATGAGTCGAAATTGATTCCACAACACCCACAGCAACAACATTCTTGTGGATGTAATCCCATGTGGAAATAGGGTCTCCTTTGTTATGTTAATTAGGCCAAACCAGTGTAGTGTAGGGTCTGTCTTAACACTAATCACTTTTGAGATATAAAAAGAGCAGATTAGGCACAGAAACAAGCCAGCACAAATGGGGGAAAGACAGATACCGGATGGAGACCTCCAAGGACCTCTGAGAAGAATCCTAGAGAAGCCAAGACAAGGAATTTCCCCCAGAGCAGACTGAAAGAGCCTTCCCCTAGAGCACACACCCTAAATTTGGAATTATGCTCTGGGTGGATATGCGGGTCTTGGCTTCTCTAGCCATCTTCTTGGAGGTCCTTGGAGATCTCCACGTGGTGACTGTCTCCCCCATTTGTGCTTGTTTCCGTGCCTAATCTGCTTTTTTTTATATCTCAAAAATGGTTAGGGTTAAGACAGACCCTACACTGGTATGGCCTAATTAACATAACAAAGGAGACCCTATCTCCAAATGGAATTATATTCACAGGTATGTTGTTGTTGCTGTTAGGTGTTGTCAAGGTACAGTGGCTAAGAGCTATGGCTGCTAACCAAAAAGGTCAGGAGTTCAAATCCACCAGCTGCTCCTTGGAAACCCTACGGGGCAGTTCTACTCTGTCCTATAGGCTTGCTGTGAATTGGAAATAACTTGATAGCAACAGGTTTTGGTTTGGATTAAACTGTGAGAAGGAACTCTGGTGGCGCAGTGGTTAAGAGCTCGGCTGCTAACCAAAAAGGTCGGCAGTTCAAATCCACCAGCCACTCCTTGGAAAACCTACGGGGCAGTTTTAGTCCGTCCTATATAAAAAAAAAAAAAAAAATTGCTATGAGTCAGAATCAACTCCATGGCAACGGGCTTTTTTTTTTTAAGTGTGAGAAAATAAATTTCTGTTCGCTAAAGCTACCCATTTGTGGTATTTCTGTTATAGCAACACAAGAGACTAAGACAGGCTGGGGCATAAGATGTGTATCTTCACTGCGTCAGAAGCACAGCATCTTCTCTTCTTGGTTCTTGGTCTTCGTGAGAGCTCCTAGGAGAAGATGTGTTTACTTGAGTAGAGCCTCAATGAGCTGTTTCTGTTCAACCTGGGACGTAATCTCCCTCTCTCTTACACTTTTCTTTACGTTGCTACCTCAGTGGTTATAACATACACCGTCCAGCATTTCTTTCAACCCTACGCATAGCCACCAGTCATGCAAATGGTGGCTTCATCCTATACGCATCTAAAGTCTGAGGGACCCATTCCTAGGACAGTCCCTGCAGAAAATACTGATGAAAGTCAGTAATAACAAGAGGAGTCCTGATGGCCCACTGAATTCAGCGATACTCTGGTAACCTTGCCGAAAAGTAAACGCAGGCTGTAACTGGGATGCTTTTTCTACTGGTACAATGCAAAGCATTTTATTGAAACTGCGTGCACAGCTCAACAAGAAATTAAAGGATGAGCAAGCTCTCTTGTTTTTTTCTCAGCAAATATCACATTCTATTAAGCTACATTAACAATGCAAAATGAACCCTATTTTAATCTAAGTTAGACATAAAAAATACATAATTTTTTAAGGAGCTAGGAAGTAAGTTAGTCAAAGTGCTAACCACACTGTGTAAAACCCAGGTGAGTGGGTGTTATATTGTTAAAATGTGCGAAAGTTCAACAAGCTTACTGAAGCACAAATATTCCTTCTAAAGCATCTATCAAACAATTATACACCTTGAAATGCAAACCATTCCAATGTAGTTTAAATTGGTTGGGAAGAAAGCCAGTTGGAAAATTAGCCTCAAAAACAAGTGAGAAATTAGTGCAATTGGAGGTAAATCTGAAATGGGAGAAATGGGCCACATTATTAGGAGGTTGTATAAACACAGTCATATTGAAAAGCTTTTGGTTTTTTCTTAAATCTTGAGCTTTCAAAGGTAGAATTTCCTTTCAACATTCTCAATACTATTTTTCAAAATAGTATTAAGGGATGGATTAAGCAGATCATTCCAGGAATGACACATTCTGGTTTATCTAATTAACTGGAAAATCTTTTTGCTCCAACCCTTACTGTTGAAATTCTTAGTAGAATGCCTTTGTAATGAAAGCAAACCGAACTTCATCTTGCCTTGAGAATCTGTCATTTTGGATGACTGAGCATCAGACATAACACTGAAAGTAAAGATTGGGTGCACGGGTACCTGGGGGGCGGTGGGAATACAGGCCACAGTTCATTCCCCTTCTTCCTCTTTGCCCCATTGAGATATAAACAGTCTGCCTAACCTAGTTGGGATCAGGCTAAAAAAATGGGGAAGGGGGCACTCTTAAAGAAGTCACAAAATATCCAACCGTCCTGAAAAATACATGGAAGAGAAATAGAGGGTAAGCCCATCTACTTTGCCCTAATATGTTGAGCGAAGAGAAGGGAAAGGATGAAAGATTGATTTTATGCATAGTAGCCAATGAGTTGCCATAGAGTCCTTTCCAACTCATGGTGGCCTCATGTGTGCCAGAGTAGAATTGTGCTCCATGGAGTTTTCAATGGGTGATTTTTCAGAAGTGGACTGCCAGGCCTTTCTTCAGAGGTAGACTCGAACCACCAGCCTTTCACTTAGCTGCTAACAGCGTAACAGTTTGCCCCACCCAGAGACATCTTAGGCATATTAGCCGCAGTATTTTTTTTTTTAACCACCAGCTGATTTAAGTATCTCCTTATGCCCACAAGGTTTGGTCACCTGTCCCCCAAAACAGCAGGTCCATGTTGATTGTTCTAATGCTCCATAGCTTTGTTCTGGGAACTCTGGGAGATGTCTGGGAGGTAGTAGAAAGATATCCTAGTGGACAATGACAGCTAATAATGATCTAGTACTAGGCATTTTCCATGAATTACCTTATTTCATCTTCATAGCAACCCTCTGTATAACGGAATGAAACATCGCCTGGTCCTGCGCCATCCTCACAAGAGCAGGTATGTTTGAGCTCATTCTTGTAGTCACTGTGTAAAGTCATTTCATTGAGGGTCTTCTTCCTCTTAGCTGACCCTATACTTTACCAACCACGATTTCCTTTTTGAGTGATTGGTCCCTCCTGATAACATGTCCAAAGTAAGTGAGATGAAGTGTCACCACCCTTGCTTCTAAGGAGCATTCTGGCTGTACTTCTTCAAAGATAGATTTGTTCCTTCTTCTGGCAGCCCATGGCATATTCAATATTCTTTGCCAACATCATAATTCAAATGCATCAATTCTTCTTTGTTTTGCATTTTTCATTGTCCAGCTTTCTCATGCATAGGAGGTGACTGAAAATACCACCGCTTGGGTCAGGCGCACCTTAGTCCTCAAAGTGACATCTTTGTTTTTTAACACTTTAAAGAGATCTTTTGCAGCAGATTTGCCCAATGCAATGCACCTTTTGATTTCCTGACTACTGTTTCCATAAGCATTGTTTGTGGATCCAAGTAAAATGAAATCCTTGACAACTTCAGTATTTTCTCCATTTATCATGATGTTGTTATTGGTCCAATTGTAAGGATTTCTATTTTCTTTATGTTGAGGTGTAATCCATACCGAATGCTGTAGTCTTTGATTTTCATCAGCAAGTGCTTCAAGTTGTGTTCACTTTCAGCAAGTAATGTTTTGTCATTTGCATATCGCAATTTATTAACTAGTCTTCTTCCAATCCTGATGCCCTATTCTTCTTCATATAGTCCAGCTTCTCAGATTATTTCTCAGTTTACAGATTGAATATTAGTAAGATTAAAGGATACAACCCTGCCACACACCTTCTTATTTTAAACCCTCTGAAGTAGATACCAATATATCCTCATTTCACTGATGAGGACCAGAGAGGTGAAATGACTAGCCTAAGGTCACTCAACAAGGAAGGGAAGAACAGGGACTTGAGTCAGGTCCATAGAAGCCCAAAATCCATGCTGTTACACACTATACCACACTGGGCCTATTTTCTTTCATTAATTTTCAAGCACACATCAGTTGTGTACTACAAATAAACTGTGTGCTTTTTGGGCTACAAACAAACAGGAAACAACAAGTTGAGGATGGTTGCTGGTCTGTCTCCTACCACTCTCCTCTGCTTTCCAACATAAGAAGCCATCTATTTCATGCCAATTGCATTAAATCACTTCCTCATATGTTTCCTTGAGCGGTTACTGGAATAGAGAATGAACTCATCACTCAGGCTCAGAATGGCAATTTAGGTAGAAAGAGTCAAAACAGCCAATAGTGAGCAAGTGAGCTAACGGAACACATATAACATGGGCTATGTATAGGGAAGGGTATGAAATTGCCACCACCCAGTGTCTGCTTCACACACAAATGCTGAAGTTCTATTCCTTTAGTGTTTGTGGAAGAGTAACCCAAGGGATACAGTCAGTCTGGGCCCTCAAGGAGCTAATGCTCTTGTTCAAGAAGCAAAACTCTCCTGGGTGAAAGAGCCAGGATGAAAAAGTTATTCAAACTTAATTAAGTACTAATAATAGGAGCTTCAGGGCCTCTGGGAGTGAGAGAGAAAATGTTGGTTAATAGCATCCTCAGTCTTTCTTAAATCTCTAAGAAAAACAGGACACCCGCCAAAAGGCAGCAGAAATCAGTCAGGGTGGCCTTTCAAAAGTGGCGCACCTGTGCCTGAAACTTCCAGCTCAAAAAAGCCCTGATGACAACTTGTGACTTTCCAAATAGTTGTCGTCACAAGCTTTGCCTCCACAAGTGGCACCCAAGGAAATAAAAGCAACTACGAGTTTCATCAACATTTAGTCTTAATATGGCCAAGTTGGCCGTGGCTGCTGGCTCTGCTCACCACACCTGGCTGCAGCCCAGGGTATACTGCCACTGTGCTGCCAAATGGCCCAGGCCTGCAGGGTCCTTGTCTGGTTCACTCCTGTGCCCCCATGGCTGGTGCATTACCTGGCACCCAATGAGTGCTCAATAAATCAAGCAGGCGAATGAAGCCTCCCAATCAGATGGGAAATCACAGGGCAAGATAAGGTGAGGATGGTATTCCCTTCTGTTGGTTCTTCCTATATTTTCATGATTCTCATTTCAAACAGGGAGTCAGGTTTTGGCCTCCCTTGTCTCATGGGGAGAGGGGGTTCTAAAGTCAGCAGCAAATTCCATCTTTTGTGGAAATTCAAAGTCACTGAAATGAGTATTATGGATTTTCAGGAGATAGTGGAAAGAGGGAGGGGAGGAGAGATTTCTTGAGGGAAAATAGGGAAGAGGACAACCCGAGATTTCTTGTGAAATTTAGGAGGTCCTCTTTTTTTTCTAGGTAACCTGGACCAAAAGCCCACACATGGCAGCACTCTGAGGGCTCCGGGGCCTCAGAGGGGATGACTCTGGAGTGCTTCTAAGCAGGCTGGAAGTCACCCATGTTCCACCTCAGAACTGATTCCAGTGCCCTTCAGGTTTTTTCTTCTATTAAAGTCAAATAAAATTACATTTAATAATTTATTTAAAAGCTACCTTGAAAAAAAAAAAGGTAAACCCGTTGTGCCGTTTTCAGCTCATAGCCACCCTCTAGGACAGAGTAGAATAGCCCCATAGGGTTCCCAAGGAGCAGCTGGTGGATTAGAAATGTTGGCCTTTTGTTTAGCAGCCAACCTCTTAACCACTGTGCCACCAGGGCTCTATCTAAACTATATCCGATTTTAATAAAGTACATTTGGCCCTCCATATCTGCCAGGTCCCACATTCAAGGATTCAACCAACCGTGGACCGAAAATATTTGAGGAAAAAATAAAAAGTTCTAAAAAGCAGAACTTGAACTTGCTGTGCACTGAGCCTCCCCTTAATGCACAAGAATGAAGTGCTGTGCAGCACCCCTGCTGTAGCCTCCACCATCTCACAGATCCTCAGTCTCCCTCCAGCGCTCATTGTCTGAGCATTGTTCACCTCAGATCTTGTTCCTACGCACCTTGTGTTGTGTGCACCCTTTGTTTCTGTGAAAAAAAAATGGCTCCTAAAAAGCAAAGAAGTGGTCAAAGCAATCCGTCAAGGCTAAGTGTGAGAGGTTGGGGACAGCGGGAGGAAGGTGTTGAAGGCTAGTAAGGGATGGCTGGCTGGCTTCGGAAATCTCGCTCCAGCCTCCAGAACTTCCAAGATCATGGATGAATCAGCATTGCTGAGGCCCAGGCAGCATTACCATTCCCTGAAGAGCTCCAGAAATTCATAGAAGAGAAAGGTTCCCTTCCAGACCAAGTCTGCAGTTGTGATGAAATGACTATTTCCATAGCATTTACATCGTATTAGGGATTATAAGTAATCTAGGGATGATTTAAAGTACGTGGGAGGACGAGCGTAGTTATTTGCAAATATTACACCATTCTGCATAAGGGACTTGAGCATCCTCAGATTTTGGTATCCTCAGGGGGTCCTGGAACCAATCCGCCCTAATACCAAGGGACGACTATACATACTTCAAGGGGGCACTGAAATGAGGGTACACTGAGCTTTTGATGGCGCAGCTGTTAAGCGTTCAGCTGTTAACCGAGAAGTCGGTGGTTTGAATCCACAGCCACTCCTCAGGAAAAAAATGTGGCAGTCTGCTTCCGTAAAGATTTGCAGCCTTGGAAACCCGGTGGGGCAGTTCTACTCTGCTGCATTGGGTCACTATGAGTTGGAATCGACTGGACGGCAATGGGTTTGGTTTTGGGTTTTGAGCTTCTGTTAATGGTGATGGAAAAATTCAGGAACGGTTAATGGTGGTGGCTGACAAACATGATGAATGTATTTAGTATCACTGAAACTAACTGTGCACGTGAACAGTGTTGAAATGGCAAATGTTTGGCCACCTCTGTATTTGCCACGATAAAAAAAAATTAAAAAGGGGCATTGAGAAACAGGCACTCTACAACAGCTTCCAGCTCCCTCCCTTCTCGCCCTCCCATCCCTGTCCCACAAGTAAACCTTCTCACTGAAGGAACCAGTCACCTACGTTAAATACCAATTAAATGAGCTTGCATAACAACTAGCCGATAAGCAGTAAAGTTTAGAAAGTGCCCTAGCCTCTAACTTAAGAAATCAGTAAAGGCGTAAGAATTCCTTTTTTACATTTTTTAAAAGAATTTTATGTGAATAACACATTCTAAGTAGACTATCAAGAGTAGAAAGAAAGGCTTGCCTTCTAGTCCTACCTGTAGTGGTATCTATTTATATACTGATAAATTGGAAGCACATAAAATGAAGATTATGTAAGTTTGTTTTGCTACTAATCAATAAAACTGCTTGAAAAGAATCATGATCTATGGAAGGTTTTCTAAACAACAGCCTTTCTTTTACTAATGTAACAGCAACTAGCAAAATTTAGAGAATAGCTACTTCATAAATGTGATTATTCAATGCAACTGGCTTACAAACTGCCATGTAAATAACTTGTAATATAACCATTTCTCAACCTGGGTGCCATGAACGCCAACACCCCTTCTCCTTCAAGAGTTCATAAGCTTCACCTTGCAGCTCATGAGTTGTAAAAGTATTTTGCACTGTCATTTAAATCACAATCTAAAAAACTTTATTTTACCTTTTACAAAGACAAAACTTAACTCTTGCTGTGATCCTTCCTAATTCAAAGACAGTTTAATAGAATCAAACTCTAGTTTATCACCAGTATTTCTGCAATGGGGGTCTACAGAATAGGATCAACCCTGGGGGGGTCTACCGTTTTTTCTTCAAAAAAGGGTCCATATAATACTCAAGCACAGGAACCATTGTTTTTTAATCAATTAGACCCTTGCTCTTCAAAGTGTGGCCCCTGGACCAACAGTATTGACATCTCCCTGGGTACCCTTATAAGGGCAGACGCTCAGGCCCCACCCACATCCACTGAATCAGAATCTGCCCTGGACTCCAGCAGAGATATCTCTGAGCTTGAACTCCCAACTGCGAGACTTAACAAAAGTGTCACTTTACCTTTCTGAGCCTCGGGTTCCTCATCCGTAAATGATGATAATGTACGTTTCTACCTTACAGGTTTGTTGTGGGGGTTAAATGAAAGAACGCACATGAGAGGTGTCACATGGTATAACCCAAAGCAGTAATTATTAGCTATTATTACAATAATTTTCTTCAAATAAGAATAAAAGAAAAAGGCCCCTACCATCTGAACACTCATTTAAGTTAAAAAAAAAAAAAAATCCAAGGGAAGAATTAGTAAACTGATATCCATGCAACCATTACTTTTCCTAAAACGGATATTGACTCATTTGTCTATGTTACAAAATTTGTACTAAAATAATTTCACCCATTCTTTTAATATAGGATGAACATTTACCCATTTTATTAAATATGCTTATTCAGTATCATTGTGAAATATTCAATTGGAAACCCTGGTGGCGTAGTGGTTAAGAGCTATGGCTGCTAACCAAAAGGTGGGCAGTTCAAATCCATCAGGCGCTACTTGGAAACTCTATGGGGCAGTTCTACTCTGTCCTATAGGGTGGCTATCAGTCAGAACCTACTTGACAGCAATGGGTTTGGTTTGGTTTTTCAGGGACTGAGTAGTTCCTGAAGTACAGTAAGGGCCTAGAACATTGTGCTGCCCAGTGGATGTATTTGCCATCCTGTTGTACCAACCCTAGTTTTGGACTTTTGTGTTCTGTATTATATTTTACCGTTGTAAATAAAACAACTGTGAATACCTTAAAAAACAGTAAGAATAGAAAAGTCTTATCATAAAGATGTTTTTCTGTTTTAGCCATTAAAACAGATGCATGTTAAAAAATCCTCATGGCTAACATCACCTAGATGTTTGCAGAAGACACACTCAAATTTCCTAGTAATTTGTTAATGGGTGGTAGTCTCGATATTGATTTGCTTAATGGCAATGCGTAACCTGATAGTTTATCAGATTCTTTGTGCAGTGAAAGTAGATTTCCAGAAAGAGCATTTAAGCTCCTCTTGATAGAAAAATGCTTCTGTTTGCTGAAGAAATGAGGAGAGTACCTTGGAAACTCTTTTACTGGCAGATTGGATTCAAAAGAGGACTCAGTCCACACAGTTCATATTTACAACTTTTCTTTAAAACCCCTAAAATATTGGCTAGTAATCTGAATCACAATGTCAAGAGCCCGATTCAATGTGACTGAAATTAAGCCACACGTACAGCTCTTCATGTCGTTATGGCAACTTCTCACACCACTGTCCTCTTAGGCATTAAACAATTGCTCATTTCCTGGCTTTGCAAAGAAGCCCCACCCAAACTGCTTTCTCTGTAGGCTCATCTTGGTATCAAAGGAAATTGTGTACGATGGTGATAGAGATGTTTACAACAGTAAGTTCTGGAAGAATAGGGTTTTATTATTGGTCACGCTTTGCATTCCAATTTGTTTTCTTCCTCAGCACGTCAAAAGACTTCTTCAAAGTGTTAAAAAGCACAGATGCACCTGACCCAAGCCATGGTATTTTCAATTGCCTCAGATGTATCCGAAAGCTGGACAACGAGTAAGGAAGACCAGAGAAGAATCAATGCCTCTGAATTATGAAGTTGGCAAAGAATATTGAATATACCATGAACTGCCAGAAGAATGAATAAATCTGTCCTGGAAGAAGTACCACCAGAATGCTCCTTAGAAGGGAGAATGGTGAGACTTTGTCTTGCATACTTCGGATGTGTTATCAAAAGGGACCAGTCCCTGAGAAGGACATCACGCTTGGTAAAGTAGAGGGTCAGGAAAAAGGGGAAGGCTCTCAATGAGTTGAACTGACACAGTGGCTGCAACAATGGGCTCAAACATAGGAAGGATTGTGAGGATGGCACAGGACTGGGCAGTGTTTTGTTCTGTTGTGTGTAGGTTCACTATGAGTGTGAACTAACTCTACAGCACCTAACAACAACAACAACATGCCATTTGTGGTGTCCCTGATTTCCAACAGTTCAGCAAACTTTAGCAATTAAGGCACTGGTTGGAACTTCGCATTCTTTCTAAAACTCAGGATGGCACAGGAAGGAATTTCCAAATGCCCAAATCATCTGCCACTGAAAGGGGATCGTGCCTGAGCCTGAGATTAGAAACTGAGTGTCTTAAAGGCTGAGGTGGAACTTCCTCCTCTCTGTCCTTCGTGTCTACTAGCATGTTTACAGATTGAATCATCGAAGTTAGAAAGTGCATTTTAAAATTATTTCCATCTTCTCCAGCTTGCATGAAAATTATTTTAATATTTTATTTTTGCAGGACCAAAATTTAATACTCCATGAAACAGATCAGGTATTTGATGAAAAAAAAAAAAAAAAGATGAATAATTGTACATAAAACCATTCTTGGCACTCTGAAGGCTAAATGAAGATGATAAAACAAGGACCTTTATTCTTTAAAAACGAAAATGTATAAAGAGCTGTTCTACATTAAAGGGAACTAAGCACAATGTGGAATCTTTAATTGAATCCTGGGGGTGGGGGGAGGGAAGCAGCTATAAAGACATTATTGGGACAATTGGAGAAATTCAAATATGCGCAGTATATTAGACAATAATCGTAAATTAAGGTTAAGTGTCCCCAAAATAATCATTATATTAAGGTTATTTAGGGTAGTTTCAAGGAGCTCTGGTGGCCAAATTAAGCGCTTATCTGCTAACTGAAAGTTTGGCAGTTCAAATTCACCAGCTACTCCGCAGGAGAAAACACCAGGCAGTCTGCTTCCTTAAAGATTTCAGCTTAAGAAATCCTATGGGGCAGTTCTACTCTGACCTATAGGGTGGCTATGAGTCAGAATCGAATTAATTGTAAACAACAACAGGTAATTTCCTTGACCTTAGGAGATAAATTCTTAAATATTTGTTAAAATGTCTGCAATTCTCAAATGGTTCAGAAAAATCACACGTATGTATGTATGTTTGTATATGTATGTATTTGTATATACACATGATGTCTTACTCATCTAGTGCCGCTCTAACGGAGATACCACAAGTGGAGGGCTTTAACAAAAAGTGAAGTTTATTTTCTCACAGTAAAGTAGGCTAAAATTCCAAACTCAGGGCGTCAGCTCCAGGGGAAGGCTTTCTCTCTCCATCCGCTCTGTAGGAAGGTCTTCCTCCTCAATCTTCCCCTAGACTAGGAACTTCTCTGCGCAGGAACCCTGGGTCTAAAGGACGCGTTCTGCTCCTGGTGCTTCTTTCTTGGTGGCAAAATATCAGCAACTGATGAACCCACACGAAGAATATAGGGTTGATCGTTTTGCTAGTCTTGCAACTTTTCTGTAGAAATAAAAAGTGAGGCTGGGTAAATGGTTTATGATGAAAAGCTTCAAATCTGTTGGGAGAGCAACAGCAAAAAAATAAAGATGTAGCCATTGGTTAACAAGAGAACATTACAGTCTGATAGTATATTAAATTGTACAAAAATTCTTTGGAGAATGAAAGCATCCACATAAGATGAGTCTGCATAGAGATAATATTTGACCTTAAATATATAATTAGGATTTTATTACACAGAAGAAAATACCTTTAAAAATCACTGAACTAGAGTGAGATGATCCAAGACAGCTAGAGAAGTGCCAGAAATAGTCATTAAAGCAAGTGGAGAGAGAGAAATAGCGCTCTCAGGCCTGTCTTCTCAAATGACAAGGCTACAGGCAGCTGACTGGCAGCATCGGGAACCTCGGCTTTCAACCACTTGTGTAAGCATTGCCATCAGCTGCATGACCTGTGGCAAAAATGCCTAACTCAGTGCAATCTCAGAGCTCATAAACTCATAAGCTTTTCCAACAGCCCAAAAGATCCAATAAACCAATACAGGTTCTCAAATTCATCTTAATAATGGATCCAAATCTGACAAATATTCCTTCTACTCATGATTATTGTTCTTGTAAATTGTTTTCAGATTTTAAATAATTGATCAGTCTATTTCTTCTTTCAGTCAGATTCTTCAAAAATCATTAATGGACAGTATAATGTACTGTTAAGGGGGGTGAGGTCGGCTGCTGGGCTACCGGAGGTTGAAATTTACTAGCTACCTGATCCTGAGCAAATTTTTAATCTTTCTGCGTCTTGGTGTTGTCATCTGTAAAATGGAGGAAATAAATATTTTTTACCTCACAGGCTTGCTGTGGTTATTAAATTAAGTGATGCTCTTATGATAGGGCCAGGCACACTGTAGGCACCAAATCAATTATCAGCTAGTATTATCCATAATTTATTTCAGTTTATTGATGTTTACTTATTTCTTAAAACAAGAGACAGGCATGTTTAAAAGCTACACACAGCCAAGTTCTATGCCTATTGTAAAAATACTAATAAAAACACTTATATGTAATTAACTAGGAAGGAGCCCTGGTCGGCAGTTCAAACCCGCTAAGCAACTCCACGGGAGAAAAAACCTGGCCATCTGCTCCTGTAAAGATTACAGCCTAGGAAATTCTATGGGGCAGTTCTACTCTGTCACATGGGATCACGATTAGTCCAACAGCATGCAACAACAGCAATTATTTAGGATTCCAGTTTGCCATATACTGGAAGAAAGTGTTAAAATCTGAGTTTAAATCTTTACTTTATTTAACTGTATGTTTTTTGGCAAATACTTAAGGTCCTCTTGGCTTTAGGCCCTTATCTGGAAAACGGGAATAATATTTTCCCTGCACTGATATAGGAGCCCTGGTGATGTGGTGGTTAAGAGCTTGGCTACTAACCAACGGTTGGCAGTTCGAATCCACCAGCAGCTTCTTGGAAACCCTATGGGGCAGTTCTACTCTGTCCTGTAAGGTCACTGTGAGTTGGAATTGAGTCGACGGTAATGGATTTGGTTTTTCTTTTTTTTTTTTGCATTGATATGACGAAACCCTGTGACAACGCCTACCACACTACAGTCACTCAGTAAAAGGTAGCCACGATCATTCTCACTCAACCAGCCTACTTAACAGGTATATTTGTCTAGTATCATAAATATATGAAGGTATATAATTGTTTATACCTCATAAAATTCCCCACTCTTCTGTTTGTCATACCATGGTGGCTTGCGTGTTGCTGTGATGCTGGAAGCTATGACACCAGTATTTCAAATATCAGCAGGGTCACCCATGGTGGACAGGTTTCGGCTGAGCTACCAGACTAAGACAGACTAGGAAGAGGGAACTTGTGGTCTACTTCTGAAAAATTAGCCAGTGAAAACCTTACAAACAGCAGCAGAACACTGTCTGATACAGTGCCGGAAAATGAGCCTCTCAGATTGGAAGGCACTCAAAATACAACTGGGGAAGAGCTTCCTCCTTAAAATAGGGTTGACCTTAATGGCGCAGATGGAGTCAAGCTTTTAGGACCTTCATTTGCTGATGTGGCATGACTCAAAATGAGAAGAAACAGTGGCAAACATCCAGTAATAAAGTTGTTGTTGTTCTCAGGTGCCATTGAGTCGGTTCTGACTCATAGCGGCCCTGTGTACAACAGAACGTAACACTGCCCTGTCCTGCACCATCCTCACAGTTGTTGTTATACTCGAGCTCGTTATTACAGCCACTGTGTCAATCCATCTCGTTGAGGGTCTTCCTCTTTTTCACTCACCCTCTACTTTACCCAGCATGTCTCTCCAGGGACTGGTCCCTCCTGATAACACATCCAAAGTACGTGAGATGAAGTCTTGCCATCCTTGCTTCTAAGGAGCATTCTGCTGTACTTATTCCAAGACAGATTTGTTTGTTCTTTTGGCAGTCCATGGTATACTGGATAATGTAGGCCAACACCATAATCATAATTAACACCACCAATAACAGGAATGTGGAATATACGAAGTATGAATCTAGGAAAGTTGGAAATCGTCAAAAATGAAATGTAATGCATAAACATCAAAATTCTAGGCATTAATGAGCTGAAATGGACTGGTATTGGCCATTTTGAATCAGACAAGCATATGGTCTACTGTACCAGGAATGACAAAATAAAGAGAATGGCATTGCATTCATCATCGAAAAGAACATAAACGGCAACTACACACATGGACCTCGCCAGATGGAATACACAGGACTCAAATCGACAACATTTGACAAAAGAGACCAAGGAAAAGCTCAATATCATCTGTCAGAGCAAGACCAGGATCCAACTGCAGAACAGACCATCAATTCCTCATATGCAGGTTCAGTCTGAAGCTGAAGAAAATTAGAAGTCCAAGAGAGCCAAAGTACAATCTTGAGTATATCCCACCTGAATTTAAAGACCATCTCAAGAATAGATACGACACACTGAACACTAATGACCGAAGACTAGACGAGTTATAGAAGGACATCATTCATGAAGAAAGCAAGAGGTCATTAAAGAGAAAGAAAAGATCAAAATGGATGTTAGAAGAGACTCTGAAACTTGCTCTTGAACACAGAATAGCTAAAGTGAAAGGAAGAAATGATGAAGTAAAAAAGCTGAACAGAAGATTTCAAAGGGCGGCTTGAGAAGACAAAGTATCATAATAATGTGCAAAAACCTGGAGTCAGAAAACCAAAAGGGAAGAACAGGTTTGTCATTTCTCAAACTGAAAGAAAAAAAAAAAACAAAAAAACCAAACCCGTTGCTGTCAAGTCGATTCTGACTGAAGAAAAAATTCAAGCCTCGAGTTGCAATATTGAGGGATCCTATGGGGAAAACATTAAGCGACACAGGAAGCACCGAAAGATGGAAGGAATACACAGAGTCATTGTACCAAAAAGAATTGGTCAAATTTCAACCACTTCAGGAGGTAGCATCTGATCAAGAACCAGTGGTACTGAAGGAAGAAGTCCAAGCTGCACTGAAGACACTGGCGAAAAACAAGGCTCCAGGAATTGACAGAATACCAACTGAGATGTTTCAACAAATGGATGCAGTGCTGGAAGTGCTCACTCATCTATGCCAAGAAATTTGGAAGACAGCTACCTGGCCAACTGACTGGAAGAGATCCATATTTGTACCCATTTCAAAGAAAGGTGAACCAACAGCATGTGGAAATTACAGAAGAGTATCATTATTATCACACACAAGGAAAATTTTGCTGAAGATTGTTCAAAATAGTTGCACCAAGCAGTACATTGATAAGGAACTTCTAGAAATTCAAGCTGGATTCAGAAAAGGACATGGAATGAGAGATATCATTGCTGATGTCAGATGGATCTTGACTGAAAGCAGAGAACATCAGAAAGATGTTTACCTGTGTTTTATTGACTTACGCAAAGACATTTGACTGTGTGGATCATAACAAATTATGGATAACATTTCAAAGAATGGGAATTCCAGAACACTTAATTGTGCTTATGAGGAACCTGTACATAGATCAAGAGGCAGTTGTTCGAACAGAACAAGGAAATACTGCATGGTTTAAAGTCAGGAAAAGTGTGTGTCAGGGTTGTATCCTTTCACCATACTTACTTATTCTGTATGCTGGGCAAATAATCCAAGAAGTTGGACTACATGAAGAAGAACAGGGCACCAGGATTGGAGGAAGATTCATTAACAACCTGTGATATACAGATGACACAGCCTTGCTTGCTGAAAGTGAAGAGGGCTTGAAGCACTTACTGATGAAGATCAAAGACCACAGCCTTCAGTATGGATTACACCTCAACACAAAGAAAACAAAAATGCTCTCAACTGGACCAATATGCAACAGCATGACAAGTGGAGAAAATAATCACACTTGTTAAAGATTTCATTTTACTTGGATCCACAATCACCACCCATGGAAGCAACAGTCAAGAAACCAAATGACATATTGCACTGGGCAAATCTGCCAAAAAAGATCTCTTTAAAGTGTTGAAAAGCAAAGATGTCACCTTGACGACTAAGGTATGCCTGACCCAAACCACGTTGTTTTCAACCACCTCATATGTATGCGAAAGCTAGGCATTGAATAAGGAAGACAGAAGAAGAATTGATACCTTTGAATTGTGGTGTTGACAAAGAATATTGAATATACCATGGATTGCCAGAAGAGCAAACAAATCTGTCTTGGGATAAGTACAGCCAGAATGCTCCTTCGAAGCAAGGATGGCGAGACTTTATCTCATGTACTTTGGACATGTTATCAGGAAGGACCAGTCCCCGGAGAAGGACATCATGCTGGGTAAAGTAGAGGGTCAGTGAAACAGAGAAAGACCCTCAACGAGATGGACTGACACAGTGGCTGCAACAGTGGGCTAGAGCATAACAATGATTGTGAGGATGGCTCAGGACAGGGCAGTATTTCTGTTGTACCAACTTGAAGCATCTGATAACAATCCCACCAAATTAAGAAAAAAAAAAAATTCTGGTAGCCTCAAACATAATCAATAGGTGGTAAAAGCAGTTATTATAGCTTTTATCCACTGTCTTTGTAAACAGATAATTTTTGTTTTGTTGTTTTAATTTATTATTGAGATATACTACACAGATGGAAGTACAATAATCTTTTTGAAGTACACTAATCATTAGAGGGAGTCCCTGGGTGGAGCAAATGTTTAAGTGCTCAACTACTAACCAAAAGGTTGACAGTTCAAACCTACCCGGAGGCACCTCAGAAGAAAGGCCTGATGACCTGCTTCCGGAAGTTCACCACTTTGAAAACTTTATGGAGCACACTCTGCAACACACGGATCACCATGAGTCAGGGTCAGCTCTACAGTAACTGGTTTGTTTCTTAGTTTTAACGATAAGTATAGAGCTTGATGTGCTTACACGTGTATATACATATACCATTTCATAGACATATACATACATATACACACACACACACACACATACACATGAACACAGCTATATAACCACCACCCAGATCAAGATCTAGAACATTTCCAGTACCTTCATTCCCTTCCCAGGCAATCCTCACCCTCTGTTTTCTGGTCTAGTTTTACCGATCCTTCAGCCTCACACAGATGGAATGACACAGTGTGTACTCTTTTGAAAACACATTAAAATTCCCAGTGTGTTTCTGATAAAGTAGATTCTCGGGCTCTTCCCTTCTTCTTGTTATTTTTTATTTGTAACTGGAAGCCCAATGCCTTGGTTTCATATTCACTTGCTGTTTGTTTCAGATCAATTTTCTAGACATGCTTTGAAATTAATGGACCGCAGCCAACCATCTTTCAGGAACTAAATGATTACTACTTGTGCTGTTCTTTTGAAAGAAAAAACATGGGTGTGGGCATCCAAGTAGATCCTCTAGAAAAAGAACACGCAAGAGGCTGCCGAGTGCTGTTATACAACCAACAAGCATATTCTGACAGACATGGGTAAAGCATAAACATTTCCCTTGGGTGGAAAAATCCAGTTGTATAGAGTTTTGGAGAAAGAACATCCAGTATGAAGAAAACATAACTCCAGGAGACAGCTGGAAGGGCAGAATTAGAGTAGCAAAAGAAACAAGAAATTGTAGCAAAGGTTTCTAAAACTACAGGAATTTATGCCCAAGAAAACAAGGCTGCTTCTCCTAAACCAGGGACCAGAGCCCGTGAGGAGATGCAAGAAGAATGAACACGGAGCCACTATTTTGTCTCAGCCTTTGGTACAAAGAAGGGAAGGAAAGCAGGAGCCTGGTAAAATAAATATTAATGAGTCTCTGGGAATATCCAGAAACAGAATTAGTAAGAGCAGGTAAAAGGATACTTAGACAATTTAAATATTTATAAATCAGCAGAGCCGGCTAAGATTCATTGGAACACATTCAACGAAGCGGCCCAGGCAGGACGTACCGCCAACACTAGTGTTTGTCGTGGAGACTTATGGACCAGGGAGATTCAAGCAGGCTGATTTAGTGTTGGAGATAAAGCAGCCAAAAGCAGATCCGGGAAAAGATGGGCTAGTTAGCGTATCCAAACTACCAGTCAAAACCCTAAATGAAATCATAAATCAGTCCGTGAGCACCTTGAGGAAAATAACAGAGTAAGTAATAGCCAAAGAGGCTCATAAAAAATACAGCCTGTCAAAGCAACTTAATCCATTTTTGGATATGCTAAGAAACTTGGGGAAAGTAATGGATGTTACATACCTAGTTTAGGGGGGCCCCACAGGTGCACCAGACAATTCATTTTGGACCCATCTTGTCGATGCAATGGCTGATGTCCTCACCCCTTTCAATGGAGAAGGGCAATGTCACCAGCACACTTAATATGAGGGGACAGGCCTCTCTATCCATTCCCCATGACATCCAGCATGAAATTTAGTTATTGGGGTAAATACAGGCAGGGCCTAGAAGTACAAGCTAAAAGTTACCCAAACATATATATGTTTTTTCAAAAGATATAAGTCCAGTCCTGTAAATGTCTCTCATTTGGATAACTTTTAGCTAACATATTATATATATATAAATATATATATAAACATATACACATATGCATATACATATCTGCAATTATCAGGATAATTAAGGCAAAAACAAATCCTCTTGCTTGAATTGCTCATGTAAGTATGAGAAATATAAAAGGATATAAAAAGAAAGGTCCTTTTTTCAGAAAATGCTGGTCTAATAGGGTCGCTACGAGTCGGAATCGACTCGACAGCACTGGCTTTGGTTTTTGGTTTAATCATGTCACCAGGCCCTGCTGAAACTGTTCAGTGACTTCCCATTGTTCTTAGACCAGAAGCCTTAGCCTGTCCAGAAGGCTCTGCCTGGCCTGGCCTGTGCCCACCTCTCCAGGATCCCTCATGCACCACACTCCTCTTAGCTCCAGGCAAGCCAGCTACTCTGGCTTTCTTTCAGGCCTTCCAAGACGCCCTGTAGTCCTTGCCCCAGGGCCTTTGCCCAGGCTGTTGGCCCTTTCACTTACTTATTCATTCCTCAGCTTTCAACTCAGATCTTTTGGCGGGGGAGGTGGGGGGGGGTGGGGGGTGGGGGGGAGTCTTTAGCCTCTCAGACTATATGATGTTTCATTGTTTTTTGCTCTAATAGAATCACATTTTATTCACAGAAACGTTTGTTTCAGAATGTAATTTTACAATCATTTTTTTAAAATTCATGTCCTTCTCCCCTGCGACATGGTAAGCTGCATAAGGGCAGAACCTAGGTATTAGTTTGTGTGTGTGTGTGTGTGTCTTTTTCCCCGAGATTGTATCCCAGGACTTAGCACAGTACCTAGCACAAAAAATATGTGCGAACAGATAAAGAATAATTGTTGACATTGTTAGGTGCCGTTGAGCCGATTCCAACACCTAGCAACGCCGTGTGACAGGGTAGAACTGCCCCA
Source organism: Elephas maximus indicus (assembly GCF_024166365.1). NCBI lineage: Eukaryota > Metazoa > Chordata > Mammalia > Proboscidea > Elephantidae > Elephas > Elephas maximus. Next base: position 66,198,515 of record NC_064838.1, read on the forward strand.
TAGGGTTTTCTAGGCTGTTGTTTTCACAGGAGCAGATTGCCAGGTATTTTCTCTCACAGAGCTGCTGGGTGAGTTTGAACCACCAACTTTTCAGTTAGCAGCCAAGCACTTAACCACGGTGCCACAAAAAGAAAACCATAGCCGTCCAGTTGATTCTGACTCATAGCGACCCTATAGGACAGAGTAAAACTGCCCCATAGGGTTTCCAGAGAGTGGCTGGTGGATTTGAACTGCCAACCTTTTGTTTAGCAGCCATGCTCTTTAGCACTGTGCCACCAGCACTCCATTGAGCCATCAGGGCTCCTTAAATAATAATTAGAAACACAGATACAGACGGCTGCCCTTCACAAAGGGTTAACTCAAAAGGACATCTCTCTATCCTGGATATTATAATATTCTCTTCAGTTTTCATTTCAAGTAAAATAATAGGAAATAATCTATAATGAGGTGCTTGTTGACAGAGGTGTGGAAACACGAGGCAGCTAAAACCTGAATTGTTGCATTCTACATTCGCACATTACATTTCCATCTGATGTGTTCCAAAATTTCATTTCGTGGTGATAATGAATCTGTAGGAAATTAGCATTCTATCACTCTTCACAAGAGAGCATCAGTGAAGGCTTTCCAAGCCACCGTATCAAGCTGCAAAGGAAACATTTTGGGGTTAACTAACTTCAATACACCTTCACTGCTTTACCCGCGTTCATCTCCACACCTCGGAGGAATCTATTCTGAGCACTAGAGAGCCCAGGAGTCAGAGAACAATGTTCTATCTCTCCGCCAGTCACTCACGGCGAATTTTCTCCTTTCACATCCATGCTTAGATTTTTAGATTTTACATTTTTAATACGAATTGGTGGTGCAGTGGTTAAAGTGCTCGGCTGCCAACAGAAAAGTCAGTGGTTCAAACCTATCAGCCATTAAGCTGGAGAAAGACGTGGCAGTCTGTTTCTGTACAGATTACAGCCTTGGAAACCCTATAAGGCGGTCCTTCGCTGCCCTGTAGGCTCGCTATGAGTCAGAATCCACTCCACGGCAGTGGGTGTGTAAGCTGATTAGTAATCTGAACCCCTGTAAGCGAGGTTTTGGCATCTCCAAGGTCACATAGAAATTAGTGACCTGCAAGTAGGCACTAGAAGTCAGGTTTCTGGTTTCCATCCACTGTTGGTTCATTCGTTCATTCATTCAGCAGGTGAGATCAAGTTGCTCCCATGAGTCTGACACTGTGCTAGTTACGGGGCTACCAGAGATAAAGAAGCCCGTCCTTGTCCTTGTGAAAGTCCTTCCTCTAAGGGAGAAGCCAAGCAAGAAAACCTATGATGACAATCCCACTGTGATGAATCCTACAGGTGGCCTACTGGCACAGCAGTTAAGAGCTCGGCCGCTAACCAAAATGTCGGCAGTACAAATCCACCAGTCTCTCCTTGGAAAACCTGTGGGGCAGTCCTACTCTGTCCCTACAGGGTTGCTATAAGTTGGAATTGACTGGACAACAAAGGGATTGGGCTTTGTGTATGCGTGTGTGATGAATACTATTTGTAGCTGCCATTCTTGTGCCCAGAGCCACAACCCTTCAGCTCTGCTCTGATCCCCACAGCTATGGGGACAGCTCCTGTGTGGGAATGGCTTCTCCAGTGGTGAGTTTCCTTCTGCAGGTGCTTGCTCAGCCCTTGGGCAGGGGCCCGGAAGGGGAGGGGTGTGAATGCCCCTGAGAACAACCCTCAACTGGAGAAGGTCAGTGACCCAGCCTCCCATCCTTCAGAGGACAATCCCAAGGGACCTTCTGCTTGGCTCCTCAGAGAGTTGCCCAGAGTTGTAACCAGGCCAGTACTGCATCTTTACTGACTTCTCCTCCCCAGTCCCACTCTTCCCACTCTCTCACTCCTGCTCCTTAGGATCCCCCCTAAATAATTCCCTTCCCCCAAGCCCTTGTTCCAGGCCCTACTATCAGGAGAACTGACACCCATACACAGTATCAGTGAAGGAATGAATGCAGAGGAGACACTAGGGCCCCCCCTTGCAAACTGGAGCATCTTTGGCTGTCCCTCCACCAGGTCACTGTCTACACTTCAGCAGTTCTATATAAACCAGAGCACCTTCTGTTATCTTTCCACCAGTTCACTGTCTACACTGCAGTAGTTTTACACTTCCTTGAAGATCACGTTAAGTGTTGGGTGTGGGGATACAAGGCAGAAGGATCCAAGTCAGAGCTGTCCTGCTTTTCTACAGAAACAGAGATCTGTGTGTGGGAGGGACAGCGGGAGGGAGAGGCCAGAGGAAAAGAAGGCAGGGTTTCCACACCTATGGTCTGGTTAGGAAAAGATGGTGAGAGAAAGCTGGCCAGAAGAGAGAGTGGCAAAGAGCTGGGTGTTGGGGTTTGCTTCTGAAAAAGACAATGTGTGGGCAGCGTGATATAAAATTCCTGGAGCCTTTGTGCCTTCCAAGCTCCTGGGACCATGCACACAGAGTGTGATTTCAGGGTCACTTCTTTGACACTGACCATTTCTTCTGAGATTCCAATTCTAGCTCCTTCTCCTAGGAATTGCTGGTCACAAAGATCCCCTCAGACAAAGGGGAGGGAACAAAACATCAAACAGCAAAGGTAGAATAAGGTGTCTAGCCAGGGCCTGCATTCTTTAGGCTTTTCTATAAAACCCACAGCTTGTTTACAAGCAGTGCTTTGCAGGGCAGGAGTAAAGATTGAGAGTGACGGAAATATTCTCAATCAATGTAACTCCCATCTCGCCCACCATCCGCTATGATGCTTCCCACTGGACTGGGACAGCGTCTGTGTTGCAGCCTCAGCACCCAGCATAGTGCCTGGCACACAGTGGTCTTATTAAATATTTAAGAAGGAAAATAGGGAAGAAGAGGAGGAAGGGAGGCAATTAGACAGTTAATTATTCTAGAGTCATCCATCAGAAGATTTTAGCAATGGTGTAAACGCAGAATCAATGCCAGTACCTAGTAAATTAAATATTCATGAAAAAGAAGACAATAACATAACTGAGAATGTTTTTGAGTCCTTTTGGTTGGAGATGAGTGGGGGGATCATGGGGTGGGTGGTGAGAACACTACGTTCCCACAGAGGAAATGAAAAAGGTTATTTTTTCCTTCAGAAAACTTCAGCAGGTAAGACGATGTTCTCTCGTTGGTAATGAGATATGGCTTCCTTCCAGAGATCCTTCGAGCAACTCTTGTGGCCTTCGATGTGAGCACTGCTGAGAAAATACCTTTAGCTGAGCAAGTGTGGACGAGAAATTTGAAGAAGGCATTTCATGCTCTCCTCTGTTGTGTATTTGATGTACACAGAGGGTTTAGTCTTGGAAGATGAAGACCTTATCCGTGTTTTTATCCCTGCAGAGCGCTGTTTTCCACATTTCCCTGTGGGGGCATGATCCTGGTGAATAGGTGACAGATAGTTATAGGGTGTTCTTATTCTTCAAGTGTTCATTACCCAAGTCCCCACAGGCAACAGGTTGCAGAGAAAAGCAAAAGTCATCAGAATATAAAATATTTACCAGTAAACTGACTTAAATGTGCCTGGCCAATTACAGACACATATGGTTAAGAGGTCAGCTGCTAACCAAAAGGCTGGCAGTTCAAATCCACCAGCCACTCCTTGGAAACCCTATGGGCAGTTCTACTCTGTCCTAGAGGGTCACCGTAAGTCGGAAATCCACTTGATGTCAACTGGTTTTTCGGTTTTATATTACACGACAAATTCGATGGAAATTAACTGCTAAGGCAAATTTAAAATCTTGCAAAGCATACGGAATTTCATGAAGCCAATCAAAGTGATCTGGGAGAAGTGCTCAAAATAAAGGCAAGCAAAGCCTTTGGCAAATGACAAACTGGCTTAATTAAACCAGTTAACAGTTGAAAAAGGAAAAACCCACAAGGAAGATGATGTATATAGCACTTCAAAAAGAAAATGATTTGAATATCAAAGGAAGAGACCCTGGGGAAAATTGACAAAGACTAAATATTTTTCCCAAAATGATCTTTATTATGAATTTGCTGCAAAACTTAAACATCTTAAGTGAATGATGGCATCATGTTACCATAAACTTTATGTTGAAAAATTATGCCCTCAAAACTAATTCATTCTTTGTCTTAACACTTAGTTCGTAATTGTGATTATAACTTCATTGTGTATAATATAAAAGTACAGGTTTTAAAAACTAACTTTAGGTCAATTTTTCAAGTTAGAATTCCATTCAAATCTTTTGCCCCCCCTATGGGTTTTTATGGGTTATAGGGTTGCTATGAGTTGGAATCGACTCAACTTGGCACTGGGTTTTTGGGATGGGTTTATTTACTTGAAAAATTCATTCCTGTATTAAATAGCTTCACTTTCAGTGGTCTCGTCCAGGCATCAATTATCCTTGCATAAAAAAGACCTGCTACTCTGAGATCTATCTACTTCTCAATTGGATTCCTACCGTTGCCTCCTGTTTGCCCGTCTGCAGGTTCTTCTCCTGGTGGCAGGCCTATGGAGCCTCACAAAATGCAAATATGGTGATGTCACTGCCCTACTTGCAATCCTTTGGGGCAGGGGAGCGGCGGGGGGTGGGGGGGAGCCTTCGCATGCATACTTCTTAGCTTGTCTTGCAAAACATTTTATGATTTAATCCTTTTCTAACTTCCAGCCTCATCTCTCTCCCACATCCTCGGCTGTCATTCCTGTATAATTGTCCTCGTGATCCTAGCTTCTAATTATCTGCCAATGTGCTGTATGTTCCTTGTTATGGATTGGATTTTGTCCCCCAGAAATATGCGTTGAAATTCTACCCCTTACCTACGGCTGCAATCCTGTTTGGAAATAGGGCTTTCTTTTGTTATGTTAGTGAGGTCATACCAATACTAGTATAGGGTGGATTATAAAGTTAACCACTTCTGAGTTATAAAAAGACCAGAATAGACAGAGAGACACACACCAGCGGAGGGGTGGGGGGTGGGGGGGTGCCAAGGAAAGCCAAAGTTCATCAGCAGACACCAGAAACAAGGAGAGAGGCTCCCAGAAGGAACTGACATAGCCGAGACCCTGATTTGGACTTTTGGCCTCCAGACCTGTGAGAAACATTGTGGTAGCTCTGTTTAGGCAACACTAGAAAACCAAGATAGACCCACAGCTCTGGCCTTTGCATCCGCTGATGCCTACCTAACTTTCAGTTCCCAACTTAGAGATCAGCTTCTTCCAGGAAGCCTTCCCGGGCCACCTGGGTTCGATGTCCCTCCCCTGTGTACTAACCAACTATGATGAAGCACTTAGGACAAGGTCTTAGAGTCACCTGTTAGCCATGAGGGCAGGAACTGGGTCTGACACTTTAAGAGCCTCTGGGCCCTTGCTCAGTGCCTGACCCAGAGCAGATGTCTAGTATGTGCTTAATAAAGGAATGAATGAACGGACAACGCACCTAGAAAAGGAAGCAGAATAAACCACACAATTAGCTAAGACATTTTCGAGTCTCTGTGAGTAAATAAAAGATTAGACATCAGAACTCTTCCCAGTGGTCATTTCTGAGCAGTGAAATTGGAAGAAATGCCTGAAAGGAATTTCATTTTTTACTTTATATGTGTCACAATTATTTGACATTTTTAGATGTGTGACCACTGTAACAAAAATTAAAAAAAAAAAAATGCCTATAATCAAATGTTTACTGTTAGTCTTAAAACAGTTTCTAATCACCTTCTTCACTTCCAAATTTGAAAGATTTCCATTTTTTTCCTAAATTGTTTTAAAATAGAAAAACTTAAAAACAAAACAATCTTAAAAAATGGAATCTTACTTGCTATGTGATGTCTGTACAGGACTCAGAAGTTTTAGCCTGTCATGGAACTTTAAAACATTCTGCATGATAACGAGTTCTGAATTTAACGCAAATTCTTTGGGGGAGCCAGAGTGATTTGGGGGACGAACAGGGTAAATTTGGAGGGAGGGAAGGGAATTCCACTTTTCACTTCATGCCCTTCTGCCCTGTTCAATGATTTTACAAGAAGCTCATATGACTTTTGTAACTAATTAAAAATATAAAAGCAAACACTGGCAAGCATTTTATGAGGCTTCTTCAAATACATTAGTACTCATGGCAACTCTGCAAGGTAGATGTTATCTTTATTTTAAAGATGAAGAAACTGAGACTCAGAGAGGTTATACGACTTGCCCAAGGCCATAAAGGTAATAACTGGCAGATGGGGTTCTCCAAGTTGAATCTGACTTTAAGACCTAGGTATAGCTCTTTAAAAGGAGCCCTTTTGTCACAATGGTTAAACACTCAGCTGCTAACCGAAAGGCTAGCGGTTGGAACCCATCAGCTGCTCCACAGGAAAAAAGATCTGGTGATCTGCTCCTGTAAATTACAGCCTTGGACACATTAGGGGGCAGTTCTACTTTGTCCTATAGGGTCACTGTGAGTTGAAACAACTCAAGAGCTCATAGACACAACAACATAGTTCTTTAAAAATGTAACACACAATGTTTTGTTTTATTAAACAAGCATAAGGTAGTTTGCTTGGAGGGTAAGCATGTTTGTTACTTTAGGGATGGAAAGAGATTTATTTTCTTAGTTTAGGGCAGAAACAGAGCTTGGGAATTCAAAATAAATGCTCCTCCAGACTAAGGGACCCAGAAAGGAATCGCACTAGCTGCCAAGTTGAAAACAAATTTGTTTCTAACACTATTATTAGTAGTAGCACAGGCATTATCATATTTTCTAAATATTATCTCTCAGCTTGGGTAACAATAAAGCTTTAGACATAGGGCTTTGCATATAGGAAACGATCAATGATTATTTTAAGTTTGTTAAAATAGAAGTGTGTATGTATATTTATATACATATAATTGTGTGCATTTTCATGGGTGTATATTTGTCTGTTGTAGAAAAATATATACCAAATCGTAACTGTTTTTGGACTTGAATGATGAAATTATAAATAATTTTTATTTCTCTGTAATTTCTAATACTTTTCGATTGTGTAAAACCAGTATTTATTAATTCTATAAGAAGAAAAAGAGAGGCAATTGTTCCACAAGATAACAAGATTTACCATATTTTTAGGCAAATAATGCATGCATTATACATTTTTTGCCAACCACGCAACCCCCTAGTGTGTTATTTTCCTAGGCACGCTATGCCTGTTATGTATGTGGGCGCATTATTTATGTGGGCAAGTTATTTGCAAAAAGTAAGGTATTGCAAAGTCATGGTAACCAGTTGTATCAGCTCAGGAATAGACAAATTGACCAAGGGAACAGAATAGAGAGCCTGTGAATATATGTGGAACTTTGATACGTAACAGAGGTAATAGGGCAAAACAGTGTGTAGGGGTAGGACTGGGAGAGTAATTCAGTAAGTTGAGCCAGAAAAAAATAATTGTCCATAATGGTAAAATACGATTTTAGATCCCTACCTCAAATCCTACTCAAAAGTCATTACAAATACATTAGGAACATAAATGCCATAGGCAAAACTTTAAATATTTAGAAGAAAATAGAGAAGATCAGAAGATATTTCTTAAAAGACATTCAAAGAATGTTAACCTTTAAAGAATGAAAAATTGAACTCCATTAAGACTAAGAACTTATGCTAAAAACACCCTACAGAAAGTGAAAAGACAAGTCACAAGCATGGAGAGGGTATTTGCAATGATATAACCAATAGCAGATAAGTACCAGAAAAATACAAAAATTACAAAATCACAGAGAAACACAATTCAATAGAAAAACTGGCAAAAGACATGAAAAAACATTTCATAGAAAAGGAGACACATATGCCCAATGAATATAAAAAGAGATTATAAACTGCATTCGTAAGCAGAAAAAATAGATTAAAAAAAAAATACCACTTTATACGCATTAGATAAAAAAAATTTTAAGTACCACTTTATACACATTAGCTTAAGAAAAATAAGAATATCAAGTGTAGGAGAGGATGCAGATGAACAGAAGGCTTACAGATTCTGCTAGGAGCATAAATTATTACAGCCACTTTGAAAAACAATTGCATATTACCTTGCAAAATTGAACATTCATATACCTATGACCCAGCAGATCTACTTCTGGGAATACACTCAGGAGAAATTCCTACTCATGTGCACATGAAGATATATTCAAGAATGTCCATGGTAGCACTGTTAATAGTAGCCAAAAAAAAGGAAAATGACTGAAATGCCCATCGACAAGAAAATGAATGAGTAAGCATCCAGGACAGTGCCAGGCACATAGTAGACACTCAACAAATGGTAGCCATTGTTATAAGTTTCTTCCTGCATAACATGGCAATAGAGTACTTATTTTGCAGTATAAAGAATTAAATGAGAAACCTATGTAAATTCTTGGCGCACAGAAAAGCACACAGAAGCATTCAATAAATGTTACTTCCTCCTTATAAATCTGTGTAAGGGCTGGCAGTGGGCCCACAGGTTGATAATGGAATAGTGTATATATGCAGCCCACCACCCATCTGTCAGTTTCTCATATAGTGGTGGCTTGCGTGTTGCTATGATGCTGGAAGGTGTGCCACCAGTATTTCATACACCAGCAGGGTCACCCATGGCGGACAGGTTTCATTAGAACTTCCAGACTAAGACAGGCAAGGAGGCCTGTCCATCTATTTCTGATGGTTAACCAATGAAAACCCTATGGATCACAGAATATTGTCCGAGACTTAAACTCACTTACTGTAGGCATACCATCAGGAAGGACCAATCGCTAAAGAAGGGCATCATGTTTGGTAAAGTACAAGGTCAGCAACAGCAAAGAAAGCCCTCAATGAGATGGACTGACACAACAGCTGGCGCAGCAGAATCAAACAGCAAAGATCTTGAAGATGGCGCAGAACTGGGCAATGTTTCATTCTATTATACATAAGGCTGTAATGAATCTCAGTCGACTTGACGGCAACTAACAACCACATACACGCAACATTGCCAGTCAAGGCCTGACCCAGGCAGGCTTAGAAGACTGGCTGTTTTGCTTTGAGTCAACATTTTAACGCTTACTCTCTGGCAGGAAAGCATCTGCTGAGGTGGTACTACTCTCATCCCCATTTTAAGCATTAGGAAACAAAGGTTTTCAGAGCTAACATGACCTGCCCCAGATCACCCAACCCAGAAGGGTGCCCTCTACTGCTTCCCTAAGCCTCAGAGCTAAACAGTGACTCTAACAGAAAGTGATAAACGAAATCTCAGCTGGCAGGGCTTCCAGACTCCTTCTATTCCCTATTCCCAGCTGGGGAGTGTGTGGTGGGGGTCCTAATCTGGACAATAAAGAGAGACCTTGGAGCAAATGTCAGCCTGGAGGAGCAAAGGCTGCCAACAGTTAACAGCATTATTCCCCGAAGGGCACCCAAAAGTCAAGTAAGCAATTCTTGACCTTTCAGAAGCTATTATGAGAAAAACATAAAGAAACAATTCTGCGGGGTTAATGAAGGAATGCTATGAAAAGTGTAAGGGGCTATTTGTGTACATCTCAAAAGCATCATATAATTTGGCACGAATGGCAATACCCAAGCAGGGTATTGCTACTTAGGCCAAAGTGCCTTGGCAAAGCCCGGTCCCCACCTCCATCCCACCTCTAAAACCCAGGGTGACTGTGATTTAATTTCCGAAGCTTAAATATCAGCTGCTGAAATGAAACGTGGCACAGGTTCATGCTTTCCCCCAAGTGCAAAAATATATTTCATGCTGCAAAATATGAACCCTGTTTTTGTTTTTTTTTACCTGCTATAAAAAAAAAAATTTTTTTTTTTAATACATACGGAGTTTTGGGGGTTTTTTTAATTACATTTTTCAAGCACTTAGTTCATTAGGTTGACTCAGTGCTTCATGCTTCTGGTGGGGGCTAGTGGTAGAGTACTTCACTATTTTTAAAAATGGTTCTTGGCCAGGCTCGGTTTCCATGATTTCACTCCCCATTTCATAAGGGCGTTTAGCATGCAGAGTCTGTGCATAAGATCATCAGTGGCTACATTAGACAATGGCGTTTTCGGAGCCATAACAGCCTACGACGTAAACGAGCCATGGAGTATATAACTTTAAAAGGTCTGACACATTTACAAAGATTTTTTTTCATCCGTTTCCATTATTTATTCCTCATTAGGCTCCCCCCTGCCTTTTTTCTTTAATATGAATGCAAAAATAATACCCAACGGCAGAAAGAAAGACTCCCAAGTACGTTTAAGTAAAGCTAAGAGAAGGCTGAGGGAATGACTCACAGAGTAACAATTTTCAGCTAACCCTGAACTTCAGCCCACCTCGCACTCCTACGGGGTCCCCATCCACAGTCCATACTGCCTTCCAAATAATGAATATGTGTGTAACTCTTGGGGCCAGGGTTTTCTAGCTTTACGCGGTCATTCCCACGGTTTGGAGGACTGTTGTATGACTTACATAGAGTGTTGATACATTAGCCGTGAATAATTTGAGTCTGTTTCAGGTTCTGGATCCTCCTAAAATCAAGTGGTAAAAGTAGGGAGCAAAATTATTGTTGTTCTTAGGTGCTGTCAAGTTAGTTCCAACTCATAGCCGACCCCACATACAACAGAATGAAACACTGCCTGGTCCCACACCATCCTTACAGTCTTTGCTATGCTTAAGTCCATTGTTGAAGCCATTGTGTCAGTCCATCCTGTTGCGGGTCTTCCTCTTTCTCACTGGCCCTCTACTTTACCGAGCGTGATGTCCTTCTCCAGGAACTGATCCCTCCCAATAACATGTCCAAAGTACATAAGATGAAGTCTTGCTGTCCTTGCTCCTAAGAAGCATTCTGGCTGTACTTCTTCCAAGATAGATTTGTTCATTTTTTTGGCAGTCCATGTTATATTCAATACTCTTCACCAACACCATAACTCAAAGGCTTCAATTCTTCTTCGGTCTTCCTTCGGTCCAGCTTTCCCTTGCGTCTGAGGCAATTGAAAACACCATTGCTTGGGTCCTTAAAGTGACATCTTTGCTTTTGAACACTTTAAAGAGTCGTTTGCAGCAGATTTGCCCAGTGCAATGCATCATCTGATTTCTTCACTGCTGCTTGTGTAGGCACTGATTGTGTTTCCCCGTAAAATGAAATCCTTGACAACTTCAGTCTTTTCTCCACTTATCATGGTATTGCTAATATGGGTCCAGTTGTGAGGATTTTTGTTTTCTTTATGTTGAGGTGTAATCCAAACTGAAGGCTGTGGTCTTTGATCTTCATCAGTAAGTCCTCCTCACTTTCAGCAAGCAAGGTTGTGTCATCTGCATAACGCAAGTTGTTAATGACCCTCCCTCCAATCCTGATGCCCCGTTCTTCTTCATATAGTCCAGCTTCTCAGATTGTTTGCTCAGCATACAGATTGAATAAGTATGATGAAAAGACACAACCCTGACGCATACCTTTCCTGACTTTAAACCATGCAGTATCCTCTTATTCTGTTTGAACGACTGCCTCTTGATCCGTGTACAGATTCCTCATGAGCACAATTAAGTGTTCCGGAATTCCCATTCTCCACAATGTTATCCATAATTTGTTACGATCCACACGCTCAAATGCCATTGCATAGTCAATAAAACACAGGTAAACACCTTTCTGGTATTCTCTGCTTTCAGCCAGGATCCATCTGATTTCAGCAATGATATCCCTGCTTCCACATCCTCTTCTGAATCCGACTTGAACTTCTGGCAGTTCCCTGTCGATATACTGCTGCAACTGCTTCTGAATGATCTTCAGCAAAATTGGGAACCATATATTTGGAAAATGTGAGCATTTTTAACCAACTTAAAGAAAACTTTGTCTTAGACTGATAGAGATCACTAGGCAGACAGCAAACTGAAATCTCTTCAGTGACCCAAGATATGCCGGCATTAGAGCGCATGTTCACTAAAGCCATAAACAAAAGCAGCAGCTGAGTGAATTGAATGACAATAGAAACATGACCTGGACAACTGTCACTGCTCATATTTGATCAAGATAGTTCTTTACAGCAGTACAGCCTTGCCCTTTACTTCTGACACCCAAGAAGAGATTGTTTTCTTAGAAATGGAATATTCAAGTAAAAGGTATTTTTAGACATCAGTAGAAATGCCTACACTGAGAACAGAGGACTGAGCATAAGCGTCTTTCATCCCTTCCTGCCAAGACCCAATAAATCACAGTAAAAGAATAAACCCAAAACCAAGACAAGCACAGGAAGGAGACCATCAATGAGCAAGACATCTCAACAAATTTCTGATGGATGAATTGAGGGTGAAGCTTATTGGTGGATCAAAGAGGAGAAGGAAGGAAGTAGCCACAGAGTATGCAGGACGAGACTACAGAGGAGGAAGGAGGCATTTCACTAGGGGAGCCCTGAAGAAGCTACAGAGTCTGACAACAGCAACTTGATAGATTAGAGGGGAACCTTAGGGAGCACTGAGTTTATGTTGATGGAGGAGAAACAACTCAGAAAGAGGAGGGTGAGAATGGTTGTACAACTTGAAGAATGTAATCAATGTTATTGACTTCTACACGTATAAACTGTTGAATTGGTGTATGTTTTGCTGTGTATATTCTCAACAACAACAACAAAATACAATAAAATAAATTCTTTAAAAAAATAAAGAAGCTGCAGAGTCAAGACAGGACAATTGGGCAGAGGGTGGGAATGAGAAAGAGGCTTTGGAAGGATTATTTCAACCAGCCCCTCTCTCTCACTTTCCCTCTTCCCATTTGCTGCAAGCAGGGTGGCGCTCACTGGTAGGGCAGCTATGACTCCCACACTCCCTTCCCAGTCCCTCCACGCCCAAGTAAGCAAACCTAGGCCTCCCCTTACTGCCTCCACCTTCTAACCCCAGCATTTGACCCCCAGACTGAAAAAGCTAAGCTAACTTCCAGGGGAAACTGCTGTATCCACTAGAGGGTCTCCCACGGCACAGACTTCCTCTTCTGGTGTCTGGGAGCCCTTGAGCCTTGGTGGTGCAGTGGTTAAGCGATAGGGCTGCTAACCAAAAGGTTGGCCGTTCAAATCTACCACCCTTGGGAATCTTATGGGACAGTTCTCCTCTGTCCTCCAGGGTCCCTATGGATCAGAGTGAGTTCTACGAGAACAGGTTTGGTTTTTGGCCTCCGAACTAGCTGCCTGCTCACCTTGAGGTAAAATCGGCTAAGCAGTCGTCTTTGCCCACATACTTAGAACTCCCACGCAGCTGCCTGCTTGTGGGCTGAAAGTACAGAGACCAAAAATGATTATCGTCGTCATCACTGTTGTCCCTGCCATCATCACCATTTCATCAAGCTCTTACTGAGCACTGACACTATTTCTCAGACCTCTCAAAGACATCACAAACTCATGCCCCAAACTGGGCTCACAACATGCTCCCCCAGCTTCCTACCCAAACTACTCATCTACCAATATTTCCTCTCTTAGAGGAAAGGCCTGGCAATCTGCTTTTATAAGACTGTTTTTAGTCGCTGTCGAGTTGATTCCGACTCACAGAGACCCCATGTATGATAAAATAGAACTGTTCCGTAGGGTTTTGTTGGCTGTCATCTTTATGGGGAAACCCTGGTGACGTAGTGGTTAAGTGCTACAGCTGCTAACCGAGAGGTCGGCAGTTCGAATCCGCCAGGCGCTCCTTGGAAACTCTATTGGGCAGCTCTACTCTGTCCTATAAGGTCACTGTGAGTCAGAATTGAGTCAACGGCAGTGGGTTTGGTTTGGTTTTTTGGTAATCTTTATGGAAGCAGATCACCAGGACTTCCTCCTGCAGCACCACTGGGTGGGTTCGAACCACCAACCCTTAGGTTTAGTAGTCGAGTGCAAATTGTGCCACTCAGTGTGAGGGAAAGCCAGGCTGAATCAGCAAGGATCTCCCTGCAAGCGTTTCAGGTCAACTGAGAAAAAAAGGCTTGATCCTCCAAGATTCTAGTCATTTGTTAACATTTCTTCTCTCATACTAAATAAGTTCTAACTTTGCGTTCTTTCCTGTTTAAGTTTGAGGCCCCAAATCTTGAATTCAGATGTCAGTTACTGACAAAGAATCGCCTACTTGAGAGTTCTCATTGCAAGCACTCATATCCGACAAACGTAACAGAGCCAACATGTATACACTGTGTTTACGATATAGCAGGTACCTCCCGAAGTGCTTCATGTACATTACATGTACTTACTTCATCTGTGTTCCCCATTTTACAGATGAGGAAAGTGAGGCACCGCATATTTCAGTGACCTGCCCAAGGTCCCAGGTAGCCTGGCTCTAAGACTCAGCTGTTGACCACTATAATACCATCTCTTGAGTAATTGTAAAGCCTACACCATTAAATAATTATTGCTGAAGTTTTAGATGTGCCAATAGAGCTGTGGTCAGGTTTTAAAAAAAAAGAAGTGTGCTCATCTATTAGAGATAACATCTGAAGCAGCGGAGTCACTGGGGGGTGGGTGCAGGGGGTGCGGACTGCACCGGGTGACACTGTCAGAGGGGGAGGCACCAAAACAACTGTCTAAAAATTATTTGTGCAGTCTTTCAGCAGAAATTTATTATTTTTTATAAAAAAATCCCGGTAGTTAGTTATAGCAATAAAAACAGTTTTTGTAAGCCAGCTTATCAATATACCCACAAACATTTTTCGTAAGCCCAGCAGGTATCAATATACCTACAAGGCTAAAACTCTAGGCTAATTTACTTTTTGAGCCTTCTAACATGCTGTGGTCAGAGCTGTCATGGTTACCTGATTATAGCTATAGCTCTACACCCACTACAATCACATGCTGTTATTTTCGTTGCTGCTGGTGTTTCCACAGTCGCGGTTTTGTCAAATTTTCTGGTGTTTTAGATACAATATTGTGATAATTCATATTTTTGAACCTGTATCCATAACTTTTTTGAGAATGAAGTAACAGAGGAAAAGAAGGAGTGATATAGGGAATTAGGACTTAAGAGAAACCTTAGTACAAAAAATATTACTAAGGATTCTGTGTGGTCTGGTGTGGGAGAGGGTCCTTGGAGAGGGGGAGGTGACACCATGAGTTACTGCCCTGGGTGGCACCAACCCTGGCAGCGCCATTGATCTGATGAAAAATGTATTAATAGATGAAAAAAAAAAAGATGCTGCCTGGGATCTGCTTTAAAATCATCCAGGGACAGGAGGCTTGAAAAAGTGAGGGAAATGGGGGGTGGGGGTAATTTCAAACAAGATTGTCCAAATGTAGGTAAATAAAGCTCGGTGACGGTATAAGGGGGTGCACAATATGGTTCACTCTACTTTTCATATATTTGAAGTTTTCCATTAAAGAAAAAAAGTTAAAAAAAAAAAATCTCATCCCAGCAGATAATAGGACAACAGCTGCCCACATATTTATTAAGGCTTCAACTAGAGCCCGTCCCCACAGAGCTCCTAGGAAGACCCCACCCCCTGCACATACCAGGAGGCCCACCAGCAAGGATCCCCCCAGTGTCCCTCAATATCCCTCTCAGAGCCTTCACTATCCACAGCTGCCCACCCCTGGTGATCTCAGAATGTGGGAAGAATGAAGGGTAATTTTTTCTGAACTACTGTGCTCTGGTGGCGCAATGGTTAAGCGCTCGGCTGCTAACCAGCTGCTCTGAGAAAGAAAAATCTGGCAATCTGTTACCATAAAGATTACAGCATAGGAAACCCTACGGGGAAGTTCTACTCTGTCACATGGGGTCGCTATGAGTCAAAAATCAACTCAGCAGCACCCAACAACAACATGTACAGAAAACTACTTTGTGAGGCAAAACAAGAAGAAAAATGCCAGAGAAGGCCACATTGTGGAGAATCTCACCCATGAGCTGTGTCTGCATGGTGCCTGGGACTTATCAACCCTCCAACAAAAGAAACATATTTTAAATGATAAAATCAAGAAATTCTGTTTCTCTAGGGCTGGTGCAGTGGTTAAGTACGCGGCTGCTAACCAAAATGTCCGCAGTTTGAATCCACCAGCAGCTTCTTGGAAACCCTGTGGGGTAGTTCTACTCTGTCCAATAGGGTCACTATGAGCCAAAATCCACTCGAAGGCAACGGGTTTGGTTTTTGAGGGCATTGTAAATATTTTGGGGGGGGGCTTTTACATAGAAGATGGCACACACCCCTACCTGAGAAAAGTAATTTCTTGGTGGACAATGGATTACTGGCCACACCGAGCAATTGCTTTACACAGTTTCATGTATTCCTTTTGCAACAAGTATTTATTGAACACCTGCTATGTCCAAGCACTGTACCAGGTACAATGTGACCGAGACAGAACAAGTCTTGCTTTCATGGATATTATGTTCTAGTGGGGCATACACACAGAATGACCAAATACACAAATCAATAAATAATTTTAGATTGTAATCACTGCTATGAATGGAATAAACTGGAGCATCAGCGGGCAGTGCTGCTTGGCACCATGCTCATATGCAGCAGGGAAAGGAGGAAAGTCTGAAGTTACACAAGACTCCAGCATCCCTAGAATTCTGTCTGGAGTCATTTATCGAGGACTTGGATTTATTTTCTCTAAAGGAGAGTGAGTTTTATGTCATGCTCCAGGAAACCTAGTATTTAAAGTTAACGTTATTACAGAAGGGATTCCTAGAAAGACACAATTGAATCCAACAGTTGGTGGATCCAAGCTGGAGGTCACTCTAATTAGGAAAGTAAAGAGTAAATGGAGTTGCAAACAGTCCTATTTCACACTAAACAATTGAACACGGGGAATCATTTCAACGCCGTGACTCCAGGGCAGATTATGTTCTCAGATGCGGGAGCACAGCCCCCATTGACTTACGCGTAGATGCTGATGCAGATCTAGAAACAGCTTGGGGCCTAGAGGCTGGTGAAATAAATTGTGTGAATCAAATTAAAATGCAGCCAGATGTTCTTTACGCAGAAAATAAAAAGCCACATGATCAGGTAGGGGGAGCCGCAGATAGCCAGAGAGGCAGAGCACTGAGGCATAGGCAATTTAAAAAGCCGCCCTAAGGTGGCTAACTTGGTCCCTCCTCCTATCCTGCTATCTTTCCATTCTGCGTCCTCTTTAAGGAAGAATGCGTACCAATAAATTATTTCACTTGACAAGCATTTTGAAAAGCCTCTTAATTTTAAAGCACTCCAAGGAAAACAAAGATGGATCGACCTGAATTCTGACCTCAAGAAGCTCAGAGTCTGGTTAATAGGAGAAACGACTCGTGTATCTACAAGTTTAAACAAGGGAGACATTCAGGAAATAATCACAGCTGTGTGAACAGGTTGCCAATAGGGACCTCACGGAAGCATTGCTGCAGTGCAAAATGTCAGATAGGGGAGAAGCTGAGAATGATACTTAAAAGGAAAAATGGTACCTGTTAATAATGATGGAATCATTTGCAACCATTAAAAAGGATGTTGGAGAAAATATTTAAGAACTTGAAAAAATGTTATGAAATATTTTTAAGCAAAAAAGCAGCTGACCAAATACTAAATACAGTGTTTTCACTTTTGAAAAAAAAAAAAAAGACATTTTTATACTCATTTGTATAAGGGAGAGAAAAAATATATTTATCAACATGTTAATGCTATCTCCCAAGGGTATAATTATGAGTGCTTATTTTCTTTTTATTTATTCTTTTTCTTTTTGGCTCATCTATATTTTCCATGAAGATGGGTTGTTTTTTGTGAGTGAAAAAAAAAAAAAAGGAAAATGTTTAAATGAGGGCTTAAGAAGAGGAGAGAAAAATAATCTAAGAGAAATTTACAAGAAGGAAGAAGTTCAACTGAAATGGAAATCAGGGAGTGGAATTGGAGGAGGTGGCCTCGGAGCTGGTCTGGGAGGAAGAGAAGGGAAGGATGAAGACACAGATCACCATGAACAAAGGTAACAGATCCAGGATAGATGGAGAGAAGATATTTGTAAGGTGTAAACCAACAAGCCATTCACATATAGACCACCACCATCCAACAGAAATATAACGTAAGGCACATATATAGTTTTAAATGTTCTTATAGGCACGTTTAAAAATCAAACAAAAACAGATAAAATCAATTTTAATAATGTATTTTATTTATTCCAATATAGTCAAAATATTTTCATTTCAACATGTAATCTCTGTAAAGTTAATACTGACATATTCTACATTTTTTTCTGTACTAAATCTATAAAACCCAATGCGTATTCTACACTTCTATCTCAATTCAGAGTAGCCACATTTCAAGTACTCATGAGCCAAATGTGGTTAGCGGCTGCCATACTAGACAGCACAAGTATAGCATATACAAGGAATTCCTTCAAATCAATAATGATAATTTTAAAATGTCAATTCCCATAGGAAAATGGGCAAAGGATATGAACAGGCACTTTACAGTAGATGAAACAATACTAAAATAAGAGTCTCAAAATTCTTAGTAGTTGGGGAAAAAAATTAAATCTCTAAAGCTGGGAAAATCACGAAGCTGGATAAAGCTAAAAGTTGATGGGGATGTTTGTGTCAGGAATGCTCGTTTGCCGCTGGGAGTGTAGACGAGGGCAGACATCATGAAGAGTGATTCAGTGAAATTAAACTGATGTATAGCCTGTGATGTAGCAATTGATTCTGCTCCTGGATATTATCCTGAGCAAATTCTTACACAGTTTAGACATTTATTTTTCAGTTTGCTGTCTGTCTTCCCTGCTGGGGAACAAGCTCCACTGGAGCAGAGATTTTGTTGTGTTCATCCCTGTATCCCCAATGTTGGGATCAGGGCTGGCATATAGTAGGTGCTCAATAAATATCTGTAGAATGAAAGCATTATGTCACAGTCGTCATAGTAATCGAATGAGGTATGTGTTTTATGGATGAAGAAAACGAAACTCAGAATGACCATCTTTCCAAGGTCACATGATGTCCAAGCCCAGGCAGAACTGGGATTAGCTCCAAGTCTGGCAGCCCGGACTGACCCCCCGGCAGCATCCATTCATTATTTCAACATTATTTACGGAGCATCTCAGCGGGAAGTCAGCATGGAAGTGACTGGGAAGAAGCAACTACACAGCCACATTTCCAGGGTTTAGATTGGATTGTGTCTGCACACAGAAAGGGCTCTGCTGGATAAGGTTTCCGAACTCTAGTCTCCTTCATGTGCTCCTCCTTCTTTTTTTTATTGTTGTAAATAGATATACAAGACAACTTTTGCTAATTCAATGTTTTTCACATGTACAATTCAGTGAGAATTATTACATCAATCGTGTTCAGCAACCATCACCACCTGTTGCCAAATTCTTTCATGTGTTCTTGAATCATGCCTTTTCTGAGAAAAGTTAGGAGAAAAAAAAAGAAGAAGAAGAAGGAAGAGAGAGAAAAGGAAAAAAAAAAAGGGAAGGGAAGGAAAAGAAAACGTGACTAATAGATTTAAGGCTGTTCTACTACACACATTTAGCCACTGGGTAACAAAATAGGCCATTCCAAAGAGAGTAAACTCATAGCTTTATTTTGTAGCTTTAATACTAATAAGGTGCCCTGCTGGCACAATGGTTAAGAGCTATGGTTGCTAACCAAAAGGTCAGCAGTTTGAATCCACCAGCCGGTCCTGGGAAAATCTATTGGGGCAGTTCTAATCTGTCCTATAGGGTCACTATGAGTCAGAATCGATTTGATGGCAATGGGTTTGGGCTTTTTGTTTTGTTTTGTTTTTGGTTAATACTAACAATGGCTAACATTTCCCACCAGCTTTATAGTTTTCGTTCCTTTGCCTTCCCTTTCTCTTTGTAGCTTTGATGGGTTGTCTTCAGAAGATAATTTGAGTGCTTGCTTCAGTTGTCTCTGTTCTTTTTGGCCTTCCACTCCCCGGCAGGTTTCGCCCTATTTAGTCATAAGTACCCACTCTGCATCTCCTCCTGGCTCCTATTTCATGAATCAAGTGTTAGCTAACGTTGTAACAAAACAAATCCATCTGGAAATTGGCATTTCTAGGATGTGTTCTTAAAGCAGCTGTTGGCCGTCCCCAGAGTGTGCGGGTGTGTTGGAGACTCAGAAGGCACGAAGCAGGAAGCCCCAGGAGGCTGGGTGCACATCTAGAAGCCAGAACATTTGCCAGCAGAGAAGGGCGTGCTTTTGCAGAAAGGATTATTGAGAGCTGTGAGGGAGGGCTGACTATCACTTGTATCAGGCATGCTAAATATTTCACCATTTTGACTAGATGCCAGTAGCTTGAACATGTTCCTCCTTCTGTTTACCTGAAGATTATTTCCCAATTGCAAAAAGGATTACAGTCATACAAAAATCAAAATACATACCCTCTTCTTCATTAGCTAATTTACTTATACCCAGGCCTACTTGTTGCAAAAAGCATTTGAGGTAGTTCATACACCATTCGAGGGACTGGATTATCCAGGGAAGTATTCCTTTCCCATGCTGGCTCCTGCTTTCAAATGGATCAGAGAAGTAAAAATAATTACAAAATAATGATCCAGAGTCGCTAAGATACTCTGAGTGCCTGCTATGTGTCAGTCTATGCCAAGTGCTTTGCATACATTTTCTCAGTTACCCCTCACAACAACACTGTGAGCAGACACTGTTTTTGTCCCCATTTTACAGATAAGGAAAACAAAGTTTAGAGAAGCAGACTGCACAATGGCACATAACCAATAGAGTGAAGCCAGGATTGGAATCTGAGTTTGTTCCAGAAAGCCTTCTCCCTACCAACCTTTGTCCATTCATTTTCTGATGGGAGATGTCCTGGCTGGAGGAAAAGTTCTGAATCAGTCGCTTGAGTACAAAACCAGAAAACCGAACAAATCAATTCTGACTCATAGCGACCCTATAGGACAGAGTAGAGCTGCTCTATAGGGTTTCCAAGGAGCAGCTGGTAGACTCAAACCGTCAACCTTTGGTTAGCAGCTGTAGCTCTTAACCACTTTGTCACGAGGGCTCCCCTTGAGTACAGGGGACCCTTTAATGCTGAGTTGGAGGAGATGGAGACTAAGACTGGTGGTATTACAACATGTAACTATTTAAGTCGCTCATATCCCACAGGGAAGACATATCATAATGAGTTCCCACACATTTGTTCTGCCCCTGGCTTCTCCCTGGACTTCAGGGCTGTGAGCAGCTCTGTTTCACTGACCATTCTATCCTCAGTTCCTAGTACATACTTGTCACCCAGTAGGTGCTCAAGGAGTATTTGTTAAAGGAACGAATATGCCATTGGGTCTACCAATAAGAAAAGATATTTTCTAAGGAGGTAAAACTATCTGAAGAGATCTTACCCTTAGAAATAAAGAATGGAGCAAAAAGATAAGTGCATGTCTTTGTGGTGGGTAGTAGTTAAGAACTTGGCTGCTAACCAAAAAGTCAGGAGTTGGAATCCAGAGCCATTCTTTGGAAGCCTATGGGGCAGCTCTCCTCTGTCCTACAGGGTCACCTGGCATTGGAATTGACTCAACAGCAACAGGTTTTATTGTTTTTGTTTTTGTTGTTTAAGGCAGCCTCTAAGATGCCACCCCATGATTCTTGCCTTCTGGTATTCATGCCTGGTGTGATCCCCTCCCCTTGAGTGTGGACCAGACTTACTGATTTCCTTCTAACAACTAGAATCTTGCAGAAGTGACGGGATAACATTACGTTATAAAAGCACTGTGGTTTTTGACTTAGATTCTTGTCCTCACCTCTCTTCCCCTGCCTTCTTCTCCCGTTCCCTCCCCTCTCCTCCTCTCCTTCTCTCCCCTCCCCTCATCTTCCCTCCCCTCCCCTCATCTTCCCTCCCCTCCCCTCATCTTCCCTCCCCTTCCCTCATCTCCCCTCCCCTCCCCTCCCCTTGTCTCCTCTCTTCCCCTTCCCTCCCCTCTCCTCATCTTTCATCCCCTCCCCTCCCCTCTTCTCCCCTCCTCTCCTCTCTTCCCCCTCCTTCTCTTCTCTCTCTCATCAGCAGCTTTCACGGCATGACAGCACTCAGGCCCATGTAGTGAAGCACTGAGGCCTGCCAGCAATCACACAGGTCAACGTAGAAGCTAACTTTCAAAGGTCTGTCAAAAGCCACACAAGTGAGCTTTGAAATAACTGAAGCCCAGCTGACAGCTTGACTGCAACCTCATAAGAGACCCTGAGCCAGAAGTACCTAGCTAAGCCATTTCTGAATTCCTGACCCATGGAAATTATGAGACAATAAATGTTTATTGTTTTAAGTTACTGGGTTTTGGAGAAATGTGTTATGCGGCAATAAATAACCAACACAGTCCCAGATAACTTCCAAGAAGATGAATCCAAGACCATGAACAAGGAACTGCAGTGATGAAGATGGTAAGTACAACTACAGCTGCCCTGTTGGCTGCTCTGGGACTGACTTTCCCATAGTGGTTAGCTGTAAGCATCCTTACAACTAAAAAGGACTATCTGCTTACTTTCGGGGGTAGCAAAGGAGTGGGCAGGGATGGGATCACTTGGTCTTAGTCCACAGCCAGTGCTAGGAAGAGAGGCCTCTCAAGAAATTGAATGTGTGGTCGTAACTTAGAAAGGGAAGACAAGCAAGCATGGGGAGGCTGTCCAAGGGTAACAGTTGGCCCTATGGAAAATTCATCTTGGTTTCCCAACACTGCTAATAACATTGAAGACAGGTGATGTATCAGGATAAACCAGGAAACCAGGATATACATAATACTTAATACATAAACCAGGAAATCCACAAGTAACAAGGACTTAATTTCTCTCAAGTAGGAGAATTCTCATGTAGGAAGTAGATATCTGCTTACTGGTCTGGCTGCTCCATCCTCAAGGACATGCCTAAAGGGCAGCCCCATCCTCCCAGTTCAACATGGTTATCTGAGCTCGCTTCCAGTAGGAAGGAGCCCTGGTAGCACAGTGGTTAAGAGCTATGGTGCACTATGCTGCTAACTAAAAGGTTGGTAGTTCGAATCCACTAGTTGTTCCTTGGAAACCCTATGGAGCAGTTCAACTCTGTCCTTTAGGGTTGCTATGAGTTGGAATCGACTCGATGGCAACGGGTTTGGTTTGCTTTTTTTCCAGTAGCAGGAAGGAGGAAAGGGCAAAGACGAGCACAACTATCCTTTCATGTAGACTTCCTGGAGTCCCACATGACTCTTGCGTTTATATCTCACTGGCCAGAACTTAGTTACATGAGCTCTCTTAGCTGCAAGGAAGGTTGGGACATGTATCTAGTTAAAAATCAAGGTTCTGTTACAAAAAGGAAAGGGGGACCAGATACTGGGAAGGCAACTGGTGATCTCTGCCAGGGGTAACGAGACTGATATAGAACCAAATGGTTTGTCATTCCAACATCTCTACCATCTGACCCATCTCACATTTTCAGCTTTCTCTTTTACCTTAAATTCCATCAAACAGGACTAGACACTGCTCTTTATGCCTTCCCGTATTTATACATTTGCCTCTGTACTTACCCAGGTCCAATGGCACTTCCTCAGTGATTCCTTTCTCAATCAGTTTCTTCCTCTGAAATCCTACAGTATTGATTTGTACCTTTCTCCAATTTAGTAGAGAAAACAATATATTATCATATACTTTCCAAATACCAGCCACTGTGCTAAGAATGCACAAAGACCATACAATAGTCGTGGATAAGTTTTGTTGAATAATGGATGACTGATCCGCTTTGCTGTATTGTATCGAGCTTTTACTACATATGGTTCTCATAACCACATGCATAACTTAGGATGGAATGCAGCCACACACATCTAAATCAACAGGATTTCTTCAATACCTCCTACGTGCTTGGGTTGTTTTGCACACGATCTTTTCATCTTCCGTTCACACATTTATTTAATATCTGCTCTGTGCCTGATGGAAGCCCTGGTGGCGTAGTAGTTAAGAGCTATAGCTGCTAACCAAAAGGCTGGCAGTTCAAATCCACCAGGCATTCCTTGGAAACTCTACTCTGTCCTATAGAGTTGCTATGAGTCAGAATCCAGTTGACAGCAACAGGTTTGGTTTTTTCTTTTGGTTATGTGCCCGACATTACGCAAGGCATTGAGCATAAAAAGAAAGACCTGGTACCTTCCATCAGGGACTTGGGGGAGAGACAGACAAGTAAATAGATATTACAAAGCAGTACCGTAAATAACTAGGTTGGAGATGCGTACAGAGTGATGAAAACACTAAACTTAGCCTGAGAGGCTAGGAAAACTTCCAGAAGAAGGTGGTACTTGAGTGAAAGATAAACAGAAATTAGCTAGGCCCAGAAGAGAAGGAGTGGCATTCCAGAGTTGAGAGAATCATGTATAAAGGCCAGGAGGTGAAAAACAGAATATAGTGGTTTTAGCGTACAGGAAGCAACTCAGGATGGCCAGCATTTACAGTGCAGATAGTTAACGCACTCAGCTGCTACCAAGAGACTGGAGGTTTTAGTCCACCTGAACGTCTCTCAAAAGAAAGGCCTGGCAATCTACTCCCAAAAAATCAGCCATTGAAATCCCCACGGACACCTGAAAAATACTGAATTGGTAAATGTTGTGTTATATATATTTATAATAAGAAGAAAAGAGAACCCTATGGAGCCAAGTTCTACCCTAATAACACCCTCGGGTCTCCATGAATCGGAATCAACTTGATGGCAACTGGTTGCTGGTTAGAGTTTAGAATGGGTGGAGGATGATGTTCAGGTATATCAAATAGGCAGGAATATCAGGGAAAAGCGGTATTTGACTGTAAGTAACAGGCCCTCAAAATGACTGCCTTAAACAAATAAAGGTTTTTATTTTTCTAATATAAGGACTCCCAAGTAGGCAGTTCAAGGCAGTTCAGAGCTACCACCATGCCATTAGGTACTCAGGGTCCTCCTATCATTCTGCTCAGTCATCCTCAGTGTGTACTGACCCTTGTGCTCACAAGATGGCTGCCCCACCTTCACCATTTCATCCATGTACAAGGCAGGAAATGAAGCCTGAGGGCAAAAGTTACGTTCTGGCTGAATCTGCCCACTTTTCATAGAAGACCCGTTTTGCTACATGTCTCTTATTGGTCAGGAATATACCACGTGTCCCCAACAACAGCAATAACTGCTGGTTATTGTTGTGTGCCATCAGAAACATAGCAACCCTATAGAACAGAGTAGAAGTGTCCCCAAATGATTTTCTAGGTTGTAATCTTTATGCGAGCAGATCACCACATCTTTTCTCCCATGAAGCCGAGCTGCTGGTAGGTTCAAACCACCCATCTTTCCATTAGCTGCTGCTTGCTTAACCATTGCACCACCAGGACTCCTTATAACTGCTGGAGAGGCTGGTAAATAGAGTTTTGGCTGGTCCCATTGCTGTTGCATACCATCGGGGCTCTGTTCATAGGAAGGGGAGAATGGACGCTGGGTAGACAACCGTTTACGCGAGCTCCAGCCAGTCATGAACAGCCTAGTATGCCCAGTTGTAGCTTAAAGACCATTCCTCTGGCACCGGTGAGAGAGGGGCCTGAAAGAGTTAAAATAAGGGAGCAAGGAACGGACCAGATTTGCATTTTAGAAAGTCCAGAAATATAAGTAAAGGGTGGATTTGGGGCAAGATAAAGCTGGAGCCAGAAAGATGCCCATTGGGGGCTATTGCAGGGAAGGCCAGAATTTGGGAATGTGATGACGGGATGAAAATGTTTGCAGCAGGCTGAAGAGTGTCCTCCTAAAATCTACGTCTTCTTGGAACCTCAGAATGTGACCTCATTCAGAAATAGAGCCATTGCAGATGGAATGAAGGTAACGATAGAGATTAGATCATATGGATTCGTTGCTGATGTTGTTAGGTACTGTCAAGTCGATTTCTACTCAAGCAACCCCATGTGACAGAGTACAACTGCCCCATAGGGTTTTATGGTTTGTTTGTTTTTTTTAATAATATTTTATTTTATTTTATTTTATTTTTGAAGGTTTACACAGCAGTTCAGGTTCCCATTGAACAATTTCTATACCAGTTGTTCTGGGACATTGGTTCCATTCTTCAGAATACATGAACATTCTCATTATTTCTGTTCTGGTTGTTCCATTTCCATTCATCTAGTTTTCCTGTTCCCTTACATTCTCATCTTCATTTCAAAGTAATTGTTGACTGTTTGGTCTTAAATAGGTGATTTTTTTAAAGGAGCACAGTACTTACCAGTGACATTCATTATTTTTTGAGCCAATTTTTTATTTAGCAACAAGGTGACCTCAAGGGTTAGTTTCTGTTCAAGGTTCAAAGAGTATCTCAGGGCAATAGTCTCGGGGAGTCCTCCAGTCTCAATCAGTCCAATAGATCTGGGTGTTTTTTTTTTTTCAGGAATTTGAGGCTCTGTTCCACATTTTTCTCCCATTCTATCAGGGTCCCTCTATGTGGCCCTGATTAGAACAGTTGGTAGTGGTAGCCAGGCGCCATCTAGTTCTGGTCTCAGGCTAGATGAGGCCATGGTCCATGTAGACTATTTGTCCTGTAGACTAGTTTCTTGTTTGAGTCTTTGGTTTCCTTCTTTCTCTTTTGCTGCAGTAGTTGCGTCTTAGTTGGCCTGCCCCACAGGATTTTCTAGGCTGTAATCTTTATGGAAGCAGATTGCCAGGTCTTTTTCCCACAGAGAGGCTGGTGAGTTTGAACCGCCAACCCTTTCAGTTAACAGCCAAGCACTTAACTGTCACACCACCAGGGCTCCTTATAAGGATTAAGGCGGAGCTAAATCCAACGAGAAATGTGAAAGCTGGACAATGAATCAGGAAGACCAAAGAATTGACACCCTTGGATTATGGTGTTGGTGAAGAATATTGAATATACTGTGAACTACCAGGAGAATGGAGCCCTGGTGGCACAGTGGTTAAGAGCTCGACTGCTAACCAAAAGGTTGGCAGTTTGAATCCACCAGATGCTCCTTGGAAATACAATGGGGCAGTCCTATCCTGTCCTATAAGGTGGCTATGAGTCAGAATTGACTACAGCAATGCTTTTTTTTTTTAATCCAATGAGAGTGTCTTTATAAGAGTCAGACAAGGACACAGACACAAAAAAGAAGGCCACGTGAAGATGGAAGCGGAGGCTGGAGTGATGCGTCCAGAAGACAAGAAACATCAAGGACTGCCAGCAACCACCAGAAGCTGGAACAGATCCCAACAGGAAACAAAGAAGACACACACATTAAGGCACTTTGAGGAGAAAACAGTGGTGATGGTTGCACAATATTGTGAATGTAATTAACACCACTAAAATAGAAAACCTTAAGTTATATATATTTTACCGTACACCCCAAAAAAGAAACCTACTGGTCTAAAAAAGAAAATACCACCTTGAGGAAGGTTTATCTGCAAAGAGGCCATTTACAAAGGTGTAGGTTGGTGGTTCAAATCCACCCAAAGGTACGTCAGAAGAAAGGTCTGGCAATCTACTTCCGAAAAAGCACAGCCATTGGAAACCCCACGGAGTGCAGCTCTACTCTGAAATACAAGGAGTTGCCACGAGCTGGAATCGAATCAACACTAACTGGTGTTGGTTTGAGGTTGGGTATAGGGGAACCACAAAAGGTCCCAGGGTGGTGCAGCAGTTTTTGATCAGCTACTAACCTAAAGGTTGGTGGTTCAAACCCACCCAGCAGCACCATGGAAGAAAGGCCTGGGGATCTGCTTCTGTAAAATTAGAGCCAAGAAAACCATATGGAGCAGGTCTACTCTGTAACACATGAGGTCACCATGAGTCAGAATCGACTAGAAGGTGATGGGTTTGACTTTTTTGGTTTTAGGGGAACAACACAGGAGGGTGCCATGACCTGAGGTTAGGAGCAGCATTGCTGTCATTATCCCTAGATAGTGACAGGGAAGAGCCACCGGAAGCTGGAGAGAGAGAAAGAATTGTATAGATTCAGTCTCAGCAACATGGTAGAAGCTGGAACCTTCGGTCAATGCACACAGCCAACCCACAGCCACCTCACAGCGAGGATGAGGGCAGTCAGTACACTGGCCTCACTCCTCTCCCTCTCAGCCAGGTTCGCTGGGGTCCCTCTGGGTCAGCCTTACCAGGGAACACGGGGCACAGCAGCCTGCTAATGATGTCCAGACAAGCAGCCTCCCAGGGCAGAAAGCTGGGGAGAAAAGAATGGAAAGTAGATTTGGAGGGACAGAGAGAAGATATGCAAAACTCCCCATTTTACAGATGAGAAAACTGAGATTTGGAGGGGTTAGGTCACTTGTCTGGTCTAGAGTCCATACTCTCAGTCACCACACTCAACAACCTCCTGGAGCAAGTAAAACACCGGGCAGAGTTCCTCACAGACGGTACAAGCTCCACAGATGTTATTTTTCCATTTCATTTTAGCTTCCATTGGCAAAGAGAAACCACTGACAAAATCAGAGTCCAGACTTCTACCACACAGGGTGCTCCCCCCAGTGAATGGACCAAGGCCCCCTCCCCGGGAGCCAGCCAGCATCTCACAGTCTACGAGGCTCCACAGCCCCCAGGAGACCACAGTACAAATGTAAAAGATATGCTGCTTTTCCTCTCTGCATTGCTAAGCTAACTTGAATTGCTGGCTGTACCAAGAAAATAAATCAAAATGTGAGAGTCAGTGAACAGTTTCCATTCAAGGTGCAATTGATTTGTTACCCAATGAACACGTTAACCAGGGCCACACAGACTCGGTAAACAGGGCGTCTGACAATATGCACGTATTCCAGAAAGCAGTGCCTGTGCATCCCCCCCTCCAAGAAAATTAAAGTGTTCGACTGGCTTCCTCTTAATCCAATTTCTGCTTGCCTCGCTCTTGTCAGAAAGGTGGGTGGCAGATCTTATTTACCATTCCAGTGTCACCAGTGGGCTCAGAAGGGTGACATGATTTACGTATTGTCAAACGAGTTCTCCTAACAGCCTAACTCCGTTTGACACTTTCTTTTCGGCAAGCCAAACATGCTGTCGGTCCATACCTTGAATGTGTCAAAATAATTTGCAAGCGACACCCACATCCCCATCCCGGTTGATAGAGTTGGGTTAATCACTGGGAAGAGTTGCTAGGAAGGTTATTCAGAGAGGAGGAATGACAGAAATTTACAGCTGCAGGGGCTTCAGCTCATGTCCAGGAGGCTGATAATTAATTGGCATCAGGGTCAAGGTTAGTTAATGTTAATGGATAACACGTGCACTTTGCTGACTGGGGGTGGGGCACTCCTATGAAGCCCTGTGAGGATGGTATCTTATTTTAGGCTAACGAGCACCCTAGGAGGGGCTAGCAGTTACTAGTTGCCATCCAGTCGATCCCCACTCATGGCAACCCTGAGTGTCAGCGTAGAGCTGTCCTCCAAAAGGTCCTCAATAGCTGGTTTTTCTAGATTGCCAAACCTTTCTTCCAACGTACCTCTGCACCACCCAGGGACTCCTATGAGGGGCTTCTGCTCCCTTCATCTTTTCATAGAGGAGGTATTTGCATCTCCAGAGATTAAGTAACTTGCCTAGAGGCAAGGCCGACTCCGTGGGCGTGTAACTCATGCAACCTCACAGCATCGGAGTTCAAAAGTGCCCTGCATTTGGTTTAATGCTTTGCTGTTGCTATCTTGAAATTCTTAAAAATTGTTGAACAAGGGAAGTGATATCTTCATTTTGCACTGGGCCCTGCAAACTATGTAGCCAGTCCTGTCTGGAGGGTACCATTCTGCTAAAATGTACTAGGTGCAGAGCACGGACCAGGCACTATGTCAGGCAGAGGGGATCAACTTAGACAAAGTGTTCAAGTTTGCATTCTCACGAAGCTTGCCTTCCACTAGGGAAGAAGGGAACAATTAAGGGAACACAAGACAATTACAGATTATAAGGAATGCTGTGACGAAGATGGGTCCCTGGTGGTACAGTGGTTAAGAGCTGGCTGCTAACCAAAAGGTCACAGTTCAAATCTACCGGCTACTCCTTGGAAACCCTATGGGGCAGTTCTACTCTGTCCTATAGGGTTCCTATGAGTCAGGATCAACTCTACAGCAATAAGTATGAAGAAAATAAGTGGGTTGAGGAGACAGGATAAATGGGATGGAATGGGGCAGGTGCTGTTTTACATAGGGTGGTCACCTCGAAAGAGGGGATGCTTAAGTGTGGCCTGAAGGTGAGGAGGCACCTGGAGGGTGCTGCCCAGGGAGTGTGAGCAAGCGCAAAGGGTAAAGGCCTGAAGGAGGGAGGAGCTGGACAAGCTGGAAGACAGTGAGAAGCCTCAGTTGCTTCACCATCTGATGGGAACACAAAGAATGAGAGGAGAGATACAAGATGCAGTTGAGAACTGGGCAAACAACAGATCACGCGAGGCCTTGTAGGCCACAGTGCAGAGCTTGGATCTGATGCTCCTGCAGATGCAGGCCAAGGACGCATGGTAAGCAAGGGAGGAACAGGAGCTGATACATATTTTCAGATCACTTAGGCTAGAATAGATCAGAGAAGGGCAAGAGACATGGGAGCAAATTGTTACCACACATCACAGCTTCCCACAGCACGAACTGGGTAACAGTCTTAGTTCAGGGCATCTGAAAATATCTGAGTCGATTCTGACTCATAGTGACCCTTTACTATTATGAGGTACTTCTTAATACTGTGCAACCAGAACAAAATAAGGAGGTCACTGGGAATGATAGAAAATTGTAGCTCTTATTCAAAGTCCCCAATTTCACATTTGGTGTTCCCCAGCTTATCACTGACTGCTTTTAAAGAAAGTAAAATCCTATACATTTAAAGATATACATATATTTTTTACTCCTTAATACTGATTTGTCTGTTTTATGTTCACTCAACAAACAATAAACACTTTACACAAGGCAGGTCCTTGTCCTAAAATGTCACATTTTCACTCATGAAATCCTGAAAACTTTGTGAGGAAGACCCTGTTATTATGCCCTTTCACAGAGCAAGAAACTGAGCCACAGAGAACTTAATCTGTCCAAGGTCACAAGCTAGTGAGTGGCAATACAGGATTCACACCCAGGCAGTGCAGCTGTAGAGTCGATGATGCAAATCAGAGGCCAGCAAACAGTGCTGGTGGGCCGAGTCTGGCCCTTTGCCTACCTGTGTAAACAAAGTTTTACTGAAACACAGCCATATTCATTTGTTGATGTGTAGCCTGTGCCTGCTTTTGCTGCAATGGCAGAGTTGAGTAGTTGAGGCAGAGATCACACAGCCCATAAGCCATAAAATATTTACTACCTAGTTCTTTATACCCCCAGGCATCTGTCAGTTTGCCATACTGTGGGGGCTTACCTGTTGCTGTGATGCTAGGAGCTATGCCACCAGTATTCAAATACCAGCAGGGTCACCCAGGGGGGACAGGTTTCAGCTGAGCTTCCAGACTAGGACAGGTCTACTTCTTAAAAGAATTAGCCAGTGAAAACCTTATGAATAGCAGCAGAACTTTGATGTAATGCCAGAAGATGGGCCCCCCAGGTTGGAAAGGCATCAAATTACAACTGAGGAAGAGCTGCCTCCTCAAAGTAGACTTGACCTTAATGACGTGGATTGAGTCAAGCTTTTGGGACCTGCATTTGCTCATGTGGCATGACTCAAAATGAGAAGAAACAGCCGCAAACATCCATTAATAATCGGAATGTGGAATGTACGAAGTATGAATCTAGGAAAATTGGAAATCATCAAAAATGAAATGGATGGTATATTCACACAATGGAACACTACACATCGATAAAGAACAGTTAGGAATCTGTGAAACATTTCATAACATGGTGGAACCTGGAAGGCATTATGCTGAGTGAAATTAGTCAGATGCAAAAGGACAAATATTGTGTAAGACCACTATTATAAGATCTTGAGTAATAGTTTAAACTGAGAAGAACACATTCTTTTGTGGTTACGAGACGGGGGAGGGAAGGAGGGTAGTAGAGGGCTATTTACTGATTAGATAGTAGATAAGAACTACTTTAGGTGAAGGGAAGGACAACACCCAATACAGGGAAGGTCAGCTCAAATGGACTGGACCAAAAGCAAAGAAGTTTCCTGAATAAACTGAATGTTTCTAAGGTCAGCGGAGCATTTGGGGACTATGGCTTCAGGGGACTTCTAAGTCAATTGGCAAAATAAATTCTATTAAGAAAACATTCTGCATCCCACTTTGAAGTGTGGCATCTGGGGTCTTAAATGCTAGCAAGCGGCCATCTAAGATGCATCAATTGGTCTCAACCCACCTGGATCAAAGGAGAATGAAGAACACCAAGGTCACAAGGTAATTATGAGCCCAAGAGACAGAAAGGGCCACATGAACTAGAGACTTACATCATCCTGAGACCAGAAGAACTAGGTGGTGCCCGGCCACAACTGATGACTGCCCTGACAGGGAGCACAACAGAGAACCCCTGAGGGAGCAGGAGAGCAGTGGGATGCAGATCCCAAATTCTCATAAAAAGACCGGACTTAATGGTCTGACTGAGACTAGAAGAATCCCGGCAGTCATGGTCCCTGAACCTTCTGTTGGCCCAGGACAGGAACCATTCCAGAAGACAATTCATCAGACATGGACTGGACTGGACAATGGGTTGGAGAGAGATGCTGATGAGGAGTGAGCTACTTGTATCAGGTGGACACTTGAGACTATGTTGGCATCTCCTGTCTAGAGGGGAGATGGGAGGGTAGAGGGGGTTAGAAACTGGCAAAACGGTCACGAAAGGAGTGACTGGAATGAGGGAGCAGGCTGACTCATTAGGGGGAGAGTAAGTGGGAGTATGTAGTAAGGTGTACATAAGTTTATATTTGAGAGACTGGCTTGATTTGTAAACTTTCACTTAAAGCACAATAAAAATTATTTTAAAAAAATGAAATGGAATGCAAAAACAATGATATCACTAGGCACTAGTGAGCTGAAATGGACTGTTACTGGTATTGGACAATCATGCGGTCTACTATGCTGGGAATAATAACTTGAAGAGGAATGGTGTTGCATTCATCGTCAAAAATAACATTTTAAGATCTATCCTGAAGTACAACACTGTCAGTGATAGGAAAATATCCACACGCCTACAAGGAAGATCAGTTAACACAACTATTATTCAAATTTACATACCATCCACTAACACCAACGAAGAAGAAACGGAAGATTTTTACCAACTGCTGCAGTCTGAAATTGATCAAACATGAAATCAGAATGCATTGATAATTACTGGTGATTGGAATACGAAAGTTGGAAACAAAGAAGAAGGATTGGTAGTCGGAAAAAATGGCCTTGGTGATAGACATGACACCGGAGATCGCTTGATAAAATTTTGCAAGGCCGATGACGTCTTCATTATAAATACCTTTTTTCATCAACATAAACAGTGACTATATACATAGACCTCACCAGATGGAATACACAGGAATCAAATCGACTACATCTGTGGGAAGGGACAATGAAAAGCTCAGTATCATCAGTCAGAACAAGGCCAGGGGCTGACTGCAGAACACACCATCAATTGCTCGTATGTAAGTTCAAGTTGAAACTGAAGAAAATCTGAAGAAGTCCATGAGAGCCAAAGTAAGACCTTGAATATATTCCACCTGAATTTAGAAACCAACTCAAGAAGAGATTTGACACATTGAACACTAATGACTAGAGGAGTTGTGGAATAACATCAAAGACATAATACATGAAGAAAGAAAGAGATCATTAAAATGACAGAATAGAAAGAAAGGACCAAAATGGATGCCAGAAGAGACTCTAAAACTTACTCTTGAACGTAGAATAGCTAAAGTGAAAGGAAGAGATGATGAAGTAAAAGAGCTGAACAGAAGATTTCAAAGGGTGGCCCGAGAGGACAAAATATTATAATGACATGTACAAAGACCTGGAGGCAGAAAACCAAAAGGGAAGAATAAGCTTAGCATTCCTCAAGGTGAAAGAACTGAGGAAAAAATTCAAGCTTCAAGATGCAGTATTGAAGAATTACATGGGGGAAATATTAAAATGGTGTAGGAAGCATCAAAAGAAGATGGAAGGAATACACAGAGTCACTGTACCAAAAAGAACTGGTCGACATTCAGCCACTTCAGGAGGTAGAATATGATCAACATCATGATAAATGGAGAAAAGACTGAAGTTGTCAAGGGTTTCATTTTCCTTGGATCCACAATGAACAGCCACGGAAGCAGCAGTCAAGGAAATCAAGACACATTGCATTGGGCAAATCTGCAGTAAAAGACCTCTTTAAAGTGTTGAAAAACAAAGATGTCACCTTGAAGACTATGGTGCACCTCACCCAAGCCATGGTGTTTTCAACTGCTCCACATGTACCTGAAATCTGGACAATGAATAAGGAAGACCAAAGAAGAACTGACACCTTTGAACTGCTGTGGCAAAGAATATTGACTGCCAAAAGAACTAGCAAAGCTGTTTTCAAAGAAGTACTTACAGCTAGATGCTCCTTAGAAGGAAGGATGGTGGGACTAAGTCTCACATACTTTTGACATGTTATCAGGAAGGCTAAGTCCCTGGAGAAGGACATTATGCTTGGTAAAGTAGAGAGTCAGCGAAAAAGAGGAAGACACTCAACGGGATGGATTGTCACAGTGGCTGCAACAATGGGCTCAAGCATAACAATGATTGTGAGGATGGCACAGGACCGGGCAGTGTTTCGTTCTGTTGTGCGTAGGGTCGCTATGAGTGGGAACCGACCAGACGACACCTAACAACAACAACAACAACAACCCTTTATAGAAAATGTTTTCTGACACCTGCTCTGAACCACCACCTATACTGTATCTAAGCAGTAGGGATACCATGATGAGCAAAACAAAGGAGGATCCTGCTGTCATGGTGCTTACAATAATAGGATGGATTTCTGAAGATATTTTGTGTGGGGAGGGAGAATGTTCTGTTGAAAATTTTGAAACCCCCAATGTAGATAATCCTTTACACCTTAAACCTGTTGCTAGTTAAGTCGATTCCAACTGTAATCTTTACAGGAGCAGACTGCCACATCTTTCTCCCATGGAGTGGCTGGTGGGCTTGAAGCACTAACCTTTTGGTTAGCAGCTGAACACTTAACCACTGCACCACCAGGGTTCCTATATATAAGATATATATATAAGCAAAGTGCTGAGTGTCTTAAAATTGCCTTGGAAGAGAAATATATATGATTCTAGGAGATTCTGTCACTGGCAAAATACAAACAGCATGGCCATGACTCAGCAGGGTAATTCTTATGTATAAAATACACCTGCCTATTAAAATGGTACAGGTAGCTTGTTCTTGACAAGTATGCCAGTAAAAAGATAATTAATAGGAACAAAGATCACTAAAATTGATAAATGTTTATAATAATCAAATCTGAACTTGCAACTACAAAGGAAACCTGGCTAATACTACAGGAATTAAAATGCTTCTGAATCAAAACTCTACCTGAAATATTTCTTTTTCTCACATGCCCTCAGTAGTCTCTGTTTAGAATTTTTGATTGTCAACATCACCATGGCAACCTGTTTGAGAGGAACTGCAAAAAGACGTAACTCAGGCTTGCCTGTAGCTGACATTCACCGATAATGCTCACCTATGACTAAAGGCACAAAGCACAAACTCCTAACGTAGCCAGCTTTTTTTTTGGCAGGTTATCAGATAATTAAGAAATTCACTGCATTCCTAATATGAACTGAATCTTGGAACCATTTCACATTTGTAATCAAAATGTGGTGAAAACCCATCAATAGAGAACAGCATGCTGATCATATAATCCTAATTGTTGATTGAGTGATAGATGACATTAACAGTCTAAACACGGATTTTCTTCTCTTTTTAAAAAATTCACTGTTAATTCTAACTCGTGGCCCTATTTCAGGATTTTTGAAGCCACTAATTTGGAATCTGTGATTCAAATTCAATCAAAATCTATTGAGAGCCTACCAGGTGCCTTCGCATGCCTGTTTCATTTAATTCTTTTAGCTGCATAACCAAGAAGTAAGAAGTAGATATCATCATGCTTCCATTTTAGTCAGGATATTATATTATTATAAGTAGTAGATATTATGAGTAGGATAATAGATAATATCCAGGAAGATATTACCATATTGTTTTGGAGATCAGTAAGCAGAAACTCAGAGAGGGTCAGTAACTTACCGAAGATTGCCCACCAAGAAAAGCGTAGAGCCAAGAGTCAAACACTAGTCTACCTGTGATATTTCCAGGCATCTACAAAAAAAAAAAAAAAAAATTTTTTTTTTTTTTTTACCATTGGTTAGCAACATTTCCTTCGTAGATTGTTGATTACATAAATAGGATGAGGGAGGAGTGGGTATTAAAAAACAGACAATTATTTTCAAATATCTCAGGCTCTTTAAAAACAAACATCTCTATTCAAATCCTCACAAATTTGCTAATTACAAATAGCTCTCTTATTTACTAAGGTAGTCCAGAGATTTTTCTGTATTTGGTTTACAGTTGAAGTTATTTGATAACCTTGAAAGAAATTGTGCTGAATATTCTTCGTTTGTCCCTTCAGACCCACCTCCAAGGCTCTCCGCTTTGTTCTGTGCTCTGGGAGGCCTTTACGAAACGCACCAACCAGGATTCCTGGCCCTCAGGCTTCGTATTGGGTTCAGCCAATGGGCAGCACCGTAGGAGATCAGAGGGCAGAAAGAGAGAGAAGTTCAGAGTATTCATTCCCCTGGCTCCCTCCCTGCCACACTGCAAGCTGGCAGTGACTGCATTCCTCTACCAAATGCCAAGCTCCTGCCAGACAGCCTTTTATCCTAGAGCTACAGTTCTTAGCACGTTTTGGCAAAAGTTCGTCCCCTTGTACCTTCAGGCCTAAAGGATGGTAGCTCTTTCTGCTGGTGCTAGACCTAGAGTGCTTCACCATCTCTTACTGATTTCTTTTAATCCTGGCCTGACCTTTACCAATGGTCTCTTCATTGAACTCTCTTTAGTATAGGTTCTTGAAATGGAGCTTATTGATTTGAGACTTTTCCTTTTTTCTGATGCAAACATTAAAACTCATAGCCGTCGAGTCAATACTGACTCATAGTGACCATGTAGGACAGAGCAGAACTGCCCCAAACGGTTTCCAAGGATCAGCTGGTGGATTCAAACCAACGACCTTTTAGTTAGCAGCCAAGCTCTTAACCACTGTGCCACCAGGGCTCCAGTGTAATCATTAAGGATATGAATTTTCCTCTGAGAACTGCTTTTGCTGTGCCCCACAAATTTTGATGTGTTATATTTTCATTTTCATTCAATGCACTGTATTTTTTAATTTATTTTGAGACTTCCTCTTTGACCCGTGGATTATTTAGAAGTGTGTGGTTTTGTTTCCAAGTGTTCAGGGGTTTTTCTGTTAATATTTGGTTATTGATTTCTAGTTTGGTTCCATTCTGGTTGTAAGCAATTGATTTAAATTCTTTTAAATTTGTTGAATTTTTTTTTTTATGGTGCATTATATCATTTATCTTGGTATATGTTCCACGAGCAATTGAAAAAAATATGGACTCTGCTGTTGTTGGGTATTCTACTAATGTCTGGCAGATGATGTTAGTTGACGGTGGTGTTGAGTTCTTCTATATCCTTGCTGATTTTCTGTCTAATTGTTCTATTAATTGTTGAGAGAGAGGGGTGTTGAAGTCCCCAACAATAACTGTGGATTTGTCTATTTCTCTTTACAGTTCTACCAGTTTTTTGCTTCACATGTTTTGCAGCTCTGTTATTTGGTGCACACACATTTAGAAATGCTTTGTTAGTAGGCTGACACTTTTATCATTATATAATACTCCTCTCTGTCTCTGGTAATTTTGTTTGCTCCAAAGTCTACTTTATCTCTCATTAATATAGCTACTCCTGCTTTCTTTCAAATAATGTTTTTATGATATATGTTTTTTCATCCTTTTACTTTCAACCTGCCTATGTTGTTATATTTGAAGTGAGCTGAGCTTTTTGTTTTGTAAATATATATACAATAAAACATTTGCCAATTCAATAATTTTTACATGTATATTTCAGTGACATTATGCTCATAATTTTGTGCAATCATTACCATGAAGTGAGTTTCTTATAGATTGCACATATTGGATCATGTTTTTTATTAATCCATTCTATCAATCTCCATCTTTTAACTAGTCTATTTAGACCATTCAGATTTAATGTAATTATTGATAAATTATGGCTTAAGTCTGCCATTTTATATTATTTTCTGCTTGTTCTATTTTTCATCTCTCTACTTTCTGCAGCCTTCCTGCAGGTTACTTGAATATAATTTTGATTTATTTATAGTGTTTTTGAGTGTATCTTTTTGTATAGCTTTATTAGTGCTATATGTACAGACAGAGAGAGAGCGGGGGAGAGAGAGAGAGCCCTGGTGATACAGTGATTAAGAGCTCGGCTGTTAACCAAAAGATCGGCAGTTTGAATCCACCAGCTGCTCCTTGGAAACCATATAAGGCAGTTCTTCTTCATCCTATAGGCTCCGTATGAGTTGGAATCAACTCAGCGGCAACAGGATTTTTATCTGTATTTGTCGTAGTCATCTAGTGCCACTATAACAGAAATACCACAAGTGGATGGCTTTGACAAAGAGAATTTATTCTTTCACAGTCTAGTAGGCACAAGTACAAACAAATTCAGGGCGTCACCTCCAAGGGAAGGCTTTCTCTATCAGCTCTGGAGGGAGGTCCACGTTATAATCTTCCCTTGGCCTAGGAGCTTCTCCACACAGAAAACTCAGGTCCAACGGACACACTCTGCTCCCAGCACTGCTTTCTTGGTGGCATGAGGTCCCCATGTCTCTCTGCTCACTTCTCTCTTTTATATCTCAAAAGAGATTGGCTTAAGAACTATCAAATCTTATAGATCTCATCAATATAACTGCCACTAATCCATCTCATTACATCATAGTGGCAGGATTTACAACACATAGGGAAATCACATCAGATGACAAAATGGTAGACAATCATACAATACTGGGAATCATGACCTAGTCAAGTTGATAGATCTTTTGGGGGGGACACAGTTCAATCCATGACAACATTCTATCACAGTCTACTGGTGTTATCATTTTTACCAGTTCTACCAGTGTAGAAGCCTTATTTCCCTTTCTTTGTACTCATTTATAGTAAAATCACCTTAAATATTTCCTCTACATACATCCAGAACCATATCAGAGGTGTTATAATTTTTGCTTTAACCGTCAATCGTAGTTCAGAAGACTCAAGGTGGCTTCATTACCCCTAGGCAATGGTGAAAGTCCTGACTCTCCATTAGGCCTCTGACATCAACCTGGTGGGGAGGAGAAGGGGCATCTTGCTATTGCCAGATGGGGGTAAAAACCCAGGCTTCCCCCATGGTTTCCATTGACACTGGGATGTGGGGGATGAGAATCCCTTGTTACCACCCAGCAGGGATAAAAGTCCCAGTTCCCTACATGGTCATCTCTGGTACCACCCCAGAAAGGGGTTAAGGCACCTCTATAACAGGGAACTCACCGCCATGTTGTTCTTTGGATCCCGAGGCCCCTATCTGGTCTGCCTTCTTCTTCCCATCTTGCAGAGTCTTCTAGTGTTTCTTTTATACAGAACACCAAGGGTTTTTAGTTGTAGTTAGCAGGAATAATAGGGAATTGTATGTCTATTCCATCTTCCTGGAAGCACAAGTCCTCATTCCAGGTAGTTTTAAAAAGGAAATTTAATGCAGGGAACTAGTTACAAAAAGTTATACAAGCTGAAAAGCCTATCACCCTACTCCAGGTAGAAAGAGAGACAAAAAAAAAAAAAAAAAAAAAAACCCTGGCTTCTTCCCACCTCCTCCCTGCAATCTCCTGCCAGTACCTCCCAATGGCAAAACTCAGCTTGAAGCCACTTGGCAAGGGAGCCAGGGAAATGTCGCCTGGAAGAGTCAGCACTCTGGATCCCTAGCAGAGCAGGAGGAGGCAGGGAAGGGGTCCGAGAGGAAACCAGGAGATGACATGCATGCAGATGAATCGTTATTTTAGAGGCTGTTAAGGGTTTGGAGTCAAGCCCTAACATAAGTATGGGATAACGGCAAGAACATAGTAAACATGTCAGGGGCCACAGGAAAATGTCATTACTGGGTGGCCCAGTGTGTGGCTGGAGCTGGAGTAAAACCAGGCCAGCATACCATAAAACATCCAGGTAATTGCTTTAAAATCCATCCAATTTCCTTTAGCTATAACTTCCTAGCTCAAAACATAATGAACCCCAAATATTTGTTCTTGTTACTGTACTCTTCAGACTCCAGTGTTCTGTTACCTGGGGTTGGGAGGGGTAACCCTAATAGTAGTAAGTGTACCTCCCTCAGTGATTCTTTTTCATGGGGCTGGATTCTTGGTGACGTGTTTTCTTTTCATTCATTAATGAACCTGCCTGTATGTAGTTTCCACGCACTAAGGTGCTCTGAGTTGAAGTCGGCTATGTTTCCACATTTAGGTGGGTAGTTAGCTGCCCTTGAGTTGGCCCCTGACTCCTGGCAACCTCATGCACGATGAAATGAAATGAAATGCTACTAGGTTCTATGCCATCCCCATAATCGGTTACAGATCGGACCTTGTGATTCATAAGGTTTTCATTGACTGATTTTGGAAATAGATCACCAGGCCTTTCTTCCTAGTCCATCTTAGTGTGAAAGTGCCACTGAGGCCTGTTTGGCATCACAGCAACAACAAGCCTCCACTGACAGACGAGAGGTGTGGCTGTGCATGAGATATATCCGGCCAGGAATCAAACCTGGCTTTCCTGCATAGAAGATGAGAATTCTACCACTGAATGTAAAAAAGAGCATGATAAAAAATGTTCTATTTAAACAGGCAAAAGTAAACACTGCTACAAATAGATGTTCCATGCCTAGAAATTCCATGAGTAGATCACAGAGAAGATCAACAGGTTTCGAATGGTCAACCACCACTGCAACAATGACCTTAACTCAGTGGGACCCACGTGAAGTTTCTGATACATTGGAAAGAGGGTGGGAAAAACTTTAATTCTGCAGAATCTGTGAAGTTAACAATGAAGAACGACGAATGGAAAACCTGAGGCCAAGTATTTTAAAGAGTGCTTTCAAAGGATCCATTTTAATGAACAATCACTGTACTCATCAAAATTCTTATCCATTTACTGTATTTTGGAAACCTGTTCCTAAACCCAAGGGGAGTAAATGGACATCTCTGTAAAAACTATTTTATAACAGATTTGTTACACTTCTTCCAGTGGTGCCAGGTTCTATACTCTACAAAGGGGTTTATGTACAGGACAAACAAGCTATGTCTATTTTCATAAGTGGGTAACCTCTTTGAATGAGTTTTTTCCTAATTAGTATAGCAAATGATAGCTGGCCATATTAGCATTGGAAGCCCAGTACAATAAATTACCCTTCAATTGTCATTCAACACAAAGTTCAAGGAAGAACTAAACATCAGGCAGGGGGAAGAAAGCCATCATGTGCGTGGTTTATTAATAATGTGCAAGGATGGCCAGCGCAGCACTTGAATGAGATGAGGGTGACAAAAGTCAATTAAAATCTTCAGACAGTTTTTTGAGATACGGAATATTAATTAGAGAAAGTAACTGCAGCGTACTGGCACAACCAGGCACACATTTGAAACCTTGTTTGTAGTTCAAGAAGCCACTTTTTAAAGCGCGCTTGGGAGACAGTAAAGATGCATCCAGAAAAGAAAGCAATTAAAATAATTCAGAGCTGGAAGACGTTAGGTCAGCTTGGCTTGTGTAGTACAAAGGATACGGTGGTGAGCAAGGCTCTCCAAGAAAACGACGAGGACTTCTGTGGGACTCTTTGCAGCCTTTTCTTTCTTTTTTTTTTTTTTGTCAAAGGCCACTTTAAAAACACAAATGTGAGAAAGGCAGTTACAAGTGTGTAGGGGCTGGAAACTGTATGAATTGCCTCTTTCAAGTGTCAAAGAAAGAAAGGCAATTTCTGCTCTAGTTAAAAAAAAAAAAAAAAATTTTTTTTTTTTTTTAAGCAAATCTTATTTGTCTACAATAGGATTAGAGATGCCACAGACTGGGTAGCCTGCTCTGTTTCTGTGACAGGGTATCTGTCCTGCGGGAATAAAAATGACTAACATCTTTTGAGAGACTTCTTGTGTACCAGGGACTATACTAAATATTCTGAATGCCTTATTCCTGGTTCCCTGTGGGATGTAAGCCACATGAAGGCAGGGAATTCTTGCTTGTTTTGAACATTATTGCATCCACGTGACTGGCACATGGTAGACAGATAATAGATAGACAAACAGATAGATAGCTGATGTCAAGTCAACTGTGACTCATGGCAACCTTATGGACAACAGAACAAAACATTGCCTGGTCCTGCGTCACTCCCACAATTGCTGCCATGTCCGACTGAGTCCATTGCCAATCCATCTCACCAAGGGTCTCCCTCACCCTGGCTAGCCTCCTGCTTCACCAAACATGATGTCCTTCTCCAGTGAAAATTTATTTGCCCATTCCAATATGTTATATTAACATATAGAAAAAGGAAACCTCAAATAGTTCCAAGAAATTTCAATTAAGTAAGAGTTAAAAAAAAAAAAAAGAACTTTTAATTCTATTAGGCTTATTCAACACAACATTGTATGTATCATAATGATACTAAATGTTTAAAACTGATCTTCAGAGGCCTTCCCTATGGAAGTTAAACTAGGCTCCCTTTCCCTGGTCCCACACATGGTGGAGCAGCCAACTGTTTCTCTTTATTAAAGCTAAACAACAGCTATACAATAAGTCCTATGGCTATCTGATGGTTAATTCACACCAATTCATTATAAATGTGGCTAATGTCCTGTGCTCTGGCTCCAATATCCCAATGATATCTATATGTTATGGTTTACTTTTGTACTACCAATGTAAGAACCCTTGAATTCAATAAGATACATCTAATACTATAAAAAAAAAAATACCATAATGAAACCAAAATAATTTAATCTCTGAAACTTGAAGGGTCTTATAAGTTATCATTATGAATAGCCAAGTATTAGTCTATTCAATTAACACAGGCCTCTTATCATGTAGCTTTATCATAGCTCCTTTACTTGCCTTCCTCCCAGGTCATAGGTCTTCTTTTTATCACCAAAGAGTACATAGTTTACGGGAGACACTCAGGAAATACATGCTTATTCACTTAATACATGTACTCCAACCTCACTTATTCACTCATAGACACGTCATACATGCCAGCCCTCGAGGAAATGATGGGGGAGGGGAGGAAATACACAAATAATCATGATGTAAGACAGTAATAATAATTACTTTGAACAGGGCTCAAAATACTATCAGAGATTTATTAAAAATATGTGGATCCCTGGGTCCCAACCTCCAGCTGAATCAGTTTAATTTAGTACTTCAGGGGTATTGCATTTAGGAACCACGGCACAAATTGGAGGTCGGCAAACTTTTTCTATAAGGATCGGAACCAAAACCACACCCACTGCCGTAGAGTCGACTCTGACTCATAGGGCCCCTACAGGACAGAGTAGAACTGTCCCACAGGGTTTCCAAGGCTGTGAACGTTTACCGGTACAGATTGCCACATCTTTCTCCCATGGAGCCGCTGCTAGGTTCGAACTTTGGCCCTTTCGATTAGCAGCCAAGCACTTTAACCCCTGTGCCACCAGGGCTCCTTCTATAAAGGACCAGATATTAAAAATTTTAGTCTTGGTGACCCATACACTACTGTTCAACTCTGCCATTATAGTGCAAGAGCAGCTATGATGATACATAAACAAATGGCTGTGGCTGTGTTCCAATAAACCTTTATTTATGGACACTAAAATTTGAAATTCATGTAATGTTCACATGTCACAAAACATTATTCTTCTTTTGACATTTTTTCAACCATTTAAAAACATAAAAATCATTCTTAGCTCCCGGTCTGTACATAAACAGACAGCTGGCCGGATCGGGCCTGCAGGCAATAATCTGCCAACCCATGGCCTAGATGAAAGAGCGGTGCCTTTGGAACCTTCTCGACCTAAGTTAGTATTCCAGCTCAGCTCTTTATTACTTGGGTGACTTAAGTGAGCTATTTACCTTATCTGAGCCCATTTCCTCATCTGAGAAACAAGGGACTTCAGTAGTCCCTACTTCTTCCTTGGGGTGGCA
Source organism: Elephas maximus indicus (assembly GCF_024166365.1). Taxonomy (NCBI): domain Eukaryota; kingdom Metazoa; phylum Chordata; class Mammalia; order Proboscidea; family Elephantidae; genus Elephas; species Elephas maximus. Next base: position 66,242,437 of record NC_064838.1, read on the forward strand.
AGAAACTTGAAGACAGGAAAAAAAAAAAAAAAAAAAGACTAACTAGCCTGCGTACTAAAACAACAACCGTGCTACTACTGGAACTATCACAGTAAACATGTTTTCTTTATACATGCCAATCAGGGAACTAATTTGGACACGGGATTTAATTAAATGCAGTTGGCGGCCTCCCTAATATACCCCTCTCTGTTCATCATATTCTATTACACAGTAGTCACTTCATTTTGGCATTTGTTATTATAATGTGATGAGACCTCACCATAACGTGTCACAGAGTGCACCAGGCAGCATCTTTTATTTTTATATGACTAGGTTTTAATGAGATTTTACAATTTAGCTCTAGGATGTCTAGCCTGCCAAGTCGTTCAGCAAATCCTAAGGAAATTGTCTTAACTAGCACACTGCAAGTAAATGGTTCAATTCAATATGTCATAAAAATAATAAAAAGAGGAAAATAAAATAGATAGGAAAAAGAAAAAAAAATCATTTTGGAGAAAAGCTTGGATTTCTCCTGAATTAAGATTTTAGGAAATAAAGTTTACCTTTTCTTTCTTCCATTTAAAGAGGGGTGGGTATTAGAGCTAGGGTGATCATGATCTTCCCAACAACCATGGGAAAAAAGGACACACACTCGCTTTAATCACATTTAGTTTACACTGGACCTGACAAGTGGCCAACCATCAGCCTCATTTCAGCAACCCGTCCCTGATAAAAGGGACTCTTAAGGAATGACATCTTAGCCCCAAGAAAATAAGTATTTAGATAACAGGATGTTATGCATTAGACTAGGGGCAAGTCGGGACTGGGGTACAGGGTGTGGCAGGGGAGTTGTAGATAGAAATTAGTCCCACCCCTGGGATTTGTGGGATCCAGAAGAACAGAATAAATGAAGGCTACAACCCACATTGAAATATTTAGAAGTTAGAAATCAAGCCAGCACCTAGCCAACACCCCACCCAGGACCCCACAGCCCAATCTCTGGGAATAGCCCTCCTGCCTGGATATTTAAGGCCTCCTGGACTGTGTGGCAGCACAGATCTGCAAGGCAGGGAACGGTGGCAGCTAGAGCTGGGCTCCAGGCCCATGGAAACTCAGGATGGGGTCTGAACCAGTGAAGCTTGCCAAGCAGTTGGGTGGACAGTTCATGTTCTACCTGCACCTCCTTTTCCAACTCGGGATTTCTAGACCGTTCTAGGTGCCTCCCAAAAGTACACCATCTTGCAGTTTCTTAAAAGTCAAATGTACACTTATTATACAATCCAACAATTCTACCTCCCAGGTATTTACCCGTGAAAAAGGAAAACTTATGTTTCCACAAAAGCTTGTGCCTGAATTTAATGTCGGCTTTATTCTTACTAGACTCAAACATCCCAATGTTCCAATAATCATGAAGATGGCACAGGACTAGGCAACATTTCTTTCTGTCATACATAAGGCCACTATAAGCTGGGGCTGACTGTACAGTAACAACAATTATTCATAATAGTGAAAAACTAAAAACAACTTAAATGTCCATCAACAGGCAAATGGATAAGCAAATCAAGATATATTCATACAATGGAAGAGGCAATACAAAGAAACAACTACTGATACACAAGACAACATGGGTGTTTGTCCAACAAAAACATTATGCTGAGTGAAAGAAGTCCAGATGCAAAAGAATAATCTTTTCAACAAATGGTGCTAGGGCAACTGACTACCTACTTATGAAAGAATAAAGTTGGAACCCTTCCTTGCGCCATACCCGAAAACTAACTCAGAATGGATTATAGACCTAAATGTAAGAGCTGAAACTATAAAACTCTTAGAAAAAAGCATAGGAGTAAATCTCAGTGACCTTGGATTAGATACAACACCAAAAACACAAATGACACAAGAAGAAATAGACAAACTGGACTTCCTCAAACTTTAAAACTTTTGTGCTTCAAAGGACACCATTAAGAATGTGAAAATACAACCCACAGAATGGGAGAGAATATTTGCAAATGATATATCTATTAAAAGACTTGCATCCTGGGTATATAAAGGACCCTTACAACTCAATCATAAAAAGAAAAAAATCTAATTTTAAAAATATGCAAAATATCTGAATAGATGTTTCTTCAAAGAAGATATACAAAAGATGGGTATAATTTAAAAGAAAAAAAAAACGAAATAACAAATGTTAGCAAGGACACAGAAAAATTGAAATCATAATATCTTAGTGGTGGGAATGTAAAATGGTACAGCCACTTTAGAAAATAATTAAGCAGTTCCTCAAAAAGTTAAACACAGGGTTACCTAGCAATTCCGCTCCTCGGTATATACCCAAGGGAAGTGAAGATGTATGTTCATAACACATTACTCATAATAGCCAAAAACTGGACACAACCCAAATGCCCATCAACTGATAAATCCGTAAAGAAAATGTGGTCTATCTATACGATAAAATATTATTCTGCCATAAAAAGGAATGAAGTATTGATCCATTAAAAAACCATCTATATGAGACCAAAAGGTCAACAACACTCTAAAGCAAATATGAGCAAATAAGGGGACAGAGAAACCAGAGTTCTGAAAATGGAACAACAGATGAGAATGTTGACATATTGTGAAAAATGTAATTAATGTCACTTGTGTAGTAATTGTCAAATGGAAACCTAATTTGCTGTGTAAACTTTCACCAAAAACACAATAAAATATTTTTAAAAAGAAAGGAATGAAGTTCTGATACATGCTACAACATAGACAAACCTTGAAAACATTATACTGTGAAAGAAGCCAGTCACAAAAGGCCACACAGTATATGATACCATTTATGTGAAATGTCCAGAAAAGGCAAATCCCTAGAGGTAGAAAGTAGATTAGTGGTTGTCTAGGGCTGAGGGGATAGGAGGGAAATGGGGGTGCCTGCTAATGGGTACAGGTCTCTTTGTGGTGTGAAGAAAATGTTCTAAAATTGAGTAACTGTGACTATACTAAAAACCATTGAATTGTATACTTCAAATGTATATGTGATTGTATATGTGAATATACCTTAATAAAGCTATTTTAAAACAATAACAAAACACCATTACCCAACAGATCGGGTCTGCCTAGACATCTGCTTAGGGAAATCAACTTGAAACAAAAGTAGCTCTTCTTTCCCTGGTTTTCCAGCACCAAACAAACAAACAAAAAAAACCCAAAAAACCCAAACCCACTGCGTCTAGTTGATCCTGACTCACAGTGAACCTATAGGACAGAGTAGAACTACTCCATAGGGTTTCCAAGGAGCAGCTGGTAGATTTGAACTGCTGACTTCTTGGTTAGCAGCCAAGCATTTAACCACTGTGCCACCAGGGCTCCACTTTGCAGCACAGAGGCTATGATTTTCTCTCCCCATCCCCCACCCCACCCTCCCATGCCCTCATCCCTCATCCTCAGGCTGTGGAGCCCAGTTAGGTTTATCAGTCATTCTTCCATAGTTCCTGTTCACTCAGTTTGTTAATCAACTTTCTTGATTAAATTGATGAAAAATTATCTGTGTTTGGCTGTCTATAATATGTAACCAAAACCAGTTGCCATCATTTGATTTCAACTCATGGTGACCCCATGTGTATCAGAGCAGAACTGAGCTCCACAGAGCTTTCAATGGCTGGTTTTTCAGAAGTAGATCATCTGGCCTGTCTTCTGAGGTGCCTCTGGGTGGACTCGAACCTCCAACCTTTCAGTTAGCAGCCGAGCACATTAGCCATCTGTGCCATCCAGTGATATACACGTAATGTCCTTTTAAACTTGGATCCCTTCCTTGCCTGGGTCTGAGTAGAAACGGAAGAAAATTTTCAGAGGCCCATCACAGCACACGTGTTTGGCACTACAGTCCTCCTTGTCACTCAGCTACTTCCCTTTCGTGCTCAAGCAAAGCTAAGTTGATTCCATTTACTGCAGTAGGGAGAACACCACCTTAACAGTCTTAGTAGTGCCTCAGAAGGGGAAAATTAGGGGAGAATATTTATGGTGACTTTAAGAGACATCTTGCAAGGCAGGAAGCTGACTGGGATTGGGCTTAGTTTAGGGCATATTCAGATCGGTGGCACAAGGTGAAAAAAAAATGTTTTTTACTGTACTTTAGATGAAGGCTTACAGAACAAACTAGTTTCTCATTAAACAGTTAGTACACATATTGTTTTATGACATCGGTTAACAACCCTTCTCAACCTTGAGTTCCCTATTACCAGTTTTCCCATCCCTTCCTGCCTTCTAGTCCTTGCCCCAGTCCTGGTGTGCTCCATTAGACTTGTTTTGTTTCATGGGCCTGTCCAATCTTTGACTGAAGGGTGAACCTCAGGAGTGACCTCATTACTGAGCTGAAATGGTGTCCAGGTGCCATACTGTCAGGGTTTCTCCAGTATCTGTCAGGCCAGCAAGTCTGGTCTTTCTTCTTGAGTTAGAACTTTGTTCTACATTTTTCTCCAGCTCTGTCTGGGACCCTCTATTATGATTCCTGTCAGAGAAGTCAGTGGTGGTAGCAGGGCACCATCTGGTTGTACTAGACTCAGTCTGGTGGAAGCTGTGGTAGATGTGGTCTATCAGTTCTTTGGACTAATCTTTCCCATGTATCTTTAGTTTTCTTCATTCTTCACAAGGTGAAAATTTGAAGTGGATGTTGATGAACAAGCTGTTTGTCTTGATAAGTAAGCTGTTTGATAAGTCATAGTTCTACCTTTCAGGAGCAGGTATGCCTTGTAACAAGCGACTAAGTCATTTATATTTTGGTCCCGGTATCTTTCAGCAGGATTCCTTGGTGGTACCGATGACTGGTAACCGAAAGATCGGAGATTGAAGTCCACTCAGAAGCACCTCAGAAGAAAGGCCTTGCTTTCTGAAAATCGGCCACTGAAAACCCCGTGCAGCACAGATCTACACTGACACACAGGGGGTCACCATGAGTCAGAAATGACTCAGCAGCAACTGGCTTTTGGTTTATTGTTTAGCACAGAAACAGAAAGCAGGCTTGGTCTCAGCACTTAGGATAGCATATACTGGCTTCCTGCTATGATATGTGAAGACTGAATTCGATTATTTACAGCACCACCACCCCACCTCCTCCTCAAAACTAGCTCCTCAAATGACTAACTCTACTTCTCTAAACAGAACACTCAAACTTCCTATTTCTTGTTCCATCACCACAGATACCGTCTATTTACCCCTCCTCCCACCCCCTCCACCTCACACAACTTTGTATTATGGATTTGTTCTTTGATTCTTGGGAAACTCACATTTCTTTATTTTGCCAAACTAAACTTCATCAAACTTAGAGCTCACTCGTCTAGTTTTCATAGCTCAGCTGCAAACCAAAAGGTCAGCATTTCAAATTCACCAGCCACTCCTTGGAAACCCTATGGAGCAGTTCTACTCTGTCCTATAGGGTCACTATGAGTCAGAATCGACTCTACATGGCAGTGGGTTTGGCTTTGATAATTAGTTATTTTGGGTACCCCTCCCTAGAAAAAAAAAAAATTTTTTTTTTTTTTGCTGGAAAATGGTCCCAGGAGCTTATGAGTATCAAAAACGAACCGAACCAGACCAAAACTCACTCAGTTAGTGGGGACGGTTCTGTCTCTCCTTAACCTGGGTTTGTTTGAGGGGGGATAGCTCTCAAGGCATCCCTATTCCCCCTCTTCCATATGACACTCAGCTACTAGAACTTCACAGCAGCTTCCAACACCATGGAGCTTAGTGCTCATTTCCAGGGGTCCGTATATTCACTCCATCAAAAGTCTTGTCAACTCATGGACACTGTATGGGAATGTTGTTCTAGGACTTCCTAGGTAACAATTACATTAATTCCTAGGTAATAATTATATTAATTTGTATATTATAATATATAATTATATATTAATTTATATAATATAAATAATTTGAATATAAATATAAAATAATAAATATAATAAAAATGAATGGTTTAGGGTCATCCCCCACCACTACCACCACCAAACACACACTCTTAGCCTACCTTTAGCAAAAGAATATCACAAGAGAAAAAGTCATTTTTCTTATAGGACAGACTTTTCCCCTGGGTCCCAATTATTTTTTAATCTTAAACCTTAGAGAGAAAATTACCGTTTCAGATTGGGAACCACAGTTTCTGCCTAGCGCTAGCTTGAGCTTACATATGGGGTGCTCTGCTGTAAGGCCAGAGTAAGTATTTGGGAGACTGATGGAGAACTTTGAGGTGAGGTTACAAAGTCATTTGAGGGGTCTCAGCAGAGCAAATGCAAATACACTTCAGTTCAAAAAATAAATACCTACTTCTGTGAAAGTACATTTCTGGATACACACACACAAACATCATGTGCAAAAAACCTCTCCCTTCCCACAGTCAAAGACCATAAAACGAGTTGAGTCTGGGTCCCAGGAAATCCCCTTCCCTCAGACCTGTAACAGAAATGAGCCCTTCACCAAGTCAGGTCTCTTCTCTTTCCAGGAGAACTCTAAAACTAGCTCACATACACATTCATGGAAGTGACGTGGCTTATTTTTTTAAAATCTTTACCTCCTGGTTGGGGGATTGGGTAACAGAAGTACTAATAAGCATTCATTCAATAATCATTCACTCAACAATATCTACTGAGCACCTACTATGTGCCAGGCACAGTTCTAGGCACTAGGGTAGAGGGGAACAAGAACAAAGCCCACAGGGATTTCCAGTCTAGTGCTGTGCACACAGTAGGCATGTTATAAATGTTTGATTACTAAACCAATCAATAAAGTAAAATAAGTAAGCCAAAATACAATAAAAACACACTTGAACGCTTGTCTTTTCTAATTCTCTTGAAATATATTTTAAAATAGCGATAAAAAAAAATAATTAAATTGGGAATGGGGGCAGTGGTGGTTCGGTGGTGGAATTCTCACCTTTCATGCAGGAGACCCAGGTTTGAGTTCCGGCCAATGCACCTCTCGTGCAGCGAGCGCCCGTCCACCAGTGGAGGCTTGGGTGTTGCTGTGACGCTGAACTGGTTTCAGCAGAGCTTTCAGACCAGAACAGACTGAGAAAAAGGCTCAGTAATCTACTTCTGAAAATTCACCAGTGAAAACCCTGTGGATCACAACGGTCCAATTCCCTTGTGTGTGGGGTTGCCATGAGTCAGGGGTCAACTCGAAGGCAGCTAAAACAACAACAAACCTGAAAAATACTAAATTATGAGAGAAAGAAAACACAATATGAAATTCTATACAAGGTTTTGTCTTTTACCAAGGAAATACACACACACACACATATATATAATCTCCATATGAAAAATAAATCTATAATGAAATAACCTGAAATGTTAACTGTAATTTTCTTTAGGGTTAGAAATTATTTCTGCCTTCATATTTTTACTTTTTCCATATTTCCCAATTTTTCTACAGTAACCATACATTTTTTATACGAGGGAAAAATTTTTTTTAATTTAAAATAACTCTATGGTAATTTTGCATTTAGCAATACAACTTAAAAGTCTAAAAGGTCTTCAGAAGACATACTAGACTGACTAACTAGCTTCCATCAATTTTGTCCTCAATATTTTACAAGGCAGCTTTATTTCATTCCTCAAATCTTATCTGCATGGTGAGGAAGTTGTTAATCCACAGAAAAGGAACCAGCCACTCTGACTCCAGGAAGAAAACAGAAGAAACCTCCATAGCAGCACAATCCAGGAAACAATAAGGAACTTGTTCAAGGCTGTGTGCACCTGGCAGGAGGGAACTCTTAAAATAACATCCCCTGGAAACTTTGTTAAATGACCTTTTGATATTTTTTACTTCATCAGTTCCCAAACTCTGGAAACTTGCAATGGTATATTCCATATTTAGTTTCTATAAAAGGAAACTTTCCTTAAAACAAAAATGGTAGGCACCATGGAACAAATCCAGACAAAAAATTGCATTAATAGCTACTGCTTTCTGCATGCTTAGTGCGTGCCAAGCACTGCTCTGTTCATCGTACCTGCATTATGTCACTGAATTCTCATCATTAAGCCTCAGTCCCATGATGTAGGTACCACTATTATCACACTGTCCTAGACAAGGAAACTAAAGGGACAAATGATAAGGAACTTGCCCAACATCACAATGTAAGGTCATAGAAGTGGCCTCAAACCCAGCTCGCACAATGATTTGAACATCACTCAACGAAATGCCTTTTCGTTATTTACTGCTATTTTTCTCTACCTTTACGACCAAGAAGTTTTCAGGGCATGATATTTTATATTTTTTTCCAAAATCTCGGAGAAAACAAAAGCAAGGTGTAAGCTTTAGCAACCTCTATTTACCTTTTTCTCTATCTTGCCTTCATTTTCAGGCTGAAAGAATTAGCCGTTACAGATTATTTGATCATTTCTACATTGCTTTTTTTCTTTATATTTTACATTGAAAAAATACGTGCCATGCTATATTTGGTATTTCCATCAGTCTCAAGGGCCCCAATACATAAAACTGTGTAGGCAGAATAATATTGCTTCTGATGAATTTACTGCTTCAACTTAATATTTAGAATGTAGTAGAAAGAATCAATAGGCATATTCTGTCCTTGGGAGTCATAAATGTTTGTTTGAGCAAACTCAATGTTTTTTTTGTGCAATTCAACACATAAACAGCTTGAATTGGTTGAAAAGAATCTATTCCCTTAAAAATATCAGGTGAAATAACAGTGAATGGGAGATGGATTATAAAAGACAACACAGCATGTACACATGCAAGGGGCGTTATTCCATTCCATTATTTGATATTCGGGTAAATTTGGTGGGCTGAGTTTGGATAAAATGTCACAATCCTGTCCAAAGTCATTAGAACAAAGGGTAGTGGTTCTCAAGCTTTGAGGTTCTTAAGAAAAATTGATACAGCCTCCAACTTCACAGGTTCTGCCTGCCCTGGGTACCTGGGAATTCACACTTGACAAGCCTACCTTGTGATGTGGATGCAGGTAGCACACAAGTTATAGTTCGAGCAATGCTGTGCAGTTAGTAGTGACATGGTTTCTAGAACAGCCATACCTGAGTTTGAACCATGGCTCTTCCACGTATGGGCCAACTGTCCTTGGGGAAGCAACTTAATCTCTCTAAGCTTCAGTTTCTTCACCTGCAAAATGGGAACATTAAAAAAAAAAGTATCTTTCAGAGTTGTGAGGTTTTTTTTTTTACTTTTTTAAAAAATATATTTTATTTTTATTGTTGTTGAGAATATACACAGCAGAACATACACCAATTCTACAATTTCTACATGTACAATTCAGCAACATTGATTACATTCTTCAAGTTGTGCAACAAACAACTGACTTATTTCGCTCACCATAATGTCTCATCCTCCTTTTCTGAACTGTTCCATCCCCATTAACATAAACTCACTGCTTCCTAAGTTCCCCATCCAATCTTCTGAGTTGCTGTTGTCAATATGATCCCATATAGGTACTTCTTGAAAGAGCACAATGCTAAAGTAAGCATTCTTTACTAGTTAAGAGAAACTGATGTTTGGTTTTCAGAAAACTTAAGGGTATATCTTAGGTTGAAAGTTTAAAGATTATCTCAGGGCAATAGACTCAGGGATTCATTCAGCCTCCATGACCCTAGAAAATCTGGATTCCACAAGAATTCGAAATTCTGTTCTACATTTTTCCCCTTTTGATCAGCATTCTTCTACAGAATCTTTGATCAAAATGTTTAGTAATGGTAGCTGGGCACCATCCAGTTCTACTGGTCTCTTGGCAAAGGAGGCAGTTGTTCATGGAGGCAATTAGTCACACAGTCTGTTTCCTCCTCCTATTCCTGACTCCTTCTTCCTTTGTTGCTTGAGAAAAATAGATACCAATTGTTTTACCTTGGATGGTTACTTGCAAGCTTTTAAGACCCCATGTGCTATGCAATGAACTAGGAGGGGCGGAATCATTAAAAACATTATTATACCAATTAACTGGGATGTCCCATGAAACTATGACTCTAAACTCCAAACCAAGAAACCAAATGCCGTAAGGTGTTTGGTTGTACATAAGCAGCCTTAACAGCTGCCCTCTGTTGTTGTTGTTTTAAATATATCTATCACACAATTTTTGCTAATTCTACTTTTTACGGTGTACAACTTATTGACAGTGATTACACTAATCAGTTACGCAAACTTACCCTTAATCAATGTGATTTTTCCATCACTGTAATCTGAAATGCAGAGCTCCATAAACAATAATCTCTCTTTTCCCCCTCCCTGCCACCCTGTTGTTGTTGTTAGGTGCCGTTAAGTCAGTTCCAACTCATAGCGACCCTATGTACAACTGAAAGAAACACTGCCTGGTCCTATGCCATCCTCACAATCGTTACGCTTGAGCCCATTGTTGTAGCCACTGTGTCAACCCATCTTGTTGAGGGTCTTCCTCTTTTTCTCTGGCCCCCTACTTTACCAAACATGACATCTTTCTCCAGGGACTGATCCCTCCTGATAACATATCCAAAGAATGTGAGGCTTAGTCTCATCATTATCGCATCTAAGGAGCATTCTGGTTGTACTTCTAAGACAGATTTGCTGATTCTTTCAGCAGACGATATATTCAGTATTCTTTGCCAAAACCACAATTCAAAGGTGTCAGTTTTTCTTCCATCTTCCTCATTTATCATTGAGCTTTCATATGCATACGAGGCGATTAAAAACACCATGGCTTGGGTCAGGAATACCTGTCTTCAAGGTGACATCTTTGCTTTTCAACACTTTAAAGAGGTCTTTTGCAGTAGATTTGCCCAATGCAATATGTCTTTTGAGTTCTCGACTGTTGCTTCCATGGGTGTTGATTGTGGATCCAAGTAAAATGAAATTCTTGACAACTTCAATCTTTTCTGCACTTATCATGATGTTGCTTATTGGTCCAGTTGTAAGGATTTTTGTTTTCTTTATGTTGAGGTGTAATTCATACTGAAGGCTGTGGTCTTTGATCTTCATCAGGAAGTGTGTCAAGTCCTCTTGACTTTCAGCAAGCAAGGTTGTGTCATCTGCATAACGCAGGTTGTTAATGAGTCTCCCTCGAATCCTGATGTCCTGCTCTTCTTATAGTCCAGCATCTACAGTTATTTGCTCAGCAAAAAAAATTGAATAAGTATGGCGAAAGGAAACAACCCTGGCGAACACATTTCCTGTCTTCAAATGAGGTAGTATCACCTGGTTCTGTTCAAACCGCTGCCTCTTGATCTATGTACAGGTTCCTCATGAACACAATTAAATGTTCTGGAATTCCCATTCTTTACAACATTATTGATAATTTGTTATGATCTACACTGTTGAATGCCTTTGCATCGTCAATAAAACACAGGTAAACATCTTTCTGGTATTCTCTGCTTTCAGCCAGGATCCATCTGACATCAGTAATGATATCCCTCATTCCCTGTCCTCTTCTAAATCCTGTTTGAACTTCTGGCAGTTCCCTGTTGATATACTCCCGCACCTGTTTTTGAATGATCTTCAGCAAAATTTTACTTTCCTGTGATATTAATGATATTGTTTGATAATTTCCACATTCAGCTGGATCACCTTTCTTGGGAATAGGCATAAATATGGGTCTTTTCCAGTCAGTTGGCCCCGTCTTCCAAATTTCTTGGCATAGATGAGTGAGCACTTTCAGTGCTGCATCCAGTTGTAGAAACATCTCAACTGATCCTTCGTCAATTCCTGGAGGCTTGTTTTTCACCAATCTCTTCAGTGCAACTTGGGCTTCTCCCTTTAGTACCATTGGTTCCTGATCATATGCTACCTCCTGAAACGGCTGAATACTAACCAATTATTTTTGGCATAGTGACTCTGTATTCTTTCCATCTTCTTTAGATGTTTCCTGCATCATTTAATATTTTCCCCATAGAATCTTTCACTATTGCAACTCGAGGCTTGAATTACTTCTTCAGTTCTTTCAGCTTGAGAAATGCTGAGTGTGTTCTTCCATTTTGGTTTTCTACCTCCAGATCTTTGCACATGTCATTATAATACTTTACTTTGCCTTCTCAAGCCACCCTTTGAAATCTTCTGTTCAGCTCTTTGACATCATCATTTTTTCCTTTCACTTTAGCTACTCGACGTTCAAGGGCAAGTTTCAGAGGCTCTTCTGACATCCATTTTGGTCTTTTCTTTCTTGTCTGTCTTTTTAATGACCTCTTGCTTTCTTCACGTGTGATGTCCTTGATATCATTTCACAACTCGTCTGGTCTTCAGTCCCATTTAGTGTTCAATGCGTCAAATCTATTCTTGAGACGGTCTCTACATTCAGGTGGGATATGCTCAAGGTTATACTTTGGCTCTGGTGGACTTGCTCTAATTTTTTCAGTTTCAACTTGAACTTGCATATGAGCAATTGATGGTCTGTTCCACAGTCAGCCCCTGGCCTTGTTCCGACTGATGATATCGAGGTTTTCCATTGTTTTTTTTTTCCCCAGGTGTGGTCGATTTCATTCCTGTGTATTCCATCTGCCAAGGTCCATGTGTATAGTCACCATCTAGGTTGGAGAAAAAAGGTAGTTGCAATGAAGAAGTCACCAGTCTTGAAAAATTCTGTCATGCTATCTCTGGCATCATTTCTATCACCAAGGCCGTGTTTTCCAGTTCCCAATCCTCCTCCTTTGTCTCAAACTTTCACATTCCAATCACTGGTAATTATCAACGCACCCTGGTTGCACGTTTGATCAATTTCAGACTGCAAAAGTTGGTAAAAATCTTCAATTTCTTCATCTTTGGCCTTAGTGGTTGGTGCGTCAATTTGAATAATGTTCATATTAACTGGTCTTCCTTGTAGGCATATGGATATTATCCTATCACTGACAGTGTTGTACTTCAGGATAGATCTTAAAATGTTCTTTTTGACAATGAATGCAACACCAGTCCTCATCAGTTTGTCATTCCCAGTATATTAGACCATACAATTGTCTGATTCAGAATGCCCAATACCAGTCCATTTTGGCTCACTAATGCCTAGGATATCGATGTTTATGTGTTCCATTTCATTTTTGACGATTTCCTAAATTCATACTTCATATATTTCACGTTCCAATTATTAATGGATGTTTGCAGCTGTTTCTTCTCATTTTGAGTTGTGCCACATCAGCAAATGAGGGTCCTGGAAGCTTGACTCCACCCACATCATTAAGGTGGACTCTACTTTGAGGAGGCAGCTCTTCCCCAGTAGTATTTTGAGTACCTTCGAACCTGAGAGGCTCAGTTTCTGGCACTGTATCAGACAATGTTCCACTGCTATTCATAAGGTTTTCAATGGCTAATTCTTTTCAGAAGTAGACCACCAGGTCCTTCTCTTCCTAGTCTGTCTTAGTCTGGAAGCTCAGCTGAAACCTCCCCACCATGGGTGACCCTACTGGTATTTGAATACTGGTAGCATAGCTTCCAGCATCACAGCAGCACACAAGCCCCCACAGTATGACAAACTGACAGACGCATGGAGTCCCACCACTGGTAACCACTAAGAAACTTTGGTCTCTATACACTTGCCTGTTCTTGTCTTTTTATATATGTGAGGTCATTCAATATTTGTGGTTTTGTAATTGACTTATTTCACTCAGCACAGTGTCTTCCAGCTCCATCTGTGGTGTAGCAGGTATCAAGACTTCATTTCCATTTCTGGCTGAGTAGTATTCTATTTTTTGTATGTACCACACCTTGTTTTTCCATTAATGCATTGATGGACATTTAGGTTGTTTCCACCTTTTGGCTATTGTGAATAATGCTGCAATGAACAGAACAAATGCCTGTTTGCTGCTTTCAAGCCCCTTGGGTACATTCCTAGCAGTGGGATTGCTGGGCCATACAATAGTTCAATTTTTAGTTTTTTGAGGAACCCCCATACTGTTTTCCACAACTGTACCATTCTGCAATCCCACCAGCAATGGATGAGGGTTACAATTTCCCTACATCCTCACCAACATGTGTTATTTTCTGTTTTTGTTTTTTTAACCTTGGCCATCCTAGTGGGAGTGAAATGGTTTCTCACTGTGGTTTTGATTTGCATCTTTCATATGGATAATGACATTGAACATCTTTTCATGTGGTGGCCACTCGAATGTCTTCTTCGGGGAAATGTCTGTTCAAGTCCTTTGCCTGTTTGATTGGATTATTTGTCTTTTTGTTGTTAAGTTCTCAAAGTTTTATACGCGTTTTGGTTATTAGATTCTTATTGGATATATGGTTTCCAAAGATATTCTTCCAGTCGGTAGCTTGTCTTTTTATTTCTTTGGTAAAGTCTTTTGATGAACAAAAGTTTTTAATTTTTATGAAGTCCCATTTATTTGTTGTGAGAATTTTAAAAATAGATTATATATGTGTCTGCCTATCTAGCCATCTATCTATCCCTCTATCCATCTATATCTATCTATCTATCTAGGAAAAGAGAGCAATGTACCACGACAACCAACACAAAGTAAATGCTCAAAAACCACCTTGCTGATACTACATTCTTACTTCTTAGCAGGAAGCCCCAAAGCTCAGAAACCCCCTGTGGGCATGCTCTCTTGCCATTTCAGTCTCCTCCAAGGGATATTGATTCACCTTTGCATCTTCTCTCAGTTAAATCTTCTTTGAGTGTTAATCTTCGCTTGTTTTGATCATGAATTCCCCAATTTTTGTAAAAGTCTTATTAGGCATTCAAACAGTTCTCACGATATTTCAAAATATTTGAACATCAGGAAAGTATATTGCCTGATTTAGGCTTGTTATTGTTAGTTGCCATCGAGTCAACACCAGCTCATGGTGACCCCACGTATGCAGAGTAGAACCGCTCCCACGGGGTTTTCAAGACTGTGACCTCTTGAGAGACGAGCACCAAGCTTGTCTTCCGAGGTGCCTGTGGGTGAGTTCGAACCACCAACCTTTCGGTTAGTAGCCTAATGCTTAACCGTTTGTGCCACCCAGGGACTCCCAATCTGGCCTTAGTATGTATGGTAATTATAACTGGTCTCCCCAGGTCCATTCATGAGGTAAACAAAGTAAGTCTCAAAGTTCAGAAAACCAATTAGTTTCAAAGTATTGTGTAGGTGTTTTCTACATCTAAGAGCATTCTATGAATCTATGTGTTTTTTTAAAGCACACACACAGACACAGGAATTGACTTTAAACTGTTTCTTTCCATTATCTTTCCATAATATATTGGAATAGTTGGATTTTCAGGTTTTAAAACTTACAGAACTTCTGCATAAACATAATCCTATAGTTTGTATTATAAATCAGGAAGAGAACAAGCTTCAGTATTGAAATCTATGTTACCAGGGAACTTATTTTTATTTTTTATTAATATATAATAGTTATACAGTTAGTTGAGCGAATCTTAAGAGCACAGCCCAACACAGAACTCTACACCACCACAGAAGGCTCGCTTTCGCCCCTCTCTGTCATTTCCTCCCCCCACAGGTAATGACTATTTTGACCTCCATCACCAACAATTAGTTTCATCTACTTTTGAAGTTCAAATAAATAGAATTATAAAGTATGTGCTCTTTTTTGTCTGGCATTTCCCCATTTAACATTATGTCTGTGAGGTTCATCCATGTCTTTTTCACAGCAGGAGTTAATATTCTTTTTCGTAAGTGTATATATTCTGTGCATGTGTTACAATTTATTACATTGTTTCAATTTGGGGCTATTATGAATAAAGGGACTCTGAACATTCTTACACATGTTTTTTAGTGCATGTACACACTTGAGTAGAGTTGCTGTGTTGTAGGGTAGGTATATGTTCAGTTTTAGTTAACATTGCCAAAACCTGTAATAAAATGGTTGTAACAATTTACACACCTTCCCAGAGTGTGTAAGTGTTTTGGTCGCTTGGCATCCTCACCACCCCTCATATTCTCTTCTCTTCTATGTTAACCGTGATGGAGGATGCATAGTAGAAATGCACTGAGGTTTTAATTTGCATGTGTCTCGTGACTAATGAGGCTGACCACCTTTTCCTGTATATATTGGGCATTTTGGTATCCACCCTTTGAAGTGGCTGTCAAGTCTCTTGACTCTTTTTCTATTCAACTATTCATCTTTTCTTTTTATTTTTAATAACATTTTATTTTGGAATAATTTTAGATTTACAGGAAAGTTGCCAAGATGGCACAGAGCGTTCCTGCATACCCCTCATCCACTTTTCCCTGATGCTAACTTCTTTCATTACCATGGTACATCCATCAAAACTTAGAAACCAACTCCGGTACATTACTATTAACTAAGCTCCACCCTTGATCTGGATGTCTCCAGTTTTTCCACTAATGACCTTTTTCTGTTCCATGATACAAGCCAGGATGCCATACTGCATTTAGTCATCATATCTCTTGGTATTTTTTTTTTTTTTTAATCTCTTTAGTCTCCTCTGGTCTATAACTGTTTCTCAATCTTTCCTTGTTTTTTATGATCTTGACAGTTTTGAGAAGTACTGGTCAGGTATTTTGTAGAAAAACCGAATACCAAACCCATTGTCACTGGGTCGATTCCAATTCATAGTGATCCTATAGGGCAAACTAGGACTGCCCTCACAGGATTCCAAGGAGCAGCTGGTGGATCCGAATTGCCTACCTTTTGGCTAGAAGCCATAACTCTTAGCCACTACACTACCAGGGCTCCATATTTCTAAGAAAGTCTTCAATTTGAATTTGTCTGATGTTTTTCTCATGACTAGGCTGTGATTGTGGGTTTTAAGGAAAAAATAGCTCAGAGGCGACGTGCCCTTTTCATAATCTCAGGGTTACATAACGTCAACATGACTTATCACTGGTGACGTTAACCTTGGACACTTGGTTAAAGAGGTGTTTACCAGTTTTCTCCTCCATAAAGTTAATGTCATTCCCTTTCCCTACTCTATTCTTTGGAATGAGTCACTAAGTGCGCCAACATTGAACAGCTTTTCTTTCTTATTTATACCTTTTTACAACTTCTGAATATGAATCCTTTGTTGGATAATTTATATGTGTTATTCTCTTTCTGGTCAGGGAATTTATTTTGTATGATTTCAATCCTTTGAAATTGGTCCACACTTGGTTTATGATCCAGAGTACGGTTTATTTAAATAAATTCCCATGTGCACCTGAAAAAGAATGTTTATTTTGCATTTGTTGGGTGCAGTGTTATATACACACCTGCATACACAAACTTGTTAATTGTATTGCTCAAATATTCTATATATCAACTGAATTTTTTGTTTGATAGAGATGTGTTAAAATCTCCCTACTATGATGGTCATGAATTTGTCTATTTCTCCTTTTCTTTATGTCCGCTTTTATTTTTATATATTTGAATCTATGTCATTAGGTGCATGGCAAATTTAGGACTGTTTCTTTAATCATTATGAAATGACCCTCTTCATTCTAGTACAATTCTTGCCTTAAATTTGTTTGCTATTGGTGTAGATAAACTACCTTTCTTTAGGCTAGTTTTTGCATATTATATCTTTTCTGTCATTTGAATTTCAACATTTCTGTGTCCTTATATTTAAATCATGTTTCCCATAAGCAGTATATAGTTGAGCTTTTTCTTAAATCCAGTCCAACAATGCTTAGTCCATTCTACATTTAATATAATTACTAATGTATTAGAGTTTAAATCTACCATTTTACTATTTGGAGCCCTGGTGGCACAGTGGCTAAGAGCTATAGCTGCTAACGAAAACGTTGGCAGTTTGATCCGCCACCTGTTCCTTGGAAACCCTATGGAACAGTTCTACTCTGTCCCTTAGGATCACTATAAGTTGGAATTAACTCCATGGTAATGGGTTTGGTTTGTTTGTTGTTGTTGTTACTGTTTATTTCCTTCTTGTCCCATCACTTTGATGTTCCTTGTTTTCTCATTTCTTGCATTCTTTTGGATTAATCAAGTAATTATTTCATCATTCCGTTTTCTCCTTTTTATTAGGTTATTAGTTGCGCATTCTTTTTTACTTACTTAATGTTTACTCTAGATGTTGAAACATGCATCCTGAACTTATCAATCTACCTTAAACATCACTGCTTAAATCAGTACCACCTCCCAAACAATGCAAAACTCTCATACACTTGTTATTCCTCTCCTGCATTTTGTGTTATTGCTGTCATGTATTTTAATTCTACATACACTTTAAACCCACTGGACCCTATTATCACTGTTCTAACGTGTCAATATATTTATTCCTATTTATCTGTATGTTTACCTTTTCACTGGTCTTCATACCTTCCAGCATTGTCATGTTTCCAGCTAAGATCATTATGCTTTTGCTGAAGAACTCCCTTAATACTTGTTTTAGTACTTAGTACTTGTTTGTTTGGTACTTAGTACTTGTGTGTTTGCTAGCAATGATGCCTCTCTGTTTTCATTTGCATGAAAATGTCTTTATTTCACTTTCATTTTTGAAAGATAATTTCACCAGGTATAGAATTCCACTTTGGCAGTTATTTTCTTCCAACAGTTGATGAATGCAATTCCATTTTCCTCTGGTTCTCATCATTTCTTTTGAAAGGTCAACTGCTAGTCTAATTGCTCTTTTGAAGAAATTTCTCTTTTTTCCATTGATATGTTTCTGATTTTCTCTTTTTGGATCTCAGCACTTTTACTAGGATTTCTTTGTATTTATTATATTCAGAGTTTGTAGAGGTTCATGAATCTGTACTTTTCATTAGTTATGGAAATTATTTGACCAGAATATCATCAAATATTTCTTGTGGTCAATTTTCCCTCTTTTCTCTTTCTGGAACTCCAATTATACATATATTAGATATTTTCACCAAGTTTTATATGTGTCCTATGCTTCTCTTTATATTTTCATTCATTTTTCCTCTTTGACTTCAAAGTGGATATTTTCTACTTACCTACTTTCAGCTCACCACCACTCATCTGTCAGTTCATCATACCAATGGTATTGAAAGAAGTCTAACCTGCACTGAGACACTGGCAAAAAACAGGCTCCAGGAACTGACAAAATACCAATTGAGATGATTTAACAAATGGATGCGGCGCTGGAGGTACTCACTTATCTATGCCAAGAAATTTGTAAGACAGCTACCTGGCCAACCGACTGGAAGAGATCCATATTTGTGCCCATTCCAAAGAAAGGTGATCCAACAGAATGCAGAAATTATTAAACAATATCATTAATATCACAGGCAAGTAAAATTTTGCTGAAGGTAATTCAAAAGTGGTTGCAGCAGTACATCAACAGGGAACTGCCAGAAATTCAAGCTGGATTCAGAGAAAATGTGGAATGAGAGATATCACTGCTGATGTCAGATGGATCTTGGCTGAAAGCAGAGAATATCAGAAAGTCATTTACCTGTGTTTTATTGACTATGCAAAGTCATTCGACTGTGTGGATCATAACAAATTATGGATAACACTGGGAAGAATGGAAATTTCATAACCCTTAATTGTGCTCATGAGGAACCTGTACATAGACCAAGAGGCAGTCATTCGAACTGAACAAGGGGATTGTTTGAATAAAATCAGGAAAGCTGTGCGTCAGGGTTGTATCCTTTCACCATACTTATTCAATCTGTATGCTGGGCAAATAATCCAAGAAGCTGGACTACATGAAGAAGAACAGGGCATCACGATTGAAAGAAGACTCATTAACAACCTGTAATATGTATATGACACAACCTTGCTTGCTGAAAGTGAAGAAGACTTGAAGCACTTACTGATGAAGATCAAAGACCACAGACTTCAGTATGGATTACATCTCAACATAAAGAAAGCAAAAAACCCTCACAACATGACCAATAGGCAACATCGTGATAAATGGAGAAAAGATTGACATTGTCAAGAATTTCATTTTACTTGGATCCACAATCAATGCCCATGGAAGCAGCAATCAGGAAACCAAATGATATACTGAATTGAGCCAATTTGCTGCAGAAGACCTCTTTAAAGTATTAAAAAGCAAAGATGTCACTTTGAGGACTAAGGTACGCCTGACCTAAGCCATGGTATTTTCGATTGCCCAATATGCAGGCAAAAGTTAGACAATGAATAAGGAAGACCAACGAATTGATGCCTTTGAATTGAATTGAAAAGAATATTGAATATATCATGGACTGCCAGAAGAATGAACAAGTCTGTCTTGCAAGAAATATAGCCAGAGTGCTCCTTGGAAGAGAGGATGACAAGACGTCGTCTCATGTACTTTGGACATGTTGTTAGGAGGGACTAGTCCCTGAAGAAGGATATCATGCTTGGTAAAGTAGAGGATCAGCAAAAAAGAGGAAAACCCTCAACGACATGGACTGACACAGTGGGTATAACAATGACTGTGAGGATGATGCAGGACCAGGCAGTGTTTCATTCTTTAGTACATAGGGTCACTACCAGTCAGAACTGACTTGAAGGCACCTAACAACAACAACACAACTGATTTCTTAAATTATTTCTGCTCTAGAATTTCCATTTGATTATGCTTTTATAGATTTCAATTTTCTGGTAAAATCTTCTTTTCCATCTACTTTCTTTAATTATTAGTCACACTTATTTTACAATTTTACTTCTGATAATCCAATATTTGTATCACCTCTAGGTCTATTTCTATTGTCTATTTTTTTCTGGGCTTTTGTCATTTGGTCTTATTTCCTGGCATACTTGGTACTTTCAGGCTGAAAGTTGGATATGATGCATGACTGTAGAAACTCTAAATGATGTTCTATTTCTCCAGAGAAATTTTTATTTTCTTATGCCAGACAGGGAGGAAATCCTGAACCAGAGACTGGAATAATCGGAAGTTATTTCTTAGACTTTGTGAGGGCTGATGTATTACCAAGTTCTCCTTATCCTCGGGTCCTTATCCTTATGCTTAAATGTCTCACTTAAAAGCTCAGGGAGTTTACCAGATTCCTTCTCCTTGGAAGGTTCTAAATTCTAATTTTTGTCTCTCTCTAGCTCTGTGAGCCTGCCAAAGGCTCTGATTAGTTTTTTAGCCTCCTAGCAACTACTTTTTGCTGGGTTTCTTAGCCTCACATCCCACACACTCCCAGCTCAGGGATCAGCTAATGCCTTGAAGGAAAATTCTATCTAGAATGCTGGCGTTACTTCTCTGAAGTTCCCATTTCTTCAGAATCTTGGTCTCTAAGTCCTAGCTACTTTAGTTCCCTGTAGTTCAATTTTGGCCTCCCCATCCCAGTGACATTGCTGCAAGCTCTAGACCTTTCTCTTTAGCCTCTCTGGCCTAGAAGGCAAATTAACAAAGATTCTAAGAGGAAAGGCATCAGTAAGTATAGATCTGAACTTATATTTTTGCCCTTCGAGATTTGGCTCCTCCAGTGTGGGCTGCTTTGGTTATTGTCTGATGGTCTCAAACAGTTGTAATTTCCTATTTTACTGAGATTTCATAGTTGTTCTCAGTGGGATGGTAATTCCAATACTAGGAAATTTGGTTTTAATATATCCTACTACTTTTGCCCAACCACTAAGGAAGTTAAAATTAACCTTTAATAGGGTGATACCACATACCAGTTTGCCTGGATGGATCCTGATTTATGCCTCTTATTACAGTATAATTGTTACTAGTGCCCTCTTTCACTCTCAGCTGTGTCTAGTATGTGCAACAAATTATATGATTACCTCTAAAGGTGATTTTATCCTCCCTTGCACCTTCATTAAACCAATTGGTAATTAATTTCTTATTTGGTTTTAATAATGATAAATGTTATATGATTAAATAATAAAAAAAAAACAGATTTTATTTATATTACCTGTGTATATCTTAGAACTGGAAACCCTGGTGGTGTAGTGGTTAAGCGCTACAGCTGCTAACCAAAGGGTCGGCAGTTCAAACCCACCAGGCGCTCCTTGGAAACTCTACCAGATAGTTCTACTCTGTCCTATATGGTTGCTATAAGTCGGAATCGACTCGACGGCACTGGGTTTGGTTTTTTGGTTACATCTTAGAACTAGTATGTGTTCTACTTATTTGCATACTTAACACAGCATTCTGAATTCAACAAACTTTTCTATTTTTAAAGATCAAGGAGATTTTCAAATCTTCAAGTGGGTAATCAATTCTAATGTCCCAAAACTCATAATATCACGCGTATAAACATAAATGTCCATATGACTGACTACAATGTGCTCATCACACTGTAGAGCTGGTGTTTAGGAAGTTAAAAGACAGCTGGCTTTCTACATGTGTCATGTTCATAGCAATTCAGGACTAGAAGAAACCTTAAAGATGGTCAAACTTGATCATAGATCCCTCTTACAGATAAAGACACTGAGGTCAAAAGTTTGTTTAAGGTTACCTAAGTGATTTATCCTAGATCAGAGGTAGATCTCAACCCTCTAGTCCTCCTGGCTCCCAGTCCAATAAAATTCCCTCTCACATACCAGTTTTTTTCCTATTAGCAAATTCGTCCCGCTTCTCCAACAACAAACTACTCCTGCTTACATACAGGAGCAGTAGTAAAGGATTTGAGACTTTTTTTTCATACTAGGATATAAAGGGCAAGATATGTACTTCTCAGATATCTCCTTCCTGTGAATTTCATTAAATAGCCACTTAAACCTTTATTCACTAAATGTTTGTCAGAATACCTATTGAACAGCCCCCATGGATTTGGAGGTGCAGATGGCTCATTAGGATTCTTTGTTTGTTTCAACTGGAAGAATTTACAGAGTACATGATTTATTTGGTAGCTGTAGCAGACACATCTGGTGCCCTGACTCATATCTGTCTAGCCGTATATCTGATTTTTGCCAGGTTGGAATTGATAATTCAATACAAGCTTGGAGTCTCTTCAACTTGGTATAATCTCACTTCTAGCCCACACTGAGTATCTTTACATTTTGCCCCATGGCTAATGTCTTGCATCCTGACAGGAGTTTGCTTGGTCTTTCCATATGTGCAGGGAGAGAGCAAGGGGCAATCTTGAACAATGGAGGACAGGAACTGATACTCCTGCCTTCCAGCCATTGAGTGGACTATTCTGGGAAGCATTCTCTGTGCTTCTCAGGATGTTCCATAAGAATTTAGCCCTGTTGCCCATAGAGACAGTCTTTAAACATCACTGGCTTTTTCTCCTTTTCGATCTCGTTCTTCACACTCTCCCATTCTTGTCCCCAAGACCGTCTCTCAAGTAAACTTTCACACAAGTCCTTGTCTCATGCTCTGCTTTTTGAGGAACCCAAATCACATCACATAATACCAAACACTAAATTCTTCCATTTATAAAATGTACCTATCTCAAAGCCTTCTCATCTTGAGTTTCATTATGTAAAGCCTACTCATTAGCTCATAGTTCTATGGCACTTTTCCTAGACAGTAAAGGGTAAAAGTTATTACGAATGTGTTCTATTATAGTGCCATCTAGTGACAAGGATGAATCAAAGCTCATGACATCCAAGCCACCATGTTGTAAATATTATACTTAAACAGTGGTAATTTCACATTACACGAGATAGATAGATGTATTCAAGAGTGGGCAATCTTACCACAATTCCATTGAAGGTCAAAAAGATAAATGTTTGTGACAGGATATTAAAAGGTTGGAATAATTTTATGATATGTAGGTAACACAAGCTAAGACAATGATGAAGATAATCAAATCTCATGCATGGAAAAACAAAAGCTAATCACTGACAAGGTCAGGTAGAGCTTTGCCTCTGTGTTTTGATTTCACTGAGCATAAAGCCATATTACACATACAAAGTTGATTCACACAGAACAGAAACCTGCCCCAACAGCCAGTGTTAAAGAGATCTCAGGGTAGGAAAAATTGGAAATAATGCAAAAAAATAGTATCTACTACTTCATGAGTACTTATTATGATCCAGGAAACCCTGGTGGCATAGTGGTTAAGTGCTATGGCTGCTAACCAAGAAGTCAGCAGTTTGAATCCACCAGGCACTCCTTGGAAACTCTATGGGGCAGTTCTACTCTGTTCTGTAGGGTCACTATGAGTCCAGTGGGTTTTGGTTTTGGGTATTATGATCCAGGCCCTGTGCTAAGCCTTTTATTTATGTGATCTCATTTAATTCTTACGACAACCCTATAAGGTTGGTACAGCTGATATTCTCATTTTTCAGATAAAGAAAAAGAGGCTTAGAAAATTTACTGAACTTCCCAAGGTCACATTCCAATAAGGAGCAGGTGGTTGTTGTGTGACATTGATTCGATTTCAACTCACAGTGACCCTGTAGAACAGAGAAGAACTGTCCCTAGTGTTTCCTAGGCTGTAATATTTATGGGGAAGCCCTGGTGGCACAGTGGTTAAGTGACCAAAAGATCAGCAATTCGAATCTACCAGTCAATCCTTGGAAACCCTACGGGGCAGTTCTACTCTGTCCTATAGGGTTGCTATGAGTCAGAATCAACTCAATGGCAATGGGTTTGGTTTTGTTTTTTGTTTGTTTGTTTTGTTTTTTAATCTTTATGGGAGTAGATCGCCAAACCTTTTCTCCTGCAGAACAGCTAGTGGGTTCAAACTGCCAAACTTCAGTTAGCTGAGCGCTTAACCACTGCACCACCAGAGCTCCTTGGTAACAGAGTAGGCGAGGGTTCAAACCAAGATCTACCTGGCTACCAAATCTGTTCTCTTAAAGAGTCCACATTTCATGCTGCATCAGAAATCACGACTAATTTTGTACCAAGTACATTGTTAGTGACCAATGTTGCCCGTAACAACCCCTGATTTTGCAGCTGGAGTGCTGAAACAGCTGGGGTTAAACACCTTGCCTCAGGTCATCCAGAAATCAGCGGCCTGCTTGAATTAAGACTCGTTGCTCACTGGTCTCTAGTCAAAATATATATTCTTTCTCTTGAAGGCTTTTGCCAGCAATTAATTTATATCCCCAAGCTAAAGACCTGATTGCCTTATCTTAGACTGTGTAACTGAAAATACTATTATCAGATAAGAAATTCTACAGAACTATGAGAAAAAATCTATCCCAGATAATTTAACCCTGTGTCATCTTCTGACAAGGAGTTTTACAATTCAACCGAGTTTTGAGTGAATCAGAGCTCAAATGGCTGGCAAATATGGTCCTAGCCATTTATCCTAACACAGGAATCAGGGATAATATGGATTTATTATCAAAGAGCACATTGAGCTTGATCTAGTAGGGGTTATAAGAACACAGAATTTCCCCAGCTATAGACATGTCCTTCTTAAGTGAGAAGAAAAAACTCTGGGATTCTGTTGAACAACAATTAGCACAACTTTGGGTAGGATATTTAACCTTTCTGAGTCCATAGTTTTTCATCTTTCAATAAGGAAAATGAAACCAAATTCCCAGAATGGTGGTGAGGACCCAGGCAACAAGGATTCATCCATATAAATACCCAAGAATAATGCATAACCCACAGTAGATGGTTGGTTTTTTTATTCCTTTTTTTTAATTATTATTTCTTTGTTTCATAAAGAATTTGAAGTTGCTTATAAAAATAATCTCAAGAAATCTTATCTCTCCTTCTCCTTCCTCTGGTCCAATGAATAAAATTTCTTGCAGCAAGTTGAATACTACATAGGACTTTAGAAATAAATACATTTTAAATATCTGGCCTTGCCAATGGAGGACAATTTAGCAATATCTAACAACATACAAATGGAAAATACCATTTGATCTATCAAATTCATCTATGGGACTTTGTCTAACAGGTTAATTATTTACAAGGCTATCATTGCAGCACTAATTTTAATAATATATTAGAAAAAAATCTTAATGTCCATAAATTAGTGTACATGTTACACTTACATAAGGGAATAATACGCAGCTGGAAGATTTTTTCAGGATACATTTTTAAGTGAGAAATGCAAGATATAGGATATTATTCATAATGTACTCTTGTTAGCTGCTGTTGAGTCTGCTCCAACTCACGGCAACCTCATACACAAAATAACAAAATGTTGCCCAGTCCTCTGCCATCTTTATGATCATTGGCATGTTTGAGTCCATCACTGCAGCCACTGTGTATTTTAAGTGCCTTCCAACCTAAGGGGCTCCTCCTCCAGAGCTATATCAGATAGTATTTAGTTGTGATCCATAGGATTTTCATTGGCTTATTTTTGGAAGTAGATCACCAGGCTTTTCTTCCTATTCTGAGTCTGGAAGCTCTGCTGAAACCTATCTACCATGGGTGACCCTGCTGGTATTTGAAACACCGGTGGTATAGCTTCCAGTATCACAGCAACACACAAGCCACTACAGTACGGCAGACTGACAGACAGGTGGTGGACATTATGCATAATGTATTATCGTCATGTAAGAAGGGGGGGGAATATACATCAATATTTGCTTGTATGTGCATTTTTTTATATGCATAGAAAACTCTAGAAAGACACCCAAAAATATGTGGCCTTTGGTAGGCAGGATAGGGGAGAGCTGCATCCATGGGTGAAAGGGTGATCTTCATCGTATACGTAATTGGATTAAAAATTAAAAATATGTTTTTAACTGGGCTTGGACCCACTTTCAAAAGATAATAAATTCTTGAAATATGCCATCTGTTATGGATTGAACTGTGTCCCCTCAAAATACGTGTTATAAATGCTAACCCCTATACCTGTGGTTATAGTCCCATTTAGGAATGTATTTTCTTTGTTATGTTAATGTGGCAGTAATAGTGTAGGATGTGCCTTAGAGTCAATTTCTTCTGAGATATAAAAGGATCACATTAAGTAAACAGAGATGGTTGAAGATAGATATCAAGCCACGTGGAGATCACTAAGGAACCAATGAACAGAACCTGAAAAGAGACAAGGCTTTCCTTCAGAGCTGACAAAGAAAGCCTTCCCCTAGAGCTGGTACCCTTAATTCAGACTTCTAGCCTCCTAAAAAAAAAAAAAAGCCTCCTAAACTGTTAGAAAATAAATTTTTGTTTGTTAATGCATTATACTTGTGTTATTTCTGTTATAGCAGCACTAGAAAACCAAGACATCATCCTAGCTCACATAGCTTCTAATAGACAAGTTGATGAATTAAGCCATTAACTTCTAGGTTTTTCCATGTAAAGACCATCATCATACCTTGAAGTCATATACCTTCCACATCTACGATTACTTCCACTCTTGCTATTTTGGGCACTGTTTTACTTTTCTGATCATCTTTCAATGATAGAAGTATATAGTAACTGCTCGTAGCACCATGTTCCACCACTGACTTTCAGCATAACTGACATAACTTTGTGCCTCTTCAGGCAAACTTACACTGCTTAACTGAACTGTGACTTGAGCATTACAAATTTCTGAAAATATCTAAATCTTGCGCTCATAATCAAACAGAACTTGGTGAATCACATGGCAAGCTCTCTTCTAATAGGGTTATGTTTAGTGAGCACTTCCTTATTTGTCTTAGTTATCTCGTGCTGCTATAACACAAATACCACAAGTGGAAGGCTTTAACAAAGAGAAATTTATTCTCTCACAGTCTAGTAGGCTAGAAGTCCAAATTCAGGGCATCAGCTCCAGAGAAAAGCTTTCTCTCTGTCGGCTCTGGAGGGAGGTCCTTGTCATCAATCTTCCCCTGCTTTAGGAATTTCTCAGTGCAGGAACCCTGGGCAAAGGACATGTGGTCCTGGCTCTACTTTCTTGATGGCATGAGGTCCCCCCTATGTCTCTGCTCACTTCTTTCTTTTATATCTCAAAAGAGATTGGTTTAAGACACAACCTAATCTTGTAGATTGAGTCCTGCCTCATTAACATAACTGTCTCTAATCCTGCCTCATTAACATCATAGAGGTAGGATTTACAACACCCAGGAAAATCTCATCAGATGACAAAATGGTGGACAATCACACAATACTGGGAATCGTGGCCTAGCCAAGTTGACATACATTTTGGGGAGATACAATTCAATCCATTACATTATTTGAACTCTTATTTTTTCATTTCATATGTATCACTACAGCATAAGGAAAAGTACAATAATACTGTTCTTTTAGGATTCTGGAGATGAGCATGCCCTAGCTTTCATAACACACATTATCCAATACTTTTTTTTTTTAGCATGATCAAAACTGACTTCTTGGTTTTTCGCTTAAAAGTTTCCACTACCTGAGCACTGCCCATTGCAGCACATAGCACTGCCGTTAACCTCGTCTCTCAGGCTAAAAGCCTGAGAGGCAGACTTGAGTATACTCTTTCTCTCATAACTCATATCTAATCTACCAGCAAAACTTTCCAGCTTTTCAAATAAGAATATAAAGAAAATAGCGAAAGTTTGGAACTTAAACAGTATCCTTCTAAATAGCCCAGGGGTTAAAGCATAAATCTCAAGGGAAATTAGAAAATATTTTAAGTTGAAACATAGTAAAAATATATTAAATTTTTTGGATACAGCCAAAGCAGTCTTAAGAGGAAAACTTACAGCTTTAAATGAATTATATTAGTAAAGAAGAAAAATCTAACATCAAAGATTTAAATTTCCATCTTAAAAATATAGAAAAAGAACAGATTAAATTCAAAGTTATTAAAGGAAGGAAAAAAAAAAAGAAGAATTTAATGAGAAAACAGAAAAATAACAGAGAAAATTAACAAAAACAAAAGCTGGTTCTTTGAAGACGTCAATCAAATTGATAAACCCCTAGCAAGACTGACCAAAAAAGAGGGAGAAAACTCGAGAAATTATCAACACTATAAATGAAAGGGTAATCAGACAGGTCCTAAAGACATTAAAAAGATATTAAGGAAATATTAGTAATAACTTATACCCACAAAGTCAACACATTACGAGAAATAAAAAATATTCTTAAAAAAAAAAGAAAACATAAAAATTGATGGAAAAAAACGTAAAAGTCTAAATTACCTAGTATCTAGTAAAGAAAGTGAATGTGAATTTGTAATATAAAAACTTCCCAAAAAGAAAACTGCAGCTTGAGACGGTTTTATCGGTGAATTCTATCAAACATTTAAGAAATAATAACAACCTCATACAAACTCTTTCATATAACAAAAGCAGAAAGAACACTTTGCAACTCATTTTATATATATATAGATAGATAGATACATAAGATGTATCTATCTATATATGTTACAATATAGACTAACTCTGATACTAAAATCTGGCAAAGACATTACAAGAAAAAGAAATTCCAGAACAATATTTCTAATGAATACACATGACCAAGGGAGGTGTATCTCAGTAATGCAAGGTTGAATCAATATTTAAATATTAATAAATTTAATCAATGTAGTTCACCACATTAGCACAGAGATGAGTGAAATGATCAACATAATAAATACATAAAAATATCTGATAAACAGAATACTCAGAAAATCAGAAATAGAAGGGAAATTCCTCAATTTGATAAAGGGCATCTATGAGAAACACACGGCTAAAATTATACAAAATGTTAATATATTGAACACTTTACTCCTAAGACTGGGAACAAGGTGATAATGGCTATTACAACCACTTTTAAATACTGGATGTCTTGGTCAGTACAGTAGTGCAAGAAAAATAAATCAAATAGCATGAAGATTGAAAAGGAAGAAGTAAAACCGTCTTTATTCACAGATGACTTGATTGTGTACATAGAAAAGAAAATCCAAACCAGTCTATTTAAAAAAAAAAAAAAAACTACTAGAATGAATAAGTAAATTTAGAAGGATCCAAAGTCAATATATAAAAATTAATTGTATTTCTATATACAAGCAACCAAGATAATTCAAAAACAGTTGCAGGTGTACATCAACAGGGAACTGCCAGAAATTCAAGCCAGATTCAGAAGAGGACATGGAACGAGGGATATCGTTGCTGATGTTAGATGGATCTTGGCTGAAAGCAGAGAATACCAGAAAGTTGTTTACCTGTGTTTTATTGATTATACAAAGGTATTCAACTGTGTGGGTCATAACAAATTATGGATAACATTGTGAAGAATGGGAATTCCAGAACATTTAATTGTGCTCATGAGGAACCAGCATACAGACCAAAAGGCAATCCTTTAAACAGAACAAGGGAATACTGCATGGTTTAAAATCAGGAAAGCTGTGCATCAAGGTTATAACCTTTCACCATACTTATTCAATCTGTATGCTGAGCAAATAATCCAAGAAGCTGGACTATATGAAGAAGAACATGGCATCAGGATTGGAGGAAGACTCAGGAACCTGTGATACGCAGGTGACAAAACCTTGCATGCTAAAAGTGAAGAGAACTTGAAGCACTTACTGATGAAGATCAAAGACTACAGCTTTCAGTATGGATTACACCTCAACATAAAGAAAAAAAATAAATCCTCACAACTGGACCAACAAGCAACATAATAATAAGTAGAGAAAAGATTGAAATTGTCAAAAATTTCATTTTACTTACATCCACAATCAATGCCCATGGAAGCAGCGGTCAAGAAATCAAACAACATATTGCATTGGGCAAATCTGCTACAAAAGACCTCTTTAAAGTGTTGAAAAGCAAAGATATAATTTTGAGGACTAAGGTGTGCCTGAACCAAGCCATGGTATTTTCAATCACCTGTATGTGTGCAAAAGCTGGACAATGAATAAGGAAGACAGAAGAATTGATGCCTTTGAATTCTGGAGGGGGCAAAGAATATTGAGTATACCATGGACTGCCAGAAGAACAAACAAATCTGTCTTGGAAGAAGCATAGTAACCAACAAACAAAGAATGAAATGTAAAATATAATTTACAGTTACATCCAAAAACATAAAACACTTAAGAATGAATTTAACAAAAGAAATGTCAAATGTCTACATTGAAAACTACACAACGCTGCTGAAAGGAATTCAAGAAGACCTGAATAAATGGAGATGCATACCAGCTTCATGATTTGGAAGATGCAATATTTTAAAAGTGGATCTATACACTCAACACAATTCCAGTTCAAATCCCATTAGGATTTTTTTTTTTTTTTCCTTTTTGTAGAAGCTGACAAAGTAATCCTAAAATTTCTCTGAAATCTCAAAGGATTCTGAATAGCCAAAACAATCTTGTTGTTGTTAGGTGCCATCAAGTTGGTTCCGACTCATAGTGACCCTATATGTAACAGAACGAAACACTGCTCAGGCCTGTGCCATCATCATAATTGTTGTTAGGTTTGAACCCATTGTTGCAGCCACAGGGTCAATTGATCTCTTGAGTATTTTCCTCTTTCTCACTGACTCTCTACTTTACCAAGCATGATGTCCTTCTCCAGGGACTGGTCCCTCCTGATAACATGTCCAAAGTTTGTGAGATGAAGTCTTGCCATTCTCATTTCCAAGGAACACTCTGGCTGTACTTCTTCCAAGAAAGATTTGTTTGTTCTTCTGGCAGTCCATGATAAATTCAATATTCTTTGACAACATCATAATTCAAAGGCATCAATTCTTCTTCTGTCTTCCTTATCCATTGTCCAAATTTTGCATGCATACAAGGTGAATGAAAATACTGTGGTTTGGGTCAGGTGCGCCTTAGTCCTCAAAGTGACATCTTTGCTTTTTAACACTTCATTTTTTTAAGACTTAGCAATCTTTAAAAAAAAAAAAAACTTAATTGGAAGACTCATACTACCCGATTTAAAGACTTACCATAAAACTACAAACCTACAGTAATTAAGACTAAAGCGGCTAGTTAATTCATTGGATGAAAAAAGAGTCTTTCCAACAAATTTTGCTCAAACGTATATTGTATGAATAATAGTGAAACTCAGCCCCTATCACACCATACAGAAAAATTTACTTCAATGAATCATAGACCTAAACATATAACAAAATACAAAACTTAAAGAAAAAGTAAAATACCTTCATGGCCTTGAGATAGACAAAGATTTCTTAGACAAGGCCCTTCCCCCACCCCCAAAAAAGCATTAATCACAAGAAAAAAAGAAATCAATAAATTGGGCTTCGACAAAATTTAAAGCATAAGCCCTTTAAAACAACTAACAGAGGGTCTGAAAAGGCAAGCCCCAGATGGGGTGAAAATATCTGATAAAGATCTTCAGTCAATAACATATAAAGAACTCTTAAATCTCAATAATGAAAAGAAAAACAAAATGTTCAAGTTACTTGAACAAACACTTCACAAAAGAAGATATACAAATGGTAAATAAGTACATAAAAAAATGCTTAACTTTATCAGTTAAGGAATTGTTCATTAAAATCACAGTAAGATGCCATTCCACCCCTTGAAGAATGGCTAAAGTCAAAAAGACTGAGAATGTCAAGTGTTAGCAAGCATGCAGAGTAACTGGTACTCTCATACATCGTTAGTGGAAATGCAAAATGGTATAACTCCATTAGAAAACAGTGAAAACAACTGTGGAAACAAATAGAAATAGCCCAAAAGTCTGTCAAGAGGTAAGCAGATAAACAAATTGTAGTATATTGATACAATGGAATAATTAGTGTATTTTCTTATGTGTTCCCATCCTTACCTTACCTAATCCCCTGTCTAAATGAAATTTCTATGAGAAAAGAGATGGACAATTTCGATCATCACTATATGCCCAGTGCTACAGTAATGTCTGGAACATAGCAGACACTCTTTAATTACTTAACCGAGTAAATAAATCTAAGACAAAGCCAGTCTTAAGGCTTTAGTTAATCTCTGTCTCCTTCTGGTCTTTACATGTATTTCTCTGCCTGAAACAATGGTTCTTAAAGTCTGCAGACCCCTGGTGGTCCATAAGGTTAAAAGGATTTTAATACTAAACACTAAGATGTCATTAGCTTTCTTCACTGTATTGCCATTTGCACTAATGGCGCAAAAGCAAGGGTGGGCAAACTGTTGGTGCCTAGCATGAGTCAAGGCAGTGGCACCAACTCTCCTAGAAGTCACGGTATTCTTCACCACTATGCAAATGCGGGTTGTTTTTTTTTAAAGCCAGTTTCACTTAAGAATATCTTTGCTGAAAGAGTATAAACTATTAATTTTATTGAATCTCAGTTTTTGAGTGTGTGCCTTTTTAACAAAATGGGAAATGTGCATAAAGCCCTTCTTGTCGTTAGGTGCCCCTGCGTCAACTTTGACTCATAGTGACCCTATGTGAAAGAGTAGAACTGCCCCATAGGGCTTCCTAAGCTTTAATCTTTAAGGGAGAGGATTGCCAGGTCTTTTCCCATAGAGCAGCTGGGTGGGCTGGAACTCCCAACCTTTTGGTTAGTAGCCATACACTCAACCATTTGTACCACCAGGGCTCTTAAAGCATACCAAAGTCCAAAGGTTGTGTCTAGGGGAGGGGAGCAGTTGCGTGATGGTTTGAATTGCAAGCTCAACTCTCTGCTTTTTTCATGGAACAAAGTACGGTTATTCAGACGCATGCTCAGCAGATATTTTGTCAAAACTTTTCTCAAAAACAAAGCCAGCCTGTCATATCAAGGAAAATAACTGACATGTTACCAATGATAAAACTTGAGGTTTCAAGTGAAAGTTAGAATTTTGCAAAACTTGTATTCACCACTGTGAGATTAAAAAAGCTTCCAATATTTAAAGACTTTTCTGATCGGACTCCTGGTAATATTAATATATGTGATTTTTTTTTTGGTATTATACAATAAAATATGTCAACATTTGAAGATCTGCAAAAGTCAGTGATCCACTGTTTCCCAAATAACTAATGCAGGCTTTTACAAGTGAAAAAACCATTCAAAGGGCAAGATAGTTCCATAGATTTTTATGTAACAACATACAAAAAGTTCACTGACACAAGTTTTAGATTTCGCATTTCAAATAGCCTTAAAAAAACTAGCACTTGTTCATTTTGATATAATATGGAAAAGAATACCCACAATTATCTGAAGAAGTTCTTAAAATACACCTCCTGCTTGCAACTGCACGTCTCCATGAGGTTGTAGTTTCATCTTTTACTTCAACCCAGACAATATGTTGCAATAAACAGAACACAGAAGCAGAAGGGAGAATCCAGTTGTCTTCTGTTAAGCTAGATATTAAAGAGATTTGCAAAAATATAAAATGATATTAGTCTTCAATTTTTTTTTTGCTTTGGAAAATGTAGTTATTTTTATAAAAAAAATTATTTATGTTGACAGTGCAATAAACAGAACCCCGCTGCTGTGGAGTTGATTCTGACTCATAGAGACCCTGTAGGACAGAGGAAAACTGCTCCATAGGGTTTCCAAGGAATGGCTGGTGGATTCAAACTACCAGCCTTTCGGTTAGCTGTCATAGCTCTTAACCACTGAGCTGCCAGGGGGTCCAAAAATGTAACGGGTTTATTATTTTATTTTAAATGCATTAATAAATGTTTTTAAATTGCTCGGTTTTGATTTTGAATTTGGCAAATGTAGATAATATAACTCACATAAACAAAAGCTCTTTGAGTTTCTCAATAACTTTTCAGAGTGTAAAGGGGTCTAAGGAAAAAAAAAAAAGTTGAAAACTGCTCTCCTAGAACATTCGAGTTTTGCCTAGCTAACTCTTTCCTCCTGATATTCAAGACTAATCTCAGTCATCACCTGTGAAGAAAATGGTCCAGGCTCGGGTTGTGTTCTAAGTCCCTCCTGTGCATAGTGTTTGCGTAACTTCATCTTGGCAATTAGTGTTTGAATCACCTGTTGACTTCTCTTTTCTCTTTCTACACTGTAAGCTCTTTGAGGGCAGAATCCCAATCTGTTCTATTTGTGTCGTGTGCCCAATGTCTGGAACATAATAGTTTGAGTACCATTTGTGACATATTTTTGAAGAAAATTAAAAATGATTATTTGGAATGCTCTGTTGGAAGATTCCACCACCCGTCCGTTAGTCTGCCCTACTGTGGTGGCTTGTGTGTTGCTGTGATGCTGGAACCTATGCCACTAGCATTTCAAATACCAGCAGAGTCACCCATGGGGGACAGGTTTTATCAGAGCTTCCAGACTAAAACAGACAAAGAAGAAAAGCCTGGAAATCTACTTCTGAAAATCAGCCAATGAAAACCCTATAGATCACAACAGAATACTATCTGATATGATGCTGGAAGATGAACCCCGCGGGTCGGAAGGTATTCAAAATACACAGTAGCCGCAATAGTAAAGCACACCAAGGATCACGAAGATGATGCAGACCTGGGTAAAGTTTTGTTCTGTTGTACATGGGGTTGCCATGAGTAGGGGCCACCATTGACAAAAACACAATAGAAAGTGGATAAACAGATTTTATGTGCATGTCACTTCTTACTTCCCAGTAATGGCTGTCTGGAGTGGTGTGTTATGAAGGATTCTGAGGTCATGTAGATGGCTTACCAGAACAGGTCCAGGCCCCCTTTTGCAACGTAAGGGGGGTGTGGAAAGAGCTGTTCCTAGACTGGCTACTAAGTTCCCTTTCCTTTCTAATATTCCACAAAGAGAAATGAAATTATTTTTGTTTTCAAACATCACCTTCATGACTTTAGTCTAAAAATCGGATACCTCTTTTATTATTATATTAAACGAGACTGTGTTGCAGATGTCACTGGATAAAAAACACAAGTATTTCCTCTTTGGCCTGCATCCCTGCCCCCGATCCTATCAAGATCAAAAGTTCCTTATAGAATTCTCACGGATGTTACAAACACATCAATGCAATTTTATGATAATATGAGGTGGTCAGATTTGAAACGACTCACACCATTTTCATCTGGGGACTGATTTCTTACCCGAGTAGCATTCAGAGACAAATACATACAGGCCACGTTTTCATTTTATTTTTAGTTTCATGTCTTTGGTTTTATTTATGAAAAGCTACACATGGTTAGGAAATGAAAACCATTCGAATATGTATCATTACATTATTTCCCCAATCTCTCTTTTACAAATGGACAGCTACTGGAGTTAAAGAAATTACCAGCTAGGCGCAAAAGAAATTAATGATGTCTGAGAAGAAAGAGTAGCAGGGTACATTTGAATGGGGGTCTGGAATTGCTTTGGTTTCCATTTCAGAAAAAAAAAGAGAAGCTCATCTATAAATTAAGCGCGTGTGTGTCATTATGCACGTGGGTGACATAATGCGCCAGTACAGCACAGTATTAATTTATCAACATATTGATCCACAGGTGTCCAAAGCGGACTGAAGATGTCCTCCCTGAGAGACGCTTTCATTTGTGTTTAGATTTGTTCAAAGACTACAAGCCTTCAGAGAACAAGATACGTACTTATCTTAAACTCATCCTAGAAGGTGCAGAAACAACAAACGAGGAATGGACAATTTTATGAAAATTGAAGTGATACTGCCTTCACAAACAAACAGAAAATAATTCCAGTTTCTTGAGGATAGGAAAAGAGGACTAAGGATGCTTCTTCATATGTGTCTGTGTGGAGGGGGGCTGATAAACAATGAATACGATAGAAAACAATTCTGCAACCAAGGCACAAAAAAATACTACCTGGAATTTTACAGCACTTTTTGCTTCTTAAAAACAGGCTCACATCCATTATTTCATTTTATCCTCCCAAGAAACCTGTGAGGTAAGTCAGTCAGGTTTCATTATCTCTGAGATTTATCTAACACTCTTACCACTCCTGTTTTATGATAGGGCTCGTGGATCCAGAGAGTAGTATTATGGCCGCATCTGGAGACCCACAAAAACTGGAGAAATAAATTAACCAGTTCGGACAGGGACACTCTCTCTCAACTCGAGAGTCAGGCTTTCCTTATAAATATTTTACCAGCAAAATTAGCAATAAACACATTCGTTCTGCTGTACTGAAGTAGGGATTTCCAGGGAAACCAGTTCTTGACTTACCAGCACCAGGGAGAACTATGAGAGGTGATCCTGTGACCATGTGCAAGAACAGCACTGCCCATAATTTCCTCTTCTTCTTAACTCTTGCTCGTATTTAATTCTCTTTCTGGCTGATGTTCAAGAATCAAGAGGAGGGGGTAGGGATATTTTATGCGAGACAATGCAATGAGTGGAAACTCTGTAAATAGAGCCAATGTTTTTATTTAAAATTAATAATATGTATTACTTATTCCATGCCTTATTAGAAATAAAAATAAATACATTTTTTGAATGCTAACAATGGACCAGGCAGAGCACAGAAGTGTGCACCTGCAAACAGCAGCTTGATCTCAGTGTGTGCTCTTCCATTGCAGTGAACAGAAGCACTCCAACCAGAGATGGAGATGGGCGGGCTGATGGCCAGCTGAGTGTGTCCGTATGACCAGCCCACTCCTTCATGGCTGATGCTCTTCTGATTGGTC
The DNA here is from genome assembly GCF_024166365.1 of Elephas maximus indicus. Classification (NCBI taxonomy): domain Eukaryota; kingdom Metazoa; phylum Chordata; class Mammalia; order Proboscidea; family Elephantidae; genus Elephas; species Elephas maximus. The sequence continues at coordinate 66,279,456 of NC_064838.1, forward strand.
ACTGCTCAATATTTTATGTATCATCCCTGACATCGTAAGTGTTTGCTATTGCATTTTCTTTACTTTTCTGTGGGCTTGAAATTTCTCTCTCTCTCTCTCTGTCACACACACACACGCGCGCGCACACACACGCGCACACGCGCACACACCGTATTTTTATGCAAACAGCTCGCACTTTCCGCATCTGTTTGCCAACTCCCATCCCAACCTTGCCCCCAGTATATTCGTGAGGTGACACTATCTCAAGGGCTTGTTCTCCCTCACCCCTCATGTTCAATCCATCACCATCCTCCTGATTCTGTCTCATTAAGATCTTTCAGCCCAAGTCCTCTTCCCCACCCTACTGCCATAGCATTAGTCCAAGTACTCATTTTCTCTTACCTGGGCCACTGCCATAGCTTACTACTTTGTCCACTACTTTCAGGGTAGCTGGAATTATTTATACAAAATGTAAATGAGATCATGTCACTCTGCTTCTATGTCTGGCTTCTCCTTCCGTCCAGTTCCTCAGCATAAATACAAGACCCTCTATTACCTGGTCCTAGCCGTCCCTTCAGCCTTATCTCTTGCCTTCAACTTCATTACTAACATCATATCGCTTATAGATGCTGAGTCACAGTTTTCTTCCTTTGCCTGTGCTAGTCTCACTGCCAGGAATGCCCTTTTTTACCCCGTGCCTAACTTTTAGGGAGCCCTAGTGGCTCAGTGGTTAAGTGCTCAGCAGCTAACTGAAAGGTCGGCCATTTGAACCCACCAGCCCCTCCATGGGAGAAAGATTTAGCAGTCTGTTTCTGTAAAGATTACAGCCTTGGAAACTCTATGGGGTAGTTCTACTCTGTCCTGTAGGGTCCCTATGAGTCGGAATCAACTAGATAGCAATGGTTTGTTGTTGTTGTCATTAACACTTATCAAGTCCCTGGAAGATACAAACATTTAACATGCTTAGCTGCTAACCAAAAGGCTGGAGGTTCGAGTTCACCCAGAGGTGCCTTAAAAAAAAGTCCTGGTGATCTACTTCCCAAAAACCAGCCACTGAAAAATCCTATGGAGCACGATTCTACTCTGACACACAAGGAGTAGCCATGAATAGGAACGAGCTTGGCAGCAACTAGTTTGGTTTTTTGATTTAACTTTCCTCAACCTTCAAGATGCATTCCCGTATATATGAGTAGAGATGTGTGTATATACAGGTATGTGACTGCATGCACATATACTCGTATACATAATAAAGCACATGGGGCACAGTTACAGAGGCTTCTTAGACATAAGCACCTCATGGGATTGGTTTTCTGGGTTTGAAGAATTGGGCCCACAGTCTCGTGGAACACCTTGATCAACTGGTATGATAAAGTTCATAAAGTTAAGCTCTACATCCTAGTCTGATAAGTAGTATCTAGGGTCTTAAAAGCTTGCGAGTGGCCATCTAAGATACAGCTATTTGGTCTCTATTCAATGGGGGCAAAAGAGAAAGAAGGAAACCAAAGACTACAAGAAGAAACTAGTCTACAGGGCAAATAGCCTACACGAACCATGGTCTCATCTACCTTGAGACCTGAAGAACTAGATGGTGCCCAGCTACCACTACCAACCATTCTAATCAGGGCCACACTACATGGGCCCTGACAGATAGGAGAAAAATGTGGAACAGAACCTCAAATACTTAGACAAATAAAAAACTTACTGGACTGGTTGGGACTGGGGACTCCCTGAGACTACTGCTCTGAGATACTCTTCAAACCTTGAACTGAAACTAACCCAAGGTCACCTTTTAGCTAAATAACAGATTGGCTCACAAAATAATATTACTCATAAGCACTACGCTCTTTTTAAAAAAATCACCTATATGAGACCAAAGGGTCAACAATTACTTTAAAACAAAAATGAGAATGTGATGGGGCAGGGAAACTAGATTAATGGAAACAGAACAACCAGAACAGAAATAATGAGAATGCTCATGCACTGTGAAGCACGTAACAAATGTCACTGAACAATTTGTGTAGAAGTTGTTGAATGGGAACCTCAACTGTTGTGTAAACCTTCGCCAAAAACAAAATAAAATATTACTGAAAGAAAAAAAAAGATGCATTCCGAGCGTGTCAGGTCCTCCCCAAATCCCAGTGGAGGCACAGTTCTTTGTATATTTGACCAGATTGCCCTGAGCAAACTGCTTTCTTAACCCTTCCCACATCTATTAAATATCAAATTATGTGTCCGTCTCCCTGACTGTAAACATCTTAGTGATTAATATGTATTTTCAACCATGTGTCCATAGTGTCTAGTCCATTCCCTGGCATGAAACAGGTGCTAAATTAAAAAAAAATGTCAAATCAACAAAGGCAGGCATACTTTATTATTCAAGAATTTCCACAAACTGTTAATTAACAAAGGAATAAATGACCATTTAGATTTAATTTAATAATATCTCCAAACACTTAATTTGTATAGATCAGGGTTTCTCAACCTTAACAGTGTAGGCACTTGGGTCAGGTAACTGCTGTGTAGCCTGTGCATTGTAAGGTATTTAGCAGCATCCCTGGCCTCTACCCATCACATGCCAGCCTTAATTGTAACAACCAGTGTCTCTAAACGTTGCCAAATGTCCCCTGGGGGACAAAATCAGCACTGGCTGAGAATCACTGCAAAGACTGTTGTTCAATGTAGATTTTGAATTTCATAACACCTCTGAAAGCGAGAATCCGCATAACATATCATTTGGTTCCTCAAGATATCAATTATTCTTAGTAAAAGCAAACCTGCCATAGTTTATCACGTGTTTTTAAAGACACTTAAATCAACTGTATGTAAAACTTATGAGTTTTTCTAACGTAATTGCCTTGTAAAAAGATGAGATCATGTCATTTATTGTTCTATAAAAACGTAGAATTTTTTTTTTTTTTTTAAACACACGTATGTGCTGGTTCTCATTTGGAAAGGAAAGAGGCCTATAATTTAATTTGATAGCTGCTGTCCTCTGATTCAGAGACGGAGGTGGAATAGGGGAAAGAGAAAAAAGGTTGTTTTAATCCAAAACTGGGGGGAGGGAGAATTATGTTAACTCCCCATTTCTTTTGCTTTCTCCAAGACTTTAACCCGCTATCATTGATTCCCCCATGTGTCTGTCAGTTTGCCGTACTGTGGGGGCTTGCGTGTTGCTGTGATGCTGGAAGCTATGCCACCGGTATTCACATACCAACAGGGTCACCCATGGTGGACAGGTTTCAGCTGAGCTTCCAGACTAAGACAGACTAGGAAGAAGGACCTGCCAGTCTACTTATGAAAAGAATTAGCCAGTGAAAACCTTATGAAGAGCAGCAGAACATTGTCTAAAATTCCTAAGTAAAAGCAAGATTAAGAGCTGACTTTTTAAACTGTTAACTTTAAAGTCATGCTGTTTAAAATGCTCCTTGTATTCTAAAATTCAATTAGCTAAAAATTATACTGAAATAAAGGCATTTAAGCAAGAACAGCTGATCAATGACTTAGAGAGAGAGCCCAATAATTCCCAAATCACAGCTTCTGTTAGGAAAAATTATAGAAGCACCAGCCACTGGGAATTAAATCAATTGGAATTTTGCTATTTTGTCAATTCAGTCAAACAGTGGATTTTAACTATCAGCACAATTTTCATTTTCTACCCAGACAGCCACTTAGCAGATATGTGATATCAATCATGATTTCCAACCTCAGCTTTCTCTATGGATTTAATCAGGAAGTAATTGTGCAAGAATGTGTTTTAAAACACAAATCTCAACTCCCCTGTTATTACATTTACAGCTGATTACCACATGAACTGCCTCTGTGTCATACTAGAAGGTCATTAACACTATTCTTTTAAGGGATGCAGTATATGGTACAGGGTACATGGAGCACCCTCTAATACCTATGATGCATCCTAATAAAAAAAAAATTACTTTGAAATTGAAATTACTATCACGAAAAAAAATTCTGTTTGATCATTGTATCAGGGCTCTTTTTGGTATAAGTGACAGAAAATCCCACTCAAAACAATTTAAGCAGAATGTAACTTATTGGTTTACTTGACTACAGAGTTCATTGGTGGCACTACCTTCACTACCAGGCACAGCTCTTCAATCTGTTTTCCACTAAGTTGGCTTCATTTTCAGGCTCAAGTTTTTCTGTCCTCATCGCAGGATGAATGCAGCAGCTCCTCCCGCCTCTTTCCCCACATTCTCAGCAAAATACTGTGTCTCAAGGGATCTAACTGAGCCATGTGCTCTATCTTGAACCAACCACGATGACCAGGAGGATAGGACAAGTTGAGGAACCCAAGGTCACATGCTCACCCTTCAAGGATAGAACCCCCTTGAACCCAACAGACTGGCAATAGGGAAAAGTAAACAGCTTTTATTGCTAGAAGAAAGGAGAATGGAGGCTGGCCGGGAAAAACACAAATGTCCACTAAAGTTTCCAGTTAAAAGACAGGCCAGGAGCTAGGGCAACGGATGGGTAAACTGACAAGCTAGCTGCGGAAGTGTAGTGGAACTTTCAGGCAGTATCTTCCTAGCAGACTGCCATTCTCTTAGAATTTCTCCATCTGCATCATGGGTTGAGCCAGTTACCTGTCACTTGCCCCTCCAGAGCTACTCTCCACCCTTAAAACTCTGTTTAATATCGATACCAGGAGGTGGACTTGAATGGACAAGAGCAATGGTTCTGACCCGTGGGTTTCTAGTTGTGTTTGGTGACTGAAGAATATCAGCAGGAAATCAAAGGGAAGAGGAATGGGTCCCTTCAGGCTAGTCCTTTCAACCAACCATCACAACCCCTTTTATGGCTTCCTCTCAACACGACCTTTCCTTCTCCAGCTCTGAAACTGCTCTCATCCCTTGTCCTTTTAGATTTAAGATGGCGCAGGCTCCCTCCGTTACAAGACCTGGGGTATGACACCATTCTTTGTAGGTTTCCCCAAACCCTGCCCATAGCTTTGAAAACAGTCCCGTAATTAACCCTTCAAGGGTCCCTGGTGGTGCAGTGGTTAAGAGCTCAGGCTACTGACCAAAATGTCAGCAGTTCAAATCCACCTGCTGCTCCATGCAAACCCTGTGGGGCAGTTCTACTCTGTTCTGTAGGGTCACTATGAGTCGAAATCGACTCGATGGCAATGGGTTTCACTTTTTTTTTTTTTTTTCCTGGCTGAACAATTGCAATTTGAGCACACCATCTGTTTCCTGCTGGGACCTTGACAGGTACATATATTGAGCATGGCAGCCATGCTTTTACTATGTGACCTCACTCTATATATTATTTCTAATCCTTCCATCTATCCTGTGAGATAGGTATTATTACACTCTGTTTGATAAATGAGGCAATGAGGTTAAGAGAGGTTAAGTAACGTGACCAAGATCGTACAGCAAGTAACGGATCCAGCTGGTACAGAAAACCAGGTCTAATTTCTCATTCTGTGTACCGAAGCTGCACCACCAACTACCACCAGACCAGAGCTTCCATCCTTGCCCCCTTATAGTTCTTTACTCAGCAGTAAAAACATCTTTCTGTTCTATGGATCCAGCAAGGCTGTAATGAGGACCCAACAAAATGATGCTAGAAAAAGTTCCTTACAGACATAATGCACTAGCTCACTGAATACACATGTAGATCGTCTGGTGACTTTCCGAATTAGATTCCTTGAGACTGAGGGACCTGGAAGGGATGTTGGATGATTTGGATTTAGCGGTCCAGTTCTTGGATGATTTGGATTTAGCGGTCCAGTTCTTGGATGATTTGGATTTAGCGGTCCAGTTCTTGGATGATTTGGATTTAGCGGTCCAGTTCTTCTGGACTCAGCTCACGCATCATCTCCAGGAAATCCTCCTGATACCACCAGTTACCAGTTGCTGTTGAGCCAATCCTGACTCATGGCGACCTCACGTGTGTCAGAGTAGAACTGTGCTCCACGGCATTTTCGGTGGCTCATTTTTTGGAAGTGGATTGCGAGGACTTTCTTCCAAAGTGCCTCTGGGTGGACTCAAACCACTAAACTTTCTGTTAGCAGCTGAGCACATTAACCTTTTGTACTACAGAGGGGCCCATTCTTCCCCCATTGCATTGTCCCTACACTTATCCCACATAGTGTTATTATTTGTTTTCTCTTCCTTATCCCACATCCTACTCTATCATAACTGCCCATTCACTCCTCGGTCTCTCACTAGAGTGTAAGTTTCTAAAAGGCAAGAGCCGAATCTGTTATTTCTGTATCCCCAGGGCATGGTACACAACTGTACACTGGTGCCAAATACGTGCCTGTTGAATGAGTGACGACGTAATTCCTTTAAAAAAAAACTTTGTTATAGTGCCAGAGAGTGCCCCTTCCCCAAGATGGGCTGGCAAGGATGATAGTGGGGGGGTTCCTTCAAGGGGAGGAGGATGGACCATGACTGCCAAGATCACATCCAAATTCTGAAATTCTGTGATTCCAGAAAACAGAGCTATGGGTCAGGAAATGTGTTTCTCAAAAGGGTATAGGTTGTTAATTTTAAGACTAATGTAGGTAGTTTCTATCAGCATTGATCAAATAACTAAACATACTGTAAATAATAAGAACCAGGTTTCCACTGCCAGAGAAATGACATTAGTGGAAAAAAAATGGATGAAATTCAAATGAGGCATTTAGTTTAGCTAATAGTATTGTACCAATGTTAATTTCCTGGTTCTGATACCTGCATTATGGTTATGTAAGATTTTAACATTAGGGAAGCTGGGTGAAGGGCAAGAAGGGTTTTTTCGTGCTATTTTTTAGATGTTTCTGTAAGTCTAAAATTAGTTCCAAATGAAAATATCCTATGGTACATTCTTTTAAAGCCACACTCACAGAATCTAACATAGGTGATAAAATTTCACCCAGAAGTTTGGTCACAGGGTATAACACATTAATAGCTTGCTGCATTATCCAGAATCACAGAATTTTAGAGTTTGGATATAATCCTGGCAGTCACAGTCCATCTTTCTGCTCTTGAGGGAATCCCCTTAGTACCCTCCCTGACACCCTGCAGCCTTTGCTGGCACATCTCCAGGGACAGCAGTGCTCCACTGCCCCAAAAATGAATCACTGGCAGAAGAACTTCAATTTCTGGGGACACCTTCCTCCTTGCATCCATCGAGCTACACTCTTCCTCCTGTTGATTCTCTGGACCCAAACGGTGACCTTTCAAGCACATGAAGAGGACCAGCACCTTCCCTCCCATGGTGTTTCTTCTTCAAGGAAAACAGCCCCAACCCCTTTCCAGATGACGTTGTTGTTGTTAGCTACTGTAGAGTCAATGCATACCGATGCTTTCACAGGGGGCTCCGGCGCTCTGACTCAGCCACATCAGTTCAGCCCCAGGACTCTTGGTCAGAGAAATCCTTACGTGGAAATCCAGTGTGTAAAACAGATGTAAACAAATCTCTTCTGGAAGAGGTGGCTAAGGAGCCCCAGGACTCTTCTTCCTTTGTAGTCCCTGAAGCACAACCTTGGTACCTAAAACTGTCCAAATATAGTTAAACTCTTCCATAAACTCAAGGTATGAAAGGACATGGGAACCTCAGATACCAAGGCACATTCATCAGAGACATGTTTTTGAGTATATGTAGAAGTACTGTCCCCAAATTATACCACATGGACAATCCCTGACTTAGCCATTTGTTTGGCTATACAGAGTGATGATCGTAACAACAAAGATTTTATATTACTAACTCAAGAACTATAAATATATATATGTATATGGATCATCCTATTTTTATAGACGAGAAGAAAGAGGTAGGGAGGTAAACCAACTTACTCAAGGTCATACAATAGAGGTGAATTGCTGGGCTCTTACCCGAGGTCTCCCTGACTCCAGAACCATGCCCTTAACCACTATGCTCTTCTATGTCCCTGGAGTAAAAATATAGAAGGATTTTGGGGCTCCAGCTCTCTCACCTGGCATCTTCACACATATAGTAGTCACTTTACAACCTGGAAATCATTCTAGATGAAATTTGTTACAGAATCCATTGTAAACAGACCGTCCCTGACATAGTCCTCTATGTAACACACATCCCTTCTCTCGATACACTTAAATTCTCATTTAAACGGCATCACCTGGAGAAGCAATTGCTCTGAGGTCCCGATATTAAGCATTCCTAAGTGCACAAGACGAAGAGTCCTCTGTGGCCACGTGCTCAGGCTAATGCCAGTGGACTGGAGGTTTGCATTTAGCTGTGGTTGTTCCTTCCTTCCATGCATGGCGGATGCTTGGCGAGCCTGAGTCAGCAGCCTCTCCACCCCAGCCCCAGTGGACATCCGGTGTTACTGCCTGTTGGCACCCACCTCCCTTCACTGGTAATAACGCACATTTCCATTTGGTGAACCACCCCTCCCTGATCCTCAGTCTCTGTGGTTTAGCTCTGCCCAGAGGTGGATACCTGGCTGATCCTGGATAACCGACATGTTCCCAGTTCCCTGTGATCTAAGCCAGAAGAATATGACTCAATATTAGAGCATTTGTTGGAATCTGAAGATGATCTCTTTACCCTAGGGCTGCTCAGTTGAGAGACTGTAAATCTAGCAGCCATCTTGTCACCGGTAGACAACCAGCTTAAGGAGAAAAAAGCAAAGCCAAGGGAGGAGTAAGGATTCCGGAAAGCTTCACTTCAGGGACTGCATCCAGCTGTGCCTAGGGGTAGACACTTTGCACTTACACGAGCTAATACACCCCCTTTGTGGTTTAAACCAGTTCAGGTTGGAAGTACAGCTTTCAAATTCTCCACGGAGCTCCTTCTGTTTCCTCTATAAAATTACGACTCCCACCATACACTAGGACTTCCTAGGCGCCTTCCCTCATTTACATTCTCCCAAAGCACTTTTTCTATCCAATATACCATATATTTTACTTATTTACCTTACTTTCTGCTTCCGCAACTAAAATGTAAATTCCATAAAGGCAGAGGCTTTTGTCTCTTTGTTCACAGCCATACTTTGATTGGAGCCCCGGTGGCTCACTGGATAAGAGCTATGGCTGTTAACCAAAAAGTTGGCAGTTCGAATCCACCAGCTACTCCTGGGAAACTCTACAAGACAGTTCTACTCTCTCCTATAGGGTTGCCATGAGTCGGAATCAACTCAACAGCAATGGTTTTTTGGGGGGTTTTATACCTTGAACAGGAGCCCTGATGGTGCAATGGTTAAGTGCTTGCCTGCTAACCCAAAGGTTGGCAGTCTGAACCCACCCAGTGTCTCAAGAAGAAAAACCTAGTAATCTGTTCCCGTAAACACTACAGCCTAGAAAACCCTATGGGACAGTTCCACTCTGTCACATGGGGTCCCTATGAGTCAAAAATTGATTTGACACACTTAACAACAACAACATACCTTGAACAGTACCTGAAACATAGTAGGTGCTCAATAAATGTTTGTGGAATGAAAAAGTTAATTAATGAATGAGAAAACTTGCAACTGAAAGAGTATGACCAATTCTTAGTTTATATGGAAACACTTTTTGACCATTGTAGAAAGGGCTTGGCTAGAGAGTCAGGAGGGATCGAAACTTTTCTTATGGCTTAACATGAGGCGATTTCTCCCCATCTTCTAACATCCATCCAATAAGCATTTATTGAGCACATACCTACGGCACCCATCTGTTGGTGAAGGTTTGTGTGTTGCTGTGATGCTAGATGAACTAGGAAGAAAGGCCTGGTGATCTACTTCAGAAAATCTGCCAAGGAAAACCCTGCGGATCACAACGGTCCAATCTGACACCAATCACGGGGGATAGTGCGGAACAGAACAGTGGTTCTCATCCCATTGTGCGTGGTGTCACCATGAGTCAGGCCCCTACTTCATGGCAGCTAACAACAACACAACCCTGATAGTCACATTGCTAGGCCCAAAGGGATAAACAAAATGCAGTCTCTCCCCTCTCATAAGGCTCTCAGTCTTAGAGAACACCAGGTAGACATGGGTAAGACAGCAACCTGCTTTGAAGTATAAACATCTATCCTAAGGAAGCCAGGTTCTCTCTCTTTCCATGTTTATAGCTGACCTACAAACTCAGAGTGCGAATGTACAAATATTCCAGTCTGCATACTGGCTAGCCAAGCAAGCAAGACAAAAACACAGCTTAATTAAGGGGACGGGGAATGAAAACTAAGCTTACGTTTCTGTGGCAATGCTGAAGCTGACTGAATACCTGGCATACCAGACTTTGAGAGTATGGAAGCTAGTTCGAGTAATTTGAGAAGACTGTAGGGATACAAGTACGGTGAGAGAGATGGGAATCTTGGGGAAAGAACAGTAAATCTGATGGTTGAGCCTCATGGAAATTGGAAATGTGGCTCATTCAGGATCCAAGTGTAATGTCCAATTGTTTGCTGCTGGTGGAGTTTCTTTTGGTTTCTTTCTGTTTAGGACAGATCTTACAAAGCCAGGCCACCTCTTAAGGTGCTGTCCTGAGTGGTTGTCCCCGGTCAGAAATCAGCCCCTTCCAACTGGCTGTAGATAAGAGTCCAGGATCGCACGGTACAGGTCATGCCCCTCACCCACCTCCAGGATCAGCCTAGGGTCACTGACCCTCAATAGGGTTGGCCCTTGATAAACCTATTTCATACACATGATAAAATTATAACAGTAAAATGACTTGAACCAAATATTAATTTCGTGCTTTTAAATTTTGCAGCAGCAAGCTTCTCCATGGTTGTGGAGGAAGCCCAGCAAAAAGGAATCTTGAACTAGAAGTATTTATTTCCACTGGCATCTCTAACTACAACCATATGGTCCGAGAGGCCAGGGTGTTACAACTTCCACCTACTACAGGAAAGTCTCAGTTCCTAGGAGACCATATGTCTCGTGATATATCCCAGCTCTTCAATTTACACTTTGGCCTGTCAACAATTCTGCTTTTAACTGGTCTTCTGAGCATGAAAGGCAGCACAGTCCGAAGGATGCTCAGACTAAATAGCAGGTATCTCTGGTGACCTCCTATCTTTGAGGGGACTTGGAGCTTTGTGACTAGGCCACTACTCACCAAAAAGGACATCTGAAGCCCAGGGCAATTTTAAAGACAGGAATATAAAAACCCAGTTTGCTTGATTAGTTATGACGTAAGATTCCTCTTCCTCAGTTTTGTTTTTACCTTCTTTCATCCTTTCATTCGACAGATATCTATGAGGGACAGCTTTGAGTCTCAGTGCTGGGGGGACAGGGGAAGCAGGGAACACCAAGAATCACAACTCAGGACTCCTGTTCATAGGTAAATGAAACATACACACCAACACAATATAAATAAGGATACAAAGTGAAATATTGGGCACTGTGATTTGTAAACTATAAGGCCCTGTTTGTTATTTTACAGCTCAGAAAAGGAAACAGTGCTACGAGGAGCTGAAGAAAGCTTCACAGAGAATGGAGGGGCATTTGATCCAGGTTTTGCAGTTGAACACGCTTCCCTTCACTAGGTAAGAGGACACAGGAAGGAGTCTCTGCTTTGCCTCTCCACTTCTCCAAAAATGTTAGCTTATTATGTTGGAAGGCAGCTGGAGAATGGTATCTGGTAGAGGGTGGCAGATTAAATTTTCCAAAGACGGCCGAATTCCTCCATCAAGAGGAGGCATCTAATTCCCTCTTTCAAACGTTGGCTGGCTTTTGTGACTGCTTCAACCAATTTTTTTTTTTTTCAACCAGTAGAGTGTGGGGGACATGATTCTATGTGACTTCCAAGGCTAGGTCATAAGATTCAGTTTCTGTGCTTTGCACCAGAACACTCCTTTTGGAGCCCTGGGCTACCATATAAGCAGTCTGAATTCCATGAGGACGCCATGCTAAGAAGAAGCCCAACTAACCCATACGGAGAGCCTACATGTCAAGTCCTGAGACTATATGTTGTTGGATGCTGTAAGATGATGCCAACTAATGGCAACCCCGTGTGACAGAGTAGAATGGTCCCGTAGGGTTTTCTGCCTGTAATATTTATGGAAGCATATCGCCAGGTCTTTTTCCCACAGAGCCACAGGGTGCGTTCGAAATGCCAACCTTTTGGTTAGCAGCCAAGCACTTAACTATTTCACCACAAGGTCTCCATGTGAGACTATGTAAGAGTGAGAAATGCCTGACTGGTCCCCAACTGCTCCAGGTTCAGCCAACTCCTGACTGCAACTGCATGAGAGACTCAAGCCACAAATCGCTGATCCACACAAGTCGTGAACGATAATAAAATAATTATTTTTGTTTTAAGTAAGTTTCAGGGTGATTTGTTACGCAGCAATAGTTAACTGGAACAAGTGCATAGGAAGTGACTTGGCTATTTTCTTTCTTCTCATTTCATGTCAGATTTGAGTTTGGTGGAACCAACCAGACAGGAGCTAACTGGGACCTAGAGATAAGACTGGCCCCACGGTGCAAAATGGGCGATCAGGGTAAATCCAAGAGTAGGGACAGGGTCTTGTAATTGGGTGAGAGGCTAGTTTAGGCCCTATAAAGCCTGGGGACAAGACAGAACCACTACCGAAGCAGGATGGCTAAACTGAGAACCAAAGCAGGGACACACACACCAGGCTAATATAGGAAACTAGTCACTCCAAGCAGGCAACAAGGTCAGATCAAAGTTAAACTTGAAGATGAACAAGAAGCGTAACTTGATGCTGAGTTGGGAAGCTTTGGATATACTGTTTCTCCCAACTAGGGAATCCAGAATGTTCTCAGACCCATGATCCCACCTGTGCAGATTAGATCAAGGTTGACTGGCTGGACAGCTTATGTCCTTCCCAGCCAGTTTTGGTAACAGCCCATCCCTTTCCACTCATTTGCCAGCAAAAGGAAAAATAGAAGACTACAACAGAAATCTAAAAGAGCAGAAAAGTCAAAGAAGAAAGCAGAGGGATCATGGATGGCATGCTGGAACAGTTTGCACCCCCTGAAAAGTCAAATCAGGTTAAATGAAAAAAAAAATGAATTGCCGTTGAGTCTATCCCAACTCATGGCACCACCACGTGTGTCAAAGTAGAACTGGGTTCCACACGGTTTTTCAGTAGCTGATTTCTGGAAGTAGATCACCAGGCCTTTCTTCCAAGGTACCTCTGGGTAGACTCAAATTTGGAACCTTTTGTTTAGTAGCCAAGTGCACTAACCATTTGCACCACCCAGGGACTAGGTTAAATTACCCATTCCTAACTAGCAACATGTATCAAAACATGTCTGGAAAAGTTTTTAAAAGACAGAAAAGCATGCAAACATGTAAGTAATGTAGAAGGATGATTAACAATGTTTAAATAGCCACATCCACACCAAAAAGGGGAACCTCCACCAATCTGTCCAGCAAGAGATTGGCTGAATTATGGAATATTACCCTACCTACCCATTGTCAAGTTGATTCCAACTAATAATGACCCTATAGGACAGAGCAAAACTGTCCCATATGGTTTCCAAGGAGCAGCTGGTAGATTCGAACTGCTGACCTTTTGGTTAGCAGCCAAGCTCTTAACCACTGCACCATGAGGGCTCCTATAGCACATTATAGCCTGTTAAAAAATGGTGTTTGACACAAACAGATATATGCACACCCATGTTTATTGCAGCACTGTTTACAATAGCAAAAAGCTGGAAGCAACCAAGGTGTCCATCAATGGATGAATGGATAAATAAATTGTGGTATATTCATACAATGGAATACTACGCATCGATAAAGAACTGTGAAGAATCTGTGAAACATTTCATAACATGGAGGAACCTGGAAGGCATTATGCTGAGCGAAATTAGTCAGAGGCAAAAGGACAAATATTGTATAAGACCACTATTATAAGATCTTGAGAAACAGTATAAACTGAGAAGAAAACATACTTTTGTGTTATGAGGGGGAAGGGAGGGAGGGTGGGAGGGAGGGAGGGTGGGAGAGGGTTTTTTTACTGATTAGTTAGTAGATAAGATCTGCTTTAGGTGAAGGGAAGGACAATACTCAATACATGGAAGGTCAGCTCAACTGGACTGGACCAAAAGCAAAGAAGTTTCTGGGATAAACTGAATGCTTCAAAGGTCAGCGGAGCAAGGGCGAGGGTTTGGGGACTATGGCTTAAGGGGACTTCTAAGTCAACTGGCAAAATAATTCTATTATGAAAACATTCTGCATCCCACTTTGAAATGTGGCGTCTGGGGTCTTAAATGCTAACAAGCGGCCATCTATGAAGCATCAATCAGGCTCAACCCACCTGGATCAAAGGAGAATGAAGAACACCAAGGTCACACGATAACTATGAGCCCAAGAGACAGAAAGGGCCACATGAACCAGAGACTTACATCATCCTGAGACCAGAAGAACTAGTTGGTGCCCGGCCACAACCGATGACTGCCCTGACAGGGAGCACAACAGAGAACCCCTGAGGGAGCAGGAGATCAGCGGAATGCAGACCCCAAATTCTCACAAAAAGACCATACTTAATGGTCTGACTGAGACTAGAGGAATCCCGGCGGTCATCGCCCCAAACCTTCTGTTGGCCCAGGACAGGAACCATTCCCAAAGACAACTCATCAGACATGGAAGGGACTGGGCAGTGGGTAGGAGAGAGATGCTGATGAAGAGTGAGCTGATTATATCAGGTGGACACTTGAGACTTTGTTGGCATCTCCTGTCTGGAGGGGGGATGGAAGGATAGAGAGAGTTGGAAGCTGGCAAAATTGTCACTGGAAGGGCTGACTCATTAGGGTGAGAGCAAGTGGGAGAATGGAGTAAGGTGTATATAAACTTATACGTGACAGTCTGACTTGATTTGTAAACGTTCACTTGAAGCTTAATAAAAGTTAAAAAAAAATGGTGTTTGATAGAAGGAAGGTGTATATAAACTTATACGTGACAGTCTGACTTGATTTGTAAACGTTCACTTGAAGCTCAATAAAAGTTAAAAAAAAATGGTGTTTGATAGAAGGAAGAAATACTACCAATAAAAAAAAAAAAAAAAGCTCCCTTGAAAGCAGGCTCTGGGTCTCTGTATCTTTAAGCATTCCGGTAAAAACTCCCTATACCAGCAGGTCCTTGAGAAATGTTGGCTGAATAAATGAATTCTGTAGTTAACCCTATATGGGGACCCAGTATGTGCCGGCATGGTTTTAAGTTTCTTTCACATGTAAATTGATTTCACCTGCATAATCCTAGGTAGTAGATGATATGATCATCTCTGATTTCAGGAGTCAAAAAACAGGGACAGAGAGGTTAAAAACTCCCCTTGTACAAGCTGGGACAGGAAATCTGGCTCCATGACACTGCACAGCCTCTTGAGTCAGATAACTCTTAAAACAACTGATCAACAACAAAAAAAAGTCAAACATCTAAAATTTAGTTTTGACCTTACCAAGCCCTTACCCCTAAAAAATCAAAGAAGAAATGCCCTTATGTCGCATGATTATTGGTGTCTCAGTTATCCAGTGCTGCTGTAACAGAAACACCACCAGTGGATGGCTTTAACAGACAGAGAATTTATCCTCTCACAGTCCAGGAGACTACAAGTCTGAATCCAGGGTGCCAGCTCCAGGGCAAGGCTTTGTCTCTCTCAGCTCCAGAGAAAGGTCCTTGTCATCAATCTTCCCTTAGTCTAGGAGCTTCTCAGCGCAGGGATCCCAGGTCCAAAGGATGTACTCTGCTCCTGGCACTACTTTCTCCATGGTATGAGGTCCTGGTATCTCTCTGCTTGCTCCTCTCTTTTTCATCTCAAAAGAGACTAACTTAAGTCACAATTTAATACTGTAGATTGAGCCCTGCCTCATTAACATAACTGTCTCTAATCCTGCCTCATTAACATCATAGAGGTAGGATTTACAACACATAGGAAAATCACATCAGATGACAAAATGGTGGACAATCACACAATACTGGGAATCATTGCCTAGCCAAGTTGACACACATTTTTAGGGGACAGAATTCAATCCCTAACAATTGGTAACAAATTCCCCAGAATTCGGGGTGAGGAGAATGTTAGCAAGTAGTCCTGAATGAAGCGGGATGGGAGAGAGATCCCAGCAATATTCTTTATTTACAGTTTTCATTTTTTCACTGGCCAGGGAAATACAGGAAACAGAAAGCAGAGTAAGGGGTGTGTGTGTGTGTGCATGCACGCCTGTGAGAGAGAGAAAAAGTTTGTCATTAGGTAATCTGGAATTATTATACATGAAAAAATGTCAGGAAAAATATTTTAAATGTATTATTCTAGAGTCAGCTACTTCTGGATCCATTTTATCTCCTATTTACCTGTATTCATTTGTTTCAGCACCTATTATAGAGGCATAATTTGTTACAAATAAACTTTTATTTGTTCAGGAAATTTTTAAAATACCATCTAAAAATTAAGGTGAAATGGGAATAGAACACCCCTCCTTAAGAGGCTGTCCCCTGCTGCTTCTCAGCGGTTTCTGGCCTCCAGTTAAGACCTCTGACTTTGAAATGGGATTAACACTCCCTTCACATTTGCCACTTGAAAGGAGGACTACCCAGCAAGTTATTTCCCTCTCACACTCCCCATTTCTCTGACAGCACTGGCAGTTTGGACTGATTTGAAGTGTGGGTGGTGGAAGAGTGGGAGGTGTTAACCAAAACCCCCTCCCCCCAACATCTACATGGAGCTTGTGCACATATTATGCCACCCTGCCGCTCTCCACACTGCCCAAGGAGACAGCATATGGAGTCTCTCGGTGTGTTTTAATTCACTTCTCCCTTCATTCTCATGCTCAGAAAGAAACGGGCAAGGTTAGATAAAATTGCTACTTAATAACGGGTTACTGAGTATGTAATTGCTCCCAGAGTGTTTTAAGAGTGATGGCACAATGGTTAAGCACTTGACTGCTAATTGAAAGGTTGGCAGTTCGAACTCACCAGCTACTCCAAAGGAGAAAGATGTGGCATCCATAAAAACTGCGGTTTTAGAAGCCCTTGTGGCAGTTCAACTCTATCTTATTGGGTGGCTATGAGTCGGAATCGACTCCACGGCAATGGGTTTGGTTTGGTTTAGACCGCTAGTAGGATCTAAGTCTGCTATATAAAGAATCTCACTGAACTGCCCAAATACTGTGTTGTTGTTGTCAGGAGCTGTGGAGTTGGTTCCGACTCAAAGCAGCCCTATGTACAAGAGAACGAAACACTGCCTGGTCCTGCACCATCCCCCCAATCGTTGTTATACTTGAGTCCACTGTTGTAGTCACTGCATCCAAATACCGTAATTCTACTCATTTATAGTTATTTGAGTAACGCACCAAGACTAAGGAGCATCATTTACTAAAAGCCTTTTTCTCTCACCACATCCCAAACAGGTCAGCAAATTCAGAAGTTGAAGGTTTCAATCCTTCAACTGTGGAGTTAGTGCTGAGGTGATTCTAGAACCTTCCTTCCAAGGACAGAATTTAGTAGCAATTGGATGTAATTTTTGACAAAGTTGTAGGCAAAATCACTGCAATATGTAATGGTTTCAGAGTTGGAAAGGATCTGAAGGATCATGACGGTGTTCACTTGCTTCATTTTACAAATGAGGTCACCCAGCTGGGAGTGGAAGTTAGCTCTGCGGAGTGCTATCCTTCTTCTCTTCCTATTTTCTCCGAGTCCACAGGCATGGCATAACCTCAATGACATGGCTCAAGAGGGTGAGCATAGTCTGACTTGCCAGGTAGGCTTCTGTCCAAGTTGACACAATTTTTAATATTTTTTTTTTTGGCTGGGGGGGGGATCCCTGGTGGTGTAGTGGTTAAAAGCTCTGCTGCTAACCAAAAGGTCAGCAGTTCGAATCTACCAGCCGCTCCTTGGAAACCCTGTGGGGCGGTTCTACTATATTTTAAGGTTACTATTCTGATTTTGGGTTTATTTTTTTCTTGATGTAAACTGTCACCTCTTTACTGTCCCAGAACTGGCTTGAGTTTTTCCCTCACTTTGCAGTTTTCAAAGCTTTCCCTTCAAGGCCGTGGTGTGAGGTAGCGAATGCCCAGGCCTCCCCATTTTCCCGTGCAGGTCAGGGAGATGGTCTAGGGCCGCCCTTCGAATCCCTGAGGAGTCCGCCCGTCTCTGAGGTGGTTAAATTACTTACCCTCTTGAGCAGCACCAGGGTCCCCAGGGGGGCAACCGCTGTGCAAAGGTTGGCAGTTCCAACGCCCCCAGTGGCACCTCTTCCTGGTGGTCGGCTTCACTAAAGATTACAGCCAGTTTTACTCTGTGACACACAGGGTCGCCATCTGTCGGACGGCATCGGATTTGGGTTTTCTTCTGTTCTTTCGGTTTTGTTCAGTGGAGCACATACCAGGAGAAGGAACACCGCCTGCCCCACACAAGCGGGGAGTTCAGACTTCCGGTTGTTTCCCCACTTCCGGCCGCCGGCTGTTCTCTCAAGGAAGCAACCCGGTCAGTAACGTCTCCCTTGGCAGCTTTCGCGGGCGCATTTCCCAGCTCGCCTTGAGGAAAGGTGAGGATGTTGCAGGTTAAGATTTCCCAGTTCAAAACTAAGTTCTGCCTAGGTTCTTGCCTTCTCCTGACCAAGAATGACCAGGAGAGGCTCAGAAGTTCCAGGGGAACAAAGGTTTATTTTTATTAGTGGCTGAGAGAAAAAGCAGAGGCTCGCGAGGGAGAGACGCTTCCGCTGACGCTAGCTTCCAGTCTCTCCCAGAACAAAGCACCTCCCAGGGTTTATAAAGGTTTTTGGGGGGCCAGGGATGTATTATCTTTATTCATGAAGTGGGTGGAGATTTCCAAGAGAAGGGGCGGGATTATGGAAATCAGATGCGCGCAGCCGGGACTCAAGCCGGAGCCCGCCCCCCACCACCGCCACCACCACCAAGGGCTGTCGGAAGGAAGGTGGTGTCCATCGCCGGGCTGTTGGGGGGTGGAACAGGGCTCACTCTGGGATGCTCTGCAAGCTTCGCACCCAGCAGGGGACCCTAAAAACCACCCTGAAGAAGTTGCCATTTATCTGCTGCTAACAAAATATAAGAAAAGTTTATTTGCTCAGAAGAGAATACATTTGAACAACCCATCCATGGGGAGGGCAGGTGAAGCTTGTGTGAGGCTTTAATTAGGAGTATTGAGCTGGAGTTTATCTACCTCAGGCAGCCTGATTCCCTGTCTGTCTCGAGGAGAGCTCACCGTGGGCCCAGACTGCAGACTGGGGTGTCTGTGCGACGTTTTGGGATTGTGTGGACTCGCCAGTCGGCTTCTGGGCCTCAGGCACCATTAGGGCTATCCCCGCACCTTCCAGGCGATTCAGAATCTTGGCTTGTTTATTTGTTTTTGCTTTTTCGCTCCCTTGGCTCATCATTCTGAGGGTTTATTGCCTTCAGTTAAGCGCCTTTTCTTATTCAGTTGCTATAGATGGTGTCTTAGGCACGGTTCTCTAGAGAAGTAAAAACAATGATGTGTATAAATATATGTAGAGAGAGAAAGATTTACATCAAGAAAGTGGCTCATGCAGTTGTAGAGGCTGGAACATCCCAAGCCCCTGGGTAAAGATAGAGGCTTCTCCTGATTGACATAGCCGCAGGGCTGGCAACCCCAAGAGTGGTAAGTCAGAGAGCAGGGCTGTTGGTCAAGGCTGTGAAGATCTACGAATTCCAAAGATTGACAGGCAAGACTGCAGGTAAGTTGCTAGCTCAAATCCCAAGAACCCGAGGTCAGGTGAACAGGAGGCAGCTGCAGAATCCAGAATGGGCAAAAGCCCACAGGCCTTGCTAGAATATCCCCTTATATTCAATGCAGGCCACACACCCAGGGAGACTCCCTTTCAACTGATTGGCTACTCATAGCAGATCCCATGATGGAGGTGATCACATAATATCATATCTCGTCATGGAAGTTGTTACACCATCATACAGCTATCAAACCATGGAGAATCATGGCCCACCCAAGCTGATACACAACCATCACAGATGGATTACTTTTGCTTGTTTTGACCATAATTTATTCCTTAGGCCTTGGGGAAGGGATTGTCCATGGGTAGGCCCTTTGGTAGGCTTCTTTACTGTAGCATCACTCACAAAGGAGGTAACATCGTGGCGTGATAGGCACAATAATGTCGTCCTTTTTTGTGTATCTGTTTTGTGGACTATCCAGTTAAGATTTTAAGCCTCCTATGTTATTCCATGTGACTGGACGCTACCACCCATAGGAATGAAAACTCACTGACGGCAGGGACCTCCTCTAGGTCTCCAGTTCTGGCACTATGGACATTGCCTGGAATGGGTAGGCAGTCAACAACTGTTTGTTGAATGAATAATGTCAAGTATTCAGAGAATAGGACTAATTTTTTTTTTTTTTTTAAATCGCAGGGACTACGAATGAACTACTTGAACTATGAAATTTGAGAGGAGGAGATGATCTGGTTTACTCATTTCACCATTTACATTTACTAATGTGGATAATTAAGGACTATCTATGGGTCCATATTCAGAAAGGAAAAAGTGATCAGTAATGGTCAGTTGGAAAAGCTTGCTTACAAGGACCAAAGAGTGAGAACACTCACACAAAAATTATCTTGAGTTAGCATTATAGCTGTTCTCAAGGCTCTTTTGATTACAAGCAGCAGAAACCTACTCAGTAGCTCAAATGAAAATGGGAGGTAGGGTTAATTGTAACCCTATAGCAATCTTACTGAATCCAAGAAGAGGAAACCTAGGTTTAGCTGGGCATTATGCAAACCAGAGCATGGAGAGCAGAACACCCGTGATTTCTCTATAAGGCTTTCTCATTTCTGCATGTCTCAGAGTCAGGTCCTTCCTCTTCCTCTGGCCTGGCTTCCTCCGCCTACTCATATCACACACAGTCCAGCAGTGATAACCTCAGACCCAAAATACTGGACTGACTGACTCTAGCGCCCATCTTCAATGACAACTTCTCTGAGAAGGTATCTGAGCACTCATAGTCATCTGACCTTGGGCAGTGCCTTAGAAGGGATACGTAGGTGGCCAGCTAGTGGAGTAGTAATCTTTGAGTCAGGTGTCCATCTCTGGTCAATTTTACAGTGGCTGAGGGTAAAGAAGGAGAAGCATATCTTGTCTAGAAAGCTCTGAGAGTGGGGCAGATAGTGAAGCATATCTAGTATTTTTGTTCTTCTGCTAGTCTGTGAACTCCTTGGTATTATGTATGCTAGTTTATTCATCACTATACACTTGGCACCTAGTGTAGTGGCTCATACCTAGTAGATATTTAGTAAATATCTGATGAATGATTGAATGATTCATTGAATGGTGAGATTAAACCCTCTGAGATACCACGTCACACACATAAGAATAGCTATGATCTGAAATACAATAATAAGTATTGAGAAGGATGTAGAGAACCTGGAACCCTCATACGTTGCCGGTAAAAAAATAAATAAAATGGTGCAGCAGCTTTGGAAAATAACTTAGTAGTTCCTTAAAATGTTAAATACAAAGGTACCATATGACACAGCAATTTTACTCCCAGGTATCTAACCAAGAAAACCGAAAACATTTGTCCACGTAAAAGCTTTCACACAAATACTCATAAAAGCGTTATTCATAATCACCAAAAGTGGAAACAACTCAAATGTCCATCAACTGGTGTGTGAATAAACAAAATGTGGTATATCCGTACCCTGAAATACCACAAAAATGAAGTATTAATATATGCTACAACACAGATGAAACCCCAAAACATTATGCGGAATGAAAGAAGCCAGGCATGAAAGACCACATATTTATGATTCCAATTATATGACATATTCAAAAATGCAAATCTATAGGAACAGAAAGTAGATTAATACTTTTCCTGGGGCTGAGGGTGGTTATAGGAGGTGATTGCAAATGGACATTTCTTTTGGGATGATGGAAATGTTCAAAAGTTAGATTGTGGGGTTGGTTGCAAAATTCTGTAAATTTACTAAAAACTGTTGAATTGCATACTTCAGATGAATGAATATTATGGTTTGTAAATTTTACCTCCATGAAATTGTTAGTATTAAGTAAAAAGAAGACTAAAAATGGCCATATAGGTATTTTAGATAAACAGAACCCTTTGGCTGACCTTTAATTTATTTTCCTGTGCTTTCTGGACAGATTTGCACGAATCCACTGTTAGTTCCACATCTCCTTGAAATCTAGCTTTTCTAAAAATGACCCTAGCAGAATCAGAGTTGTCAACCATTCATTTTGAGCTGTAAAGAGCAACCAATACACCAGTGTTCATTGCAGCTTTATTCACAATAGCCCAGAGGCAGAAGCAACCCACTTGTCCATCAATAGATGAATGGATATACAAAATGTGGTATATCCATACAATGGGATATTACTCAGCCGTGGAGAGAAATGAAGTCCTGATATGTACTACCACTTGGGTGAACCTTGAAGACATTATGCTGAGTGAAGTAAGTCAGACACAACAGGACAAACACTGCATGCTATCTCTTACATGAAATACCTGGAATAGACAAATGCATAGAGACAAAAGTAGATTAGTGGGTACCAGTGGCT
This sequence comes from Elephas maximus indicus, assembly GCF_024166365.1. Classification (NCBI taxonomy): domain Eukaryota; kingdom Metazoa; phylum Chordata; class Mammalia; order Proboscidea; family Elephantidae; genus Elephas; species Elephas maximus. Next base: position 66,301,867 of record NC_064838.1, read on the forward strand.
GGTGGGGGAGGGGGAAATGGGGAGTTGTTTGTGTTTTGAATGATGAAAAAATGTTGGAAATAGGTAGTGGTAATGGTTGCCCAACATTGTGATGTAACCGATGTCATTGAATGTACACTTAAAAACGGTTAAAACGGCAAATTTTATGTCATATGTATTTTACCACAGTAACAACAACAGAAAACACCACCAGCTGAAGCTAAGATACCAATGATTGTGGTAGCCTCTTCTTTATCTTCACTTACCTGGAGAGGTATTATACACTTATTATATGGGTCATTTGCTAGCCCCAGAAAATAAAACCAACTGGTCATTTTAGGCATCTATGAAAACTGTAATGTAATTGCCCGATATAGAATAGGCACCATTGTGTAAAGAGTGCTTAAGGTTATGCTCCTTACCAATACACATGATACTTCTCTGTCTTTAGGAGTCTCTGGGTGGTGCAAAAGGTTAAGTGCTCGACTACTAGCCCAGAGTTTGGCAGTTCAAACCCACCCAGAGGCACCTCAGAGGGCAGGCCTGGTGATCTGCTTCCAAAAGCTCACAGCCTTGAAAACCCTGTGCAGCAGTTCTGCTGTACACACACGGGGTTGACATGAGATGGAATTGACTAGATGGCAGCTAACAACAACATAATGTCTTCAATGCAAATAATTTTTCTGTGTGGAAGTGTTGGGGTGGAGATGACAGGAAGATATAGAAGTATTCAAAATATTTCTCAACCACCAATATCCTGCATTTTCTGAGTAGTAAATGAAGGATGATGTTGAAGAAATAACAATTTTCTGGTCAGTTCATTATTTTATAGATTCTTTTCTAATTAAAAAAAAAAAAATACTCCTTTGCATACAAGTGACCATAACTCCATCCTTGCTATTCACAGGGTGTTCGAGTACATTACTTGAAAGAATTCATCACCCACTTGGTCTGCTCTGCCAAAGTGACTTTTTTTTTTAAAGAAGTTTTTCTTAATATCCTGGGCAAATCATAAATTATGCCAGGTATGCTTTTAAACAAAACTGACACCTTTGTTTTTTCAGGATCTTGTGGACTCCCTAGACAAGCAAACTGCAAACATTTTTATTCATAAACACACATATTTTCTTTACACAACTGTCCTAGATGGTATGATACAGGTACCTTTAAGATTTTCTCTTTGATGATCAAATTGAGAATAAGTGTTTGACTCGTCCCTTTGGTGAGCCCCTAGTAACAAAAAGTGCAGTCATGGGCAAGAAAAATACTGTTAGAAGCTGCTGGTAAAGGAGACTTTTTAAGGCAATGGAGCAGTGCCTACCCTCAGAGAAAAGAAAAGAATAAGCACCAAAAAGAGAATGAAAACCTCAAAATTCTGCACAGCTAAAAATGAGTTAAGGGTTCTTAAGTGAAAATCAAATGATAAAATGTTTCCTAATTAACCAGAGTATCTCATAGGTATTGATTATATCTTAGGAAAATAATAAACTCTCGTACCATGAATCAATCAGAACATATTCCTTAAGCCACGATGGATGGAAAACCATGGGTTGAACTTATTAAAAGTTCACTGCAAAAATAAAAGGATTTCGATGGTAAACTGTTTATACTTCCTGTTGATCATATGATCTTCCCAAGTAAAAGAGATCTTAAAACACATTTTTCAGAAGCTGAGACACTGATCTTACTGCATTAATAGGAAAAAAAAAAAACCATCAATCAGGCTAAAACGTTATATGACTCAGTGTCTTAGGGACATAATGGGATTATAAATATAAATGAGTTTTATACTGATTTTTTTGGGCTATAAACAGAACAGAGACTAAAATAGAGGTATCTGTCTTTAAGAGTTATATGCATTGTATTAATTTTATCATGGACCCTTTAAAGGATACCCGAGCTTAAAACAGAAGAGTTGGAAGTAATCATGTAAAACAAAGTAAGAAAACAGCTTTTGAATAGTGTAGGAAGGAAGGAGTAAGCATTCAGGAGTGTGTATCCTGTAAAACTGCACTAATTTAGGTTAATTAGGATAAAGCCAGTCGAAATTAGTCCAATCTGAACAGGCAAATACTTGAAAGGAAAATAAATTTTGTTGTTTTTGTAGTACATGCCCTGAAATGAAAAAAAAAAAAAAGAAAACTAACAAAGTGCCGGACCTGATGTCAGGGCTACTTTTAATTGGTAAATGAAGCTCATTTATAAATGTGCATTAATTGTTCTTCACACCTAGGTTAATCAACAAGTGTTTAGTGAGCTGCTTACTCCAGCCCACCTGTGTGCAGAATGCTAGGGAGGACACCAAAGAAACATGAGAGAATTTCATAAACCTGCTTTTCTTAGGGAATCGATGAGTTTCTCGAGTGGCCTACCCAATTAGAGAATCCAATATTTCTAAAATGGTCAGGGACCCCTCCAAGAGTATAAACAGTATATTTCATAAAGAGTCATCCTTATGGGCATTTGTTGTTTTCCTGTGTTATTATTAAATGAAATTTTCAAGAACTGTTGAGGAGCAAAGAGTCCTTATAGTATTTTTCCATCACTCTTGCCCTTCTGCTGCTACCAGTGTGCCTGTGGTAACAACCCTACTATAATGGAAAACCTGATCGTTATTTTTTATTTAATTTTTTCAAAGTAGTAGGTATAGTAATAGTAAACTTTCCTGTGTGCCCGCTTCTGTGTTAACTTGCTTTGGTAGACATTGGATTTTTGTCTGTTGGCCCTCATTCCTCCCCTTTGGACATAGCATCCAGATTTTACTGTAACCTCCTACCCAAAACACATGTACACATACTTGTATATAGTCTGTACGGTGTGGGTGAGTGGGTTTGTGACCCAGACTGGACTTCTCAAAATATCGCATCTCTATGACCATGGTCGTTGGATCAGGGGTGACCCTGATTGAGCCCAGGAGAATTAGTTCCGGTTTTACTGAAACTATTGGGAAGAAGACATTTTTTTGTGCTGTGGTAACTAGCTATTAGGATAATAACTTAAGCCTGGAGAGAATGCTTGAGAATGGACCCAACATAGAAGAAAGTAAAACTTAGAGATGGAAAAGAAGTTGAATCTTGATGACACTGTTTAAGACCCCTGGATTCAGTTATACCTAGAATCCACTCCCAAACTTTTCAGTTATTGATCCATTATTGCCTCTTTTTTGCATAAGCCAGTTTGGATTCTGTTTCTGACCCTCGCAGTTAGAAAGACATGCTTAATACATACACAGTATATGATTTGATTTCTATAACAATTCTCAAGTAGCCCTGGTGGCGCAAGTGTTAAGTGCCCAACTGCTAACTGCAAGGCTGGTGGTCTCACAGGAGAAAGGCCTGACGATCTGCTCCCATAAAGATGACAGCCAAGAAAACCTTATGGGGCAGTTCGTCTGTGTCACACGGGGTCACTATGAGTTGAAATTGACTCAATGGTACTTAACAACAACCACAACATAACAATCCTCTGGGGCATTATAATTATCCACATTTTACACATCAGAAATCTCATAAATACGAAGAATTTTGCCCAGTTACACAGTCGTTAAGTGATAGAGCCAGGACTCCAATCCATGTCCGTCTAACACCAGTGTCCATGTGTCATTTCTCTGTGTGTGTACAGGAGTTAGCGTAGCCTCTGACATATGCTAGATGCTCTATCAGTGTTTTAATAAATTATTTGGCATTGATTGGAGAGGGAAACAGGCTTTCCTGCCTAATGGACAAGGGCATACAATAACATAGCATGGAATAAAATAAACGGGGGAGGAGAGACTGTCAGGGCGGAGTAGGGAGGAGACCAATTTGACTAGAATAAAGGATTTTGAACAATGCCTGGAAACTGGACCAGTTAAATCTTCACCAAAAAAAAAAAAGTTGATTCCCAAAAGTGAACAGGGTTAAACATTTCTCTGAACTGTCTTATTTATCTGATTCATTTAGTTAATAAGCTCACACTTCATAGATAGCACAAAGGTAAAGCTCGCAATGGTTAAATCTGCACAAATTCTTAACTAAAAGCAGAACCAACATACTATTTTCCATATTTAATACAAGCTTTTCCACTTTGTTGCTGTGTCATGGCATAGGGTTTTTTTTTTTTTTTTTAACTGACACTAGTTAACCCCTTGCCGTGGAGTCGATTCTGACTTGTAGCAACCCTGCAGGACAGAGTAGAACTGCCCCATAGGGTTTCCAAGGCTGTCAGTCTTTACAGAAACAGACTGCAACATCTTTTTCTTGTGGAGTGGCTCATGGGTTCGAACCGCCGACCTTTCAGTTAGCAGCCGAGCACTTAACCACTGCTCCATCAGGGCTCCTTCATACCAGTTAGTGGTTCTGAAAGGGCTGGATTTCTGTTCATGTTCCAAGGGCCGTGGTGCTTATCTGAGGTTAAACCTGATGCAGAGGTGAGAGGGAACTCTACCCTCAGATGTGCTGTGTGGATTCATGTAGCAAGAGTAGGCTTACACGGGAAAGGAGACATATCTGTCCTAATTAAATAATACCCAGTGTGGTCTCTGGCTTAATCATACTACAAGCGTGCCCCCAAAATCATTAGCCCCAATGTACACACAGACATACGGGGCCGACACCTCTGTGTGAGGCGCAAGCATACAGTATGAAAATGCTGCTAAATTACATCCATGCAGTGGATCTCTGCCAAGGAGGGCTGACGAGGGCCACCTGTCTGGGTCACTCATCCTTTGCAGGTCTGAGTCCATTAGGCAGATGATGAGGGAGTAGGCTAAAGCAAACTGAAGATATTAAGACTCCACACATCCATGAAAATGGATGATTGCACAGAGATTCCATCCCGGGCTATCACTCTGGAGGCACAGAACTCCTTGAGAAACTCAATAAATTGTCATTATTTAGCATATGTGAAATCGTAGTAATATCTCGAACTTACTGAAGGCTTGCTATAGCCCAGGCACTTTGCTAAGCACCCTGCATTCCTCACCTCATCCTCATAGCTGCCCTCATGGGGTTGTTGTTACTGTTACCATGCCCATTCCAGAGCTAGGGAGAGTGAAGATCAGAGAGGAAAGTCACCCACCCAAAGTCACATAGATCCTAAGTGAAGAGCCTGGGGTTCAATTTTATGGCTGTCTCTGGAACGAGGGCACTTAACATCCGTGCTATGCCATCTCTAGTAGAATGTTAAAGACGTTCTCTGGAAGCTAGTATTCAGTTCAGTTGCATTTTAATGAAAAAATTGTTTATCAGCTGTGTGCACAAGATTGTATTCAAAGGGAAAGGCTAAAATGGGTGACAGGTCTCCATTAGAGAGTGAAGCAACATAAAAGCCATGATATGGGGACATAAAGAAGTGCTGAGAGCAGGGAGGAGAGGGAGTGATGGTTCATATCAATCATAGAGACCTGAAAAACCTCCCAAGAGCCACCTCTCAAGGGTATTACTGCCCAAGAAGAGAGACTGAAGAAGGTTGAGACCCTTGGTAACTACCCGTGTGTCCCCAAAGGGAGGAAGAAGGGGACCCAGCCAGGGAGATTGAGAGGAGAAGTCAGAGGAGAAGGAGGAGAACTTGCTGATTGCAGTAAGGTACCTGCATGCACACTGGGCAGAGGGTCTCAACTTGGTGTCCAAAGACCAGCATTCAGGTCCCAGCTTTGCCAGGTACCAGTGTGTGATCTGGAACAAGCCATCTAATATTTGTGAATGTCAGTCTGCTCATGTGTAAAGTGGAATTACAGAAGTTGAATTACAAAAGTCAAGAAAAGAGCCACCAAGCTGAAAAGCGTGTTCAGCTCTTCCAAATTTGGTACCATATACAAAAATTTCAAGCGTAAGGGTGGCAGTGGTCCTTGATGTCCAAGCGTTTCTTTAGTGGAAGGGGAGAAATGGAGGCCAGATTGTCACAGGTTGAAGAGTGACCAGGAGTGGAGGGAATCAAGTCAGTGATATGGATTGGCGCTTTCAAGCTATTTGGCACTTTGAGAGGAAAACAGGTCATTGGAAAGTTGTTTTTTTCCCTCAATGATGAGTGGATCATTGCAAATCCAACCTGATACTTGGAGTGATATAAATTTATCTCTCTCAGGATTTTTTTAAGAACAGTTTTATTGAGATAAAATTCACTTACTATAAAATACACCCTTTTAAAGTGTACTTACAAGAATCTTGAAGAACATTTTGTCCAACCTTCTTGGTAGCAACCTTCTACCATTTTCTCTGCCCTATGTCCCTTGTCTCTTAACTTTGAAGAATCTCTCTCCTAAGTCGTGGTTCTGATAGCAGTGACAAACTTATGGAACCCACTCTCTACCGCTACCACAGGGGTGGGCGACCACAAGACTTTGGGATGGCCAGTGAGAATATCCCACATATTTGGCCACAGTGGTTGACCCCTGATGAGCAAATAACCCCAGTCAATCCAGCCAGGATTTTATTTGCAGGCATAGGAAGAAAGAAGAGGCACTCTTTCCTTTGCGGTTAACTGAAGTGGTGAGGCAGGAGTTCACTTGGGAGAACTCACTCACCCTCCCACTGCCACTCATGTTTTCTATGGAGAAAGTTCACCTACAGTAGAAAAGACAGATCAATACCAAAAAAGGAGCAGAGCCTTGTAGTTAAATAACACATCAGCTCAAAAAATAATATCACCCGTAAGTACTGTGCTCCTTTTAAAACAATTCGCTATGTGAGACCAGTCAACAGTTACCTTAAAACAAAGATGAGAATGTAAGGGGGCAGGGAAACTAGATTTATGGAAATGGAACAACAACCAGAACGGGCATAACGGATGTTCACACATTGTGAGGAATGCATCCGATGCCACTGAACAGCTTATGTAGAAGTTGTTGAATGGGAGCTTAAACTGCTGTGTAAACATTCACCGAAAACAATAAAATATTATTAAAAAAAAGAAGAGCAGAGCCATGTGAGAGGGAAACACACACAGAGGCATACACAGCACTCACAGAGACACTGATCTCTCTGATGCCTTCTGTTTCCAGACCGTAAGGCAGCAAACTACAGCCTTCAGACCAAATCCAGCGCTCTGCCTATTTTGTATGGCACAAAAGCTAAGTATGGTTTTTACACTTTTATATGCTTGAAAGAAAAAGCAAAAGATGAATATTATTTTGTGACACATGATAATTATATGAAATGCAAATGTTATATCCATAAAGTTTTATTAGAACACAGCTATGCTCGTTCGTTTATATATTGTCTATGGCAGCGTCAAGTAGTTGTGACAGAAAGCGTTATGGCAGAAAATATTCACTGTCTGGTCCTTTACCTAAAAAGCCCACTTATGTCTGCTCTAGATTAAGGCCAGTTCAGCCCTGAACTGTTTGTTATGTGAGCAAAAAAAATTCCCTTTTTTTTTTTTTTGGCTTAAGCTAGTAGGATCTGGATCTCTGTCGCTTCCCACGAAGTGTAAGAATACCCTCTTGGTTTTATTTATTTTATTTTTTAATCATATTTTACTGCATTTAAGGTGAAAGCTTACACAGCAGATTAGAATCCTATTTAACAATTTTTACACAAATTACTCAGTGATATTGGTTACATTTTCACAGTGTGTCATCATTCTCATTGGTTCAATTGTACCATTTCCTAGTTTCCCTGCCCCTTTACCTTCTCATCTTTGCTTTAGAGTAATTTATGACAATTTGGTCTCCTATACGTGATTTTTTAAAGGAGCCCATTACTCACAGGTGATATTCTTTATTTTATGAGCCAGCCTCTTATTTAGCTAAAAGGTGACCTCAAGGGATTATTGCAGTTTAAGGTTTAAAGTGTATCTCAGGACAATAGTCTCCGGGAGTCCTCTAGTCTCAACCAGTCCGGTTAAGTCTGGACTTTAAGAATGTGAGTTCTGTTCTACGTTTTTCTCCCTTTCTGTGAGATTAATCTGTTGTGGCCGTGTTCTGAATGGTAGGTAGTGGTAGCCAAGCACCATCTAGTTCTTTTGGTCTCAGGATAAACTGTTAGTCCTGTAGACTAGTTTCTTCCCTGAGTCTTGGGTTTCCTTCTTTCTCTTTTTCTCTGGTCAAGTAGAGACCAATAGTTATATCTTTGATGGCCACTCACAAGCTTTTAAGATCCCAGACACTACTCACCTCACTAGGATGTAGACCATACACTTTGTGAACTTTATTATGCTAGTTAACTGAATTGTCCCATGAGACTATGGTCCTAAGCCTTCAAACCCAGAAAACCTATCTCACAAGGTGTTTGGTTATGTCCAAGAAGTATTCGTAACTGTGTCCTCTATGTTGTGTATTATGTATATCGATATACATGCATGCACATACATACACAGGTATGTGCACATATGCCTATAGACACTTCTGTCTGTGCATGCATATGCACCCACATGTTCACACTTGTGTACTTATATGCCTGTGTACATACTTGTATAACCACACACGTATTTTTGGTTGTTGTTGTAAAATTTTATTTGCCATCTCTTTTACTGAAAACATTCTTTTCTCTTGTTCCTCTTGATATTAAAGAGGGAATAAGCACCTGGCCTGGTTACATGGTGACAGAACTGGACCAGGACCCTGGCCCCCCATCTCAGCTCACTACCACTCAGTCTGTCTTTGTTACCACCAGCTTGACATTCTTAATCGTTTTTGAACAAGGAGTTTTGCGATTTCATTTTACACTGACCCCTGTAAAGTCAGTCCTGTGTCACCTACACAGCTTTCCCAACCCTACAGACCTTAACCTTTTCTAATCACACTCTACTTCTACATTATAATTTTCAGCCACCCTAGCACTTTAATATTAGAGAAATGGATATTACAGTGGTCTTCATGTTTTAATTTCAACATAATTTATGTGTAGCCGAAAGCATACATTTTTCCACCCTATAAGAAAGCATTTTCTCCAAGGTTCAAGTAAAGTAGCTACAATTGTATATTTATGTGATTTAATAGTTCTCATCAGCGTAATTTTTTGTCTCTGTTTTTGTATATCACTTGTGCTCTGGGAGTGGTGTGACACAGGGAACGAACACAAGAGTTCTGCAAGTTCATAAATTGTGAACTGATGTCAAAAATTGTGCTGTCTCCACTACTACTAAAGTATTTCAGAGCATAGAAAAGGATGGAATACTCCCAAACTCATTCTGTGAAGCCAGCATATCCCTGATACCAAAACCAGGTAAAGACACCGCAAAAAAAAGAAAATTACAGACCTATATCCCTCGTGAACGTAGATGCAAAAATCCTCAACAAAATTCTAGCCAATAGAATTCAACAACATATCAAAAAAATAATTCACCATGACCAAGTGGGATTCATACCAGGTATGCAGGGATGGTTCAACATTAGAAAAACAATTAATGTAATCCATCATAGAAATAAAAGATAAGGATCACATGATTTTATCAATTGATGCAGAAAGGGCATTTGACAAAGTTCAACACCCATTCATGATAAAAAACTCTCAGCAAAATAGGAATAGAAGGAAAATTCCTCAACATAATAAAGGTCATTTATACAAAGCCAATAGCCAACATCATCCTACACGGAGTCTGAAAGCATTCCCCTTGAGATCGGGAACCAGACAAGGATGCCCTTTATCACCACTCTTATTCAACATTGTGCTGAAGGTCCTAGCCAGAGCAATTAGGCTAGATACAGAAATAAAGGGCATCCAGGTTGGCAAGGAAGATGTAAAAGTATTTCTATTTGCAGATGACAGGATCTTATACACAGAAAACCCTGAAGAATCCTCAAGAAAACTACTGAAACTAATAGAAGAGTTCAGCATAGAATCAGGATACAAGATAAACATACAAAAATCAGTTGGATTCCTCTACACCAACAAAAAGAACGTCAAAGAGGAAATCACCAAATCAATGCCATTTACAGTAGCCCCCAAGAAGATAAAATACTTAGGAATAAACCTTACCAGAGATGTAAAAGACTTATACAAAGAAAACTACAGTACACTTCTGCAAGAAACCGAAAGAGACCCACATAAGTGGAAAAACATACCTTGCTCATGGATAGAAAGACTTAACATTGTAAAAATGTCTCTTCTACCAGAAGTGATCTATAGATTCAATGCAATTCTGACACAAATTCCAATGACATTTTTTAATGAGATGGAGAAAAAGATCACCAACTTCATATGGAAGGGAAAGAGGCTCCAGATAAGTAAAGCATTACTGAAAAAGAAGAACAAAGTGGAAGGCCTTACTTTACCTGATTTTAGAATCTATTATACTGCCACAGTAGTCAAAACACCCTGGTACTGGTACAACAACAGATACATACACCAGTGGAACAGAATTGAGAATCCAGACAGAAATCCATCCGCATATGAGCAGTTGATATTTGACAAAGGCCCCAAAACAGTTAAATGGCGAAAAGACAGTCTTTTTAATAAATGGTGCTGGCATAACTGGATATCCATCTGCAAAAAAATGAAACAAGACCCATACCTCACACCATGCACAAAAATGAACCCAAAATGGATCACAGACCTAAATATAAAATCTAAAACGATAAAGATCATGGAAGAAAAAATAGGGATAATGTTAGGAGCCCTAATACATGGCATAAACAGTGTGGAAAACATTACTAACAATGCAGAAGAGAAACTAGATAACTGGGAGCTCCTAAAAATCAAATACCTATGCTCATCCAAAGACTTCACCAAAAGAATAAAACAGATTACCTACAGACTGGGAAAAAGTTTTTAGCTGTGACATTTCTGATCAGTGCCTGATCTCTAAAATCTACATGATATTGCAAAAACTCAACTACAAAAAAAGACAACCCAATTAAAAAATAGGCAAAAGATATGAACAGACACTTCACTAAAGAAGATACTCAGGTGGCTAACAGATACATGAGGAAATGTTCATGATCATTAGCCATTAGAGAAATGCAAATCAAAACTACAGTGAGATTCCACCTCACTCCAACAAGGCAGGCATTAATCCAAAAAAACACAAAATAATAAATGTTGGAGAGGTCGTGGAGAGACTGGAACACTTCTACACTGCTGGTGGGAATGTCAAATGGTACAACCACTATGGAAATCGATTTGGTGCTTCCTTAAAAAGCTAGAAATAGAATTACCATGCCATCCAGCAATCCCACTCCTTGGAATATATCCTAGAGAAATAAGAACCTTTACACAAACAGATATATGCACACCCATGTTCACTGGAGCACTGTTTACAATAGCAAAAAGATAGAAGCAACCAAGGTGCCCATCAACAGATGAATGGATAAATAAATTATGGTATATTCACACAATGGAATACTATGCATCTATAAAGAACAGCGATGAAGCTGTGAAATGTTTCATAACATGGAGGAATCAAGAAGGCATTATGCTAAGTGAAATTAGTTGCAAAAGGACAAATATTGTATAAGACCAATGTTATAAGAACTTGAGAAATAGTTTAAACAGAGAAGAAAGTATTCTTTGATCGTTACGAGAGGGGAAGGGAGGGAGAGGGGTATTCACTGATTAGATAGTAGATAAGAACTGCTTTAGGTGCAGGGAAAGACAACACACAATACAGGCGAGGTCAGCACAACTGGACTAAACGAAAAGCAAAGAAGTTTCCTGAATAATATGAATGCTTCAAAGGCCAGCATAGCAGGGATGGTGAGGGTTTGGGGACCATGGTTTCAGGGGACATTTAAGTCAATTCGCATAATAAAGTCTATTAAGAATACATTCTGCATCCCACTTTGGAGAGTAGCGTCGGGAGTCTTAAACACTAGCAAGCAGCCATCTAAGATGCATCAGTTGGTTAATGTTATTTTTTGTTATAGCTAACTAACATTTAGAACATGTCTTTTCTAATCAGTTTTCTGCACACACATTAACCTTTGAAAAATGTAATCTCACTGTACACAGTGTTAGGAATTTGCTTATGAGTGTTTCCCCATGTCTTCATTATTCTTTAGCATAGCTGTGTTAACGACCACATGTGTACCATGATTGTCAGTTGTGTGAAACAAGGCTGTAGCAAACATCCTTATAGGTAAATCAGTGTGTACACCTGTGTTTCTTCCCTTAATTTTGTTTTATATTAAAAGTTAAACGATCTTTAATCTCTGTGAATATACAACATCTCATTTCCATAATACTGTTGACAAGCGAGGTTGGATGAAAGCATATACATATAATTTCAAACAGTTGTGTAGCACAATGCCTACATACAGTATTTACTCAACAAATGACTAGTAACAGCTCCAAGAGAGCATAACCTCCCTGACATCAAATTCAAAAGGCATTTTTTTAATCTGCTGTGTATAAACCTGACATAGCCCTTTTTAAATTGTTTTTCTGTTTTGTCATCTCTTAGGAAATGGGTTCCATTAGTTCAGTACCCAGGTGAAAAAAATAGAATATCTTTTTCCCCCTCATCCTAATATTTCAGAATTAGATGAACCCATTCCTGAACAATTCAAAGAAGACATAAAATTTATAAACTTAAAGGGAAAGACTCGTATGCAAAACAGTTCTCAATCTTTAACCAGTCTGTAAAAATAGATCATCAGACTTTTAGAAACAAGGATGCAGTCACAACTTAATAAAAATAAATGGGATTAAGATTGCAGTTTAAGCTAAACATATCTAAAATAATTCATTTTATTACAACTGGTAGGTAATTTTAACTTTTAAAATTAGACCGAATACTGAATAGTAAGGGCTAAATTTCTTCCCTACCTGTATGAGTATCCTGCAAGGGATTTGTATCTTTCAGATTTCCAATAACCAAGCTTCCAATACAGAACATTTTTATTTCGGTGTCAGCAGAGAATGCAGGTTTTTTATGGGTGTCTAAATGATTATCACTTTAGGCACATTGAGGGTTATCCTGGAGAGTGTTATGGCTTAGCACTCAGTCTAGGCAACAGTGAAATTTTTATTACTGAATGAATGAATGAGTCAGTGTTGCCAGGTATTGCCATTAAGATACTATGATGATTAACATCCAGGACAATTTTACTTCTCTTTAGTTGTAATTGCCGTTGATTCCTACTTCTCTTAGCCTCCTCGTCTGTAAAATAGGGATAGTAATAGTGCCTTGTAGGATTATTTTGAAGACTCAGTAAGATAGCATATGAAAGCACCTAGCACCAGGCATGGGACTTGGTAAGCCCTCAACAAATATTAGTTGTTCCCATGGGGATTATCAGCAGCATCATCAGAATCCTGGAATGCAAATGCCACCTACCCCACTCTGTTTTCAAGCAGGTGTGAGCCTTATTTTCTCCTGAGGAGAAAGTTAGTTTTACTTTAGTTGAGTTCCCAATATATTCCCCACCTAAGGGTACCATGTGGAAGAGATTCAGGGAGGGAGAGTTGGGGGCAGGGGGAGGGGGAAGAGAGCCCATTAATTTGGGAAAAGCAAGATGTTCCACAAAACCTTGGTGCAGTGTATGAGGAAAATGGGCTTAGCAATTACAGCTGTTATGAAACTTGTGTTTTATCAAGCCAGAGGCTGGAACTGTACAATAAAACAGCTCTGAAATATCAAAAGACCACTTTGGGTGGCCTGCCAGTGAATTATAGACATGACTTTTGTATTGAGAAGAATGGTCTGGCACTGAATCAGAGGATGTATGTGATTTGAGCAGCAGGATATCAGCTAGTTCGGGCTTAAATAAAAAATCGGAAGTGGCAGATCAGTACACCATAAGCAAGGCCTAAGAGGTTTGTTATGTGCAGTGTAAAGAAGAGTGTATTCTGTAAACATTAAATTCTGGAGGAAAATGGTGGAGATTTTTCTTTATACCATTTCCCTAACCACATCGAAACTTTTCAGGGCCTTAATTGATTTTTAGGGCGGACAACATTGCAACCTGGATGGGAACATTCTTGAAGTTAATTTCAGAGAAAATTCATCATAAAAGCTTATTTTTCCAATTATTGGGGGAGAGTAGAAAAGATGGCAGGTTGGCGAGAGACATGGCAGAACCCGGGGCGGGGGGGTCTCCAATTTCCTAGCACAAAAGGAGAGGGGACTGCAGAAATAGTCCTTTGTTGACAGCCACACCTGCAGAGCCTAATGAGATAGTACGGCATAGCTGTGTCCGTCACACCACTGACGGTTGATAATTAGCTAGTCTTATAAATGTTTTTTTTTTTTTTTAATAAATGTTACGAGTACAAAATGGAAGCCAAAGCATGTGGAAGTTTTAGCCTATAATTGGTCAGAAGGACGTCTGCTGTTTCCAGAACTCAGCTACTTCCTGCTCCCTCTCTTGAAGACAGATTACTGATCCACGTGCAGTTCAAGTTCTAAATTCATTTTAACAGCAACCATGGCCGTTTCTCATCCAAGAGAATGCAACGTGTACAAAACGTACAAGGCGGCAAAATAAGAGTTATGTCTTAGGATGTTTAGGAGCCAAGTCTTGTGTTAACACAGGTAAATTATGAAATAGAAGACGATACCAGCGTTAAAACTGGACACAAACCATCCATCATTTCTCCCTGGAAACTTTCAAAATGATTTTGCCAATGAGCTGTGCCAAGCTAACAAAGCGAAGACTTCTAGGCATTGTGAATGATGTTGCTGTATCTGCAGAAAGCCATCTTCAAGAAATGGGTTGTTATAATATTAACAGATACTAAGTGTTTATGATTGGAGCCTGGTCAGACTGGGGGGGGGGTGGTTAAAAACGGGGGTTCTTTATATTACAATCCTTTATGCTACAGTGTCCTGCACATGGAATGCATTTGGCTGGAGATCTTGTGATTGGCTTCCCAGGCTTTCCAGAGAGAATATCCAAATGACTCCTTGATTAAGGCAAATTATCTCAGCTCCAACCAGTGTAGGTATTTATACATAGCCAGCCCAGAGTCCTCTGTCAGTGTTCGGCAAAACCTGAATTCTCTTTCTAAATTGGACTGATCTTCCTGTCACCAGCTTTGCTGCATTTGATCAGTCCTCAACCGTGCGGTCAGAGATACCTTTCTAAAATATAAATCTGATGTTGTCAGTATCCTATTTTAAAACCCTTCAATGGTGAACTCTGTCCTACTGGATTAATCCTGAAGCCTTATAATAACCATAAAAACAACTACATGACAGGCATTTTGTAAACATTTCATTTAATAGTGTAATGAGTCATATTTTATAAATGATTAAACAAAAACATTTTTTATTTCCCTTTAAAAGTTACATGCCCTGTGGCTTTTCTTCTATTGCATAAACACATTTCAGTTTTTCCTAAGTAGAGCAGATACACACTAGAGCAGTGGTTTTCAAACAGGGACAGTTTGGCCCCCAGGGGACATTGGGTAATGTCTGGAGACATTTTTGGTTGTGACAGCTGCGGGGGGGTGACTGGGATGTAGTGGGAAGAGGCCAGGGACGCTGCTAAACATCCTACAATGCACAGGACAGCCCCCACAACAAATTATTATCCAGCCCAGAATGTCAGTAGTGCCAATGTTGAGGAACCCTGTGCTAGAATAATAAAAATATTGCTCAGCTATGACCACAAAACTTGGATTTGAGCCTCATGCTGCAGGAGTGAACTTCAGAAACTGATGGGTGTTGAGGCTAGATGAACCGCTGAAACCATGCCCTGAGATAATCTTTAAAAACCTTAAATCAAAAATAGCCCCTGAAGTCTTCTTTAAATCAAAATAGTTTTTAGCTTAATTAGTAAAGAATGTCTGCCTTGAGCACTGTGCTCTTTTAAGATCTATCTATATGGGATCAAATTGACAACAGCAGCTCAAAAGATTTGACAGGAAACTTCGGGGGTAGTGAGTTTATGTTAATGAGGGAGGAACACCTTGGAAAAGGAAAGTGAGAATGGTCATACAACATGAGGAATGTAGTCACTGTCACCGAATTGCACATGCAGACATTGTTGAGTTGGTGAATGTTCTGTTGTATATATTCTCAACAACAGTAATAACACAAAAATGAATAAAAAAGAAACTGATGGACAGATGCTCCTGGGAATTGACCTTCACTTTATTCAGGGCCACAGTGAACACTAAGGAAGGAGTTGGGAGTGTGTGTGTGTGTGTACACACACACACACACACGTACATATGGCACACCTGGTGAGCCAGAGTCTCCAGATGAATCAGGCAGGAAAGGAGGTCAGGAGTTTTTTTGTTTAAAAAAAAAAAAAAATTGAAAGGCAAAGGAGCATCTCATGCTGGCCTACTCTTCACTCAGCTCAGGTAATATCATTCACTGCTGTAGGTGCCTATGAAGAGCCTGAAGGACCTGAGAAACCATACCTCTGAGATCATACTCTAATGAATTCTGCCCCAGGTAACGGTGTTTCTATATCCTTGGCTGTTTAAGATTTCTTACATTCTCTAGCTTCACCTCTTGATCAGTTTTCATCCCTTCAGGACAATGACACACCAGTGAAACAAAAATCTTGAAAGCCAGACTTAGTTGAACAAGAAAAAGGAATTCTAAAATCTCTCTTTACATATCAAAAGGAAAACTTCAAGATATGCATGTCCATTTTTACCACAAGCCATAGGAACACAGAAATCAGGAAATGACATTTTCCCTACTGCTCAGACAGGAAGTGGAGGGTGTTTGCATGGTAGGAAGACTTGGGAGGAAAGTGGAGGAAATGAGAAGGAGGCCAGAGGTCAAGCACAAGGGTCTTGGCTTCCCGTCTGGGTCAAGAGTCTGGGTGGGTCTGGGTGAGAGGCAGTAAAAAAGGCCAGGTAGCATGTTTATTGCAGCTCTGTTTACAATAGCAAAAAGCTGGAAGCAACCAAGGTGTCCATCAAAGAATGAATGGTTAAATAAATTGTGGTATATTCACACAATGGAATACTATGCATCGATAAAGAACAGTGACGAATCTGTGAAACATTTCATAACATGGAGGAACCTGGAAGGCATTATGCTGAGCGAAATTAGAGGCAAAAGGACAAATACTGTATAAGACCACTATTATAAGATCTTGAGAAATAGTATAAACTGAGCAGAACACATACTTTTGTGGTTACGAGGGGGGGAGGGAGGGAGGGTGGGAGAGGGTTTTTTACTGATTAATTAGTAGATAAGAACTGCTTTAGGTGAAGGGAAGGACAATACTCAATACATGGAAGGTCAGCTCAAATGGACTGGACCAAAAGCAAAGAAGTTTCTGGGATAAACTGAATGCTTCAAAGGTCAGCGGAGCAAGGGCGAGGGTTTGGGGACCATGGCTTAAGAAGACTTCTAAGTCATTTGGCAAAATAATTCTATTATGAAAACATTCTGCATCCCACTTTGAAATGTGGCGTCTGGGGTCTTAAATGCTAACAAGCGGCCATCTAAGATGCATCAATTGGTCTCAACCCACCTGGATCAAACGAGAATGAAGAACACCAAGGTCACACAATAACTAAGAGCCCAAGAGACAGAAAGGGCCACATGAACCAGAGACTTACATCATCCTGAGACCAGAAGAACTAGTTGGTGCCCGGCCACAACCGATGACTGCCCTGACAGGGAGCACAACAGAGAACCCCTGAGGGAGCAGGAGATCAGTGGGATGCAGACCCCAAATTCTCACAAAAAGACCAGACTTAATGGTCTGACTGTGACTAGAGGAATCCCGGCGGCCATGGTCCCCAAACCTGTTGGCCCAGGACAGGAACCATTCCCGAAGACAACTCATCAGACATGGAAGGGACTGGACAGCAGGTAGGAGAGAGATGCTGATGAAGAGTGAGCTGATTATATCAGGTGGACACTTGAGACTGTGTTGGCATCTCCTGTCTGGAGGGGGGATGGGAGGATAGAGAGGGTTAGAAACTGGCAAGATTGTCACGAAAGGAGAGACTGGAAGGGCTGACTCATTACGGGGAGAGCAAGTGGGAGTACAGAGTGAGGTGTATATAAGCTTATATGTGACAGACTGACTTGATTTGTAAACGTTCACTTGAAGCTCAATAAAAGTTAAAAAAAAAAAAAGGCCAGGTAGTATGAGGGAGGAACCGCAGGGATCTGGGACCACCTTTCCATCTGGAGTCCCTGCGTGGTGCAGACGGTTAATGCTTGACTGCTAAATGAAGAGTTGGAGGTTTGAGTCCACCCAGACGTGCCTCGGAAGAAAGCCCTGGTGATTTACTTCTGAGAAAACCAGCCATTGAAAATTCTATGGAGCACAGGCCTACTCTGACACACACGGGTCGCCATGAGTCAAAGTTGACCCAATGACAACTGGACTACTAGTTTTCCCCTTGGAATTGTGGAAGAGGAGTGCTTTCAGGGTGCTCAGACAAATGTGCAACAGCGGAGAACAAGGAAGCATGGGATTTTGTGGCAAAGATGGCGTGGAGGACTTCAGAGGTTGCCATGCTCCCAGTGAGAGAGAGGAAAACACAACTATGGAGCTGACGGCCAGCAGTCCAGTGAGAGGCAGCTCTATAGGAAAGCCTGGGATGACCCAGCGCCGAGCCTGGGCTCATGCAGGAATGTAGCCGAGATTCAGGAGACCTGCAGCAAGAGGGCCCAAGTCAGCATGGAGAGGGAAGAGAACTGACCAAGGCCAGGCACCAGCCGGTGACGATACACGGAACGTGTACGCCCAGGCACCAGTCGGTGACGATACATGGAACGTGTACGCCCAGGCGCCAGCTTAGGAGGAAGCGGAGGGAGGGCAATCCTTCAAGAAAGTAGAACTGGAGATGTGCACACATGTCTGAGCAAGGTTAAGGGAATGGGGACTCAAGAAGCTCAGATTGAGCTATGAGAAATAAACTAATATTTTTGCACATGTAAACTGTAATATTTAAAATGTTGATACTCATTTAAATAAGAAATTCCTATTCAGGGCCATAATTATGAGGAAACCAAAACACAAAGAAGTAAGTTGTCCAAGGTTGCAGAGTTGGGAAGTAGGAGAGTTGTCATTAAACCTAGGTCCGGCTTTAGAGACCTGTGATCTTCCTACTGTGCTTCCCCTTGCAGTGACCTTCCGGGCCCCACCCTGAATTACCTGCCTCATTCACCACTGCAGGCTCCATACTCTGTTTCAGTCACACACGATTATTCCCCAGACATTTCATGCTTTTTCTTCCTTTAGGCTTTGAACAAGTTGTTGCTGCTGCTTTGGTGTACTTCTGGCCACCGTTTTCTCTTCCCCATGTTCATTTTCTCTTCCACCCAACATAATCCCAGTGGGTAGACTGGAACCCTCTTTGTTGGTAGCAGAGGGCAGGAAGTACTGGGGAGCAAGCTGACACAACTTAGCTATTGAAGCTAAGAGAGCACTGCTCTTTCTCCCAGTCTGACTTTTCTTCATGCAGAGAGGCTGCCAGCCTCAGCAGGCAAGGGAGGAATCATGGGGGCACCATGGCTACCTACTCCATGTTCACTGGTTGCAACCAGGTCTTCAGCAGTCACAGCAGGTCTCAAGCTCATTCTGCTTACAGCCCCGCTGTGCCCTGGACATATTTCACCCTTGTTCTTCTGGCACACAACCCTCCCCATTTTCTTCTCAGATGTCCTCCGCAGTGAAACTAGACAGACCACCTGTTACTCCACCCCCAATTCCTGTTTATCTTACTCATTCATGGCTTTTCTCATTATGATGCCATCAGTATAAGATGAGAACGCCTGTAACTAGAACAATCAGAAGTGCCTCAGCCAAATCCTCTGCTTCACTTGGTTTCTCTCCAACTGGCTCATTTCACTCTTGCAGTCACAAGGATATAAACACCTTGCAGCATCTTCCCTCCTGACCCTTAGTGACATCTTCGTATAACTACCGACCAACTCCTGTTGTCCCCAAACCACAGTTAGGTTAGTACAGCACCCTCTGGTAGAACTTCATGTGATAATGGGAATGCACCGCACCTGCGCTGTCCAGTATGGTACCCACTGGCCACATGTGGCTATTGTGCACTTGAAATATGGGTACTGTGACTGTGAAAATGATTTTTTTTTTGTTTAAATGCAAATAACCACATGTAGCTGGTGACTGCCACACTGGAAATGCACAGGATTAGAACATTCTCTAAGTACCGATGACTATTTCCAGGCATACATTACTGCATGATGATATATTTACATACTTGCTAATCGAATACATCTTCCATACTTAATACTTGACCTAAAAATGTTTTCTTACTCCAGTACAGATTCGCCTTCTGTTCAGTAAGCGCTATCAGCCCAAGGCAAAAATTACCTCTCCCACAAAGCTTTCCTTGTCTCCTGTAGAAGCATTCATCACTCCCATTCCAAGCCTCACGTTGCATCGTGTACATTTATGTATCACAGACCTGTCTCACTGTGCTGCTGCTCCCCTGGTAAAGTCAGCTCTCACTGAAGGAGAGCAGGGACTCGTATGATTTACCAACACCTAGAACAAGAGTGGACATAATGGGCCAACAACTATTGAATGAATAAATGAATAAAAAAGTAGCCAAGTGAAAGATTTGAGAAAGCTTACAACTTTTTTTTTTTTAATGAACATGGGAAGGATAAAATCTAGCTGGGGCAGAGATAATAAAAGTATCTGTTTTATGTCTTTTTTTCACATCTTTTCCTGGAAGTCACTGTGAGCTATTTGCAAGATGATGTAGAATCTGAATTGCTAATGAGGCCTCCGTAGAGGCCAGCACTAAGCACAGTGTTTGAATTGTCAGTTATCAGATATTGGTAATAGATGGGAAACAACATGCCTGGTGGAACAGTTCTTACCACAGTTGTCATCTGCTACACACGCCAACCCAGGACGTGTCCCTGCAGATTTCTAAATCACAGTTAGTGCACTGAAGTGTTGCAGTCACTCCAGGCCCCTCCGATCCCTTCCCCAAACTACCACCTCATTCACCTTTTTAATTGCAAATGGTATTGGGTCAGTCTCTGTTGGCTCCTGAAGTGGAACCCAACCTAACTCTCCAGCCACATCTCAGGCTGCACCCCACCCCCTCCTTCCCTCTTCCAGCCACACTGGCCTTCCCTCAGGCTCTCAGCATCTCCACCAAGTTCCTTCTGGCCTCAGAGCACGCGTGCTTTCAGCTTATGCTCCCTAGAACTCTCTTCCTTCTCTCTCTGCCTAGTTAACGCCAGCTCATCCTTCCACTCTCAGCTCCAGCACCACCCAGACTAGGTCAGACCGCCCTTTTACGAACTCCGTGGACCTCTCCTTCGTAACACTTATCACAAATGGTTTTACATATATTTGTGTTTGAGGCATGTTGGTCTCTACTCCCAAATGCATAGTTTCATGTGGACATGAGCCATGTTTGCTTTTGTTCATCCTGGCACCTGGCACGGTCCCTGACTCAGTGTGGGAACTCAAAAAATGTCTGTTGGATGAGTGAATGAATGATTGTAGACATAATCTCCCTCAAGAGTATAGGCCCAGAAGCTTAATCTGATTAAAAGTCACCACTCGTATGACATAAAGATCACAAGGATTATCCATTACCACGGAGTTGAGTCCAACTCCTCGAGACCCTGTAGGACAAAGTAGAACTGCCCCGTGAGATTGCCAAAGCTATAATATTTACAGATACAGATTGCTACACCTTTCTCCCACAGGAGCTGCTGGTGGGTTCAAACTGCTGTCCTTTCGGTGAACAGCCAGCCGAGTGCTTAACCATTGCGGCAACCAGGGCTCCTCTCATAAGGAATTGGTCCCCTGTCCAGAATAAACACATCAACTATGACTTGACTTCCTTGTAGCAAGAACAGTAATAATCAAGACTCTCAGAGGATGAGGCATTAAGATCACTCAGCAACAAACAATAATGCACGTAGCTCAACTGTATATATGAGACTAAATGGGCACACCAGCCTAGGAGCAAGGACGAGAAGGCAGGAAAGCTGGACGAACAGAAATGGGGAACCCAAGGTTGAGAAGGGGAGAGCATTGACACATCACAGGGTTGGCAACCAATGTCACAAAACAATATGTGTATTAAATGTTTAATGAAAAACTAACGTGCATTGTAAACCTTCATCCAAAGCACAGTGAAGAAAAAGAAAAAGATCACTTCACAGATTCTATCTCATTCACGTTATTACCCATCTAGAGGTCACTCAGTCAGCACAGCATATCCCTATCTGTAGTGACCAGCCAGATGCTTCCAGGGATAATTAGAAAAACTGATGTTGAAATATGCAGAGATTATCGTTGTGAAATTTACTTCAGGGAACAAGGATATGGACCTTTTAGCTTAAATATTTCCTAATATTGTTAAAACAAGCCAAGGGAAATAGAAAGGACCATTTTCACGTTTTGGGTCTAGTTTTGGATATACCATGTACTTTATAAACATTGACTACGTGTTGATATTCACTCGTTTATTCATTTGACAGCTGTTACATGGGTGACTAACGTGTACCTGGCAGTGATGAGGAAACCCTGGTGGTGTAGTCGTTAAGTGCTACAGCTACTAACCAAAGGGTTGGCAGTTCGAATCCGCCAGGCACTCCTTGGAAATTCTATGGGGCAGTTCTACTCTGTCCTATAGGGTCACTATGAGTCAGAATCGACTCGGCACTAGGCTTGGGCAGTGGTGAACAAACACAGATACAATATCAGGGTTCATGAAGCCTATACTCCAGTGGATGGGAACAGCTAATATTTACTGAGTGTCTACCCTTGTGCCAGTTACAAGAGCTTGACATGCGTTATTTAAATCCTCACAAAAGTCGTCTAAGGTAGTGCAGTGGGTACTTTTTGTTTGGGGACTGCCCAGAATCCACTTTCCTTTCTTAACAGTAACTATTTCCCCTGAGAAATTATCCTTCCCACTGGGTACTCTCTAGGGTGGGACTCTTAGACAAAGGCTCTGCCCTCCCAAGCCAGGTGTCAAGATGTGACCCAAGCAAGTCCTCTTTCCCTGGAATCTGAATACTGGGCAGACAGAATGAGAGTGACAGTGGGTGGTGTTCCATTCCATCCTTGGGGCCACATTCAGACCAGACTTTTCTGGCCAGGAGGCCATTTGGGACTTCTTTCTTTCTAACATCTCATGCTTCCTTCAGTTTATAAGCCCCTGATATCCGTTCAGTAAACTGTTTCTGCTCAAGTTAGTCAGTTTCTGTAGCTTACAGCTTAAGAAATTGTCATTTAAGAGATGACAAAACAGGTTGTGAAACATATCCAAGCTCATAAGCTAGAAAATGGTAGAGTTAGGGTTCAAACACATGCAGTCAGATTCTAGAGCCCTCCTTACCCCTGAAAAGGTGATATGTCCACTGGTGCCATGGCTCATAGGGTAAATACCAGCAGGTTCTGTGCTTGGTCAAAACTTTACTAATGTTCTACCATCCATCCATAGTGCCCAGGCCTCCAGCTCTTTATTTAAAGGGCCTCTTACAGCAGAAACATGGGGTTGCCTAGAGGCAGTAGGTTGCTGGAGGTTTGTTAGTAGAACAGGCCAGAGTCTCTAGAGCACCTACAGCTGTTACCTCAAGCTGGATACTTAGTGGCCGATGTACTAGCCACTGGCAATTAGTGGTCCTCCCTGGATAGCAATCGAAGGAACCTTGGAGCTGAGCCAGCTTCCAGTTTGAATGGTGCCCTGGCCTCCTCTCCCCACCCCTAGGCAGAGGTTTATCTAGTTCCGGGGAGTAAAAAAACTCACCCGGCGAGAAAGCATCTGAAATCTTTGGGCCAGCAGCCTCTTTCACTGAGTCTTGATGTCTTTGTTGCATGTCCAAAGTGAATGACTCAAGGCCGGGGGAAGCAAAAGGACCTCAGAGAACAAGTGAGAAAGCACAGGGGAAGGGGTGTCACCAAGCTGGAGTGACGATTCTACATTATGACCATGTCCCAGGGATACACAGTGATCAGTATTCTTTTAAGTTCATGAGAGAGTGAAGTCTGTATAAGTAAGTTGTTGGAGCCCAGTGAAGAAGAATCCAGGAGCGTCTCTTTGACTGTGTTGGTTATGGATTTCTCACACGTACAATAACAAGTTTCTGGCTTCCCTGGCACATATGCTTGAGCAATGTGTTGCTGTATCTCTGACAGTTGGTGACATTTCCTTTGCAGTCAGCAAGATTTGTACAGAGGCAGGGTGTCCAACGAAGAAATTCCTTCCTGAGTCCCTGTATTTGCTGTTAGTCATCATCTGTGCCTTCTTCCAAAAAATACTCACCAAACACCTACTGTGTGCTTGGCCCTAGCAGACACAAAGATGAATCCAGAGCAGTTACTGCTCCATTACGGAGATGATACTTGTACTGAAGCAACTCTGTTACCCAGTAGGTGTCATTAATTAAAGGAGCCCTGGTGGCACAGTGGTGAAGCACTCAGCTGCTAACTGAAAGGTCTGTGATTCAAACCCACCAGCAGCTCCGTGGGAGAAAAGACGTTGTAATCTGCTTCCATGAGGATTACAGCCTTTGAAACCCTGTGGAGCAGTTACACTGTGTCCTGTAGGGTCGCTATGAGTTGGAACCAACTTGGCAGCACACAACAACAATTATTAATTAGAATAATTAAAATATATTTACTGAGAACTTGCATTGTGCCAGGGTTCGCTCTAAATATTTTGCATGTATCATCTCATCTAATCTTCGCATTAGACCTATTAGCATGTTCTTTGTTGTTGTTGTTAGGTGCCGTCAAGTCGGTTCTGACTCATAGTGACCCTATGCACAACAGAACAGAACACTGCCCAGTCCTGCGCCATCCTTACAATCGTTGTTATGCTTGAGCCCATTGTTGCAGCCACTGTGTCAGTCCACCTCATTTTGGGTTTTCCTCTTTTCCACTAACCCTGTACTCTGCCAAGCACAATATCCTACTCCAGATACTGATGCCTCCTGACAACATGTCCAAAGTGTGTAAGACACAGTCTCACCATCCTTGCTTCTAAGGAGCATTCTGGTTGTACTTCTTCTAAGACAGATTTGTTTGTTCTTTTGGCAGTCCATGGTATATTCAATATTTTTCACCAACGCCACAATTCAAAGGCGTCAACTCTTCTTCAGGCTTCCTTATTCATTGTCCAGCTTTCACATGCATATGATACGATTGAAGATATCATGGCTTAGGTCAGGCGCACCTTAGTCTTCAGGGTGACATCTTTGTTCTTCAACACTTTGAAGAGGTCCTTTGCAGCAGATTTACCCAATGCAATGCATCTTTTGGTTTCTTGACTGCTGCTTCCATGGCTGTTGATTGTGGATTACAGTAAAATGAAATCCTCAACGACTTTGATCTTTTCTTTGTTTATCATGATGTTGCTTATTGGTCCAGTTGTGAGGATTTTTGCTTTCTTTATGTTGAGGTACAGTCCATACTGAAGGCTATAGTCTTTGATCTTCATTAATAAGTGCTTCAAGTCCTCTTCACCTTCAGCCCTATTAGTATACCCATTTATAAATGAAGAGCAGAGAGAAGCTATACAGTTTCCCCCCAAGATCACAGTAGCACAATAAGAATGTGGGCTGATGCTCCTGGATTCCAGAAGAGGGATATTAGTCCCACAGAGGAATGCCAGGAAGGTTTGATAGTGGAGACAGCATACGAGCTGTTCAGTTATCCACAGTCTATTAAGCTGGTGTTAACAAAATTTGATCACATTTCTCTTGTGATTCTCACCCTCAAGAATTGTCATTGACGTGCATCCCTTACCTGAGAGTTGCTTGTGAATCTGCAGGTACTGATAACAGAATTAACATGAAGACCTGGGCTTAGACAGATCTCTTTTCAGAGCTTGAAAAAGCTCACTCCATCAGTCTGTTGTGTTTGAGATCTGAGAATTGGGTAAATCAATTTAACCCCGGGGAAAAATTGCCACAGAGCTAGAAGATCTATCAAAGAAACCAATACCTTGATGAATTTACCTATTGACCAGTAAAATGAAATTTTTTTAACTGGATGAGACCTTAGGTATAACGTGACTCATCACTTTGAATTTAAAAATGAAAGAACAGAGGTGTGTAGAGGTGGAAAGACTTGCCCGAGTTCACCCACTGACTTCGTATAAGAGTCAGCACTGGCACCCTTGTCTTTTGATTTCTACTCTGATGTCGTTTTTTAAAAAACAACTTTCTTGAGGTATGCTTGAAATATGCTAAGCTGCACCTGTTTAAAGTATACAATTTTGACCTGTGAAACCATCACCGCAATCAAGATAACAAATATCTCCATCACCCCCTCAAAAAACTTCCTCATGCCTCTTTATCCCTCCATACATCATTCTAGGCAGCCAGTGATCTGCTTCCCGTCACCGTAGGTTAGTTTGCATTTTCTACAATTTCATATAAATGGAAGCATATACCATGTGCTTCTTCTTTTTAATCTGGCTTCCTTCACTTTGTGCATGATTTTGAGATTCATCCATGTTGTGTGTTTATCCATAGTTCATTCCTTTTTACTGCTGAGTAGTATTCCATTGTATGGATCTAACAGAATTTGTTTTGCTGTTCATGTGTTGTTAGATACTTGGTTGTTGCCAGGTTTGAGCTTTTATATATAAAGCCACGATAAACATTTGTGTGCAAGTGTTTGGGTGGACATATGTTTTCATTTCTTTTGGGCAAACATCTAGGAGTAAAACAGTTGGAACATAAATTAAGTATATGTCTAACTGTTCATGAAACTGCCCAGCTGTTTTGTTTCAAAGTGATTGTACCATTTCACATTCCCACCAACAATGTGTTAGAGTTCTAGTTGCTCCACAGCCTCTCCGACATTTGGTACCAATTTTCTTTTCACTATTCTTTTTATTACCTAGCAACGATTTTCATCTCAACTGACTAGTACATTTTTTAGTGCTGCACTGGTAGAAGAATGCATTTCAAGTGTCTGAGGCCTGACATGGTTTTCTTTCCCCCTCACTCTTTTCTTCTCCCTTCTAGTCAGCTCTGATGCAGTATTAAAAAAAAGAAAAAATTGTCATTGAATCGACCTCGACTCATGGCGACTCCATGTGTATCAGAGCAAAACTGTGCTCCACAGGGTTTTCAGTGGCTAATTTTTCAGGAGTAGATTGCTAAGCCTTTCTCCCAAGGAGCCTCTGGGTGGACTTAAACCTCTAACCTTTCAGTTAGCAGCTGAATGCATTAATCATTTACACCACTAATATTTGGTAAAACAGAGTAAAAAGAGTCATTTTCTAAAGAAGACATCAACGTGAAAAAGAGAAAGGTCTGACTTTCTTATGTTGCTGTTGTTTGCTGTCAGGGCAGTTCTAACTCATGATGGCTCCATGTGTACAGAGTAGAAATGCTCCACAGGGTTTTCAAGGCTGTGACCTTTCGGAAGCAGATTGCCAGGCCTGTCTTCCAGGATGCCTTTGGGCGGGTTTCAAGAGCCAAACTTTGGGCCAGTAGTCGAGTGCTTAACCCTGCCACCAGCCAGGGACTCCTGACTTTCTCATAGGTTTTCCCTGTAGGAATACAGTGAACATGAAGGAAGAGAAAAATCCCTCACTTAAAGCACAGTTAGAACCTGCCATTACCACACGTTGGAGTTGGAAGTGGCACTGAGAAGTTCTAAGACCTGATGCCAGGATACTGAAGAGTCCGCTGAAGGGAAAGAAGGAAAGGGAGCCAACTGTAACCTCTTTGCCAGTGGCGACCTTCCATGGGTCATCCCTGTACATAATCCTTAAATGCCTGGTATTAGTTATTTAATTATAATAATCATAATAGCTAGTATTTAATTAGCACATACCCCGTGTCAGGAACTGTGCTAAGAATTTCACATTACCGTCACATTTTAATTCTCAAAACAACCATGTGAGATTGGTATTACTAGTCCCATTGCACACATGAGGGAAGTGAGACTTAGAGATGCTGAGCAACTTGTTCATAATCACCAAACTAGTAACCAGCAGAGCAGAATTTGAACCCAGTTCTGTGTGCTTTCAAAACCCACGCTCTTAGCCACTAAACTTCACTATCTTTTAAATGGCTGAATATGAATGTGGTGCGTGTGAGAGAATAATAAATGAGCATGAAACCCCTTCCAAGCCTCACCCTCAGTGATTCTGTGCTATAATACCCATGATTGATCGCAGGCATTGCATGTCAGTTATTCAAGGAGTTGCTGCAGTCCTTAAATACTCACCAAGACTAGGTCCTTCATGATCCTGGCAAATTCTGGAGGGAAGAGGGAATCCACTCTTAGAACTCTGTTTACTAACTGCACCGACCCTTCTTTCCTGCCCACTCGTTCAAGCTGATGTTTCAGCAGCTGCAGTAATTTTCAGATGCATGTACATGAACTTACCCCTCTCTGCAACGTCCAGTGGTTCTCCACCTTTGGTGTACGTAGGTCTCACCTGGGGAACCTGTTAAAAACAGAAACCACGGGGCCCCTCACTCTGAGATTCTGATCAGTAAGACTGTTGTAGAGCCCAGAATCTGACTTTTCAATAAGGATCCTAGGCAGATGGTTATTACTCTGTAGCTCCCCACCGTCCATTCCCTGGCTTAAAATCAACCCAATTTTATTTTGGGTAATTGCCTCCCCTGGACAGGCTTGGCCTTGGTGGGAAGGAAATCCCAGGCACTTACCTTCATAGAGGCGTCCCTGGGTGGTGCAGACAGTTAAGCACTGGACTACTAACCGAAGGTTGGCGATTCGAACCCACCTAGAAGTACCTTGGAAGAAAGGCTTGACAATCTGCTTTGGAAAGGTAATAGCTGAGAAAACCCTATGGAGTGCAGTTCTGAGACACAGGGAGTCCACATGGTTGGAACCGACTTGATGGCAGTTGGTTTGGTTTGGGTACCTTTATAGAAGCCAAACCCTCTTTCCCATTCACTGGTTCAGCCAAGGAATTGGCCTGTGACCTAATCTTGGCCAGTCACATGCCTTCTCCCAGGACTTGGAATCTTGAGTGAGGGAATGAGTGGAGATGATGCAGCTCAGCCATGGCAGCCTGTTCCCACACGCTTCCTGCTCCTTGGCCGCCCTTAGCTTCCTTGGTACTTCCTACCATCTTCAAATGACTCAGTGCCTCAGGCTCCCCACGATTCTATGAACCCCCATCCTGTCTTTCCAACAAACACTTTTTTGCCCAAATTAGCTGTTCAATTTCTGATGCTTGCAACCAAAGCCATCCTCCAGGATACCTCAGGTAATTCTGATGCAGGAGATCCAAAGGCCAGCCTTTGAGAAACACTGCCCTTCAGTTTCAGTGCTTCCCTGCCTGAAGAGTAATGTCACTTCTACTGACTGTCTCCAGCCATCATTCCTACGTAAGTAAACTTGCCAAATCTTTTCAAAAGCGTGAGAAGACTCTGCTTTTTCGGTGTTTTATCCTTTATTCCTCTTTTGCGTTTGTAGGTGTGGAGCCTTACCGTGCTTCTAGTTAGTCTCTACATATAATATGGATCTTTTTTTTTTTTTTTTTTTTTGCTCTGTTGATGATTAATTTAGAACTTCAAAATAACCATTCCTGGGCTGGCAAACCGAGAATTATCCTCACTAAACCCTCACTAGCTTTTCTTTAATCTGTGTACCTCAGCAGCCTCTACTAGCCTGTAAATAGAAGAGTTGGTAGAACCATGTGGCCACCTGACCAGCCACTAATCAGCTGCCTGGTAGTGTGTTGATGTGGGCCTTGACCTCAGGGAACCAACTGCAACATGAAGATCCACAGGAAAGCGTGGAAGACCAAAAGAGTACCATTACTAGCAACTCCTGACTAAATGATGACATTCCAATAATAACAATAGATGCTAATTGTCCCCCCAACAGAAGTTTTTATGGTAATAAACCTGTGGTTACAGATTTCTGGTTAAAGAGTTAGTCGCTGCAAAGCAAATTATAGCAGAACAGAATGAGGGCTGTGACCCTCTCCTCAGCTAAGGCAGTCTCATGTCCTTTTGTGATACCTAGTGTTGTTAACAAACTGGTTCTAGGTGCTGCAATTAACTTGATTTTCAGGAGAACGGACTTCCAGTGGGAAGTGGACCTCTTAGGCTCTTTACTGCCCAGCATCCATTATTATTTCCCTTTGGTGAGGATCAAACCAGTGCTCCCAGTCAGTTCTGACTCCTGGCAACCCCATGTGTGTCAGAGTAGAACTGTGCTCCGTGGTGTATTTAAAGGCTGATTTTTGGAAGTGGATTGCTAGCCCTTTCTTCTCAGGCACCTCTGGGTGGACTCAAACCTCTAACTTTTTGGTTAGCAGTGGAGCATGTTAGCTGTTTACACCACCCAGATAGCATCCCAGTATACCTCTGGGAGACCTCTATCCCCCATCATTGTTGCCTGTGTAGTTTGGATGGAAATGACACCACCTCCTTGGCTCCAGGGATAGGTGTAGAAGCTAGGCCAGGCCACTCAGGATATTCAGGCTCCCTGCCCACAGTGAGGGAACCAAGATGGACACATGGCCCAAGCGAGGCCAGTGAGACTCAGACGTGGACTTTTGCTGGAGCCATTGGGGAGGAAATGCCTTCTTTCTGCTGGGTGTGTTAAGCTAGTTGGATTCGGGCCATTTTTACCACCATTTCAGGAGAACCCAGTTAGGAATCAAGCCAACTCAGAGGAAAACAGAGTGAAGAGACTGAGGAAGACAGATTCATGATGTCACCACGTGAGCCCTTGAATCCAGCCATGACTGAAGCAGCACTACCCCCTGGGCTTTTCAATTACAGGAGCCAATAAAGTCCTTTTTGTTTTTGCTTAAGTTACTTTTGAATTGGGTTTCTGTCACTTGCAACCACAAAAATCCTGACTAATACTCATTAGGAAGCAAGGATATTTGATGAGGTTGTTAATCCATCCACCTGGAACTTTCTGAACTACTCTTTCTGGTTTAGGGAGGGAGAGTGATACAGGCATCAAGAAAGGATGGGAAGCTTTTATAATTGAATCCTCCTGCTACAAACACTTTCCCAAACATTTCCTAAGCTATGCAGCAAAATCGTTTTTCCTTGCCTTCCTCCCGCACATTGTTTTCAAATTCAGAACATATGCTGAAACACTCCAAATGAACTTGACTTCTGCTCCTTCTCTTTCTGCAGGAAACCATTTCCTTTTGTGTGGACTGCTGGCCTCACCTATCACCTTGATGTCTCTTTTCCAGTATTGATTTCTTTAAGAAGCAAGAACACCTTCCTACCCGGCCAAGGTCATTAGACTTAGCACTGCCATCCAATATCTCAAACAAGTTTTCCATTTGAATGAATCACAGAGAGAAGACTCAGAGAGAAGGCAGGTCAGGGTTGTCTTCTCAAACTCACTCTGGTATGCGCACTCTGCTCCTTAATGAATTCATGTTCCAGTGAGGGACTCTAGTTCTTTAACATCTAATGCTCTTTCTGACGTAATGGGATGGAACTGTTGAGTATCCCAACATGCCTCACCAGTGTGAAGTTATAAAGCCAATTTGCAGTGTATCACCACCCTTGCGTCCTCACAAGGATAGTGACAAGCTTTTGTTGCCAAACCCTGTGATCTCTGTCTTCAAGGACCTAAAAATTAAAATTAGACTGGTTAAAAGAAAGCACACAGGGATTTTCAACGCCACCACATCAGGGTGTAGATAATCAGATTATCTGCTTTAGATATATGAGAAAAAATCAAGTCTAAAATCTTGTGGAGAATGGCTAGCAACAAAGGAAGAGTGTGAGGAAACGTGAAGAAAAAATAGTAAAATCTGGCAAAAATGGATGTGTGAAAACTAAGAGACAAGCTGGAAATCATGCTAGGGCTTCTTTCTTAGTAAGTTAGACATAAAATAGAAAAGAGTCATGCATAAGAGCTGGGACATTAAAAAATGTTACTACTTATTTTTCTGTTACAGAAATAAGACTGGTTCATCATAGAAAGGAAGAGTGCTTGAAATCACACTGCCCAGGGACTGCTGCTGCTGTTGTATTTGCTGCCCGTTCTGCTCTGACCCACGGCAGCCTTACCTATAGGAGATGGGAACATCGCCCAGTCCTGTGCCAGCGTCGTGGGGGACACTGTGTCTGAGTCCGTTGTTGTCGCTGTTGTGTCAGTCCATCTCACCGAGGGTTTCCCTCATTTTGACTGACCCTCTACTTTACCAAGCATGATGCTCTTTTCTAGCAATTGCCTTTCCTGATGATGTGTCCAAAGCAGGGGAGCTGACGTCTTACCATCCTTGTTTTGAATGCTGTACTTCTTTTAAGGCTGATTTGTTCATTCTTCTGACAGTCCACGGTGTATTCAGTATTCTGCACCAACGCCACAATTCAAGTGCTTCAATTCCTCCAACTTTCTTTTCCATTGTCTAGCTTTTGCACGCACATGAGGCGATTGTAAAGACCATGGCTTGAGTCGTCTACACTTTAGTCCTCAGAGTGACATCTCTGCTTTTTTGAACTTTAAAGAAGCCTTTTGCAGCAGATTTGCCCAATGCAATACATCATTTGATTTCTTGACTGCTGCTTCCATAGACATTGATTGTTGATCCAAGTAGAATGAAATCATTGACAGCTTCAATTTCTTCTCCATTTATTATAATGGTGTCTTATCAGTCCAATTGTGAGACTTTTTGTTTTCTTCACATTCAGGCATAATCCATACTGAAGGTTCTAGTCTTTGACCTTTATCAGTTGTCTTCATTTTCAGCAATGTCATTTGCATCTCACAGGTTAGTAACGAGTCTTCCTCCAATTCTGATGCCGCATTCTTCTTCACATAGTACGGCTTCTTGGATTATTTGTTCCGCATATAGACTAAATCAGTGAAGTGAAAAGATACAACCCTGCCACGTACATTGAACAATGCACCACACAGTATCACCTTGTTCTGTTCAAACAACTGCCACTTGATCCATGAACAGGTTCCACATGAGCACAACTAAGTGCTCTGGAATCCCCTTTCTCCATAATACTACAATTTGTTGTGATCCACACACAGCTGAACGCCTTCCCGTTTACACCTTTAAGAGTTTAACACGTTTCTTTTTTTACCTAGATATACACAGTGATTTAGAAAGCTGGAATTATATTGTTCATACTATTTATTACAACCTGTTTTTCAAATTTAATATTTTATGAACATTTTTCCACATAGCTAAAAATTCCAAACATGATTTTTAATGTATTTTTCCAGTTTATTATTCAATATTTCAGTCATAACTAAAAGTATAAAGAATAATACAGTAAACACCCTGTACCTACCACCCAGCTTCAGAACTGAACCATTGTGGACACAGGTGCAGCTTCTGTGTCACCCTCTGGATTCGCCTTCTTCTCCCCTCCACTGGTAACTACTCTTCCGTTAAGTAGGTTTGTTTTTTTTTTTTTTTCCTGGCTGCGTAATGTTCTGTCATAAAAATGTATTATAATCTATTCAACCAATTCCTTATTGCTGGGCATTTTAGACTGTTTCCAGCTTTCCAGTATTGTAAATAACACTGTGATGAACATCATCATTATATTTGCGTTTTATACACATCTGTGATTGTTTCCTTAAGATAGATTACTAGAAGTAAAACTGTTGTTGCCAAGTGGTCGGAACATTTTACTACATATTGCCAATTGCCCTCCAGAAAAGCTCTAACCATGTACACCACCCCCGCCCCACCTCCTTCCAGCGTCATATGGAAGAGCCTCTCATGGACCTTTCGGGAATTATCATAAAGTCTGTTTCTAATCCATGTTTTCAACACACAGCAACGGAATATCTGCTTCTGGATTCAGGCTCTGTGCTACGCACAAAGGATACAGAGACGAGGAAGGCCCTGTCCATCTAGCAGAGAAGGAAAGCCCTGGCATGGGAGATGGGACGTGTGTATGCTGGAGAGACAGTCTAGCAGAGTGGTTTAGAGCAGAGCTTCAGGAGCCAGACGTCCACTGTGGAAAGCTTACTTAATTCTCTGTACCCCAGTTTCCTTATCTGTAAAATAGGGGTATGCAAACTTGCCCAGCATAATCCACGCATCTGAGGCTCAAAAGATGGTGTTGTGCAGTGATGCTCGCTTGGAAAGCAGTGTTCACTCAAACCCATGTGAACAACATCTTAGGGAAAAGCAAGGGATAGGAGAGGGAAGGCAGAGTGGCAAGTAAATAGAAACTAGAAGGGAGGATGGGCAGGGAGGAGAGCAGCCTGTTCTGTGCTTGTGGCACGGAAATACGGCCACCGTCCTAAGTAAGAAGGCCCAAGAAACTGCCCTTGCCTTTTTGCCTGTGTCTGCTGTGTGTCAGTCCCAAAAAGTATTAACAAAATACTTCATGACTGTGATCCTCTCTGCCTGCCTGAGGCCACATCTGAGCAACACCAGAGACTCAGTTACTAAAAGGGTCTTGGATACCGTGGGGAGTTGAAATGTCTTAATGTTACCAAAAAAGAAGGAAACCCCTCTCTCTCATCTTATGTTGGGTATAATCTGTGTATTAGTGTACCTAGCACATACACCATCATGCAGGAAAAAAACATACTTTGGTATATTATATGAGACCATATCTAATACATATAGTATATATTATTATAGCCTAGAAAAAGTTCTACTCTGTCCTATAGGGTCGCTGTGAGTCGGAATTGACTCAACGGCAATGGGTTTGGTTTTTTTTTTTTTTTTTTAGAAAAAGAGTAGCACTGCCCCTTAGGGCTTCCTAGGCTGTAATCTGCGGGAGCAGACTGCTATGTCTTTTCTCCAGCAGAGCCGCTGGTGGGTTGGAACCACTGACATTTTGATTAGCAGCTGAGCACTTAACCATTGGGCCACCAGGGCTCCTATATATGTGTGTGTGCATGTGTGTGTATATCTATGTGTGTACATATACATATGTGTGTATATGCACACGTGTCTTTGTGTATATACACACACAAACATATATACTTACTATAATTCATTCATGCATTTATTTATTAAAAAGTTTTTATTAAAGGTTTTTTATAGGCCAGAGTCCTTGGGTGATGCAGTTAATGTGCTTATCTGCTAACTGAAAGGTTGCGGGTTCGAGTCCATCCACAGACACTTTGCAAGAAAGACCTAGTGGATCTACTTCTGAAAAATCAGCCATTGAAAACCCTACGGAGCACAGTTCTGCTTTGGTACACGTGGGGCCACCACGAGTTGGAGTCGACTTGACCACAACTGGTTTTCCCACATGCCAGGTCCTGTGCTAAATGCTCAGATGTAATGAGGATTTGGGGTCACTGCTCTTGGGGGTTTCCATTCTAGTGCCTGTTCTACCACTGTACACTGGAAGCAGATAACTTGTATTCTAGATTTCACAGATGAAGAGGAATTTTGCCCCAGGATGGAATACGCCTAAAGTCTCACCCGTATTTGATTTAGATGATTCAGAAGGTGATATTTGGACTTGGAGTTGATTTAAGATTTTTGAGATGATGTGAGGG
The DNA here is from genome assembly GCF_024166365.1 of Elephas maximus indicus. Classification (NCBI taxonomy): domain Eukaryota; kingdom Metazoa; phylum Chordata; class Mammalia; order Proboscidea; family Elephantidae; genus Elephas; species Elephas maximus. The sequence continues at coordinate 66,337,064 of NC_064838.1, forward strand.
GATGAATGTGTTTTGAATGTGGTAGGGACATGAATTGGGTCGGGGGAGCAAAGTGTAGAATGTTATGGCTTGAACTGTGTCCCTCAAAAATATATGTTGTAAATCCTAACCTCAATGCCTGTGGTTATAATCCCATGTGGGAATGGGTTGTGTTTGTTATGTTAATGAGGCAGGATTAGTACAGGGTGTACCTTGAGTCAGTCTCTTCTGAGGTGCAAAGAGATTAAACAAGCAAGCAGAGCAAAACAGAGATGAGAGAAGAGAGATGCCAAGCCACATGAAGACGGCCCAGGAGCAGAGGCTCAGAAGAGACAGGGACCTTCCCCCGGAGCCGACAGAGAGAAAAAGCCTTACCCTAGAACCAGTGCCCTGAACTCAGACTTTTAGCCTCCTAAACTGTGGGAAAGTAAACTTCTGTTTGTTAAAACCACCCACTTGTGGTATTTCTGATATAGCACCATTAGATAACTGAAACACCACGGATAGTCCCAAATATTTTTCACTCATCCCCCATTGGTTACATTTAGATCTTTTCTAGTTTTTCCCTATTACAAACAGTGCTGCAGTTAACATTCTTGTATGTACATCTTTGAATACTTGAGTATGTAAGTAAGTATCTTCTACTTGTCTCTGAATCCATGCCATGTCCAGGGCACCAGCCCGTTAGAATGAGTTATCTGGAAGGAGTTCCTGAGAAAGTACTGCTGAGCTCCAAGTACAGAGGACCGTAATGGCTCTCGTATTCACCAACCTAATAATTCTATTTTTAAAGGGCTGTCAGATGGCCTGACATGAGTTATTCCTTATGAATCCTGCTGCTTGTTTGTAGTGATTCATCGCTCTCGGTGTTTACTGAAGGGTTCTCAAGATGGCCTTCACGACTTTCTCCAGTAGGCTGTTAGGAACACTCGACATCCATTCGCCTGGTCACCCTGCCTCGCTGAAAGACCCCTCCTTCCAGAGTCTCTCACCAGGCTCCCAGCACTATTTTTGTTTTAGGTGTTAAGTCAGTTGGATGTAAGATTTCCTTCCTACCTCCACTGTAGCTCCAGATCCTGGGATGTGTGTTTGGTGCGTTTGTAGATTTTTTTCTTTCAGGAATGCTCAACTTCTGTTTATATGTGGCTGTCTCCATCCTGTCTACACAATTTCTTGGTTTCCCCTTTGTTTGCATAATTTCGAGTCTTTAAAGAAAAGGTTGACTTTTAAATTACTTTTGTTAAAGGACTGCAGGCTTGTAAGAGTAACAAATACAAGCTCATCACGTATACTCCATAAAGTGAACTGGGAGATTGTCCTTCTGTGCCCAGCTAGTAATTTCACCCCTCAGAGGCAGCCATCACTCTCAGACATACTGGGGCTCTAGCTGCAGCAATGCTTATCACTGTGACCCTGGACAAGTCACCTAACTTCTCTGAGCCTTAGGGTCAACTTCTGTAAAATGGGAATGATTATTTCAGTTACCTCAGATTGAAACCATAAAGCAGTTAGCACTTAGCATGATTACTGACCATAATAAATAGTGATAGCTGTGTTAGTATTAATTTTATTCACAGCTTTGTGTTGTCCTTCATCTGCACAAATGTAATCATAATTTTTAACATAAATGGTGCCATTCTATACATAAGTTTTTGTAACTTTTTTAGTCACTAAACAATTTATTGGAGCCCTGGTGGTGCACTGGTTAAGAGATTGGCTGCTAACCAAAACGTTAGCAGTTCGAATCCAGTAATTATTCCTTGGAAACCCTATGGGGCAGTTCTGCTCTGTCCTATAGAGTCGCTATGAGTCAGAATCTACCCAATGGCATCGGGAAGCAATTTGTCTAGAACGTGTCTCTTATTTTCCTTAATGATTGTATAGAATTCTAGTGCATAGCTATCCTATTATTTATCATTCCATTCTTGATGGCTATTTAGTTTTTAGGTTTTCGATACTGGAAAGAACATCCTTGAACACACAGGCTTGGGCATTTACTGGAGTATTTTCTTAGAAGGAACTCCCCAAAATGGAATGACTGGGTCAATGGGTACAGGCATTTTTTTATTTTAACAGTTATGGCCCAAGGTAGTCATCTATTCAGCTCCCAGAATATTTTCACCATTCTGCCTTCTAGGGCCTCTTAGGGCTGCACCTGCCGGTACCCTTGTCGGTAGAAAGGCCATGTAACTTGGCTAACAAATTGCAAGTGCAAGGAACATAAGCCATTGCCATTTTATTGCTATTTTTAAACCTTCCCGAGCCATCTTTATCTTCTGCCATAGTGACCAGCAATATTCCAGATAGCTGCTGCCCCATTAGCCTGGAACCTGTAGTGAGGACAATGTAGAACACAAACCCCAGCTGACCTGCCACAAAAACACAGCATGAATGAAAGATAGGCGTTCATTGTTTTAAGCCACTGTAATTTGAAAGTGGTTGATTACTGAAACATAACTTGATCAATGAACTGCCAAATTGCTCTCCAAAAAAGTTTTTACCAATTTATACTCCCACCAAAGTAAGTGAAAGAGCCTGCTTCTCTACATCCTTTTTGCAATTATTCTTAACTTTACAAATTTCTCCTTTCTATTAGTCGTATTAGAAATGAACAGAAAAAAGCTGTGTAATGCCTCAGCCACTTACCAAACCTTTATTAATTTCATGCCCCTCCTTATTAGCATGTCCCATTTTCTCAAAAATATCCCACCATGCTAAAATGCAACTCAGAGAACTCCTCATGCTCTTCAGTCTCCTTTTCTGAACATTGCCTAATTCCTTTTTTGCTGTCCTTATCTTACATTCTCTAGCTTTAATGTGTTGCTGTAAACTTCTCCATGTCTCTCCCCACCATCTTGATTTTCACAAGAGATTTTTCCACCTCATAGAAACATGAGTAGTCACTCTATTTTATATGTGACTATGAGAAGCCCTGGAAACCCTGGTGGCGTAGTGGTTAAGAGCTACAGCTACTAACCAAAAGGCCAGCAGTTCGAACCCACCAGGCAGTCCTTGGAAACCCTATGGGGCAGCTCTCCTCTGTCCTATAGGGTCACTATGAGTCAATCAACTCAACTGCACCAGGGTTGATTTTGGGAAGATATCAAGTGTTCCTTTTGAAAAGTCTCACTAACATCTCCATATCTCTTACCTTTACTAACAATTAGGGGGAAAAATGTAGATGTGTCTCCAAACCCTACCCACTCTTTAAGGCCCAGCTCAAATGCCTCCTACTTCTTGAAGCCATTCCTCATCACTCTCAACTCCAGGTAATTGTTCCCTCCTCTCAATTCTTTTCTATCTTTTCCATGATCCTCACTTTGTTGGATTGCAGTTAGAGAGGTCTGCTTTGAGAACTGATCCTTCGTGTGTCCCTCCTATAATCACACCGATTATTTATATGCGGTAAGTTACTGCATTACAAAGTTGTATCATTGGGTGGCAGCTCTCACTGGGAGAGAGGGAAGGCCTGTGATCAGAGCACAAGCGTGAAGACAGAGCCTTCCTACAGGGTATTTGAAAAAAGCCTATAAGCCTCAAAATCTGAATGCTCAGATTCTCAAACCCCAAATGCATTTTTAAATTGTTTTATTGTGGCATATGTATATTTATATAATTTAAACATACGTTTATATTTACCACAATGAATACATATACACGTTTGTATTTATATATATAACAAAACATTTGCCAAGTCAACATTGTCACATGCACAGTTCAGTGACGTGGGTTATGTTCATCAAGTTGTGCAACGATGGCCACCATTTGTTTCCATACTATTGCACCACCATTAACGGAAACTCAGTGACCCCTAAGCAACAACTCCCTCTTTCCTCCTGCCCCAACCCCTCTACAGGACAGAGTAGAACTGCCCCATAGAGTTTCCAAGGAGCGCCTGGTGGAGTCAAACTGCCGACTTTTTGGTTAGCAGATGTAGCACTTAACCACTACACCACCAGGGTTTCCCTGACTCAGGCCAGTTTGGTCAAATACATCTACTGGGTTCTTTTGACAAAACGTAAATTCTAAGAGGGCACATAGTAGTTGTTCAGTAAGTATTTCTTTCATAAATAGTTAGAGGTAGATTGTAAACTATCACCCTCAAACCTTGCTGCAATAAAGGCAAGTCTTGTGCCAAATTCCATCACACAAACAAACCTTTACTGGATAAGATCTTATCAGCAAGTAGGCATAAAAACAGGCACAAAACCTGCAAGCTCAGTGAAGTTCCATCCCTCTGTCTTTCCGTTTGCTCCAACAATTCCTGGCATGACACGTTATCTCGAGGCAGACAACATTCTTGAGGCAGGATTCAGTTTGCTTCATAACCAGCATCAGGCAACCAGAAACATGTAATCTTGTAGATGGATATAGGACCATGTTAGAATCAAGCCTTGTCACCATTCTGAAAATTTAAGGGTAAAAGGCTTACTAGAGTTTTATGTCCTATTCATGTAAGAATGGAAAGTGTCTCTAAAATATTTTAGCTTTTTTTTTTTATGTATCTTGAAAAAAAAATTTTTTTTTTCTTTATGTATCTTGAGCACCAGTCATTTACCAATGAAAATCTGCTTCAGATATTTGTTATGCTAATTAACAAACCTTTGGGATTGATCAAGGATAAATGTAGTGGAAGCACAGTGGTAAATTCTTCTAGAGTATGGCCTCATGAATAAATGCAAGCTGATCATCTCCGGAGCAGCAGAGACTGACTGCCCCAGCATGTAGCTTAAAACTAATCAGCCTCGTACTCAGACCCTACTGTCTGTGGGGCCCTGGGGATGCAGTGGTTAAGAGCTCAGACTGCTGGCTAACAGGCTGGTGGTTTGAATCCACTAAGCACTCTTTGGAAACCCTATGGGGCAGTTCTACCCTGTCCTTTAGGGTTGCTATGAGTCGGAATCAACTCGAGGGCAGCGGGTTTGGTTTTGGGTTTGGTTATGTCTGTTGCTGTGATTTAAAGTCAATTACAGGCATCAAAACTCAAGGAGTTGTGGATACAAGATTACGTTGTTGTTTTTGTTAGTTGCCATGGAGTCAGCTCTGACACATGGCAACTCCACGTATGCAGAGCAGAACTGCTCCATAGGATTTTCGAAGCTGTGACATTTCAGAAGCAGATTGCCAATACTGTCTTCCGAGGCACCCCTGGGTGCGTTTGAGCTATCAGCGTTTCACCTACTACTCAGGGACTATAAAAATTGGTGTATTTAACTCAGCTCCTAAGACTCGGGGTGGTAGTGAACCATAGGTTCAGTAGTCACCTCTCTGTGTATCTCCGGTCACATTAATTTTGCGACACTGTAATGAAGAGGAGAATTTGATTCACCTGGAAGACTTTTCTCCTGGTATATTGCCTGTGTACAGTAGGATGAGCCTCAGTTCTCTAAATTTGTCAGGGAGACTACCCCATACATGCCACACACACGCCTCTCATCACAAGTGTTGCAAGACTTCTACCACACAAATCTAAGATTGACGATAAAAAGCAGTGGATGCTTTATTCCTTCTTTATTGCCTTTAAGAAGGATATAAAGAAGGTGCAACCTTCTCCTCGACCTTCATTAAGCTGTTCCCTCTCACCCCCTTCTGCACCTCACTCCTCCAGTACAGGTACGGAGCTGACACAGACCCAGAGTTGAAGGAGGTGGCCCTGGACAATCCTTATTCTCCTCCCTCATCCGCTTCCTCACCTCTCCTCTCACTGAAGGACACAATTTTGTGGCCTTGCCATTTTGTGCATCATCAAGGAATCCTTACCGTCATTCCTCCACCAAGATGAGTGTCCACATTTTAAGGTACAAATGATTACACTTGGCCTTTAATTATTCTTTCAGTGTTTTTTAAAAGTGCTTAGGTCAGTGTTAAACCAAAAACCACACTGCTGTCATGTCTATTCTGACTCATAGCCACCCTATGGATAAAAACTGTTGAATGGTAAGGCTCTGAGTATGTATCTAGGTGTTTTGCTGTAATTCTTATGAAATAATTTCCCATTATATGTCTTTGCACTGTAAGTTGTATTTTCCTGGGATATAGCCTTGGCATGTGATACACACCTCCGTGTTTGCAGGGGTGTCTTGTCTCCTGCTTAGAGCACTCCAAGGTGAGATTCCACACCTCCTTCATCTTTGTATGACCAGGATCTAACTCAGTGCGGTGGACCATAATAGGCCTTCAATATATGTACATTTCTTCAGTAGGCAGATTGGTACTTAGGCGATTGGAGCAGTAGGTAGCTATCTGTGCTTATATATGCTGGCTAAAAATAGACTTACCTTCGTTCTGAAATTATTTTAACATCTGAGTGTATTTAGCTGTATCCTAAATGCAAATAAAAGAGATTAGGGTGTAGCTTTTTTTCCCCCCAGCACTAATTCTACAACGTTTTTTACAGAAGGATGGTGGGCATTATGCCAGTCCTACAGAACTTTTGCATAAAATTAAGTTAGTGGTTGCCAGTTTTAAAAGACCTGAATCGTGGGGACAATTGGTAACTAAACAATTTTAGAAGTAGAAGAAACCTTGGAAATTATTTAATAATACAGGTTTACATTTACGGTGTTCTTACTGCGTGCAAGGCTTACAAGTATGACCTCATTTAATCTTTTTGTCCTTTTGGCTCAGGCTCCCAGTATGGCTTGGCGTGGCATGGCATTGATCCTGTCTTTATAGAAAATGTTGATATTTTGTTGATTGTGAACAATTTCGATTTTTTAATATCGTTATTAAAATTTTATTTATCTTGATCCTTGAGTTTTTGGCATCCCCTGAAATTTTCTGTCCTAGTCCTGGTAACAGCTTCAGAAAGGCTGGAACTGTTATTTCTCTCCAAGGTTCAAAGCGGTTGCCCTTGTGAAGGCTCACAGTTGCCAGTAATGGTGGAACCAAGACTGGAATCCATGTGGCCTGATTTATCACTCTTGGCTTAGGCCCCTGATGTCTCAGATAAGGAAACCAAGGAAACAGGTCATGTAGACGCTGAGAGCCACTCAGCCACTCTGCAGTAGAACAGACTAGAATACAGGATTCCTCATCTATCCAAAACACAGCACCATGAGCCCTTCATTGTAGATACATCAGACTTATTCTCCAGGTTGCACCAGACTGCAGAATTCATTCTTTCAATGAATTTATTACTTTATTAAGCACCTCCTAGGTGCCACACTCTATTACATGGTATAATCATGGCTGACTTCCTTGGCAGAGAAGCTGGAAAAGGGAAGTCCTAGAAGTCGTTCATTTATTCACTCATCAAACATCTGGGATACACAGCAGAATAAGATTCTAAGAAGGTCACTGACAAGAAAAGGAAACAGAGACACAATTTAAAAATTGAAATACAGTATGATAAGCTCAACCGTAGAAGGGCACACAAGTTACAAAGCCTCTGTTCTGGAGTCGGAATCCCATATAGCCTTAGTTTAGCTAGCACCTTCCGGGCTTAAAATATAGTGTTATGCAAAATGATAAATGTTGGAGAGGCTGTGGAGAGATTGGAACACTTCTACACTGCTGGTGAGAATGTGAAATGGTACAACCACTTTGGAAATCGATTTGGTGCTTCCTTAAAAAGCTAGAAATAGAACTACCATACGATCCAGCAATCTCACTCCTTGGAATATATCCTAGAGAAATAAGAGCCTTTACACGGACAGATATATGCACACCCATGTTTATTGCAGCACTGTTTACAATAGCAAAAAGATGGAAGCAACCAAGGTGCCCATCAACGGATGAATGGATAAATAAATTATGGTATATTCACACAATGGAATACTACACATCAATAAAGAACAGTGAGGAATCCGTGAAACATTTCATAACATGGAGGAACCTGGAAGGCAGTATGCTGAGTGAAATGAGTCAGTTGCAAAAGGACAAATATTGTGTAAGACCACTATTATAAGAACTTGAGAAATAGTTTAAACTGAGAAGAAAACATTCTTTTGTGGTTACGAGAAGGGGGAGGGAGGAAGGGTGGGAGAGGGGTATTCGCTAATTAGATAGTAGATAAGAACTACTTTAGGTGAAAGGAAAGACAGCACACAATACCGGGGAGGTCAGCACAATTGGACTAAACCAAAAGCAAAGAAGTTTCCTGAATAAACTGAATGCTTCGAAAGCCAGCGTAGCAGGGGCAGGTGTCTGGGGACCATGGTTTCAGGGGATATCTAAGTCAATTCGCATAATAAAATCTGTTAAGAAAACATTCTGCATCCCACTTTGAAGAGTGGCGTCTGGGGTCTTAAACACTAGCAAGCAGCCATCTAAGATGCATCAACTGGTCTCAACCACCACCTGGATCAAAGGAGAATGAAGAACACCAAGGACACAAGGTGATTACGAGCCCAAGAGACAGAAAGGACCACATGAACCAGAGGCTACATCATCCTGAAACTGGAAGAACTAGATAGTACCCGGCTACAACTGATGACTGCCCTGACAGGGAACACAACAGAGAAACCCTGAGGGAGCAGGAGAACAGTGGGATGCAGACCCCAAATTCTAATAAGACCAGACTTAATGGTCTGACTGAGACTGGAAGGACCCCAGTGGTCATGGCCCCCAGACACTCTTTTGGCCCAGGACAGGAACCATTCCCGAAGCCAACTCTTCAGACATGGATTGGACTGGACAATGGGTTGGAAAGGGATGCTGGTGAGGAGTGAGCTTCTTGGATCAGGTAGACACTAGAGACTATGTTGGGATCTCCTGCCTGGAGGGGAGATGAGAGGGTGGAGGGGGTTAGAAGCTGGCAAAAAGGACACAAAAAGAGAGTGGAGGGAGAGAGAGCAGGCTGTCTCATTACGGGGAGAGTAATTGGGAGTGTGTAGCAAGGTATATACGGGTTTTCGTGTGAGAGACTGACTTGATTTGTAAACTTTCACTTAAAGCACAATAAAAATTATTTAAAAAAATATATATATAGTGTTATGTAAGTTAATGGGAATGGAACAACTAGAAAGGAAATAATGAGAATGTTGACACAATGTGAAGTAACCAACGTCACTAAACATTATGTGTAGAAATTGTTGAATGGGAATCTGTTTTTCTGTGAACACTTTCACCAAAAATACAATAATATATATATACATATATTCACGTACATATATATATGTACAGATAGATAGTTATGTGTTGGTAGAAGAGTCAGAGAAATACAAAGTAAGGTTCCTGTCTTTTGGGAGTTTATATTCAACTTAAAGAAAAAGGTCATATACACATGATATTTCTGGTGTTAACCTGACCTAATTAGGTAGGCAACACTTTTAAGGATTACCATAACTTACAGAACTTTCCTGCCATGTAATCATTCATTCATTCACTCATTGAAAATGTACTATATACCTACTGTGTGTATCTTGGGTAACAGGACAGAGCATGGTCAAGGAAGGCTTCTCCAAGCCATTTACTAGAATCCAAATCTCCAAGGTACGTGAGCTGAGATCCAAATAATGAGAAGGATCCATCAAGTAGCAATACCTGCAAGGGAGAAGAAACAGCATATGTGAAGACCAAGATTAGTAATGACCTTGGATGTGCCGATGAGAATGGAAGGATGGTTCAAGATTAGAATGGAAGAGGGGTGGAGCAAGATGGCAAAGTGAGTGGATGATCCCATCTACTCTCCCAACAGCTAACACACTGAACAAAGAATAAAAACAAGCACAGGCTGAGATCTTGGAACTCCAGACAGCAAATGAGGAATTGGAGAATCAGGTTGAGTCCAGAAGCAGGGGAGAAAAGGACCAGGCTACGCACAGAAACTGAGAGATCCTACCCACTAAGGTTGGGAGCTGGAGCTCATAACAGCCATTTTTTACCAGGGGTGGGTAACACCCCAGGCAGGCAACATAGAAAGGGAGCTTATCTGAGGAAGCTCTAGCTGGATCTTTTTAAGGCGGCGCAAATTGGCCATGGGAATTCATGGGCTACGCAACTGGGAGGGGCCAAGAGAAGACCTTGATACTGCCTAAGAGATGAACCTTGCTGAGACACAAAACTAATAGGCACCAGGACTGGAGAGAGCTACAAGGTCAAAGGGCAAGGGGAATGGCCCAGACTGATAGGCAAGAGGCAACACGCAGCAGGACACCCTGGGTAATGGGTGTCCCAGTGGGGGGCACTAGTGAGGGAAAGGCTAAAAGAAAACCCTGTCTCCCCAGTAAAGTCAATCCTCACGCAACAGCGGAGGAGTCTGGTGAAACTCAACACCCACCCCCGCCCCCGCCCATGCATGCATATTGAATCTCAGAGACCAAACATATAAATCTCTGGAATTTTCCCACAATAAACAGAATTTAAAAAAATTAAAGACAACAGAATGCTCAAGTTCAACAAGAAGTACAAAAAAAAATACACAAGCACAGGAGGAGAAAGAACCCTCTAAAGCAAAACATTAAGAAGAGTAACTGTCTCCTATGGAGGCCAGAATAATGCAAAGAATTGATAATTTTCAGACTTTTTTTTTTCAGTGCTAAATATGTTCAAAGAAAGCAAAAAAAAAAAAAAAAAACACAGAAAACAAACTAACAGTGTTCAGGAAGCAAATGGAGGAACGAAATGAGAGATTCAACAAGGAATTTGAAAACAAACAAAAAAAAACTACCGAAACTGAAAACACATCTGAATTAGAACAAGCAAGAGAAACACTCAACATTAGAGTTGAATAAGCGGAAGATAGAATATCTGAATTAGAAGACAAAATATCTGAACGTATCAAGTCTCAAGAGAAAGAACACAGAAAAGCAAACAAACACGAAAAGAAATGTGGGATTCAATTAAGAAATCTACCTTTAGAAGTATTAGAATTCCAGAGCACCAGGACAATGATGAAGGCATAAAAACAATTTTCCAAGAGATAATAAGCGAGGGTTTCCCAGACCTGAGCAGAGAACGAAGCCTGCAAATACAGGAAGCTTCATGAACCCATCAGAAGAGACACAAAAACATCAACTCTGTGACATAGCCTAATAAAATTCTTGAAAACCAAAGACAGAGAGCATTTTGAAAGCAGCGAGAGAAGAATGCAATTTAACGTACCAAGAGTCTTTCATGAAATTCCTCAGCATAATAAAGGGCATCTATACAAAGCCAACAGCCAACATCACTCCAAACGGAGAGAGCCTGAAAGCATTTCCCTTGAGAACGGGAACCAGACAAGGATGCCCTTTATCACCGCTCTTATTCAACATTGTGCTAGAGGTCCTAACCAGAGCAATTAGGCTAGACAAAGAAATAAAGGGCATCCGGACTGGCAAGGAGGAAGTAAAATTATCTCTATTTGCAGGTGACATGATCTTATACACAGAAAACCCTAAGGAATCCTCCAGAAAACTACTGAAACTAATAGAAGAGTTTGGCAGAGTCTCAGGTTTTCAGGTTATAAGATAAACATAAAAACATCACTTGAATTCCTCTACATTAACAAAAAGAACATTGAAGAGGAAATCACCAAATCAATACCACTCACAGCAGCCCCAAACAAGATAAAATACTTAGGAATAAATCCTACCAAAGATGTAAAAGGCCTATACAAAGAAAACTACAAAGTACTAGTGCAAGAAACTAAAAAGGACCTACATAAGTGGAAAAACATACCTTGCTCATGGATAGGAAGACTTAACATAGCAAAAATGTCTATTCTACCAAAAGCCATCTATACATACAATGCTCTTCCGGTCCGAATTCCAATGACATTTTTTAATGTGATGGAGAAACAAATCACCAACTTCATATGGAAGGGAAAGAAGCCCTGGATAAGTAAATCATTACTGAAAAAGAAGAAGAAAGTGGGAGGCCTCACTCTACCTGATTTTAGAACCTATTATACAGCTACAGTAGTCAAAACAGCCTGGTACAGGTACAACAACAGGCACATAGACCAATGGAACAGAATTGAGAACCCAGATATAAATCCATCCACATACGAGCAGCTGATATTTGACAAAGGACCAGTGTCAGCTAATTGGGGAAAAGATAGTCTTTTTAACAAATGGTCCTGGCATAACTGGATATCCATTTGCAAAAAAATGAAACAGGACCCATACCTCACACCATGCACAAAAACTAACTCCAAGTGGATCAAAGACCTAAACATAAAGACTAAAAAGATAAAGATCATGGAAGAAAAAATTGGGACAACTCTAGGAGCCCTAATACGAGGCATAAACAGAATACAAATCATTACCAAAAATGACGAACAGAAACCCGATAACTGGGAGCTCCTAAAAATCAAACACCTATGCTCATCTAAAGACTTCACCAAAAGAGTAAAAAGACCACCTACAGACTGGGAAAGAATTTTCAGCTATGACATCTCCGACCAGCGCCTGATCTCTAAAATCTACATGATTCTGTCAAAACTCAACCACAAAAACACAAACGACCCAATCAAGAAGTGGGCAAAGGATATGAACACACACTTCACTAAAGAAGATATTCAGGCAGCTAACAGATACATGAGAAAATGCTCTTGATCATTAGCCATTAGAGAAATGTAAATTAAAACTACGATGAGATTCCATCTCACTCCAACAAGGCTGGCATTAATCCAAAAAACATAAAAGAATAAATGTTGGAGAGGCTGTGGAGAGATTGGAACTCTTATACACTGCTGGTGGGAATTTCAAATGGTATAACCACTTTGGAAATCTATCCGGCATTTTCTTAAAAAGTTAGAAATAGAACTACCATACAACCCAGAAATCCCACCCCTTGGAATATACCCTACAGAAATAAGAGCCTTTACACGAACAGATATATGCACACCCATGTTTATTGCAGCTCTGTTTACAATAGCAAAAAGCTGGAAGCAACCAAAGCGTCCATCAACGGATGAATGGTTAAATAAATTATGATATATTCACACAATGGAATACTACGCATCGATAAAGAACAGTGATGAATCTGTGAAACATTTCATAACATGGAGGAACCTGGAAGGCATTATGCTGAGTGAAATTAGTCGGATGCAAAAGGACAAATATTGTATAAGACCACTATTATAAGATCTTGAGAAATAGTATAAACTGAGAAGAACACATACTTTTGTGGTTATGAGCGGGGGAGGGAGGGTGGGACAGGGTTATTTACTGACTAGTTAGTAGATAAGAACTACTTTAGGAGAAGGGAAGGACAATATTCAATATACGGAAGGTCAGCTCAACTGGACTGGACCAAAAGCAAAGAAGTTTCTGGGATAAACTGAATGCTTCAAAGGTCAGCGGAGCAAGGGCAGGGGTCTGGGGACTATGGCTTAAGGGGACTTCTAAGTCACTTGGCAAAATAATTCTATTATGAAAACATTCTGCATCCCACTTTGAAGTGTGGCGTCTGGGGTCTTAAATGCTAACAAGCGGCCATCTAAGATGCGTCAATCGGGCTCAACCCACCTGGATCAAACGAGAATGAAGAACACCAAGGTCACACGATAACTATGAGCCCAAGAGATAGAAGGGGCCACATGAACCAGAGACTTACATCATCCTGAGACCAGAAGAACTAGATGGTGCCTGGCCACAACCGATGACTGCCCTGACAGGGAGCACAACAGAGAACCCCGGAGGGAGCAGGAGAACAGTGGGATGCAGACCCCAAATTCTCACAAAAAGACCAGACTTAATGGTCTGACTGAGACTGGAAGAATCCCGGTGGTCATGGTCCCCAAACCTTCTGTTGGCCCAGGACAGGAACCATTCCCGAAGACAACTCATCAGACATGGAAGGGACTGGACAATGGGTTGGAGAGAGATGCTGACGAAGAGTGAGCTACTTGTATCAGATGGACACTTGAGACTGTGTTGGCATCTCCTGTCTGGAGGGGAGATGGGAGGATAGAGAGGGTTAGAAACTGGCAAAACCATCACGAAAGGAGAGACTGGAAGGAGGGAGCGGGCTGACTCATTAGGGGGAGAGTAAGTGGGAGTATGGAGTAAGGTGTATATAAGCTTATATGTGGCAGACTGACTTGATTTGTAAACTTTCACTTAAAGCACAATAAAAATTATTAAAAAAAAAAAAAGGAGAGTGAGAAAATCAGTGGCACTGAAAACCGCAACTGAGTTTTTGAGATTAGATGTGACTTTTATATATTTTGTGCCAGCTTGTTTCTTGTGTTAAAAAAAATACATATGTAAGTGTTGACACAATAATAATAATACGTATTCTGGCAAAAAAAAAAAAAAAAGGGGGTCTTTCATGAGAATCAGTGCAAATTTCTCCCCAGAAACTCTAGAGGCCAGAAGACAATGAAGAGTTGTAATTAAATATTGAACCAAAACAGTTGTCAACCAAGAATACTTTACCAGCAAACTTGTCTTTCAGAAACAAGGGGGTAATCAAGACATTCCCAAACAGCAGCTCTGGGAATTTGGCACTTCCAGACCAGCTTTGCAAGCATTACTCAAGGGAGTACTCTAAATGGAAAGGCAAGAACATTCAGAAATAAGTAGAAACTAAACCTAGCGAATATAGGTTGTATATAGATGTTAATGGAAACACACCAACAGAAATGGCAGGGGAGGAGCATATCAGGAATAGATTTATTATGTTAAGATTGTATGTTAACAGCTAGCATACTAGATGCTGTAGTAATTGTAAGCCATGTAATGTAATGTATGTGGTAAAAAAAAAAAAAAAAAGTAGCCACTAAGAAATCGCTAAGAAGAAACACTCAGTAGAAAAGAAGCAAGTTCACAAAAAAGGTTTATTACAAGAAAACACCCAAATATAAACAAAAACTGAAAAATCAGTATCATGGATTGAATAGTGTCCCCTCTCCCCAAAATACGTGTCATCTTGGCTAGGCCATGGTTCCCAAGTTCCCAATATTGTGTGGTTGTCCTCCATTTTGTGATCTGATGTGATTATCCTATGTGCTATAAATCCTGAAGTCTGTGATGTTAGTGAGGCAGGATTAGAGGCAGTTATGTTAATGAGGCAGGACTCAATCTACAGGATTAGGTTGTATCTTGAGTCAGTCTCTTTTGAAATATAAAGAGAGAATCAAGCAGAGAGGAGAGGGACTTCATAGCACCAAGAAAGAAGTACCGGTAGCGGAGCATGTCATTTGGACCCGGGGTCCCAGCACTGAGAAGTTCCTAGACTGGTGGAAGATTGATGACAAGGACCTTTCCCGAGAACCAACAGAAAGCTTTCCCTTGGAGCTGATGCCCTGAATTCAGACTTACAGCCTCCTAAACAATGAGAAAATCAACTTCTGTTTGTTAAATCTATCCACTTGTGGTATTTCTGTCATAGCAATATTAGATAACTAAGACAATCATTATAATAAACAAGGTACGAAACACTCAAAAAATAAATAACAAAATGAGTGAGGTACACAATGCATTTTCAGTAATAACTTTAAATGTAAATGATCTAAATACCCAGGCAAAAGGCGGAGAGTGGCAAAATGGATTAAAAAAAACATGATCCATCATTGTGCTGTCTATAGGAAACCCACCTTAGACACAAGGACAGAAACAGACTGAAAATAAAAGGATGGAGAAAAATATTCCATGCAACCAGTAAACAAAAAAGAGCAGAGGTGGTTGTACTAATAATCAGATAAAATAGACTTTAAATCAAAATCTGTTGCAAGAGATAAAGAAGGACATTACATAATAATAAAAGGGTCAATTTAACAAGAAGACATAATTATAAATATGTATGTACCTAAGACCAATACACCAAAATACATGAAACAAATTCTAACTAATATGAAAGGAGAAATAGACAACTCCACAGTAATAGTAGGGGACTTCAACACACCACTTTCAACTATAGACGGAATATCTAAAAAGAAAATCACCAAAGACACTGAGAACTTAAACCATAAGCCAGTTGGACCTAATGGACACCCGACATCAGAACAATACACATTCTTCTCCAGTATGCATGGATCATTTTCCAGAATAGACCATATGCTAGAACACAAAACAAGTCTCAACAAAGAAAAAGATTGAAATCATACAAAGCACCTTCACAGTCCATAATGGTATGACACTAGAAATCAATAATAAAAAAGGAGAAAAAATTACATGGAAACTAAATACTAAAAAATTATTGGGTCATACAAGAAATCAAAAGTGAAATTAAAAAATTCCTAGAATCAAATGAAGATGAAAACACAACACATCAAAATCTTTGGAACACATCAAAAGTAGTATTCAGATGGAAATTTATAGCAATAAATGCCTTCCATAAAAAAGAAGAAAGACCCCAAATCACTAACTTAAAATGACATCTTGAACAAATAGAAAGGGAAGAGCAAAAGAAGCCACAAGCAATCGGAAAAAAGAAATAATAAAAATCAGGGCAGAAATAAATCAGTCAAAAAATAGAAGAACACTTGAAAGAAGTAACAAAACCAGAAGCTGGCTCTTTGAAAGGATCCACAAACTAGACAGGCCACTAGCTAGACTGACGAAAGGAAAAAAAAAAAAAAAAAACAGAAGAGGCAAATAAATTAAGACATTAAATTGGTAATAAAGAATGAAGAGATAAAAAAGATCATAACCGATTCCTATGAAAAATTACACTCCAACAAATTTGAAAACCTAGAGCAAATGGACAAATTCCTAGAAACATACTACCTACCCAAATTATCACAAACAGAACCCGTCACAAAAGAAGAGATTGAAGATGTCATCAAAACACTACTGACTAAACAATCCCAGCACCAGATGGCTACACTGGAGAATTCTACCAAACCTTCAGAGAACAGTTTGGCACCAATCCTTCTCAGTCTCTTCTAAAACACAGAAGAGGAAGGTATACCACCAAACTCCTATGAAGCCAGCAAAACTCTACTGAGGCAAAGACATCACAAAAGAAAGAAAACTACAGAACATAGATGCAATATCCCTTATGGACATAAAAAAGAAAAAATTTCAAATTCTTACCAACAGACAATAGCAACCTTTAAAAATAAAAAATCGTAGACCATGATCAAGTGGGATTAATATACCAGGATTCCAAGGGTGGTTCAACATCAGAAAATCAATGTAATCCACATAAATAAAAGAACCACATGATCATATCAATCAATGCAAAAAAGGCATTCAATAAAATTTGACACCCTTTCCTGATTAAAAAAAAAAGAAAAAAAACTCTCAGCAAAATAGGAATAGAAGGGAAATTCCTCAACATAATTAAGGACCGATGTGGAAAACCAATAGCCAACATTATACTCAACAGAGCAAAGCTGAGAACCTTCCACCTGAGAACAGGAACAAGACAAGGATATGCATTATCACCACTCTTATTCAACATTGTACTGGAAGTCCTAGCCAGAGCAATAAGGCAAGAAAGAGAAGTAAAAGGTAACAAATTATTAAAAAAAAAAAAGTAAAATTATCACTATTTGCAGATGATATGATCCTATATATACAAAAAAAAAAAAAAAAACCCAGTGCCATCGAATTGATTCCAACTCATAGTGACCCTATGGGACAGAGTTGAACTGCCGCATAGAGCTTCCAAGAAGCGCCTGGCGGATTCGAACTGCTGACCCTTTGGTTAGCAGCCGTAGCTCTTAACCACTATGCCACCAGGGTTTCCGATCCTATATATAAAAAGATCCTATATATAGAAGGCCCTAAAGATTCCACAAGAAAAGTACTGGAATAGAAGAATTTAGCAATGTTGCAGGATACAATTTCAACACCAAAAAACAATTAGGTTCCTCTATACTAACAAAGACTACGAAAAATAAACCAAGAAAACAGTACCATTTACAGTAGCCCCCAAAGGTGGCACAGCGGTTAAACATTTGGCTGCTAAAGGTCAGCAGTTTGAATTACCAGCCATTCCTTGGAAACCCTACGGGGCAGTTCTACTCTGTCCCGTAGGGTCACTGTGAGTCGGAATCAATGGCAATGGGTTTGGTATGATTTGGCCAGAAGAATGAACAAATCTGTGTTGAAGGAAATATAGCCAGAATGCTCTTGGAAGCAAGCATGGCAACACTTTGTCTCATGTACTTTGGACATGTCATCAGGAGGGACCAGTCCTGGGAGGACATCATGCTTGGTAAATCAGCAAAAAAAATGAAGACCTTCAACGAGATGGGTTGACACAGTGGCTGCAATGGTGGGCTCAAGCGTAATGATTGTGAGGATGGTGCAAGGCCAGGCAGTGTTTCCTTCTGTTGTACACAGGGTCGCTATGAGTCAGAACTGACTCAACAGTACCCCACAACAACAAGGAAGTGTATGGTTTCTCCCAAGCTAAAAATTTAAGAGTCTGACAAATCTCAAATCTTTTGGATTAATGTAATGTAGTGCAGTAAGAGCCTCAGCTCTGGGAAGCCAAGCAGATCTAGATCTATGTGTCTATATATCTGTATATATCCTGGCCCTACCACTTGGGTAAGTCGTTTAACTCCTCTAAGCCAGAATTTCTTCAACTGAAAACTGGGAAGAATAATATGATCTACACCTTGTAGAGCTGTTGTGCTGATTAAATCCAATAACACACGTCATGGTAAACTCAAAGATGTGTTACCAGATCGCTCTTCAAGGAAGGACTTGCTGCCCAGCTGTGGGAAATGTGATCAGCAGACACTTCAGCTGTCAGCTCTCTGAGGCTGCCTCAGCTGCAGAGAGCTCCTCACTCAGGATCATGCCCTTCCTGGGTATAGCCTACTCCCAGTGACTGAGGCATGGGTATAAAGGTATGGGGAGAGGGAGACACTTCTAAGACAGCCAATTATTTCTTCCATTCCTTTCCTGAGCAGCTAGATACAAAGCCCAGTTGTGGTGCTGGGGGTAAAGAAACAGGTAAGGCAGTCCCTAGCAGTACCAGCAGCCACTGAGTCAACTCCCACTCGTGGTGACCTTATGTGTGTCAGAGTAGAAGTGGATTCCATAGGGTTTCAGTGGCTAATTTTTTGGAAGTAAATCATCTGGCCTTTTTTCTGAGGCATCTCTGGTTGGCCTCCAGCCTTTTGGTTAGTAGCTGAGTGCATTAGTCTTTGAGCACAAACTGAGACCTATATGGGCCAACTATGTAGTGGCTGTTTGTTTAAGAATACCGTATATGCGTGAATATAAGGTAATGTTTGTATTTTCTCAAAAAATTATCTGGCAGAAAGAAGGGATTTGCCTCCCGTCTGAGTCCTTACCAGGTATGTCATTATAGGACATGTGTTCATGTACTTTAAAGAGCAGGTTACCGAACCAGAACCAGCCTCTACAATGTGGGTTTGGGTTCATGATGGAGGTCACCTGATACTGTTTAAAAAAAAAAAAAAAGACAAAGAGGTTTAAGATAGTTTTGGAAAGTACTCCTGGATATATAACCTCACAAATCGGAGAGTCAGATTATGTGTGAACAAGCCTTTGAAAGATCATCAAGGAAAGCAATTCAGGGCTTCCTCATCAGCAGGTTGGACACTTGATAAACAACACTCATGAATGAAACAAGTTAAAAGCTGTATTGAAATACTAAAAACAGCAGTTTAAGTGCTTCGCTGGGCTGGGATGGAAGGAAAGATTCTCCAGAGGCCAACAAGAGAGAAATGGGCTCCCTGGGAGACATTCTGCTGAACCTGGCGAACCCAAACCAGCACTGACAGCTGTTCAGAGTGGGTGTCTGGGAATGGGGGGCACAGAGGTGTGCTAACTTGATATTCCCACATCAAGTTGAGACCCAAACGGGCTGTACCCTTGGTGTAAAGAACAAAGAGAAATAAACCTAGTGTACTGAAAGGAGGCAGAAGAAAACAACTTTGGGTGAAGAAAAAAAAAAAACTCCCCTGAGAATTTGTAACCACCAGCCAAACTTTACCTGGGTTTACAGTCTGAATTTCCAAAACACTTCCAGAATAAAATTTAATATAAAGTAGTCCCAGTAATTTAAAGGTTGTGTCTTTACATACAGACAGCAATTATTTTTTCATAAGAAAAAACAACTGTATTACGCAGGCGTATTTAACTGTCAGGAGTCCAGGGGTGCTGCAAACGATTAATTACTCAGCTACTAATCAAAAGGTTGGAGGTTTGAATACACCCAGAGGCACTGCAGCAGGAAGGCTTAGTGATCCACTTCTGAAAGGTCACAGCCATTTAAACCCCTCTGTAGCGCAGTTCTGCTTTGACACACATGGGATCATCATGAGTTGGAATCGACTCGATGCAACTGGGTGGTTTGGTTTTTGGTTTATTTTACTAACGCATTAAAAAAAAAGAAAATATAGAAAAGAATAAAGATAAAAATATATGAACAATTTTCAACAAGATAAACTCCCAAGTATTCATCAGAATTAATAAGAAATCACAGAAAGTTTTAAGGACAGCAACTGAGGATGACTGTGGTGGCAAAATGCTTAGACAGCAAATTTAAAGAATGACTTGTTTTAACTATTTGCTTAAATCTTTTCTTCTTTTTAGCCTTTTCACGTGAGAAAAACAGAATAAAGTATTTGAGAATACTTTTGGAACAAGGTGATATAGGGCTCGTTGTTACTTTACAAAATTAATGATAGTGAATAGCTTTATTTAATTGTACCAACATTCAAGCTCACCAGGAATGGTATTAGACTTCCCCTGGATGTCATGAGACGTAGTCGCACTCCTAACACCAAGAAGATCCCCACAGCCTTTCCGTGATAAATGGAGGAGGAAAGGAAGCTGGATCCTGTTAAGTATTTAGGTCCCCAGGGAAAGCAGTATAAAGGGAACAATTATCTTGACATATCAATCTTTTTCTCTGGCAATCAACCTCACTCTTCCAGATGTTCAAGTTTGCTTTCTCTGTTCAAAGGGAACCAATAAAGGCCATAAGGCACATCATTTAAGTAGTCAGCCTCCAAATTTCTTCCCACTATTTGCCCACCTTTCAACATTCCCTTTTGCAGACACTCCTACTGTATATAATTTCAAGCAATTCTGGCATCGCCATAAATTTAGCTGTTGACAGACATGAGATGAGGCTAATGATTGCCAATACCTAAATAATTAGTGGCGCTATTATGGCAACAGGGCTTGGTAGTCAGGCTGGAACTATTTTAAAACCAAAATCAAGATTTCACAGCATGATTCCCTTCAAACTATGATAATAAGCCTCTATAGTATTTCATTAAACATAAATACACTACTTTGACAAATCAAAGCTAATCTTGTCATTCTGGTGGATGTCTTCAGTAGGAAAAGCTAGAGCCTACCTTCTTAATTCGCTTCGAAGGCAGCCCCTAATAAGTGGGTGGATGATTGTTCTCTGACTGCAGTCAGACACCCACTCATACCAGATATTGGCAAAGGGTTATATTGCATTGAAGTTTAGGGAAAAACATAAAATGAGAGTACCTTAAAATAAAAAGAAGCAACTTGAGAGAACATTTGTTGGTTGCCTTCTCTGCAAACCCTCTAGCATTTGCCCTTTTTAACAGGACCTTAAACTTCTCAGTCATGAAGTTTGGCTGGAATTGAACCCCTGTCCGTGGACCCCAAGGATCCTAAGATAGGCCCTGGCTGGCTTATATCAATTTGTGTATCCTTCTCCCAGCCAGGATGGCTCATAGACGGGCATGGGCTGAGGATACGTAAGACTTTTTGGAGGAATTCTAGGAAAGAAGTGTCGTTTTTTTCCTGTGGAAGCCACCAAAGAGGATGCTTTCTCTTCTCCACCAGACAAAAAACAGAAAAGTGTGGCCCCTATACCTGCTGCCAGCTATCTCGCAACCATGAAGGAAGCCAATCTTTAAATGAAGCTGATGAAGGGGAAGGCAACATGGAGAAACAAGAAGAAGCTGGGCGCCTGCTAACATGGTTGAGCCACTAGATCAAACTATGCCTGAAGCTTTTCTTGCCACTGCCCATTTCTGTTAAATAAGCTGGTAATTCCCCTTATTCTTTAAGCTGGTAGGAGCTGGGTTTTCTTTTATTTACAACCAACTGAATGTAGTTAATTATTAATGGCGCCGAAACCAGATTAGAAGACAAACATCCTTAAAAAACTGGACTTGCATAAAATGATCTAGATATCCTAGAGGTTCACAGCTTAGACATGTAGGACATCTTACCCAACAAGCAAATGTAGCCTGGTGTTTAGTAAAGTTGAATTTTTTCAAAGACAAGCTTTAACAGTAACATGTGGAAAATTCTATTATTGCTGGCAGAGTGGCAGATTTTGTTAAAACACTTCAGTTCACCATGGAAGAAGAGCTAAGGTTAATACCTCAGTCCATTTTTATGCATAGGCTGTGAAGAGGACAAAAAAAAAGAACAAGTGGATAATTTCCTTCATCATCTCCATGGCAATTTTCAAAGCCTCTATCATGAAATGTGTAATCCAAGAACACTCTTTTTTAAGAAGAAAGATGTGAATTCACACTGAGATACTTTTTGGACATACAAGTAGTACGTTTAGAGATTGTCTTGGTATATCGCACACCTCTCAGTTTATCTAGCCAGTGTCCACCACCTGTCCCCCTTTCCTCCATCCACGTGGTTACAACATCGATTTCCTGGCAGCCACGATTAGTCAATGGATCTTCAGTTGATTAGGCCAGAGGCGGGTGCTTATTCACTGAGCCAAGCAACCTCTTTTCCAGAAATTTGAATTTGGAACCAAGAGAGTGTCAATTTAATTTGTCCCCAGTGGCTGGAGCAGGAACATAATAAAATCATCAGGACTGATATGTGTGCCATGTGGCCTGGAAAGTTAAGAAATCAAGTGTGCAGTGACATTGTAGTAATAATAAGAAGTAATAAATACTGAGTGCTCACTAGGTAGCAAGCACTGCTACAAGTCCTTTACAGTCATTAACTGTTTAATGTTCACAGTCACCAATGAGGAAGTTACTGTTCTTACGCCCATTTTACAGATGAGTACACTCCGTGGTTAAATAAATTGTCCAAGATCAGAGGGCTATTAAGCATCAGAGCAAAGATTGAAAACCAGGCAATCTGACTCCAGAATGTTTGCTCTAAACCACCAAGTCTCGCCTCTGGTACCATTTTGTATATAAGGTTCAGGTATATCGCTGTCTGTGAATCCTGCAAAACCATCCAGTATTTGCATAAGAAAGTTTTCCTTTCAGCTTAATTTAAGTTGGCTTCTGTTTCTTGAAAGTAGTTATGTCTTAAGAAGCACATTATTGGCAATCAGGAATCACTGTTTATAGTTCCCAGGAATTCAATAAAAGGTGAGTAAATGGAAAAGTAAACAAATGCATGCTTTTACCACAAAGCCCCCTAGGCAGTGGGCTTCTGGGCATCTTGTTTCCTGGCAGCTTCAGACTCGGGTTCCCCGAGCCATGCCTCTCGTTTGTGCCCTGTACGCAGCAGATGCTCCATCTCTGGGCATTTCGGTGGTAGGTGGAGAATTTCCTGGAAATGGAGCACGTCCTTGAGAGAATGCACAGACAATGGCCTCCTCTGCAGTCTTGGCATTCTGAGGACAGATGGAGGACTCAGTCAGTTGTTAGAATACAGGAAAAAACATTTAAACTGAATTAAAAAAAAAAATAAAGCTGTATCACCTATGGCAAGATTAACTCAAGGCTGAGAATCAAGCTTTGGAGTCAAGCGTATCTGAATTAGACCACCAGCCAGCTCCATCCCTAACAGTTTTGTGACATTGGGCAGGTTTCTTAAGGTTTCTCCATCTATATTTTAAGAATTGAAAGAGCGCTCAAAATGGGACAAAGAAGGAAATGGCAACCATATTTTCTCCATAATTAATTACCATTGATATCTTGGCATATAGGCCTCCATTTTCTTTGTTTGCTTGTTAGGCTAGTTGGTTGATTTAAATCACACTACAGTGGTCATAAAAAATTACATGCGTTCATTATAAAGAATACAAACAAAGTAGAAAGATAAGAGAAAAGCTTATTTTAATCATCTCCAATTTCACCATCCGGAAATTACTATTATTTACACCGTTGGTGTTAGTTGCCATTGAGTTGGCTATGACCCATGGCGACCGCATTTATAACAGAAAAAATGTGGCCGAGTCCTGCACCATCTTTACGATCAGGGGTGTGTTTGAGTTCATTGCTGCAGCTGTTGTAGTGCTGCCAACCTAACGGCTCACCTTCCAGCATCTTATCAGTGTTCTGTTGTGATCGAGACAGTTTTCACTGGCTAATTTTCAGAAGGAGGCCTTTCTTCCTAGTCTGTCGTAGTCTGGAAGCTCTGCTGACACCTGTCCACCATGGGTGTCCCTACTGGCATTTGAAATATCTGTGGCTTAGCTTCCAGTATCACAGCAACATGCAAGCCCCCACAGGACATTCACTAAGCTGACAGAGGGGTGGTGGGTTATTTACTTAGGTGAAGATTATTAGAGAAATGTTTCACATATGTACAGAGAGAAGCTTGGCTACATAGATAAACCAATTATTTGATAAATAGATTACACTGATGAATAGAAATACAGTCATCCCTCTGTATCCCAGAGAGATTGGGTCAGGACCCCCCTTGGATACCAAAACCCTTGATGCTCAAGTTCCTTATATAAAATGGCATAGTGTTTGCAAATAACCTAAGCACGTCCTCCCGTGTACTTTAAATCATCCCTAGATTACTTATAATCCCTTATACAATGTAAATGCTACGGAAATTGTCATTTCATCACAATTGCAGACTTGGTCTGGAAGTGAACCTTTCTCTTCTATGAATTTCTGGAGCTCTTCAGGGAATGCTAATGCTGCCTGGACCTCAACGATGCTGATTCATCCATGATCTTGGAAGTTCTGGAGGCTGGAGCAATTTCCGAAGCCAGCCAGCCATCCCTTACTAGCCTTCAGCACCTTCCTCCCGCTGTCCCCAACCTCTCACACTTAGCCTTGACGGATTGCTTTGACCACTTCATTGCTTTTTAGGAGCCATTTTTCACAGAAATGAAGGTTACACACAACACAAGGAGCGAAGGACCGAAACCCAAGGCAAACGATGCTCAGACAACGAGTGCTGGAGGGAGACCAAGGATCTGTGAGATGGTGGAGGCTACAGCAGGGGGTGTTGCACAGCACTTCACTCACGTGGATTCAGTGTGGTGCTCGGTACAGCATGGCAAATTCAAGTTCTGCTTTTTGGAATTTTCTTGTTTCTTTTCTCAAATATTTTTGATCCACAGTTAGTTGAATGCAGAACCTGCAGATATGGAGGGCCGTCTGTACTTTACTGAAATCAGCTACACTCTAGATGGTTTCTATAAATAATTACATTTAATTTTATTTGACTTAAATAGAAAAAAAAACCCCTGAGGGGACACTAAGGGCATTATTCCTGAAATTTTGGGTGGTTGGGTTTTTAATTAGCTTAGGACTCCAAGTTCCAGCTGATGCTCAGGCAGACCTTCTCTGACACCCTCACAGTGTATGAGATACAGCATATGGAATTTCAGAGGAAATTCCAGATCATGCCATGTTTTCATTTTGTGTGCATGTGTGTGGTAAAATACGTAAAATCTAAAATTCACCATTTTAAAGCTACAATTAATTGGCGTTTAGTACATTCACTATCTAAGTCCAGAACATTTTCATTACCTGGAAGGGAAATCGCATACCCATCAGGCATACACTCCCCATCCCCTCCTCCCCACAGCCCTGGGAACTGCCAATCTGCTTTCTGTCTCTATGGCTTTGCCCATTCTGAATATTTTATACAAAAGTAATCATACAATATATGGCCTTTTATGTCTGGTTTATTTCACTTAACATGTTTTCAGGATTCATTCATGCCATAGCATGTATCAGAACTTCATTCCTTTTTATGGCTGAGTAGTATTCCATTATATGTATACACCATATTTTGTATGTATACATCATTTCATCTGTTGATGGACATTTGGATTTTTTCCACCTTTTGGCTGTTGTGAAAAATTCGCCTATGAACATTCATGTACAAATTTTTGTTTGAACACTTGTTTCCAGTTCTCTTGGTCATATACCTAGAAATGGAATTGCTAGATGATATGCTAATTCTGTTCTACTTATTAAAAAACTGTCAAACTGTTTTCCATAGTACCTGCACCATTTTATATCCCATGGTTTTATTTTCATCACACCACATCTAGAGGGCTTCCTTTTGAAATAGGTTTTAAAATTCTAAGGCCAGTACCAATACTTTTCCAACCCTTTTCTACCTGCTCTTTATTTCACTTGGATGGATTTTGTCACTGCTTACGTAAATCGTAAGCAAATACATGACACTTTCTCTATCTAATAGCCTGCTCAAAGTAGACATTGACAGTTGATCAACACTCTTTCTAACTCAGATGCAGCTTCAGAATTCCCATCTATTACCACTACCACCAATCAATCGAAGGTGGAACATAAAAAGTAAACTGTTTGTCATCTTTGATTAAGCTTCCTCTCACCCCTTTCTTGTTTAGGCCATCTTCCTTACTTGGAAAACCCAATCCATTTGCTTGGAGTCTATGATGACAGAAAAAAGAGGAGCTGAGGAGGGCATGCAGCCATTAGAAGCTGGAAACACAAGGAAACCGATGCTTCCCTGCAGCCTCCAGAAGGAACACGGCCCTGCTGACTCCTCGATTTTTGCCCACTAACTGTGCGATGGAATCAACTCAACAATGACAGGTTTGGTTTGGTTTTTGAAAGGCTGATTTTGACGATCTGACCCGCAGAAGGGTAGGATAATAAACCGTGTTTTTTAAGCCATTAAGTTTGTAGTAATTTGTTACATATAGCAGCAATAAGAAACTCACAGACAGACCTCTCTGGAACACGTGATTGTCAGATGTTATCTCTGAGTGTAAGTTAGAAAAATAACTTTAAAAATAGCGGGGCAGGGGGGCTTTCTTTACGAGACTTTTACAAGCCCAAGAAAATGAAGCGTGGTCCCCATTATGAAGGCAGAGAGACGAGAGGAAGCAGAATGGTACAATGTGCGTCTTGAGCTTTCTGAGACGTCGAGGTCATTATCTATAAAACTGAGGATAATTCTAATTCAGAAGACCATTATAAGTATAACCTATAAAACCCGTACAGGTCCCTACCGCATGGTCCAATTGCAACACAGGATCGTGTTCAAAGAAACAGCGATAAAAAAGAAAAGAAACTCAGAGCAACTAAACTCTTGATTCATTCTTTCAAGAAAATTATAAAGAGGAAAATCCACTTATAATAATAATTCTTAAAAGTCCTTTTAGGGCATCTCTCATTCTCTGTCAGAAGCATAGCAGTGGCTCCAAAAAAAATCTCTCCCTTCTTCTTCTCCACCTTCAAAATATTCCCCCACACCCAGGTTTGACACTTCCCCAGCGCAGCTTCCCCTCCCCTCCAGGACTCAGTCCTTTGACATGCAGGACTGTGATCCCCAGCTAGGGGCCAGAGATGCTGCTAAGCTTCCTACAATGCATGGGACAGCCCCTACGACAAAGAATCACCCATTTTCGTGGCGTCAGTCCCAACTTCTGGTGACCCCGTGTGTGTCAGAGTAGAAATGTGCTTCATAGAGTTTTCAATGGCTGTTTTTTCAGAAGCAGATCACCAGGCCTTTCTTCGAGGCACCTCTGAGTGACCTCAAACCTCCAAGCTTTCAGTTAGCAACTCAGTGCCCTAACCATTTCTACCACCCAGAGACTTCAGAACAAAGAATTGTTCTGCCCCAAATGTCAGGGGTGCCAAGGGTGAAAAACCCTGATGTAGATCAACTAGTTTCCTTGTCACTTAGGTCCATCTGGGTCCTGCACAACACAGACAGCTCCTTGACTACCTGACAGCAAGACTGCTGTCCCCTTAGAATGAGGGAGGGGAAACACTACCTCTTACAATTCAGTATATTTTCTTTCATCCCTGTGCCACAAGAATTAACTGTGCTAATATATACAAAGTACCCAGCATATAATGGGAGCTCAAAAAATATTAGTTTCCATCCTCTTTTTCTAGAAGGGAATAAAGAATTCAATTTAGTCTTCATAAGATAGCCCCCAGATAATAGCATTTCTCCTTACTGTGGCCTCCTCAAAATTTTGAGTATTTAAATTATAAAAATCGCTCTCCTGCTATAAGGGTATAGCAGTCCCCAAGAGAATTAAGTTTTAGAAATAGGAACGTCAAAAAAACAGCAGAGAAGAGGATTGTTAAAACTCACTGTCTGCTGACTGCAGAAGGCCCCAATTAATGTTTCGGTATTAAAAATATATATATTTTTTCAAGTGGAATTCACAGTGTATAAGAAAGGAAATGACTTCCACCTGTTTTCAGAAATGCCTCAGTTTATCACGGTGATGTGAGGCCCTTTGCGTCTGGTCAGATGTGTAGAGTTTCAAGTTCTCTGCATTTAGGTTTTGAAATATTCAAGTCATGGTGAGTAAATGGCTCAACCATGTATAAAGTGTTCAACGTTGAACTCAAGTTTTACTTTTACTAGCCTGTAGAAATAATGCAACAAGTCTAGTAGCTTTCTGAAACAAAATTAAAGAAAACAACAACAAAAGATAATTACAGTAAAGTCAAGATTATCCACACAGTATTATATGTGACTAAAAGTGTAATACTCTTTAGTCAGCCTGCCTGCCTGCAACTCTGGGTGTGAGTAACTTGATTTTCCAGTAATAATTTTTTTATAATTTATTGAGTACTAACTATTTGCCAGATACTGTGCTAAGTGCTTTTCGTGTACTAACTCATGAAATGTTCACAACCACCTTGGGAGACAGGTACCATGGTTATCCCCACTATACTGAGCCTGGCACTTGAAGGCATGTGCTGTGGAACCACATTGCCTAGATTCAAACCCTGACCCCTCCATTTACTAGCTGTGGGACCTTAGTCAAGCTATTTCAATGTGCAGTGACTTATTTCCTCATGTATAAAATAGAGATGATAGTATATTCTTCTGAGTGCCATTATAAGGACTGACTGACACCATGCACGTGAAGTCTTAGACCTTCACATGAAGTTAATATTCAGTAAGTGTGACTCGGTCATGTTGGTTGCCCTGAGGCAGAATTGGCTTGACAGCAACAACAACAACAGTAATGTTGGTATCTACCCTTCTTGCCAGTATAGTCCTGGTATATTTTTTCCCCATCCCTAATGGTCCTACTTGAAAAGTGAGTTCAAAATTTGCAAACTAATATTAGTATTAGCTTAAGCCAAACACTGTTTAGAAAAAAATAATAATAATAACCTGTTGCTGTTGAGTCGATTCTGACTCATAGCAACCCTATAGAATCGAGTAGAATTGTCCCATAGTGTTTCCAAAGAGTGCCTGGTGGATTCAAACTGCTGACCTTTTGGTTAGCAGCTGTAGCAATTAACCACTACACCACCAGGGTTTCCACCAGTATTAGCTTAGGCCAAGCATAATTTAGAGCTGGGTTGTAAAAATAATATATAATGTAATATATTAAGTAAAATGATTTGACGCTATCTATGGAATTCTCTTTCCTGGTATGGACAATGACTAAATTGATATGTGAGCAATTTCAACTACACATCCAGGTCTTCCTCAGTCTTCCAGGCAATCACAGGCAAGTCACTTTACCACTCTGGGGCTCAGTTTTCTGTCAACAGAGACTCAACAGTCACTGAGATGTCTTCCAACTCTGAAATGCTGCGATTGTCAATTTGTATTACCAAAATTGTGTTCACACCACTTTATGGAAAGCCTCTTGCTTTGGGCCCAAGGTAACAAGACTCTGTGTAGGTCAAAGCAGGATCATGCCCTAACTCTCACTCAACCGTGTTCAACAGAGAGAGAATATATGCCCAGTATTATATGTGTGTAAGGCAAGATCTTTATATATGGATTGGATTCTACTGAACAAGTTATTCTTTAAAAAATATCTACTTCATCAAACTACCCAATTCTTTAAAAAAGAATATCTACTTCATCAAACTACCAATCTCTGGGTGCAGAGGTAGCTCTTGGTTAAACATATCAGCTGCTTCCTATCTACATCATTGTGAATGAAGCAGCTGGCATATCTAAGTTTTGCTGACCAGAAAACCATGCACCTAACCTGTGACATAGATTTGACCTTTTTCTGACTTTCTGCCTTCTAGGCCTTTGCATGTGCTATTTCATTCACATGGGATATCCTTCCTTCCCTATGGGACCGTTTTCCATTCCTCAAGGCCCAGTTTCCCCATGAAACCTTATAGAGTCTAGCCAATTAGAAAGTTCTTCCCCCTCTTCAGCTCCAGTTGCATTAATTCATATGCTTCTATTAATTTTTATCATATACTTCTTCATTTTATGTGTGTATGTATGTCTAGGAACCGTGTGTTTTTCATCTTTGGAATCCTCATAGCACTTAACGTGGCAAGTTACAGATGCTCAACTAATGTTGGCTGATTGGATGCTCCATGTACACTGAGTATCTCTGTAAGGTGAAGCTCACCAATGGTTCTGTGAGACTGAATCCGATAATGTTGGCTGATTGGATGCTCCATGTACACTGGGTGTCTCTGTAAGGTGATGCTCACCAATGGTTCTGTGAGATTGAATCTGATAATTCAATGCATGTTTCTTGGTAGTGTCTCCCACACCCAATACCCTCGTAGACAGAGGTGGACAGATTTATCTAAACAGACTTTATTTTATTTATTTATTTTTTGCATCATCTTGATGCTGTCTAAATCTTCTTGGTCAGAAAATAAGAGGGTGAGGTACCCAGAAAACCAAATAGAATCAGCTTCGTCTCTTGTTGATGGAAAAAGCCTCTTTCTACACTTGATTTGGTGATGTCCTTAACGACTTAATAGAAAGAAAAACAAGCTTTAACTAGAATGACTTCAACAGTGTGCTGTGAAGTTTCCTGGAGATAAACAGTTGAAAAACAGATGATTTCAGAAGCCATTATGGATAGTCTCAATGGACACTACACTGGACTGCATTGCAAATAAACAGCTTTGGGCAGGCATAGTGGCTGGAAATACACAAACATGGACTGATACCAATTTGCGACTTCCATTATGACAAAGGGGATGGCCTTTTGGATTTAGCAAAAGCTATTTATAAAAATTCACAGGGCTGTGGACTAAAAATCAAGTATTGGAGAATTGGCAGGATGTAAAGTCCATTGGCCAATGTTGTCAAGAACTGAGGAGCAGCTGACCCTAACTGTTGAAAGGGGACTCCGAGTTTCACCAGAAGAACTGAGTGTGCAGAATGTTAAAGGGAGAAGAGCCGCATGCACTTATAGGAATCATCAGTTTCAGTATAAACAAAGATGTCAGCGGGCAACCAATACTTGACATGAATAATTAAATCTAGGATTGGCTAAAGCCAGGCTCCAAGTTTTTCCTTGCTATAAAACCAAACTCACTGGATAACCTCAAGGGAAGTTCCCCAGGGGTTAAGTGCAAAACAAAACCCCAAGATTCTGGACCTTGCTCTTAGAAAGAGAAAAATCTAGCTATGTTTCTGATGTTATCACCAGACTCCTGCCCACATGCTCAGTGACTGCTATGCCCCATCTGTCTTCTTTTCTCAAACTGTTGTTGTCAATTTCCAACTCATAACGACCCCATGTGACAGAGTAGAACTGCCTCATAGGGTTTTCTTGGCTGTAATCTTTACGGGAATGGTTTGCCAGGTCTTTCTCCCACAGAGGGGCTGGGTGGGTTCAAACCGCCAATCTTTCAGTTAGCAGCCAAGTGTTTAACCATCTTGCCACCAGGGCTCCTTTTTCTCAAATTAAAAGCATCTAAACAGGAAATAGTCATTTTTAAACCAGCTCAACATATCTTACTGAAAACGTTTGTGTTGTGTTAGGAACACCGATATGGTTAAGACATGGTCCCTGTCCTCAAGAAGCACACATTATATTAACAATAATTACAGTAAAATAATTATGTGGTTGATACAATCATAGAAATAGCTTAGAAACTCCTATCCAGTATAGAATGAGGCCTCCAACTTATTCACTTTATTAATCGCTTTGACAATTCTAGGTCATTTGCATCTCTAATTTTAAAATCTGCTTTGTTGATTTCTACAAAAAAGAGAAAAAAATAGATTGGATTCTGTTCAATCTAGAGATCAACTTGGGGTGAACTGACATCTTAACAATCTTTAGTTTTAGAATTTGTGAATATGGTATATCTATTTATTTGTCTTCTTTAAATTCTCAGCAATATTTTCAGTATAAAAAATCTGTTGCCATCGAATTGATTCTGACTCCTAGTGACCCTATAGGACAAAGTAAAACTGCCCTGTAGGGTTTCCAGGGAGCGGCTGGTGGAGTTGAACTGCTGATCTTTTGGTTAACAGCCTGGCTCTTAACCACTGCACCACGAGGGCTCCATTTTCAGTGTAGAAGTCCTAAATGTCCTTGGTAGATTTTCTAAGTATTTTGTGTTTTGGGGTACTACTGTAAACGGAATTTAAATTTTATTTTTTTATTGATTGCTTCTAGTATATAAAAACACAATTGAGTTATATATGTATTCAACTTTGTAGCCTGAAATTCGATAAACTCACTTATCAGTTCTAGCTAGCCTTATAAATTCTGTAAGATTTTCTATGTAAATAATCATATCACCTGTAAATGGGGACATTTTTGTTTATGATCCCCCGCCTCCTCCCCTGCCTTTGCCTCATTTCCAAATGTTATGTAAATGGAATAATACAGTAGGTAGCCTTTTGGGATTGGCTTTTTTTTTTTTTTTCCACTCAAAATAATTTTCTGGAAATTTATCAACTGTTGCTTTTCATTGCTGATTAGTATTCCGTGGTATAGATATACAGTGGTCTGTTTAACCATTCACCTATTGAAGGACATCTGAGTTGTTCCCATTTTGGAGCTTTGACAAATAAAACTGCTTAAACACTCATGTACAAATTTTGGTGTAAACAAATTTTCCTTTCCCTGGGAAAAGTGCCCAGGAGTGAAATTGCTGGGTCATAATGGAGTTTTTTTTTTTTAAGGGAGTTGGATGTTTTAGGAACCTGCCAAACTGTTTTCCAGAGTGGCTGTATGTACCATTTTACCTTCCCCCCAACAATGTACTAGTGATCTAGTTTCTCTGCGTCCTCAGCGGCATTGGTGTCAGTATTTTAGGTTAGCCATTCCAGTAGGTACGTAGCGACACCTCGTTGGGGTCTTAACTTCATTTCTGTAACGGCTGATTTACGTATCCTCTTCAATGAAATGTCTCTTCATTGCTTTGCCTGTTTTCTAATTGAATTGTTTGCTTTTTACTGTTGAGCTTTAAAAGTTCTTTATATACTCGAGATATTAGGCTTCTGTCAAGTACCTGGTTTGCAAATATTTTCCCCCATTCTGCACTTTGTCTTTTCACCCTCTTTACATAGGCTTTTGCAGAGCTAAAGTTCTTAATTGGATGAGGTCCACTTATCTTTATTTCCTTTTATGGATCATGCTTTGCTGTCAAGTTTAAGAACTGCTTGACTAGCCCTAAAAAAATTGCAAAAATTTTCTCCCACGTGTTTTTCTAAAGGTTTTGTAGTTTTACATTTTACATTTAGGTTCATGCTCCATTCTGAGTTAATTTGTTAGTAAGGTGTGAGGTTCAGGTCAAGGTTTTTGGTTTGTTTGCCTTCGTTTGACTTGCTGGTTGTTTTGCCTAAGGTATCTGACTACCACAGCAGCATTTGTTGAAAAGTTTGAAAAACCGTGGATTTAGTTTTGAGCCTTTATCAAAAATAAGCTGAGCATGTTTGTGTGGGTCTGTTTCTGAGTTCTCTATTCTGATTCATTGATCTGCCAATACCATACCGTTTGACTACTGTGGCGTTATTGTAAGCCTTATTATCAGATAGAGTGATTGCCCTCCCTTTATTATTTATTCCTTGTCAAAATTGTTTTAGCTGTTCTGAGACCTTGTCTTTCCACATAAATTTCAGAATAAGCTTATCTACTTCAACAAAAAATCTCCCTAGAATTTTTATAGAAATTGCGTTAAACCTATTGCTTTGGATTGAATTATGTCCCCCCAAAAATGTGTGTCTCCATTTGGCTAGGCCATGATTTCCAGTATCCTGTGGTTGTCCTCCATTTTGTAATTGTAATTTTATGTTGAGAGGATTAGGGTGGGATTGTAACACCACCCTTACTCATGTCACCTCCTTGATCTAATGTAAAGGGAGTTTACCTGGGGTGTGGCCTGCATCACCTCTTATCTCTCAAGACATAAAAGGAAAGGGGAGCAAGCAGAGAATAGAGGACCTCACACCACCAAGAAAGCAGCACTGAGAGCAGAGCGCGTCCTTTGGAGCTGGAGTCCCTGCACCTGGGAAAGATTGATGACAAGTCATCTTCCTCCAGAGCTGACAGAGAAAGCTGTTCCTTGGAGCTGACACCCTGAATTTGGACTTGTAACCTGCTAGACTGTGAGAGAATAAATTTCTCTTTGTTAAAGCCATGCACTTGTGGTATTTCTGTTAAAGTAGCACTAGATAACTAAGACATCTATAGATCAGTTTGGGGGGAATCAATGTGTTTGCTACATTGAATCTTATATATAGTTCATGGGCACTGTATGTTTCTCCATTTATTAAGATATTTGACTTTTTTCATCAGTATTTTGTAATTTTAAGCATACAGATCCTGTACATGTTTTGGTAAGTGTATATCTTAATATTTCCTTTGGAACAAATTGTGAATTGTATTATGTTCTTAATTTTGGTTTGTGCATGATTGTGTTTAGTATACAGAAACGTGATTTTCACGTGTGAATCTTGTATCTTGCAACTTTGCTGAATTCGCCTATTCTAAAAAAATTTTCTGTAGAGTCCTAGGGATTTTTACTTAGACAATGATGTTATCTGCAAATAGGGACAGTTTTTTTTCTTCCTTTCCTATCTATATGCTTTTTATTTACTTTTCGTGACTGATTTTATGGTTAGAACTTCTATCACTATGCTGAATGAGAGTTGTAGGAGCAGACATCCTTGCCTTGTTTCTGTCCTGGGGGAAAGCATTCAGTCTTTCACCACTAATATATTGCTGAGCTTTGTATATTCCTAATTCACTGAGAGGAGTTTTTATCAGAAGTAGGTGTTGGATTTTGTCAAAACTTTCTGCATGAATTGATATGATTGTATAGTTTTTCTTCTTCACTTTGTTCATATGGTAGATTATATTGATTGATTTTCAAATGTTGAATCAGTCTTGCACACCTAGAATAAAACACTACTGGTCATAGTGTATAATTTTTTTTTTATAAATTAATGATTTAGTTTGCTAATATTTCATTGAGGATCTAAGTTTATGGGAGATACTGGTTTGTAGCTTTCTTTTTTTATACTGTCTTCATGTATTTTGAAACTTGGAAGTGGAAGAAAGCAGAATGTAGTCAGGAAATCTACATTCAAAGCTGAATAATGCTGGGCATAGAGTGATGTTGGAGCCATTATTTTTCATCTTTATTAAATAGTGATTCATGGGTAATAATACATCACGCTGTTCCTGGCTTATACTGTGAGATGTTGTTACAATATAAATAGCATTATCAGGAGAATCTGTGGGTGCTTCCAACAAAATATCACTAGATGGAGTGTAAATGAGATCTTTTATTTAAAAAATTACTGTAAAATGTGCAAACACAAGTATGAGGTATCATAATCATCACAGTTATAAAATCTGAGATAGAGTCCTTTTCTACCCAATTCCACGCTAGAAAATGGTGTGTTCTATCAAGATTTTAGTATAAGTAAAGTTAATTAGAGCCATTTTTAAAACTCTTTAAAATTTATTATAATATGGCAAATATTTTGTAACATACATATCTACAAAAAAACCCAAAAAACTCATCCTAGTGTCTAAAAGAATAAAATACCTAGGAATAAATTTAATCAGGGAGGTGAAAGACTCGTACACTGAAAACTATAAAACATTGCTGAAAGAAATTAAAGAAGGCCTAAATGAGTGGAAAGATAGCCCATGTTCATGGATTGGTAGACTAATACTGTAAAGATGTCAATACTATCCAAAAAAATCCGTAGATTCAATGTAATCCCTATCAAAATTCCAACAGCTTTTTTTTTTTTTTTTTTTTAAGAAATGAAAAAGCCAATCCTCAAATTCATATGAAATTATAAGGGACCACCAATAGTCAAAACAATTTTGAAAAAGAACAAAGTAGGAAGCCTCACACTTTACACTTTCAAATGTATCCCCAAACTACAGTAATCCAAACAGTATGTTACTAGTATAAGGATGAATATATAGACTGATGGACTAGAATTGAGAGTCTAGAAATAAATTCATACATCTATGATCAATTGATTTTTGACAAGGGTGCCAAGTTCATGCAATGGAGAAAGAAGTTTCTTCAACAAATGGTGCTGGGACAACTGGATCTCCACATGCAAAAGAATGAAGTTGGATTCATACCTCACACCATGTATGAAAATAACTCAAAATGGATAGATGACTTAAATATAAGAAGAAAAACCATAAAACTTTTAGATGAAAACATAGAGGTAAAGGCTTGTGACCTAGTCTTTTTATAATGGCTTCTTAGGTATGATACAAAAAACACAGGTAACAAAAGAAAAAAATAGATATATTGGACTTTGTCAAAATTAAAAACTTTCAGGCATCAAAGCACTTTATCAACAAAGTGAAGAGAAAACCTAAAGAATGGGAGAAAATCTGATAAAGGTTTC
The DNA here is from genome assembly GCF_024166365.1 of Elephas maximus indicus. Taxonomy (NCBI): domain Eukaryota; kingdom Metazoa; phylum Chordata; class Mammalia; order Proboscidea; family Elephantidae; genus Elephas; species Elephas maximus. The sequence continues at coordinate 66,373,612 of NC_064838.1, forward strand.
ATATCCAGCATATATAAAGAACCCCTACAACTCAACAACAAAAAGACTTACAAACCAATTTATAAAATGGACAAAGGGCTTGAATAGACATTTCTTTAAAGAAGATGTACAAATGGCCCACAAGCACATGAAAAGATGCTCAATATCATTAGTCATTAAGGAAATGGAAATCAAAACCACAATGAGATACCACTTCACACCCACTAGGATGGCGATTATCGGGAAAATGAAAAATTGTGAATGGTGACGAGGTCATGAAGAAATTGGAACCCTCGTCCATTGCTGGTGGAAACGTAAAATGGTGCAGCCTCTATGAAAAACAGTTTGGCAGTTCCTCAAAAAATTAAACATAGAATTTATCATATGACCTAGTAATTCTACCCCTAGATGTATATCCAAAAGACTTGAAAGCAGGGACTCAGATACTTGTACGCCAATTTCCAGCATGATTCACAATAACCAAAAGGAAGAAACAACTCAAGTGTCCATCAACAGATGAATGGGTGAAATATGGTCTAGCCATACAATGGAATATTATTCTGCCATAAAGAGAAATGAAGTTCTGATACATGCTACGACATGAACCTTTAAAACATTATACTGAGTGAAATAAGTCTGACACAAAGGGACAACCACTGTATGATCCCACTTACGTGAAATATCCAGAACAGGCAAATTCGGAGACAAGTTTCTTAGCGGGTACCAGGGCTGGGGGCGGGGGGAATGGGAAGTTATTGTTTAAGGGGTACTGACTTTCTATTTGGAAACACTGGTGGCATAATGGGTAAGTGTTACAGCTGCTAACCAAAAGGACTGCAGTTTGAATCCAACAGACGCTCCTTGGAAACTCTATGGGGCAGTTCTCCTCTGACCTATAGGGTTCCTAGGAGTCGGAATCGACTCAGTAGCAACGGGTTTAGTTTTTCGGTTTTGGAGTTTCTGTTTTGAGTGGTAAAAAAGTGTTGGAAATAGATAGTGGTGATGGTCGCAGACCACATGGTAAATGTAATTAATGTCATTGAATTGTATACTTAAAAATAGTTCAAATTTCAAATTTTAGTTGCATATTGTCTTAGTTTCCTAGTGTTACTATAACAGAAATACTCCAAATGGGCGACTTTAAAGAACAGAAATGTATTTTCTCCCAGTTTGGGAGACTAGAGACCCAAACTTAGAGCATTGGCTCTAGGGGAAGGCTCTCTCCCTGTGACCTCTGGGGAAAGACCCTTGTTTCTTTCGGCATCTGTGTCCCCAGTATTCCTCGGTTTCTTGGTGACATTCATGTGACATCTATCTCCTCCTTCCACTCCTTCTTTCCCCCCCACCCCCATTCATGCTTGCTTGCCTCTGTGTCTAAGCTGCTCCTGCTAACTAAGAAGTAATTAAGTTTAGGATACACCCTGTACTGATGGGACTTCATTAATAGAACAAAGAAAACCTTATTTCCAGAAAGGATTACATCCACAGGTATCCAAGACATATGGCCATCTAGTCAATTCCGACTCATAGCGATCCTGTAGGACAGAGTAGAGCTGCCCCATAGGGTTTCCAAGGAGCAGCTGGTGGATTCAAACTGCCAACCTTTTGGTTAGCAGCCTGTCCCTTAACCACTGCACCACCAGGGCTCTATCCACAGGCATAGGGGTTAGGATTCCAACATATATTTTGGGAGAACACAATTCCACCCATAACATACATTTTACCACAGTTACGAAAAAATGCAATGGAAATGGTCTGCTTTCGACCATTAACAGCGTGGCAAACACCTGCATTTAAATCTCAGCTCTGTCATTTACAAACACACTGATGCTGTGTGATTTGTAGCAAGTTACTTAAGTGCTCTGTGTCTGAGTTTCCTCATCTGTAAAATGAGGATAAAACAGTACCTACTGCATAGGGTTGTTGTGAGAGTTGAAATGATATTCTATGTAAAGTGCTTATAGGAACTGTCACATATTAAAATATTAAAGCAGTTTTGAAAGGGAACCAGACCATTGTGTAGTCCTAAGTTTATATTTCGTTACTGATGGATTTTGGAAATAACTATCAGAAATAAATTCTTAGATTAGTTGTCCACGTACCAAGTTGGGGAAAGGAAAAGTCAGTATAGAGTTAGTAAAGAGAAAGTATTTTCCATGGAAAAAATTTAAAAAAGAATGAGAAATGAAAATACTTTGAAAATTGCAACAGATACATTACATGGAATATAAATGAATAAAGTCCCTGGGTGGTGCACATGGTTAACATGCTTAGCTGCTAACCGAAAGGTTAGAGGTTCAAGGTGCCCAGAGTGCCTCAGAAGAAGGCCTGGTGATCTGCTTCTGAAAAATCAGCCACTGAAAACCCTAGGGAGACAGTTCTACTCTGACACACATGGGGTTGCCATGAGCTAGAATTGACTTGATGGCAACAAGTTTCGTTTTTTGATATACACAAGGGTATGGGAAGCTGACTAGGATACGTCATTAAATGAAAAAAGAAACTCGTAGAATATGTAAAAACTCACACACAACTTTATAGGTGCATTTGTTTGTTTGTATAGATCTAGATGGGTAATGAAATTGTTAACTGTGGACCGCTCTGGGGGAGGGAAATTCAGGAGGGGGGAGTAGCTGGGAGGCCAGAGGGGAAGGAACAAGTTTACTTTCTATTGTTTTAAGTTATTGGATCTTCTTTTACAACAAACATGCATTGTGAAACAAAATAATTAATTTCTAAAAGTTTGAACAAAATGTAACTGATTTGAAAAAGTAGAAAATACACCAAAAAAAAGTTAAAGCTTCTAATATTGGGACAGGATAGAGTCTTGAAGACAAAGGGGAGCTCCTAGGTGGATTTACTTCTCCAGCGCAAGACTAAGATTACTGGAGTATTGTTTTTTTCATAAGTGCATGAAGATAATCTGCTCTGAGATTAATGATAATTACACATTGTAACCTGTTTGTTTTATTGGATTTTTAATCAAAGTTTTATAAAAAGTAATCAAATAGAAAGCCACCTCCTGAGCACTGTAGCGCAAGAGCAGCCTTCACCTGTGCTGTCCTGTAACAGATGAATTAATTACAGTGGAGCTGGAGGGATCACGATCCCACAGAAGCCTGGAGGAAGAAGACTCGCAGAGCTCCCTAGCCGCTGCAGCACTGAGTCAGGACTCAGTTTATGGGTGGTCAAAGAGAGTCAGAAGGATTTGTTTGCGGCTGTAGCATTTAAGCAAATCCAGTTGTCCCACAAACCTGTCAGTCAGCTCCACATGGTCATTTAGAACGTAAAGCAATCGTATAATGGGAAGCGGCCTTAGCACTGTGTGGCAGACACTTTCAGCTGTCCAACCTAACTGCCGTTTTCCTCCCTTCTTTCTTGCAGGTGAACCCTCCCCTCCTCACATTCCAAGGGAAGCTCGAAGTCCAGACACTTAACTTCCTAGCCTCCTTGTGGTCAGGGCATGAACACATGACCCAGTGGGCCTGGGTCTGGAGGGGGAATTTCCTGGGATAACTAGGGAAATGAATGAGAGAGATCTTTCTTTCCGCTTTTGGACATCGTTGCTTTTTGCTACTGAAGCTGCCATCTTGCAACCACCAGGGACACACCGATACACTGAGGATGGCAGAGCAAAAGATGGGAAGAATCTGGGCCCATCAGAGAGCTGTGGACCCACCTTGGAGTCCCCTACCTCTGTATTTCTATCTGTTCTGCCCTGGGCATGTAGAGGTCTGTAGTCGACTCACAGATTGAGCAAACAGGCAGGGTCAGGTGCTGTCCACATCTGTGGCATAGCTAAGGGGATGCCTTGGGGTTGGGGCTGAGGTGTTAGTTGTGTGAACAAGGAAAGTTTTTGAGTCACCCACTGTCGCCTGGGAAGGTGCAGGAGGTATGGCAGCTGGAGAGGGAAGATGAAAGCCCCCTTGGGAGGCTTGTTGCCCCTGCCCCAGACAGAGCCCCAGTTACTAGAGGGAATCTGCATTTACCAGCCCAGTTAGCAGTGAGACAGAACCTACCTGGCTGTTCACAGCGGATGCCTATCCATCCAGTCTCCTTCCTTTGCATAAGATTTCTCACTGTTGGTATCAAGACAATGCACCTTCCCTGGTTCCTCCAAGAACCCTCTTCAGAGACCCTTCTCCAGGGCCCTGCAGACTTCTGTACCTAACTGTCACTCTGACTGAGGGCTCTAACTCCTGGATAAAAATAATAATATAATTATAATAATGAAATAATAGCTAACATTTATTGAGTACTCCCTGTGTGTCAGGAACTATTTTAAGTGATTTTATGTATTAACCAAGTAATTCTATAAAGAAGATACTATCACTTCCCCCATTTTACAGATGAGAAAACTAAGGCACTAAGTAACTTTCCCCATATCTCACATCTAGTAGGTGGCATAGCTGGGCTACACATCTTGGCAGTTTGGCTCCCAAGCCTGTGTGCCCAACCCCTACATAAAATGGCCTCTTAGAAATAAGCTTCTTTTGGAGCCTGTCTTAGTCATCTAGTGCTGCTATAACAGAAACACCACAAGCAGATGAGTTTAGCAAAGAGAAGTTTAATCTCTCACAGTCCAGTAGGCTAGAAGTCTGAATTCAGGGTGCCGGCTCCAGAGAAAGGCATTCTCTCTGCTGGCTTTGGAGGAAGGTCCTTGTCATCAGTCTCCCTTTGGTCTGGGAGAATCTCAGTGCAGAAAACTCAGGTCCAAAGGGTGCGCTCTGCTCCTGGTTCTGCTTTCTGGGTGGTATGAGATTCCGCGCCCCCCCACCCCCCCAGTCTCCCTGCTCCCTTTCTCTCTTTTATATCTCAAAGAGATTGGCTTAAGACACTATCTAATCTTGTATATCTCACCAATATAACTGCCATTAATCCATCTCATTTCATCATAGTGATAGGATTTACAACACATAGGGGAAGCAAAATTTTGCTGAAGATCATTCAAAAGTGGCTGCAGCCAGATATTCAAGCCAGATTCAGAAGAGGATGTGGAACCAGGGATATCATTGCTGATGTCAGATGGATCCTGGCTGAAAGCAGAGAATACCAGAAGGATGTTTACCTGTGTTTCATTGACTATGCCAAGGCATTCGACTGTGTAGATCATAACAAATTATGGATAACATTGTGAAGAATGGGAATTCCAGAACACTTAATTGTGCTCATGAGAAAGTTGTACATATATCAAGAGGCAGTTAGGACAGAATAATGAGATACTGAGTGGTTTAAAGTCAGGAAAGGCGTGCGTCAGGGTTGTATCCTTTCTCCACATCTATTCGATCTGTATGCTGAGCAAATAATCCGAGAAGCTGGGCTATATGAAGAAGAACGGAGCATCAGGATTGGAGGGAGACTCATTAAGAACCTGCGTTTTGCAGATGACACAACCTTGCTTCCTGAAGGTGAAGGGGACTTGAAGCGCATACTAATGAAGATCAGAGCCACAGCCTTCAGTATGGATTACACCTCAACATAAAGAAAACGAAAATCCTCACAACTGAACCAATAAACAACATCATGATAAATGGAGAAAAGATCTCAAAGCTGTCAAGGATTTAATTTTACTTGGATGCACAATCAACACCCATGGAAGTAGTAGTCAAGACATCAAAAGACGCATTGCATTGGGCACATCTGCTGCAAAGGACCTCTTTAAAGTGTTGAAAAGTAAAGATGTCACCTTGAAGACTAAGGTGTGCCTGACCCAAGCCATGGTGTTTTCAATCACCTCATATATGTGTGAAAGCCGGACAATGAATAAGGAATACTGAAAAAGAATTGACGCCTTTGAATTGTGGTGTTGGCGAGGAATATTGACTATACCATGGACTGCCAAAAGGACGAACAAATTTGTCTTGGAAGAAGTACAACCAGAATGCTCCTTAGAAGCAAGTTTGGAGAGTCTGTGTCTTACATACTTTGGACATGTTGTCAGGAGGTATCAGTCCCTGGAGAAAGACATCATGCTTGGTAAAGTACAGCATCAGTGGAAAAGAGGAAGACCCACAATGAGATGGACTGACACAGTGACTGCAACAGTGGGCTCAAACATAACGACTATTGTAAGGATGGCGCAGGACTGGGCAGTGTTTTGTTGTTTTGTGCATAGGGTCACTATGAGTCAGAACTGACTCAGCGGCACCTAACAACAACAATAACAAGGAAATCACATAAAATGGTGGACAATCACACAATACTGGGACTCATGGCTCAGCTAAGTTGACAGATATTTTGGGGGACACAATTCAATCCATGACAGAGTCTAAGGGGAGAAGCAGAAGAGAGAAATTAACCTGAAAGTAAAGCAGCAGGGACAGGGTAGAAAGAGAGAGGCCACAGCGTAGGAACAAGCATTGGGAGAATGACTCACAATGTGAGTGGCTTCCCCTGTGTAATGAAGTCACTCCAGGTTCAGACCCCTATATTTCCTTCTTCACTTCTTTCTGCAGAAGCAGAGAGGGCATCACCTTTGTCAAAATATTTCCCTTGCTCTCTTGCCAAGGTTCCCAGCATCTTCCCCCAAAGCTCCCACTTTTACTCCTTCGGTACTTTTTGTTTGTTTATTAATGGATTTACCAGCTGGGAGACTTGAACTTTGCATTGTTGTTTTTCTTTTCATTGTTTTGGAGGCAGTGGACTGTGTTACCTCTTCAGTGGCATGTGATAAAGTTTAAGCACAACATTTCTAATGGACTGGGATGGCCCTGAATGAGGCTGGTGACTTGGAAGGAAAAGGGCAGCCCTCATCAAAGGTAGCCCTCAGCAAGGGCAAAGTTTGAACTGGGACTTGGACTCTGAAGACCCAGTTTCAGTTTGCTTAAACAGAGAGAAACCACAGCAACGGGAAGATACCGCTCCCCTAGGGATGCTCACAGCCAAATTAAAACACTGGTCTCCCAGGGTTACATCTCTTCAGCGACCCACACACAGCCATTATTCCCAATGAGGATGCCCCTAGCACCAACGAGACTGGATCAGAAGGGGTTTCACTTTAGTCAGACTTCCTCTTAGGCAGTGATTCTCAACCCCAAGTGCAGTTAAAATTACCTGGGAAATGTACAAAAACCCAGTGTCGAGGCCACACCTCAGAATCTCCGAGGTGGAATCCAGGCATCGGTGTTGTTTAAAGCTCCCCAGGTGGTTGGTTGGGAACCACTGCCCTAAGATAATCTACGACTTCACTGTTAAAATATAATTTTCAGAAAGGGTAAACCATGACTCTTGTGCAAGTATAAAAGGAATGTGTCAGATTTATTTAAGTCATCAACGAGAGAGCCAGCAACGTGTTAAACCAGTTCAAAGGGCATTTGAGGAGGCAGATACATGGAGGCAATGTTAGTGGAAGATTGTTGGGCTAGACACAAAACTGGTTAGTGTCCAACCGGGCCATAAATTGTAACCTTTAAAGTTATCTGTTCCTTTGAACAGAGATTTTTTTTTGTCTCTATCAGAGAAAAATCTACCAGTTAATCTCTGTCCCCAGTGGGTTATAAAATAGCCCAGACAAAAAAAAGTCAACCTAGCACTGCTCTAAAAAAACACTCAGTAACCTCTTCCCTGCTTCCAAGTTTGGGATACTTTTTCTGACATCATATAGAGTCCAAGTTATCAGTTCAGACTTTGCCCTTACTGAGGGGTATTTTCACCTTTGGAAAGGGCTACCGTTTTTCCTCCCAGTCAACTGGCCTCATTTAGGGTCACCCCAATCCATTAGAAGTGTTGTGCTTAAACTGGAAGGAGAAAGAATTGGGGTCTAGATTTCTTTCCTCTTTGAGGATTTCTTAGCTCCATGCAGATTCACCCGTACTTTCTAGCAATCAACAAGCCATTCCACGTGTGAGCCTGTCTATCTACTTATGTGTAAGGTGTATTTGTGCCACCACTGTAAGGAGTAAGAGTAGCATCATTCCTCTGCCCACAGAGCTGGGTTCTCAGGTGTTTGTGAGTATAACAAACGGAAGGCGCTATCAAACCCTTCCCCCAGAAGACGAGGTACCTCCACGCCGTATGTCTGAATAACTGCCTTTAGGTAAGTTGCTAACTTTGATAAGTTTAAAGATTTAGCTGAAGGATTCGCTTCAGACTGCTGATTTTTTTTGTGAAGAACTTTGTCTAATGAGCACAAATCTGAGACAGAGAATCGTGCAAAGGGGCACTTTTGCGTTTCAAGTTTTACTACACATTTTAGGGGTGACAGAATCTTTTGAGAATTTAAAGAAAGCTGAGGAGTGTTTCCCAAGGAGAACGCACATGGATACATAAATACAAAACTTAGCAGACAATTTCAGGTGGTTTTGTACCTCCAGAAAAGTTGCCAGGCGGAGAAGTCTCACTCTAAGCTCCCCAAACCCAGCAGAAATAGCCAAGGCAAACCATTTTAAAAAGTTCTGTGTGATCTGACTAACCCCTATCCAAAGAGTCTGAAGCTTTCCATCTTTTTGTAAAGATCCACGGAACGTATGAAATTGGTCCCTTCATTTGTAGGTTCCTGAAATGAGGAAATCAAATTGTGAACAAGGAAAAAAAGCACAGTCTTAGTCATCTAGCGCTGCTATAACAGAAAACCACAAGTGGATGGTTTTAACAAAGAGAACTTTATTCTCTCACAGTCTAGGAGGCTACAAGTATGAATTCAGGGTGCCAGCTCCAGGGGAAAACTTTCTCTGTCAGTTCTGGGAAAAGGTCCTTGTCATCAATCTTCCCCAATTCAGGAGTTTCTCAGTGCAGGGATCCTGGGTCCAAAGGATGCATTATTCTCCTGTCTCTTGTTTCTTGGTGATATGAGGTCCCCATGTCTCTCTGCTTGCTTCTCTCTTTTGTATCTCAAAAGAGGGTGACTTAAAACACAACATAATCTTGTAGGTTGAGTCCTATCTCATTAAAATTTAACTGCTGCTAACCCCACCTCATCTACATCATCCCACCAACCATAGAGATAGGATTTACAACTCAGAGGAAAATCACATCAGATGACAAAATGGTGGACAATCACACAATACTGGGAATCATGGCCTAGCCAAGCTGATACATATTTTTGGGGACAAGCACCAAAGAGGAAAACTTCACAGACCTGTTTTTTGGTTGTCTCTTTATTTTAACTAATTAGCCAAATACTGTCAAAAGACATTCATTTTGAAAAACATATTTATTTTGCCAACCACATTTATTTGCCCAGTGGCCCTGTTGCGTACACAGATTACTGGTTAATGATGTCTGGAACAGCCTTATCCAGCATGCGTTTCAGTTTTAGGCTGAAAATGCAGTGAGTTCTCTGTATCAACTTCTGACTGAAATTAATCCTCCTCACTTTTTCCTCAGCTTGAGTATGTGTTGTGGGTCTTTTTGCCCCTCCCACTTGTAAACTCATTATTTTCATCTGTTAATTTACTTTTTAATTACTTATTTCTGCCATACTATCACAATAATATTCAGTGGTTCTTGACTTAGTAAACCTTGGACTATTTCAGAAACACATATCTGGATGCTTGTTTTTCCTGGTTGGGGGTGGATCCTAAGGCTAAAAATAAGATTTACTTTGCATGCACCATTAAAGGTGATAAATCTCCCGACTTCAGAGGGGAACATAACAGCATCAGATGTCATAGAAATTCTTTCTTTATGCCATTTATCTCATTATGAAATTTAAAGTAGCATTTAAGGTCTTTTTAAAAAGTCATAGAGTTGATGAACAATTCTTCTGGAAAGAAGAGGAGAGCTAGTGATCAGCCACCAAGCCCCAGTACTCAGGCAAGGTTTTTACATCAAGGAGCTCTTTATTTTGGACCAGTGTCCTTTTTGATTGGTCAGGCATCTCTTCTGATTGGTTCAATGTCTAGAGTGACCAACTTGTCCCAGCTTGCATGGGACTTTCCTAGTTTAAGCCCTGGAAATTCCACATCCCAGGGAAGCGCTGGTAATTGGTCCCCCTAGTTACCCTTTCAATAAAGCCCGATATCATCCATTGAAAAGCACCTCAAGTCCACATTTTGTAAACAGTTGGCTCTCTTTAGGTTTATAATACACCCCAGATATATTTTTTTAAATACTTAAAAACAAATTTAAGAACGGAATGTAAATTACATGAGTGTTATGTCAGAGAAGAGGCCTGGTAGCAGAAAGATTAATTTGCATTGGCATTTAAAATGGAGAGAATTTACATATTATTTGTGAAATTAAAAGTAAAGATTTCTTTTTAAAGAGACAGATAAAGAACTCTGCCTAAAAGGTGTTAATCTGAGATAGCATAGGATAGGATTTCTCCTACAGCTGGGATGTGTTATTGTTTTAAAATCGGAATTGAACTAACTGGAATAGATAATAAATTTACGTAGTACAAAAGTTCAAAAGGAACAAAAACGTAAACAAAAGTAGATGTACAATGAACGTAACGGTGTATAATAAAGCATGTCCCTCCTATTTGTGCCCTCAGCCGTTCAACTGGCCAAATAATTGTTATTAATCTCTAGTATATTCTCCAGAAATATCCTATGTAAATACAAACAAATAAAAATATTTTTTAGAAAGTAAAAAGAGAATTACAGGAGATGAGGTTGGAGGGGTACAAGACATACTCGGGGTGCTCCCAGGGGACCTAACCCAGCGTGGGAATCAGAAAAGACCTCTCTTTCAGGCTTCTTTGGAGTTGCAAGGTAGGAGTTGTTGTTAGTCCCTTGAGTTGCTCTGACTCATGGCAGCCCCACGCACAATAAAACAAAATATTGCCCTGTCCTGTGCCATCTTCACAATCACTGGTCAGGTCAAGCACATTGGGGTAGGAGCTTGCCAAGCTAAAACGGCATGGAAAGACTTTCCAGGAAGAGCAAGGAACAGCATGAGTAAAGGCACAGTGCATGGGGTAGCTTGGAGCACCTTAGGAACTGAAAGTAGTTCTGGAAGTTCAGAGCTGAGGCCCCAGAATGCTGGGGGCAATGAGAGATTAATCTGGAAGGACCCGCAGAGCCAGCAAATGTGCGTTCTTTCAGTATGAAAGCACAGTTTTTGTTCTAAACGAGCGTGAGCCAAAAGAAAGCAGATTTAGTCCTCAATAGGGGGAAAAACAATCAAAGGTCTTGATAGGCAGTTCCCTTGATGCCGAGCCCTGTTCAGAACAACCTTTGTATCGTGTTTTAGATGACTGACAGACGTAGCATGTGGGGAGAAGCATCTGCTACGCTTACTGAAGACCCAAGTGAGTTTCCTCCAAGGCCAATGTCCATACCTATCAAGTGAGCCATCAGCGAGTCTTTGGGAAAGGTGGATGCTAGGGGAAATTATTTCAGCAAGGGCCCTCTACTCCACCTAGATGGCCCTGACAAGCTTGTGTCTTGTTGGGAAGTGCGGCTTTAAGCAGCTCTCGTCAAGACCTGCCTCTTACAGTCATAGCACAACAGATGTCACAGCTGTGATCTTTTTGAAGGCTTTCTCTGTGGCTGAAACTCTCTGCTGCTGTTGCTTAAGGACCACTATCTTCACTGCATGTCAGTAGACTTCTGGCAACTGTAAACATGTTCCCCTTGCTGAGCCAATAAACAAGGACTCCCTTTCTAGAGAGAATGACTTGCACCACTGAATAGCAATTTCTAAGAAAGAAAAGAGAATTTCCAAACAGTGCAAGACAGGAGTTCCCTGACCTGGCTCTATATTGGAGTCGTCCTGAGAACTTTGAGGGAAAAAAAAACAGATTCAGGGCACCAACCCTGATTTACTAGCTCAGATTGGGGGAGGGGGGGTAAAGGACTTTGTCTTTTAAAAAAGAAAAGAGCCCTGGGGGTGATTTAATGATCAACCAGATTTAGATGACTCCATTTGCTAATCCAGAACAGGACAAAGTCCTCAAACAATCTTTGTGATCTCAGAAGTCATCTCAAACCAGCCTGATTCCACTGAGGCTGTGGAAAGGTTTCTAATCTTTTCAGTTAGGAGACTCTTTAACTCCCTGGCAATTTGTTAGTCATCATAGCAGAGGAAATGGCCAGTGGAGAAGAAGGTCCTTACAGAAACCCATTGGTGATGGGTCATTTAACTGTATTGGTGTACCTTAATGCAGTAAATGTGCTCCAGAAAAAAAGAGTGAATAAATCAAATTTTTAATAAATGGAATTTTTTTTATACGTGTCCTAGGAGACCTAGTGATTTAAGGGGAGCCCGTAGGGCATTTTTCAAACCAGTATTTTATTTTAACTGTAATATATGCTCATGTTTAAAAAAAAAAAAAAACACCTGGTAAAGAAGAAAATAATATGAGGCCACCCCTCTCCTTTTCCTACTCCCCCGGATTAATCCATTTTAACCCTTTCTTGTTTTCCAGGAAATGCGGGAGCAGATTCCCGCGCTGTCGTCCACACACACCCACAGCAGTGCTGCAGGTGCGTCCTTGTGGATGTCTCTGGCACATTTACGCGAGCACATCTGTAAGACAGTTTCCCAGAAGTGGAGTGGCTGGGTGAAAGACTTTGTGTGGCTCAGATTTTTTTGATAGACATTCTCACAAAGCAGAAACCCTGGTGGAGTAGTGGTTAAGTGCTAGGGCTGCTAACCAAAGGGTCAGCAGTTCGAATCTGCCAGGTGCTCCTTGGAAACTCTATGGGGCAGTTCTACTCTGTCCTATAGGGTCGCTGTGAGTCGGAATCGACTCGACAGCACTGGGTTTGGTTTTGGGTTTGGTTTTTTCTCACAATGCACACTGACTTCTATTCCCAACAGTGGTGTGTGGCAGTCCCTCTGTTCCTGCTTCCTCTCCTCCCCTCCCCTCTATCAGACTGCTTCATCTTAGTCAATCTCATCAGTGGAATATGGGATCTTGCCCTCATTTTAACTAGTATTTCTTTTATTAGGAGGAAGGCTAAGCATATTTTCCTGTGTTTGCTGGACACTTGGATTTCTTTTTCTGGCTTATAGAGAATTCTTTTGCAAAGCAACACTTATGTTTCAAGATGGTCCTTCAACCACCATAATTTATCTTTTTCCAAGTTTCAGTCATCATGAGTCAGAGCAGAACAAGTAATTTCTAAGGAACGACCATGCAAAGGTCATTCTTCTTTTGAAAACGCCATTGCTTGAGCCTGCTGACCCCTTTGCTTCTCATCCCATTTCTCTCCTTTGCTTTGCTATCAAGAGGTTGATTCTTATTTCCTCACTGTCTCTACCTTCAGCTCCCTGAGGCTGCCATCTGTCCCCACCACTCTAATGACCTTTTTTCTGCAAGGGCACCGAGGGTCTCCTTATTGCTAAACCCACGACCTCCACTCTGTACCCCTTCACCTCAATTTGTGGAGGCACTTTAGATACCTCCTTCGCTCCATACCTCTCTGACCTCAGATTCCTCAGGCGATACTGATAAGGGTACTCTTTCTGTCCTAGGCTTGTTGGGAGGTTTAGTTGAGAAAATATGAATGTATTCTGTAAGCAAGGAGCAAACAGTTAAGCGCTTGGTTACAAACTGAAAAGTTAGAGGTTTGAGTCCACCCAGTATCTTCACCGGAGAAAGACCTGGGGGTCTGCTTCTGTAAAGATTACAGCCAAGAAAACCCTATGGGACAGTTCTGCTCTGTCCCATGGGGTCACCGTGAGTCAAGATCAGCTTGATGGCATCTAACAACGGTAATAACTTTGTAAGCTATAAAGTATTACGTTAAAATGTTTGCTGCAGCCTTGAGCATTGTGCTCTTTCAAGGTCTATCTGTATGGGATCAAACTGACAACAATAACTCAGAAGATTAGATAGGAAACTTACGGGGCAGGAAGTTCATTTTAATGGGGAAGGAACAACTCTGAAAAGGAGGATAAGAATGGCTGCACAATTCAAAGAACGTAGTCAGTGTCACCGAATGTATGTACAAACTGTTGATTTGGTGTATGTTTTGCTATGTATATTCTCAACAACAAAATAAATAAAATCTTTAAAAAAAAAGGTTACTTACAACGCTATTCACAATAGCCAAAAGGTGGAAACAACATGAATGTCCAATAGATAAATGGATAAATAAAATGTGGTACATATATCCAATGAAATATTATTCAGCCATAAAGAGAAACGAAGTCCTGATACGTTCTACAACATGGATGAAACATGAAAATACGCCGAGTGAAATAAGTCAACTGCAAAAGAATACGTATTGTATGATCCCACTTATATGAAATATCTACAATAGGCAAATGTGTAGAGACCACAGTTTATCAGCGGTTGTCAGAGGTGGGAGGGAGGAGGAAGAAGGAGGGAGTCGTTGCCTGGGGGACGCTGAGCTTCTGTGAAGAGGGATGAGAAAATTTGGAAACTGTGGTAATGGTTGTACAACATGACGAAAGTAATGTCACTGAATTGTACATGTAAAAAAATGTTGAAATGGCTATTTCATCACCATAAAAAATTTTTTTAATTAAAAAAAAAATACTTTATAAATTCAAGTCATTGTTGTTTGCCTGGGCCCCCGCAGCTTAGAGGAGGTTGAGCTTAGAAGAGATACTTCATTCTTATTGATCAACTGATGAGCTACCTCCCTTAGTTCTCGCTCTCTCTCTGAAGAGATTTTTATTAAGTACCTACTGTGTACCAGGAGCCCTGGTGGCACAGCGGTTAAGAGCTCGGCTGCTAACCAAAAGGTCAGCAGTTCGAATCCATCAGCCGCTCCTTGGAAACCCTATGGGACAGTTCTACTGTGTCCTGTGGGGTTGCTATGAGTTGGAATTGACTTGATGGCAACAGGTTTGGTTTTGGTTGACTTTGTGCCAAGCAGCATGTGTGGTGCTGGGGAAACAGCAGGAACCATTTGTGGGAAACCATCACTGAGAGCTTACTATATGCCAGCACTGTGCTTAGTACCCCACAGGGAGGGTAATGTTTAATCCTCCTATCAATTATCAAAGGCACTTACTGTTTTTATCTGTTTTAAAGATAGGAATCTGAGCCCCAGAGTGGTTGATTTTCCCAAAGTTACAAAGCTAGCCAGTGGGAAGCCAGGATTGGAACCCAGGCCTTCATGACAGCTCCATATAATGCTCATGACATTACATCCGCTTGCCTTATATGGCTGTTGGTAGAGTTAAGTGAGATGATGCTTAATGAAATAATGTAGATGTTGATGAGAAAAGTAGGTGCTTAATAAAAATTGTAGTCTTTGTTGTTGTTGGGTGCTGTCAAGTTAATTTCTGCTCATAGGAACCCCACGCGACAACATAGAACTGCCCAATAGGGCTGTAATCTTTACGGAAGCAGATTGCCAAGTCCTTCTCCCACAGAGCCCCTGGGTGCCAAATATTGCTCCACCAGTAGACTTTTACTAACTCCAGACCAACAATGTCAACATGTGTCACTCAGAAAGAGCAGATTTCAGACAGGATTGACACAAGCCAGAGCTTCAGGGTGCTTTGATTTTCCAGGTGAACACAACAGCCATGGCCGATTACCTATTTCCTCCTCCCCCCACAGGGGTCCTGAAGGACTCCTGTTTCAGTGGCTCATTTTATGCCACCTTGCTAGAGGGAATAACAAGCGATCAGGTGCCACCTACAATCCTGAGCCCACAGAAAAGTTTTCAAATCAAGTCCCTGCAGGCAAGAGAGTGAGTTGCTTCCTTGGAGGTGAACTTGGGCATGTCGGTATGTGGATGGCATTCTCTTGAAGTGGGCACTCAGAATTAGGGATGCTGGGTCATTTTGTAGATTTATCAAAAAGTCAAAGAGAGCCAAAGTTCAGTGGCCAGCCATCATTCCAAAAAACAGAAAAAATGACCTCCATAGAGCCACATGGTTCCATCAGAGAATATACTTATCCCTGCAATGCAAGTACTATTGTAACAACTACTACAGTTTCTTATCCAATCTAAGACAACATCAACTGTAACAGCACAACATCAACAGCACTTTTTAAAGTAACCACTAAGAGAAAGTAAAAGGTTCTAATGAAACCATGACATGGCACCAACTGTAAAATACACCTTTATTTCAGAAGAGGTTAAAAATGTGAAAATAAATAAATATGTACATCTCAGAATCAATAAAATCGGTATTAGCAAGAACAATTAAAACTTTAGTGTTTTCCATATATTGAGCAGTCTTCTAGATGCTTCGCATACCTGATCTTATTCAGTTTGCAGAATCCTGTGAGGGATGCCTCACTGTTTCTCTTGCAAAGGTGAAGGAACTGAAGCTTAGAAACATACGAACCACACCCCTTGAGATCACATTGCAGCGTCCCAGGTCCATCCAACCACACCCAAGTGCTCTTTTTGTCACCACAACCAATCAGTTCGGAAAGGTCAGAGTGTCCTTCGGAATGCCCAGCAGGCAGCACTAAGACCGAGTTAGAGAATGAGTGCTGGTGATGGGCTGCCCAGAGACTGCCATCCTGCCAAATAAGCCTTGAACATGCTGTGGATGAGAAAGGGCTCCCTGAAAGGTTTCACCAAGGTCATGTAACATCTAAGGACTCAAGACAAGTTCAATGACAAGTAAGGGAACTTAGTTTACAACCAAACCAAAAAAATCAAACCAGTTGCTGTCAAGTCAGTTCCAACTCATGGCGACCCCATGTGTGTCAGAGAAGAACAGTCTGCACAGGGTTTTCAACGTCTGATTTTTTCAGCCATATTAATCTCAAGCAGTGAGCTAACATAGTGAGGGTGACAGGAAGGGAAGTGGATAGATGGGACTCACTCAATCTACCCTAACTTCACTTAATGTGGCTTCATTCTGGGATGCTAGGAGCGCTATGAGTCAGAATCAACTCAAAGTCAAGGCAACAGGTAGCGGGTTAGGAGCACCCCGGACAAGCCCAGCTGACCAAAATCAGAATGAGATGAGGTCATTTTTGTGCATATTATCTGAGAAACCTCCAATGAATTATTAAATGCACACTCTCCAAGAGGATTGCTCAAACTCCTCACACCCTGGCGTGTCTTACCCCATTTTCATCAGCCGAGGAAATGGACAAGGACGGGGTCACACAAGTCCGAGTCAGCTAGATAAAGCCAGCCCCTGTGCTGCACAACCCTAGTCAAACAAGTTTGTCGTTGAAGAAGAAAACACCTGGCTACTTTTACAAGGGAAATCAGTTTTTGTGACTAAGATAGCAATGCCCTCAGGCAATGCTTCACAACCTGACCAAGTTTTAGGACTCACCTGGGGAATTTCATTTAAAATGCTGGTTCCTGTCTCGCCTACTCCCACGCCCCTACAAAATCAGATTATCTAAGAATAAGCTGTAAAATATGTATTTTTTTAAAGTGCCCTAGATGGTTCTTCTGAGCCATGAAGTTTGGAAAACTCTGCCTTGAGGGCAGTTCTTGCTTGGACTTGGACAGCCACTGAAATAGGTGTCATCTGGGTGGGTGACTTGCCAGATGCAAATTATCCTCTTGAGACAAATTGAAAGGATTCTGGTTCTTATCTATTATTTCCTCTAAAAAAAAAAAAAAAACTCTTCGAGCAATTGCCGGGGCATTGATGAAAATGAATTGCACCCTTAATGGCTACAGCATGAGAAGAAACCCCAAGAACTCCTGTTTTAATAGTTACTACGAATCGCCCTGAAAACAATAGTCGGTATGGTCTATTATTATTCTCATTTTACAGATTAGGATTCCAGAGCCCAAAGAGGTTAGTAATCGCTCACCTCTCAAGAGATAGGAAGTGATCTGGTGGAATCTAAGCTTGAAATTGCCATTTAAGTAAATCCAACCTCAATTTGGAACACGATTTTAGACCTTTTAAAAACCATTAGGATTTTAGGTAAGAGAAGTAAAGAAATTAGGTTCCAACTTCTGGCTTTTAAGCTCAATCAAGAATTACCAAAACCCAAACATATCACAGATGCCATCTGATCAATCTTATTTTGTTTTTGTTTTTGAATTGGTCTACTTACTGTCTTATCAGTAGCAATGGTGGTGGCACAGTGGTTAAGCACTCAGCTGCTAACCAAAACGTCTGTAATTCAAACCCGCTAGCATCTCCGTAAGAGAGAAGACTTGGTGATCTGCTCTCATGAAGATTACAGCCTAGGAAACCCTATGGGGCAGTTCTACGGTGTCATACAGGGTGGCTATGAGTTGGAATAGACTCAAAGACACACAACAACTATCTTATCAGAGTTCCTGGGTGGTACGAATGGTTAACCTGCTTGGTGACCAAAAGGTTGAAGGTTCGAGTCCACCCAGAGGCACCTCAGAAGAAAAGCTGGGTGATGTACTTCTAAAAAATCAGCCATTGAAAACCCTGTGGAGCACAGCTCTACTGTGACAAACATGGGGTCACCACGAGTCGAAGTTGACTCTATGGCAAGAGGTTTTTACTGTCTTACCATCCTTATTAATAAGATAGAAAAATATTCATTGTACTTCAGTTGCAGCCATTTATAGTTCTAACTGGAAAGGGAAAAACTTAAACGGGCTTTAACTTCCACACAATCCAAACAAGACTACTCAATAATCCATTAGCTTTGTTGGTCAAACTTCGGTGCGCAGAAGAACTTCTTGCGAAGCTTGTTACAAATGCAGATTCCTGGAACTCTGTGCTGGGCTAGGTCTGGGAAGAGGTCCAAAAACGTGCACTTTAATAGATAGCCCAGATGAATCTAAAACAGGTGACCCATTTATGAGATTCTGCATTAATAAAACTTATTTGCAGCTGATTTCCACTCGTACTGTTCTCTTTCCCTTCAAGACAGCCTGATTTTATATTCAGTATAGAATTGTCAGAGGTAACCGAAAGAGCTCCAGGTTTCAGGAAAAACAGGTGAATCACCAGCAGCATGATTTATGAAGTGAAATAACTCACTCATTTAGGCAAATAGGCTCCCCCTTGTGGAATGTCTCCTATGGCCGGTCCGGGCCTCGTAAATGAACCACAAGTCTTGGTACTGAGCCGACCGACACAACTCAATCAAGAGTACTCTTGTGGTTGGCTGAGCTGGAATTCCGGGAAATCCATTTGTTTTCCTTCATCCTACTTCACTTGATTTTTACATCTGATCTGAGGCTGGAGTTTCTGTCTCACTGATGGCATGAATTGAAATTAATTGAATTATTTTGTCTCCAGTTTTCATTTGTAGAAACCCACTTAGAATTTAATTCTGCAGTGCCTGCTTTCCTCAAGGCCCTCTCTTTTTAGAGGTAAAATCCCTGGATAAACAAACCACCAACAAAAAGGTTTTTCCTTTGGCTATTTCCAAAGATAGATAAGCTAAATGAATTTTGTGTAATAGGTTCTATCATCATTTCTAAAACCAACATTTTTCTTTGAAATCTCTTAATTCTATGATAATCTCTTGTAATGTGTGTTTGCTATATAATTTAAGATTATTCAATTTTGCTATGGAAAATAAGAGAAACAAATAGGGAGAAAAGATGAAACTAAACACAGAAGCAAGTAGCTTATGAGACACATTAGACAGAGATAAAGTAAGTAGAGCAATACGTGTGCTAAACGTAGATAGGAAAGGATGAAAAGTCCAAGAGGCACCAAATATTCCTGCTATACAAGTTAGAGACAAGATAAAAATACAGGGCGTTGTACAGGAAATTACATTAATTCAGTGGTTGCCTCTGAGTACGTGAGGCACATGAGACATTCAATATTCCTGAGGTCTTAAATTGGTTTCCTATTGGTGACACCTAAGGAGTTTCTGGGTGGTGCAGACAATTAACATGTTGGGCTGCTAATCAACTGAAAGGCTGGAGGTTTGAGCCGGCAGAAGACAGCTCTAAAGAAAGGCCTAGCAATCAACTCATGACAAGTCAGCCACTTAAAACCCTGTGGAGCACAGTTCTAGTCTGACACACGTGAAGCACTATGAGTTGGAATCGACTGGACAGCGACTGGTTTTTATTCTGGCCCCAAGGTGTCTGCCCAAGAAACACAGATGGCTGCTTATCAGGCTTTCTGGCAAACTACAGCTGTTGGCTAGGTGTACCTAGCAGTGTGTCTTGTGTGTTATGGACCTAGGTACCTTCCGTCTGTTGGGCCACCTTAGTCAAACCTCACCTCTAGTTCTCATAAGCACACCATTGGCTGGAAGGTTAATGAGGTAGAGCTACACATAAGGTAGGGCCTTTTACCCCATTGATACCCTATATTAAGTATGTTAGCCCATCACTTCTCTTCGCCGTTGCTTCACACTATGTGATTTAAATTGATTCACTATGATTTGAGCATTTTAATTGGGTTCATGACCCTTTCAGTTAGGTAAACCTCTGAGTTAGCTTGCCTGGTTGCATATTTAGAGGCTATCATTACATTGTGGTAATTTCTCACACAACATCCCTTATTTTTACCTTGCCTCTAACATTTTGTCTCAACTTCAGTACAGACGATGTGTTATGAATATGCAAGTTAACTTTATCAACCTAAAAAACAAAACCCAGTGCCGTCAAGTCGATTCTGACTCATAGCGACCCTTACCAACCTAGGTGTGGTGAATTAACACTCAGAATTCACACTTAGCATCTGAAGGCTCCTAATCAGGAACCAACACACCAGAGAAGCCCCCTTCCCTAACATCTTCAAACATCCCTATCTGAACCAGCACCAGAGGTTTTATAAATTAGCAGAAATTAAAAATAAATTTTTGTGTGTGAAGTGATGTGCAGTTGGCAGCAAGTATCCAGGCATCTTCACTCTGGCATGGCTGAGGTATAATTATCTGGGGAGCCCAGAAGCCTAAAGCCTCCTGAGTGGCATCTGAAGTTGATAACTCAGTTCAGTTCTGTATTGTTTCCACTTACTTAATGTGGGTTCTTTCACCTTTTCAACTAGAATGTTAATGGAACCTGCCATCACAGCATGGTCCATTTGCCTCAAAATAAACCTTACATATAAAGTGCTATCAAAGTCCCTAAAATGACAGCGGTCTGGGACTTTACTGAGTTCACAAGACTGGATGTATGATTATTTTGTGCCTGCTTATTCACATGGCAAAATTAGATCTGAGACTTGCCTTCATTATTTCCATTCAGTAATATTCTCGGGGAGAAGAGCTACAGCCCTCACCTACCTCTAATTGTCAGGGGTTATCAATACTTACCAAAACGAACTTGGAAACAGTAAATGACCATATTTGCTGCGTTTGAACTGTGGTCTTGGCAAAGAATATTGAATATACTGTGGACTACCAAAGGAATGAATAAATCAGTCTTAGAAGAAAGACAGCCAGGATGTTCCTAAAGAGCAAGGATGGCTAGACTTTGATTTACTTATTTTGGACATGTCGTCAGGAAACACTAACCCCTAGAAAAGGACATCATGGTTGGTAAAATAGAGGGTCAACAAAAATGAGGGAACCCCTCAATGAGATGGACTCACACAATAGACACAACAATGGACTGAAACACACCAACAATCACGAAGATGGCACAGGACCAGGCAACATTTTGCTCTGTTATATGTAAGGTCGCCATGAGTTGGAGCCAACTTGACAGCAACTAACAACAACAATAGCAATAAGTTAGTTATCTACTCCTGTGTGACAAATTACCGCCAAACTTCGTGATTTAAGACATTAAGCACTTACTATCTCATAGTTTCCATGGGTCAGGAATTCAGATATAGCTTAGTTGGGTGGTTCTGTCTCAGGGTCTCTCAAGAGGTCATAGTCAAGATGGCAGCCAGGGCTGCAGTTAGACTGGGACTGAGGGATCAGCTCACTCACATGCCTAGCAAGATGGTGCTGGTTGTTGACAGGAGACTCAGCTCCTTGCCATGTGAATCTCTCCAAAGGGCTGCTTGAGTGTCCTCACAACATTGAGGCTGGCTTTTTCTGGTGGTATAGTAGTTGAGCTTGGCTGCTAACCAAAAAGTCAGCAGTTCCAATCCACCAACCACTCCTTGGAAACCCAGTGAGGCAGTTCTACTCTGTCCTATAGGTTCGCTATGAGTTGGAATCAATTCCATGGCAATGGATTTGGTTTGGTTTGAGTTTTTCCCGGAATAAGTGATCCAAAAGACAGCAAAGCAGAAGGGGCAGTATTTCTTAAGATCAAGTCTCTGGAATCACACACACTGTCACTGCCATATTTATTAAAAGTGAGTAATTTTGACTGTTCCATACTCAAGGGGAGGGGAAATTAGTCTCCATCTTGTATAGGGAGGAATGTCAAAATAATTTATGGAAGTATTTTTGCACCACCACAAGGCACTTACTTGATCGTCATATTTTCAAGTCAAATGGAATTTGTTCTGTCTTCTCCATATTCTTACAATAAATATTTGTCAACCACTTAACTATGTGCCAGGTCTTGCTATAACAAAAACCAGACCTGTTGCTGTTGAGTCAATTGGGACTCATAACGACCCTACAGGACAGAGTAGAACTGCCCTGTAGGGTTTCCAAGGCTGTAATCTTTACAGAAGCAGACTGCCCATCTTTCTCTCACAGAACAGTGGGTGGGTTCAAACTTTTGGATAGCAACCAAGTGCTTAATTACTGTGCCACCAGGGCTCCTGGTCTTGCTATTTGTCTTAGTTACCTAGTTCTGCTATAACAGAAATACCACAAGTGGATGGCTTTAACAAAGAGAAATTTATTCTCTCACAGTCTAGGAGGCTAGAAGTCCAAATTCAGGGCACCAGCTGCAGCAAAATGCTTTCTCTCTCTGTCAGCTCTGGGGGAAGGTCCTTGTTATCAATCTTCCCCCTGGTCTAGGATCTTCTCAGCAGAGGGACCCCAGGCCCAAAGGGTGCACTCTGCTCCCAGTGTTGCTTTCTTGATGGTATGAGATCCCCTGTCTCTCTGCTCGCTTCTTTCTTTTATATCTCAAAAGAGGTTGACTTAAAACACAACCTAATCTTGTAGATTGATTGAGTCCTGCCTCATTAACATAACTGCCAACAATCCCATCTCATTAACATCTTAGAGATAGGATTTATAACACATTGGAAAATCACATCGGGTGGCAAAGTGGTGGACAAACACAATATTGGGAATCATGGCCTAGCCAAGTTGACAGACATATCTGGGGGACACAATTCAGTCCCCTGATGTTAGGAATACAGCTTTGAACAAAGCAGATGAGGTAGAAGGTGGGGCAGAATGGAGAAGACAGCCAGTCAACAACAAATCCAAATACAATTGCCAAATGCGACAATAGGGAATGGTGGGGACTGTGGTGAAATAGGGACGTTCCTCGGGGAAACAAATGGTTAACGTGCTCAGCTGCTAACCGAAAGGTTGGTGGTTCGAGTCTACCAGTAGAAACCTCAGAAGAAAGGCCTGGTGATCTACTTCCAAATAATTAGCCCCTGAAACCCCTGTGGAGCATCGTTCTAGTGAGACACACCTGGGGTCGCATGAATCAGAGTAGACAGCACCTGGTGGTAGAATAGCGACTACATACCTATCTAAAGAAGACATTCGCTACCAAGTTCCAGGGGGAAATGTAGGCTTAGTATTTTCAGACTTTCTGATTTTTTTTAAAGAAATGGTAGAAATATGGACTCATATGTAAAATTTCAGAATTTTAACATTAACAAGTAATTCAAACGTTTACAAAACCCATAGGGGGGAAAAAAAGTCAGTGAGCCAAATTCATCCAAACCTCACCATGTTGCAAGGTCCAAACCTTAAAAATCAAACAAACAACTGCCTCTGATGATTTCAGGATGATGTGAGCAAAACCAACTGTGAGCTGAGGGATGGGGCAAGGTCTAAGTGATAAGGTAACACTTTAAGGGTTGAAAGATGAGACCTTCATATAAAAACATCAAATAGACAAAAATATTCTCAGAAAGCACTGATATTATCTTAGTGTTACCGTTGAGCTGGCATACTGATTGTCGTTGTTCGGTGCCACTGAGACGATTCCAACTCATGGCCCTGGCATGCAAAGTAAAACTGCTCATAGAGTTTTCAAGGCTGTGACCTTTCAGGAGCAGATTGCCAGGCATGTCTTCCAAGGCATCTCTGTGTGGGTTCTAACTACCAGCCTTTACAGGTAATAGTGAGTGCTTAACTGTTTGCACCACGCAGAGACTCCTGACAGATTCCTGTATTTTAAAATTATATTAGTAATTTTTTCAAGGCTTAAAAGCAAAAGTCCCTGGGAAGTAGACAAAAAACATGGCAGAGTGGAGGAAAATGGGAACATCTGAATTTAAATCAAGTGAATTTACAACAAACCTGCAGTATCCTGAGTAACATTTGCCCTCTATCTTTACAGAAAATAAAACAAGTCTGGTATTTAGAAAATATATAGGTAGGTAGGTAGGTAGACAGACAGACAGATAGAAGCCCTAAGTTCACCTTATTGGTTTTGGTGATTTAAAAATACAAGCTATTAATGCTCCTAATTGATCAATATCTTTTCCTAAATTGCTTATTCTGATTTAAGTCTCCAGATTACAATTGAGAAAAAGAAATGATGATGTAACATGTCTTGCTTTAATAATGTGAACTTTGAAGTCAGTGAGATTTAATCTACAGGCTTTCAAATTTAAATAAGAAATCAATATCACTGGTGTTCTGTAGATGAGGATGAGTGGGTGTAGATATTTAGTTTAAGAAGAGGAATGATTTCTGCAGATGTGATCACAGCATTTATATCAAGAGGGTGTTGCTTAGAATCGGAGTTCTAGCTTCAGAGTCTTGGTTCAAATTTTAGCCTTTGACCTTAGACAAGTGGTTGCATCTCTGCAGGCTCTTTATTTTCTAATTTGTAAAAATGGAGATAATAAGGTTTGCACCTCAAAGTATTGGAGAGTTAATGGAATCCTACAAGTGAAGCCTTGGGCCCTTGTCGGTGCTCAATAAATGTCAGCTATTGTTACCACCCAGCTGCAGGTCTTCCATATGGCTGCCTCCTGGGAGAGAAGCCAACCCGCCTCATATAGATGTTCTCTACCTTCAAATCCACAGGGTTCCTTGTAGGCCTCCGTTTGGGCCAACAACATTGCCAGGTGGGAATTTGTTAAGTCCCTGAAAAATTGTCTTAATGGACTTTGTACAGGTTCTCATCCTTGAGTTCTGCCCCTGACCTCCTCTCTCAGAAAGGGTAAATCACTTACATTCTTAGATTGTTTGCCTGGAGAAAAGAATAGAAGTCGCTTTCCCAAATGTGATATTAATTAGTAGAAGAGTTTTGGAAATCCAAAATATGGTTCACTTTTAAAGGGTAAAACATAAATGTTAAGTACATTGGAATTTTATCACACCGTGGAGGGGATGCAAGTGTCTTAACACTTGTTCCGCAAGGAAACGTTAGATGGTCATGGTCATGCCTGGATTCCAGAAGCCGGGGTTCATTTTGAGCAGAGTGAGGCAGCGGAGTCGGAACCGACTTGACAGCACCGAACAACAGCAACAACTACAAGCAGTAGCTTGGGAGATGAGGCAAGTTTTGAAAAATTGGAAGGGGGGAAAAAAGGTAATTTTATAGGACTGCTTTCTCTATGAGATTCCCTTAGTAAAAATGAATTCATTTTCAGTTCCCTAAGACTCCCACTATTGGATATCTCTAGCTTTAGTATGAGCATAACAGCCCTCAAATTTCCTCTTTGTCACTGAGGGGCTCTTGGTTCCACTTGCGGAAGTGAGGGCCCCTGAGTCACCAACTCAATGTAATGGATTTTACAAGCTGGTTTATATCAGTGAGGTGTTCTAGAATAAGGACTTGCTTAAAAAGTATTTGGCTTTTCAAAGTGAAGCTATGATCCATCTGATCAATAAAGTTCTCATAAAAATCCCAAAGAAAAGAAAAACTCTCATGGCCCATGTCGAACAAGGGTACTGTGTTGTTTTCATTTTATAAAGATTATTCACTTTTTTTTTTTTTTAATCACAAACTTTAAAAATTCCCCCATGGGGTGGAAGAGTAGCATTGTCCCTGCTGGCTGGAAGAAACTGGGGCGGTTGGGCTTGGTAGCTTTTCCTGAGCTTGTGATCGAAGCTAATAAAAGAGCCAAAATTAGAATCCCCAAGTTCCTGCCGCCTCTCCTTGCTCCACTAAAGCCACTTCGTTCCAGGCAAAAGCACTTCATGCTACCATTTCCTGTTTGGTCTCTGAGGAGTTCAGCCCCACCTGATTCTCTATTCTTTGGCCTGACCTTCCAAAGACAGGAGCATTTATCAAAGACCTCTCTCCCAATGACCTGCCTGGTACCAGCCATTTTAAGATGTTACATAAAGGACAGGCTGGTGACTCCCCAGCATTTAGCCAATTTGTTTGAAGGGGGGTAGCATGCCCCTGAAGAGGGACTACCAGGAATGATGACTAGAAGCTCTGGGAAATGGGTCCTAGGAGGCATGGATGCAATTAGCTGAGAAAAAGAAAACAGAATCTAAAGAAGGCCTGGAAGAGGAAGTATTAAGGGGGAAAAAAGTAGCTGTCTTTCTATAGCGATTGAGAACAGACCTAAAAATCAAAACACTTAAATTGCAGGAAGGAGGTTAAAAGAGGACGAAAATTTCTATTTCCTGGCGTAGTGGTTAAGTGCTAGGGCTGTTAACTAAAAGGTTGGCAGTTCGAATCCGCCAGGCACTCCTTGGAAACGCTATGGGGCAGTTCTACTCTGTCCTATAGAGTCGCTATGAGTTGGAATGGACTTGACAGCAGTGGGTTGGTGGTGGGACTGAGCAGAAAGGTGGATAACTTCATCATGTTGGTGTACTAAAAGAGCATAAATTCAATGCTTCTGGGGCCGGGGAATGCACTGCACCAGCCTATTGGGCCTCTTTGAACCATGGATTCCAGACGAGTGCAAGAAACTACAGAAAGATTGTCTGAGAGACAAGCAGAGGCCCAGCCGGGGCATCTTGGTCAAGTGCAGATTCTGAATCAGTGGGCCTGAGTGGGGCTGGAGTTTGTATTTCTCACCAGCTCCTGGAGGAAGCTGTTGTGGTCAGCGGGTGATGTTTTAAGTATCGAGGCTCTAGAGCTACGCTGTCCAGTAGAAATACAATGGGAGCCACAAGTGTAATTCCAAATTTTCCAGTAGCCATCTTACAAAAAGGAACAGGATAAATTAATTTTAATGTATTTTATTTAACCCAGTATGTCCAAAATATTATATATTTTCACCATGTAACCAACATCACAAGTCAGCAGCAGTTCAGTGGTAGAATTTTCATCTTCTATGCAGGAGACCCGGGTTTAATTCCCAGCTATGAACGTCATGCACAGCCACCACCTGTCTGTCAGCAGAGGCTTGCATGTTGCCATCATGTTAAACAGGTTCTGGTAGAGCTTCCAGACTAACCCAGACTAGGAAGAAAAACCTGGCGATGTACTTCTGAAAATCAGCCGTTGAAAACCCTATGGGTCATAGTTGTTCGATCCCCAACCCATCATGGGTATGGCGCAGGACCAGGCAACTTTTCATTCTATTGTGCGTGGAATCGCCATGAGCTAACAACAACAACCAACATAAAAAATTATTAATGTGATATTTTACTTTTTCTTTTCTAGCCAAGTCTTTGAAATCTGGTATATATATTTCATACTTAGAGTACCTCTTGTTTGCGCCAGCCACATTTCAGTAGTCGTATGTGGCTGGTGGCATCTGTATTGGCCAGCACAGATCTAGACAATTCCAGCCCAAATTTAATTGTTGTTGTTAGGTACTGTCAAATCGATTTTCATCTCTTAGTGATCCATGTGACAGAGTAGAACTGTAAGATAGGGTGCCCTAGGCTGCAATCTTCACAGGAGCAGCTCGCCAGGTCTTTTCTCCGGCGGAGCCACTGGGTGGGTTTCAACTGCCAACCTTCGATTAGCAGCTGAGCACTTAACAGTTGCACTACCAGGGCTCCTTAGTACAGATTTAGTACAGTCCAAACGCTGTTGGCAAGCTGAGAATAACTGCTTTTAGTACTGAAACCTACTTGGATGGGATCCAAGAAAACCCAGGGGCATAATGAATTCTCTGGGACAGAGACAGGTCCTCAAGAATTTAATTACTCATCAGGGTGCCCTGAAGACAGGACTAAAATGCAGATTCTTGGGCTTCACCCCGGAGACAAAAACAAAACAAAAGAAAAACTAAGCATCTGTACACAAAATTAGAGAAGGCAGAATATTGACCCTCTTCCCTTTTTTTTAATGCTATTGATGTGTTTGTTAGAGAAACTGGATGACTTGTCCCTCCTTCTTGATTTGGCTGATTGCTTCCCCACAGTGTTAATTCGATGGTTCTTCTAGCCCTGCTAGTCCCTGTAAACTGGCATTTGTTGCTAGAGAATTGATTAGATTCAGAGTCCCAGAATTCTAATTAGAGCAGGAGTTTTCAATCCTGGCTCAATGCTGGAAACATCTGGAAGCTTTAAAATATTACTGATGCTGTGCCCCCACCCCCCACAGAGGTTCTGAGGTACTTGGTACAGGGCATCATCTGTGCACGGGGGTTTTAAACAGCTCCCTGGGTGGTTCTGCTGTGCAGCAAGGGTTGGGAGCCTCTGGATTGGACAAACTGGCTTGAAACAAAGCAAAACCCACAAGCGCTCCATAAAGGCCTTAAAACAGACCTCCTCTTCCTCTTTCTCTTCCTGCCCTAAACAGCCTTGGGAGGGCCCCTAAGAAACAGCACCATGCTGAGAATTAGCATCATCACCGGGGGGGGGCTTAAAAAACTACCAGTATCCAGATGTCATCCCTAGAGCGTCAGATACACTTGTGCTGGGGTTATTGTTGTTAGGTGCCTTCGAGTTGGTTCTGACTCATAGTGGCCCCATGCACAACAGAACAAAACATGGCCCGGTCCTGCACCATCTTCATGGTCATTGCTATGTTTGAGCCCATTGTTCTAGCCACTGTGTCAACCCAACTTGACGAGGGTCTTCCTTTTCTTCAATGACCCTCTACTTTACCAAGCATGATGTTCTTCTCCAGGGACTGGTTTCTCCCGATAATATGTCCAAAGTATGTGAGACAAAGTCTCGCCATTCTCATTGCCAAAAAGTATTGTGGCTGTACTTCTTCCAAGATGGGGTGAACCCCGGTGTCTTTAGCTTTAAAGTGTCTCCCCTGTTGCTTCTAACGTTTAGCAAGGATTGAGATCTAGCGCAATGCGTCTCACTTTTTAATGAGCACAGGAAACAGCTGGGGACCTGTTAACATGCAGATTCTGATTGCACAGGTCTGGGTTGAGCCCTGGAGTCTTCATGTCTAATGGGCTCCCAGGTAATGCAGATGCTCCTGGGACCACGGTTTGAGTAGCCAGAGTGCAGATGGACCGCACGTGCTATGGAGCTAGAAACAACTACCTTAGAATTCTCCTTTTGCCACTTACTAGCTCTGTGTCTTTCAGCAAGTCACTTCATCCCTCTCAGCCTTTTCCCTCACCCACAAAATAGGGATAAAAATGTCTGCCTTTAGCCTAAGCCTTGCCATATGTGTGGTAAACAATGCTCTATTGTTGACTGATGTGAACGGCACAGGAATCCTAGTTGTACTTTGAGTCTCTAAGATTTTTTTCTCATTGGTGCTAGATCATTTCAGGGAAGTTCGGCCTTATAGCAGACCCTTTGTTAAAACTGACAGATCAGGGCATTTAAATAAGTACTCTGAGGCCAACATCCACATTCCTTTGCTGAGTGGCAGTTTTTGCTTCACCAAACGGGATTTGAGGTTATCCATGACCTGCCCTGTATCTTCTCCACCTTACTTTCTCTGATCAGCTTCCCTCCCACTTTGCTGCCCCCAGCACTGGATGAATCACTTTCGTATCATTGTAAATCACAGCCAACACTGCATATTTCTACGACTGTGTTGAAATAAAGCCCCTCTCCCTCCTTCTCGGCTCCGCGGCAACGGGTTCATCCCCCTACCATCTGCCCGCTTGCCCCCATGTCTGAATCCTAGCAGGTTCTCCATACCCTGACATTCAGTGCTCAGCAAAGGGTCCTGGGGTTTGGAGAAGACACTACTGTTAACATAACTTATGATCTACAAGTTCAGATCCTCTATTTTTAGCCATATGGAACAATTTGGAAGTCTATAAATCATGTGGGTATAAACTGAAATAAAGCCACCTCTTTTTTGCATTAAGAAAAAGTTATATTTATGCTGTTTCTGAAGCTGACAGACAAAAAAAAGAAAACATTGCTGTGACTTCCTGACTGCCCAGTGTGCCTCCCAGGTGCTTTCAGTATTATTCTGAGTGTTACCAGGTCACAGTGGAAGCTCACTGACACCACCAATCCTTTCCCAGGTCCACAGCCCTTGCCTGACTGAGTTACCTTTAGTGTTTGTCCGTTTCCTTCCACGTGCTCCTCCTTCAGGCACCTGGCTCCATCTCAAGTTCCCATCTTGTCTTTTGAGGGATCAGATAGATTAAAAGACCTTTTGTTTTCCCGATAGGATGTCCTTATGCTAAGTAAAGTGACTGAAAATGCATTTTCTATTCAAATTAGTGAGGAAAAAAAAAAAGACGTTGTCTGTCCATATCAGTATTTCAAAAGCAAACCATTCACTGATTCAGTAATCAATTATTGGGTGTTTGCTGTGTTAAAAACGCCATGCTGAGTGCTGGGGTGGGGCCCTAAAAAAAAAAAAATTTTTTTTTTTTTTTTTTTACAGAGATGAAAATATGAAGTCTGTCCTGAAGGACATGAAGACCTAGAAAGGGAGAGAAACATATGTGTGTGAGTCCCTATAGGGCGAACGCAGTGTGAAAGGCGTTTCTCAAAGCCTTCAAGGTGATTGTCCTTAGACATTCCCTGCATAACCCAAATAGTGTCCACTGTGTTATACTTGGTTGTCTAATGTCTGTCTCCATGGCAGGGCTGTAAGGACTCAGAGGTCGGAAACCTTGTCTGCGCATCTCTGTGATCTGAGCATTGTCTGTGCAAGAAAGATGCTCGATGAACAAAGGAAGATGAGGGAGTGAAAGTAAAGGGGGGAGGGGAGAGGGGAAAGGGAGAGGGGAAAGAGGGCGAGAAGGAGGAGGGAGAGTAAGAAAAGGAGAAGGGAAGAGGAGAGGTTGAGAGAGAAAGAATTCAAGAGGGGGCGTACACTCCCTGACAAGGGAGAGAGTCTACCTGGAAGATAAGAAATGGTGTCTGTGCAAAGGCTTTCGGAGCCTGCAGAGGGAGGTAAAATTTAAGCCAAGCCTTTAAGCCTGGTAAGAAAAACACTGGGTAAGCATGAGGCAGAATCCATCAACTAATGGACATGGTTCATCCATACCGTGGAGTGTTACTCAGCCATAAAGAGAAATGAAGTTCAGATACACGCTACGACATGGATGAACCTTGAAAACATCGTGCTGAGTGAAAAAGCCAGACACAAAAGAACTGGTATTGTATGATCTCATGTATATGAAATATTTAGAATAGGCAAATGCATAGAAACCAAAGTTTATTAGTGGTTACCGACGGCTGGGGGCAGGGGGGCTGGGGAGTCATTGCTTAAGGGGGCCTAAATTTCTGTCTTGGATGATGGAAAACTTTTGGAAATGGATAATAGTGATGGTCGCACAACATGCTGAATGTAATTGTCACTGAATTGTACACTTAAAAATGGTGAAACTGGCAAATGGTGTATAAATTTTACCACAATAAAATTTTTTTAAATGAAGCAAAAGACATTCAAGCTTAAGAAACGGTAGGTGAACAGGTGCAGAGGCAGGAAAGGCAGAGCTCATTTGAGGAGAAATTCGTGTGTCCGCAGCTCCCACTGGGCCCAGGATGGAGACACGGAGAAATTGTAGGAGGGAGATTAAGTAGACGCCCTCAGCGGTGGAGATGACTAAGCTGGCGAAGGTCCTGGAGGCAGCCCCGCCCTTCTGTTGTTCACTAACCCAGCATTTTCTGTTGTCCGCACGGAACCCTAACTGCGCGTAGGCTCTGTGGCAGGTTCTGGGGGCCCACTAGAGAACAGCACAGATACGTGAGCTTTCTGTCTGCATAAAGTTCATACTCTAACAGAGGAGAAATAAATAAATGAACCAACAAGATGACACGCAGTGTAATAATTTACTGTGAAGGGAACAGAGTGCTGTGACAAGGAATGTCTGGCTGGATAGGGTGTCAGGGAGAGCCACTCTGAGGCTGAGCTCAGAATGATGAAAACACAAGTGCCCACAGCTGAGGGAAATGATTCCACCTACAGTAATGGTTCTCCTCTGGGGTGGAGTGGGGGCTGCCAGCATCTAGTAGGTAGAGGCCCAGGACGCAGGTAAACATCCTCTAATATACAGAACTGCCCCCAGCAACAAAGAACTGTCTGGCCCAAAATGTCAATAGCGCGGAGACAGAGAAACCCTGAGCTGGTGGGATGAGCGGCTACAAAGACCTTGAAGTAGAAATTACTGATAAGTCTGAGAAAAATGCAGAAGGACAGTGTGGGTGGAGCATTCTGTGACTGATGAGATTGGAAAGATGATGAGAGAGAAAGGGAGGCAGGGGCCAGATCACATGGGGCCTTGTCGGCTGTAGCAAGGAGTGCACCTACAATGCTGTGCTTTAGAACGACTAACCTGGACCTGACAGCTGCTACATTTTTGATTTCAGGTGGATAAACAGAGTATTTCCTTTGATAACTTTAAAATAAACAAGTCATTGCTTATGGTTGCTATTCCCGGCTCTCTGCTGTTCCAACAACAGAGCAAAAATGGTTTCAGTACAATTTTCTTTTGAGTGCTTGAAGAAAAAAACGTGCAAACAGTTGGCCCCTTCATTCTGTGGATCAGCAAAATTCCTGCAGTGAAGAGGGACCCAGAAAATGGAATCTTGTTTAACCTTGTTTAATCCAATTCTCCAATCTTCTGTCAAATATCTTTATGGCTCTTTCGCCCACCCAAATTGCTAATGTGGAAAGAAAGACACCCTCATTACTGAGAACGCAGACGTGATGGATGATGATGTAATGATTGATTTGCAGTAGTTGGAAAACCAAGCTGCACATGTTAAAACCTGGGTAGAAAGAAGCAAGATTGAACCGGGAGTGGCTGTTGCTGGGGTTGCGGAGGAACATGAAATAATATGCCTTTAGACGCTCTTGACGTCTACCTAAATGTATAGCTTAAAATATTGATAAACAGTTATCACGCAGTCTATCATTCATGCAGGCAACTAATACCAGTGAGCACCTACTATGTGGATGGAAATGTGTATGGTCTTGGAAGCTAAAAAGGAAAATAAGACAGAGTCTTTGGTTTCTAGGAATTTATGGTTTATCTTTAAGATATATAGCCAACAGAGTATAATGCAGAACTGAAGAAAGGCCAGATGGAAGATGGAGACATCTATACTTTCTGCCTGTCTAGCATATATTCTCTTCATTTTGGTCAAAGCAACTTGATTTTTCTTCACCTGTCGCTCATTTTCAGTCCATGTGGATTGGATCAGTTTGACCTTCAACCTTTACCCTCATGCCCCCAGGAGTGTGCACATGACTCAGGCCCAGCCAGTCAGCATATTCCATTCCTCTGGTCACAGGGATTGATTCAAGGAGAGACACACAACCCAGGTTGCTCTAATGAAAGTTGGCCCTGTCAAAGACAGGGCCTGGCTGAGTGTTGACATGTCATGGGGTTGGTAATCAATGTCACAAAACAATACGTGTACTAATTGTTTAATGAGAAGCTAGTTTGTTCTGTAAATCTTCATCTAAAGTACAATTAAAAAAAAAAAGTGCATTGTCCAAAAAAAATTAAAAAGAGAGAGAGAGAGGGCCTGGCTGAGAGTACATCCAGCCTAGACTAAAAGAGAGAAGAATTGGAGAGAGGCTAAGTCTTGCTGACATTGTTTAAGCCTCTGAATTCAGTGATTCTGAAGTCATTCCCCGGAACCACTGAAGTCCCGTTTTTTTTAATTATTTTTTTAAATTTACGTGCAGTAGAATGGACTTATGTCTTGGTGCACGGTTCTGTGAATTTTAACACAGGCGTGTACTCAGGCAGAGCTCCCTTTGTACTCATCCTAGTCAGCACTTGGTGTGGTCAGTTTCTTTTAAGCCACTTTAATAGGTTTGTTTTTTTTTAACTGTTAAAAGCACTTTCTTTTTTTAAATTTTTTTATTGTGCCTTAGGTGAAAGTTTATGGAGCAAGTTCGTTTCCCATTCGATAGCTTGTACATAAAGTGCTCCATGACATTGTTTCATTCCCCACAACCTCTCAGCACCCTCCCCATTTCTGCCCTAGGTTCTCTGTTGCCTTTCGTCCTGAGTTTACACCCTTTCCTGCCTTCTCATCTTTGCTTTGGGGCAAGGTACGTGTTTTGTTGGGTGCTGTTGAGTTGATTCGGACTCGTAGCAACCCCATGTGACAGAGTAGAACAGCTCCATGGGATTTTCCTGGCTCTAATCTTTACAGAAGCAGATCACCAACCAGATCTTTCTCCTACAGAGCTACTGGGTGGATTTGAACTGACAGCCTTTCAGTTAGCAGCCAAACACTTAACCATTGTGCCACCATAGCTCATTAATAGGTACATAATCTGTTGCCATCAAGTTGAGTTGACTTTGACTCATAGCAACCCCATGGGACAGAGTAAAACTGCCTCATAGGGTTTCCGCGTCTGTAAATCTTTAAGAAAGCAGACTGCCACATCTTTCTCTCACAACAGGAATGGAGCAATATCAAATTGCGATTTTAATTTGCCTTTCAATAATAATTTAGGATGTTGACCATCTTTTCATGTGCTTATTTACCATCCACATATACTTTTCAGTGAAATGTTTGTTCATATCTTTTGCCCATTTTTCTTTGTTTTCTTACTGTTGAGTTTTGAGAGATTTTTTTAATATATTCTGATGTCCCTAGGTGGTACAAATGGTTAACACCCTCAGCTACTAACCTAAAGGTTGGCAGTTCAAGTCTACCCAGAGGCACCTCGGAAGAAAGGCCCAGTGATCTACTTCCAAAAAATCAGCCATTGAAAGCCCTGTGGAGCACAGTTGTACTGTGACACACATGGGGTCGCCATGAGTCGGAATCAGTCATGGCAACTACTTATGTATTCCTAGTTTACAAAGAGTTTCTATCATGAACGGATGTTGAACTTTGTCAAATGCTTTTCAGCTTTAATTGATATGATCATGTGGTTTTCTTTTTAGTCTGTTAATATGATGGAATATATTGATTTAATTTCAAATATTGAACCAGCCTTGTATTTCTGGGATAAATCACACTTGGTTGTGGTGCTGTATTCTTTTTATATACTGCTGAATTCAATTAGCTAATATTTTGTTGAGTATTTTAAAGTCTCATTTTTGGTGAAGCCATTTTGAGTTGGATTTCTGTCACTTACAAGAATCCTGACTGGTATCCATAGGTCCAAGCAAAAGCATTAATAAGAATTCAGAAGAAAGTATAATTTCTGACCGTTACCATCAGGGAAGGCTACACAAGAGAGGTTATATTTGGGTAAGATCTCTTTTATTTTATAAGTAGTACAAATTGAAATTATGAAGTAAAATTAAATTATTACAGAGGTTCCTATAATTATTTTAGCAAAAATTTCTAGACTTATATCACAATATTATGTTATTTTTAAAA
Source organism: Elephas maximus indicus (assembly GCF_024166365.1). NCBI lineage: Eukaryota > Metazoa > Chordata > Mammalia > Proboscidea > Elephantidae > Elephas > Elephas maximus. The sequence goes on from NC_064838.1 coordinate 66,409,013, forward strand.
TTAAAATGGTTTTTTGTTTTGGGATTGCACATGTAGTATACACAAGTTGTAAGAATTTAAGTAACATAAAAACGTAAAAAAAAGAAAATATCCATTTCCTGTAGTATCACCAGATATACACAACCATATCAATAAATATTTTACATGTATCATCTAGAACAGTATCTATCAAACTCTGCTGCAAATTAAAATCACTGAGGGAGCTTTGAAAATACTGATGAGTGAGTTCTACCTATACATACTGTGTTTTATTGGCTTGGGGTGTAGCCTCTGGTTATCGTAGAAAGAATTAACGTGCAGTCAAGTTGGAGAACCACTTCTCTAGAACTTTATTTATATGTGTCCAGTGAAATATACATTTGCTTGTTATTTTGTGAAACTAAAATCAACTATGCTTTAATGGTCAGCATTTTACTTTTTTCAAATCAAACTTCTCATTTTGAGGTAATTGTAAATTGGCATGCAGTTGTAATAAATAATACATAGTTCTTCAAGACATTAAGCACAGAGTTACCATCTGACCCAGAAATCCCACTTGTAGGTATATACCCAAAGGAATTGAAAACATATATCCACACAAAAACTGTACACAAATGCCAATGGCATCGTTATTCATAATAGCCAAAAAGTGAAAACCGTGTAAATGTCTCCCAGTTAATGAATGGATAAATAAAATCTGGTGTATGCATACAATGGAATATTATTCAGCCATAAAAATGAATGAAGTACTGATACATGCTACAACGTAGATGAACCTTGAAAACATCATGCTAAGTGAGAGAAGCCAGACACAAAAGGCCACATACATGTGTAATTCCATTTAAATGAAATATCCAGAATTAGCAAATCCACAGAAACAAAAACCACATTAGTGGTTGCCAGGGGGGAGGGGAACGGGAAATGACTGCTAATGGGTACCAAGTTTCTTTGGGGGTGATAAAACTCTATCGGAATAGACAGCACGATGATTGCACGACTTTGTGAATGTACTAAAAGGCACTGAATTGTACACTCTTAAAGGGTGACTTTTATGATATGTGGATTGTATCTCTATAAAGCTGTTATTAAAAAAAAAATACAGCAAGATCCCATGTACCCTTTACCCAATTTCGCCCGATGGTAACATCCTACAAAACCATAGTACAATGTCACCGCTGCCATATCGACAGCAATACAGTCACCATATAGAACAATTCCATCACCACAGGATCCCTTGTGCTGCCCTTTTACAGCACACGCAGAGGTGCAATGGCTGCAGCAGATGAAAGTTGCACATTTTACCTTTTTAAGAAACTGCTTAACTGTTTTCCAGAGTGCCTACACTGTTTTACCTTCCCACCAGCAATTTGTGAGTGATCCAGTTTCGCGGCATCCTCAACAGCATTTGGTACTGTCACTGTTTTTTTTTTTTTATTTTAGCCGTTCTGACAAGTGTTTAGTGATATCTCATTGTGATCTTAATTTGCATTTCCCTAATGGCTAATGATGTTCAACATCTTTTCATGTCGTTATTTACCATCTGCATATCCTCTTTGATGAAATGTCTCTTCATGACTTTTGTCAATTTTCTAATTGGATTGTTTCCGTTGTTGAGTGTTGGAAATTCTTTACATATTTTAGATGGTAGTCCTTTGTCGGGTCTGTGATTTGCAAATATCTTCTCCCATTCTGATTGTGCCTTGTCTTTTCAACCTCTTTATCAACTTTTCCTTTTATGAATCCCGCTTTTGGTGTCAAGTCGAAAAACTCTTTCCTAGCCCTAAAAAAAAAAATTTTCTCACTTTCTTTTTTCTAAAAGTATTGTAGTTTTACATTTTACACTTAAGTCTCTGGTCCACTGTAGTTAATTTTTGTGTAAGTTCTAAGGTTTAGGTGAAGAATCTTTTTTTTTTTCCTTCGGTTGTGAGTGCCTAATTGGTCCAGTGCCATTTGTTGTAAAGGCAATCTTTCCTTCGTTGAATTACTTCTGTACCTTTGTCAAATATATTTTGGATCGCTGCTGTCCAATAGAGCTTTCTGCAATGACAGAAATGTTCTACATCTGTGCTTTCCCATAGGGTAGCCATTAGGCACTGGTAGCCATTGAGCACTTGAAATGTAGTTGTCGTTAGGTGCCATCAAGTCGATTTTCAGCTCATAGTGACTCTGTGTGACAGAGTAGAACTGCCTCATAGGGTTTTATAAGATGTAATCTTTACAGGAGTAGATTGCCAGATCTTTTTCCTGAGGAAGGGCTAGGTGAGTTCGAATCGGCAACTTTTCCATTAGCAGCGAAGTGCTTGGCCATTGCACACCAGAAATGTGGCTTGTGTAACTACAACACTGAGTTTTTAATTTTATATAATTTTAACTAATTTAAATAGTCACATGTGGCTTTTGGATATTGTATTGGACAATACAGTTTTGAATATCTTTCCACACAAAATTTATAGCTCTACCTTGTTCTTTTAAAAATTAAGCAATATTTGATATATTTTGTGTATAATATGTATCTAACTTATTCTCATAAAAATAAAGTCACCATCCCAAATACATAATAGTTTTCTTCTCAGTGACAAATTTGAATGTGCCTGAATAATGTTGTTCTTATGTGCTGTTGAGTCGGTTTTGACTCATACTGACACTATGTACAACAGAACGAAATAGTGCCTGGTCCTGTGCCATCCTCACAATCGTTGCTATGCTTCAGCCTATCGTTGCAGCCACTGTGTCAACCCATCTCATTAAGCATCTTCCTCTTTTTCACTGACACTCTACCATGCATGATGTCCTTCTCCAGGGACTGATCCCTCTTGATAACACGTCCAAAGCATGTGAGAAGTCTCACCACCCTTGCTTCTCAGGAGCATCCTGGATGTACTTCTTCTAAGACAGATTTGTTCGTTCTTTTGGCAGTCAGTATTCTTGGCCAACACCATAATCCAAAGGCATCAGTTCTTCTCGGGTCTTCCTTATTAATTGTCCAGCTTTTGCAGGCATATGGGGTTATGGAAAACACCATGGCTTGAGTCCGGTGCATCTTGGTCTTCAAGATGACACATTTGCTCTTTAACACTTGAAAGAGGTCTTTTGCAGTCGATTTGCCCAATGCAATGCATCGTTTGATTTCTTATATTCTGTATAAAGTGGAAAGGAATAGTGGAAACTTTAGTTTCAAGAAAGTCATACTTATTGCATAGTAATTTTACCAGTTAGAGATGCTTTCAGCAGCAAGTAATAGACAATTCTACCCACACTAGTTGAAACAAATAGAGGTTTATTCCTCTTTTTTGTGAAGTCTGGAGATGAGCAGCTTATGATTGTCATCAAGGACCCAGGCTTTGTTCCACCATTTTACTCTGCCATCCTTATCTTCATGGTTTTGACCTTATAGTAGCAGGAAGGCTGCTAGAGTTCCATCACCACATCTTTATCCAAGTCAGGAAGAAGGAGAGAAAGGAAAGTGCCAGCTACATTTACCTCCCTCCTGCTTTCAAACATACCGAAGCAGAAAAATAAACATATTGAACTCCAGGTACCCATCATATAGCTTCTGCAATGATCAGCTAATAGCCAAGCCTGTTCCGTCTATACCACCACCATCTTCTTTCACTCCTGTGTTATTTTGAAGTAAGTCCCAGTCATCATTATTTCATTTGAAAATATTTCAATATGTATTTCTAAAAGAAAAGTTTCTTTTATATAAAAACAAACACTAAAAAATTTAACCATAATAAAATCAAATATCTGTTAGTCCCATAAATGCTGTAATCTTTAATAATTTCTTTGAATCAGGATCCTCCGCAAATGATTGATATGGTTCTTACGTCTTTTACGAATCTACAGGTTATACTTCCACTTCTCTCTCTCTGTTTTTCTTTGTAATGCATTTGTTGAAGATCTAAGGCTGTTTGTCCTGTAGTTTTCCATGGCCTGTGTTTTGCTGATTGCATTTCTGTGGTGTCATTTAACATGCTCCTCTTTCTTCATTTTTTAATTTTATTGTACTTTAGGTGAAAGTTTACAGGACAAATTAGTTTCTCATCAAAAATGTATACACGAATTGTTTTGTGACATTGGTTGCAATCCCTGCAAAGGGTCAGAAGTCTCCCCGTTTCCACCCCAGGTTCCCTATGTCCATTCATCTAGTTTTCTCATCCCTTCCTGCCTTCTCATCTTTGCTTTTGGGCAGGTGTTGCCCATTTGGTCTCGTATACTTCATAGAACTAAGAAGAAGTTTCTTTATATGTGCTATTGTTTGCTTTGTAGGCCTGTCTAATCTTTGGCTGAAAGGTGGACTTCGAGAATGGCTTCAGTTCTGCGTTTGTAGGCTGTCCGGAGTCCATAGTCTTGAGGGTTCCTCCAGTCTCTGCCAGACCAGTAAGTGCGGTCTTTTTTTGTGAATTTGAATTTTGTTCTACATTTTTCTACTGCTCTGTCCAGGACCCTCTATTGTGATCCCTGTCAGAGTGGTCAGTAGTGGGCACCATCTAGTTCTTCTGGGCTGAGGTTGGTGGAGGCTGTGGTTCATGAGGACCATTAGTCCTTCAGGCTAATATTTTCCTTGTGTCTCTTCTTTATTTGCAGCAAATTGATAGTTGGATCTAGACGCTTGATCAGATTCACAGATTCACATTCAACTCTTTTGGCAAGATTATTTTATAGGTCGTGGTGTAGTCTGCCATCATGAAGCAGATATCTGATTTACCCGTTTAAAAAGCAGGCTTTCCCAGAATTCCCAGTCTCCCCCTTCCCTTCTGCTTAGGTCTTATTGGCCAGAATGGAATCACATGACTATCCCTAGTTGCAATGGAGGATGGGAATAAAGCATCTGACAAAGTGAGCAGGATTGGGGCTGGGCTCATTACCACCTCAAACTAAATCAGCGTTTTCTTGGCAAGGAAGAAGGGGCAACAGATATTGCATAGACAGGGAACGCTGTCTGCCAGAGTAGTTTAGTAACAACTCAAGAGTAATGCCAAGTAATAAATGTTATTTATAAAGCATTATGATATAAGTGGCATTTATTAAATGTTAACAAGGAGAGAATGATTAAGTAAATGATAACTTGTCATACTACTCTTTATACTTGTTATGTTTCAGATAAATCCATCTATATACTGTGGTTTGTGGTAAATACAATACAAAATGGCACTTTTCAGGTTGTTCTTCTTAAAACTACTTGATCTTCTAATATCATTCCTTAGCTTCTCAGTATCATCCTGTTTAATATGATGAAAGAAACATATTTCTAAGATTTTTGAGGCTCCTCCAATGAAGGCTGAGGAATAAGCTTCATATTTTTATTTAAGAATATTATGTAGGTTTATTGTAAAAGTAAAGAAGCTATAGTTTGACTTTCTGACTAAGTCTTTCATATTAAAATTAATTTTATGACACTTTATCAAGGCAACATGTCTTTTTTTATATTTCAAAATAAATGTTTCCTGTTCATAAAAATAATAGAAGTTAATCATTAAAAATATATATAAAATTTAAAGATAAAAACCGCTAATAATTTTACCATCCTGAGATAATCATCGGAAATGAGGTAAACATCGTAAATGTATTTCCTTCCAGTCATTTTAACACGCATATATATTTTTTATAAAGTTGAGCTAAGACTATGTGTTTAACTTTGTCATGATTTTTTACCTTACATAGTAAGGTAAGCATTTTCCCCATGTCTTCATGAATACCATTTTAATGGCTAAATATAGTAACCTACTATATTGACAGTTGGTTTTTCAACTTATTGCTGTGCATTTATAATTTGCTATTATAAACAATATTGCAAGGAACATCTTCATAAATACTTTTTAGGCATTTCCATTCTTATTATCTCTATTTTAAGAAAGTATCCAAATTTAATTTTGGGGCCAAAAGCTATGAACATTCTTGAGGTTCTTGATGCATACCGACCAATTGTTTTCCAGAACATTTATACGGGTTTTTATTTCCCTGTCAGTGTATCAGTGCCCATTTTCACTGTGTGTTTAGCAGAACTTAGTATTATTGATGACAGGAACATTTACATGTGAATTTTCTTTTTTGTTTTAGTTCGCTTTTTTAGGGGATTAGTTTACAGAGACATTATATATATGAAAAAATCAGCTATTTCAGAAAACAATGGGAGCCTGTTTTCTTCACTAACATGGAAAATCTAACAAAAGACCTAAAATTCATGGCTTTCGCGTATCTAATATGTATTTTTTGCAGTTGTGGGAAGCGTTGTAGCTGTATGAACACTGTTTAGGTTTTAATACAATCAATTTCAAAAGCATCATTGTGAATGGCAGCATAAGGCTCTACCAAATGGCTTTATAATCACTGGTTTAATTGATCCCCTATAGTTGGTTAATTGTTTCCACATTGTAGCTGGACATGTGAGATGAGGATTCCTGTTCATAAATTGCTGTCACCATTTCTGATTATGCCTGAGCTACAGGTGGTTACTGGAGTCCGACTCTGACTTTGGAACTTAAGTCTGGTAAGTGGGCTTCAGAGAAACCCTGGTAGCACAGTGGTTAAATCTCAGATGCTAACTGAAAGGTTGGCAGTTCGAGCCCACCAGCCACTCCACTGGAGAAATATGGTAGTTTGTTTCTGTAAAGGTTACAGCCTTGGAAACCCTTTGGGGCAGTTCTACCCTGTCCTATATGGTCACTATGAGTTGGAATCAACTCGTCGACAATGGGTTTGATTTGGTTTTAACCAGACTTCAGGACTTGTTTCCTAGTTCTTATTAGCTTCATTTCAAATCAACTAACCCCCGGTGCCTCAATTTTCACTTCTGTAAAATAGGTATAATAAGAGTCCCCACCTCAGGGGAGCATTGTCAAGGATTAAATGAGGTTGTAGCTACTTTATTCCTGTCTGTCCTCCCCTGACTATTTGTCCTTCTCATGTGCTCAGGAGCGAACCCTGCTTTCACCACCTCGAGGTTCGTGACACAGGTTGGCCAAGTCCAGGACACTGGTCCAAGCAGGGGTACATGACCCAAGCAAGGTCAATCAGAATACATTTTTGGGGATAAACATCAACAGGAGTCAGCAGGACCCAGAGAAGGAAGCCAAAGCAAAGGAAAGCAGAGCCATTGGGGCACATGGGAGAATTGGGAGCCATTGTCTGAGCCACAGGATCCAGCCTTGCCTAAAGCCTTGAAATTCCCAATAGTAACATGAATCAATAACTTCCTTAACTTCCTTTTTTTTTTTTTTTGCTCCAATTGGTTTATTTTTGGGCCTCTGTTACTTGTAACCAAATTACCTTATCAGTCATGCTTGCTGTTATTATTTAATCCTAGTTTTTAAATCTACACCCATTTTTCAGTTTGTCCTACTGTGGTGGCTTGTGTATTACTATGATGCTGAAAGCTATGCCTCTGGTATTTCAAACACCAGCCAGATCACTTACGATGAACACATTTCAGCAGAGCTTCCAGATGAAGACCTAATAGGAAGAAAGCCTGGTGATCTGCTTCTGAAAATTAGGCAATGAAAACCTTATGGATCACAACAGAACACTGGCTGCCTCGTTTGCTTTGGACATGTCATCAGAAGGGATCGGTCGTTGCAGGAGGACTTCATGTTTAGAGAAGTAGAGGCCAGTGAGGGAAGAGAGATCCTCTGTGAGATACCACGCTTTAAGAGGGCTACATGGCTCGGGAGTGAGTGCAGCCTCAATGATGGACTCAAACACGCCAGTGATTCTGAAGATGATGCAGGACCAGGCAACGTTTTGTTGTACGTAAGTTTGCCATGAGTCAGAGTCAATGTGACAGCGACAACAATTTTTTAAATAGCGTATTTCAATCGCACCACTATTTGCTTATTCTCTTTTGGCCCTGGATATAGGGCTCATGTAATGACAAACATTGTTGTTAGAGGACTTGGAGGTTTTTCCTTGTTACATTTTCTCAGAATAAACATGTTTTGGTAAGTCATTTCTTTTACCCCAAAATAAACATTCCCCCAAAATTTAAATCAGGATGACAAAAATGATTTTTTGTTGTTTTGCAAGCATTCAATTTACTTGTGAAGTTGAAAACACAGTTAAAGTGTGGATTGTTTGCAGTGAAAACCATCTAGGGCAAAAAGGTTAATGTGCTCAATTTAGTTTTAACAGTAGATGAAATATATTGCATGCAAAGAAGGCTACAGTAATTCTTCCCATTCTTATACTCACGTCCCTTTGCAGTTTGACCTTGTTGCTCCTTCATCAAGAACTGGAGTCTGTTTCCTCCTCCCCTTGAATCTGGGCTGGCCTGTGTCTTGCTCTGACCAATAAAATGAAGCGATGTTATACAACTGCTAAGTCTAGGTCTCAAGATGTCTTGCAGCTTTCACTGTCACTCTCTCATTGCCCTGAAACCTCTTTGTGGATGAATGTGAACTAGGCTGCTGGAGAGGCCAACGGTTAAGGGCTGAGGTATTCCAGCCAAAAGCCAGAAATAACTGCCAGGCATTTGAGTGAGGCTGTCTTAGAACTTTCAGCCCCAGTGGACTTTGGATGACTGTAGCTGCTTAATTTACCTCCGGAAAGACCAGCAGAAGAACTGATCTGCTGAGCCCTGCCTAAAATGCTGACCTACAAAATCAGTAACAAATAAAATGGTGGCTGTTTTAAGCTACTAAATTGTGGAGTGATTTGTTACACAGTATCAAATAAATGATACAGTAGATCTGGTGTCAGAAGCTTGAGTCTTCTCTTGTTTACAAGCCTGACCACCTCAGCTAAATCCCTTAATTCTAAGAGCTTCCTTCTTTTTTTAAATGCAGATATTTAACTATCTGCTGCCATCCGTTCCAGATTTCAGGTTTTGAGTTTTAAGTCACACAAACTCAACTCAAAGAGGCATAAGAATTAAAGGTAATTTATCAGCTCACGTAATCGAATAGTTTAGGGTTTGGTCTGGCTTCAGGTATGACTTAATTCGAGGACTCAAATGATGACATCGGGGGTCTGTGGGCCTCCACCTTTGCCCTGGGCTTTCCTCTATGTGTCATCTTCATCCTCAGGCAGGGTCTTCCCAAATGGGGCCCGCCCTGTAGCTCAAGAGAAACCCAAGAGGAAGTTCCAGGATTGACTGTCATTGGACCAACTGGAAACACGTACCTGTCCTTAGCAGTCAGGCCAGGAGGTTGAGATGCTCCAAATGGGCAAGGCTGAGACAAGTGTCCATGATGAGCCAGTGAGATGGGAAGGCAGAAAGCAGAGGTGGGGGAAGAAAGGGTTAGGCTGACCAAGACCATCTGGGGAAAAAAGAACAATAGGAAACTGGTATATTACTACCAAAAGAAGAAAAAAAGGATGCTGAGCAGGTAGAAAATAACAGATGTCCACTTCCCTATTGCATAGGCTTGCTGAGTAGATAGCAGTAATAGCTTACATTTATTAAATACTTATTAGGTGCCAGGCACTGCTCTAAGCACATATATTAATTCCTTTTAATTGTCTCAATTTAGGTGAAGTTGTTATTCTACAAATGAGGAAACAGAGACACAGAGTGGTTACACTGCTCAAGGCCATGTAGATATAACTAGAATCAGAACCCAATGAGACTGGCTTCAGAGCTGTTGCCTTTAACCATCAGTCTATACTCAAAATGGTTCTCTAGTTTTTCAGTACTGTGGGAGGCAGAATTCTATGATGACCTCCAAGATTCCAGCTCCCTGGTATATCATCCTCTTCTCTTGAAAGTGGGTGAGACCTGTGAATGTGATGTGACCATCATTCCCTTGATTAGGTTACAATATATAGCAAAACTGATGGAATAGTCACTCCCACAATTAGGCCATATAGGACTCCCTCATAGCCATACATGGGGAGATTCTCCTGCTGGCTTTGAAGAAGTAAGGTGCTATGTTTTAAGAGGGCTATGTTCTGCCCTACAGGGTTGCTATGAGTTGGAATCGACTCGATGGCACTGGGTTTTTGGGTGGGTGGTGCCTAAGCGAAGCCCTGGTAGTGCTGTGGTTAAGCTCTCAGCTGCTCACCAAAAGTTCGGTGGTTTGAACCCTCCAGCCCCTCCGTGGGAAAGGTCACTGTAGGTTGCCATAGGGTCACTATGAGTTGGAATCTACTCGATGGCAACGCGTTTGGTTTTTTTGGTTTATGTGGCTATGAGGAGCCCTGGTGGTGCATTGTTTATGTGCTCTACTGCTAACTAAAAGGTTGGCAGTTGGAACCCACCAGCCTCTCTGTGGGAGAAAGATGTGGCAGTCTGCTTCAGGAAAGATTTACAGCCTTGGAAACTCCATGGGGCAGTTCCACTCTGTCCCATGGGGTTGCTATGAGTCAGAATTGACTCTATTACAGTGGGTTTGGGTTATGTAGCTAGTCTGTGAGGGCGGCCTCTAGCTGAGAGTGACCCCTGCCTGACAGTCAACAAGAAAATGGGGATCTTGGCCCCACAACCACAGAAGGTGAATTCTGTTCAATAACCTGAATGAGGTTGGAGGAGCTTGATTTCAGCCTTTTGAGACCCTGAGCAGAGGACCCAGTTACTTGTGCTTTGACTTCTGACGGACAGAATTTTGAAAAGTGTTGTTTTTAAGCCTCTAACTTTGGTAATTTGTTACTCACACCAGCACCTTCACTTTGTAGCCTTCTTACCCTCCCAGGCCCAGCTCTCCAGTAAGGCCCACACTCACTGTTATTGTGCAACCTGCACAGCACATGGGGTTGTTTTGAGTCATACTTTAGACCTTAAGCTTAGATGTTGTTGTTAGGTGCCATCAAGTTGGTTCTGACTCATACCAACCCTATTACAACAGAACTGCCCCGTCCTGTGCTATCCTCACAATCATTATGTTTAAGCCCATTGTTGCAGCCACTGTGTCAATCCACCTTGTTCAGGGTCTTCCTCTTTTTTAATGACCCTCTATTTTACGAAACAAGCATGATGTCCTTCTCCAGGGCCTGGTCCCTCCTGTTACACGTCCAAAGTACGTGAGAAAACATCTTGCCATCCTCGCTCCTAAGGAGCATTCTGGCTGTACTTCTTCCAAGACAGACTTGTTCATTCTTCTGGGAGTCCATGGTATATTCAATATTCTTCACCAACACCACAATTCAAAGGCGTCAGTTCTTCGGTCTTCCTTATTCATTGTACAGCTTTCACATGTATATGAGGTGATTGAAAACACCATGGCTTGGGTCAGGTGTACCTTAGTCCTAAAGTGGTATCTTTGCCTCTTAACACTCCAAAGAGGTCTTTCGCAGATTTGCCCAATGCAACGTGTCTTTTGATTTCTTGACTGTGGCTTCCATGGGTGTTACTTGTGGATCTAAGTAAAATGAAATCCTTGACAACTTCAATCTTTTCTGTTTATCATGGTGTTGCTTATTGGTCTAGTTGTGAGGATCTCTGTTTTCTTTAAGTTGAGGTGTAATCCATACTGGAGGCTGTGGTCTTTGGTCTTTATCAGCAAGTGCTTAAGTCCTCTTCACTTTCAGCAAGCAAGGTTGTGTCATCTGCATATCACAGGTTGTTAATGAGTCTTCCCCTAATGCTGATGACCCGTTCTTCTTCATATACTCCAGTTTCTCAGATTATTTGCTTGGCATACAGATTAAGTAAGTATGGTGAAAAGATACAACCCTGATGCGCACCTTTCCTGGCTTTAAACCGTGCAGTATTGCCTTATTTTTTTCAAACCACTGCCTCTTGGTCTATGTACAGATTCCTCATGAGCACAGTTAAGTGTTCTGGAATTCTCATTCTTTGCAATGTTACCCATAATTTGTTTTGATTCACACATTCAAACGCCTTTGTATAGTCAGTAAAACACAGGTAAACATCTTTCTGGTATTATCTGCTTTCGGCCAGGATCCACTTGACATCAGCAATGATATCCCTGGTTCCATGTCCTCTTCTGAATTTGGCTTGAATTTCTGACAGTTCCCTGTCGATATATTGTTGCAACCATTTTTGAATGGTCTTCATCAAAATTTTTTAATTATCTTCATCACAATTTTACTTGCATGTGATGTTAGTGGTCTTACTGAATGTTTTCTACATTCTGTTGGATCACCTTTCTCTGGAATAGGCACAAATAGGATCTCTTCCAATCGGTTGGCCAGGTAGCTGTCTTCCAAATTTCTTGGCATAGACGAGTGAGCGCTTCCAGTGCTGCATCCATTTGTTGAATACCTCAATTGGTATCGTGTCAATTCCAGGAGCCTTGTTTTCCGCCAATGCTTTCAGTGCACCTTGGACTTCTTCTATCAGTACCATCAGTTCTTGATCATATGCTACCTCACATGGGGCTGGGGAGGTTATAATCACCAGGTGGGAGGATGGTAGGACTATTGTCAGGTCATTTTTGTGCTACCAGCACTTGGTACAGTGTCTGGTGTGTATATAAGTTGCTTTGTAATTGGTTGTAGAAGGAACAAAAAGTCATTCATTAATTTTCTATGGGAATCTAGAAATTTCCTGGGGCCTGGGTTGTGGGAAGGTGCTCCCAAGAACAGTTTGGTCCCAGGGCATTCACCAGCAGGGATCTAAATTGATTCTAATTTTTACTGTGGGGGCCTTTTGCACCCTCAGAGTAGGGGTAATTCATTCTCTAAATCCTTGTGAGGTTTCCCCCAGTTGCAAAACCTTTTATCCCCCGGCCACATGTCAAAGTACTTTTCAAACTTCCATTTCATTGCCTTTTTAGAGCTGTGGAGGCAGACAGGCCTGGGTTCAGAATTCCAGCTCTGCCACTCACCCACTAGAGATTCATCATTTTACTCCTCCAAGCCCTGTTTCCTTGTCCTTAAAATGGGGAAACTGATTCTTACAGAATGGCTGTAAGGAAGGACTCCGTAGAGCAGGCAGTGTGTACTCTGGGCCTTGCCCACGTTCTTCATGGCTATATTCCCAGATATCCTGCATGTGGTAGGTGACCAGTACATTTGTTCAATGGACACATGAGTTATAGAAAGAATTAGCATTCCACAAGTGGCAGCTTTTGCTATGCCCATTTTACAGAAGACAAAACTCACCTGGGGATGCTCACCCTGGTGTTCTGACTCAAATTCCACAGATTTTTCCATTTTATCACCCAACCAGACCTGCTGGGGTCGTTCTAACCTCTCTCAAAGGTCCTACTGAGGAGTGGACATCCTTTAAATAAAACAATCCGAAGACAACTGACCCCTGCAAGCATTTACAGAGAGATTCCAACAAAACCAGGAAGGACCAAATTCCAAAGCAAACAAACTCGCCTGTTCCCCACCCTGGGGGAGGGTGTTCACCGCCATTCTGCTAAAGATAGACCTAGGGCCCTCCCCGGGAACTTCCTGGCTTTTATTCGTTGGTAATCCCGAACGTAACTTTTCAAAGGCTTTTCTTTTGGAAGTGTGGGTGTGAAACTGCTTCCTTAATCACATCTTGCCGGAGGAGCTTCGAACATCTGTATATTATTTGAAATCCTACATCCGGTTGGGATGTTTGGGTGGGTGGGGAACCCTGCGTGTAAAAGTCAAACATTAGGAGCAAGTTTAACATGTCAAGATGGGTTTTAAACAGAGTCATTCAAATTAGGCAAAAAATACAAATGGCTAATTACCTTAGCTCAATTACACTTTCATCAAAAGCCCGCCTCCCCCACTTTGAGCACCAACGTAAGAAGGGGAAATAGGGCGCTTATAAGGCTAAGCGATAGAGATCTTCTCACCGAGAGCCAGGGGACAAAACTCATTACAGATAAGCCCAGTCCTCCTATTTCCCCTCAACGCCTCTGCCCGATTGCTAAAGCAGCAGCCGCTCCCGGGGTGGCTGCCAGGAAATCAGTCCTGCCCCGCGGCTCTGCTTTCACCCAGCGAGGGGTAAGAGGCGCACTTCCTGCACCCTCCCTGCGGCCAGGCCGGGGTGCGGGAACCTTCCCTCCTCTCGAGGAGCTGCGAATTGGGAAAAGTCCGCCACTGCTACATAGTGGCGCCAGGAACCGGGGCCCAGGACTCGGAAAGGCTGTATTTTGCAAGCCTAGGATCGATATCCGTCCCCTCACTCCCCCCGTCTCCCAGCCTTGGACCCGGCCAATGGAAGCACGGAAAAAAAAAAAAAACACCCCAACGCAGCCCCAGTGCAAAGGCCGCTGGGCTTTGTTTCCAGGCGGGGAATAGCGCCGGGCTGGGGGCGCGAGCAGGGGGCACTGGGGGCGCGCGTTGCCTCGGCACTGCCAGGACTGTGAAGCCGAAGAGGGACCGCCCTCATCTCCCCAGACCCTCCCCGGTACCCCCCACGTCCGCGACCCGCGAGCAGTGCGGATCAGGGGAGGAGACCCCCGCCAAACCCGCGCAGCGTGAGGCGTCCTTAAGCGCTCGCAGAACTGGAATCTGGCACAGGCACGCCGGCCCCGAATGCATCCGCCCCCTCCCTATTTCCAGGTCCGGGTTAGAACCTCTCCCAACCCCAAAGCTGCCGGAGCAGAGCCCGCAGCCCCAGGGGCCGCTGGGCTGTGGGACCCCTAGGAGGCCGGAGCCGTGCGCGGCTGCTTTAAGAGCGCGCACTGCGCGCGTCCGACGGCGGCGGCCCGTGCTGCGCGCCCCCGCCGCCGCCGCGCGCCCCTTGCTCGCTCGTTTGCTCGCTCGCTCGCCGGCTTTAAAGTCTCTGCCAGGATCCATGCTCACATGTTACTTCCTGTATGGAGGCATGGCCAGTTTCCAGCCCCGCGCTCCCGGTTCCTCCCCAGCCTGCGCCCGAGCCACAACTTTCAGGAGCATGGACTGAAGGCGCCCTCGCCCCAACGCCTCTCTGAATCCTTTGTGTTTTCCTCCGGCCGTTTCTATTTTTGGGGGCTCTTCGCTCCCGCCGCCACTTCCCTCCCGTTCCCCGATCGCAAACATGCCTCCTTCCTTCCCCGGGCCCTGGAAGGAGCTGCCTGCCTGAAGCCCGGAGACGCCGCGCCGCGCTCAGCCCCGCCGCCGCCCGCCGGCTCTCGGGTTGCGCTACGCTGCAGACTCAAGTTGGGGATCCTCGGCTGGTCGCCGTCGCCGCCTGCGGTCCCTGCCTGCCCCGGACTCGGGGCTTGGTCGCCGCCCGCCGACTCCTCGCCCTGCCCGCTCGGCGCACTCCTTTTTGAACGGCAAGAAACCCTTCTCCGCCGAGAGGAACGTCCTCAGCGTGGCTCGGCGTTCCCGGTTACTTTTTGAGATTTTCCGGGGGGCGCTTGGCGGCTTTCTGGCTTTCGGGGGCACTCGTGCCGCCGAGCGCGGGGGGCCTGTGGAGCGGGCGAGCAGAGGAAGCGCCCGGGTTTAGCGGAGGCTCGCTCAGAGGCAAGAACTTATTCAACAAGTTTACCCCCCTGCCTTCCTCTTTTCGATGTGCGTTTTCGGACATGCGGAGGTTACTGGAACCGTGTTGGTGGATTTTGTTCCTGAAAATCACCAGTTCCGTGCTCCATTATGTCGTGTGTTTTCCCGGTGAGTGCTGGCTGCGGAGGTGCCGCGGCCCCGGCCGGCGCGCTGGAGATGCGGAGTTGTCGCTCGGGCGTAGAGCTCGGGCGCGGGTCCCGGGGACCCGGGAGAGGTTGGAGGGGGGCCGGGCGCCCGGGGAGAAGAGGAGGAATCCTTTCCGTTGGCTCCCGGTGGCGTTTGGGGGGAAGCGGGTGGTTGGGCAGGGTGGAGGTAAGGACCGGCCGGGAAGGGTTCGGGGGCCGCCGGGGTCTGCTCCCGCTCGGGTTTGAGGGTGCTGGAGCTGGGAGAAAAGGGACTGGTTCTGCTGATTGCCGCCGATCGGGAGAGCCAGCGCTGTAGGGCGGCTGAGGAGGCTGGGGCCGCGGGGAGGATGGCTTTGTAGGTTTTAGGGGGGAGGTCGGGGTGCGCCCCTCGCTTCGGCGGGGGTTGAAGGAGCTCAGAGGGAGGGGACTCGCTTTGCTGCTTTCTGACCCTTTGGAAAGGGTGGTGTTTGGGGGATGGAAAGGAGGTGGCCGCGGAAGGGTTGGGGATATGGGGAGCAGCCTGCGTTCTGTTCTCGAGGGCCGGGCGCGCTCCCCCGCTCGGGGCTTGGGCGCGGGCTGCGCTTCGAAGCCAGCGCGGGGCAGCTTTCCCGGGCGCGGGGGCCTGGGCGCAGTGGGGGGTGGGGTGGGGGGTGGGCAGGGAGCAGAAGGTTTAGAAGCGACCCATTCTTTTCGAAGCGCAGCCCTGCACAGCCGCCTGGTTCGGGGCGCGAGTCGGCGGCGGGGCCGTTGCTCACGCCGGGGTGGATTTTTCTTGTCTTGTGCGCCCTGCCTACCTTCATCTTTGCTCTCTTGCAGGTTGTTAGCGCTTGGCAGACCCAGACCCGCTCATTTCTAGCTAGGCTAAGAGGGGGACAATATGGGCCATTGATGATGATAATAAATCACCGCACGTAACGGTGTGCGGCTGGGCGACTCTCTGCTTCTATCCCTGCTGGGGCAGACCCCCTCCTCATCTTCCTTTGGGGAGGGCAGCGGCCGCCGCCTCCCTCTCCCCTCTTGCAGCACCGCCCCCCCCGCAGCCTCGAGCTCCCTCAAAACAATCTGTCCCCTTCCTGGGGGTGGAGGCCACGTCCTCTGCTCTAGGCAGAAAGGGGCGATTCGGTTTTCATCTCTCACTCCCGTAAATACGGATTCCGCCCCCGCCCCATTTTTCTGCCTTCATCTACGTGCTCCCGGAGTGGGGGGTATTTGAGCCAAGAAAAAGAGGGACATGCCCCCAATGTTTCCGTTCTTCCTAGTTACAGCCGCCTGTCCCTGCGCGGCCCGAGCGCCCGGTTTTGGTGCAGCGGGGCCCCCAGCCCCATCGTGCGCCTCAGATCAGGGCGTCTTTGCTGCCCTCGGGGACCCGTCTCCGGGAGACGGGCAGAGCGTGCCACCTTTGTGGGCTCGGGGGGTGGCTCCGACGGGCAGAGAGAGATGGGGGCCCCTCAAAGCACCTTCTTTTCTTCGACAGCCCCCTTCCCTTTGCACCCTCTGCACATCCCTCTCGCCCCCGGAGCTGCACCATCTCTGGCCGTAGCTCAGAAACCCAGCCAGACGGCCGACCACGAGGACCTGTCCACTCTCACCGGGAGGCCTGTAATTTGCCTATCGGGGTCCTGCCTCCACCGGGGTCCTGGTTCCACCGGCGTCCTGTCTCAACAGGGGTAGGGGTAGTGGGACCATTTCGCTAGAGCCAGCTGCCCGCTCTCCCTTAAAGACCATCGCTTAGTCATTGTATTAATCGTCTCCCCCTTCTAGACGCCCTTCTTTGCCGCGGACTTTCCGGGTGAGTGTGGGCAGGTGTCCACAGGGGTCGAGCTTTGCCAGGACCACGTTTTAACGCGGGCAGTGGGAGGCAGTGGAGGGCTGCCTTGAGAAATAAGAGGCATTTCCACTTTGTCTTCTGGCCTTTTCTTCTGCTCGGGGATGCTGTCGGTGGGCCAGTCGTGATTTTCTTTTGACGGGGGTCTGAGGAAGCTTGAAATACAAAAATGAGACCGCCAGTGATGTTGCCTTCGTGGGGCTTTGACGGTGTCCGTCTTCCTCATTTTCTTTTGTGCCCACACTGGGAGGTAAATAGCCCTTTCCTTCCCCGGGAGCCCGGAGGATTCCAAAGGAAAGGGGCGCAGGGAAGAGGGGGTTTGGTTTGGAAAAGTGCAGCCCAAGAAGGTGCGGCAGCCTTCGGAGCCACGCAAAGTTAAAATGTCAGAGCCCTTCCAGGCACCCGCTTTTTCGGAGGGTGCCGCGACGCCGCTGGACCTCAGGGGGCGCCCCCGAGCCACTTGTCGGCCCGGCCACCTCCACGCCGCGGGGACACGCTGGGAGTGGGCTTGGAGGTGGCCTGGGCTCCGCGCTGCCCCTCCTGGCCTGCACGCTTCACCTGGCAGGGCCGGGGCTCACTTTGGGGGACACCCCCCCCAGAAGCATTTATCTGTTTGACACCTGGAATAAAAATGGTTTTGGTTTGGGATTAGGGTTCTCCTTGTGAGGTCTTAATCAAAATTCCCATTTCTTAGCTGTTTGTTTTCAGAAGCTTACCAATTTCTTAGTTGCATTTGACTTCTCAGATCCTAGTCAGGCTTTTAAAAAAAAAAACCCAAAACACAAACCCTTGGTGCTTGAGTGGATTCTGACTGATAGTGACCCTATAGTACATAGTAGAACTGCCCTGTAGAGTTTGCAAGGAGTGGTTGGTGGATTCGAGCTGCCAACCTTTTGGTTAGCAGCCTAGCACTTAACTGCTACGCCACCAAGGCTCCATTCAGGCTATAGGGTAACTGTAATTTGGGGGAGGGTTTTGGAACCACAGCCCTGGCCTGGATCTTTTCCCTGCCATCAGAAACAGTGGCTTTTAGTCTTTCAACAGTATGGTGTGGCAGGTACGGGATTCCCCATCCGGGTTAGTGTTTCCAGGGATGTTTTCCAAGTGCAAAGCAGAAGTGTTATCAAATGTAATACTACATTCTCTGACTTCTTCTAAAAAATACTCTATTATGGAAGAAATGATAAAAAAAAATTAATAGAATATAAAAAATAGTACCCACCATCCGTCCAGCACCAACAATGATCAACCCAACCTTTCATTTATACTCTTATCCTCTCCTACACCTTATTTCAAAACAAATCCCAGATCTACCTCCTTCAAATACTTGTTAGATATCTCTGATCATTGGGAACTTAAGTGCCTCCAACAAGATATAAAATGTTACTCCAGAGGGCTAGTATTTTACTACATTACATTTTCTAGCTATTCAACAGAAACTTTTTAAATTGATTTCTTCTTTGTGCCCTCAGAATGAAATCCTTCTCTTTGGTTCTGATATGTTTTGTACAGTAATTACATCTCGGAGGCTGGTGCTGGAAACCCCTCAGATGGCTAAGCTCTGCCGTGGGCGCCGGCGGTGTCAGAATTGGCCGACTTCGATTGATGGGCAGTGACTCTGCGGCTCTCCAAGGATTTGCACGTACCTGTTGTTGTTAGGTGCCCTCGAGGCGGTTCCAACTCCTAGCCACCTTACGTACAACAGAACAAACCCTGCCTGGTCCTGCGCCATCCTCACAATCCTTGTTATGCTCGAGCCCGTTGTTGCAGCCACTGTGTCAGTCCATCTCGTTGAGGGTCTTCCTCTTTTTCTCTGACCCTCTACTTGGTGTTCCTAGCAAAACGCAGAAGTAGCATTTGTGAAGTCAGCCATCTTAGTCTTAGGGATGGAGTGAGAAATCATCCAGTTCCTCCCCCCTCCGCCCCACCAAGTGTCTTGTTTGAAAATGAAGCCTCTTTATCCAGCCCCTGAACTAGACAACAGTTATGGGATAATAGCTTTGTTTCCTTCCAAACAATGTTCATATTAGAGGGTTATTGAAGCTAGAACGACACCCATTCCTGTCTCGTTGATTTGATTCCGACTCCTAGCAGTCCTGTAGGACAGAGTAGGACTGCCCCATTGGGTTTCCTAGGCAGTAATCTTTACAGGAGCGGATTGCTAGGTCTTTTCTCCTGCTGAGTGGCTGGTGGGTTTGAACCGCCAACCTTTAGGTTAGCTCTTAACCACTGAACCACCAAGTCTTTTGAAGTTAGAACGATTACACAAAGAAGATATTAACAGGACTTTTTGGAAATAGGGGAAGTTGCAGTTGCCAGAGACAGAAAGATTTTAGGACTAGGTTGGCTGAAATGAGAAAGGGGACTCTCCCATAGTGAAGATTTGGGCATCTCCTCTTAATCACGGACCTGTTTTTGCTGAATAAAAGATGTTGTTTACATGAAGCCAGACAGGGAATACCGATGTTTTAACGCTGCCAAACCAAACAAAAAGCCTTTCAGAATCATTTTCTATCTTTTGAAAAACTTACAAGTTAGCATAGTGTAATTAGTCATCCGGGTGCACCAGTTGGAATGAACTTTCTTGCCGTTCATGTGAGAGCATTTGAAATGCCTTAGAGCAGTTGCTTTTAAGGTCACTGATCCTTGCCTCTGCCCCACTCCCCCGTTTTTCCTGGAAACTTCTTAAGCAAGAGGACAGTCTGGCCGCTTAGCTAGGTGAAGAAAGCAAATAAAGCATTGCTAGTGGGTTGTCACTCTCTTTAACTCTTTTATGGTGAAATTATTATTTTTTTAATCGGGATTTCCATTCAGCATTTTACTTTTGCATTGGAGACAATGGAATGTTATTTCTAAACAAGATGAAGATTATAATACAGTGTGTTTTCTGAATTGCAAGATGAAACATTATAATTAACAGTTTAATCCTGTGGCACATCTTTCATGTGGTCACATTTTATAACCGAGATATTATAGATGAAATTCACGGCATCTGGAGTTATCCTGGAAGCACTTGACCTCCCCCCCCCCGCCCCCAGCCCTTGGAGCTCTTTGGTTACAGGCTGCTTCAGTAGCAGGCACTGAAAGGGCGTTTTTGGCTGTGTCTGTGTAGAACCTGGGAAACCCCGGTAGTGTAGTGGTTAAGAGATAAGGCGGCCAACCAAAAGGTTGGCAGTCCAGATCCACCAGGCACTCCTTGGAAACTGTGGGGCAGTTCTACTCTGTCTTACAGGGTCTCTATGAGTCGGAATCGACTCGACAGCACAGGTTTTTTTTTTCGTTTTTTGTTTTTTTGGGCGTAGAGACTATTACAGAAGTTACCAAGGAGGTGTGCCCTGCTGGCACTTCTAGTGCTGTACCTGAGCTTCACCCAGATAAAGCCAGGAGCTACTGACGAGGTAGAGCAAGGGGCTCAGGAAGGTGAGACTTGTTCTTCTGAGAGGTGCTTGCCCCCAACAGGCAGGCAGTGCTGCTTGTGGAATTTGGGAGCAGCCGTTGGATTTGTCCCAGAATGAGGTCGCCTGGGCACACGTTAAAAACAAAAAACCCAAAACCAAACCCAGTGCCATGGAGTAGATGTTGACTCATGGCGACCCCCTGTGTTGCAGAGCAGAAATGCCCCTTAGGTTTTCATGACTGTAATCTGTATGGAAGCAGATTGCCAGGCCTTTATTCCATGGTGCTGCTGGACGGGTTTGAACCATCATCCTTTAGGTTACTAGGGAGTACAAACCAATTATACCACCCAGAGATCTGGACACACATTAGGCCCTCAGTAAAAATTTGCCAAATGATTAAATAATTGTCTACCTTGGTTTTCCTGTCTGAGATCAAGAATGACCATTTTGCTTGCAAAGAGCTGAGCCCAGGACTATGTTGGGACTCTGCGCGCTTTAAAAATCAAAGCACATCTGTGAAAAAGTTATTATTGACTTCCTTTTTTTTTAAAATTGATACTTTTTTTCTGTGATGTTGTAACTAAAACTTACTCCAAAAAAAGATAAATGTGTTTTAAAAACCCACGCTTCTCCCTCCCCCTTATCCTGTGGTTCCTCTTACTCTCACATTTCTGAGGCCATAGAATTTTTCAAGTATCTTTTAAGAAAAATCTTAAAGTAATGTAAGTGTATTTCACTTTCAGAAAAGCCTATAGCAGTTGAAATGTGTTAACAGATTAAGGTAGTAATTTACTCCTATTCTGAGAAGATTGAGGTTTGTAAGTGATAGGTGTGCAAGGTTGTTCCAAGTAGCTAGAGAGCGCTGTTCGTGATTGTCGGGTGAGAGCACCTGTAATCAGAGGGACCGTTGTACCTGGTATTATTTCTAGCAAAATGTTTGGTGTTTTGACAGGAAAGTGTGTAATCTACATAAGCTGATTTTCCGGATTTATGTAGGCACAGGAGGTGCAGCGGCTAGACTGCTCGGCTCCTGACTGAAAGGTAGGCAGTTCTAACCCAGGAGCCGCTCCTCTGGAGAAAGATGTGGCAGTCTGCTTCCATAAAGATTACAGCCTTGGAAACCCTACAGGGCAGTTCTGCTTTGTCCTATAGGGTCACTATAGCGTCGCTATGAGTCAGAATTGACTTGACAGCAATGGAGTTTTTTTTGTACAAGCACAAGATTTTTTTATGACTGTAGCACTTGATATTATGACTGTTAAAAAAATAAAACAAAATATATAAAGTAGTAATTTTAGGGTTATGTGGCGGAATGACTGTTTGCTGACCAGGTGCCTAATGTACCTGGTGTCTTGAACTTGCTTGTGTTACTACTAGAGCTAGGGCGGGGGGAAAAGCTGTCAGAGTGAATGAGAACTTAGATGCTTGTTAACTAGTTTGTGGGAGTCGCTGCTGCTTTTGCCAGCTTGTAGCAAGGAGAAATATTTTAGGAGACTAGAACTGGTTAATGCTTTTAATTTTCTTTCTAAGCCAAGCAGTTATGGCAAGTTGTACAGAATATGGCAAAGCAGTAAGAATATAGCCAGCCTCTGGAGTCAGCCCGCCTCTGCCACTTACTAGCTGTGGTGCCTTGGACAAGTTGCTTAACCTTTCTGTGCCTGTTCCTTTTTCCCCCTCTGTGAAATGGAATAGTGATAGTACCCTAACTCAAAGGTGTTTGTCAGGCTACCTGTAAAGGATTGAGCAGTGCACCGCAAATAGTAAGCGCTTGATAGGCTAACCATTCTTAAGTATATTAAAGAGATCCGTAAAGATTGAGTGTATGAGAAGAAAAGGGAATTGAAAAGAACGATTGTATGTAGAAACAATTAAAAAAAATTTTTTTTAAATCTGTATAAACTTGAATGATGGTCTGTGTAACTGGTGATGGTGATGGAGGTGAGGAGGAGTAAGAGCAGGCGTGAGGGTTTCCCATGTGAAATTAGGCTGGTTATGTCTTCAGGTTTAATGAAATGAGAAATTCTCAGAGAGGTCTGAGATACCTCTTTGGCAACAGTGCAAAGGAGATTTCTGCTTTCCCAGATTAAATGGGGAAATGTGTTCTGCGTATGTGTATCTCCAAGTTCCCTGTGTAGAAAGACTTGCTTAGCCCTGCACCCCTAGAGACTTCTTGGGCCTTGTGGACTGCGTGGTAACTGAAGAGAATGGAGTGTTGGGCCGCTCTGTCACTGTCATTGCTGGGGGCTGTGATTTGGAGCCCTAGTGGCGCAGTGCTTAAGAGATTGGCTGCTAACCAAAAGGTCAGCAGTTGGAATCCACCAGCTGCTCCTTGGAAACCCTGTGGGGGTAGAGTTCTACATTGTCATGAATCAGTTGACTCAGCAGCACTGGGTTTGGGTTTAACCAGAAGCAAACAGGAGTATTTGAGAGTTAGCTTTTATTTGGCAGTGGTGTGACACTTGAACACATTTATGTCCCTGTGGCAGACATTTTTTACTAGTTCAGCTAAACTATTTTTCAGTTTTAAGATGACTTCAGGGGATATTTTTGGTTTAAAGTTTAAAGGTAGTCTCGGGGCAGTAGTTTCAGGGGTTTATCCACCCTCCAGGGCTCCAGAAAGTCTAGAGTTCATGAAAATTTTAAATTCTGTTCTGCTTTTCCCCTCTTTTGATCAAGATCCTTCTATAGAATCTTTGATCAAAATGTTCAGTAATGGTAGCCAGGTACCATCCAGTTCTTCTGGTCTCATGGCAAAGGGGAGGCAGTTGTTCCTGGAGGGAACCAGTGACATGTTCCATATCCTTCTCCTGTTCCTGACTCTCCTTCCTCTGTTGCTCCAGGTGAATAGAGACCAACTGTTACCCCTTGAATGGCCACTTGCAATCTGTTAAGACCCCGGGCACTACCCACAGAAGCACTAAACATGTTATTAGGCCAGTTAACTGGGATGTCCCATGAAACCATGACCCTATACCTCCAGACCAAGGAACCAAATCCCATGAGGTGTATGTTTGTACATAAGCAGCCTCTGCAGCTATTTTTTTTGTTGTTGTTGTTGTCGTAAATCTGTCACACAACTTTTGCCAGTTCACTTTTTACAGGTGTACAACTTATCGACAGCAGTTACAATAAGCAGCTGTACAAGCTCTTGTCCTCTTAATCAGTTTTTTGCAAACTGAAGTCAGCATGATGGCTTTCTGGCCAGCAACAAAATACAATTTTAAACTCCTCGACTTAGCTATTTTTGAGCCGTAGCAAAGTGACACAGTTGGCTGCTGAAAGCTAGCAACTAAAAGAAGAAATGAAAGTATACTTCATGGAATATGTAACACTTTTATGTAAGAAAATAGGACAACTGGTCTTATTTTTGGGTTTGTGATACTATTTTTCTAAGGAGGAGAACGAAGCAGCGTGTTGATTGATAGTACAGTGGGTGTGCTTTCGAGGAATTCAGATCACTTATAGGAATGGAGAAGTATTTGAGTTCTGACACCATCACAGCCTTATGAATTCTGCAGTGCAGTTAAATCAGATAAACTCATGAATTTGGAATAGTTTGAATAGGAGACAAAGAAACAAAGGAAATTTACCATAAAATCATAGTCCAGATGAGTGAGGAGGTGTCGCTTTTCAAAAGTGAAGTAGGTCAAGAGCTGTTGAAAGGAATCATTTTCAAAACAATGGTTATGCTTAAATGATTTCTGTCCATTAAATACCACCACCATCACTTTTCCTGAAGTGATTCCTTCCAGTGAACATGGTGGCTAAAAGCTGGCCATAGTCATGGCTTTGTCACTTGGTAGCTGAGCTAGCTGACTTGGGCAAGTCACCCATCATCTTGTGGAAGTGCGGTTGTGTGGTGTTGGGGGCCTTGAAGCCCCAGATGCGCACACCTCTTATTCAGGAACCCACCAGGACCCAAAGACCCAGGTTGAAATTCTTGGCCCATTGCAGCAGTGTCGCCTTGGTTTTTTAATCTCTAAAATGGGAACAATGTTTATATAGTTGTGTCATTTAACGCCCACTATACAACCAGAAGTACAATCAGAATGCTCCTTAGAAGCAAGGATGGCACGACTACATCTCACATACTTTGGACATGTTATCAGGAGGGATCAGCCCCTGGAGGACATCGTGCTTGGTAAAGTAGAGGGTCAGTGAAAAAGAGGAAGATCCTCAACGAGATGGATTGACACAGTGACTGCAAAAGTAGGCTCAAGAATAACAACGATTGTGAGATTGGCACACAACAGGGCAATGTTTTGTTCTGTTGGGAATGTGGTCGCTATGAGTTGGAAATGACTCAACGGCACCTAGTAACAGCAACAACAATACCTTCTGTGAAGTAGGATATTATGTGATGTGGACATTGTCTGAACTCTGTATTATGGGTGAAAAGTCCTTTCAGGCATTCGCTTGCAGAATAAGGAGATTTTGTCCGCATTAAAAATTTGCTGGGGCGGATAATCTCCCTCTATGATTAGTTTAAGCTCTCAACAGCTTCTGCTGCCCTCCCATCAGTGCTCACAGACCCACCACTCACTTTCACATGGTGCAGCGAGAAATGTTGGAAGCACTTGCCGCCCAGAGTTAGCACTAAACTCGGTACCTTAGTCTGGTCTCGCTTTTTCTTTTAAGCGTCTGGAGCAAGCTTTGTGCCTTAGCCATGATCGTCAGTGTGCTGAGGGGAATTTGCTGTTGTGTTTGGTCCTCAATCCACGTCATTAGAAATTTCTCCATGTCTGACATAGGTCCCTCTGGCGTTTTTGTTAGCCTCGTAGCTTTCAGTGCAGCCCATCCTTCTTCAGCGTGGAGAATTTTTTCTTTGTTTTTGAGGATCATCTTGCTTGTTGAGTGCGACATGCCTAAATCCACTATGTCCCCGTTCTTCAGTCGGGATTTCTGAACTCAGTTATAGCCTTGTGGGACCATGGATATATATGCTGTTGGACATTGCCCGAATGGACGAATGGATGTTATGTGGCCATGACTACATAGCCCAGTCTCACCAAGGGCTTGCCATGGTCCAGATTCTCCACCAAGGGTCTTACATGCCTTTCCCATTCTTGCTGTAAGCAGGAACCATGGTTACCCGCATGTCAGGATGAGATCCGGGGTCACCTGGTTCTAGTAAGTTGGGTGACTCTAATGTGCCTGTCCTCATACCTGGGGTTATTTTGAATTTCAGATGACTTGCTGTTTGAAGACAGTTTGGAAGCTTTTTTTCCTAATTGCTTCGAAGGGCCAATTAAAAGATAGGCCTGGCCTTGCCTATTTCAGTCTACTACTTTTCCCATAAAAGCAAGTTCCATAATCCCTTGGTGGAAATAAAGGAGTCTTTGTGTATTTGTTACAGTTAAATAAGAAATAATGCCATTAGTGTAGGATTTTGTTTGGTTACACTGAAGAGACGACCTTTCAGCAAATTAGTTTTTGAGTAAGCTGATAATAAGTGGATAGGGTCTGAGTTTGTTGGGGGTGAGTTGTTTTGTTTTTTATTCTACAAAATATGATTTGGTGTGTAATTATAAGAACTTTTGTTTGTGGCCTCAAATATGGTCCTGCTATAATAATACAGTGTTATTATTATCTCATAGGTCATTTAAGTATGGGTTGCAGATTCTGAATCACTTGACTTCAAGGGTGTCATATGTCCTGAACTAGATGGTCTGGGTTCTGGAACTTTCCTCTGGAGGTAGGAGCTAGTCATGGGAGAGAGCCAAGACAACTATGGGACCTTGAGCGAGATCCTCAGTTTCTGTGGGGTTGTTTCCCTCACTCTTAACTAATTTTAGAGATTGTTAGTTCCTGGCTGGGCAGTTTGGGAGGGTTGTGGCCTTTTTGCAATCTGCAAGTCAAGTACCTGGCATGTATTATATTGTGATCTGTGAGGTGCAGTTCTTGTTAGCTTGTTCCTGAGTTTGAGTCCTGAGGTGCTGTCCAAACACCCTTTGATTGTCTCGTTAACCTGGCTACAGGACTGTCCTGAAGGAGTCGCAGACAAGCTGGTGAGCGGATCTTGGTTAGTGGAGCGCCATAAGCTATTATTTTGTTTTTAAAACATTAAACCTGATTTCTCCTGGAGTCCAGGTAAAAAATGGAGGTTTGTTCATGCCAAAGAGTTGTATATGGCCTTTAAAGCTACCTTATGTGATTGCTGATGGGGAGGTGGTGGCGGGATTCCTTTTCTAAAAGGAGGAGACAAAGCCGGTTGTAGATCTGTGTCTTACCTTGGAAAAGAGAAACAAGTGGAGTACCGCAGAGGGCATCTGGCCAGCCTGTGCTCTGCTTAATCATATTATGTTTAAAACAAAAAACTGAATTAAAAATTCGGGTGTTTCCCATTCATACCATCAGCAGGTGCTTTCTGAGCACCTGCAGTGTGCCTGCCAGTGTCCCTGGATGATACAAATGGTTAACGCACTTGGCTGCTAACCAAAAGGTTGGAGGCTCGAGTCCACCCAGGAGCACATCAGTAGAAAGGCCTGTCGATCTGTGTCTGAAAAATCAGCCTTTGAAAACCCTGTAGAACACAGTTCTACTCTGACACACAGCCCCTACTGTTGTTATTGTTTTTTAAAACCATGTACTAGGCACATTCCTAGTCACTAAAGAGACAGCAATGACCAAAAAGAAACTCTTGCCCTGGCGGGAGCTTCCCCTAAAGTCTGGGTTACTCTTAAAGCATTGGAAGGTATGGCAGCTTTGGGTTCCTGCTTGGTGATAACAATGAGCTAGAAGTAGGTAGTGGCTGCCCCTTGGGATGGGGCACACAGCTGGCCTGCAGCAGTTATTTACAGTACTCGCCCGGTCCCTGGAGGTGTTTGCCACCGTGTTCAGGTGATTTCTACCTAAGGGACAGGTTTTTTTTTTTTGTTGTTTGGAGTATTTATTACCTGGATTGGGTACGTGTAAGTGTGTGTGTGCGCGCACACACACACACACGTTGTCTTTGGCTGATGACATGACTTTGTACTATGAATGTAGTCTGTGAAGCTGAAGCTCAGCTGTCCTGGTTGGGTCTTTTTTGTCTCAGCAAAGAACTTGCTGATTGGATATTTTACAGGAATGTGTTGACTTTTGGTGATCTGTAGTGTTGTTGGTTTGCTCAGTAAAAGGAACTGTTTTGAAAAATCTCTCATTTGATTCAAGAATTTGCCCCCTTGGTCACTTTCTTGTTACTGAACTACCCAAGGAGGAGATGGGGGGGCGGGGCGCGGGTTGAGGCCAGTGGCCAGTAGCAGGATCTTAATTGAGTAAATGAAAACTGGAGGTGTCATATTAGTGGATCCTTTGCCAAAGATCTTAATTTTTTTACACAGCATCCCTGTCGCCTGAGTTTTGCATGTTATACCTATGTGTAAAACAAACAAACAAACAAACCTGTTACCGTCGTGTCAATTCTGACTCATAGTGACTGTATAGGACAGAGTAGAATTGCCCTGTAGGGTTTCCAGGGAGTGGCTGGTGGATTCGAACTGCTGACCTTTTGGCTAGCAGCTGAGCTGTTTAA
The DNA here is from genome assembly GCF_024166365.1 of Elephas maximus indicus. Lineage (NCBI taxonomy): Eukaryota > Metazoa > Chordata > Mammalia > Proboscidea > Elephantidae > Elephas > Elephas maximus. Next base: position 66,437,165 of record NC_064838.1, read on the forward strand.
CCACTGCTCCACCAGGGCTCCACACTTGTGTGGATTCCTAATAAATGATGAAAATATCACATGGCTTAATTTTTTCCAACAACAACATACAGAAGCCTGGCTCGAGTCGTGAGCTTTTGGCATGGGCAGATGGGGGGAAGGGTGACTCCTTCATCCTAATTCCAGCGTGTGTTCTTTAAGTGGTCATTACAGTAAGTGGCACATTTACATGGCTTCCCCATGTGTGATGCAGAACGTCATCTGCCTGCATGCTCTTTGAGGGCAGGACCACATTCTTCGTTCTGTCTGCCTTATCTTCAGTGTCTGGGTGGTGGTATTCATGTGAAGGCTGACAGAATGAGTAAGATAATGCTTTCTAAAATGATCACATGACATTGATAGTCACCGTATATAGTTTCCAGAAGTCTCACATTTGTATAGTGCATCCTCTTAAGTAATACAATATTCGAGATTATCATCTTCCTTGAGAGAATTCATGTACTGTCACGGTGCCCGAAGTCCATCTTTAGAAAGGGAGACGCTAGATTTGTACTTTCTGTTTTTGGCCACCGAGATATCTACCGCTGAAAACAATGTATACTGTAATTGGAGGGCAAGTGTCTTATGGGACAGCAGGGTTATGTATTGATGGTGGCAGTGGTAGCAAAGCTTTTTTTTTGTCCTTTTGTGGAATAACTTGGGCTAAATTCTGTGAACCTGGGGGTCATTGTATCAGAAGCAGCCTTGGCTTTACGGTTGATAGAGAAATATCACCAACCAGTTGCCTCAGGTCGATTCCAACTTGTGTGTGGCGACCCTGCATGTGTCAGAGTGGAACTGTTCTTTCTAGAGTTTTTAGTGGCTGTTTTGGGGGGAGTAGATCGCCAGGCCTATCTTCTGAGGCACCTCTGGGTGGACTTGAACTGCCAACTTTTGATAAGCAGCCAAGTACCTTTACCTGTTTGCACCACCCAGGGACTTTGATACAGGTGTAGGGACTCTCATTTCTGTTTTGGTTGTCCTATAAACAGAGACATGAGGTATGTAGAAGATCTTGAGTGAGTTGACCACAAAGCGTGAAGACACATGTTGATTGGGGTCTGTATTGCCTAGTAAAGGCTTTGGGCAACCAGGTTGGTCTAGGACAAGGACTGACCATTTTTGCTTACTTGACAGGTATTGGTTGACACCTTATAATGCTCCTGATTAGACAGGTTTTGGCTGGTTGCATCATGAAGATTCCAGAAATGCTTAGGCAGAAGTTAGGTTTTCTAGAACATGTTGCTGGTTGATGCCAGCCCTGTTTTATTCCTTTTCCAACCAGTTGTTTTCTTCTCTGAAACTAGTTGTTTTTCTCCTGCTTACTCGTGTGCAAAGGTCGTGAGTGGAGGGTGTGGAAAAGATTTCGGCAGTTTTAGGCGTCAGCCCTCATTTTCAGTTGGTCATTTTGAGCCAGAGCTGCTGAAATTATGTCACGCAATAGAGCGTGGGTAGTTCTCGCATTAGAGTTCTTGCGGAACATTTTTGAGGCTGTACTTTTAAAAAGAGAAACTTCTCTTTGGCTGATGACATGACTTTGTACTATGAATGTGGTCTGTGAAGCTGAAGCTCAGCTGTCCTGGTTGGGTCTTTTTTGTCTCAGCAAAGAACTTGCTGATTGGATATTTCACAGGAATGTGTTGACTTTTGGTGATTTAAGGTGTTGTTGGTTTGTTCAGTAAAAGGAACTGTTTTGAAAAATCTCTCATTTGATTCAAGACTTTGCCCCCTTGCTTACTTTCTTGTTACCAAACTACCCAAGAAGGAGATGAGTGGGCGGGGGGTTGAGGCTGTTGCAGCGTCTTAGCTGATATGAGAGGGCTGCCTGGTCTTGAGGTTCCTGCCTTTGCTTATGATGCCAGGTGGAGGGAAAGTGATTTCCAGGGAACCTTGGGAAGATGTCAGCACTTTGACCAGATAAATGAAGGAAGTTGTGGAAATAACTCATAATTTTTCTCCGCCATGGGACCTTTAAGCAGGATTTTTAGAGAATGAGACTTGAGACAGGTGGATTCTGATCAAAGAGCGCAGTGGCAAATGCATGTTTTAAGAAAAAAAAATTTTTGTTTATCGTGCTTTAAGTGAAAGTTTACAGCTCAAGTTAGCTTTTTATGCAAGAATTTAGACACACATTGTTATGTGGCCCCAGTTGCTATCCCTATAATGTGTCAGCACACTCCTTTCCACCCTGGATTTCCTGTGTCCATTCAACCAGCTCCCGTCCCTTTCTGCCTTCTTGTCTCGCCTCTGGGCAGGAGCTGCCCATTTAATCTCATGTATCTACTTGAACTAAGAAGTGCACTTGTCACAAGCATCATTTTATGTCCCATAGTCCAGTCCAGTCTTTGTCTGAAGATTTGGCTTTGGGAATGGTTTTAGTTCTGGCTTAACAGAGAGTCCAAGGGCCATGTCTTCCGGGGTCCCTCTAGTCTCAGTCAGATCATTAAGTCTGGTCTTTTTATGTGAATTTGAGTTCTGTACCCCGCTTTTCTCCTGCTCTATCAGGGACTCTCTGTCAGCATGGTCATTGATGGTAGCTGGGCACCATCTAGTTCTTCTGGTCTCGGGGTGATGAAGTCTCTGGTTTATGTGGCCCTTTTGTCTCTTGGGCTCATATTTTCCTTGTGTCTTTAGTGTTCTAGATGTCTGCTTTTAATAGCTATTGCTCAAGATTTAAGAAATGAAACACTTGCATAAATGTGCTCTTAATTAATATATGCAATCCTATGAAGAAGTGAGCTAGCAGAACCTCAGGTAGAGTGGAGATCCTAAAGCTAAGGAGGTGATGGGACCAGAATTTGAACTCTGCTTTTGGGATGCTGTCATGACCCTTCTCTACTGAAAAAGAAAAGCAAACCAGTTGCCGTCGAATCGATTCTGACTCATAGCAACTGTTTTCTGCTGGCACATTGCTACTCAGGAACACTTTCTGACAGGATTTTACCAAGACGTCTCCTAGGTTATCATTTGCCGTATCAGCCCCCAGCTTGAAGGAACAGGTTTACAGTTACTCCTGACGTTCTCATTACTGAACATATCTGTGTGAGTAGGATGTACATGCCTTGCTATATATTTCTGTGTTAACCAGGCGCCTGTCATATCCCCTGGGTGCATATAGATGGTATTATGGATTGAATTGTTTCCCCCCAAAATAGATGTTGTAAATCCTAACCTCTATGCCTGTGTTGGAAACCCTGGTGGTGTAGTGGTTAGGTGCTACAGCTGCTAACCAAAAGGTCGCCAGTTTGAATCCATCAGGTGCTCCATGGAAACCCAATGGGGCAGCTCTACTCTGTCCTATAGGGTCGCTATGAGTCTTTGAGTCCGAATCCACTTGATGGCAGTGGGTTTGGTTTTGGTTTGGATGCCTGTGGTTAAAATCCCATTTGGGAATGGGTTGTCTTTGTTATGTTAATAGCAAGATTAGTATAGGGTATGTCTTGAATCAAGTCTTTTGAAATACAAAGAGATTAAACAAGCAGGCAGAACAGAGCAGAGATGTCAGAAGAGAGATGCCAAGCCACAAGAAGATTGCCCAAGAGCAGCTCAGAAGAGACCAGGACCTTCCTACAGAGCGGACAGAGCCTTCCTCTAGAGGTGGCGCCCTGAATTTGGACTTCTAGCCTCCTAAACTGTGAGAAAATAAACTTGTTTGTTAAAGCCACCCACTTGTGGTATTTCTGTGATAGCAGCACTAGATGACAAAGGCAGATGGAGACATTCAATAAAAGTCTGAAGCACCTGTGATGTTCTTCTTCCTGCCCCTGTGTTATTATTACCCAGTTTTTCTACCCAGGGATTGGAGATTGACATTTGGGTGCACATTCCCCATTCCCCTAGCCATGGCAGACATTGCTAATTGATCCCAGAGATCTTTCCTGCCAAAGCCCTAACCAGCCCTTAGAATCCTTTACAAGAGCTGGCCTGGGGGAGAAGACCATTATGCCATCTCTGCACTGCACTGAGACATGTTAGCCAACCTTCGAAATGGTGTGATAAGGAGATGCGCTTCCAAGGGGCGTTTCTACCCGGGCAAATAGGGTGGCTGCTGCACTGGTGACTTTTGAGCCATAGAGCCATTTTGGAATTGACTAGAAAGGCAGACTGTTGATAACAGGTACCACGTGCGAAGGTTTCATTGTCCGTGAAATTGATTCGGGTTCATATTTGACTCATGTTCATTTATTGAGGAAAAAAGCAGCCGAATCTCTTCATGGCGGTTACATCATCTTGTAATTGTGAGATCCACTAATGGAGGTTTAAGGATCTAAAATTAGTTGCTTCGTTTTCCTTCCCTCAAAGCCCAGAGGGTTTGCATCAGATTATGGTTCTTGTAGGGCTGCGTGTATTCCAAAGTGACAGCTTTCCGAATTCTTGGCTATTTAAGGAAGTGCTAAGTATGGGCTTGGTGACGGTAGTTTTCAAAACTGTGACTGATTTAATGGCCCCTTTTCCCTTGTTGTTTATACCTAGTAAAGTATCATGTATTTACTCTGAATAAATTCATTGTTACCTTTAGGGTGGCTTGCTTCTCTACATTTGAGTGGCCCTCTGATCAGTGTTATTTCTGATAAGGAAGTTAGAGAGTGGAGATAAAAGGTGAAAGGAATTCTTTTGTGAAGCTGCCACTGGATTTGGTGATACACTAAGGAGCCCTTTTGGCATAGTGGTGAAGTGCTCGGCTGCTATCTGAAAGGTCGGCGGTTCGAACCCACCAGCAGCTCTGCTGGAGGAAAGACCTGGCGCTCTGCTCCCTTGAGGATTACAGCCTGGGAAACCCTATGGGGCAGTTCTGCTCTGTCCTGTAGGGTCTTAACAAATCAGAATCGACTTGACGGCACTCAACGACAATACACTAAGTGCATAGATGACACCCAGTAATCTCATGTTGGCTTCCTGGGTATGAAATTTCCCACCAAAAGGTCCGTTCTTGTGTTGAGCCTCACCTTATTTATTATGAAATGTCTACAGAGTTGCACTGTCCAGTGTGGTGGCCACTGGCCACATGTAGCTGTTGAGAACTCAGAATGTGGCTTGTCTGAATTGAGATGTGTCCTTTAAGTATGAAATACACGCTGTATGTCAGAAATGAGTACAAAAAAGGCATGTAAAAATCTTAGTGAATTTTTAAATCTTGATCGCCTGTTGAAATGATGGTATCTTAGATATATTGGGTAAAGAGAATATATTATTAAAATTAATTTCACCTGTCCCTTCTCATGTTTTCATGTGACTGCTAGAACATTTGAAGTTGCAGGTGGGGCTGATGTTTGCGGCTCACCGTATTTCCATTGAATGGTGTGGGTTGAGAGTATGACTTCTGACCTTGCCTTACCTTCCAGAGGGCACTTCCAGCTGCAGTGTCCTGAGTGGTAGTGATATCTCGTCCCTATTGCCTACCCCTTCAAATCATGGGGCCTACAGGGACTCTCGCCGTTGGGGGAGAGAGCTGCCTTTCTGGAATCTGGGTGTCCGGATAGTGAGTTGGGGTCATTCAGCTTCGCACACTTGTCTGCCTGTTCGTGATGTGGTGGAATAGTAGTTTCTGGGCTGTAGGGTTGTCTGAGGTGTGGCTGAGGTAAGCAATGTAAGGCATTTGACACAGGCCTGGCATATCATAAGCACTTAAATAATAATTAGAAAAAAAATGCATTGCCGTTGAGTTGATTCCGACTCATAGCGACCCTATGGGACAGGGTAGAACTGCCCCATAGGGTTTCCCAGGAGCAGCTGGTGGATTCAAACTGCCAGCCTTTTGGTTAGCAGCTGTAGCTCTTAACCACTATGCCACCAGTGTTTTTTTTAATATAGTAGCCGTTGTAGTTATTTTACTAGCTTATGAGCGGGCGGTTAATGAAGTACCTAGCTTTGATTTCTCCATCTTCAATGAAGGATGAACCTGTGTCCTGTTGATGTGTTGTGGGATAAGTGGAAGGTTACAAACAGACCAGCATGCTTTTTTGTTGTTGTTGAGAATATACACAACAAAACATGACACCAATTGAACAATTTCTACACGTACAATTCAGTGACACTGTTACGTTCTCTGAGTTGTGCAACCACTGCCTCCTCATTAACATAAACTCATTGCTCCCTAAAGTACTTACTAATCTTTTGAGTTGCTGTTGTCACTTTGATCCCATATAGATAGTTCTTAAAAGAGCATAATGCTCAAGGCAGATTTTTTACTAGTTAAGTGAAACTAAAGATTTCAGGGAATTTTTTGGTTTAAGGTTTAACAATTATCTCAGGGCAGTAGTTTCAGGGGTTCTTTCAGCCCCTTTGACTCCAGAAAATCTGGAGTCTATGACAATTTAAAATTCTGTGTTTTTACCCATTTGATCAGGATTTTTCTATAGAATCTTTGATCAAAATGGTCAATAATGGTAGCCAGGTACCGTCCAGTTCTTCTGGTTTCATGCAGAGGAGGTAGTTGTTCAGGGAGACACTTAGCCGTGCTTTCCATTTCTTCCTCTTATTCCTGACTTTTTCTTTCTCTCTTGCTCCAGGCAAAAAGAGACCAATTGTCTGTGCCATGGGTGATCCCTTGCAAGCCTTGAAAACCCCAGGCACTATGAAATGAACTGGGAGGTAGAACAGAAGTACTAAACATGTTACTAGGCCAGTTAACTGGAATGTCCCATGAAACCATGACCCCAAACCTCCAGACCAAGGAACCAAATCCTGAGGTTTTTGGTTGTCCATAAGCAGCCTCTGCGGCTACTTTGTTGTTGTAAATATGTCTAGCACACAACTTTTGCTAATTCAACTTTCTACAGGTGTACAGCTTATTGACAGCAGTTACAATAATTGTCTGTGCAACCCCACCCTTAATCAGTGCAATTTTTCCATCACTGTCAATCCTCCTTTCCACCCCTGGTAACCACTAATAAACATTGGTCTCTGTCCATTTGCCTGTTCTTCAGACCAGCCTCCTTTTAAACCCTAGCCTGTGCTATTGGGAGTCCCTGGGTGGTGCAAAAGTTTAATGTGCTCGACAGCTAACCGAAAAATTGGCCACTTGAGTCCACCCAGAGGCACATCAGAAGAAAGGCCTGGCATTCTTCTTCTGAAAAACCAGCCATTGAAAACCGTGTGGCACATAGCTCTACTCTGACACACGTGGGGCTGCCATGAGTCAGTTGATAGCAACTAGTTGGCTTTGCTACTGAGAAAATTCAGGGACAGCATAGAATATCCTGAGTGTTCTGATTGAGTGCATGCTCAACAGTTTACAGAATTTGAAAGGCAGAAGGGACCCTGGAGATACTCAGAGCTGGCAGGTGGCCCACAGAGGCTCCCTGCACTCATTTGTTCTTCCTGTCTGGTGGAGGAGGCTTTAGAAGGCTTCTTCTCACAGCATCCCAGGCCCTTGTGTATGCTTCCCAGTATTTTATTTTACCATTTCTAGTTAATAGCCAAGCTCTTACCAGAATCCAAACTTGACTCCAGGTTCTTACCAATGGCCCAGGCTTTAACACAGCTGTGGATTTGGTCAAGTGGGGGTGGTTTCTGCATCGTTAGAGTGTGGAGACATTCAAACCTCATTCTTAGGGTTTTTGGTTCCTTTTCTGTAACAGAATGTTAAATTGGGCAGCTCTACATAGGGTAAATATTCTGTACTCACCAGCCTGTTACTTAATTTGGCGAGTAACATGGGGAGAATGTGAGAGCTTGACAAAGCCAACTCTTATCAGAAAGCTCTGTTGAGTCAGCCCAGAAGGGCTTCTGTTACAGCGTCCTGATGTGTCAGAGTCCGTAGACCAAGAACTTAGGTTTGGGCAGCTGATGCTGGGGAGGGAAGCAGCAGGACAGCTGGGCAACCCCTTCCCTGTACAGTTGTTCTCTGGGTTTTTGATGGGAATGCTTCCTTCCCAGGGAATGTTTGGCAGGATGGTCACGTACCCTTTGCCTGGAGTGGGCGATAAGAATCTGAGTTTCCACTGTAAGTTCTTTTGCAAGGGGTACAGAGGGATGTTAAAGCCCTCAAGAGCAGCGGTGGGTGCTCAGGCCCCACCCTGAGCTCCCCTTGGAAACCCAGGGAGGTGTAATGACACAGCTGTTGACATCCAGTGGAAAGAGGACAAAAAGTTCTTGAGGACTCTCACTCTAGCAAAGCCAGATTTCAGAGTGACTCTTTAGGGATAAAACTCCTCCAGACTGTTCTGTCCACTCGGAATTTTAGTGTTTCCCTGGCCAAGTTATCAAGGCAAAGCCGTGTGTAAGGAGTTCTGCCATCACCGGCATCTGTGGCTGCTGACAGCATCCTCCTTCCCTCTACCTTCACTGAGTGTGGCCTGGCAGAGGCTGGGAATCACACTGACTCCTGCGGGCTGTCATCCACTGTAAGCCTGAGCTTCAGGAAGGACACCTTCCTCCCCAGCCTGTCTTGGGGTGGGGAGTGGGGGGAAGCATTTTGCTCACTGACATGCTGTGGTATCCTGAAATTCTTCTGCTCCTCCTTCTACAGGTGTTTTTACAAAGTTATTAGCACGTTAGTCGTAAAATGCAGCTGATTAAGCACCTGCTATGAGCATGATGGGCCTCCCGTTAGGGGCTGGACACGCCTTATCTGAAATTCATCTTAAAACCATGCAAGGTAGATGTGCTGACTTGTGGTTCAGAGATGTGAAAATAGAAATTTTGCTAAGAAATTTGCCCAGCATCACATAGCTTTAAAAGTCGTGGCCCTGGGTTCTGACTCCCAAAAAAACCAAACCAAGCCCACTGCTGTTGAGTCTATTCCGACTCGTAGCGACCCTACAGGACAGAGTAGAACTGCCCCATAGGGTTTCCAAAGAGCAACTGGTGGATTCGATCTGCCGACCTTTTTGGTTAGCAGCCATAGCTCTTAACCACTACGCCACCAGGACTCCGACTCCAAAGCCAGGGACCTTTTTTCTAACATGGTGCTTCTAGTCTATGTAGTACATCTTGTGAATTGCACTCATTGGATTGGGCTGTGGTTATTTTTACTGAATGCTGAGCTCTGAAAAGGAGAAGGGCCAAGGAGTGAGGACTAAAGGCTAACTTGGCCAGGTTTCTTTATTGTGTGGCGCTTGGCCCCTGTGGAGGTGTATGGAATGGAGTCAAGTCTTTGTCTGTATTCTGACCCAGCATTGAAGAAATGCTAGAATGCCTTTTAAACTTAATAAGTGATAATGCATGTTAAAAAAGTTAGGGAATAACTTAAAGATTATTTTCTTTTGGCTGCAGAAACCCTTCAGGAGCTCTTCATAAGTTACTTTGGGTAATGGGATATAATTATATCCTTCGTCTGCAGAGGGCATGTTAGTAAGGTGCTGTGTGATTTGTACTGGTTTCTGGATGTTTCTGACTAGTTACAGAGAAGTAATGTCTTTTCTTGGAGGAAAAATATTTGTGTTTCCTTCATTGCTGTCTTAGAAGACTCATCCATTAAACCCATTGCTGTCGATTCGATGCCAGCTCCTAGTGACCCTGTAGCGTCTGCCCCGTATGGTTTCCGAGGCTGTAATCTGTACAGAAGCAGACTGCCATATCTTTCTCCTGCAGAGCAGCTGGTGGATTCAAACTGCCAACCTTTTGGTCAGCAGCTGAGCTCTGAACCACTGCGCCACCAAGGCTCCTTATAGAAGACCCAGAGTATGGCAAATGGACATTCTCGCCCTCTGACTTTTCGAAGGCGTCAGGTCTTGGTTCACTAAGGTGTTTTGGGCGTTTTGGCACCCGTCTGTAGTGAATGAAGCCACCAGGTGGTCAGGGATGAATTTTTACTTTTTCTGTCTTGGTGGTGGATACTTCTGCAGACTTGAAGTAGGGGGGAAGTGTTTGAATAGTGACTCCACCTCAATGTGCTCCCAGTTAGTTCTCACCTGGGGAGCTGCTGTAAGTCCAGAGTCATCAATGCCCCTAGAGAAAGTTGCCAAGGTTTGTTTTTTTCTTTCTTTCTTGCCACACCTGTTAATTAGTCCCAGACACTCGCTAATCAGACAGCAAGCGTGGAAGCTTGGGGGTGAGAAGGAAGATCAAGTCCGTTGTCTCTCCACACAACCAAAGCCCTTGTTTTAGTAGATATATTTGGTAGCATCCTTTTCCCCTCAGTTACCTAACTCTGTGCCTGATTCATTTCTGAGTGCTGGCTTGGCCCAGCTGTGGGGCTTTTTGTCTCCTGTGACGTTAGATTTGTGCTTACAATTAGAGAATACGTGGCCATAAGAATGTGAGAGGGACAAAGGAAGGCAGGGTAAGTTAGAGAACCTGTAGCTGCCTCTTAATCTTGGTGCTCTCTGTATCCCCCACCCAACTCCCCCCAGCCTCCACGCTGGGAATGCCAGTTCCAATTGTTCTTGCGTTGATTCCAACTCATGACAACCCCGTGTGTGTCAGAGTAGAACTGCGCTCCGTAGGTTTTTTGGTGACTGACTTTTTTCAGAAGCAGATTGCTGGGCTTTCCTTTCAAGGAGCCTCTGGGTAGACTTGAACTCCAGCTTTTTAAGTTAGCAGCCAAGTGCGTTAACCATTGCACCACACAGAGACTTTGAATAATATATACATGATAGAAATTATAAGGGTAACAGCCAAGTGTGGTCAGAGTAAGCTAGTGTTTCTAGTACATTATTTCTTGTCACCCTGGCATGAACTCTGAGACAGACTGCTTCTCTAGACTGAATGGAGACGGTACTAGGTGGAGTGATTTATCCAAGGGTGTGGATGCAGCCAGGAAGTGGCGTAATGTGAACCCAGGGAGCCTTTACCACAAGAATTGAATCACCGTGGAATTTAACCATGTACTCTTGTGTCTGTTGGGATGCTGGGAAGGGTCAGCAGGACTCATTCTTTTGTAAACAGTTTGCCGCAGACCTTACTGTTTCCATTCTACAGGTGGAGAAATGAATGCCTCAGGTCCAGTGGTACGTTATGGTTTTTAATTATAAAAGGGGCATCCTCATGCACATTATTGCAAGGAAAGTAGTGGATTCAAGACAAATATCAGTGGAAATTACATGTGTTCAGCACTCCGATTGGTGTTATGGGGGTTCTAAAAATGTGAGAAAGGAGCCCTGGTGGCACAGACCTTTAAGAGCTCAGCTGCTAACTGAAAGGTTGGCGGTTCGAGCCCACCTAGCAGCTCCATTGCAGAAAGACCTGGTGATCTGCTCCTGTAAAGATTCCCCCAAAAAACCCAAACCAAACCCAGTGCCATCGAGTCAATTCTGACTCATAGCGACCCTATAGGACAGAGTAGAACTGCCCCATAGAGTTTCCAAGGAGCACCCGGCAGATTTGAGCTGCTGATCCTTTGGTTAGCAGCTGTAGCAATTAACCACTACACCCCCAGGGTTTCCCTGTAAAGATTACAGCCAAGAAAAGCCTATGGGGCAGTTCTGCTGTGTTACATGGGGTTGCTATGAGTTGAAATCGACTCGATGGCACCTACCAACAAGAACAGCAACAAACGTGAGAATCAGGGAAATAGGATATAGCTGCATAGCTATGCCAGAAGATAATTAAATGCTGAAATACCGCTCCAGACAGGAGGTGTTTAAGAGCAAGAGAGCAGTGAGAGAGATGCCGTCCTGGGCATCTCTGTGCTTGGTAGCCTTTGAGAGCCTGGCTGGTGTTTGTATCTGCCCATGAAGTAGGGGGAATGAGCAAGCAGAGGTAATAGAGGCTTAACAGGTAGTCAATCAGTGGGCATATTGCCAGGGCAGAGCCATGCAGTTCTGGGACTGGCATCCATGTCTGCCTTGGATCTTAGCTGCTTCCTCATGGCAAAAGCCTTTATTAACTCAACTTGCAGATGGACATTGCTGAGATTTGAGAGGCATGGGAGCTAATGTTGGATGCAGTGGCTGGACCTTGAATGCCAGGCATTTGGACTTGAGCCTGTTGCCGGTGGAGACTTTAAAACAGCATGAGGAAAGCTGAATAGTCTCGTCGGGTGAGACTGGGGTCTTCTTGCCTTGTCATGACTACCTTTATATCCCTAGCTGGACAGTGAATAAGGAAGACTGAAGAAGAATTGATGTCTTTGAATTATGGTGTTGGCAAAGAATTTTGAATATACCATGGTCTGCCAAAAGAACGAACAAGTCTGTCTCCGAAGAAGTACAGCCAGAGTGCTCCTTAGAAGCAAGGATGGCGAGACTATGTCTCACATACTTTGATTATGTTGTCAGGAGGGCTCAGTCCCTGGAGAAGGACATCATGCTTGGTAAAGTAGAGAGTCAGCAAAAAAGAGGAAGACCCTCCATGAGATGGATTGACACAGTGACTGCAACAATGGGCTCAAGCATAACAACCATCGTGAGGATGGTGCAGGTACCAGGCAGTGTTCCTTTCTGTTGTACGTAGGGTCGCAATGAGTTGGAACCAACTTGACGGCACCTTACAACAACCTTTGTGTCTTAGGTCCTTATTTCCTCATCTATAAGATGAGATGATGGTCCCTTATAGAACTGATGTAAGAATGAAATGAGAATATAAGGAAAACACTTGTTATTGTTGTTGTTATTATCTTTATATCGCTATATTTTTTTTGCCTGTCCAAAATCCCTTTTGGTTTTTGCACCTTCATTATTCTTTGGGTATTGATCCCTTTTCCACAGTCTTGATGAGACTGTCTGCTGAGCCAGGGCCTCTGTCCATTCCTGTTTAAAGGTGTTACATAACCCAGACTAGTTTGGGCACGCCTTTTCTCCCTGGAATTGGAGGCTCGAGCCAAGTGCCACAAGGGTACCGTCATCTCTTGGATTCCTGCTCCTGCTCCCAGGGTCCCCAGAGCTGCTCCGGACCTTGCTTTTTCAAATCCTGGGTTGTTTGGCTGTTGATTGGAT